>NC_050578.1:67868360-69114610 GCF_011100635.1 Trichosurus vulpecula
CAAATAGATTTCTATATCTATTGTCAATAATTCCTTTTGACACGCAAAGGTCAGATACTTTGGTTGCATAGATTAATTTTTCTTTTCTTCCTTTTTTTTTGTTTTTCTGTGTTTTGTTTTGGGTCTTGTTGATCATATACAAGTGATTTGAATCGAAACTTGCGTGCCAGTTGGCATTTTTCTGTTTTCTGTTAGGTTTCATCAGCTGTTTCTAATTGTCTACATTAGTCTGTCTGAGGGAAGAGAACCACTAAAGATTTCCGTTCATACCTGTCAGCCATGAGCTAGAAAGGAAAATCCACCCCATGGTCAGTGGGTCTACTTGACCAGAAGAGATCAGTAGATAAGAAAAATACACTAGACTTTAAAGATAGCAGTTACTTTAGATGGTTGAAAGGATGCTGTAATGCAAACACAATAAAGGAAGATAACGAAGGGTCAAATGTAGCCAGCTTGAATTCCAGACATGAAAATCTACATATATCAGACTTGAGATATCAATTCCATTCTTTCTAGTTTCATGTTAGGCTTGCTCCCTCTAAGAAAATATGTAGGGAAAGAAGACAGAGTCTGATTGATATATGACTCTTGCCCCTCCCTAAAATGAAGGAGTATAAGTTATTAGCAGTCACTCTCCACTCCCCTCAGTTAATGAATGATTCGATAATTAATAATTAATTAGCATAATTAATTAAGTGCATGCCATGTGTAAGTCGTTGTACTATCATTTAATAAGTTACCATGTGTAACTGTTGGTAGTGTAATTAACTCGTTCCTATTTATATGGTGCTCAGTTGTTGTAAAAAGCTACCATGTGTAACTTTGTAATTCTCACCAGCCATAACTCATTCCTATTTATATGATATTCAGTGGTTTACAAAGTGTTTCCCTCATGGCCTTTGTGAGGTAGGTAGTGTAAATAGTATTATCTCCCTTTTACAGGTGGAGAGACTGAGGCTCAATGGTTGACATGTCCAGGGTCACAAAGATATGGGAGAGGTCCAAAGAGGCGGGATTCAAGGTCATACAGGTAGTAAGTAGTAGAGGCTAGATTGAAATCCACATCATCTGACTCCAAATCCAATGCCCTTTCTCCTACGTCCTATTCAGTATTATTTAGCACTGCTATTTACTTATTTATGGAGTTGATCTGTATTTGATCTCTATGGGCCTTAGTTTCTCCAAGTAAAAAAAAAGAAAACATTAGATAGATTTTATAGGTCTAGAGTTAGAAGGAACTTAAGAGGCCAGCTAGTACAATCCCATCCATTTTACAGATGAGAATGCTAAGGCCCGGCAGAGTTAAGTGACTTGCTCTAGATCACCCAGGTAGTGTCAGCAACAAAGTTTGAACTCAGGCCTTTTCACTCTAGAGCCAATATTCTTTCCACAGTACCAGTTAGTCAACAAGCATTTATTAAGCACTCACTGTATGTCAGCAGGCAGTGTACCATGCTGATTTTGAAGGTCCTTTACAGATCTAAATCCTAGGGTCTTAGCTAGAGATTGAACCAAAGTCTTGAACCAGTGATCTTTCCACTACGTCTGGATACTCATTCATCTTTTGATCACTAAACATTGAATGGGGTAATGGGTATAATATTATTAACTGTATCATTGAATTATTACCTTGGTATTCCAAAGAAAGTCATCATTCCAGTGATTGACTTTGTTCTCTTCCATGACCTTTGCCTCTCATTGTGACCCAGTGTGACCATTGGCCTCAAGGTCAGCTAAATGAAAGACTGTAGATAGACCAGTATAAATCCCATCTACACTGTTGGAAAAGTTCACTGAGACCTGATGGGTCAGTGGCCTCATTTTCTTATTTTTTAAAAAAAAGAGTTTAATGGCTTTTTAAAGCTCTTCCACTATTGACCTACTGTGATGCTTGGAGGTGACCCAGGTTCTTGAGAGGTATGTCTGGGGAGCTTCAGCCTTGACAGTTCATACTAAAATGGAAATGCTTGGACCTTGTGATCATGTCTCTTGTTCAAGGACCAGCCAGAGTTGAGAGGATCATCATCGAAGGGATGGCCACCAGGTGATCCATAGTGGGCTATTAAGGCATAAAGAGTTTGTACTCTGAATTGGAGGAGAAAATATCCATGTGGATGAAACCACAGGTCCTTGAAATAGGAAATAGAAGAGAGCATTCACTTCTACAAAGTTTACAGTATTGATATAGATGCAAGCATGGCTGGTGCATATTGACTTAGAAAATCATAAATTAACATCGATATGGCATTTAAAGATTTATTTTAGTAAACATTTCTCATTAGGGAATAAGCATTTATATAGTACCTACCATGTGTCAAGCACTGTACTAAGTGCTTTACAAATATTACCTTATTTGATCTTTACAACAAGCCTGGATGGTGGAGGGTAGGTGCTATTTTAAAATGCATTTAACAGTTGAGGAAACTGAGGCAAAGAGGTTAAGTGATTTGCCCAGGGTCACACAGCTAGTGAGTATCTGAGGCTGGATTTGAACTCAGATCTTCCTTACTCAAGGCTCAGTGCTCCATCCACTGTGCCATCTAGCATTTTAATCTGGTTTGGGCCATAATCAGGCCACTCGCATTTTGAGTTTGGCAGTTGGAGCAGAGGAATTCCTTCTTCAGTGATTTAATATCACCATGAAATGGTTTTCTTCATTGCTTTGCTTCCTTGCCTAATTCCAACTACTGCCATAACCTGAGACCTCCTGACCTTTTCATTTCCTTCACAATTGCCTCTTTAGGACCTTTGGAGCTTCCTCCCTGTCTTTCAGCTATGCTCTTTTTTATTTTCTGTCTTTCCCAATCTTCTTGAGAGCAGGGACTGTTGTATTTTTTCTATCTGAATCCCTACTTGTGGGCAAACAAATGGATGAAGCAAATAATAGATTTTTTTATTCCTTCATTTCAAATATGTTATCATTACATTCATTCTTTGGGGTCCATCTGTACTATAGCTTGGAATAAAATCATTTACATATAAAGTGCCTTTAGTATAAGACCTCTGATTTTAAATTCCCACATGACCTTAATGTATACCTGGTCCTGTTTGAGGTCATATTTGTGAAAGGACTTTGTAAGCCATCAAATTAATTGACATTGAGCTTTTAGAAGTGGCTGGTATTATTAAGGGAGTTAGGATGTTGCAGTGGAAAGGATACCGGCATCAAGAGACTTGGCTCTAACCTGAGCCATGATGCTTATTAACTATATGCCAATGGGAAAGTCATTTTGTCTCAGGTGGCCTCAGCGACCTTGTTTTTGAGCCCCTGGAGAGCAGGAACTGTTCTTGGCATTTCTTTTTACACCTAGTGCTTAGCACAGTGTCCGGCACACCTTAGGTGCTTAATAGATGCTTGTTGACCAACTGACCCCTCTATAACATGGGAATAATAATATTTGCATGCAGTTTCTTTCAGTATTGTTAGGAAAACCTTTTTGCAAACCTCGAAATGCCATGTAAATGAGAGCTATTAAAAATATAACAGGTTGTCTGTCCTGAGATGAGTAGAACTGGAGGTACTGAGCTGTCCTTAATTATATTGTATAGTCCCTGTTTCTGGGTAGGGGTATACTTAACGCTTAGAAGATAGTTGCCCATAACTTCCTTTAAAAAAATGACTAAAGGCGACTTTACAGACTTTGTTGATGAGAGGAGAGAGTTGTTTTTATGGGATAATTGGTTCCCTGAGTTTTCTCCTTCTCCATAGTCATACAATGTAAGCTATTTGTCTGAAATCACAGGAATAGCTCATGGAAGGTTCAAGATTTTGGACTCCCAGAGAGTTGTTCATTCTGCTATGTGCTCACCTTAGTACACATGTAAATGGTCATCCAGGGCTTGGAAGGTAGAGGGACAGCTGTGATAGCTAGCATGATAGCTTTAAAGTTTGCAAAGCATTTTACAGATATTATCCCTGTTTTTTCTCCTCACAACAGCCCTGGGATGTAGGTATTATTATCATTCTCATTTTACAGTTGAGGAAACTGAGGACAACAGAGGTTAAGTGACTTACTCAGGGTCATACAGCCAGTAAGTGAGTGACTGATGCTAGATTTGAATTCATGTCTTCTTCCTTCCACATCCAGCACTCTATTCACTATTGCACTTGGCTAGAAGGAAGCTACCCTAGGTCCTCATCAGTAATACTAAAATGAGTCCCAGAAAGTCCTCGGATGGCTAGATCTCTTCCTTTTCCCAGGAAGGCCAGAAGCTGGACATTTCATGCCAGCCAAAGTTCTGGGCATGAAGCTGATGGGCCTGGGAGCAAAAAGAGATAGCAGCAGGCTTTCTGTCCTTTGGGTATAGGATAGAGCTGGAGGACCATGTCCTGGGGTGGAGTGAGGCATTGACCTACACATATTGTGACTTCAGGGATTGGGAGAAAGTAGCTCTTCTTCTCCAAAGATTTCCTAGATACCTCCTGAAATGTTTGCAAGTAGTTATTCATTTTTGTTGCATAAATATCCTCTTTTGAAATGCAAACACTCCTGGAATGGGATCTGGGGGTAGAGAAGAAGGGATATTATCTTGCCTTCATGTGAATTCAAATTGCTTTTCTCTTTCACACCTGAGTTCAGTCACACTGAAGTATTGAAGGATTTTAGTTAAAGAAAGAAAAGGAGAAGGAGACAGAGATGGAGAGATCAGAGAGACGTGCAGAGACATGGGGAGGTGTGTGTGTGTGCGCGGGGAGAGAGAGACAGAGAGAGAGAGAGAGGGAGAGAGATGAGAGAGTCACAGATATAAGAGAGATAGAAAAGGAGAAATAGAAATAAGAGAGATAGAGAGAGAATGTGAATATATTTTGCAACAACTACTACTCCAGAGGTGTTAGGAACCTGCCAAAGGTAGGTAGAAGCAGGCAGCTTGAGGACAATGAAAATTTGAGTAATAATCAGCCAAGTAAGCAGTGGAGGAAATTAAGATGGGAGGGTACCAAGTACATATTCTGCCATTTTGTTTTCCCTGTCCCTTCCCTCTTCTCAGAGACCAGCTGGGAAGAAGAGTCATATTTCCAGAAAGGAAAATAGATAGAGGTGGGGGTAAGGGGAGTTGGATCCAAGATTTGAACTCTTCATCTTGGAGAGATTCACAGTTGGAAGGGCATAGGAAGAAGACTCACTTGCCCTTTGATCCTGTAAGAGCTCATATGTTTGAGAGGCTACAATGGCCTCCTTACTTGTCCTTGTGGTGAGGGCAGGTATCTGAGAGAAGCTTCAGAAGGACAAGCCCAGCTATGAGCCCCGAAACTGTCTATAGAAGTATTGTAGGTTCTTTGTTGTTATGTGTTGTTCAGTCATTTTTTTCAGTCATGTCCAAGTCTTTGTGGCCCCATTTGGGGTTTTCTTGGCAAAGGTTTGCCATTTCCTTCTCCAGTTCATTTTATAGATGAGGAAACTGAGGCAAACATTATGAAGTGACTTACCCAAGGTCATACAGCTAGTGTCGGAGGCCAGATTTGAACTCAGGAAGATGAGTCTTTCTGACTGTAGGCCCAGCACTATCCACTGTGCCACCTAGCTGCTCCTTCTTATTGCATACTATGAACCATCTACAGGAGGGGCTCTATTTTTTTTTAAGCACAGAGACTTTCTTACTCTTCTTTTTTTAGTTCCAAATTTTCTCCTTCTTTTCCCCTCCCCCATCCAATGAGAAGTCAAGAAAAACAAACCCTATAACAAACATGTATAGCCATGGTAAAGAAGCATTTCTTAACCTGAGGTCCACAGACAATCTCACCCTTCCCAGGCATCCAGGGGAGAGTTCAGGAGGCCCATGAATTTGGATGAAAAAAAATTAACATCTTTATTTTCATTCATCTTTAATTGAAATTTGACATTTCCTTAAATTATGCACTAAAAAAAATCATATGGAGAAGCGGTCCATAGACTCCCCAGACTCCCAAGGGGGTCCATGACATACAAGAAGGTTAAGAGTCTCTGCTTTAAAGGTAATATTCACTACAGCCTTACACCACCAAATATCCTTTCCTCGCCTTTACCAAATTGTCCTGTGAGTAGAATGATGGGATTGTTGTATCTCCCTCCGTCATCATTGGCAAAGGAAAAGGGAGAAAACAGAGGTTCCCCACCCCTTGGGCTAAAGTATTGTGAAAAAAATTTAAAATGTCTATGAAAATGAAATGGGTTATCATCTTGATGCTTGTTATACTTTGAAGAAAGCTTACTAATTACAAAGGCTTTCAGGGTCCATGCTCACTCTTATAAAAAAGTGAGATCACATTTATTTCCAGCAAAAGCCTTACAGTATTACTAGCTCCCAGCCCTGCTCTAATAGACTTACAGAGAATTTCTTTAAAAAGAATTTATGGCTCTTTTGTCTTTATGGTGTCTTTATTTCCAAATATATCTCTACCCCCTTTCCTAGTAAGTGAGCCAATCCTGGTATGAAAGAATTAAAAAATAAAAAGGGAAAGCAACTCAGCAAAACCAAGCAGTATATGAACTGAGTCTGATTTTATATTGAATTCTGAATTGTGGAAGAATTATACTAGAACTGGATACTAAGCGATCTTACATACATGTCCCAAAAATCTTAGTGCGGTTGTGAGCTTTAATGGTTTAACTGTTGCCAAAGCTTTTGGGGCATCCTGTGCACACACACACACACACACACACACACACACACACTACCGGATAAGGTTTTACAAAAACTAATTATTATCCTTGTTTGACTTCTATCTTTATTTTACTATTATCAGTAAACAAACTCCATTGAATTCTGGAATGTAAGGGAGACAGTGATTTTCCATGAGGAACTTGTAATAGGTAACACAAGCAGAATTACAAGCTCTTCCCTCATGCAATCTAATGTGACATTTTCTTTGTTTCTCCTTAGGAGAATTTATTGATTGTTCAATTATTTACCTGGGAAAGGGTAACCATGCAAGGTTCATGCTAGATAAAAAACACAAAGACAACCCCTGCCTTGTAAATTCATCATGTGGACCCAGGATTCCTGGGGGTTCTCTTATTTAGTGAAGAGCAGTCACTGAAATCAGCAGATATTAAATATATAAAAAGAGGCTAATTTATATTATCAAGGGATTTTGGGTTTAAATGGCTGGCTGGCTGGCTGGATTGATGGATAGAATGATAAATAGAGTATTTATTCAATGGTTACCAAGTGCCATATACACCATGCCAGGGGTAGGGAACCTGCAGCCCCAAGGCCACTATGCTAAGAACTGGGAATATAGATACGAACAAGCAAGACAGTCCTTACCCTCAAGGAGCTTATGGAAAGGGGAGTTACAAATAGGGGAAGAGTGCCAGCTAGATGGCATGACTGTTGTGTGGTTGTGGTTTGCCCTTCATTCTCAAAGAGGACCATGACATCAGGGAAATGATGCCGTGATTGCAGTTGACTTTGATTTGAGTGAGGGAGGGCTGTGCAAGGTCACCAGCTTCCCTTTCTCCTCCAGAGCCATCTGGGTCCAGTGGCCAGATATAGATCAGGATGACTAGAGATGGCCTAGTATGCAGTGGGAGACCTTGGCCCTTTTAAGCTAAGGTCTTTCCAGGTTTTCACTTTGAGTGAGGCAACATCCATTCAGTGAATAGGCCTCTTTAAGTAGTGAGTCAAGGGATGGCCCCTTTAATCCAAAGAAAAAAAAATCAAACTGGGAGGGGAAGCCCCTCAGGATTGCTGGCCAAAAGAAAAACAGCTACTATTTACATTCATTCTGAGCCAGGCAGGCCAAAAAATAGCCAGTAAGTGGTACTTGGGCAGGGACCTATTGTTGTCCAATCCATGAGATCAGAGTTTCCCTTCCTTTCCCCTCCTCTTCCCTCCCCTCCCTTCTTCTCCCCTCCTTTCCCCTTCTCTGTGGATATTCTGCCCAAAGGAGGGTAACTTTTGATGGCCAAAAACCACCTAGTTAACTTAGGGTTTACTGGCTAAATTTCTTTCTCAAAGACCTAACCTTAAACCCAGTTCACTCTGGATCTCTTGGATGGCATGGCTGTAAAATTTCCTAGGAGTGTAGCAGAGGACTAGAATTGAAAAAGATGATTCCAAAGTTGTCCTATCAAAGGCTGGGGTGTCTCTGGGGGCAAAATTCCATTCTCAGATTAATGACCCAAATAGTAGAATGAAGTAGAGAATATAGACACAAAGCCTCTTTTAGTAATATGTTTCTTTTTTTCACTTGTTTTATGTTTTATGCTGTATTTGAGAAACCTCACAGTTACCTTTTTCTTTTGGTTTCTGTTTTTTGTTTTTGTTTTTTTTAGCAGATGGCCCATACCTTCAAATATTAGAACAACCTAAACAGGTAAGAAGATAAAAGGTGGGTTGGGAACTTTTAATGCTTAATAGAAACAGAATGGTGGATCAGTAACTGTAATATAAAATTTTTAAAAATGTTTTATTGATGCTTATTTTTTTGCATTCCAGTGATCCCTTTCCTCAACAGAAGCATTCTCTTGAATAAAAGAAATAGAATGCTAAAGTTTAAAGTGCTTGAGAAAATTTCATTCTGGAAATAATTTTTTTTTAAAAAAATATTTTTAAAGTAAGAATTTAATGATCACCAGCTATCACATTTCAATATACAAAGAAGAATAAAATAGAGGATTATATAAAAAACTAAATTTTCATTAAAATGCCTTTTAAAATATATCAAATAGTATACTAATAAATTGCCCTATTGTGTCCCTTTCTGTACTTTTTTGGTATTTAAAAAAAGTTTTATTGACGCTCTTTTTATTTTTTTGCATTTCTATCATGACTCCCTAACTTATTCCTCCCTAGTGGAGGACCTCCTTTGAAACAAAAATGTATAATTGAGGAGGATAAATTAATATATTGGCCATATCTCAAAATACATATCACATTTTGTATCTCTAATCCATCCCTTCTATGCCGAAACGTACCTACTTTCTTTTCATTGAACCCCTGATGCCTCAATGGCACCAGGTCACAATTCTACCGTGTTTAATTACATGATACTTGACTACATAGACCATCTTCACAAGACTGAAAATTAAATGAAATACTTGATGTAAATATAAGCTATATCAAACTGCCTACCATTTTCAGAAGAGGGGAGGGGAGAGAGGGAGAATATTTGGAACTTAAAATCTTGTAAAAATCAATTTTCTTCAGATATAACTGGGGGAAAATAGAATGCTATTAAAAAAAAAGAAAGAAAAGAAAGAAAATCCTTGATTAAGTTGAGAGTAGTAAAAAACCTTTAACCACCTTTCTAGGGGTATGCTAGATATCCTGTTGTGTTCCGTACTCTATTTTCTTTCTCTTTTTATCTGCCCCTCATATGCTTTGCCACAGTGACCTCATACAGCATGTTATTAGTTCCCCAAAGACTCTGCTTCTTTTGGGTAATCTTTAAACATCTATCTAGTGGCTTGACATGTAAGTAGTTCTCCTAGCCTATTAAGCTGAGGAAATCCAGACTTTGTTGCAAATGAAATTAAGCAGAAAATGGATTTTTGTTCATTGAAATAAATTTAAGTATTTTTAAAAATGAAGTTAAGCAAGAGATTTTTGTTAAAAAATCATTTTAAAATGAAGTTAGGAGTTTTATATATAGTAGTTTATAATGTTATATATACTTTTATGTATTCATATGCTTAATAATATATTTAACTATGTGTTTAATAATGTATTTATAATAATACTTATTATATATACTTTTTATGTATTCATAATAAAATAACTGTTAAAGAATCTGTCTCTCAAAATGCATACAGAAAATGTGAATGTTTGTGCATTACCAGAAAAGGTTATTGTACTTTACTAAAACAATTCATTCCCTCTGGTGGAATCTTGACCTCTGGTGCCTTTCATGGAAGACCAGAAATTCTTGAATATACAACTGCCTACGACGTGTCCATTACTCATGTTGATGTGATTTGTTAATTCCTGTCTTGAGTGAAAGTAACAATCATCTGTATAAGGAGGTTGTATCAAACCAAACCTCTCCACAGGATGATCGTTGCCTTGGCTTTGAGGTTGATTACTCATTTTAAGCTAATGGAATGACTACTGTGAACACTGTAGATTGCCAAACTTTTCATTGCAGAGGAACAGTATCAAAAATTTCATCAAAATCATGAGTTTTGGGGTTTTTTTTCCTTCTTTGAACAAATAGAGGAGCACTAGGATTTGTCACATTGAAGTTAGAGACTCATTTGTTTTTGGAAGGAAGCAGAATCGTAGAGTGTCAAAGCTGAAAAGACCCTCAGAGGTCATCGGGCCTAAGCTCTTGTTTTACAGATAACTTAGGATACAGTGAGAATTTGTTAGGCTCCTCTTTGTCCTTAAGACTACAATTAAGATTTAAAGAAAACCAACTTTAGTTGTTATTGAAAAATAATATTGTTAATGTGGGGTAGAGCATTAGGCTTAGAAACAGGAAGACTCATCAGGCCTAGGCTCTTGTTTTACAGATAATTTAGGATACGGTGACAATTTGTTAGATTTCTCTTTGTCCTTAAGGCTGCAATTAAGATTTAAAGAAAAGAGACTTTATTTTTCATTGAAAAATAATTTTGTTAATGTGGGATAGAGCATTGGGCTTGGAAATAGGAAGACTCATCTTTGTGAGTTCAAATATGGCCTCAGACATTTACTAGCTGTGTGACCTTGGGCAAGTCACTTAACCCTGTTTGCCTCAGTTTCCTCTTCTGTCAAATGAGCTGGAGAAGGAAATGGCAAACCACTCCAATAACTTTGCCAAGAAAATCTCAAATCAGGTTACAAAGAATTGGATATGACTGAAAAATGACTGAATTGGGACCATATTCATTTATAAATGAACCTTCTCTTCCCCCTTGCACCCCAACCAGTATCTAAAAGAAACAGTGATCCATGATAAAGAATTGTTGCCTAGAAAGTTTTTTGCTTTATTCTTGGGCATCTTCACCTTGGATTTTTTTTCAAATGTTCATGGGGTGTCATTTCATCAATATACAACACGTATTCTGAGAATATTAATTTCTGCTGTCTGGCATTATTTATGGTGCTTTTCTAGTATCACTAAATATTAATTTAAATTGTTTAAATTGACTTGTATGCATGTGAATCTTTGTCTTCTTGGCTACCCAGTTCTTGAGACTGAATGGTAAGAGCTTGCTTGTTGCTTTTGTGGTTTATAGGTTTCTTTTTGATTTTTTTTTAAAAAGTAAGTTACAAACACTTTTCTACAAGGAGCAGTTGTGGTTTTGGAACAGTTCTCATCTTTAGTGATTAGTGTATCTCTAGAAACTCTGAAATCCTAAATAGGAAACCAAAGAGAGTGGGGAGCACAAATAGTTTTTTCAGTCTCTTCCATTTAAAGGTTATGATCTTGGAAGAAGATGGAGTGAGCAGCAACAAGATTGTTTATCTGGACTATAGCTTATAATTCTGCAGTGATCTCTTATCAAGGAATGGAGAGTATCTCAGGAAGGCAGGGAAAGACACATTTGTCAGGAGATCCACCAACCTGATATAGAAGACTTTTATTGAAGATTTAAGTGGTATGGAGACAAAAATCCCTGCCACAGGGGGACATATAACATCAGAAAATGAAGGATGTGAAGCACAATTACTATAAGAAAGATGGAAAAATAATGGAGGTGTGCTTAATAAGTCACAGTAGAAAATAATAAGAAAGAAGATCCTGAACAGGAATAAATAATTCTTGGGTATGACTAAAATTGAAGTGAATATGAAATTTTAATTCACTCCAGTACTTTAAAGATATGTAATTTTGTCAGTGAGTTATCCCCTCACCTATATAGATCATGACCTTTCTCTGATTTAGACTTTCACTATTTCCAGTTTTATAATTAGAGTGGAAGAGGATATTTCTCTATGGATTTTCTATGATTTTTCTCAATCATTCCATCAGTCTTTGAGAATTGTTGTGGCTAAATTTTAAAAAAAAATCATTATTTCGCTTTTTAAAAAACAATATTGTCACTCTTTAAGGACGCTCACTCATCCCGTAAGTCCTACCTCATAACAAATAAATACACTCTAGCAAAACAAATCAACCTATTGACCATGTCCAAAAGTGTGTGTCTTGGTCCACACCTTTATTCCACTGCCTCTCTGTTGAGAAACAGAAATCATGTTTCATCATCCATCTTTTGAAGTCATTCGTCACCGTGTTGATCAGCATTCTGAAGGCTTTCAGTGTGGTTTTCCTTTATATTATTATGGTCATTGTGTAAATTCTTCGCCTAGTACTGTTTATTTTGTTCTGTATTGCTTCGTATTCATCTTCCCACGTTTCTGTGAATTCTGCTTACTTAAGGCTCAATAAGATTTCATGATATTTGCATGCTTCAGTTTGTTTAGCCATTCCCCAGTCGATGACTATCCGTCTTTCCCTTCAGTTCCTTGCTACTATAAAAAGTGTTGTTATACATTTTTTGGAGGGGGAAGGCAGGGCAATCAGGGTTAAGTGACTTGCCCAAGGTCACACAGCTAGTGTGTCAAGTGTCTGGAGCCAGATTTGAACTCAGGTCCTTCTGACTCCAGGGTCAGTGCTCTACTCACTGTGCCACCTAGCTGCCCCTATTGTTATATATTTTTAAACAATATATGGGACTTTTCTCTTTTCCCTGACCCTCTTGGTGTTGAAGCCTGTTAGTGGTCTTCTTTGGTCAAAGAGTATGTGCTATTTGTGACTTTGGTTGTAGTTCCTAATTGCTTTTCAGATTGTTGGAATAGTTCACAGCTCCATGAACAGTGCCTTAATATACCTGTCCTCCAACATTTCCCATTTCCATCTTTTTCATGTTTGTTCATCTGATGAGTGAAAAATACAATCTCAGAAATGATTTAATTTTCATTCCTCTTAGTGGGTTTGTAGCATACACTCATATGGTTATTGATACATCTTTTCTTGAAAACTACCTGTTTAATGTCTCTTTGTCATTTAGCTATTGGGAATGACTCTAATTCTTATATATTCATATCCACTTCCTATAGATACTGGATTCCAAGTCTTTGTCAGAGTTATTAGCTGCTAGACCTTTCCACATGCCTGAAAACTCATTCATTCTGCAGCCAACCTACTAATAAACCTTTGAACTTAACTGGGCTGATCCTCAGACAAACCAAGTCCATACTTGAAGCCTTTCCATTTGGTAGAACGTGACAGAACTGTTGTTTTTCTTGGCATTGTCTTCAAGAACCCAGGGTCATCTCTGCATATAAGATATGATTAAAAGATAAAATATGATACATGAGGAGATAGAATCTGATCATAATTTCATGGCATAGATTTAATATCTAAGGCAGTGGCAGTGGAAATCTATGCAGGAGTCAAAATATACATACCTAATAAAAGGGGTAGGTGAATTAAGAAGATGTGAAGCTTTATGAAATCCATGAACTGTAGAGTAGAAAGTTAGTGTAGGGCACTTGAGTGCCTAAAAGGACAGCTCCTAGTCATGTTGTTATTGGAGTATTGCACAGCCACCCTGGACAGATGGAGGGTATAGATAATGCTTTTTAAAATATTTTTAAAATATCAAGAATTTTCATTACATAAATTTTCATGTTTTAAAAGTATATTGATCAGTTTTGCTGATTCAATTCAATTCAACTTTTTTTTCTTAAAAATATTCTTTGTTGTATGGAGGGAGATGATGCAGAGGAAAATTTAGGTGATATAGGAACAAAATATACCAATAAAATGTGTTGGGTTTTTTTTAATGAAAAAAAACCAGGGATTTTTTTCTGTGTGACCATTCCCTCCAGTGGCTCACATTGAAAGCTTTCACAATTTTGTATTCATAATTATGTTTGGCTTAAAAAGGGGGCGTGGGATAACTTTCTGGTGAAGAATCCCTTCACACATAGCTATGTTGGCCTTCAGACATAGGCCTGTCCCTGGGGCTGTACTTGGATCTCATCCAGCGTAGAAGGTCTTGCCACAGCTTGTATTCCAGTGGCACGGCCTTGGAGACCCAGGGTAACTTGCATGTTGATTAACCACTGGAGAACTTTAGTGCAAGGGGATGCTTTCTCAATACCAGTCTTAAAACAGGTCATAAAACCTGCACATTGTAAAGGTAAGTGGTGTGGGAGAGTGGAAAGAGGTTCACATTAAGCTACCTAGGCATTTAATAAAAAAATATGTTACTTCGGTAACAGTAATACCTTTGGTGAAGTCTTGACTTTCTGTAGTAATAATTTCAATGCTCAGAAAGTAGCAGACTTATTCTCTGGATTCAATTCTGACCACAAAGGAAGACCTGATTGGTGTTGTGGAAAACATGGAGATCTTGGGAGAAAGATGCTATCATTGAGAGGAGCAACCTGTGTGGAGAAGGGGCTCATACTCTCCACCAACACCAACACTCAGACCACCAGTGGAGCAGGCAAGCCAACCAGGATGAAGGAGCAAGACACCCTGAGGGAAAGACATAGGGTAGCATGTGCTAGATGAGTGATGCCATTACCAGCCTCTCAGACTCAGGGGGAAAAAGCCCAGGACTCTGTATCTGGGTATCCTGGAATAGCAGCACCCCTCAGACCCTTAGCCCTACTTCCTGGCTGGCCCCCACAACCTATATCAAGAGGCGTAATCCTTGTGGAGAAGTCCTATATCCCCACCAACATCAGTTGCCAAGGATGAGCAGGTTAAACCCAGGAACTCTGGGAATAGCAGCACATCCCTAATCACCAACCCTTCTTCTAGCCCAGTCACCGAGGAATTGTCCCAGAGGAGCAACATTTGTGAGATGTGACCCAGCAACTTCATCAGTAGGTACTTCAGCTCTACCATCAAGCCACTGAAGACCCAGAAAAGAAAGTTCTCACCACCGCTGGCCTTTAAACACCAGAAACAGTTATGATTTTTTAAATGAAAATGACATGAAAGAAAATGCATCACCATCTGCTTTCCTGCCTACCCTCAGAAACACTAGACATTTTCATCTGATTTGCAGTTGAAACCTATATGTGTTGCCTCTTGTATTAGAATATGAACTCCTTGAGAGCAGGGACTGCCTTGCTTTTCTCATTATATTCTCAATGCTTTAGCATAGTGCTTTGCGATCTAGCAAATGCTTAGTAAATACTTTTTTCATTCATTCATGTCATCCTAGACTGAGGAGCATCGAAGAGTAACGGAAAGTAATTCTGGTAGAGTCAGACATATCGCGTGGACTTTAGGAAAGCATACTTTAGAAATTCATAGTAAAGATAGACATGACCCCACAGCAAGAAACCTTCAAATTGGAGATGGCTCAGGAATGTCAGATCACTTTAGGATTTCCTAAGTATAATCATCACATCGCCTTATCAGACTTACGGATAGGTGAACAGTTATGAATAAATGATAGAGAGCAGAGTGAGGTGCAAGTGGATAATTTTGATTACATTAAATTAACAAAAAATTGTACAAATAAAACCAATGTAGCCAGATCAGAAGGAAAGCAGAAAATTGGGAAAACAGTTTCTCAGATAAAGGTCTCATCTCAAATATGTAAAAAAATTCTGTCAAATTTATAAGAATACAAGTCATTCCCCAATTGATAAATGGTCAAGTTTCTCATGCCACTATTAGGTTTATCTGCCCAAGATGATTAGGAACCTATGTGTTCTAAAATATTTATAGCAGCTCTCTTTGTGGTGGCAGAGAACTGGAAAATTGCAAGGTTGCCTGTCAATTGGGGAATGGCTGAACAATTTGTGACAGAATACTACTGGTGCTATGAGAGATGATGAGCTTGATGAGTCTTAGAAAAACATGGAAAGACTTGCACGAAATAATGGAGAGCAAAGCAAGCAGAAACCAAGAGAACACTGTATACAGTAACAGCAGTATTTTTTGTAAGAACAACTTTGAGGGATCAATTATTTTGACTATTGCAATACCCAAATTAACTACAAAGGGCCTATAAAGGAGATGTTATCTGCATCCAGAGAAGAACTGATAAATAAATAGAATATGTATAGTATAGTGTTTATATATTATGTATATATGTATATAAATACACGTATACATATATAAGATACATATTGTCTAATGATAACCATCTCTAGGGTGAGGGGGGGAAAGTTATATGATGACTCCATTATTTATTTAAGGGAAAAGCAAGTTGTACATAAATAGATTTGCAGTTTATGTGCAAAGAAAAAAAAAAACAAAACTCCAGATTAAGAGGCAGCAGTTGGTCAGTTGTACTATGCTTGAAGATGACTTTGCCTGTGATCTTGCTGACCCATTATAAATATCCATGTTAAAAAAACAAACAAAAAAAAAAAGAATGTAGGATAACATTGCTGTGGTCAACTCACACATTCCAGGCATCTTTGCATTATTCTTTGTGTTACCTTGACATTTTGATTCTTCCAAGATCATGTGTTGTGATATAGTCTCACTGAGGGAATATCAGACTTGAAGAGATAGGATTTTATGGCAATGATCACCATGGGATCATTTTAAAATATTGCTTGTTTTTTCAAATGCACATATTTAGATCTTTTCTCCCAGTCCAATTCAGTCCTCAACTCATTGTCTGTCTGAAAGCATCTGTCCAAGATACATAGCATTATGAATAGATGGAGTAACTCACTGGACTGCCTTACCAGTTGCATATCAGAATATGGACAATACATTTTTTAATCACTTTTCTCCCTTTTGGGGATTTGTCCAAGAAGGCTCCATAGTCTTGTGAGACTCAAAACAATGAGTCATCATCTTGTGAACAGAAGCTTTGAAGACTCTTGGCATCAATAGGGAATTCTTTTGTTAGGTCCCTGCACAGGATATTTCTATGACACAGATGTTCACCTTGGGTAAGTGTATTTCTCCTTGTTCTATACCTCATCAGATATCGGTACTCAATTGATTATTGAACAAAGTTAACCTCATGATCACATCTTTTACAGAATCTTTGTATAAGGTGCTTTAAGCACTAATCCAATGTGCTTAATGTAATAAGGCACCTTGACTGAGCAGGAGCCTTTCTTCAAAAGCAGTACTTTGTTTCATTGAGGCAGATTTTAATTATTCAGTCATTTTTCAGTTGTGTCTGACTCTCCATGACCCCATTTGGGTTTTTTTTTTTTGGCAAGATACTAGAGTGGTTTGCCATTTCTTCTCCAGCTCAAAGAACTGAAGCAAACAGGGTTAAGTGACTTGCCCAGGGTCACACAGCTAGTATGTGTCTGAGGCCGGATTTGAACTAAGGGAGATGAGTCTTCCTGACTCCAGGCCTGGCACTCTATCCACTGCAGTGCCACCTAGCAGCCCATTAAGTCAAATACTCTTTTTTAAAAGGAAGTTTTATTGCTGTTTTTATTAGTTTTTATTGATGCCACTTTCTCAATAATTTTTTTCAAGTATAGTTTGGGTCTCCATACCACAGTGAGTTTTGTGATCATAATGATGGTCATCGTCTTTTACAAAAATAATCTTTTCCCATCTCATGTCATCAAAGATCTACTCAGTGTGGTGTGTGTGTGTGTGTGTGGTGTGTGTGTGTCTCATAAAGATTTTTTTTAGAGATTAGAAATTAGACTATAGATTAATGCCTTCTTAATTGCTTTTTTTTTGTGCGGGGGATAGTGAACTATCTCTAATCTCATTATTTTGCAGTCTCCTCTGATATTTTAAAAGATACCCTAAATATTGATCCCTGAACATATTAAATGTTTGCTTTGCCTTTAGTAGGAGTTACTTCTGTATGTATTTGGCCAGGTTCAGTTTCTTAAGCACTGTTTCCTTTTATAGTATCGAGGTCATGGAATTGATATATGTGAATCTATTATTGTTACTAATGAAAATATATTACCATAACAGATTGGCAGTTCTGTTCCATTTCACATCTGTTTGGGGTCATTCTGTTTTGATTAACAAATGTCCTCAAGGTGATCCAGCTTAACTGAGTCTTGTGCCAAATTTCTTCAAGCTTCTTTTCTTCTCAATTGTTCTTTTATAATTTGTAATCTTTTACACATGAATTCACAATCCAAATTGCAGTTACCTTTGGCTGCTATAACTGTCCACTTAGCAAAAAGATTGTTGGCTCAGGAGGTTTCTGGGTCTGCTTATGTTCTCTTCACTGTGACAGCCATTTCTCAGTACTTAAACTTTTCTAGGAAAAAGTTTAAACAGGTCAGGTTGGAGCTGTTGTAACCAAATGCACTACTATCTTTTTCATCTGTATGCTTCTTTCCAATTTAGTGTTTGTTTTGAACTTTGCTCTAACCAGACAGGATCTACTGACTGTAACATAGACGATTAATTTCCTGTCTGTTTACCTACATTTATATAACACTTTAAGATTCATAAATATAGTCAACTTCATTTTTTATTATGTTCTTTGGCATTAGCTAGTTCCAATGACTTCCAACTCTCCTTTAAGTATTTGTAATGCTGTCAGATGTTGTCATTTACACAAGATCTTGTGCATCTATCCCTTTCTCTCTACTAATACAGCCAACATCCCAGTTCAGATACTTACTATTTCTTGTACGAACTCTTACAATAGCCGTCTGAAATTGTTCTCCCTCTTTCATCTATCCTCACTAAAAACCATCCTCCACATAGTTGCAAAGGTAATTGTTCTTCTGCACAGATCTGACCACATCTCTTTTTCCCCTCCTCAGACTCTGATGACTCCCTGTTAATTCTAAGATGAAATATAAGCCCTTCTACTTAAAATTAAAATCTTCCACAAACGGATCCCAACCTGCTCTTCCAGCTTGGGTTGTTATATGACATGATGATTGCTCTGTTACCAGGAGTCTATAAATTGATGGGATATCAAAGATTCAGGGGAGATTCTTGCATTAGTGAAATTTTGGAAAGCATCAGTATAGAATTGGAAAAGTTAGAAGCCATTTGGACCAATCCTTCCATTTATGCAGGAGGAATCAGAGGCCTAGGGAAGCCTTGGTCAGGATCTCACGGCAAGTAAGTGGCAAAACTGGAATTCCAGCTCTTCTTTGCTGCTTCTTTTGCAATTCCAAGTTCTATCACACCTGGATCTATTAAGACTGCCTCCCAGCTGAAGGGATGGAAAATTCAATTTGATTCAATAAACATTTATTATGTGCTTACCTGCCACCTACTATGTGCCATGCATTGTGCTAAGCTGGAGATAAAAATAATAAAGGGCAAAAGCCCTTACCCTCAAAGAGCTTACAAATCTAATGGGGAAAGATAATACACAAAAGGCAGCTGGAAAGAATAGAGATTGGTGGTGGTGGTGGGGAATCTAATTTATTCTATCTCCCCATATCTCCCTGTATTAAATCATTCTCATTCTCTGTCACTCTCTTTTAACTTCTCATACTCATACACATAAATACATAAGTACTTGTGTATTGGTTTTTTAGAATCATAGAATTTAGACTATTAGTAAAAACCTAGTTCATCCCCCCATTTTACAGATGAGGAAACAGTGCACTTACGATGGCCAGTGGATAGAGTGCTGACTTGGAGTCAAGAAGACTCATCTTCCTGAGTTCAAATCTGGCCTTAGACACCTACTAGCTGTGTGACTCTGGACAAGTCACTTAACCCTGTTTACCTCAGTTTCCTCATCCTGTAACATGAGTTGGAGAAGGAAAAGGAAATGGTAGACCTCTCCAGTATCTTTGCCAAGAAAATCCTAAATAGGGTCTGAAGAGTGGGACATGACTGAACTGATTCAACAGCAACAAACAAAAACCCAAAGTGCTTTTTAAAATTTAAGCTTGTATAGCAGCACAGGCTAAATACCTTCTTCATAGGAGTTGGAAAATGACCTTTCATATCATTGAATTTTTCTTTGTCATGTTAATTATGATCATAAATTTACACTTGAAAGAGGCCTGAGAAATCATCTAGGCTAACTCTTAATTTGACAGATGTGCTGGCTGAGGTCCAGAGAAGTTAAGTGACCTCCAGGTCACTTGTCACACTTTACTACCATGCTGATTACATTGATAAAAAAGAGTGGATCTGCTATTGATATTCAAGCCCAGCATTACAAATCCAGCATTCTTTCTACTCTCCCTGCTGTTGAAATAGAACAGTTTTCCTTTTGGAAGTTTTGGGGTTGCTTCAAGAATTCCATTAGGAGTCTACATCAAGCCTATCCCCAAGCCATCTTTTCATTCATCATGAAATGGATGGATGGATGGATGGAAAGCATTTTTTAAGCATTTACTGTATGCAAAGCTCTGGGACAATGTTAGGAGTACAAATCCAGAAGATGTAAAAGTTCTTAAGTAAGGCAGAATCTATGACAGCCTTTCAAACACTTGAAGAAAACTACCAGAGGAAAAGATATATACACCCCTAAACAATGGTCAAAGAGCATTTATTAAGCTCCCACTATATGCCAGATAGTACAAAGAAAAGCAAACTATAGTCCTTGCTCTCATGGTTTAATGGGTGAGATCACATGCAAGTGTCCAAACTAGATATTTACACAGAATAAATAAGAGAAAATCAACAGAGAGAAGGCAATAGTAATAAAATGGATCAGGAACTTTTATTCATAAGGAAAATGTTTATACCTTTGATAACAGTTAATATTTATACATTTGATCCTTTAAATAAACCTGTGATGTGGGTGTGATTATAAGATGCTATCCCTATTTTACAGATGAGGAAACTGAGGCACAGAAAAGTCACATAACACAGGGTGTAATGTTAATGGAATAGGAAGATCTTCCCCGTCCATTAATAGGCTTATATGCCCAGCTGTGATACATCCTGAATCATAGAGCCCAGGGAACGACTTACCTAAGGAGGAGCTTGCTTAGGGGGAGGCTTGCTTGTAGGAAGGCTTTCACACTTTTTGCTAATTTCTAATTAGGCTCTGAGTCACAAGGGCTGTGATGCCTTCTGGCTTTGAGAAGTGTATCTATACTCTGAGTTGGTATTTTGCTTTGGGGGTTCGCTTGTGAGAAAGATCTTTTGATTTCCTGGTTGAGACTCTGAGTAGCCATATGTTCAGGACACCCCCCCCCCCCGCCCCTTGACTGCTCATATGTAAATGCTCTCTTGATCCAATGATGTATGTAAAGTGTATAGCAATATTGCTTTGATCGGGCAGTTGAGAGCCCTGTCTGTTGATCTTTATGCTAATTTCTCTGTTTGTATTTTCTCTGACGTTCAAGGTGCTGACCCTTCCCCTGAACTAGTGAGTGTAATTAAAAGTAGAATTGTTAGCCCCTTTTTGAGCAGTCTTTCCTAGAAAAGCAGATTAAAGAACCTTGCTAGCAGGCCATCCTGGGTATGCTAGGGTGCTTGCTACACAAGGTCACACATCCTAGTAAGTTTCTGAGGCAGAATTTGAACTTGGGTCTTAATGACTTCCATGTCTTGTCTTCCATCCGCTGTGCATAAAATTGTGGAAATGGAAGAGAGAAGATATAAATTAATTTATTTTTGTTACATCATGTCTGACTTTTCATAGACCCATGCACCATATTATCCTTGGAGTTTTCTTGACAAGGTACTGGAGTGGTTTGCCATTTCCTTCTCCAGTGGATTAAGGCAGCAGGGGTTACGTGATTTGCCCAAGGTCACAGTGTCTGAGACTGGATTTGAACTCAGATCTTCCTGACTCTAAGCCCAGCCCTCTAACCACTGTGCCACCTAGCTGCCTCCATATAAAATGATATTAGATGTCAATTCTCCTTGATGGTACTAGACTATATTTTTCTTTGTTTCCTTAAATCTACTTAAGGTGGTATTACCATTAAGATGGCAGTTCACTCTGAATTAAGTGAATTAAGCAAAACCTAGACAATATATCAGTATCAAGCCAGGAAACTGAATTGCTTCCATTTGAATTGTCTTGGAAATATTCTGAAGATCACCTGGCAGGTAAGATATAGACACCTGAGGTCCTTTCTCAACTAATCTACCAGGCATTCAAACTCTACTTCAGAGAGCACAACTCCAATGGGTTGGCCACGTTGTTTGAATGCAAAACGTACGCTTGCCAGAAAGATTTTTTTAATGGAGAACTCACACAGGGCAGGTGCTCACAGATGTTCAGAAAAAGCTAGACAAGGACACTGTCAGGGTCTCTCTTAAGAACTTTGGAATTGATTGTGTGATACGGAAAACACTGGCATAGGACCGTTCAGCATGGCATGCCCACGTCAAAGAAGATACTGTGCTCTATGAGCAAGCAGAATTGAAACAGGTCAAAGGAAATGCAAGATGTGCAAATTTAGAGAATCCAGCCTAAATGTTCGCATGGACCATTTGTGCCTGACCGGTGCTAGAGCATTCCGAGACCATATTGGTTTGATGAGCCACAGTTGGACACACTGAAACTTGACTCTTGCATAGTGATGTCATTTTGGTCCTCTTCAAGAACAAAGGACAACAGCCAAGTTAAGCAATCATGATTATAAATTTTCCTGTAACTTCCCACTTGCAGTCAATTGCTATAAGAACCTTAAAGTGTTTTTTTTTTTCACCTGCCATTGTAGTTCTTTAGGTCAGCATTTTTTACACCAATTTGTTTTATGTTAACCTTTGCAGAGGGGGTTTCGTTTCCGTTATGTGTGTGAAGGACCATCCCATGGAGGACTTCCTGGTGCTTCTAGTGAAAAGAACAAGAAATCATACCCACAAGTTAAAGTAAGTTTGTGGTTCTTTTTCTATCAGATTATGTCTAGTGGTTGTTAATTCTGGGAGATTTGATGACCTGTGAGCAGGGACAAGGATAGGTCTTCTTCAGACCCAATAGGCCAATACTTAATCTTAGTTGTCCACATAAAAATTTTCCTTAAAACAGAAATGGTTGGTGACATCTAGGACTTATATTCTGTGAAAGGAGGGTGATGGAATATAAAAATGTTATTAGTATTTCCATTAAATATGATTCTTAGATCATTTACATTATTTTGGTCATGAACACATTTTCACTTCGTTTAATTTCAGTGGCTTTCAGTTATCTTGAAAAATAGTATAATTAGTGCAAAAAATGTACTTTATTGAATTGCGTAGGTTAACAGTACCTTCAGATTTATGGAGCAAAATCTTGAACCTTTACACTTTCTCCATAGAGATTCAGTGAGATAAATGCAAATATTAATTTAAAAGGATACCCCAAATAAATAACTGCTTATATCACATGAATTTTAGTCTTATCATCCACATATCCTAATATTCTTTGATTGTATTAAGCTTGTTTATTTACATAAAAGTTAATTTGAGTATCTTATTTCACAATAAGACAATAGTATCTTACTTTACTCATTTTGTGGGTATCTTTTCTTTCTGATCTGGGTGATATAAATTTGAGTCAATGGGCATAATGCCAAATTGTTGGAGTCATTTTGAAAATTTGGTATTTGTTTCACAATTTAAGAACAGTACTTATGATTATCATCTGACTTTCCAGAACATAAAATACTTTTACTTTAGGAAAAATACTTACATAAGGGAAGGCCCTCAGTACAAATCTCAAGTGAAGAACAAGTCTCTAGTCTAGTTAATTGGTTTGGCTGTTTTTCTCTCTTAGTAGCATTCTGTACCCAATCCTTCACTTCTAGGTATTCAATATCCTTCTGCCTTATGACCCCAACCCTACCCTTCCTGCAAATTAAGTAAGGATCTTATAACATCATTTATCCCTTTAACCAAAGCTCAATCATGCAATTTTTTACCACATTTGAATGTTCTAAGCCTGTTCTCTCTAAATGTGGAATGACATTTATAAATTTATTTATAAATTTTATGAACCAAGAATTTACTTATAATTTTTTATAAATTTATAAAACAAGAGTTCTTAACCTTTTTTGTTTCATCACCCTCTCTGACAGTCTGTTGAAATTAACAGAGCTCTTCTCAGAATGTTGTTAAAGGCAACCAATTTTATTGAAACTGAAAATTTTGAAAATGTTCAAGAAACAAGTTCACAGTCCTCAGGATAAGAAGTCCTGTTTTAAAGGAATTCTAGGGAATGCCACTGAGGCTGGGGTGTCCAATTTGGACAGTTTAGAGCCTCATTGCCTGGAGTTTCCATTATGTCTCAATTCCTTCAGCATTCAGAATAGAACGGGAACAGGGAATGGTTAGAGACTTGACCCAGGATCTCTCAAGTGGGAAGGGGAAGGGAGAACAAGGAAGAGAATCCCAACCAAAGGAGGAGGAACAGAGGAGAACTGAGCCTGTGGGCTTGGTTTGAGGACTAGGAATCCCAACTATCAGATAGTAAGAGCTAGCTAGGATCTTGATCTCTAGCATGTGTGTCTGTATGACAATAACTACAAAGGTTCATGGTGTCGGAGAAAACCGATGTCAAGCCCAGGACTAGATACCAGGGGACTAACAGTAAATTAAAAGAAACCACCAAACTAAAATTTTGTGTGGCAATGCAAAAGCAATGATAATTAGAGACATTTATGTGAATTGCTTACTACTTGTATATAATTACCATGTAGTACAGTAATGATTGTGATGATTAATGTTTAATTTAGTAATTAAAATAATTAATTTTCCTACATATTTTATTTAATTGCAGCAGCTAATGCTCTCTGTGAATGTACGCATGCTCAATGTTTGTAGGATGTTGTTCATATGACTGGGACATCTAGCCACACAGGGGAATCATCTGTGCACTACTTTTCAGTTAGAGGGAATGTTGACCATTGACCATTGGAATTAAGGTTAGCTGTAGCTTTGTTCATTCACTCAGCTACTCGCTCAACAAACATTTATTGATCAGCTAATATATACTTTTCAGGAAGAAGGATTTTTAGGATGAAGAATAGGACGGTTCACTTTTGTTAAGCACCTTCTGTGTGGGAGGAATTGAATAAAGTAGGCCCCACTTCCCTAATTGCAAGCCATCTTTGTTCCCTATGGAAGATGTCAATAGCACTCTAAACATTTCTGTTCATAACAGCTATCAGAAACAATTCCATTTTGAATCTTGGATACAACTTTCTAGGAGGTGGGGGTAGAGAGAATGGCTCTTTCCGTAAGCTATTTTCTTTAAGTAGAAATAAAGATGCTATCTACAAAGAGCTCTTCATATCTTTTCATTGTGATGATCTCCAAGGACAGAGTGAAAAAAGAAAACTCTGAGTTTCTGAGCAATTCTGGGCATTGGCAGTATCCTCATCCTATTCATAATCATTTGGATATAAAGTATTATTCTTTCATCCAGTATTTATTGAGCTTATTGTAGTAGGCACTGAGAGAGGGACAAAAAAGTTTGGATCTAACCCTAATCTTAATCCTTGGCATACTTTAAAAAGTATATTCATTCATTCTAAGACTACATAGGATACATTCTACATAGAGTACAAAGAACATAATAAGTAGTTTATTCAAATCTGGCCTTGGACCACACTTAGTTGTGTGACCCGGAGGAAGTCGCTTAGCTTATATTTGCCTCACTTTCCTCATCTTTTAAAATGGGCATAAGAGTGGCACCTACCTCCCAAGGTTCTTTTGAGAGTCAGATGAGATAAAAATTATAAAGCATGTATTAGCACAGGGCCTGGCACATAATAAATGATATATGTGACCTATTTCAAAAAAAAATTATACATTTTCACTGGTTAGTAATTCTGTATTATCCATCATGAGGCGCTCTCTGGGCAGTATTGTGTTCCAGCTAAAACTATAGTTTCTCTGAAACTTAGAGTAGTAAGTGGGAAGAAAAAGGACAAAAAGATAGTGAAAAAAACCTATGATACTTTCATATTCTGTGATGCTCCCATACCCAAACAATTTCTTATATCACCTATTTCTTTAATGTGCAGTGAAAGCCTCAATTGTGAGATTTTCCATTTTCATTACACCTTTTTTTAGGGAGGAGGGGGTGTGTGGGTGTTTTGTTTTCAATTAAAAATCAGAGCAAAAGAGAAAGTGAAAGTGTATACCAAGACCTGTCTGTCAAGGATGTATGAAATGGCCGATCATTTGGAATTGTCTCAGAACAGCAGAAACCAGGCAGTGCCCAGCTTGTGAAGGGAGCCATTGTACTGTGGCCCCTCCCCCACCCCGGCCTTACCACCACCCATCCCAACAGGAAACTGACATTTGGGGGGCCTTGTATTTAGGAAAACTACCCTGTTAGTATTTACATTTGTTCAAGCTTTTGGAGTCAACTTCCAAGTGAAGAATCATTTCTCTTTTTTCTTTAGTCAAATAACAATGGTTTACATTGTTGTAGCAGTTTGCAGTCTTCACAGAATTTCCTTTATTCTTTGTTAAGAGTTAGTCCAAGTAGGAATTGATTCTTCCCATTTTACAGCTGAGGAGAGTGAGACTCTTAAGTGATTTATCATATGGCAAGAAAGGGGTTAAGCAGGAATTAGTGAATAAGCCCTTCCAGCTTTACAATGTGTATGTGAACATTCTTATAAAAATAATATGAATCAATGCCGTAAACATTTATATCTTACCTGCTCTAGGGAAGATGGCTGTGCTAGGGCAGGCTTTCTTAACTTGAGGTCCTTGAAGTAAAAATATATGTAGATGTATATATGTATGCATGTATATATGTATGTGTATGTATGTATATGTATATATGTGTATATATACATGGATATTATCATTGCATTTCTTTATAACTGGTTTCTTTTGTAATCCTATGGATTTTATTTTATGACTTTAGAAACGTGATTCTGGGAAGGGGTCCCACAGGCTTCACCACATGCGAAAAATCTTCCTTCAGTAGGGGTGTGTATATGCATGTGTGTATATGTACACATACATATATACACATACATACATACATATATATGACATTATATATACATATACATATACACACACACACACATATATGACATGATCCCTGCCCACAAGGCATGTAGTAGGGGATATAGTAGAAGATGTAGGTCATGTACATAACCATAGCTAAGTAGAATTATGAAAAAATGTAAAAGGGAGTCATTTGGAAAGGTTAGGAAAATGTTTTTTCCATTTCTGGTTGAGAAAATCAGGGATTGGACCAATGGGAAAACTGGTATTTGAACTGAACCTTGAAGGAAAAGGAGGGTGTCATCTGACAGAGAGCACGAGCCTGGGTGTAGGAAGGAGCATAAGCAAAGGTGTGGAGGTAAGAAAGCATGGGATTTTCAGAATAGAGCAATTTGACTGGAAGGCAGGCATCGTATATGTGTGTATGTATATGCATATATATATATATATATATATATATATATATATGTGTGTGTGTGTGTGTGTGTGTGTGTTTGTATGTGGAGAGAAGCAGAAATGAGACTGGAATGGTAGCTTAAAACTAGGTTGTAATGTGCTTTGAATCTCAAGGTTAAGAACTTGGATTTTTTCCCACTTATTAGGTAATCATTGAAAAATTTCAGATTAGGAGAGTCAGATTATCTGATGTATCTATTAGGACTGATGGAACTTTGTAGGGTATATTTTTGACAGGGGAGAAGCCTAGGGGTAAGGAGACCCATTAGAAGGCTATAGGAATAATGTAGGCAAGTGGTTTTCATGTAGGAAGAAAAGGAAGAAAGAAAGGAAGAGAGAAAAAGAGAGGAAGCAAGAAGGAAGAAAGAAGCTTTTATTAAGTACTTACTATGTATTAGGTAAGAGGCAGCTAAGTAGCTTAGTAGATGGAGACCTGGCCCTGGAGTCAGGAAGACCTGAGTTCAAATTCAACCTCAGACACTTACTAGCCATGTGACCCTGGGCAAGTCACGTAACTTCTGCTTGCCTTAATCCTCTGGAGAAGAAATGGCAAACCACTTTAGTATCTTTGCCAAGAAAAACCCCTGAACAGCATTGGCATATTATGGTCCACAAGGTCACAAAAGAGTCAGACACCGCTGAACAATAACAACAAATATGCTAGGCAGTTTCCTAAGCACTGGAAATACAGTTACAAGCAAGCAAGACATTCCCTGATCTCAAGCAGCTTAAAATGTGATAAGAGGAGAGTGCCCATGTAGGGGAGTGTGGTGGGCAGACAGGAGTGTTCCGGGCAGAGGAATCTGGGTAGTTGATTGGCATGGAAGGGTTGATTTGTTTACTGTTGGCATGGCATGGAGATAGAGAATACGGAAGTGGACGAGAGAGCGGGCAAAAGAAGTTGAACTGCTCACCAGTCAGAGCCCAGGGTCACAGGAGTGAGACTTCCAATTCCAGACAAAGTGCAGGTCAGTCAACAGGCCCTTAAAAATGTTTGTTGACTTTGACTGTTGACTGAAGGCTAGGAAATATACTACATGGCTTCCAGATGGCCAGAAAGGAAATTCTTACTTGTATTTATTTTCTAACTCCTATTAGAGTTATTCATGTACATATCTTTCCCTATTAGTTCTGTGTAGTGGAAAGTGTTGGTAATCTGGCTGGTAAATGTTGAACAACTGGCTTTGATGGAGGGGAATGTAGGCATGGTACACTTTTCAGTTTTATCTGCTTTATTAACATTTTCTCCATCTCGTTCTTAAGTCTAGACAATCAACAGAACAATAAATCAAGTCCTGATTTATAACATTTTTGAGGTGTAAATGTTTGCACTGAAATTTAAGTCTTCAGATCTGACTTGATTCTAGAACACCCCTGGAGAGTCAGAAAACCTGGAACTCTAATCCTGGTTCAGCCAGGATTAGACTCACTGGCACTATACTTTCAGCCTCTGTTTCCTTAGCTGTAACATGAGGAAGTTACCTTCAGACTCTAAAACTTAATCACAGAATCTTAAGGAATGGAGGAGTGATCATTAAATCCATGTCCCTCCTGTAACAGGAATAATCTCTGTTGAAACTGCTGACAAACATCCAACCTCCTCCATTTGAAAACTTCCAGTTTGGAACTCACTAACTCCAGAGACAGCCCACTGCTTATACTTCTGAACAACAAGAATGGTTAAGAACAGTTACATGGTTGCAATTATATTGAGTTGAAATGTATTGTCTTGCAGATTCATTGTTCACTCCTCTCCTCTCCTCCCCTCCCCTCCCTTCCCCTCCCCTCCCCTCCTCTCCCCTCCCCTCCCCTCCTCTCCCCTCCCCTCCCCCTCCCTCTCTCCCTCTCTCCCTCCCTCTCCCTCTCTCTCCCTCCCTCTCTCTCTCTCTCTCTCTCTCTCTCTCTCTCTCTCTCTCTCCCTCTCTCTCTCTCCTCTCTCTCTCTCTCTTCCACTCTCTCTCCCTGCTTTCTGGGCTAAAATGGATGTCCAATTCCTCTTTTACATGGCAATAGGAATAATTAAAGCTGGTATTAACTAGACTTTAAGGTTTGCCAAACAAGATATATTATTATTATCCCCATTTTACTAATAAGGAAACTGAGGCTGAGAGAGGTTAAATAATTGACCCAGGGTCACACAGTTGGTAAGTGTTTGAGGCAAGATTTGAACTCAGATATTCGTGATTCCAAATCCACTAGACAGACTGTGCCATTTAGTCACCCACTTCAGATGTTTGGGATGGAGCAGCAAAGTCTTGAAGATGTAGAAGAGAGGATGAATAATTGATAGAGGGAGTTCTTGAAAGATGCAGGTGGTAATAGGACATCAAGGGCACACGAGGAGGAGTTATCCTTGGTGAGAAGATGGGTAGACCCTTGGTTTTCTTTGGTGAGAAGATAGATTGACTATTGGTTATCTTTGGTGAGTTAGTCTTGGTGAAAAAATGAATTAAACCTTGATTAGCCTTGGTAAGAAGATAGGCCGACCCTTGGTTGTCCTTGGGGAGAAGATGGGTTACCGCATTGCTTATCCTTGATATTATTCTGATATCAAGGCTATGTTTACCTCCCATGAAGGTGGGTCGACCCCTGGTTAGCTTTGGTGAAAAGACAAGTTAAACCCTTTCTCTCATATAGAAAGGGAGGAGGAAGAGCATAAAAGTACTAGTAAGCTTTGAGTGTTCAGGGGGAAAAATGAAGGCCTTTAATTCCCCATCTGAGTTCAGGACTAATTGAGATTACCAGAGTGAGGGAAAGTATGTGTTTAGACCATTTAAGGACTATAGAAAATATTTTGAACAGACACTGTGGAGGGTTTGATGAGGTCAGGATCACAGATGTAGGATTGGAAATGACTTTAGAGGTCATCAGATTCTAAGCCCCATAAGCAAAAAGCAGCAGTGCAAGAACTGGAGCTATGATCTGTTGTTGACAAGTCCTTTGCATTTTCAACGAAGGGTGATACAAAAGGGGGATTGCAAAGCTTTAGTAATGGGCTAAATGAGTATTTTATTTTACTTATTTTATCATAATGAAAGAATTGATTGTGCACATATCTAAATAACAAAATCAAGCATATATTTACAACTACATTTTAGAAAATTAATTTAAATTGTAAAATGGTTCTAATATAGTTTTAGCTTCTGTATCCTTTTTCATTCTTTATCCCTTGACTTCTTGATTTGCATATACAATTTTCCTTTTTTTTTTTCTAATATAGTCTCGCAATCAGTACATAAACTCTCCTGGTTCTCCTTTCTTCACTCCACCATACATGTTTTTCCAAATTTTATAGCCCTTTATTATCATTTTAATTGTATTGTTATATTCATTACATAGATTTCCAGTTTATTTGTCTCTTCTCCCACTAGGGGATAGTTTTTAGTTCTTTATAATACTACTAGATATAATATACTATATAATAATATACAAAATAATATTATCTTTACCAGTAATATACCTAGAAATAGCTTTCAACAAATAGCTCCCTTTTCCCTTCTTTGATAATACTTCTAGATTATATTAGCAATGATAGAATTATTGACTCAGAGGGTGTTTAATTCTTATGTAATTGTTAGACTTCTCTCCAGAAACTCATCCACTTTGCAATTCTACCAACAATGTCCTTATTTCTCAAAAATCTTGCCACCTTTCAATTTTGTCATTTTTTAGTTAATTTCTCAAGTTTAATGGTATAAAGAAACAATTCAAAGCTACTTTAATTTTGGTTTTTCTTTTTTTTAATGTTTTAAAATCTTAATTAACTTTTCAAATGTTACTTTTTGTAAGTTTGTAACATTTATACTTTTTTGATGGTTGTCATTTCCTTTTTTTAAAAAAATATTTTATTATTTATTTACTATTTTTAGTTTGCAGCATTGATTTCCACAAGATTTTGAGTTACAAATTTTTTCCCCATTTCTACCCTCCCCCCCCCACTCCAAGATGACATATATTCTGATTGCCCCATTCCCCAGTCAGCCCTACCTTCTGTCAACCCACTCCCCCCCACCCCCTTTTCCCTTACTTTCTTGTAGGGCAAGATAGGTTTCTGTGCCCCATTGCCTACATATCTTATTGCCCAGTTGCATGCAAAAACAACTTTTTTTTTGAACAACTGCTTTTAAAACTTTGAGTTCCAGATTTTCTCTCCTCTTCCCTTGTATCAGGAGGGCAGAGTTTATAATCTCAAAGAGGATCATAAACATGTCTGAAAGGTTCGGAACCGCCGGATATAAGAAACTCTCAAAGTAGAAGGCAGAAGAATCAAAACATTTATTTAGGCTCCACAGTAACCAACCCATGAACCAGAAGCCCCATTTTGATATGTTGATCAAAATCTTCCAGGCCCAATAAGTACGCCTTGCAAGAGTAACCAGGAGGCTACAGAGAAGCATGATTGCGTAAAGCAAAATCATGCTTCCCCCTCGATGGTAATAAGATTACCCACTGGCCTGAAGTCTTTGTTCAGCTTCCTCCCGTAGATCAGCTCTGCTACTGGCAGCTCCTGCCTCAGCTGTGTCTGTGTCTGTAACTGAAGCTGCAACTGAAACTGACGATGTAACGGTCGCTGTAACTGACGATGTAACTGTCGCTGGCTCCAACCGGAAAAGGAAGAGAGAATCTTCAAGCTGTCCTCTCCCCTCTTATAGGGTTTTTGACATCATCAAGCTCCGCCCAAATGACCAGGGCCGATTGGTTCCTGAGTTGGCCCCTTCCCCTAGCATAGACATTAACACCTCCCCTCAGCCAGCCCCATGACTCATCACACAGGAAGTTCTGGTCCTGCTTCCCGGCATGCTCCCCGGGCCTCCTGCCCCGGAAGAGCAAGCCACAATGTCCAGAGGCTCAATGAGGTAAGCTGAGTCATTCAAAGAAAACAAAGGCCATTCTGGCTACACTCCACCCCTTGTTATAGGATACATAATCTAATCAGCCATGTATCCTAGAACATACATTGTGATCCAATTACAAAGGAAACTAAAACATATCATTCATTATAAAGCAAAACATATCATTCAGTGACATTCCCAAACATTGGTTAATGATTCAAATGCGATCCACCCCTAGATCCCAGCAAAATAATCTCTTCAATCAATCATCCCCAAAATAATTATTAATAATTCAAATGTCCACCCCTAAATCCTTGTATCCATTACATAGGATCAATAATATCATAACAATAAAACAACACAGCAAGGATAACACAAAATAAGTAAACAGAACACTATCATCATTTCCACCCCCCTTGAACGATTGGGGCTCAAAATCTTGGGGTGAGGGGTGAAGGTCTCATTTTCCATAGCTTCTTCATGCTGAAATTGGATGTAGAGATGGCCCTGCCCCCAAAAAGTCCCATTCCAGAGGTCATTTCTTTAACGAGCTGGCAGGAATTCCAAGAATGCTACATGCTTAGGCAGTCACCGGAAAGTGCAGGGTGCTTAAGCCTGAAGGAAACAAAACTAGCAACAAGGTTAGCCAAAACAAAGGACAAAAAGAATAGTCTGTGAATCTATTATTATAACCTATTCACGGTAAAATATATGGTTCAGGGGTACGATTTGGTAATTATTTTCCCCTGAATAGACAACTGTTACAGTGTTGTCCTTCCCATGGGCTATAACTTCTGCAGCCTTTGGAATATCATCTGGCTTCCGTTTTACCCATACCTTAGCTCCTGACTTTATTCTATCAATGGAGCAAGACCCTTTTGCCCCTCTAGTAGTTATTTTGGGAGGAGGGTCAGTTTTCACAAAGGGTATTTTTTCACAGGGGATAATAATGACTTGAACCATCCTATCATTTCTACAAAATTGTACAGGTTTTTTACCCATATTCTGGAGTGTCACAACAATTTCTTTTTGATAATTAGAATCTATCACTCCAGCCAATACATGTATTCCTTGAGCCGCTAATCCTGGTTTAGGTAATATCCGTCCAAGATGATTCTTGGGGATTCTCATACATACTCCAGTAGGGGTTTTTCTTATCTCTTTCCTATTTAACCTAAAATTCTCTATACAATGTAAATCATATCCTGCTGAACCAGGTGTTCCTGGACTTGGTAGTGGGACATCTTCCCTCACAGTCCAAAATTCAATGTTTTGGATCTCACATGTTTGCTGTTCTCTGATCTGCAGATTTGGGGTCATCATTCTGGCTAGAGGTGTACTTCCCCCCTAAGGGCCTATTATTCAAATTACGTAAGGCAATAGACAAATTATCCTTCCAATGTCGATATGAATTATTTGAGCTTAATTTTCTCAGCTGTTCTTTCAACAATCCATTCATTCTTTCAATTAGCCCAGATGCTTGTGGGTAATATGGAATATGATATATCCATTCTATATTATTCAACACACAATATCTTTTCACTTCTTTGTCCTTGAAATGTGACCCATTGTCACTTTGAATCTGCATTGGGGTTCCATAATATAAACTTACAATATCTAGAGTTTTACAGGTGTTTTTCTGAGTTGCGTCTTTATAAGGACAAGCCACTAGTACACCTGAATAGGTGTCAACACACGTACATACATATTTACATCCTTTATCCTGGGGTAGTGGGCCAATATAATCTATCTGCCAAATTTGGGCTGGAACTTTTCCCCTTGCTATTTCTCCAGTAACTATCCTAGGAAGAGTTCGTTCTTTTTCTAATTGGCATATACAACACTCCTCTGTTATTTGTTTTAACAACGCATGAGAAATACTGATACCTCGATCCTGTGCCCATCGATGGGTGGCCTGGACCCCTAAATGGCCAGCAGTCTGGTGGACCCATCTTGCTAAGGCTGGGTCATCAGTTGGAGTCGGAGTAGGGACAATACATTCAGTAGCAATCTTTGCTAGTCGATCCGCATGTGCATTGTACTCACGTTCTGGTGTGGTCAGGGTTGCATGAGCATCAACATGAAAAACTGACAAATCTGTAACCAAAGACATGTCCCATATATTTTCCCATAACTCTTTACCCCAAACTTGTTTGCCATGAATCTCCCAATTCTGATTCCTCCATATAGGCATCCACGTAGCTAATCCATTAGCTACCGCCCACGAGTCAGTAAATATATGACACTGTCCTCCTTTCTCTGCTCTGATGGCCTGATGCACTGCCATCAGTTCAGCATATTGGCTACTTCCACCTATCCCAGAACTTTCCAGAGTTCTCCTTGTACAGGGGTTATAGGCTACTGCTTTCCAATGTCTCTTCTGTCCTAAATATTTTGCTGTCCCATCAGTAAACCAAGCATGTTTCTTCTGTTCTTCATTTAGTCCGTCATATCCATTATTCCATTTCACTAAGGATGGTACCATCTGTTGCTTAGATTCAAGGGGCTTTTCATTGCTCTCAGTATCAATGTTCGCCACAGATTCATGTAGAGCAGAAACTCCATTTTTGCCTGCTCTGGACCTATTCTGAATATACCACTTCCATTTGATTATGCTTGCCTCTTGTGCATGTCCAATTCTGTGAGAAGCTGGGGTACTCATTACCCAAGTCATAATTGGAATTCCAGGCCTTAATACCACTTCATGACCCAGAGTTAGTTGCTCAGTTTCTACTAAAGCCCAATATGCAGCTAACAGCTGCTTCTCAAAAGGTGTATATTGCACTCCAGATGAGGGCAGTTTCCTTGACCAAAAGCCTAAAGGTACACTTCGGCTTTGTTGTTTTTGCCACAGACTCCAATTTGCATAGTCATCTTGTACAGTCACTTGTAACTCCACTGGCCCATTTTGCATAGGCCATAAGTCTAGAGCTAATTGAATAGCAGCCTTTGCTTCCTCAAAGCTCTACTTTGTTCAAGTCCCCAGTCAAATTCATATTTCTTTCTGGTGACTTTATACAAGGGTTTTAAAATCTGTCCCAAATGTGGGATGTGGTGTCTCCAATAACCAAACAGCCCTATGAACTTTTGGGCCTCTTTCTTATTGGTAGGGGTGGGAAAATCCTGGATTTTTTGTCGAGCTTGTGGGAGAATTTCTCGCAGTCCTCTATTCCACTGTATCCCCAAGAATTTTACAGTTTGAGCTGGCCCTTGAACCTTTGCGGGGTTGATTTCCCATCCTTTGCTTTTCATATGGTCAATTAATAATGCTAAACTCTCCTCCACCTCCTTTATATTCTTTCCCTGTATCATGATGTCATCTATGTAATGTGTAAGCTGTACACCAGGTAACTTTAATTCATCCAAATGTTCAGCTACAATCCTGTGGCAAATAGTTGGGCTATGAATATATCCTTGCGGCAGGCGTGTAAATGTATACTGTCGGCCTTGCCAAGTAAAAGCAAACTGATTCCATTGCTTGGGGTCTATTGGGATCGTAAAGAAGGCATTGGCCAAATCAATAACTGCATACCAAGTCCCTTCATGTTTTTGTATTCTCTCTATTAAAGTAACCGTGTCTGGAACAGCAGCATACAAGGGAGGAGTCACTTTGTTCAGCTGTCTATAATCTACTGTCATCCTCCATGTTCCATCTGATTTTCGGACTGGCCAGACAGGGTTGTTCCATTGAGTAGTTGTAGGGACTAACACTCCTGCCTCAACACATTCTCTTATAGTGTTGGCAATTTCATCTTGCCCACCTGGCACACGATATTGCCTCAAAGTAATTACTTCAGAAGGTTCGGGCAAAGTGATTGGATCCATCTTGATTTTCCCCACTAAGACTGCATTAATGCCCATTTTCCTCACAGCAAATTGGTATTTCCCTTCGGGTAAATTTAAGGTCATACCCTTCAATATGTCTATTCCAATGATGTATTCAGGAATAGGCACAATAACCACACTATATTCTTTCTTGGGCAACTGTCCAATTTTCATCATTAATTTAACTTGTCTGGCTGATATTTCAGTCCCTCCTAGTCCTGTGATGGTAATAGGAGTTCCATGGCTGAACTTGTCTGGATTTCCATAAATAAGGGTGGCCTCGGCCCCAGTATCTATTAATGCCTCAGTTACCGTACTTGACCCATTTTTCCAATATATGGTCAAGTTAATGTGAGGTCTGCAATCCAGCCTGTGTATTTCCTTAATTTGGACTGGGGCTCGGCCTGTTCCCTAGTATTCCCTTTCATATGATTCACTTGGGTTTGAAGGTTCAACATCTGTAGTATTTGCAGGAGCAGTTCTGATTTCCCTATCTCTCCTGTTATCAAGGCCTTTATCTCTGTACATTCTATATAATTCATTGGTTGGAATTCCATCTATCATTTCAAAACCTACTCCTGCTCTCAATAAAGCAGTAAACATTTCTTTCCTTGTTACTCTCCTTTGGCGCCAAGTTTGCTGGTTATTCACCCTTCTCTCTTGAGGAGATCTATCCCTTCCCCAGTCACCTAAGTCATATAACTGTAAAATCTTATTTATCACTGTTGTAAGACGGCTCCCTACTTCTCCAAGTAATAAATTCAAAATTAGTTGTTTATAAGCAGGGGGAGCTGTCCTAATTATTAAATTCCTATGAGGCAGTTCCATTGAATCATTGTAATATTTGTCTGCAGTTCCTACCATAATGGCAGTCTTCATTACCTCCTCCTTTAGTCTCATGATACAATCTCTAAGTGAATACCAGGGTCTGTGCTCAGTGGGCCACATAGAATCAGTAGCATATCTCTTATTGCATCCCACAGCGGCTAATGTCAACAGAGTAGTCCTGCTATCACCATCTCCTTGCTGATGATGTTCCCTAAAAGCTTGTTGAACTAGAGGATCATGGCTGATACCTATGAATCTCATGCAGTCTGTCCCATCTACTGATATTCCACCGGCCCCTTGATCACTGAGTCTTACCATCCAAGATATCAATGGTTCTCCTATTCTTTGGCTGAATCTACTCAAAATATCTGTGACCTCTTGCGGTGAGAAATCTTCCTGAATTTCCCTTGTAACTGAATCTTCACCTCGGGTTTCTGTCTTCCTCCTTTGTATGGGTCGAGCCCTTGTCTGATCATTTAACCATCTCCTATTCTCTGTTTGAGGCACATCCTGAACCCCAGTAGTGTTTTGTGCCTCAGCCGGCTCTTTCTGGGCTGGGTTGAAATGCACTCTGGGCTTTTTTGGTCTCCTGTTGCTCTTAGCCACATTAATAGAAAAGTTCTCATTTGAGTCAGTTTGGTCTCCTGCTATCTGAGATTCCCCTTCTTCCTGTGGGGTAGGAGTGCCCCCATGTCTTTCACTTAATCTCAATCTTTCGTATACTAGCCGGTAGGCTGATAACACTATCCAGCTTTGCCTAGATAGTGATGCCCCTGACTGAATCCCAACTTCTCGTAAACACTTTTCCAAATCCCTAGGATCTCCTCTCCGTAGCCTTGGTTCCCAGTTTTCACAGGGTCCAGCTTTTTTAGCCAATTCTTTTGCTAGGGAGGAATAAAATGGATCCTCCCATCCTGGGATATTCATCTCTTCCTCTGAAATTGTTCTGCTTCTAAATAGAGATCTTATACCTAGCGATCCTGTTCGTGACGCCAAATGTATCAGGAGGGCAGAGTTTATAATCTCAAAGAGGATCATAAACATGTCTGAAAGGTTCGGAACCGCCGGATATAAGAAACTCTCAAAGTAGAAGGCAGAAGAATCAAAACATTTATTTAGGCTCCACAGTAACCAACCCATGAACCAGAAGCCCCATTTTGATATGTTGATCAAAATCTTCCAGGCCCAATAAGTACGCCTTGCAAGAGTAACCAGGAGGCTACAGAGAAGCATGATTGCGTAAAGCAAAATCATGCTTCCCCCTCGATGGTAATAAGATTACCCACTGGCCTGAAGTCTTTGTTCAGCTTCCTCCCGTAGATCAGCTCTGCTACTGGCAGCTCCTGCCTCAGCTGTGTCTGTGTCTGTAACTGAAGCTGCAACTGAAACTGACGATGTAACGGTCGCTGTAACTGACGATGTAACTGTCGCTGGCTCCAACCGGAAAAGGAAGAGAGAATCTTCAAGCTGTCCTCTCCCCTCTTATAGGGTTTTTGACATCATCAAGCTCCGCCCAAATGACCAGGGCCGATTGGTTCCTGAGTTGGCCCCTCCCCCTAGCATAGACATTAACACCTCCCCTCAGCCAGCCCCATGACTCATCACACAGGAAGTTCTGGTCCTGCTTCCCGGCATGCTCCCCGGGCCTCCTGCCCCGGAAGAGCAAGCCACAATGTCCAGAGGCTCAATGAGGTAAGCTGAGTCATTCAAAGAAAACAAAGGCCATTCTGGCTACACCCCTGCACACACACCCTCCCTAAGAAGGCAAGCAATTCAACATAGGCCACATGTGTATTATTATGCAAAACCCTTCCACAATTGTTCGTGTTGTGACAGACTTAACCATATTTTGCTTCCTCCTATTCTGTCCCCCTTTATTCAGTTTTGTCCCTTGACTCTGTCCCTTTTCAAAAGTGTTTGCTTTTTATTACCTCCTCCCCCTATTTGCCCTCCCTTCTATTGTCCCTGCTTTTTTATCCCCTTCCTCCTTCTTTCCTGTGGGGTAAGATACCCAATTGAGTGTGTATGCTATTCCTTCCTCAAGTCAAATCTGATGAGAGCAAGATTCACTAAATCCCTCTCACCTGCCCCCTCTTGCCTTCCAACAGAACTGCTTTTTCTTGCCACTTTTATGTGAGCTAATTTACCCCATTCTGTCTCTCTCTTTCTCCCTCTCTCAATATATTCCTCTCTCATCCCTTAATTTGATTTTTTTAGATATCATCCCTTCATATTCAACTTACCCTGTGCCCTCTGTCCATATACATACATACATACATACATACATACGTATGTATGTATGTATGTATATTCCCTTCAGTTTTCCTAATACTGAGGTCTCATGAATTACACACATCATCCTTCCATGTAGGAATGTGAAGAAAACAGTTCAACTTTAGTAAGTCCCTTATGATATCTCTTTCTTGTTTACCTTTTCATGCATCTCTTGATTTTTGTGTTTGAAAGTCAGATTTTCTATTCAGCTCTGGTCTTTTCACTGAGAAAGCTTGAAAGTCCTCTGTTTTATTGAAAGTCCATATTTTGCCTTGGAGCATGATACACAGTTTTGCTGGGTGATTCTTGGTTTTAATCCTAGCTCCATTGACATCTGGAATATCATATTCCAAGCCCTTTGATCCCTTAATGTAGAAGCTGCTAGATCTTGTGTTATTCTGATTGTGTTTCCACAATACTCAAATTGTTTCTTTCTGGCTGCTTGCAGTATTTTCTCCTTAATCTGGGAGCTCTGGAATTTGGCAACAATATTCCTAGGAGTTTTCTTTTTGGGATCTTTTTCACGAGGCGATCTGTGGATTCTTTCAATTTCTATTTTACTGTCTGGTTCGAGAATATCAGGGCAGTTTTCCTTGATAATTTCTTGAAAGATGATATCTAGGCTCTTTTTTTGATCATGGCTTTCAGGTAGCCCCATAATTTTGAAATTATCTCTCCTGGATCTATTTTCTAGGTCAGTGGTTTTTCCAGTGAGATATTTCACAGTGTCTTCTGTTTTTTCATTCCTTTGGTTCTGTTTTATAATATCTTGATTTCTCATAAAGATTTCTCATAAAGCTTCCACTTGCTCCAAACTCATTTTTAAGGTAGTATTTTCTTCAGTGGTCTTTTGGACCTCCTTTTCCATTTGGCTAATTCTGCCTTTCTAGGCATTCTTCTCCTCATTGGCTTTTTGGAGCTCTTTTGCCACTTGAGTTAGTCTATTTTTAAGGTGTTACTTTCAGTATTTTTAGGAGTCTCCTTTAGCAAGCCATTGACTTTGTTTTTCATGGTTTTCTCACATCACCCTCATTTCTCTTCCCAATTTTTCTTCTACTTCTCTTACTTGCTTTTCCAAATCCCTTTTGAGCCTTCCATGGCCTGAAACCAATTCATATTTTTCTTGGAGGCTTTTAATGTAGGCTCTTTGACTTTGTTGACTTCTTCTGGCTGTATGTTTTGGTCTTCTTTGTCACGAAAAAAAGATTCCAAAGTCAGTCTGAATCTGAGTCTATTTTTGCTGCCTCTTCATATTCCCAGCCAACTACTTCACCCTTGAGCTTTTTGTTGGTGTATGACTGCTTGTAGAGTATAGAATACTTTGTCCCAAGCTTTAGGGTCCAAGCACTGCTGTTTTCAGAGCTACTTCTACACAGTGAGCTCTGCCACGCCAGTGCTCCTTCTCCCCCAAGAACCGCCAACCAGGATTGCGACCTAGATCCAGGCAGGACAAAGCAGGCTTTGCACTCCAGCTCTAACCCACAGATTAATTCCTCCCACCGGGTGGGCCTGGGGCTGAAAGCAACTGCAGCTGTAGCTCTGGAAGCAGCCTCAGAGCTGCACCACCTCTCCTGACTGCGAACTCCTTTCACTCTGCCCCAGCAGCTTTTCCCACTAACCTGCTCTGTTGTCTTTGGCGTCTGTGGGTTGAGAAGTCTGGTAACTGCCACAGCTCAATGATTCAGGGCCCTATGGTCTGTTCCTCTCAGCTCCTGGTCTGGTTGGTCCTGGCACAGCCCATGCTGGGCTCTGCTCTGCTCCCGGTCCTGTGCGATAGACCCTTTCCAGTGACTATCCAGGCTGTTCTGGGCTGGAGCCCTGCTTCCCTCTGCTATTTCATGGGTTCTGCAGCTCTAGAATTTGTTCAGAGACATTTTTATAGGTGTTTGGAGGAACCTGGGGGAGAGCTTAAACAAGTCCCTGCTTTCCAGCTGCCATCTTGGCTCCACCCCTGGTTTTTCTTATTTTATTAATGAGATTGGACATTTTTTCAAGTGATTTGTTTATAATATTAGAATCATATTTTATAAGTTTCTTGTTCATCTTCTTTGGCCATTTATTAATGAAGAATAAATCTTCCTTTTGGATAATTATATCAGTTTCTGAAGTTAGGGATTGTTTTTAGGGTTTTTTTTTTGTTTGTTTTTGGTGGGTTGGTTGTTTTTTGTTTTCAGAAGCACTTAGCACATTGTCTGACATTTAATAAGTGCTTTCTGATTGATTTATTGTCTAGTTTTTATATGCTGCATTTGCTACAGATTTTAAAAAGGATATCCATTTTTCATTGTTTTAAGTGCTACTATAGAGTATTAATTTTTTTTCAGGTAATCAAATCCATTTTTCTGGCCCCCAATTTCTTTTATTTGTTTAATAAATAAAAATGTTTATCCCGTTCACAATTGGGACAAAATTCCATTTTCTTACAGCTTTCCTCATAATTCTTTCATTAGTGTTTTATTATGTCCATGATATGAGGTGAGAAGTTAAAATTACCATATTGCTAAAAGTTTTCCCCAAGAGCATACTGCAATATATTCTTCCCCCAGTTTTTATTTCCTATAGGGTTCTGTGTATTTAGCTCTATTTTTGAGATCTCCATTGTGTTCCATTAGTCTGCTTTCCTATTTTGTACCTAATAAAAAGATAATGTAGCTAATGGCTTCTTTGCTTTATGCTTTACAATATGCGAGGTTTGGCCTTTTCCCACAAAATCTCCTGTTGTTTTCTCATATGAATTTCAATATTGCTTTATTCAATTATCTAAAGAAACCCATCAGTATTTTGATTGGCATTATGCTAAATCTAAAATTAATTTTAGTATTTTTACTCCATTATGTTGTGCCAACCCATCCATGAACATTGAATTTACCTTCACTTCCTTAGAGCTTCCTTCATTTCTGTCAATGCAATTTAAAAGTTATTCGTAGGTTCTACTAAGTAGATGAATTCTCCTGTTTTTTTCCTCCTATAAATTATTTTGAAATTAATGTATATAGAGGTTTTATGTGTGAATGATTTTTTGACGATTTATCATTTATCCTGTAAATCTTGCCTGATTGTCCCCTTTTTTTAGTGCCTAATCAGTCAGTAAACATTAGGTGCTTGCTATGTGATAGGCACTATGCTAAACAAATGAACTGATTTTGGAATGATCATAACATCTTCTGATTATATTTTGACATTTTTGTTATCTGCCTTCATTCCTTGGGTTTCTTTTTATTATCTTACTATTCTTAGCATTTCTGATAATCACATCAGATAGTAATGCTTTGCTTTATCCCTGTTTTTAGTGACAATTTTTTCATGTTAGCCTATTGTAGAAAATCTTCTCTCTAGATTTCATGTAGTTATTTTTTAGTGTTTTTATCTCAAATGGATGTTGTATTTTAATTTGGAGCTTCTCTGTATCTTTCATTAATTAGGAAGGTTGGCTTATTTGGGGGGGTTCTTTTTAGTATCATCTCAATCAGATTCTAATATCAAGGCTATACTTGCCTCACATAAAGTACCTGATAGCATAGCATTTTTCTATTTAAAAATAGTCTATGTAGTATGTATTTATTTACACTTTGGAAGTGTGGAAATATCTGGGCCATGACTTTTTTTTGAAGAACAGTTTTTGATGTCTAATTTCTTCCTTTGCAATTGAGATATTTGTCATTTTTCCCTATTATGTCAGTTGTCATAATTTTGTATTTTTGTGAATTTTTGTCCATTCCATTTAATACCTCAAATGTATTCATTCCCTGATTATATATTTAATTTCTTTCATATCCGTTGTAGTTTTTCTTTTTTCCTCATACATTTTGATAATTTTTTGTTTCCATTTTTTATTAAACTTGCTAATGGTCTATTGATTTTTCTGGTATTTAAGAAAATCAACTTGGCTTTATTTATAAGTTCAGTAAAATAGAAAACAGAAACATTATTTCTGCTTTTATAATTTGTGTCTTCTTTTATACTTTCCTTTCTATTTTGTTCTTTTTCTAGTGTATTGAAGTACAGACTTAATTCATGTAAATCATCCTTTTTTTTTCAGTTATTTATATAGACACTCAGCACTATAAATTTCTCTCCAAAAGTTGCCTTGGCAATATCCCCTAAGTTTTGGTAAGCAGTATTTGAGTTTATTTTAAATTTCTTCTTTTGATCTAATAGATTTTTTTAATCAACAAAAAGTAGACACAATAGGATACATTCTCCATAGTTCTCAATCAGTTGTTGAATTGTAAAAATGTGGTGGTCTGCTGTAGTAAATTGTCTATGAAGTCCTTCTTGTTCCTTTTTCATTTTTTTGATCAAAGATATCCTTAGTTCATACATGTTGTTGTTCAGTTATTTTCAGTTGTGTCTGCCTCTTCAGTTCTTTTGGAGTTTTCTTGGCAAAGATACTGGAGTGGCTTGCCATTTCCTTCTCCAGATCATTTGACAGATGAGGAAACTGAGGCAAACAGTGTTAAGTGACTTGTGCAGGGTCACATAGCTAGTGTCTGAGGCCAGATTTGAACCAGGCCCAGTAGTCACTGCATTGCACTATCCAGCTGGCCAGGACCTGAGCTGGGTAGAATCAGGGGAGGTTTCAGGGAGGAGGTGACCTTTGACTGGGGTCTTGAAGGCTGACCTTCTCTATGATCTTCGGTAACCGCTTAGTTTCTATGCACTGCACAACCTAGCTGCCCTGAGGAGTACAGATCACCATAGAAATCCAAGCAGACCTGTTCTGTTTCACTTCTATTACTGCCCTCCATCCATCTTCTAAAGGGAAGTGGCTGGTCATGTCCTAAAAGTGAGGGATAAGAGATGAAAAGCCAGAGTAATGAGAGGTCGACAAAAACACATGAAACAGAGAAGTTCTGGTGGCATTCTTAGTGACGTATAATATTTTTGTTCAATCTCATGCATTTAAAACATGTATATTATACATGTATATGGATAATATATAAATATTATACATACGTATATACACATACATTTTGCTTACTTTTCTGTGTTATTGCAGTACTTTGAAGGCACTTTCTAATTTCATTCCTGAAAGGTCTGGTGAAAGTGTAACTAGTAACCTTTAATGCAGTTGCCTTTATAATATAATAAATATGTAGTATAGTAAATTATATAGTACATATAATATAGTAACCTTTAATATAACTGTCTTTATAACATACTAAATACATAATATAATAAATTATATAGTAAATATAATATAGTAACCTTTAATATAGATGCCTTTATAATATAGTAAATACATAATATAATAAATTATAAAATAAATATAATATAGTAACCCTTAATATAGTTACTATCATCCTTTTGGAATTTGATCCTTTTGTGTTTTGGAGACTTGAATTTTGTCACTTTGTGACAAGTTCTTTGGATTCTCACCAATTGAGGAGTAATTCTTGTTCTTGACCACCCTGGGGAATTTCCTACAATTATTCTTTCTATTATACAATTTCTATTCAATTATACAATTATCTAGAATCCAGTTCTTTCTTTTTTCTTTTTGAATGCCCTGCAGGGACCTCATTAATTTAAAGTTTGATTTCCTCACCCTTACTTGCATTACTTCACTGAGCATTGCTATTGATTTTTAAAAATTTCTATTACTTTCTAAATTTGTTTTTCAATTTTATTCTCATTCATGATTGATTTGCTTGACTCTGTTTATTCCGCTTTTTCCTTCTTTTATTGATTTTTATTTTTTTGTTTTGGTATTTTGATCAGTTCCTATTCCTTTGCCTTTCTCTCCCCCCGCAAAAAAAATTAAATCTTCCTTTCATTCTTTTAATATGCTTCCTTATTCTGAGCCTTAGCAAGATCCTTTGGAAAGTCGCTGTGTTAAACCTTCCAGACAGCTGACCTGTTTGCCAGGAAGACCTGGGTCCAAATTCAGCCTCTGTTACATACTATGTGACCTTGAATGAGTCACTTAACTGCTGAGCATTCTGGGAAACTCTCTAAGATTATAGTGTGTAGGGAAGGTTCTCAACCTTCAATGATAGAGGTGAAACCTTACAGGTGAAATCATAGACCTAGTCGTTATTATAATTATTTTCCAAAATTTTTTATCTCTAGTATTATTTTTGTTTTTCAGTTTTTATATTATAGAATTTCTTTATTCAGTGAGTTTTTTTTTGCTTATTCATTATTCAGTAAGTTTTATTTTTCTTCTTAGTGTTTGTAATGATTTTTTTTTCTATTAATAGATTTAAAGGAAAAAAAAAACGGGCTTGATGACTCTGGATTTGTACATCTAACCTGTGTTCTTTTCCACCTTCCCCAGCTAGGGAGAGGGGAATCAGCTACAGTGGTTGCTGCCAAGAATTCATATAATCCCTTTTCTGCTGCTTAATGAACAGGGAAGCACTGGCTTTGGAGTCCAGAAGACTCAGGCTCAAATTCTGCCTCAGGCACTTACTAGCTCTGTGACACTGTCTGGCCAGGTGACTTTACTTCTCTGTCTCTGGCTCAACTCTAAAATGATGGGTTGGACTCCAAGGGCCTATAAAGTTTCCATTACCAGAAATTCCTCCCCCTTCTCCTCCCTCCTTGATCTACCCAGAGGCACGACAGGCTTTCCTTCTCAGATCTTTTTCCCCCGCTAATCTCAGACCTCCTCTTCCTGCTTCCTCTCTGTCCTCACTCCTAGTGATGGGGAAATCATAAGAGCCAACATTTATGTAGCCCTGACATGTTTGCAAAAAGTCTCTACATATAGAAAGTACCTGATTTCATTGGAGGTATAAGAATCTCTGGCAGATACACAGTCCTCGTTTGCCTCAACCCCTGGGGAAGATCACAGAGACAGCTCAGCCTTTCATTCAGTTGGGGGGACACACAGTGACAGCAGTGGTGGCCTTAGCAGGAACAAGGCTCCACATGCCTCTCAGCTCCAGACCATCCAGCTTATGGGGTCTTGGACAGTGGTGGCAGCTGCCTCTATATTCCCCTTCCTCCGGGTGCAGGGGGAAGCACGTGGGTGGCAGTATGTGGTATGTGTGAATATGCATTATTCTCTCTCTCTTCTGCACTCTATCTTTCTCTATGTGTCTCCTTTTCTTTCCTGCTCTTTCGTCTTCTCTTTGTCTCTCTTTTCCTCCTGTCTTTCTCTGTCTCTTTGTATCAAAGTCTCTCTGTCTCTGTCTCTCTGTCTGTCTTTCTGTTTCTCTCTCTGTCTCTATCTCCATCTCTATCTTTGTTTCCATCTCTGTATCTCTCTCTCTCTCTCTCTCTCTCTCTGTCTTTGTTTCCATCTCTTTATCTCTCTCTCTCTCTCTCTGTCTCTTTTTCTCTGTCTCTGTTTCTCTATCTCTGTCTGTTTCTCTTTCTTTCTGTCTCTGTTTCTCTATCTTTCTGTTTCTCTGTCTCTCTATCTCTGTCTTTGTCACTCTGTCTTTTTCTCTCTGTGTCTCTGTCTTTCTCTATCTCTGTCTCTGTCTCTCACTGTCTCTGCCTCTGCCTCTCTATCTCTGTCTCTGGGTCTCTCTGTCTCTGGCTCTCCCCACTCTTGCCTCCCTCCTTGCCACCTCCCTATGGCAATTTGTGTTGGCACCTGATGGCCATCACTTATATCCTCTCACCTTTATTTATTTTTTTGAGTGGGGAAGGTAGGGCAGTTGGAGTTAAGTGACTTGCCAAGGTCACACAGCTAGTAAGTGTGTCAAGTGTGTGAGGCCGGATTTGAACTCAGGTCCTCCTGACTCCAGGGCTGGTGCTCTACTCACTGTGCCACCTAGGTGCCCCTCATCTTTATTTTTTTAGAAGCCCAATTTCTTCATATTTATGTAAAGTACCATTTCAGGCAGCTATCTTGCAGCTTAAGTTCCAGGGCTCTTTTTCTGAAATCTCTCTTTTCCGCCATACTTGCTGTCTCCTTGCCTTGCCCAAGGCTGCCCCTTCCCTGCTCACTCCACATCCCCAGGGGTAGTCACAGTTCTACTGTTAGGCCTGTTGCCAACCAGAGACTTTAGCCAAGCTTAGATGATAAGGGTTGAAGCCGCAGGGGAAGGTTTGGGGACCAAGAGTCAGAGGGCACACTTGGTGGTAGCAGAGGGAGTGCAAAAAAATAAATTTAAAGACTTAGGGGTACTGTTTGGCCTAAATTTCTCACAGCAGCAGAGGCTGAGAGACCTTCCCTGAAGTCCTACAGGGGCTGGATGTGGTTCCTTGGAGACTGTTTGCTATTAGCACTAGTATATGTTATACTATTATCTGGTATAGTGCAGTTGTTCTCAACCTTCTTGGCCTCATGAGAAACCCCTTTACACTCTTAAAAATTATTGAGGATCCCTCCCACGATCTTTTGTTCATGTGGGCTCTATCAGTATTTACTATATTAGAAATTAAAACTAATAATTTAAAAATATCTCTTAATTTAAAAGTAACAAACCTGTTACATGTTAAGATAAATAACATTTTCAGATGTGCTATAATTGTATTTTCCCAAAAAAACAAAAAAAAAAGAATTAGTGAGGAGTGGCAATGTTTAGCTTTTTTTTTTCAAATCTTTTTAATGTATGGCTTAATAGCAGACAGCTAGATTTTCATATTTACTTCTGCATTTCATGTGTGTCAATATGTTGTTTTGTGGAAGTATATGAAGAAAATCCAACCTTACACAGATATGTCTTGGAAAAGTGAGGAGTATTTTAATAGGCAAATAACATCTTAGTATTATTATGAGAGTAGTTTTGACCAGATGGAGCGCCCTGAAAGGCTCTCAGAGACCCGCAGGGGTCTACTTCGAGAACCACTGATGAAGGGTGTAGAGTGCTAGACTTCAGGAAGCCCCAAGTCTGAATTCTGTGTCAGACACTTAGAGCTTTATGACCCTAAGAAAGGCATTTAGCTCTGCATTTCTCCTCCGTAGAATGGGAATAGTAGGAGAACCTACTTTACCAGGTTATTACGAAGATCCAAGGAGAAAAGGTGTGTAAAGTGCTTTGCCAACCTTTAAGCTCCATGTAGACGTAACTGTTACTATGTTGTTGTTGTTGTCTTCACATGGATATTTGCTTTGGGTTATGACATTAAGGCTGTTGTGGCTTTCTCTCCCTGAGTTATCTCTCTTTGGGTCCCTCCTGCCATAGCAAACTCTTAAGACTTCAATACAAAACAGAAAAAGGAAGAAAAGAACATTTTATTATTTTAGCTAAATGGCTTATTAGCTAGGCCTGATATGTCATCTTAGGGAGATTTTTGTAGGTTAGAGATTTAATTCAATTTCTAACCCTAATTCCTGAACTGGTATGAAGGTGACCGGATTCATTGGTCTCGTATTCTTTTTTCTGGCCCAGCGGTGGGGAACCTGCAGCCTCGAGGCCACATATGGGCTTCTAGGTCCTCAGGTGCTGCCTTTGGACCGAGTCCAAGTTTCACAGAATAAATCCTTTTATTAAGGGGATTTGTTCTGGGAAGTTTGGATTCAGTCAAAGGGCCGTGCTCGAGGACCTAGAGGGCCACATGTAGGCCTTGAGGCCTGAGGTTCCCCACCTCAGTCCTAGCCCCAGGAAAAGTTCTGGTGGCCTTCATTTTCCCTAATGATAGCCTGACTACAGGGTGAGATCTCCTTTAATTTCCCTGAAGAACTCAGATATATTTGTTCTCTCTCAGTTTCAATCTAGGCATTTCTCTTCCTACTGTACATAATGCCTCCCTTCCAGGCTATGGAAAGAGGTAGAAAATGTTCTTTCTGCTTTGCCCTCCCTACGGAGAACAAGGGCTCTTAACCTGAGGCCTGTGAACTTGAGTTGTTTTTGTTTTTTTTTTTTAATATTTTGAAAACTGCATTTCAATATAGTTGGTTTCTTTATGTATTTTAATTTATGTATTTTAAAACATTATTTTGAGAAGGGGTGCATGAGCTTCGCCAGACCGCCAAAGGGGTCCATGATATAAAATATGAAGACCCTTGATATAAAATAGAAAAACCCTTTACAATGTCGAGAAACAGTACATAGTGGGGAAAATGAATGAACAGAACGTTTTAAACTTCATTTTTTAAAATCCTGTTAACTTTTTTAATAGCCTATATTGTTTTCCTCACTATCCCCTTTAATAGCAGCTGGTATTCCATGTACATGAATTTCTTTATGGTAACACCTGATGGGAGAGGCTGGTGAACAAACACATGTAGCTTCCTCAAGGCTATTGCTTGTTACTGCCTGCCTTTGACTCAGCAAGGTGTGCCAGGAAAGGCTCACTTCTCTCTCTTTCCCGAAAGTCATGTCTGAGTTTTATTATCAAGCATTGAACCTCCTGCCTCATCATGCGGGTGAACTCCTAGGGAGTTAAGGAGAGCCAGTGGTACCTTAGAAACCCCAGCTTCCTAGTCGGTATTTAAAGGGGAAGAACTTGTAACCCTCTGTGACCAATATGGGCGGCTGCCATGGTACCAAGAGGTCGGAAGGATCATCCCATAACCTGGGGGTTGCTGTAGGTGTTTGACCCATCTGGAGCCTGGAAGAAGGCTCAGCACAGCAAAAATGAGCATGTCAGTATAATTTAAATGGTGAAGCAATAAATGCTTGCCCATTTACATTTTTTCCTCTTGGCATAAATATTAAACATGCCATATGAATTATGCTTTGAAATCACGATTTATCTCTGTGTGGCTTATTATAGCTAACAGTCGTCCAAAAGCTATCCTATATCACAGTCCTATATATAGTTAAAGCTGCATGTTGAGCAACAAGGTTTTGGCTGAAATGTCTGGATCAGCAAGGATTTTTCTTTGATGAGAAAAGAAAGGTCTGGGCTCAAGGCCACTAATATGAAACACTCATCGTTAATATAAAGCACTATTGTCCTGGGTTGACAAGGGTTAAAGACTGGCCGAATTGTCCCAGCCATGAAGTGTCTCACACAGCACTATTTGGGTCCTTGGACATCTTTATTCAGATGTTTTCACCGGTTTTAAATATCTGGCTGCAATCGCTTGCGGGGGAGAGGTTGGGGGGGATTTAAATGGGACTGATTTAATGATTCAGGGCAATAGGGGGAAAACCAGCAGTAACTGATTGAATGTGCCAGTCAGACATCGATCTTATTTCAACCACCATTAGTTAAATGGAGCATTTTTTGTCAAGTAATGTTTCCTATAGAAGTGCATGTTGCTACAAGCAATCTAAAAAATCTCCTGGCTTTTGGTGTTGGGGTGTGATTGATGGGGGAGACTTGAGAGTTACCTTTTCTCCTTCCTCCCCACTAAGACAGCTGCCCGTATAAAGAGAAGTGAACAAGTATCAGGGAAGCCAGGAGCCAGAAAACCAAGAATTCTACATAGTTCTACTTTTGAATTATTGTTTATTCCTACATTTAATTGGACTAGATTTCACATAATAGATTATTTTTAGAATTTCCAAATTCCAATCTTTTAAACAATTTATATTTTAAAAAAAACCAGTTCTAGTGGGAAAACACTGGTTTTGAAGTTAGAGGACCTGGATTCAAATTTTGCCTCTGATGAATCAAGTCGTGTTTCTTTCTACTTGTGTAACTTGGCAAGGCACTCACAACCTCCCTGGACTTTGGTTCCCTCATCCATAAAACAAGGGTGATGGACAAGGTGATCTTTGAATTCCCATCAGGCTTTAGATTGATGATCTTGGACCATTATTGGATGAAGTTATATTTCCCTGAAGGAAACTTAAAGCCTTCCAGCCCAGAGCAGACCTATTTAACCTAATCCTTTGAACCTGTCACTCACTATGTATATGCAAATAGTTTGAGTTTACTAATTGTCACTTATAAGACTTGTTTGAAAGTGATTCCCAAAGGAGTTTTAGTATGCTCTACCCTGTTCTGGTAAGCTTTCTTCCTTGGTATTCCTCCATTTCCCATCCTTGAAGAGGTTAATAATGTCCTCCCCCAAACATAGAACACCTTTACATAAGTCCCTGATTCCTCTCCCAAACCATTGTTCATTTTGGGACAAGTCTTGGCTTTTTGATATTTTCCATTCTTGAATATCTTTTTACATTAAATTTTATTTTATTTTCAAAGGTCAAACTTTTCTCCCTCCCACGTCCTTCCCTTCTGTCCCTCACTGAGAAAGCAAGAAAAACAAAACTACTATTACAAACATGTATAGTCAAGCAAAACAGAATTTCTCAATGGCTGTGTCTTTAAAAAAAAGTATGTACCAATCTGTGCTGAGTGTATCACCTCTGTGAGGAGGTAGGCAGCACATTTCATCTGGAGTCCTTAGGAAATGTAGTTGAGCATTGTATTATAGATTAGGGTTCTCAAGTTTTCTTTTACATATAAATACATACACATATATTGTTTGTTTTAAATTAGCTAAGATCAGCTTTCTTACCCTCCCACCCCAACCCTGAACTCCTTTACCCAATGGGGAACATAAACAAAGCAAAAATCATGTATAAACATGTATGGTCAATCATAATGATCTCCACATTGGCTATGTCTTAAAAAAGATTTTCTCATTCTGCATTCTGTGTCCTTCACCTCTCGATCAGGAGGTGGGCTGTGTGTTTTCATCATGAATCCTCTGGAACCCTGGTTGGTCTTTATACTGAAAGTTTCAGCACAATAGTATTCTATCACACTCATATATCATAACTTGTTCATCCGTTCCCCAATTTATGGGTACCCCTCAGATTTTGCCACCTGAAAAAGTGCTATAAATATTTTTGTCCATTCTTAGAATTTGTCTTTCTTAGAACTAATCCCTCCTTTAATTTACCTACATGCAAATTCCCTTCCCCCCCTCCCCTTTCCCTATTTCACCCTTGAATGAAATATATTTCTTCACCCAGTTCTTGTGTGTGTGTGTGTGTGTGCGCGCGCACGCGAGTATGGTTTTTTCTTTCTTTTGACCAGATCAGATGAGAGTGAGGTTCAAGTGTCAGCCACTCCCAACCCATCCTCATTTGTATAAATGTGTACTTGTACATCAAGATTAGAAGATAATTTTTCCTAACCTGCCCCCTGCTATACCCACCAGTCTATTCATCGTCACCCTTTTTTCCTATCCTTTTCTATAGATCAAGACAGAGCAGAATTACCCCCAAGTCTTACTTAAATTGGGCTAGCTCTGTGAAAGTTCTGTGAGCCCTGATGATGTTAGGGATCAGAGGGGATGCATTATCATCTCCCTGTATTTTAATGCAAGGAGTTTATCCTTGTTTAAACCTTCATGTTTACCTTTCTGCGTTTCACTTCACTCCTGTAGTTCTATTTCAAAGTTTCTCTGCATCTCTGGTCCTCTGTTTCATAGGGGGAGGGAGAGGAGGGAAGAGAATAAGCATTTATCTAGTTCCTGCTGTGTGCCAGGCACAGTGCTAAGTACTTTACAAATATTACCTCTTGATCCTCACAGCAACCCTGAGAGGTAGGTGCTGTCATCCTTATTTTACAGTTGAGGCAATTAGAGGTTAAGTGAGTTGGCCAGGGGCACACAGCTAGTAAGTGTCTGAGGCTAGATTTGAACTCAGGTCTTCCTGACTCCAGGCTCAGTGCTCTATGTACTATGGTACCACTTAGTTGTCTCAACTGCATTATATTCACTTTTGATGGTTAACTTATTCTTGGCTATAAGCCCATATCCTTTGCCTTCTAGAATATCATATTGCAGATTCTCTGTTTCTTTATGGTGGTGAGTGCTAAATCATGTGTTATCCTGACTTTGGCTCCCTGGTACTCAAATTCTTTCTTTCTGGTGCTTGCAATGTTTTTTTCCTTTAATCTGGAAGCTCTGGATTTTGACTATAGTGTTCTTGAGTTTCAGGAAGTGACTGATGGGTTTTTTTGTTTCCAATTTGCCCTCTGGCAGTTTTCATTTAAGATTTCTTGAAATATGATGTCTCAGCTCCTTTTTTGGGCATAGCATTCAGGTAATCTAATGATTCTAATTTTTTTTCTTCTCCTTTATCTATTTTCCAGGTCAGTTATTGTTGCTATGAGATGTCTTACATTTGTTTCTATTTTTTCAGCCTTTTGACTTTGTTTTAATATTACTTGTTGCCTCATGGAGTCATTGGCTTTTATATAGTCCATTTTTATTTTTAGAGCATTTGTTGTTGGACAACTTTTGTTCCTCTAGTGCCAGGCTGTTAATTCTCTTTTCACTTCTTTCTTTCGTAGCTTTTTCTTTTCCATTTTTTTCCTCAGGTACTCTTATTCCATTTACAAAAAAAATTTTAAAACTATTTTTAAACTCATATCTCTTCTAGGAATTCTAGTTGAGTTTGTGCCCAACCTATGTTTTTCTTTGAAGCAGTATTTGTAGATGTATTGGAGTCATTTACTTCTATGTGGTGTCTTAAGTGCCCCTACCACCATGATAGCTCATTCTTTTTTGTTTACCAATTCTTCCAGCCTACTTCCTGACTTCAGACTTGATATTAGGCAGGATTCTGTGGCATTTCTGAAGGTCCCCTTGCTGCTTCCTGCTGCACTGAGTCTTCTGTTATTCAAGGATCTCAAAGATAGGATGGAGACCTGCAAACTTTCAGGATTCCCAAGTTGGTTTGATCTAGGCAAAGTCTGATTAGTTCCTGGGCCACCTCCCATCCCCCTCCCCTGTCTGAGCTCTGCAAGTTCCTGACTTAGGTTTGGGTCTGACCAAAAGTAAACTACTACTAGACTCAGTCCCTGTCAGGCAGTTAGAAAGTTCTGCTGGTTTCCAGTATCAGGATTATGGGCTCCCCTTTCTGCTGAGATTCTTATCCTAGTTGTTCTTCTCTAGGCTGGGTTAGAAATAGGAAATGAGACCCTGCTTTGCACCTGAGATCTGAGTCACACTGCTGCTTTTTTATGAACTTTTTCATTTCTCTGTATACCATCCATGACTTTCCTACCAGAGAATGCTGCTACCTACCACGTACAGGTCTCCTTCTCACTCCGCCCTGGATCTTCTACCCAGAACTGAGTTGTGAGTGATAAAGTTGCCCATTAGCACCTATCCTGATTGCGGTATCCTAGAACTTCTTGCTCTGATGCATAGCCACTCCCTGGGCACTGGAAGGCTCCTGGTGAAGTATGCTCCTGGCCCAATCCATCTGCAGTGTATGCAAACTCCCTTGTCTCTTTCCGTATGCAGACCTGGCCTGGACAGATGACTCACTCTGACTGCATTTCCCCATCAGGATTTGGTCTGGTACATTTTCTAGATCTGTTAGTGAGGAGGAGCTCACTGTATTGCTTATGATCACTGCCATCTTCTATTCTTGTATATCCTTAATCATGGCTTAGTTACTCTTGAAATTTCCAGTCCAAGGCACTCTGTATTTTTAATACCTCATACTCTTCCTTCCTTTAACTCCATATACTAGCAAATTTCCATCCTAACAACGAGGTGAACATTGGTTGCAAACATAGCCCCAAATACATATTAGTGCATCCCCAAAATCAGTCAGTCAAACATTCCTATTCTAGACCAACGAAAGATTGAGGTTGGTTTCTAAATTCCTGAGAGATCTGAGCATGCCCCAGGATACCCCTGAGTATATAATTTTTTGTTTAGTAAACCTCGTGGTTATTTCATGCTAGGCAGATTAATAATACTGAGGTTTATAAGATTTTGAGCAAGAAGAGACATTGGAGATCATTTAATATAAGCCCTTCATCTGCTGGAGGTAAAAATTCAAACCTAAAGACATAAAGTGTATGACCTGTCCAAGATTATACAGTTAATTATTTGGCAAAGCCTGGACTAGACTCAGTTCTCTTGTTTTTTCAAGCCAGTGATCCTTCAGACACTCACCTATTTTTGTAAGGTTGGTCTAAGTCAGAAATAACTCAAGACCAGACCAACCTTCCAAGGCAGTGCTGTGCTAGTCTAAATTAGAATTCCAGTTCACTGATTCCGATGAGACTGGGTCAGAATCAAATTAGCCTCATGACATAGAGTACAGATTATGCACACCTACACTGTGCAGGGCAGCTTCGCACTGAATTTGAATTGAACCTACTCATCTAAAATACTCTCCCTCCTCAGCTCTGCTTCCCTGGCTTCCATCAAGTCCCAAGTAAAATTCCACTTTCTATGAAAAGCCTTTCCTGATCTCCATTCATTCTAGTGCCTTCCTTTTGTTGGTTATTTGGTATTTATGAATAGCTTCTTTATGCATCATTACTTTCATGATGTCTCCCTCTTTGAGCTCCTTGACAGCAGGAACTAACTCTTGCCTTTTATTAAATTTTTTTTTGTATCCTCAGTGCCAGACTCCGCCTGGAACATGGTAGAAGCTCACTGGATGCTAATTGACTGACTGAATGATCTCACCTTTTCAGACCTGGGAGACGCTTTCTCTTACAGGCTCTAGGTTTCACCTCTTCTCTGCCTATCTGTCTCTCTATCTGTCAGTCATTCAAGATTTCAAGTTGAAGTTGCGTGACTGATTAATTAACATAATTGAAATCGTATCCCAAACGTGGATCACCCCCTGTTGAATACTTGGCATCTTTGTCCCAGTGATGTTATCATTTCCCAGAACGTTTTTCTTCATTGCCTTTAAAGTCTACCACACGTTCTCTTGAATATTCTTAGTGGTGACAAATTTTAGCTCGTAGAGATAGTAAGAATCAAATCCAGGATTCAAATCCTTTGCCACCAAATCTAGACATACTGCATTTCCTCCTCTGCAAATTTATTTTAATTTTAAGCTCAACATGTCCAAAATAGAACTCATTATCTCCCCCTGTCCTCAACCTTCTTTTCTTCCTCCTGCTGTTATGGATATACCAGCACTATCCAGTCACCCAGATTTGCAACCTGGAAGGGATGCAGAAAAAGATCTTTGACCTCTAAGAGCTTGAGATTATTATTAATTATATTGTTCATTATATTATTATTCAATAATTTAATGATATTAATTTAATATATTTATAATTTTATTATTAACAATAATGTTCCTAAACATATATGTTATATATAATATGTAATATTATATATATATTCTACATAGAATATATATTATATTATAATAATATTCAATAATAATATTATTAAACAACAGCTAACATTTACATAGCACCTGCCATATACCAGGCACTGTGCTAAATGCCATACAATTACTGTATCATTTAATTCTTACAACAACCCTGGAAAGTAGGGGCTAACATTTAGCCCCATTTTGCAGATGAGGAAACTAAGGCAAATAGAGGTTATGTGACTTGCCTAGGGTCACAGAGCTAGTAAGTCTGAGACCTCATTTGAACTTGGGTCTTCCTGACTATAGGCCTGGTGCTCTCTCAACTACTCCATTTAATTGCTACTGTGAACATTCAGTTGTGTTGGAATGGGAGACCTGGAAAGGCTAGCATAATTAGGTTGGGCTTCTTGGAGAGTGCAGTAAATATGTTTACTATTGTATACTCTCTCTTTGGATCATTTTATCTAGTTCTTTCAATTGTAGTGTTTCATTTTGTCCTCCTTCATTATGTTCCTCTGTAAAGCTGTTCAGGATTTCAAAATTTCACTTCATGGTCAGCTACTTCAGACCGATGGCCCCTTCTGTCACCTTTATATTAGTCACCTCCTCCTGAGGAGCTTTCCAAAGGAAAATGAGAAAGCAAGAAATAAAATTGATGGGAGATCCAAAGCACCTCATGGTGGGTTGAGTGATAACAATTATTAAATGATAGGGAGCCAGAATAACTGGTTATATGGTAATTCAATACCTCTATTCACCACATGAAAGTCTCACCAGTGCCAAGGATTTAGTAGGGTCAAGCTCATACAAGTGATGGAGAAAGGTCTCAAGTGATATAGATATTCATCATCAATCTCTTGTTTGTGTCATGAGCTCACAGACTTCACCATGAAAATCATATCATAGGAGGATTGTTACAAAAAAGTGGAGAGATTTTTCTTGAAAAAGAGAAGATTGGGAGGGGTATGATTGCTGTTTTCAGGTATTAAAGAGATGTCACCTGGAAGAGGGATTTGATTTGTTCTTCTTGGAAGAAGTAGATATAGCAGAAGCTTCTAAGAGGTATTAACTCTGGTCAAATGTGGAATACATACTCAAATAATTTATATGCTCGGGTGTATAAAGCACCAGGTTATTGAGTTTAGTTGTTTCTTGTTCTTCTTTATTTAGTCTATTTAACTTACCTGCTTTAGTATTTTTTGCCAGTATAAAATAATTTTGATGAGGCTTTATAGAATAATGCAGACTCAAGAATGCTATTTTTTTATACTCCGTTTCTACTTTTTTTTCATCATTTCCCTTATAATTCTAGATCTTTTCATCTTCCAAGTGAATTTTGTTAATTTGGTTCAGCCCCATAAAATATCCTCTTTTTGGTTTGATTGGTAGAGCACCAAGTCTATTTACTTTAGGTGATATTTTTATTATATTGATGTGACCAGTGGTGGGATTCAAATAAATTAACAACTGGTTCTCCGTGGAACTGAGCTGAGGCGCCAGAGCTGACACTGCTCATGTGGCTGGCGCAGGCCCCGCCCCCCCTAACAATAGGTTGGCAGAACTCAACCTAAAATTAGGTACCAGTGCGAACTGGCTGAATCCCACCGCTGGGTGTGACCCAATCAGGAGTAATAAATAGCCCTCCAATTATGTAACTGATTATTTCTTTAAAGAGTGTTTTCAAATTGTATTTCTTTAAGTCTTCAGTGTGCCTTTATTTTTTTTAATCTAGCTATCCATTCGTTTATTTATTCATTTTATTTATTTATTTATCTATATTTACAAAATATCCCCAGATCTTTTATGAACTTTGTAGTTGTTTTGAATGGGACTTCCCTTTCTATCATTTCCTCTTGAATTTTCCTGTTACTATATTGAAATGCTATTGATTTTGTGGATTTGTTTTGCATCCTGTTACTTCACTGAAGCTCTTCTCCACGTTACTGTACTGAAGCTCTTGCTGATTCCCTGGCATTTGCTAAGTGAATCATTATTTCATTAAGCCAGTACAGGTAGTTAGGTCTCGATCTGTCTTTGATTTCTTTCTCTTGGCTTGTCACTATGACAGTTCATTCATTCAAAACATTAGGGGCTTTCTAGCACCGTGTCAAATAACAGTGGGGAAAGGAGGCATCCGTGCATTGCTTCTAATTTGGTGGAAAAGCTGCTGTTTCCACATTACAAATTTAATGCTAGCTTTGGGGTCTATGCATGTACATTTTTATCATATTTAAAGGCTTTTCCTTAAAGAAAAGTTATTGGCATGTGAGGCTTGTATTGTACCAAAGATTTTTAAGGTTTTTTTAATTGATACCATTTGGGTTTGTTTTTGTTTTTTTTTTGTCTTGTAATATGATTACCTGGACCTGGGGTGGGGAACCTGTGACCTCGAGGCCTGGGGCACTTGAGGACCACGAGGGCCACATTTGACTGAATCCAAACTTCATGTGAAGTTTGGATTCAGTCAAAGGGACACACTTAAGGACCTAAAGGGCCACATGTGGCCTCGAGGCCACAGGTTCCCCACGCCTGATCCTGGACCATTGTCATAGTCTCCTAATTAGTTTTGCTGCCTGCGCTCCCCAGTTCATCCTCCACACAATTGCCAAATTAATATTTCTGAAGCATAATTTCCATCTTGTCACCCCCCTGCTCAAGATGCTACCTCAGCAACTAGGTAGTACAGGGGCTCAAGCCCTAGGCCTGGAGTCAGGAAGACCTGAATTCAAATTTGGCACTACCTGTGTAACCCTGGGGAAGTAACTTAATCTCTCTCAGTCTCAGTTTCCGATCTGTAAAATGGGGGTCATTATGGCACCTTCCTCCCAGGGTTATGAGGATCAAATGAGATATTATTTGTAATGCACTCAGCTTCAGGGACTACCAGTTGCCCCAGTATTCAGATTCTACTGTTTGGCATTTAAAGCATTACTTTTCTTCACGTGCTCTTCTGTCTAGCCCAACCGGCCTTCTTACTGTTCTCCATGTGCCACATTCCATGTCCAGCCTCCATGTCTTTGCAAGCCTCAAAGGTGCAACTCATTGAATCCTCTTTTCTTCAAGCCCCATGTTAATGGCTACAGAACCTTGCCTGATCCCCCCACTTCCTAAGGCCCTTTCACAAAGAAATTACTGCGTTTTTACTTTGAGTATATTTTGTTTTTATTTACCTTTTCTCATGTTGTTCTACGTAACAGAATAGAAATTCTTCAAGGGCAGAAACTATCTTTTTTTTGTCTTTATGTCTCCAATGTCCAGCACATAATAGGTGATTAATATATAGTTCTTAAATGTATGAATGAATGAATGAGTAAATTGGGGAAATGTAATTATTTTGAGTGAGTATATGTATATATTATATGTAACATACTTATCAGTATGTTGATACAATATATCCACATAATATATTGGCAACTGTATTTCAATGTAGTTGGTTCCCTTGGTAATCCTATATATTGTATTTTATGCTTTTAAACCATTATTCTAACAAGGGGTCCATAGGTTTGGTTTCCCCAGACTGCCAAAGGGTTCTGTAATACAAAAATGGTTAAGAACTTCAGCTCTCATATGATAATACAAAAGCAGTGAAAGCTTTAGAATGCACTAAGACTTTTGGGACACTGTATTTATCATTCTACTTTATTTAAGGGCAGTTAGCAGCGCAGTAGATAGAGCGCTTGGCCTGGAGAGAGGAAGTTCTGAGTTCAAATATGGCTTCACACACTTACCGTGTGACCCTGGACAAGTCACTTAACTGTTGTCTGCTTCAGCTTCTGCCAAGGTCACATAGCTAGGAGATATCTGAGACAGGATTTGACTCTATTTTTTTTGGGGGGGGAGGTAATTGGGGTTAAGTGACTTGTCCAAGATCACACAGCTAGTAAGTGTTTGAGGCTGCATTTGAACTCAAGTCTTTCCGACTCTAGGCCACATAGATATCTTGTTCAGGCCTTAATTACTTGAACTTACTTGAAATAGTGAAATAGTTTCCAGGTTGTTCTTCATGCTTCTAGTTTCTCCCCTCTCTAATCAAAATTCCACACAGCTACCAAAATGATATTCCTGAAGCACAGGTCTGACCTTGTCACTGAGGAAGCTCGGTGTTGCAGTGGCTAGAGTCTCAGGCCTAGAGTTAGAAAGACTCATCTTCCTGAGTTCAAATCTGGCCTCAGACACTTATTAGCTGTGTGACCCTGGGCAAGTCACTCATCCCTTTTTGCCTCAGTTTCCTCATCTGTAAAATGAGCTGGAGAAGGAAATGGCAAACCACTCCAGTATCTCTGCCAAGAAAACCCCAAATGGGGCCATGAAGGGTTGGACACGACTGAAAGACCATGTCACTACCCTTCTTAAGAAGCTTCAATGGCTAATATTAGAGATCACTATTGAAAGAAGACCATTTTCAAATGGAAATTTAAAAAAAAAGAAGCTTCAGTGGCTCCCTGTTGCTTCTTAGATTATTAACTACCAACTCCTTGGTGTACTGTTTTTTTTCTGGACCTTTTGAGACTAATCTCATACTCCTCTGGCAGGCCTCCTGCATTCAGGCCAAACCGAGCTATTTATTGCTGTCTCTACTTCCTGCTCTCTGGCCATTTTACTGGCTGGTTATAGCTCCTGGAATGTTCTCCTTCCTCACCTTTGCCTCAGAATCTCTGGCTCCCTTCAGAGCATAGCTCATCTTGAAATCACTTTGTTTTGAATCTTTTCTGTATACACTTAGCTGTGCACACATTGGGTAGAATAGAACCTCCTTGAGGACAAGCTCTGTCTCATTTTTTGTATGTTTCCCCATCCCCTAGCATAGGGCCTGGCGCACAGTAGGAATTTACTAATTGTTTGTTGAGTTGGATTGTACTGAGCTGTTCACTCTGGGTCCAAGTACAATCATTTTCATCCCTTTTCCATAAGAAAACCCTCCAGATCTTTGAAGATAGCAGTTATGGCCATCCAGTCTTCATCTGCCATCTTTCTTGTCACTGCCCTCCTTACCCTCAGTTTCAGTATTCAGTATTTCAATACTCAAACCATTTTGGGTTCCCAGATTGGTATGAAAGTACAATAATATGCAAAAGCCCAGGTGATATTCAGAATGGCATTTAGCTTCTGCACTTTTCAGGCTTAAATACATAGCATTTCCCAAGAGTCTTCGTGCAGTTTTAAGCTGTACTCTCTTAAAGCTTTAATGCTTAAAATTGCACCAGGACTTAGGGACATGTTGTTTATTTAAGTCTGGAAAGGTGCGGAAAACCCATCTGCTTGGGACATTATATCAGGGGTGGGGAACCTGCAGCCTCAAGGCCACATGTGGCCCTGTAGGTCCTCAAGTGTGTCCCTTTAACTGAATCCAAACTTGGCCAAAGGGCTGCACTTGAGGACCTAGAGGGCCACTTGTGACCTCGAGGCTGCAGTTTCCCCACGTCTGCTAAGTTGTTAAAGCTTAAAACTGTACTAAAGAGGTTTGGGACACCCTGTATAGAACATGACACACCAGTAGACATGTATTCTATATACTAATAACAAAATTTGGTGAATGGTAAGGTAGAGGGAGCATTGAACTCAAACCCAGATGATCTGGTTTTAAGGCATGACTCAAACACTTGGTCTCAGATCACATTACTTCAGGTAGAGGCTGGATGACCCACTTGTCAAATTTGCTATGTAGTGGAATTCTTTTTTAAATATAGGTTGGACTAGATGTACTAAGGTCCCTTCCAGCTCTCAAGTTCTGGAATTCTGTGAGGTAGAGGAATTAGATATAGAAAGCTTTTAAAACAAACTTAGCAACAGGGACAGCTAGGTGGCCCAGTGGATAGAGCACCGGCCCTGGAGTCAGGAGGACCTGAGTTCGAATTCAGCCTCAGATACTTACTAGCTGTGTGATCCTGGGCAACTCACTTAACCCCAATTGCCGCTCCCCCCCCCCCCCCCCCCCCCCCCCCCCCCCGCCAAAAATGCAAACAAGCTTAGTAGCAAAGGGTGGAGAGAGCTATGACATAACCATTGAGTAGAAGGGTCATTACAGTGGTTCCTTATGGCTACATTCTTAATCCATAGCTAGTTTTTCCATGCTATTATGCCCTCTCCAGTCAGTCAGTGAACATTTATTAAGCACCTACTATATGCCAGGAACTGTGATGAGCACTAGGGTTACAAAAAAGGGCAAAATTCCCCAAAAGAGTTCACAAGGGGGAGAAAACAGAAACACTTCTATGTACAACAAGCTATGTAGAGAATAAATTCTAAATAATTAACAGAAAGAAGACTAGAATTAAGGTGGTTTGGGAAAGAAAATGGGGTTTTATTGGAACTAAGGAAGCCAGGGAAATCAATAGGCAGAATTGAGGAGGGAGAACATTCCAGGCTTGGGGGACAGCCAGAGAAGATGCCCAAAGCAGAGGGATGGAGTGTCATGTTCATGGAACATCCAGGAGGCCATTGTCACTGGATTGAATAATTGTTGGGGAGCAAGTGTAGGAAGACTGTAGGTCATGTAGGGTTTTGAATGTGAAAAACAGCATTTTGTATTTGCTCCTGGAGGCCATAGGAAGCCATTGGAGTTTATTGAGTAGGGAGGAGGAGCAGGGTAACAGGGTTGAACTTGTGCTTTAGGAAATCACTTTGGTGGCCGAGTGGAAGATGGATTGAGATGGGGGGACACTTGAGGCAGGAGACCCTCCAGCAGGCTATCGGGACAGTCCAGGTGTGAGGTGATGAGGGTCTTGCAACAGAATGGTGGCAGTGTCAGAGGAGAGAAGCGGGCAAATTTGAAAGATGTTAAAAAGGTTAAATCAATAGTCTTTGGTAACAGATTGGATATGGGGGATGAGAAATAGTGAGGAATCAAGGTTGACACCTGGATTGTGAGCTCGAATGACTGGGAGGATAGCATTGTCCTCTACAGTAATAGGGAAGTTAGGATTGGGGAGGGTTTTGATGAGTTCAGTCTTGGACATGTTGAGTTAGATGTCTATTGGACGTCCACTTCAGGATGTCTGAAAGGCAGTTGGAGATGTGAGATTGGAGGTCAGCAGAGAGGAGGCAAGGATAGGTAGATTTGAGAACCATCAGAATTCCCATTCATGGGAGCTATTGCAATCATCAAGTGAGGCAGTTTCGAGGGAGAAGAGAAGGTAGCCCAGGACAGAACCAAATGGGGCTTTCACAGTTAGGGGCAAGACCTGGATAAGGAGCCAAACTTTGGACTTGCTTTCTTCAACTTTTGTATTCTCAGAGAACATTGAATGAATCCAAATGAGAGTTTTCACATTTTAAAAAAATCCTATGTGATTACAAGGCAAACTTGTTCCCCCATCTTTAAAATGAGCTTGTCTGGAAATCTTGTGTTTGTCCTTCATTCTCGAAGAGGACCATGACATCAAGGAAGCGATGACATGACTTGCACTTGACTCTGATTAGAGTGAGGGAGGGCTCTTTCCCAGTCTGGAAATCTCCCTCCACTAGGAACACATGCACACTCTCTTCTTCAAATTCTTTTCCTTTAAGGAAAGCCCAGTTTAGGTGATCCTGCTTTTCTGAAGCCTTTCCCAGACACCACGGGCGAAAATGGTCCCTTGTCCCTCAAATTTCTTACGGCATTATTTATTGATTGCTACTTTGCCCTGATCAGGGCCTTCTCTGTATCATTCTTATTTGCATCTATACTGTATTTGGTTCCCTACCACTAAGCTAAGTCCCTTCAGAATAAGGGCTGTTTTGTTTCTGATTTTGTGTCCTCAGTCCTAACATAGGGCACATAGTAAGCACTTAATAAAAGTTGAATTTATTTAACTTAATGTTCTTCCCAGTTCTAAACTTCTCTTTTTTTCTCAGAGCCCTTACTTCTTCCATAAGAATTAACCACTCTTATCAAGTGCTGGCTATATCTTCCTATTTCTTATCATTAAATTTTTTTTAACCTATTAATAAGCATCCTGGGACTGCTGGTTTCTGAGCTAAAATGCTGCCTAACATCATTCCATTCCTACAGCATTTTAACAGAGCCTGTCTGTTACATTCTAGGACGGTGAGGAGGCCTTTTGGAATACATGGGAACAAAGTTTATTTATAGAATTTGTCAAAGCTGTTTAATTAAAATGTCCCATTTGTACAGTACAAAGGAAGAACTTTCTTTGTCTTACTTTCTATTTTGATTTTTTCTTTTTCCATTTGAGAAGACATACATGAGAATGGAAACTCTGGACACATTTCATCTAGACTTTTTACATTCTGTTACTGAGTTAAGGAATTTGTGCTATGATTTGGAGGAGAAGTGGTACAACAGAGAGAAAGAGAGACAGAGACACAGAGACAGACAGACAGAGACAGAGGGAGACAGACAGATAGACACAGAGACAGAGACACACAGACAAACAGAGAGACAGAGACAGATTGAGAGACAGAGAGACAGAGACAGAAAAACAGTGAGAGACAAAGAGAGACAGAGAGAGAAAGAGACAGAGAGAGAGAGAGAGAGAGCGAGAGAGAGAGAGAGAGAGAGAGAGAGAAGAGAGATTTGTGTTAGGGGCAGCTGAGCAGGTTCTGATACTTGCTAGCTATTTCATACTGTGCCCATCACATCTTTGAGACTCAGTTTTCCCCATCTGTAACAGGGTATTTATGAGGAAAATGCTTTGTAAATTATAAAAGCACTCTATAAATGTGAGTAGTTATTGCTGCTGCTCCTCTTATTGGTAGTGGTAGTGGTGTGTATTTGTTTGGCCGCAGGTTAGAAGTACAGTTATGTTCCACAACATGGTTTAGCCTGATTGTGTGTTGGAACATGTCAGAGCATGTGCTATTTTCCCCTTCCTGTGAAATCTTGCCATCTTTTTTTTTCATCATCCTTGTGTCACTGTTACAATATTTTGGTTAACCTCAGTCTGTCACTTAGCCGGGCTTTATTATTTTGCTGTATTGGTGTCCTGGTGTTTAGAATAACCAATTAAAGGGTAAAAAAATCTTACATAGAAAATTTCCCAGTTTTACTCACTTGAAATTCTCTTAATTTAGTGGGGGTTTTCCACAGGAAATCTCAGAAGAATAATTGAAATGTTCTTTATTTCATGTACTTTCCTTCTGAAGAAAGGAACAGTTCACTGGCTTTCTTCCAGCAGCCACCAAAATGTCTCCTATCCCTCTTTTGCATTTGCAGCTGTATTTACTGTAATGCAAATTAAATTCTGTGTAGAGCTGGTGAACTTCAAGAATTTTTTTAGATCATCAAGAGTCAAATTATCTCAATGACTATTCCCTCATCAAATGCTTTCAATGAAGCTGATATAAAGTTTGGCTTTCTTAGCAGGAAAATATAATATTGAAATAATTATTTGCCCTTTTTTTGAAGAAAGGAATCACTTTGTTTCTTGACTGGATCGCAATATCAGATATTCTCAGAACTCTTTTTAGCTTTCATTCAAAATTGTTTGTGGTTTGAGAGGCCAAAACCATTTTTAGAATTTTTCACCACTTAAGGAGTAATTTACATTTCTCACAGAGTAAATAAATAAAGCATGTTGGGTTTGTTTGTTTTTTGTGAAAGTACCTGGGTTTGAATCATGTCTCTGCCTCTGTTTACTACCTAGCAGGTCTCGAGCAACTCATTTAATGGGTGGTGAGCTTCTATTCTCCTATCGGTAAAATGAGGACTAGAATGATTTTAGATCTGATCCTACTTCCAGATTTGACTCTTATTACTGCTGTTAGAAAAACCATTTAATCTCTGGGCCTGTTTCTTCTTCTGTAAAATGAGGCTGACACAGTTTTCATTCCATATCTCCCAGAGGTGGTTTGCAGAAAGAAGTAAATGATGATGATGATGGTGGTGGTGGTGATGATAGCAAGTATACGGTGCTTTAAAGTTTTCAAAGTGCTTTACAAATATCATTCTACTTTCTCCACACAGAAGCCCTGGGATAAAGGTGCTTTTATTATCCTTGTATACATATGGGAAAACTGAGATAAACGCAAGTCAGAGGTTATGTGATGCTTGTCCATGGTCACATAGCTAGTAAATGAGACTAGATTTGAACTTTTCTTTCCAACACCAAGTCCAGCTGTACCAACTTGGCTACTTAGGATAGAAACATTGAGGCACTCTAGAAAAGTGAATTGTCATTATGTTTAGTATTATTGTTTCTCTGAAGTTTGAAAGATCCAATCCAGAACTTCACTATATCTCAGATACAAGAGCGTAACTAAACCTCCTGACCTGGTACTCGAACTCACTGATATGGGTATTTTTTTTTGTGTGTGTGTGTGAAACCTTTTTCAGTTATAGTTCATTGGCTTCCATATATGACGAGCTTTAGTCATGAAAGTATTTCTGACACAGTGTAAGTATAGACAGTTCTTGATTTTTCAGTAGCTCATTATCCAGGAACTTTGCTTCCCTTTTCTGTAGTCACTTTGACTAATCTTGAGCAATTCTGGAGGGGGGGAGGCAGGGCAATTGGGGTTAAGTGACTTGCTCAAGGTCACATAGCTAGTAAGCGTGTCAAGTGTCTCAGGTTGGATTTGAATTCACGTCTTGCTGACCCCGGGCTGGTGCGCTACTCACTGTGCCACCTAGCTGCCCCAATCTTGAATGATTCTGATCAATGAGTTAATGGTGAAAGAAAAATGAAATTGAATTTCTAAAATTAAGATTCTTTAAAATTATCTCTGAATTTCTATTTTCTATGCTATCAAAGCCCATCCCCATACCTACTCTATTGCCACAGATAATTGTATAGTGTTCATATCTTTTTTTAAAATAATATTTGAGCATAATGTGTTTCGGTCTAGGGAGTTTTGAGTTATTATTTTGTTATTATATTCCCCTCACAAGAGGACTGATTTTTATAGAACTCCTAAATGTCTTAACAATCACTGTCTTCAACCTTATTTGTAGACTCATTGACCATGAGAGGCTAGAAGGCATCTTTTGTTGATATTTTAGTTTCAGCTTTTTGGTCTGACTCTGATTTCATCCATGTGAGGAAATCTCAGCAAGGAAACTCTGCCTGGTGCAAATCTGCAACTTTTCTGTCATAGATTTGGGTAGTGAGACATAAACTCCTTTACAGTGATTAGCTCATGTGATCCTCTCAACAACCCTGAGAAATAGGTAGTATTATGATCTCCATTTTAATATATGGATGTTGAATGGAACTGAACTGAATCATGCATGGGAAGTAAGTCACCTTGGATGTCTTCTGTCTTCTCTCTCAACCAAGGTTGGGAAATGTAAAGACTATAGCAATTATAGTGCTATATGTATCTACGTGTAGATGATGCTAATAGAAATAATTTTATATATGCATATACATAAATATATTCATACATAATACACATATACACATGTGTATGTGTATAATGTATATGAAGTGTGTATACATATGTGTATAGATGTGTGTATGTATGTATACATGTAAGTATATACATGTGTATATATGTATGTATGTTACTACTGTAACATACTGTAGTTAAGTAACATACTGTAACTACTGTAGTTAAGAAGTAGAAGAAAAACAAAGAAATTTACACGATAATTTTTTGTATATTTGAAAGGAATGACAAGTTGTACATAGTAGATTTGCAGTTTCGTGTGCAACCATCTTTTTTATTGTACTAGGTTATAGAAATGCTTGTTTCATTCCATGAATTAAAAATAATTTTTTTTAAAAGAGGTTAAGCATTCCCCTAGGAGCCTAGGGCTCCAGAGCTATTCAGTGCCTATGCTTATCAATAATGTCCTCTGTGCTACACTGTGAAAATAAACTAATCTATGCTAGACTTTCTTGTTTACAAAGTGGTTTAGTTATAAAGTTATAAGTTACACCTCAAAGCATTTGGCATAGATCATTTCCGCTTGCCAAAAAAGAATTCCAAATATGCGGGCATCTAAATTTGCATGCAACAAAAATAATTTGTTTAGGGAAAGGATAAAATCAACCCAGTAGGCAAGACAACGTGTTTGGCACTATTCTTTAACGAACAATCACCAACTGTATTCTAGACACCTTTCCCAGTAAGCTCCTTGAGGGCAGGGGCAGTATCGCTTTTGTCTTCATATCTGCAGTACCTAGAGTACAATAGGCACTTAATAAATGCCTGTTCTTCCGTTGATTTCCAGAGGCTAGAAATAGCCAAAACCAAGGCAGTCTCTGCCTCCAGTGAGGAAATGTATGCTCTCTACCAGGGACACCTCAGGTACACCAATAAAGAGATAAAGATTTCCTTAAAGGTCCCTTTGAAGAGAGAAAGAGTACATTAACTCCTGGGAGGGTCTGGGAAGTGTTCCAGTAGGAGGTGGGATGCCTGAGTGGAGTCTATTTACAAGAGAGAAGTGTTTCACAGATGGAGATAATATAGAGAGAGCTTTCCCCAGATTTGAGGAATATGAGCCATTAGAATTTGCAATTTTTAATTATTATGGTCGTGAACATGCTGAGGCATATATCTATGCCTAAGGGACAGATAGGTGGTACATGGATAGAGTGCTGGGTCTGAAGTCAGGAAGACTGGATTTCAAATCCTAGCACAGATGCTTGCTATCTAGACTAGTCATTTAAAAAAAAATCTTTATTTGCCTCAGTTTCCTCATCTGTAAAATGGAGATAATAGTGGCACCTACCTCATAGGGAGGCTGTTATGAGGATCAAAAGATAATTGTAAAGCATTTAGCTCACACACATATGTAGATATCACATCTATTCGTTTATATTGTTATTATAATTATTGTTGTCGTCATCTACATGCAGGTAGATAATCAATATCATTGCTATAGGTTTTAGATAGAAGACAGGAAGATATCCAGGGTGACCCACTTCCCAGGCTTGATTCAATTCAGTTGCACTCAACATACATATATATAAAGCACCTACTATGTTCAGAGCACTGTGGTAGGCACTGATTTTAGTGTCCAGACACCCACATTTGCTTCTTTTTTTCAGTTCTCTCCATTAAATGCAATTGCCAGAGACATTCCTCCACCTAGCTTCTAGCAGAAACGATAAGCAAGTGGTTCTGAGTTGGAGATCACTGGCCCGGATTACAAAGAGCCTGGGGCGGAGTCAACTGGGACCTGTTTCACCCTGGAGACTGAACAAATATGATTTATTGCATTTTCTCACCCTCATGGTGTCACTTCTGTCTTATCATGATCTCTTTGATGGCAGTTCTTTTCCACCCATCCCACTGCTTTGGCCCACCCCCAAGCCCAATTGAGAAATTGTACCTCATCCTGAAAAGCTCCTAATGGCAGGATTTCACAAGAGCATTGATCTTTATAGAGCTCCCAAATGGCTTACAGTCACCCCCATCAACTTTGTTCACAGCCTCATAGACTGTGGGAGTCTAGAATGCATCTTTTGTTGGTGTTTTGGTTTTGGCTTTTTGTTCTGAACAGGGGATTGCATTCGTATAGGGAAATCTTACATACGCATGCACACACACATACATACACTCATCCCTCAACCAGTAATGAAGAGCAAAATGAGTAGAACCAAGGGGCCATCATATACAGTAACAGCAATATTGTTTTAAAAACAACTTTGAGCAACTCAGTCATTTTGCCTGTTATAAATGCCCAAGTTAACTACAAAGGACATGAAGGAAGACCATCTTTATCCAGAGAAAGAAATGATAAATAGAAGTATGTATAGAATGATTTTACATATATATACATATACATATACATATACACATACACATACGCACATATTTGTGTCTAATGGTAGCCATCTCAGGGGTGGACAGGGGAAAGAAGAAAAGGGAAAAAAAAGAAAAAAAGAAATTTACATGATAACTTTATTATATATTTAAAAGAAATAGCAAGTTATACACAATACATTTGCAGTCTCATGTGTAATCATCTTTTTTATTATACTATGTTATGGAAATGCTTGTTTTATTCCATAAATTAAAAATAAAATAAATATAAATTTTAAAAAATTATTTTAGTAAAGAGGGTTACAACCGAGAATTCAGGTGCCTCAGCACAGATCATTGATGGTGACTGGTAGAACCTTGTCAGCATCGGATCAGTTGTACCATCTGTGCGTACAAAGGATGGGAAATGAATTTATTGGTATACCACAGAATAGCTCATCCAGAGTGGGGATAGTATCAAGTATTCCATTCTGGTTTGCTTTGTGGTTGCTCAATAAATATTAAACAAAAGGAAAGAGTCTTATAAAAACTTGATTTTGTTTCGTTGCTAGGAGATCTGACCTTAAGATGTCATCCTGCAACTCTGCAATGCTAGAACAGGAAGGAATCTAACAACAAAACAGTCTGACAGACATTTATTGAATACCCATTATGTGTGCATTAGGCACCATCCTAGGAGCTGGGGTACAAAGGTGACAAATATTATTCTTGCCTTCTTTGAGCTTGGGAATGTAGTTTAAAATACATATATTGAATGAATGGAGTTGTTGTTTTTTGTTCGTCCTTTGTTCTCAACGAGGACCAATGACATCATGGGGTGATGTCTTGACTTGCTTTTGAGTTGGGTTTAAGTGAGGCAGACCTGCCCAGAGTCATCAGCCTCACTCTCTCCTCCAGAGTCATCAAAGTCCAGTGGAAGGGCAAAAGGCAAGATGACTGGTGATGGCCCAGGATGATTCAATATCTGAGAGAATTATGAAATCCCACTAGCCCCTCTCCTCTTTGTAACCAGCTTAAGTAGCTCAGTATGAGCCATATCCCAGAGGAAGCTCTTTTCAAAATAAACTTAAGGAGATGATTTGTCTGAGATGTTTTTCTGATAGAGCAAATGTATCATTAAAGGCTGTCTTCTGAAAAATGTCTCCCATATAAGACTCCTTGAAAAATGCAGGACCAAAGATACCTTTGTCACTACAAAGCTGGGAGGTGTGTTCTTATCAAAGTTGTTTGTCACTGTCATAGAGAATAACTAGTATTGGGCTCCAAGTAGGAGATAATTTCTTTAATAGACAATGGTGAGGTCAACAAGGTCCTTTAGTTTGTAGATGACAGAGGGTTGTTGGTATCAAGCCCTGGAGCATTGTAGAAACTTCTAAATGAGACAGCCACATAGAAGCATACCATCTAATGGCTAATGAGAGAAAAACCAAATGCACCATGAATGCCAATTGGTCACAATTATGACATTCATTAGGATGAACAGGCCATTGACCCAGTCCATCTGTGTGTGTTTGCATGCGTTTATATGTGTGCATCTATACATACACACATTATGTATATATTTATGCATTTTGTAGTTATTTGAAATGGGATTTCCTTTCCGTTATTGCTTTTCGAGTTTCGTTACCATGTAGATATGCTGTTGATTTTTGAGGATTTTGTTTGTAGCCTGCAACTTTACTGAAGATATTGTCTCAATTAGAATCTTTGCTGATTCCCTAGGATTTTCCAAGTACATCATCATATCATCAGCAAAAAGGACTAGTTTTATCTCCGCTTTACCTTCTTTAAGCCTTTAATTTCGTTGTCTTGTCTTATGGCTGTTTCTAGCATTTCTGTAAGGAGAGTGGGCATCCTTGCGTCATTCCCGTATTTATTGGGAAAGGTTCTAGTGTATTCCTATATGACACTATATGATGTTATATATTATATACTATATGATCTATAATATATTCATGTATGCTATATAATTATATATTACAGTTATGCTATATAATATCTTATATAATTATATAGTTATACTTTGTTTTATATGTGTATATGCATGTGTATATACACATATGCATATATACACACAAATATACACACATATACACACATACATATCTACAGACACACATATTCTTGTGGACAAGAATCACCCAGGACAAGAAGGTGTGGATGGGTTATGATCTGCCCCCATGAAAAAGTAACCATAGAGATAAACTTACAAAGTCATTTATATTTTTAAGAAGTTCTTCAGAACCAGCAAGCCAGCAGACAAAGAGCTAGCCTGCTATGTACTAGACACGTTGAAAAGTTCTTTACAAACACTTTGTTTGTTTCTCACAACAACTCTGGGAGATAGGTGTTATTATTACCCCATTTTGTAATTTAGGAGACTGAGGCAGGCAGAGGTTAAATAAATTGACCAAGGTCACACAGTCAGTTAAGTATCTGAGGCCAGATTTGAACTCCTGACTATAGGCCCAGGCATGTTTTTTTTGAGGTGGGGGTGAGGCAGTCGGGGTTAAGTGACTTGCCCAGGGTTACGCAGCTAATAAAGTGTCTACTGTCTAAGGTCGGATTTGAACTCAGGTTCTCCTGCCTCCAGGGGCAGTGCTCTATCCCCTGTGCCACCTAGCTCCCCCCTTTAGCCTTTCTTCTGTAAGCCGCCTAGGTGACTAAATTACCTGTAAGGTCCATTCCAACTCGAGAATCTATGATCCTATCAGAGCAGATGGAATAAAATTTTTATACTTTGATTTCACGGATGTAGGTATTCCCTTCATTGGCACCAATTACAACTCATGTAGGCAAGCTAATCTTCTGCGTCTCTTGTCCTATCGACGCTCCCCTCAGGATGCCATAGCTCTTCCCTGGATCTTTTGCCATTATAGGCACATCAGCTGTCCATCTAGAACCCCTGCTTCACGAGGCTTGACCAGCCCATCTCCAGTCCCATTCATGTATCTTTGCATCTCATGTATACATGTATCACCTATCATCCTTTATTATGTAGGAATAGATAGGACTGGATCTGTGATTTCATGGGAAGTCTCAGGTGAGCAAATTCCTTCCACCATTAAAGTAGGTCAGTACTTCCTCTATAATTTACATTCTTCAGGAGGTCCCTGGAACACTGGCATGTGAAGTAGGTTACCCAGGGTCACATAGTGTGTGTCAGAGGAAAGCCCTGACACTCCTTTTTCTAGGCTCTCAGGCCATGGTGTTGCTATCTGTCCTTTATGATAAGATACTAATGGCCCTAATGTTGTTCTTAGTTGTACTATTACAAAATAGAAGTATTGTGGCTTTTGTACCAGCATACGAAATCGTACCTAACTGAAGGTGACATTTTAAAAGTAAATGCCTCCCCTGAGCATAGGGCACTGAGCCTGTTTGTGTGTGTGTGTGTGAGACATCATTGTGTAGCATCACATTTCAGCTTCTGCTTTCAGGTGGTGTTTGGGAAAGTCCATTTCCAGCCAGCTACCCCTCTGTGGAGATGCAGTGTGGTTTCTGTAAAGACCAGATGATGCCTTCCTATTCTTCCAAGTAGATGAAGAAATACATTAGTCACAGGCAGATTTTTCAGGTTTTTTACCTCAGAGAGATCTTCAAGTTCCTCATTCTTGACACTCTTGAATCCTGATGCGATAGAGTAAGAAAAAGTAAGACAGCAGGCCATTGCTGTCACCTAATTTAAGATGGCAGCCCAGTGGGTTTCCTATCATCAGCCTTGTCGCTGTTGAACCACTCTGCTTAATGTTGTATTTTAGAATGTATACAGTATGGAAGACTTGTTCTGAGGCCTCTGCCATGTTTTTAGGGTGATCCAGGGTTAAGGGAGGCTGGGCTAATGCAGTGCAAGCTCTGGCAGGTTCTTCCAAAGCTGGAGAGGTTTCAAGTATGCGTCTAGTGTGTCTGTTGTATGTGGACCAGCCTAGCTAAGTTCTGAAGCAAGTTGGCTTCAGCAAGATGTTTGTTAAGAGATTTATTTATTGGAGGGTTTTCTTTCCCAATTAGACTTGCTTTAAAAAAGTTATTAATATCAATTGGTTTGTTTTTGTTCACTGCATTCATTTCCAAATATGTATTTCCCCTTTCCCAGAGAATTTCTCCTAATGAAGAATTTAAAAGATAAAGAAGGGGTGGGGGGAAGGAAATTCAGCAAAACTGACCAGATATCAACCAAGTTGACAGTTCCACAAGGGGGATGGGCAGATTTTTATTTTAGTTTGAAAAAAGCAGCTACTGAATTACAAAACGAACTAGCGATTGATTATATATCGAAAGTGCTTTTGTTTATTATCTTGTTTTATCCTTACAACAACCCTGGGAGGGAGATGCTATTATTATAGCCATTTTGCAGCTGATGAAATTGAGGCAGGCAGAGATTTAGTGACTTGCCCAGGGTCCCACTGTCATCTTCCATCATCATCATCTTCATCATCATCATTTTAAAATAACAACGGCTAGAATTTCTGTAACATTTTAAGGTTTGCAGAGAACTTTAGAAATATTATCTCATTTGGTGCTCACAACTTGAGGTACCACTATTATCCCCCTTTTATAGATGAGGAAAGTGGGGTGGGCAGAAGTTAAATAACTTGCCCCAAGGTCACAATCTGATAATTATCATCATTTTAAAACTAAAATTAACTAAAATTTATGCAGAGCACTTTGTAAATATTACCTCGTTAATGCTCATGACAATGCTGGGGCTCATTGGACAAGATCTCAGGGCCTGGATGAAGAATGTCTCAGTTCAAATATGGCCTCAGAACTTACCAGCTGTGTGACCCTGGGCAAGTCACTTAACCCTGTTTGCCTCAGTTTCCTCATCTGTCAAATGAGGGGGAGAAGGAAATGGCAAACCACTCCAGCATCTTTGCCAAGAAAACCCCAAATGGGATCACAAAGAGTCAGGTATGACTGAAAAACAAATGATAACAGCAGTTGCTATTATTAATTCCCGTTTTGCGGATGAGGAAAGTGAGGCAGGCAGAGATTAAGTGAGTTGCCCAAAGTCACACAGCTAATAAATAGATGAAGCTAGATTTGAATTCAGCTCTTTCTGACTCTAAGTCCAGTGCTCTGTGTACTCTAGCACCACCCAGAGAGGTTGCAATCTGTATTGGTAGAGAAACTACCCACAGATCTGCCCAGGATGGCAATGTACACAATGACTACAATCATGTAAAGTAGGAAAAGTGTTGAAAGACATCAGAACTTAGCATATACCCTTGTATGCCAATGACAAAGGGCAAGGTCCCAGATATACAGAAATATTTGTTAAAGCACCTTTTATAGTGGTGTGGAACAGGTACAAAAATTGGTGCCCAGCATTTGGGGAAAAAACAAAACAAATGGTGGCATATGAACTTAGTGAAATATTATTGTACTACAAGAAATGACAAATATGAAGAATTCAGAAAAGAGCATGGAGACCTGTGTAAACTGATGTAGATCCAAATAAGCAGAATGGGGAAAATCATTCACCCCATGAGCACTATAATATAAAGAAAAAGAACCTTTCAAAGCTTCAGAACTCTGATGAATGCAGTGACTCGTCATGAGTTCCAAAGATTCCTGGTGAAGCATGCCTCATCACTGTTGTCAGAGAGCTGGGGAACCAGGGCCATGGTTGTCAAGAGAAGCCCGCAGTTTGTTTTGTTTGGTTGTAATATTTTGTTATAAAGGGGAACCTTTTTATATTTCTTTTGTGGATGGTGTCAATGGGAAGTTACAATGATGTAGATGCAAAGAGAAAAGCATCAATAAAACTTGGAGAGACAGAGAGAGACAGAGACAGAAAGATAGAGACAAAGAGAAAGAGAGCACAAGACAGAGAAAGAGAGACAGAGATGGAAAGACAGAGAGAGACAAAGAGAAAGGAGGAACATGAGAGAGACAGAGATAGAGACAGAGTGAGAGAGACAAACAGAAAGCAAGAGAGACTGAGACAGATGGGGAGTGTGTGTGTGTGTGTGTGTGTGTGTGTGTGTGTGTGTGAGGGAGAGAGAGAGAGAAAGAGAGAGAGAGAGAGAGAGAGAGAGAGAGAGAGAGAGAGAGAGAGAGAGAGAAACCAGTATTGTGACCACTCATGACTTCTGAAGGCTATTGGTAAAGCTTGAGTCCCTCCTTGCCATTAAGATGTATTAGATTATAGGTGCAGAATGAAACATACTGTAGGGATAAGGGAAAGTTACAGAGAAGTTTGAATAAAAGAGAAAGATAATCAATAAAATATCTAAATATATTTTCTGCCTTCCCCCTAATAAAAAATACCTTTTAAAAATAAAAATTCCAAGTTTTTAAATGACATGAAATTGTGCTTGTATATGGTTTAGTATTATTTATTCCTCCTAGCCTACTTTAGTGGAAATGTGAAAGAAGATTAGGCTGGGAGTCAAGAAATTTGCCACTTTGAGCAGATCATGACACTTCTCTGTTCCTCAGTTTCTTCATTTGTAAAATGAGCAGATTGAACTAGATGATGTTTAAAACTTCTTCCATTTCTAAAATTCCATGTTGCTATGATACCTAACAGGCTTAATTTTTACTGTCTCTCTGGGAAAGGATTTTGCTTAAGCTTTTAGTGAGTGGCTAAATATGGTAGTGATTTACTGATAAGCTGGATGGTTCTTTGAATGAAATTGCCAAAAGCATGGTAAACTACTCTAGCTTCAGCATGTTTTCACAATAAACATGGTTTCTGTACTAGGGCTGCCTGCCTGCCAAGCCTACAGACAGATAGTTTTGAGTGTGAAAAAAGTAAGCACAAGCTTATTGCTTAAAATGCAAAATAATCTCTGGGGTTACCAGATTTTAAGTCTATTGTAAAAAATTCCAGAAGCTTCTCAGTAGCCAGGAGCTGGTCTGCTTTCTTGGCTGATAGTCTGATGAGTAGAATTCTTGCCTTGATTTCTGTTCTCAGTTTCTCTGGTGCATCATGATGTCTTTGCCTTCAGGACTATAAGAAGGGATCAGTTATGTTATGGCTCCACTCCCACCCCTGCCTACTCCAATTTTCCTACAAATCTTTCTGACCATTTCTCTGGCCCAACTTTATTTCTCATTTTCAGTAGTAGGTAAATATAGCTAACCAAGAGAAAAATGGGCAAGGTGTGATTTTAACTTTTTTTTTCTTAGAATCCTGCTAAGATATTCTAACAAAACATAATGACTCTTTTTCCATGAGGACTTCTTGATCTGAATCCCCCAATGTACAGTTAAAACAGAATGATTCAGACAAAGTTAAAAGAGGGGGAATAATGAAATATCTATTATGCTTCAGCTAGACTTTTAAAAAGCATAGGTTCACTCTTAGCATGACTGGCTTATCTTGAATTAGTAATGAATGTGGGCAGTCCAAACCTCTAAGTAAACAGACACAAATGTATTCTGTAAACAGGTTGAGAAAGGAATAGAATCCTTAACATGTATAGATCCTGAAAGGAAAGATAAATGGAGACATCTCTAAATTCTGTGTGAGATGTTAACACATAGTGAAAATAAAAGAATAGATTTAGAAAGATAAAATTTTACTTTAGATTTATGAAGAATAAAATCTGACCAGGTTCAGGGTTATGAAAGACTTTGTATAGAAAGTTTTTTTTTCTTCTACATTAGGAAGTAGTTTTATGTACTCAAGTTACTTATCTTGGCCAGAAGAATGACTCTTCCTCTGGAATGAGGAAAATCTCACCAATTCAGTTCGACAAATATTTATTGACAGTTTACCGTATGCCGGAAATTCAACCTCTCCAAATTCCTTCAAGTTTCAGTTTGTGTCACTGTAATGCCTTCTCTGTTACGTCTCCCCCCTCAGTCTCCACCCACCACACACATTAGTAGTCTTTTCTGCTGCCTCAATTTACCTAGTATTGAAATGTTTTTGTACACCTTGTCACTTATCTCTTTCGAGTGTAAGCCCCTTGGGTAGCGGCTAAGGGAAGTACCCTGCACAGTAGAAAAAGCATGGGTTCTGGGGATCAGATGACTTGATTTCAAATCCTGCCTCAGCTGGGTGACATTAGGCAAGACACCTGGGCCTCAGTTTCCTCATCTGTAAATTGAGAAAGTTGGGCAAGATGGTCTCAGAGGTGCCTCCTAAAGCTAGATCTATGATCCTATGCCTGCTAGTGAGGGTTTTTGTGCTAAATAAATGGGGTTTTTGGAAACAGTTATTTGAATACAAAAACTGAAAAAAGATTTGTCCCCCGCCCACGAGGAGTCTCAGTGAAATAAGAGAGAGACATATGTAATTGTCATGCCAGGTGTATAATGTGATAGTGCATTAAGAAAAGTAGTCTGTCGGATAGAATTCTAGGGCTTTGATAGTTTAGATTGGATGAGAGATAGCATTGGAGGAGGGGAAGAAGTGAGGGACAAGCCAGTCCCTTCTGCAGCTTGTGAGGGCATTGGGCAAAAGAGGATATTAAATTATTAATTATATAATTATTATATTATGATATAGGTGGTGATATATAAATATTAATATATTCTATTATAAAAGAATGTATTGTAATTATATAATAATAAATTATTAACTAAATGAGCATTTTCTTATTTGGAAGGAAGCTTCAGTTATTTTGGAGAGTCTCTGCTGGTAACATTTATTCTAATAGTGTGAGAGTATTTAGTCTTTTTCAGTGTGCTCCAGCATTAATCATGATTTCACCAACTTTGTTGGGTGTTAACCTAATGTGTTACCAGACTGGTCCTCTAGTCTGATATAGTTCACCCTCATTAGCAAAATAGAACAATACCAATCTCCGTTTAGAGAAAAGAATTGGATGTTATGAGTTAACAAAAAGCAAGTGTTGATTCAAAGTAATTTGTCAATAGGGGGATTATGGCTAGAATATTGGTTAGCATAATTGTTATGCTGTGTTATAATGGGGACTTTTATGAAAGATAACGAAGGTAGGCTTCACCCAAAGAAAAAGTGAGGGAAAAACTGTACTTCCCTCCCTTCTTGCAAAAAGGGCAGGTGGGGGGGGGGAACTAAGGGTATGCAGGGTTTATATATACATATTTTATATATATATTGAGACAAAGTTGATTCGTTGGTTAATTTTGCTGCTTTTTTTTTTCTTTCAATTTTTTGTTACAAGAGATGGCCCTCTGAATAGGGGACAGGAAGGGCTACATTCTGAAATGAAGGCAACATAAAACACAAAAGACAAATTAATTTTAAGGAAAAGATAGCACTGGTATATAAACAAAATAATTAAACTAAGAAATGTATACGAACATAAGGTTTGTACTTCAGAAGATTGGACCTGAAAATCAAGAAATACCTACTCATTTTTTTAGGTCTTAGGTTTCCACCAGTCAGTAATGGTCTCCTGTCCCAACCACCCATCAGTACTGTTGCCCATGGCTGGGCAGTGCTGATATTTCGTTGAAATTCAGCACCATTTATGTCAAACTACAACAACTCTACCAAGGTCTCTTTCAAAAAAGTCCCACCCAGAACCACTTCTCTCTGTGTTTCTGTTGTTACTGTTTTTGTTTTCATTGTGTAAAAGTGTCCTTGTTCGTTGGTGTTAAATGTTTTTAAAAATGTTTTCTTATTCAGATTTGCAACTATGTGGGGCCAGCAAAAGTTATTGTCCAGTTGGTCACCAATGGGAAGCATGTCCACCTGCATGCTCACAGCCTGGTGGGGAAACACTGTGAGGATGGAATCTGCACTGTAACTGCTGGACCCAAGGACATGGTGGTGGGGTAAGTGACAGTGACAGTATGGTGGGTTGGAGGAGACATGTACAAGGAAGGAGGGCCAAAGACCTTTCTTAAAGGGAGCCATTTTTGATAGAAGTCCTCTTTTGGACATTTAGAAGGCTTTCTCAGGGAACTAAGTGTTCTTGCCATCATCTCAAAGGTCTCACTCTCTGCCATTTTTCTGGCACATACTAGGCACTTAGTAAATGCTTACTGATTGGTTGATTTATTTTGGGGGGGGGGACTGCTAACATACTCTTGGTGATTTTTTCCATGTGTAAATTAATTTTCACTTACAGAACAAACATTTGGGGAAGATTTCAGAAAGAAAAAATAATTAGGTTTGGGCTCCACCCTCTTACTTCTCAGAAGGTACTTACTGAAGGGCAAGAAGCAATAGATTTTTATTTTGCCGTTTACTAGATTCACACCCAAATAAGCTCACTTGTTTGTTCAAGAATTAATTGGCCTTTTTTTAATTTTAGAAGTTTTATAGAAAGAATTTGAATCCAAAAGATGAAAAGTATCAATTACAAAAAATAGGATCTTTTGAAACTTTGTGATCCTGGCTTAAACAGAGTTTATGCTGAAATCTCAGTTAATCTATGTTGTTCATTCAAAAGAGAGATGTTGTTTTAAATCACTGTAATTAAACTTATAGTGGTGTTGCAGACCTAGAGTTGAGCTCAAGTTTCAGTTTGGCTGTTAGAGAGTTTGCTTTCATGTATGTGCTCTGGCATTTATTTCTTTGTTTGATGATGGGAATACTCAAGTGTGAAAAACCTAGCTAGAGAGAGCCACTTCCTTTTTAGTCACTCAAATCTGGCTCTTTTGATGTCCAGAGTCCTACTGTATTGAAGGAAGAAGCTTAAGTTGATATTAGAATTTCAAATTTGCTTTATCTGAACTTTCTTTTCAATAAACTCTTGAAAGACTGGGCCTGTTTCCTGTCACCCATCATAGGTGAGTCACCATAATCTGTTCAGGAACTCCCTTCCTGTTCCTAATTGACCTCTGAGAAGTTTGAAAAGGCAAGGAGTCGTAGAAATAATTGAACACTTAATTTTGGGTCTGTTGGTTTATTAAAATAGTCTCTTATTTATTGGAAATATACTCCAGTTTAATATATCATAATTATCTCTTGGTTCAGAGCATCCTGTTCTTAAGGAGCTGCAGGAGAAGTTCCCTTGAAACAAAGTCTATTGTTATCAAATTTCCAGGACATTGAATAGCTATGGTTATGCCGGTAAATTGGTGTCTCTGACATGGAAGCTTTTTTAGGAAGTTGTCAAGGGAACAAAAGTCACCATGTAGGGAATCAGGTAGACCTAATGGTTATTTCAGTCTCACTTCACCACTAGATGAGCAGTGGACATCTTGTTCTTTGGGCCAATCAGTAAGGACTTACTGAGCACCTACTATGTTCCAGGCACCGTAATGTATGCTGGGGATTCAAAGGCAAAAAGGAAACAGTCCCTGCCCTCAGGAAGATTGCATTTGACGTTCTTAACTTTGTGTCATGGACTCCTTGGTGAAGCCTATGGACCCCGTTCTCAGAATAATGTCTTTAAAAGCATGAAGGAAAACATATTAGATTACAAAGGAAATCAATTATACCAAAGTACAGTTATCAAAATATTTTTGAGAAAAAAGTTCAGGGGCCCCAGGATGAAGATCCCAGCTTTAAATGGAGATGTGTACATTTCCTAGTAGAAGATCTCATTGCAATGAGGGAATGGAATGGAGAATGGGCTCATTGATTGGGAGATTTCAGTAACAGAAGGCAGGTTAAATAAACATGGAGAGTCCTCAAAGACACCATGAGAGGATCTCTCCTTCCCACCTTAAATAAAACAGCCCCTCAGACTTGGCTTTTAAGTTGCATCACTAAAACATGTAACAAATTTAAGCCAGAGTGGCCATTTTCTGATTTGCCCAAGCCCATGGGAACAGACTAAGGAAGATGCCACCTGAATTCAGTTTGGTTATAGCAGACCCAGGAGATATTAAGTCAATTAAGTTGAGCTTTTTTTCACTTCAGCTCTGCATTTCTAAATTGATTTCTAGCTCATTAGGAACTCATTTAAAATTCATTTTACAAAATACTCTTTATTCCCATAATTCCTTGAATGAGCATCTGCTTTGTGTACACTCGTCAGATTATTGTTTGATATAGACATTATACTCTCTGGCAGTCTTTGGGGGAGGCCATAATGTATAGAAAGACCACATGTCAGAGAGAGTCAGACTTGGAATCAGGAAGATGTAGCTTGTGCCATATACTGGCCTCTCAGTTCATCAATAAACTATAAGTTGCCAGCTCATTTGAATGGTAGAGGGAGCTTCAACATTAGGACTTCTTTACACTGAGGAAATCACAGATTCAAACTGAAAGAAATAGTATCATAATGAACAAATAACCAAACTGAGAGTCTCCTCTGCTACTTAATTCCCAATTTGGTTATATTTCCATTATGACTTAGATTAGATCAGGGGTTCTCAACCTTTTTTTTTTTTGGCATGGACTGCAACTTCTCAGAATAACAGATTTTTAAAGAATTCATAATTGAAAAAAAATGCTAATTCAGTTACAGGTTAGTGAAAATAATGATCTAATTTTTCTCATCTAAATTCACAAATGTCCTCCATTACTAAACTCTATCTAAGTGTCTGGGATGGGGAGAAGTTCAGATTAAGTCCCCCTGAACTAGATTATCTCTAAGGTCTTTTACCTCCAAAATTCTGGGATTCTTTTTTATCCTGAAACAACATAAAGTAAAATAAGCAAACTTGGCATCATTTTTGTTTGTGCCATATTACCGGCCAGCATTTTGCCATTTTTATTTAACCGGCAAAAAGGTGATTTTTCACATGAAACGTGGATGGAACTTGAAGATGAGACTCAGGTTCCCTCAGTTGGTTTGTCAGTAATGGAACCATGCTATTCAGTCTGCTGCAGATCTCTCTCTAGATATTCTTTCTGGATTCATAAGGAGGTGTGGGCCCAGGGCAACAGAAAACTCAAAGAGGATGACCTGGATTAAATAAATAAATAACCCCCTAACTTATTAAAAACAGAAACCATATTATGTCTGTGATGCCTTCTCTCAACGTCATTGATGAAATGAGAAAGAGTTTCCATTTTCAAAAGCACAGTGGAATAATAGTTTTATTAGTTTTCATCTCTTCAGTTGGGTCTTTGTGAATGTGGTCAGGTTAGTTTGAGGGAGTTTGATGGTTTTTTTTTTTTGGTTTGTTTCTTGGGGCTTTTAGAAGAAAACGAGAAATAAAAAGGCAGAAGTTGCTTTTCTTTGGCCTTTTTGAAATTGCCCAGCTAACACAGGCCCAGTTTGAGGCTTTGTTGGGTTGTAGCCTGTTGGTTCAAGTTGTTTAGTTTTCTGGGTGTTTCAAATGGTATAAAATCAGTTGAGTTTCTTTAGATGCAGGGTTTTCTATGCTTCTGAATGCCCTCCCTAATAGCAAACTATCCTACTTCCTACACTTTCCTTACTGTGTCTGCTGAGAGCAGGGGTTCTTTTTAAAAATCATGAGCCCTTTTTAAATTATTTATTTCAATTATATTTTTTTCAACCATGTGTTTTGTTTTGTTTTTCATTTTCAAAAATGTGTATGTCATTCTATATATTAGCCTATCTTCTCTCTGTCAGGAGACCTCCTTCTGTCATCATTGAGCCTCAGGAGTCATGACTGATCATTGGGTTGATCAGAATTCGTAAATCTTTCAAAATTGTTTTTTCCGTGTAGTATTACAGTATAAATTATTCTTTAAAGTTCTGTTTACTTTGTTTTGGTCAATAAATAATAATAATAATAATAATATAGCAGATAGCATTTAGATGGCACTTTTTTATTTGCAAAGTACTTTTCACATGTTAACTCATTTGATCCTCACAGCAACCCTGTGACACAGGTACTGTCATTATCTTCAGTTTGCAAATGAGGAAACCGAGAAGCTCAGTGACTTACCCAGGGTCACACAGTTAATAAGTATCTGAGGCAAGATTAAAATTCAGATCTTCCTCTCTCCAAGTCTGTGCCTCCTAGCTGTCTCAAACTCCAAAACCATTTCCTTCCCTATTGCTTACCATTACCAGAAATTGTTTAGCATTCCCCAATTATGGATATCCCCTTAGTTTTGCAGTTCTTTGCCATCACAAAAAGAGTTGCTATAAATATATACATATATATATTTGTGCACAGAGAACCTTTCCCTCTTTCTTTGATTTCTTTGGAGTATAGACCTAATAGTGGTCCTAAGAGTGGTATTACTGAGTATAGAGCAAATAGAGCAAATCAAAAGGTATTTACAGTTTTGTCACTTTGGGGACACAGTTCCATTTTACTTTCCAGAATGGTGGTACCAGTTCCGAGCCCCAGCAGCTGTACATCAGTGTGCCTGTTTGGGGGCAGCCCCTCCAACATTTGTCATTTTCCTTTTTTGTCACCTCTTCCAATTTGATGGGTATAAATTGAAACATCAGTTACTTTAACTTGCATATCTCTATTAATGATTTGAAGCTTTTTTTTTTCAAAAAGCTTGGCTTTCTTTTCTTGAAAGCTGACTCTTCAAATCCATTTATATCAATTGAGGAATGACTCTTATTCTTATAAATTTGAATAATTTCTTTATGCATCTTGGAAATGAGACCTTTATCAAAGAAACTGGTTTGGGCAGGGATTCTTTGACCTCTTTTGGATAAATCTTTTGCAGTCTGGTAATACCTATCAACCCCTTCTCAGAATAATGTTTCTAAAAGAATAAAATAAAATACATAGTATTAGAAAGTAATTCAACTGTATTGATTAAAAAACAATTCATGACCCCTCTGAAATCCAACCCCAGAAGAACTCTTTGGCTTAAAGGAGGGTTAGTTCTCTTCACTTATACCAATGGTGGGGAGGTACTGGCCTATATGAGTCAAGCCTATATGTGCCTGTATGTAGTAGATGCCTACCCAGTGAATGTTTGCTGCTGCTGCCATTACAAGTAGTGCCACCTCTATTTTGGCCTATAGTTGGGAAAATTAGTACTATTTTATATGAATCAGTAACAGTACTATTTTATATGGTGGCAATATCCTAATGGTCCACAAGATCACTCTGTATGTTGCTTTTTTAAAGTCTCTGTGTCTTTAGCTTTTTTTCTGTCTCTTTGAGTAGCTGCCTTTCTCTTCACGTGTCTGTGGACGTCTCTTTGTTGATCTATCTCTGTATTCTTTGTGTGTGTTTCTCACTGTCCCTCTGATATCTCTTTCTGGCTCTCCATCTTTTTTTCCGTCTTTATGTCTGAACAGTGTTAAACTTCCTGTTGCTAATTGGAAAAAGTAGATAATTAGAATTTTCATATTTTTCTGGTAGAAGACATCAAATTAAGTTGTTCTTAGGTGGCCACTTCATTTGTTGTATTACCTTGGGAAAGTCGCTTAACTTCATTTTGCTTCTATGTAAAGTAGAGATGAAAATACTGTGTCTGAAGTAAATACCCCTTAGAAAGTGGTGTTAACATGAATTCTTGCATTCATCTGTGGCTCTCAATAGGAAAAAAAGTTTCCAATCCTCTACTCTACATGAATTTACTCAATCCTGAGTGTGGATCATGCAGCCCAGATTTTAATAACATCTAGCTCCAGATCTTTGATCCTAGAATCTCTCCAATTCCACAATTGCTAAATGAAATGTGGGATTCAAAATAAACCCTAACCCAAATCCTGCCATCTGATCCTTGGGAGATTTTTCCTTCAGTGCAATAATCAAGCCTTTCTATTATAATTGTTTATTTTATTTATATTTTATTATAATTTATAATTATATGTTATATACTACATAATATATTACATATATAATCATATATTATATGTAATTTATAATACATAAATATAATTTATACTGTTTATTATAATTGCACTATGGAAGTAAGTTTCTAAATTCTGAACAGAGGGAGGAATATACCACAAAAGAGTTGAAATTGCCTTGCTTCATTAATTATTCAGTTTTGCCTTAGTTGAATTGTACCAACTTTCAGCAGCAAGTGGTTGTTTGATTCTTTGTGTTTATTGAAGGTTTGCAAATCTGGGTATACTTCATGTGACAAAGAAAAAAGTATATGAAACATTGGAAGCACGGATGACAGATGCCTGTATAAGGGGATATAATCCGGGACTTTTAGTGCATCCAGAACTCAACTATTTGCAACCAGAAGGTGGTGGAGAAAGACAACTCACAGGTGAATCTCCCAATCTCTCTCTGTCTCTGTCTCTGTCTGTCTCTCTCTGTCTGTCTTTCTCTGTCTCTCTCTCTGTCTCTGTCTCTCTCTGTCTCTCTGTCTCTCTCTGTCTCTCTCTGTCTCTCTCTGTCTCTCTCTCTCTCTCTCTCTCTGTGTCTTTTACCTTTTTTCCATTGGACTTACATGTTTCAGGCCGCTGACTCTTGTCGTGGATGCCAGAGGAGGAGACCCAAGACAAATAGGTTTCTTTTTGGATGGTTTTATCTTGTTTTTTTTTTTTTCATAATACCACAGGTTGTCAGAGCTTGATATGATCTGAGCAGTTGTCAAGTCCAGCTGTCACATATGAGCTCACTGAGGAAAATATTGGCTAAATACCTTGCCCAAGATTTGTAACAGCATCAGGATTTGAATTCAGGACTTCTGATTCTAGATAGAATGCTCTCACTAATGTGGAGTCAGGAAGACCAGTATTCAAATCCTGTCTCTGACACTTAATGGTTGTGTGACTGTGGACAAACCACTTAACCTGTCTGAGCTTCAGCTACCTCATCTGTAAAACTGAATAACACTGATAGTCATTTACATCCCTAATTTGTGAGATTCAAATGAGATACTGTATTTAAAATTCTTTTCAGGTACAATCAAGATACCAGCTCTTATTATAGGAGCATATAGGAAAATGCGCATTTACGCTGTACTCTTGAGCAAAGCCGAATTTAAGTAGCTCAAAAGAAATATGAGATGTACAGATTTAGAGAATCCACCTCCAACGTTCACAGGGACTATTTATGCCTGACCTATGGTAGAGCATTCCAACCTCGTGTTGGCCTGATCAGCCACAGTTGGACACATTATAAACTTGACTCAAACATAGTGATGTCATTTTGGTCCTCTTTCAGAACGGATAGCAACAAACCTATCATATAGGGAAACTCGAATTTACATAGGAGATATGAAGACGAAAAGTTTAAAAGGATATGTTGAGTTGCAACTGTTCTGTTTACTTTCTTCAGTTGCTCTGTTGACATAAATAATCCTGTATCCTGTATTTTAGGAACATCTGCCAGAAACTATTTTATTTAATTTGACTTCATTCTAAATCCACACATTTCTAACCTAGTGAGAGAAATGTCCAAAGCAGCATTACCCTTCCCTCCCGGGTCCCCACCCCTACCCTCCCCAGTTAATTAGAGGTAGTATTTATAGGAATTTTGAGGTAGTATTTATAGGAATTTTGATCAAAGAAAAATGACATAATATGTTAAAATAGTTTTGAGTTAACATTCCAGAACAATAGTCACTACTCAGTTCCTTCCTTGACACTCCCCACAAGTGTTTTCCTGGAGTAATCAGCAGGCACCTCTTCTCCCTGTGATCAATATCTTAATCTTTCCTGAATGGCTGAAGATGGGCTGGGGATAGGGAAGGCAATGATTTTAACTGGACAGGAGACTCCTTGTTCAAAGTCTGATTTCTACCTTTAATCGATTTCCCTAAGAAAGCCTGCTTTTTCCTGGCCTTTTAATCACACTTTTAAACTAGAAAAAGTCTAGAAAGGTTTTTAGATGAGGGCAATACTTACATCTTTTTAAAAAAAATTCAATATTTTTTCCCATTACAGAAATATTTACATCTTAAATATTTCTAGGGAGACTGACAAGGAAGTTTTTAAATGTGCTTCCATCCCTCAAAAGCATCACATTTAAAGTGCCCTCCCCCTTCCTGAGTTTCCATTGCATGTGGAATAAATGACCTACTCAGTTTGTTCTTAGACAGGGAAAAGGAGATCATCCGACAGGCAGCTCTCCAGCAAACAAAAGAGATGGACCTGAGTGTGGTCCGGCTGATGTTCACGGCCTTTCTTCCAGACAGCACAGGCAGCTTCACAAGAAGACTGGAGCCCGTGGTTTCAGACGCAATCTACGATAGCAGTAAGTACACATTCTCTCATGTGGCTCCTTATGTGCAAATCTCACCCTTCTTAACTGAAAAACCAGCCTTTCTTGGTGTGTGAATTCAGTCCATCCGGTGCCACAGAGAAGCCTGGCAGGAGATTCAGTTGGTCCTCTGAGAGGAAGAAAGCACTGTCAGTTTTCCTTTGGGATCCTGATAAGATGATGTGAGAAAAGTATTGTTAAGTTCCCTCCCTTCACCTTATTACTATTTCTTTGCCACCATGTATTCAAATGAGTACTGAAGAAATGTTTGTGCAATTGAAATACTAAGAACCACTTACTTGCCTGAGAATGCACTTCAAGCAAGCATTTCAGTCTGTGACAGGGACAGACCACTTTTGGCCAAGTTTTTTTTTTTCCCAGAACTACACTGTTCACCCAACTGTTTACTTGACCTAGGTGTATGCTGTGGCATCCCCCAGGCAGAGATCTGCCAACCAAATTCATCAAGAGACTTGTAGGCCCATCAAGATTTTGTGGCGCTTGGGCTAAGTAGCAAAGTCCTCACCTTCCGATTGTCCCACAGACAGGTTTCTCTCACGATTGATAACGTGTTTAAAGGGAACTTGGAGGTTTCTAAAAAGGCAAAGACTTCTCTATTAGAGATCACCATATAGCACAGCTGGGAGCAAAGAAGGAAGCTTTGTATCGTACCATTTACCACACTGAAACCTTTGCCCTTAACCACACAGAGCCTTAATTTAGTTTGAGGGGAAAATAACATTTCTGTTTTCCTTGACTTGAGAATAGGAATTGTCAAATAGTTTAACTGAATTTTTTCCCTCAACACTCTAAAGGTGCTATCAACCTTAAAGTCCTATCAGACAAGTGATACTATATGCCAGCACAATGCCAGGTACATAGCTGGCATTTGCAACTTGTTGGTCATAGGGCAGCTAGATGGCACAGTGGATAGAGTGCCAGGCCAAGAGTCAGGAAGACTCTTCTTCATGAGTTCAAATCCAGCCTCAGACACTTACTGTTTGTGTGACCTGGGCAAGTCACTTAACCCTGTTTGCCTCAGTTTCCTCATCTGTAAAATGAGCTGGAGAAGGCAATAGCAAACCACTCCAGTATCTTTGCCAAGAGAACACCAAATGGGGTCACAAATATGACTGAAAAACAACTCAACAACAACAAAAACTTGTTGGTTGATGGATCTATGATTGAATTGAGAACCCCCTAACTAAGTGATCAGAAACTTGTCTAAGATAAGACTTGGAATAAGGCAGACTAATATATATAGGAAAAATCTTATCACTCTCTGTACCCTCCTCATCCTCCTGTGCCCTGCCTCCATAGGTGTGTAGTGGGAATGAATAAATTAAAGCATTTCCTCATGCTTAAAGGCACAGTGCTTGGGGCTTGAGAAATAGTTGACTTAAAGCCCAAATAGAAATCAAACTCTTTGACAGAAGTATTTTCATTTTGTTATTCTTAATCCACTTAAAATATCTTAGGTGAAGATGAAATTCTTTTTGAAATTTCTTGACCCCTTTTGCAAAAAGGGCCTTATCTCACTTAGAGCCTTCTGAAACCTAGGCTAAACTGTGGTTTTGTTACTATTCATTCTGCCAACAGAAGCCCCCAATGCCTCAAACTTGAAGATTGTAAGAATGGACAGGACAGCAGGCTGTGTGACTGGAGGGGAGGAGATTTATCTTCTTTGTGATAAGGTTCAGAAAGGTAAGGGCCTGTCTGGGCTTCAGAGGTGGAACATAGTTCAGACCAAGGGTGATTGTGAGGTATTTCTAACACTTAGCAAATTGTATTCCTTTTTCTTCTTGCAGTGTATTCTACTTGCATCAGATTTATTAAATGGGACTTGGGATCTGATCACATCTTACTTATATGTCTCCTCCTAAACTGGCCACTTGAGTCATTTGTTTATTTTTTTTCTTTCCTTCAGAACTCTAAAGTGATGCAAGCGTATATTTGCATAATTTGTTTCTCATTAATAAGATTTCAGTATCTTTTCATCTACTGATTGATTTGTTTGAGACTCTGCCCTAATTCATCAAATATTAATGATTTAATGGACTGGAGAAAACTTTCCCGTTGGTATTTACTCTTCATTCCTTATACCTAATAAATACATTAAATTACAGAACTTATGTAATTTGTTAACAAATGAGGACAATGATTAGGAAAGTCTTATGTAACTACTTATAATACTGTAACTGTGGACTGTGTCCCAGGCTATGGCACCTCAAACCCTCAAATGACTCCCCCTCACTTGTCTGGAAACTTAGTTTCACCCCATTCGGGTCCTTTCTAGATTCAGACATCTTCAGAATCTTCATATGTCTCTTAGTCCATTGTTCTTGGCTTCTCTTGGATAATAACAGAAAAACAGTCTTCCCAAAATGCACTGTGCTCACCATCTTTTCTCAAATTCTTCCTAGGATTCTCTTTAAAGGTTTCTTTATAACATCACTTTTACAGTTCTGATGAGGAAGGAGTTTTATATCACCTTTTCCCTCTCTGTATTCTCCTTCATAGATTGTCATGCATTATAAACAAAGCACACATCTTTCTGGGACTCCATAGGGAGAACTTTATTTCCAGGCTCCTTTCAATTGATTCTTTTAAAACTTCCAGAACATGCTGCTTTGCTAAATATTCACTTGGAGCTTTTTGGGGCTCTTAAAGTATAGTAACAATGTCTGCAGTCCCTGTGAGATTGACATTTGAAACTAGGTTATGTACTCACAGATTCCTTAAAACATTTGCTAATCTCACACCCTGACCACCTCTGTTATTTTCAAACAAAGCTTATTCATTTTTCATTCTGATAAGAATAAAAAGAAGGAAGGAATAGTAACAATCTAAAGGCAATAAATGGAGACTCAGATGTATTTCAGTGATGTAAATGTTACAGTCTATGACCTCAATTCTGCCAGAATGAGTAGGGACTGTCCCACCTCTTACCCCCTCCCACAGTGAATAATAATGGTAATGTAGTAGTCATTTGTTTCCAACATAGTGAGAGTCATTACAAAATTTTCAAAAAGGCAAAAAGTTAATTTTAAAATTGAAAATAAAAATAAAGGCCAAAAGTTGCTATAATTTAATTTGTTTTTTTTTTAATTCAATGAGGAATTAAGATAAGATGGAATGTGAAAAAAGTCAGTGGATCTCAAACATTCTGTGCAGTCACTGTATACTCAGCAGGTACCAGCAGTTGTTCCAGAAGTTTCTTGGCTACTAACTTACCAAGAGAAAGTAGCAAATTTTTGAAGGTCACATCAAGCATAACAGATTAGCAAGAATAGAGATAGATTATAGCGTGTTTTGAAATGATATCTTTCCAACTCTGTGATTCCTTCATTTTTAACCTGCTTATAAGACATAATTTTTAAAAATCCGTAAAGAGGTGTAACTCTTTTATAGATGACATCCAAATTCGATTTTATGAAGAAGAGGAGAATGGTGGATTCTGGGAAGGCTTTGGAGATTTTTCTCCCACAGATGTTCACAGACAGGTAAAGAGATGTTTTGATATTTTTTGAGAGGTATATCACTATGATTTGATAGAGAACTAGAAATGCTAGCTCTATAGCAATAAAAGAAAAAAAATTGGGGGAACGAACATAGCCCATTAACAAGCATTTATTAAGCACCCACAGTATGCTGGACATTATGCTAAGTCCTGGGGATACAAAGAAAGACAAAATAAATGAAAGAATGAACTGTGTCAAGAAGCTCATAGTCTTCATGGGCAAATGAAACAAGATTATCACTTTAGTATATTTTCGAGAGACAGTTTGGGGTAATTAAAAAGCACAGTGATCCTGGAATCACAATTTCTGAATTTCAGTCTCAGCTATGACACTTAGTAGTTCTGTGGCCCTGTATCAAATCCTTTATCCTTTTTAAACCTCAGTTTCCTCATCTGCAAAATTGAAGGGATAGGATATGAAATGCTTTTTATAGGGTTGTTGTATAGGAAGTGTTCTGTATCCTTCAGGTGCTCCATAAGCATGAGCAGTTATGACGAAATCTAACCCTTTGTCTTCACAAAAAGAATTGGATTACTCAAAAACATTTGTTTAAAACCTGTGGCAAAACACTTGAAATAACTGTGAGGGTTTGTTTTTTTTTGCCCCCAGAAAACCATTTATCATATAAGTCCCCATTAACCTCTGATTCTCAGACCCTATGACAAGTCTTTGGTATGCCTACCTGTTTCCTTCCTTGATGAGCCATAGGCAGTGAGTCTCTGTACTATTCTAAAAAAATTAGTTTTAATTTATGGAATAAAACAAGCATTTCTATAAAAGAATAATAAAAAAAATGATTGCACATGAAACTGCAAATCTGTTATATACAACTTGCTATTCCTTTTAAATATATAATAAAGTTGTTATGTAAATTTATTTTTCCCTTTTTTCCTTCCCTCCCCTTCCCCCCAACCTAGAGATAGCTATTATTAGACAAAAATATGCATATATATGTAAAATAATTCTGTGCATCTATTTATCAGTTCTTTCTCTGGATGCAGATAGTGTCTTCCTTCATATGTCCTTTGTACTTAATTTGGGTATTTATAATAGTCAGATTGACTTAGTCGTTAAAAGCTATTCTCTTCTCACAAGAGTGGCATGCTTGAACCTATAAATAAATATTTGTTGTTCAGTCATTTCAGTTGTGTCCAATTTTCATGACCCTATTTGGGGTTTTCTTGGCAAAGATACGGAGTGGCTTGCTATTGCCTTCTCTAGCTCATTTTACAGATGAAGAAATTGAAGCGTATCAGGTTAAGTGACTTGCGCAGGATCACAAAGCTAGGAAGTGTCTGGGGTCATATTTGAATTCAAGTTTTCCTGGCTTCAGTCTTGGTACTGTCTAACTGCCCCTATAAATAAATATGAAATCTGCTAAAGGAAACTTCACTGAAAAGTCTTTCTTTTCAGAGGTGGTTTTCAGACTCAGGTCCTCTTCTAGCTAGTATATTTTATCCCATCATGAAGTGAGAAAGGTTGTCCGATGATTGATAACTTAGCGTATGTTTAAAAGCTTAGAATTTGGGAAGTCCAGTGCTGAGAAATATTGATTATCATGAAGGGAAAAGAGGTTTTAAGGGCAGAGAGACGTTAGACCCGTCATCCAGTCCTCCACACTCCCCTCCCCAAAGGGAGAAAACTCCGTGCCACATGCCACCATGCCACAATGTCTCTATCCCAGAAGCATATTAGAGCATATGTGTTTTCAGGCCTCATGCTATTTGGGGGAGTGTAGTTGAGTTTTCAAAGTGTAAACACAGGAGCACATTTGATTTCTGGAGTGGTGCCTCCTGGGCAGCTACCCTTTATCTCTCTTGCTTTTTCTCCCATTTCCCCTAACTAATTATCTCAGTGCTGTTAGAACCAGTTATAGCAGGCTCTTAGGGCTGATATGGAAGAGGGAGAGAATGGGCTGCCGATTTATTGGACCATCTTAAAGATGTGAAATTTATACATATGGGCATGACCAATTTTAAAACATTGGGAAAAATTGAACAATATGAATTAGCCTATTTTGGTCATTTAAGATAACTTTTTTATTCAAAAATTTACTGAGAGAAAGAGAGAGAGGCCACCCATCCTTATCCTATATGAACCTGGATGTCTGTGTCTTGCAGTTTGCCATTGTATTCAAAACTCCAAAGTATAAAGATGTCAACATCACCAAGCCAGCCTCTGTATTTGTCCAGCTTCGGCGGAAATCTGACTTGGAAACCAGTGAGCCAAAGCCTTTTCTGTACTACCCAGAAATTAAAGGTAAGTCATTTTTGTCTCTTGCAAACATTTCTTTAAAACATGTAAATATGGCATCTGTCTGGATAGTTTCATGATTGCCGGTCCCCTGGAACCCAGGTGTCCATTTTCCAGAGAAAAGCCAAAAGAAATGCTATTTTGGCATTCCCGTATTAAGCAAATTTTAATCATATTATGCTGTCCAAGCTTATTTGAGATCTCAGGGTTTTGTGATGGACTTCCCCCAAATACATAACACTATGTTCATAAAATCAGCAAAGATTAAAATTGGCGGCATATTCAAGGGAAAACTCTGCTAATTGTGCCATGGAGCAAAAAAAGGAAAATACAAAACTGGGGAAACATTAAATGCATCCTGTTAAGAATGCTTCTGGAATGATTGTTTTAGAAATTTCTCTCATGGGATGTAGATTTGTAATAATTATGTTTAGGAACTAATCAACAAACATTTCCTACCAAATGCAAGGCACTATTCTAGGGGCTGGGGATGCAGACAGAAATGAAACAGAACTTGCCCTTCAGGAGCTTCCATTCTATAGGAGGAAACTATATATATACACATATATATACTTATAAATATATAATATACAATGATATATATTATTATATATGTTACATATAATAATATGATAAAATATATAATTAATATAGCATACAATGATATAGTAAACATATTATTATATCTGTCATATAGGATAATAATTTAATAAAATATGTAATAATAAATATATAACATAGTTAAAGAATACAGCAAGAAAAACCTCCAGCACATTAGTTGGAACTCCCTGTGGCAGATTTTGAGAAGGCCATAGAGGACAGTTGCACAGACTAGGCAGGGATGGATGAGTTCCTTTCATCAGTGTTGAATGTTGATTTCCCAAACTGATGAGATTACGGGTGCATTTGAGTATGTATACTCAAATACGCATACACAAAATAAATTCCAGGTAATTTTTTTTGGGGGGGAATGGAAAGGAGAAATGGTAGTAGTAGCAGATACAGGAATCAAGAAAGACCTTATATAGGAAAGAGGTGACATTTTATTGGGGCTATTTGGTTTTTAAGGTGACTAAGGATTCTAAAAGTCAGAAATAAGGAGGGAATACATTCCTAACCCAGGAGCAGTCTGTGGAAAAAACACAGAGAAAAAAGATGGAATGCTGTGTAGGAGGAAAAACAAGAGGATTTTTTTTATAGCAAAGATAAACAAACATTCTTTAAGGGCTGGTGCTGAACCTAGTCTTATTTAACATTTTCATGAATTATCTGGAATGGGTAGTTCATGGTCAAATTTCCCAGTTTGCAGATTATGTTAAGCTCTTCTGGGTGGAGAAATCCTACAGGTTTGAACTGTCAGATGACAATAATATAATAACTAGTATTTATACAACACCTTCTACATGCCGGAGACTAAGTGCTGTACAAATATTAGGTCATTTGATTTGTTTGAGAGGAAGCCCTCATCTGGCTATGTAACTAGGCAGGAAAGGGACAGGGGAGTTCGATTTGAGGAAATGGAAAGAGAGAAATTATTCATATTTTACTATTTATTAGGATAATGGACTCTAAACCCATGAGGTTTTTGTTTGTTTGTTTTGGTCTGGACCTTTGACTCATAATTAATTGTCAGGAACTCTCAGTGAGAAAACTCCATCTCCAGACACAGTGTTGAGTGCAGGAGAACTGCCTGGAACACTCAGAGATTATTTGTGATTTGTCTAAGGTCTCTCAACTAGTACGTGTCAGAGGCTGGACTTGTATTCAGATCACATGACCTCCATTATAGTCCAGGAAATAGACTGGAGAGTTATTGCTAAAAATTCTGAGAAGACATTGGGCTGATTGGTTACCAACCAAAAGTGCTAGACATTATCAGAAATATATACTTATACATACATACATATACATATGCAATACATACATTCATATATGTATATATGTGTGTCTATATATACACAAAACCCTCCCAAATTATCACCAATATATGTGTATGAGTAGGTGTGTATACACACTTATATACAAAACCCAAAACATAACCCTATAATGGCACAAAATCATACACATACCCTTGTAACATTGTGTGCTTTTCTGGTTGTCGACCTTAAGAAAGACATAAGGGAAATAGACAAGTACCAGGAAGGTCAACAAAAATCATTTAAGAGAATGAGAAGAGTCACTGTATGGAGAAGGAGTGAAAAGATCTAAACTGAAAACAAAAGCTAAGAGATAGTATGATCAAACTTCATATAACTGTGGATGAATATAGACTTTAAGAATCAATGCATGAAAACTAGTGGTACCCTGTAAAGTTTGAAAGAGAAAAGATCAGGAGAAATACAATTAATAAATAATAGCTAGAATTTACATTGTACTTTACAAATGTCTTATTTTATATTCATAACAACCCTGGGAGGTACTATTATCATGGATGAACAAACTGGGGCCAGCTGAGGTTAAGTGACTTGCCCAGGATCACACAGCTAGTAAATTTCTGAGGTTGAATTTGAATTCAGGGCTTAGTAATTCGAGGTCCACCAGCTACCTATTCCATTTTAGATATCAGGTAGTACTTTTAGAAATTGGGTTGCCATAAGAAATAATATTGGCTGAAAATGTAGTTTCAAAAAAGGTTTTACTAGAATGATGGCTATCTGATGTGTAATAGATTACTAAAGGAAGCCTAGATTTTTGGGGGGAGGGAGGAAAATCCATCTCAAAGCATCATGGTGTAAATAGCAAAGGTCACCAGACCAAAAGTCAAGATACTTGGCTGTGTGACCTTGGGCAGATCACTTAGTTTCTGGGCCTTTATGGTGCTGGCCTAAATGATATCTAAAGTTCTATCTGGGCCCAATATTTCCACAATTTCTCTGACCATTAAGATTATTTTCAAGATGGGTAGCTGTGACTTTTCACAATAATGCATTCCCTTGCTATGCTTTTCAGAGAGAGATTATAGGGCTAAATAAGCCAGGATCCTGGCCACCATGCTTATGTTCAGTCCCAAGACAGATTCAGAATGATGGTCTGTGAATATAATGAGGTCGATTATGTGGGATTCATTGTGTGAATTGCTTTTAGTTGAAATAAATCAAATATTTGTTATGGAATTTAATAGTAATAGAGATATTTATTGTTAGGGAATCTATTTTATTTTTTAAAATTGCCTCCAAATTTCCCATTTTTCAGACAAAATGCATCTGATAAAGAGCAGTGGTGTGTGCTAAGCAAAATGCATCAGAAAACCCAAACTTCTGCTTTGGTCTCCTTTGAGATTCCATCTATTCTTTAGAATTTACTGGGTGATGGACATTTCCATCTTGTTCTTCAGGCTTCTCTACCTGGTCAAGGACCAGAGCACTATGATGTACAAACAGCAATATTTAAGATGAGTAATGAATTGGCCTTTTAGTTCATCATGGTAAAATTTAGGGGGAAATCAACAAACCCATTAAAAGTTGTGAAATCACATTGAAAGTAGTGAAGTGAACTTCCCCAGATCCAGGTTCACTCATCTCTAAAATTACACATCAGTGTAGTTTCTACAGGTGGTGTATTTCCTCAAAAGTTGGCCAGCCCTGGCCCTTTTCCTCTTGAAGCAATCCCTTAAAATATCCGGGCTTGGTTTTAAAAATCATCATCATCTTTCCCTGATGACTCCAGGGACCAGAAGGAGATGTTCCTTTATGACTAGGTTTGAGCTGTCTCCCTCCACTTCGTGAGTTATCATAACCCACGCCATAATCCTTTCTTCATCTCACCCTCCTCCACGATCAGTGCCTATGTCGATTAGTTTGCTTTAAAAGAAGTAGTAATCATAAATGACAATTATAATTTTGTTGTTCGGTCATTTCTGACTCTCCATGACCCCATTTAGGATTTTTTTGGGGGAAAGATACTGGAGTGGTTTGCCAATTTCTTCTCCAACTCATTTTCCAAAGAAGAAACTGAGGCAAACAAGGGTTTGTATAGTACCTACTGTATGCCAGGCACTGTGCTAAGGGCTTTACAAATCTTATTTCTTTCGATCCTCACAAAAGTTGGTGCCAGTTTTATCCCTATTTTACAGTTGAGGAAACAGGCAATCAGGTTAAGTGACTTACTCAGGGTCACACAGCTAGTGAGTATCTGGGACTGCATTTGAACTGGGCTCTTGACTCCAGGCCCAGTGCTCTGTGCACTATTGTGCCACCTAGCTGTACTGAAAAGTAGCGTGGAATAGAGGATAGAGAGCCTGCCTCAGAGTCAGAAGACATGGGTTCAGGTCTCTGATTAAACAGGCTGTGACTTTGGGCACATCATTTAACCTCTTAGTGCCCCAGGCAGCTCTGTGAGTTTTAGAGCAAATGCTGATAAAGGAGCTTTATTCTAGATGGGAATTTATTATACCCAGTGAAATAACAGGTCCAGTTTTTTGTTTGTTTGTTTTCTTTCTAGAGTGGGCCTAGAAATCTGTCCCTAGCTGAAAGTACAGCAGCCTCTCCTGGCAGATTTGACCTGCTCTGTTTCCATCTAGGCACCCAGCTTGGTGGCCCCTCTCCAGGGGTTCACTTTTGGAGCCAGACTCCTTGCAGGCCTCCAGTTGGTTTGAGCCCCACCACAGCAGCTCAGAACGACCCTGTTTGGTGACCCTGCTGTCTCAGCCTCCTCTTAGAACAAAAAATCACAGGCAGTCTGCCACTCTGCCCGCTCCAGGCTTTAAAAAAAAGGAAAGAAAAAAGAAGAATCACCAATGTCTTCTGCCTTGTCCATTTCTAAACATTGTAGTCTCATTCATCTTAGTAACTATGGCAAAGTTAGGAACTCTTGCAAGAAGAGTTGGGGACCACTGTGGGTCCTCAAAGTGTTGGTAGAACTTGGGTGTGTCCTTTCTTGTGGTCTCACTGTATCTGTTACACAATTTGGTTACCCTCTGGAAGTACTAATACAGTGCTTCTTGAAATCTAGTGTCTCTTCTCTGTAAGTACTTTCAATTTCCCTTTAAAGTGTTTAAAAATATATTCAGTGTTGATATTCTCTTTGTGGCTCCTGGTATCAACGAATTCAATCTTTTTTAATCTTTTTTTTCCCTCTTTGGTTTCTCTTCTTCCTTCTTTCTCTGTCTCTGTCTCTCTCCCCCTTTCCCTTTTCCCCATCCTTCCCTCACTCCCTCCCTCTCTCCTCCTCCCTCCCTCCCTTCTTCTCTCCTTCTCCCTCCCTCCCTCCCTCTTTGTCTCTCTGTCTCTCTCTCCCTCCCTCCCTCTCCCCCCCCCCCCGCCTCTCTCCCTCTCTCTCATCAAATACAGATAAAGAAGAAGTCCAAAGAAAACGACAAAAACTCATGCCCAATTTTTCAGATAGTTTTGGTGGTGGGAGTGGCCCTGGAGCAGGAGGAGGAGGGATGTATGGTGGTGGCGGTGGAGGCAGTGGGAGTGGAACGGCTGGCCCAGGTGAGAATACTATCCAGCATCTCAATACAGAGATATACAACACAGATAATACAATCAATTTGCATGGAGACCACATTTCCCCACTCCTTTTCCCCCAGTCCAGCTTATAGAAAACCCATGTGTGGTGTAGAAGCAGTACTATTTTTCATTACATAACTAAATGTGTTTTTCCTTTTGATGAGATCTCATTTTAGGTATGGAGTTAATATATTAAGCCTATATTTGGACTATATTTGGGGTAAAACGTTCTTTTCCTACAGAATAAGGCTGTGGGTTAGATTGTGTTTTTTTCTGTATTCTCTTGTATTCCCCATGCAATATCATGGAACCTCCTTTAAACCAAAGATGTTTGAGTTAGGTAGGGCTATCATAACCTACCATTAACATGTCTTCTTAATTATTCGAGAAATGGGTCACCTCTCCCTATCCGCCACATACATACACACACAACTCCCAAACTCAGGAAGGGTAGCTCACAGTTAATATTTTTTGTTTGCTTCACAACAATCCCATGAAGTAGGTAGCGCCAGTATGATCATCTCCAGTTTATTCAGGGAGAAACAGAAGCCCAAGAGGTTCCCTATGGTCACACATCTCCTAATTAATGGAACAGTGGAAGATCAGAAATTTTGTAGAAGTGGAACTCTGGTGTCAGTGACCGCCCCTCCCCCAAACTTTCTGGAGCTTTCTGATTTACTGTAGAGGCCCATATCATCCACCCCAAGGATGAGCCCTGTTGGTAGTGGGGGAGAGGCGTCATTGTTGACTTTTGACTAAAAAAAATTATAATGGCCCATTTTTATTTCCCTTTGCCTTTTTAGGATATGGCTTTGCTCCCTATGGATTTTCTTACGGTGGAATTCCCTTCCATCCTGGCACAACCAAGTCTAATGCTGGAATGAAACATGGTAATGAACGCTTTGTAATGTTAAGGGAAGAACAAAAAAAAAATCCACAAACACCAAAAGAAGAAAGGTGTTTATAGTTTTACCAGAATAATAAGTTTTCTACTCACATCTTGAAGAACAAGACATTTTGCTAAAGGTTGTGTGGAAGTCACAGAATTATGGAGTGGGAGGAGACCTAGAGAGAGCCGGGTAGGCTAGTATGTACCTTCACAACAGTCATTCTCAAACTTTTCATTTTTGGACCCCCTTACACTCCTTAAAATTGTTACAATCTTTAAAACTTACAATCTTTTTATAAATCTTTAAATTTAAATTAAATTAAAATTTAAGATTAAATTAAAATTAAATTAAAATTTAAAATTAAATTAAAATTTAAATTAAATTTAAATTTTATAATCTTTAAAATTATTGAGGATACAAAAGAGATACACAATTATTTATACAGGTTCTGTTTATCTATCAACACTTTCTGTAGTATATGGTAAAACTGAACAATTTAAAATATTTTTAATTTGCTTAAAAATAATAACAAACCCATATGACATTTTTATGAAAAAAACTGTATTTAGCTGGCCAGCCCAGCCATGCTTCACATTACCCCCAGCCATATTCTTGCTACCCACCCAGCTACCTCACCCTTCAGCCCAGAGACAGTGTTTAATGGTTTTAACCCTCTCAGCTTTGGAGCCCCTACCCTAGGGATATTCTGGGCTATCCCAAATGTTGAGGGCATCACATAGCCCATGATGTCTTGTCAGCCTTAGCCACACTTTACATTCTAGCCCAGTCACCATCTTGGCATTCGCTCTGTCACTCTCTACTATGAGACTCTGGATTCATAATAAAGTCAGAACTGCTGTTGCAGCTGAAACACGTACATCAATCAGTTCAGCCATGGTTCCATTCACCTTCCCTGTCCCTTCCTAAACTCAATGATCGCTGGAACTCACAAGACAGGTGAGTGTTCACACAGTCAGAAGATATTAAAATTTAGTATCTTTGAGGATCAGAGTTATAATTTTCCATTTGAAGTCCTAGCATTTAGCCTAGTGTTTAGTATGTAAAAGTATGTAGTGTAGCCTAGCGTTTAGTATGTAAAAGTATGTATAGTAAGGCCAAGTTTAGTATATAAAAACATGTTTCTTTTTTAAAAATGCTGTTCCTTTTTTAAAATTTTTTTTATTTATTTAATTTTAAATTTATGGAATAAAACAAGCTTTTCCGTAACATAAAAAGATGATTGCATGTGAAACTGCAAATCTATCATGTACAACTTGCTATTCCTTTTAAATATATAATAAAGTTATCATGTAAAAAAAGGAAAGAAAAAACTATATTTTCCAGAACAAAAAAAAATTTTTTTACTGAGAAAAATGCCATCATTTTACATATTTTTTTTTGATTTACTCTTGTCTGGCCTAATAGAAGAAAAGTAGATTCTCATATCTTTTCACAGTCATTCTGCTACAATATGTTGTCTTGAAGTATATGAAGAAAATACAACCCCCCCCAATAGATATATTGGAAAATGAGTATTTTAATAAGAAAATAATATTTTAGCATTGTGAAATTTTTTGCCCTTGCAGACCCCCTGAAAGGGCCTTGGGGACCCCCAAGGGTCCATGAGGCTACACTTTGTGAATTGCTGAACTATGTTGTTGTTGTTCCGTTGTGTCTGACTCTTCATGACCTTTTTGAGGTTTTTTTTTTGGCAAAGATACTGCAATGGTTTATCCTCCTCCAGTTCATTTTGCAGATGAGGAAAATGAGGCTGACAGAGTTAAGTGACTTGCCCAGGGTCACACAGCTAGTAAATATCTGAGGCCAGATTTGAACTCGGGTCTTTCTGACTCCAGGTCCAGTGCTCTGTCCGCTGTGCCACCTAGCTGCCCTGAACATCCCAGGAGAGCCTACTAATTCTATCAGCAGACAATAAGGGAGAAAGAAAATTATCTGGACTTTTAATTTTTTTTTATTCTGAACTTAATCATCAACAAACATGAATAATTAAATATACAAAAAAAGGATTGCCCTTAAACTTCTTTACAGTTTTTTAACTTAAAAAAGTTCATTTACAATTAGTAGAAGCTTTTAACCTCTTAAAATAACAGAATGGTTTCATTTTAAAGGTTAAAAAAGTGAAATTTTGAAAATTACTGAACGTTACTTTTTTCATAAGCATTTTTAAAACCTCTGAAAATAACTTTTCTTCTCCATTCTCAGTGGAGCCCTGTCACGTTGGGCTCTCCTTAACATATCATATTAGAATGGGGGGAGTTGCTTAGACTGAGAACCAGCTGATCTTTACTCATTATTTTTAGAAACTCTAGACTCCTCATCTGAGCAAGGCCATGAAGGCTGTGATGAGAGTGATAACAGGGACCCTGCAGAACTTTCTGGGAAAATACTACAAACCACAAAGCAAGAAGATAAGTCCAGAGTCACTGGGGAAGATGAGGTTACTTTGACGTGCACAGTGGGAGTAGAGGAGGAAGATTGTAGGTTACAGGGTAAGTGATAAGTAAATGATTAATCTTTATTGGAGGTTCTACATAACAAGGTGTTTCCTGAAGCTGACTAAAAGGGTTTATTGGTCGTTTTTTAGTGTTAAGATGAATCTGACATGTTAATACCCAACATAGTATATCTTGTAGAATTTTATACTCTAGGGACAGAGTATAGATCATGCATGTCAGATCTATTTTTTTTTTGTATTCCGCCATCATCAGCCTTGTTTTTATAAATACAGGTGCCTTAGATAACACATACAAGAAGGATCTGTGTCTATCCTTCAGAGAAGGATTCAGAGAAGATTTCCCCCAACCTTCCTCAGTAACCCACTGAAGTCTTGTCAACAGAATCACAAAATTTGGAAGTAGGAAGGAATCTCAGATGTCATTGTTATTGTAATCTAGAAAATTCAACATCTCAAAAAGTAGTAACCCAGACTCTGAACAAAGACCTCCAGGGCTGGGAGACTCACTGATTCCCAAAGCAGCCCCTGTGCACCTTGGACAGCTGTGATTCTTACATCACACCAAAATCTGCCTATTTGCAGCTTCTCCCTGTCATTCCCAGGTCTACTTTCTGGGCCCAAGCAGAACAGACCTAATCCCTGTACCACAGGAGAGCCATTCAGAAATTTGTAGATGGCTACCTTATTTCTACACTCCTCCTTCTACCTCCCCCCACCACCCTACCCCAAGTGTTCTCTAGGCCAAACATCCTCAGAATTCTCAACCAGAATCAGGAAAAGGTTTATCTGTAAATAACAAAAGCTAAACAATTTCTCCTGGACTTCTCCCCTACCATTTTCTAGATGAATTAGTTGTATGATTATTTCTGCCCTCTGCTGCAAATACTGAGAACTGCTCAGATATCTGTGATATTTCTAGGCTATTTGCCAAGAGGAAGTTAGCCATAAAAAGACTAACGGCTCATGGAAACTGTCTTCCAAAGGCAGATCAATTACAAGTTTTTGCTAGACTATCCCTTTATTTCCTACAGCATTTGGGGGGGCGGGATGGGGGGGAGAAGGCAGGGAACCCAACAGAGACTAAAACCCCTATTATTTTTTTCCCAAAGAGCTGTAACTTTAACCTTTAATTTATAATAAATCTGCCATTGCTACTGGCAGAATCCATTGGAATGTTGACTTCACTAAGGGTTTGATTATGCATCTCAATCAGAGCTCAATATGGCTTTGGTTTTTAAGCTGAGAGTCCTTATCAGGAATGGAAGAATTAAGATCAAAATGGTTGGTTGCTCATTTCTTCTCAAGTAGGCAAATCTCTGGTTCTCCCCTCAAGTATTTCTATTTTCCTCTTTAATAAACACTAGATTGAATTCTCAGACTGTTTTATTTTTTGGAAGGATTTACTATTGACTCTCATGCTGCTTCTAATGTAAGCCCCCAAATCTTTTCAAGTAAAACAATGCACATCTCAGAGAGAAAGTGGGCTAGTTGGTTAAAAGTTTCTGCATGTTGACCTTTTGTCAGGTGGTATAATTGCCTTTGGAAATGGGCACAAGATACTGTATTATGACTGTATTATCAGCTCTTTGAAGAAGACGGATAATTACTTTGCAGGTGACCTATTCCTAGAGAAGGCCATGCAGCTTGCTAAAAGGCACGCCAGTGCTCTCTTTGACTATGCAGTGACTGGCGATGTGAAGATGTTGCTAGCTGTCCAGCGCCATCTTACTGCGGTGCAGGATGACAATGGGGACAAGTAAGTGGGACTCTATAGAGAGCAAAAAGTTGGGGGAGGGGAGAAAGGGAAGGGAGTGGGCCTGGAGATGGCAAGCATTGCATTAATCTGTCAAATGACTGCTGGGGTGGGGGTGTTCTGAGACATAAAGATAACAACTATAATAATAGCCAACATTATATAATGCTTTAAGGTTAGCTAAGCTTACTTGACAAATATTATGTCATTTTATCCTCACAACAACCCTGGGAGGTTATATTACCGACATTTTATATATTACCCACATTTTATAGATAAGAAAACAGGCTGAGAGGTTAAGTGACTTGCCCAGGGTCACACAGATAATGATTATCTGAGGCAGAATTTAAACTCACATCGTCCTGACTCCATGTTCAGTGCTCTGTCCATTGTACCACCTGGCTGTCTAGATATAAAGAAGCCCAAGGGGCTCTGTCCAATCAGCCACCTCCGTCTTCCCTAGCTGGGATTGTTGTCTTCATCATCTCTACATTGAAGTGTCTGAGACAGTGCAGCCTGCTGGGAAGGAGAACCAATATGAATTATATAGAGCTCTGGTCCTTGAGAAGTCTTGCCTCGTGTGTTATATTGATTGTTGTCACCAACCCAGACGTTGCTTCCAAGCTAGTCCCAGGAAGGAGGCGTGGCGAGGTCACCTGTTGTATCCCAAGGTTGAATGAGTATCTGGGATACTCAGATTTTTTTGTTTTTCAGTGGTCCTTGGAGACCAGCCTTCAAACACTCTAGCCTCCAGGGCCTGTTCTGCTTAGTTCAGCCCCTGAGCAGATCTTTGGGGGCAAAGGCAGAGTTTCCTTTTCTAAAAGGTTACCCACTTTTCTTCAGGTCATTCCTTTCTTTTAGCTACTGTTTGCAGTATCTTCAACTCTACTTTTCCCTCATTGGTATCTTTTTCCCTCCTTACCTATAAAAACTTTTTTAGTCTAGCTGCAAACTGTTCTCCTTGGACAGAGTGTGCTGAAACACTCTTCAAAGCTACAGAGAAGTTATCAAGCTGATCTTCCTAAAGCCTCTGGTCTGACCATATCACTCTCGCCTCCTTTAATGAACTTCAGTGGCTCCCTATTACCTCCAACACCAAGCACAAAATTCTTTGTTCAGTGTTTAAAGCCCCTTAGAACTCCACCTCCCCATCCACACACACACACACACACACACACACACACACATTTATATATACAAGACCTTTCCAGTCTTCTTCCACCTCACTTTTCTCCATGTACACTAAGATCCTCTGACATTAGCTTGTTCCTCACGCAAAACATTCTCTTTTCTGACTCCATGCATTTTCACTGCCTGTGCCTCATGCCTGGAATTCTCTCACTCTTCATCTCTGCCTCTTGGATTCCTTGGTTTCCTTCATGTTCCAGCTAAAATGCCACCTTCTATGAAAAGGTGACTATCCTCAGTTTATCCTACAAATATCTTGTTTGTACACAGTTATTTGACTATCATCTTCCCATTAGATTATGAGCAAGGACCTTCCCAGAGCTTATCAAAGGGCTTGGCACATAGTAGGTGCTTAATAAATGCTTGTTGACTTAATAAGTAACTATGTTTGTTGCAATCACTGCTTTCTTCTGTAATATCTTAATTAATTGTAGTCAGTCTGTTGTTTGTTTGTTTTTTTCCCCCATTTAAGTGTTTCCCTTGGTTTGTACCTAGCTAGGGTACTCAGTTCATGTCACGGTGAAAGCATCTGTCAGTGATTCCTATGCACCAAGCTTTCCGTTTCTGCTGTAGTTTTAAACTTTGTCCCCATCATATCTGGCCAGTCCCCATGAGCTGTCTTTGGAAATGGTGCAGAGAGTTCCTTCTCTATCCAGAGAATTCTATAAAGAACTGTCACAAGCCAAGTACTTTGACTAAAATCAACTGAAATCAGTTGCATTGCTGAGGTGTTTTTTTTTCCCTTAACTTTAGTGTAAAAACTGAAGCAGATCCTTAAAGCAAATAATAACCCTGGGTATTTAGGCAATCAGAGAATGATGTTCTCATTCCTTACAGTGCAACTGAGGATGTGGTTGTAACCACTGACCTTATTATATAGTCCAAGAGAATTCATACAACCTTTATGTCTAATGCCATAATACTGTATACCAGAAAATATTCTTTAGTGCAAAATAATGTATTATGCAAATAAGAAACCATAAAGGAAGATGGTCTTCTTTCTAGTGAACTTTTCAGGGGAAATACAGAGCTAATGAGATCATAATTGAAACTTATGTTAACTAAAAGTGCCAACTATAAAAATGTGAAAAATCTGAATGAAATAATGATGATTAAAAAAATCAGAACTTGAGATCTTGTTTACAAATTGATTCCTATGAGATTAAAAAATATTTCCACATTCATAAGGATTGGAAGAAATTTTAGAATTAGATAATTATTTCTTTGCTGTCACCATTTGGCATATACATTTATTTTTCATTATACCATTGAATAAAGACAGATTTTAAAAAGAAAAGGAAATGGCTTCTGGAGAAGTAGAGAGTTGTGTGTGCTATAGAAGCAGGAAAAGCCAAGCAATAAGATGTGTTTCAGCGTGTAGAAAGAGCCCTAAGAAAACAGATGGTGAGGGCCTGTCCTTACCTATACAACCAGTCCAAAGGGATTTAAATGAATATTTAGAGTAGCATTTTCTGTCCTAATGAATCAGGCCCCAGTGTGTGTATGACAATGATAGAGGAAAGGAATAATAATAATTATGACCTTCCTCTTCTTCTTCCTCATCACCATCACTAGATTAGAGAGCTGAGATTCAGTCAAAGAGAATGATATGTAATAACAGAGTCAATAGACATCTCTTCCTGCTAACAGGGCTCATTTTCCTTAAGCTTTTTTCATCTTTAGCTAATTAACAGTCTGAATCCTGTGGCCATCAGTCATTGCATGAATGACAAGGAAAAAAAAAAGAAATCCAAACTCCTGACCATAGGGAAATCCCCACAGGGAGGGAAAATTATTTCTTCTCTGAAATACACATGGAAATTCTCTAGGAAGTTTTGGAAAGTGTGACATTTTTAATGGTCTATGTGCATGATGTCTTCCCCAGGTTTCAAGTCTTGATAGAAATCTTCCAGCACAGTACCTCAAAAAAGACCATCAGGGACAAACATCATCTTTGTCTTAGGAAACCTCTGATTGGTACTTGTAGACCATTAAAAATCTATTAATTCTTTAACTGATTTCCCCCTCGCTAATTGATTATTGTCACTATCTTTACATTCTAGTGTCTTACACTTAGCAATCATCCACCTTCATGCTGAATTGGTACGGAACCTTCTAGAAGTGATATCTGGTTTGGTTTCTGATGACATCATTAACATGAGAAATGACCTCTACCAGGTAAGCAGAGATGTGATTTAAAAAAATTTAAGTTGGCTAAAGAAATTTCCCAAAATACAAGACAATATAGGAACTTCCAGGCCCTGGAACATGGACCATATTAGGCCCTTGAATAAATTTCATCCAACAAATGATTAATTTCATGTTCTTTGCATTTATCCCTATATGTAGTTACAAAAATGTGACAGTTTTGAAAAGCCTTTAGTGATAATATCTTAAAAATCATGTGTATCAGACTGTTAGCTCCATGTAAAAGGATTTTTTTTATTTCTGAGTGAGCCATTATGCTCACATAAATTGTAACACAATTAACTTTTAACATCTTGCTATGAAAGAATATGGACAGTTAGGTGGCACCATGGTGCATATGAGAGCTGGGCCTGAAGTTAGGAAGACTCATTTTCCTGAGTTCAAATATGGCCTCAGACACTTACTAGCTGTGTGACCCTGGGAACGTCACTTCACCCTGTTTGCCTCAGTTTTCCCATCTGTCAAATGAGCTGAAGAAGGAAATAGCAAACACTCCAGAATCTTTGACAGCAAAACCCCAAATGACATCACGAAAAGTCAGACAGTACTGAACAGTAACAGCAGTGAAAGAGTAAACCAAAGAATCCACATTTGGGTGTTTTTGTTTTTTATTGTGGAATATTAGAAAAGGGAAATATATTAAAATATGACAATTACCTTGTCTTACATACATGTGTCACAGCTTTAATAAGATGCTCTAACACTCATTCAAACCACTCTAGTCTCAAAACCTTTAGGTAAGGCAGTCACTTACCATCTGTTCTTTGTGCTTTTCTTATTGCTTTCTCAATGTGTTTAGGAAAGAAAGGCGTAAGAATCAACAATATATAAGAAGCCTAAACACTGTTGCAGAGAAAATATTTTTATTGAAAGTCCAAAGTAAATGCACACAAAAGATCAAAAATTTTTAGGACTCTAAAAAGAGTGCTTCAAACTATAACTAACTGACAAAACCAGATGATTTCAGGAGAAAAGGTGTGTTTCAAAAGATGGAAAAGGAAAAAGAGTCTAAGGGAGAAGAAAAGAGAAGCCCACAAGATATTTTAGTACCCTGGAAATTAAGTGGGTCCTAAAAGAAATTGAGGAGTATCTTACAAGTTTTCCAAAATTAATAATATTCTGGGTTTTTTTCTTTTAAGAAAACTTTATTTCTCACTTAAACAATTTGGTCACAACAGTATTTTACATAAATGGCAGTTATTTTGAAATCTTCATTTAAAGGCTCTGTATCTGAGGGGATAAAAATCTTATCAATTCAAGAAATATTTTGTAAAAACCAGCAAATTCTACATAGCACACAGCTTCCACAGCATGAGTGAGTGAGGCTTAATTCTGCATGTGTTCACCTCTGTCACTACTGCTGGGCCCAGCTGTTAAAATGGAAAATTCCTGGCTTTGAATAATTTTCTTTAAATATATCCAGAGACACCAGCTGGAGACTTAGTGGATTCACTTTGACCACATTGCAAACGGAGCCTTCTTTGAACAGTCTGTTGGTATGGTTGTTCCCTCTGTCCACATAGAACAAAACCCCACCTACCCCTCTCTGCCTAGGAGAAGGTCTTCATCAAGTGGTGGACACCCTTCAGATCATGACCTTTACACGTAAGGATGTCTCTTCTATCCAAGAAAGATAATAATTAGTATTACTCCTTTCCTCAATTTTTTTCTTCTATTCCTTCCTTCTTTCTCTAACCTGATGCTGCCTTCTCTCCACCCCCACTCCCACCCCCCATATTTTGCTTTGTTGTTGTTTCTCTCTCCTCTTTCTTGTCCATTCTTAACTTCCTTTCACCTTTTCCACTTGTCTAAGCCTTATCCTTCCATGTGCCCAAATATTTCCTTAGTCTAGGGAAGGCCTTTGCTTTGAGCTAGAATACGAAGTTAAGATTTGTGTTGTTTATGTTGCACTGATTTAATGACATTCCCAGTTCTTAATTAAAAAAAAAACACTTCTCTATTTTAAAACAACAAAAATCTATTAAGTTACTTGAGTGTGACTCTCAAGTGATTTATTTTTCCCCTGTGATGGGTCATTATTTCTTGAAAGGCAAAAGGTTCTGCACTCCTGATTTCTCATCCTACTCTTTCTCTGACTGTTATACTGAAAGTAAATAAAGGAACTGGTCTCTTATGACACAGAAAGGAGGGGATTCTCTGTTGGTACATGACTCATAATTTGCAGGAGGGCTCACATGTAGCCAGGGCTTTGGCATGAGCCTCATTTTAGATTTCCTTTTGGCTAGTGCCCAGGATGCCACCCCTAGTAAGTGTCTGAGGGCAGATCCGAACTCAGGTCTTCCTGACTCCAGGCCCAGCACTGTATCTGCTGAGCCACCTAGCTTCCTCAATTTCAGTAGTACAACTGATTAAGCAAATATAAGTTTACCTCGTTTACAGGTTATCTATTAATCATCCTTAATGAGAATATGCATGCTTAGTTCTGTCAGTAACATGGGGCTGGGTGGGAGGACCAGGTTGCAGTTATGTCTTTTTTTATCTTATTTTTTTTTCAAAATACATTTCCCTAAGTTAGGGATTAATTAAAACATTATTCTCCATTACCACCTGCTTTAACAATCCAGCTAGCAGCTTCTGTGGGGGTATAAGATTCACCCATAGCCAGCACCCAGAAAGCTGCCAACAGCACAGGTTCTTTTGATCTGCTTAATTAAGGAAAGCAAGGTAAAGGGGTTGACAAGCTTACTTTTAATTCAAATATCATTCAGTTAGTTCAGGGGAAAAAGCCAGCACCCTAAACTTCAAAACAAAATGCAAACAAATTACAAACATCAACAGATAGACTTTGTCTGATTCAAATCCCAACACATAGTTACCAAAGTTCAACAAAGTCTCAGCATCCGGGTTTACAAGCTGGAGGGCTCCTTAGCTACAGCTGCCCAGAGTCTCCTCATCAACACCATCTCCAGAGCCCCGCACAAATGGCTCTGTCCTCCCTTCTTATAGGGCTTCAGACATCATCAAACATCATCTGAATCACCAGAGCTCAGGCTCTGGTGATTGGTTCTTGAGTTGGCCCCTCCCCTTAGGACCCTGGGAGGTTCACATCCACATGGATTACATTAATGCCTAATGAGATTTGGGCCTGGGGCTTAGCACCTAGTAAAGCTCACTGAGATAAATTGAGTCACTCAAAAAAAAACAAAGGCCATTTTGGTTACACCACCAAAAATCATTTTCTTATTTTTTTCTGTAATTAAGATATATCATACTGAGATTTAAAAATTTGCAAGTCATATTTTTAATATGGCCAGTCAGTCAGTAAGTATTTATTAAGCACCTATTACGTGACAAGTACTTTGCTAAGCACTGGCCAAGGAGGGAATTTGTTTTGTTTAACTATGAATACATATTATAAGGACTTTGTTTCCCAATTTGTCGTTGGGAGGGAGGGATTGGAGGAATAAAAAAAATTGTTAATTTAAAAATATATAATTTAATTTTAAGTGAAACCTATAGATCAAGAAAATAGCAGATATACTTACTGAAGAGGATTTTTTTTGAGTCAACTAACACCCACCTATTTTGGGGAACAAATATAATACAAATAATTGGAATTCAGCCTGTAGATTATAGGATGAAAGGAACCCTGGGGTCTTAGAAATCATACCAGGGTGTCCCGGTCCTGATAAGTTTGACGGGCTTTAAGCATGGTCCCAGAGACAAGCTAGACACTTATCTTCTAAAAACAAGCCTAAGTTTGGGGATAATCATAGCCACATTGTCTGCAGAATGATGAATTAGTAGGCCATAGAAACTCAAAAAAGCCCATCTATTTGGAGGTTGAGAAGTAAATGCCCCCATGGACATAATCACAGATCCCTGAAGTACTCTAGTCTACATACAGGCAATCTCTCCTTATCATTTTGGACCCTGATTTCAACAACTTCTTTCAACCAGCCTTATTTTTAATTAAAAAAAATGCACTTGATGAAAAATGTCAGTATCATATTCCTTCTCTTTCCAAGGGAGATCTAATCAGTGTTTGTGAATGGGGAATCAGCTAAAGATCAAGCAGCAGAAGAGGGAACAGCAAACACCCCAAATTGTCTAGAAAAAAAATAATAATGCACATTTACCTACAGTTTTCATTTTGGCTAAGCACTTCCCCCTCCAGTCTTGTGTATTAACCTCATTATAACTCAAGAGCCATAATGAACCTCAGAGGCCACAGATCCAACTCCTTCATTTTATAGATGAGGAAATTGAGGATCAGAGTGATTGCCCAAGGTCACACATTTGAGATTCAAATCCAGTCTCATAACTCCAAGTGCCATAAAGACTCAATAATATATTTAATACAAGTAATCCAAGCCTAGACCTGTGCACCGCTATATTACTGTCTACTAATGAATTCCAGATAATTGGGGGGAAGCTGTTTTTTTTAAACCTTTAAATAATATATTTATGCATAACATTTATAATACATAAATTATAAATAAATGCATATAAAACATATATTACAGAAGAGCTAAAAATTTCAGTAAATTAGGTAAAAAGGAATCAATCTCAAGCTGCTTTGAAGCCAGTAATATTTATAATAATGATGATGATAATAATAGCCAGTATTTATATGGTGCTTTGATATTTGCAAAGTGCTTTCTCTAAATATGTTACTCATTTGATCCTTATAACAACCCTGTTATGTAGGTGCTATTATTATCCTCTTTTACAGATGAAGGAAACTGAGGAACAGAATAGCTAGGTGACTTGCTCAGGGTCATATAGCTTACAAATATCTGCAGCAGGATTTGAACTCACTCAGGGCTTCCTGACATTAAGTCTTGTACTTTTATCCACTGGGCCACATAGCTGCCAACGACATCTCACTAAGCTATTCCAGAGCAGCTCCAAACTGAAAAAAAAGGGGCGTGGGGTCTTAATTAGAATTCCCATTGGGGCCACAACTCCAGAGAGGCTGTAAAGCTTATCAAATGATACCTTCCGAGGGAGTTGTGGAATGGATGCTATTCCTGGCTCACATCACTTATTTGACAAGGACATCTTGGCTAAATTGCCTTGCTTCTCTGCCTCCACTTCCATACAATAATCCTGACCTATCTTAGACAGCTGGTATTGTCATAAGCATAAATATAATAAATATTATCATAAGCATAAGTCATAACAGCAGAAATATCTTTGACTTCTCAAAGTGCTTTTTTATTTAAAAAAATTCTTATTCTGAACTTGGACTCCGATAATCCAGACATTTCCATGCACATGGAACACAAAAAAGGATTCTATGTGAAGCCATAAATCTCTATTTCAGATCTTTTTTTTTTTACAAAATACTTTCAAAACGGGCCTGCTTGTCTATACTTCCTTTTGAACTTTCTTCTCTTGTCTTTGTCTGTTTAAAAAATTTGTTGTGCCCCTTCCCACTTTGGGCAAAATTATTGCTGACCTTCCCGTCTCCCAATTAAAAATCCAAAGAAATAAAGGAGAAAAAAAACTTATAAGGAAGGAAGAAAAAAGCATTTATTAAGTGCCTACTCTGTTCTGTGCATGGTACTAAAGTCTTTACAAATATTTTCATTTGATCCTCATAACTCTAGAAGACAGGTTCTATTATTATCTCATTTTATAGTTGAGGAAACTGAGGCAGAGAGATGTTGAATGACATGCAGCTACTTAGTATCTGAAGTTGTGTTGGAACTCAGGTCTTCCTGATTCCAGGCCCTGAACTCTATCCACTGCGCCACCTAGTGGCCATAGGTGTAATACTTACCCCAAAGGGCTGTTGTGAACATAAACACTTGGCAACCCTTACCATGTGGTATCAGTGTCCACTACCATTAGTATTTTTATTCAACTTCCTTCTAGCACGTAACACAGTGCCTGGCACATAGTAGGCACTTGCTTAATAAATGTTTATTGAATTGAGTTTATTGAATGATTGTGAGGGTTAGTTACTAACTCAATCAGAGGAACTCATAACTTGGCTTAAAAAAAAGGGTACTATAAAGGAAGGGCATTTCCTTATTAGTTTATGGTAGCCCTGATAATTAATGTAATTAAACCATAGAGAAATGCTGGGACTCTATCATTCCAAATGATCTCAAACACCTGGACCTGGAAGGAGTCAGCTTTCCTCCCCCCCACTAAACACATATAGCCAGTAACTGCCCACTGAAGGGGAAAGTATGCAAACAGGTGTTGCTAGAAAGGGTAGATTGCTACCATGCTGTTCTGTGGAAGTCTCATTTGTATAAAAATAAAATATTGCTGTCCCATTGTTAGGGATCTCAGTTGTTTAGAAGAAAGTTGCTTTCATTGACTGTTTATCTTGCTTCTTTCTTTTAAGGTGTCTTTTTTATCCATTATTTTACTTCACGTAAAGTTTTCAGAACCTCCTATCGACATTTCATCCACTTAATGCCACCTAGACAGTGAAGTGCATTGATTCCCTGTGAGGTATCAGCGGGCTTGACTATCACAATATCCAGTTAGCTTCTCTAGGCTCTGCAGGAGTCCAAGGAAGTCCCTTAGCCACTCACAGCGGAAGAATCTGTTGCTCCAAAGTGGCAGTATGGACTTGGCTTAAGAGAGATAGCAAGCAGATGACCCATTTTTATAGAGAAAATTGTTTGTTTTGTTTTGTTGCATCAGGGTTTGCAGTGAATAATAGCACATTCCTTAACTACGGGGTTCTAGCTGTAGCGACCTTATGAAGAACAGCCAATACAGGGTCTAAATAAGACTCAAAGTTTTGAGTAGTATTGTTGGTCAGTAAAAATATTGGACGAGAACAAATCCCTGCTAGAAAGAAATTCAACTATCAGTGTAGAAGTGTGGGATGATTGGGCGGGTAGTTAGCACAGTGTATAGTGCCTTCAGGAAGGCTCATCCCCCACAGTTCAAAACTAGCTTCAGACAGTTGCTAGCTATATGACCCTGGGCAAGTCATTTAGCCCTGTTTGCCTCAGTTTCCTCATCTGTCAGATGAGTTGGAGAAGGAAATGGCAAATCACTCCGATGTCTCAGTTATCTCAAGAAAACTCCAAATGAAGTCATGAAGAATCAATCATAACTGAGTAGAATGAGCACTGATTTGATGTGAGAGAACCTGGGTTCAAATCCTGACTCTGTTACTGTATGATTTTAGTCAAAGCATTTAACCTCTCTAGGTCTTGGTTTCCTTGTTTTTAAAATGAAGGGGTTGGACTAGATTCTTTTCTACTCTAAATCTGTGATCCTGACCAATTTTAATGGAAATTTTAAAAAATTCATTGTTAACATAAAAGTATGAACATAGCCCTAATTAAAAGATATGTTCCATGTTCTTCCATAAATGCTTAATATGCCTATATTTAATAACCCTGTAATTTACAAGGCATCGCAAAAGTCTCAGTGCAGTTTTAAGTTAGCTGTACCAAAGACCTTTAGGATATCTTAATATTGTTAATTGAAGAGGTGCCAATCTGCATAATTTACAAGGTGTCCCAAAAGTTTTAGTGCAGTTTCAAGTTAACAGCACTAAAAGCCTTTAGGATGCCTTCTATCATACTATTAATTAAAGAGATGTCTGTCTGCATTGGTAGATGGAGTTTCCTCATCCCCTTAGCATGAAAGGGAGGGAGAGATTCGCCATAGGTCAGACAGTAACTTCCAAGTGGCTATAGAAATAAAGATCCCTCTTGACCTCTTCTGGCTCTGCTAACATTGTAGAAATACTAGCGTTTCCCCTCTTTTCTCTGTTTATCTAATATGGGCCTTACCCTTCATTCCCCACCATTTCCAGACTCCCCTGCACTTGGCAGTCATCACCAAGCAGGAAGATGTGGTAGAGGATCTGCTGAGGGCTGGAGCCGATGTGAGCCTTCTGGACCGCCTGGGGAACTCAGTTTTACACTTAGCTGCAAAGGAAGGAGATGACAGAATTCTGAGCATATTACTAAAGCACAAAAAGATATCACCACTTATCGATCAGCCCAATGGTGAAGGTAGGAAAAAAAAACCACATAGGCTTTCCAGGAAAATGAATGGTTGATTTTAGTAACATTTCTTCCATATCTAGTTGTATTCCTCCATATCTGTTATCAGCTTCTGTAGCTAAAGTAGATGGTCATGTAGTAAATGTCTGCCATTATTCATAACAAATCCAAAACTAACCCTACTTTTAATCATCTCATAACTTTCTGTTCTTTATTGTTGAGATAATGCTTTTAGAGGGAATTTGGCACATTAGGTAGCAAAAGATATAACCAAACAAGGTAAATGAAGGGTTATATTTCAAAGAATGACCGTGTCTTTCCCATCAGAGGAGAACAGCAAAAAAGGAAACAGACAATATCACAAGATGTTAGTTCTGTAGAAAAGCTTGGACCTTGGACCATTAAGGAGTGGAAGCAGAGGGGGGTTTTCTAAACTCTGCAACTGATCTTTGGGGAGTTTCCAAGAGTGACTTTCTTGGTGCCAGACTACCATCATCGCCTGGTGACTTCTGCATTTTGTACTTTGTGCCATAGGCTTGAATGCGATTCATCTGGCCATGCTAATCAACAGTATGCCCTGCCTTCGGCTAATGATTGCTGCTGGTGCAGATGTCAATGCTCAGGAACAGACATCGGGGCGCACTGCCCTGCATCTGGCTGTTGAACAAGAGAATGTATCATTGGCTGGCTGCCTCTTGTTGGAGGTGAGTGTGCTCACCACCCTTTTAATTAAAGGCCCAGACTGAAAAATGGACAGAGCTCCAAGAGAACCAATACAGAAACATGTCTCCCTCCTTGTGTAAGGGAAGGGTTTGGCACAGGGAGAGGGAACTATTAGATCACAATATTGTATATGCCATCATACCCTCTTACCATATCAGATATTTTTGCTTAAATTGTTTTCCTTTGTTACAAAGAAGATTCAACATCGCAAGAAGTGGAGGGTGCAGAATTTTCAGGAACAACTGGCAAAAACAAAGCAAAAGGCGTTAATAAAACTTTTTTTTTTCTGGAGGCAATCAGGGTCACACAGCTAGTAAGTGTCCAAGGCTGGAGTTGAATTCAGGTCCTTCTGACTCCAGGGCCGGTGCTCTATCCACTGTGTCACCGACCTTCCCCTGAATAACTTCTTTCCAAAAACAGTGTCAAAAATGATTTTTCCTCCACATTCAGTTCTGCATCCTCCACACTGAGAGTGGCTTCATTTCTACTGATTCATTGCCTTAGATTTCTCTTTCTCTTTCCACTGGCTTTGACTCTTTCATAATGATGCATCTATTGGGCATGGCTAGAAAGAGACCATACTGACATGAGGAAATATAGACACAAAAGAAACTATCCTCTACTCACTCTTTCTTTCATTTGGTGAATGGCTTTTTAGGGCGATGCCTACGTGGACAGCACCACCTATGACGGAACCACCCCCCTTCACATTGCTGCTGGACGAGGGTCCACGAAACTAGCAGCTCTCCTCAAAGCAGCAGGTAGGATCAGCAGGGGTTTTGTAGAAAACATCAGACTTTGAATACAGGCATGAATTAATGCTGAAAGAGGAGAACGGCCATGTATCTCTATAGGATACAGATCTCAAGATGCTGCAGTTAGGTATACTTGGAATTCCCAAAAACTAAATCCCATTGTAAGCATGTTAAGGGTGTTTGTTATTTAGAGAAACTTTAGATCTTCTTTCATAATGTCGATCATCACGATCATAACTCCCCTCTTGATCAGTTGTTTTGGAGAAGGGGGATTTGAGTGTACCAGATTTTCATATAATGGAACCTGCTTGTATTTATACATGAGAAACAAGTCTGGGAAGCATCAGAGATCCAAATTAGGAAAAACCTCCCCTATGTGATACTGCTAATGCTACTGCTTTGCAAGGAAGGAAAAAGTAGGTGCCCACATTCAAGATTTCATTCCCCTACACAGACCTTAGAAACAGGAAAATGAGCTTAGATAACATTCTGTCTCAGCTGAAGTTTATGCTTAAGCCTGGCAGGACTAATCTCAGAGAAACATTCTGACCACCACCACCACCCCTCCGAAAAGGGCAGGCTCTACTATAAGCTCCTTGGAGGAAAGATGTCAAAGTTTGTAATGAATAAGTTGAGGATTTTTGTTTCTCTTTTCAATCAGGAAATGCTTTCCAGAGCAGTAATGGCAGGGTCCTGTCTCCCTTCCTCTTGTGAGGATGAACCCTGCCTCTAGCAAGGGACTGTGATCAGAAAGCAGGGACTGTTCTTTTCTTTTCCTGGTGTCTCTAGCAGCTGGCACAGTGCCTGGCACATAGGCAGCTCTCCTATATTTACGTGCTAATACATGCTTATCAACTATTGACTGGTTGATTTTATATACATATATATATATATATGTACACATATACACATATATAATATGCACCTATGTATGTATGTATGCGTATGTGTGTACATACATGCATATATACATATACACACATACATATATACATATACACACACATAAACACACATTCTTCAATAAAAGGTCTCAAGAGACATATTACTTTGGCTTTAAGGGATGCCTTTACAAAGAAGTTTTAAATCCTTCAAATAAATGTTTCTCACCAATCTCTATCATACTCCATTGAAGTAAGCATGCATTTTCTTAATACACATACAGATGAAAAAAACAGCGTACAGAGTCGTTAAGTTACAAAATTGTGAAGCCAGTCAAACTCAAATTTCCCAATTCTGTCCATTAAATTTCCATGCCTGAATTTCTCCAGGCTCACAAGCATTAACAAATTCAACAAATGTTTATTTAGTAAGTGCCTTCTTTGAGCCACTGTGTGACTAATAGAGATCCAGAGACTCTGAATACAGCACTTATTCCTTCCTAAGGTCATGATGATCCTGAGATGACCTAGATAAGAAATGGTACCTAGTTACCTACATGGATATCAGGAAATAACATCTTAACAAGGAAGCATGGGCAAAATGTGCTGGTTCTTGTCCCACATTGAGCATTTGTAGGGAGAAGTCCATATGCATGGCAAGGTATTCCAGTCACAACTGGTTGTTCCCTTGGACTCTATGCTGCTGTGCACTTCCTTCTGACTAAACACTTTTTGGCTACTTTCAAGAAGCCATTCCATCTCCAATTCCTAATTTGAATTAGGTACAATTATACCTGAAGGGAGGGGAATCAACATCTCTCAGGTCTAGTTTTCTTATCTAACTCTAGGATGTTAGTCTGTCATCCTCTTTTTGGCCTTCAAAACTCACCAGCCCAAGAAAGGACCTCATGTTCTAAAACTACCAATTATAGTCCCCAGTTTTTTTTAAAGGTACAAAGATTCAACACCTAGAAAACAGAGGTTAAGTAAATATATTCTATTTAGTCATTGATACATGACATAACCAAACCGATTGTGTTTTCTATAGGCCATGAGCCTAGGCCTCGGATTATCCAATTTCATATTCAATTCAAATTCAAAGCAATGTGTATGGTTGAGGCAACAGTCTCACCATTTTAGGCAGCAGCTGGTTTTATTTACCGAAAACCACACACGTAACTGCCTCCATCTTCCACTGTATTTTGCCAGTGAAGATATGGCCACAAAAAATTATCTGAGAAATAAAGTAACAAGGATCCTAGTTAGCATGTATGCAGCTTAAACATTTGTAAAGGACTTGACAAATATGATCTCATTTCTCCTCACCACAACACTGGGAGGTGGGTATTGTTATTATCTCATTTTACAGATATGGAAAATGAAGCAGCTGGCAATTAAGTGACTTGCCCAGGGTCACACAGCTGATAAGCATCCAAGGCTGGATTTAAGCTCGGGTCTTCCTGACTCCAAATCCAGCTAGCTGCCCCCTGCTTAATTCTGTGGGAAATACTTGACATACATTGCTCCTTAGGTGCAGACCCTCATTTGGAGAACTTTGAACCTCTGTTTGACTTGGATGATGTTTGGGAACAGGATGGAGAAGATGAGGGAATAATTCCTGGGACTACGCCTCTGGATATGGCAGCCAACTCCCAGGTGAGGGGTGTCTCCACTTTACTGATTACTGGCTAAGGGAGGGAGAGAAATTGCTGATAGGGCAAAGAATAGAAAACGTGTCAGGCAACCACCCCGCCATCGGCATCTTGACTTTGCAGTCTGGCATGAAGTCATGGCTTGTTCAGCTAAGTATTGAACAACAACGTGCAGTCTTTTTAGGACTGCGGCAAGGTTAAATATTACAGAGGTTAGAGACTTTGCTCATAGTTCTGGGGGGGGAGAAGCCACTAGGGAGATGTGTTAGCTTCCCTGGTCTGGCCAGGTAAGAGGGGCCAGGAGGAGGGAGAGGGCATAGATGAAACCTTTTGATGTAGCAAAAGCTCTATGAGTCTAACCAGGTTTCTGAATTCGGTTCAATTCAACTGTATTTATTAAGTGCCTGCTTCATACAGAGCACTATATGGAACTTATAGTGTAATACTGTACACATGAACACACACACACACACACACACACGCACACGCACACATACACAGAGTAAAAGAATGCTCATCCCACTTTCAACACTTCATCTTGGTGTCATGAATGATCCCTGGCAAAGACACTGCATATTTTTCCCTTGAAGTATGGCTTCTCATGGTTCTGGGCTGTGTGGTGAGTGTCCCATTTCTATCCACCAATAAACAGGGTATAGCAAGACCATTCTCAAGGCCAGGACTACACTGGAGCATTGCCCCATTTGGAGATGCCTAGCCCTCTTTCCTTTATCCTACCATCATTAATTTAGTTATATTATTATGTGACCCACATAACAACATTAAAATGAATGGTGCACCATTAATGCAGAATTCCTACATATTTCCTTAACTGGCCTTACAAACAGGCAACCATTTATGTCCTGTGATTTCAGGAAGGCAACAAAAGCAGTCCCTCAGTCGATCCCCCAAACATCACCCCCAACTTCTGACAGCTGCTTGAAATTCCACCACTATGCTTTTTTTTTATTTTGTCTTAAGCTTTTCCTGTTTCTCCTAAGATGATAACATTAATTTAAGCCTTTTGAGTATTTCTGCCTTAATGTAATACAAGTGGGTTTGAGAGGCAACTTAGTATGGCAGATGGAGAGCAGACCTTGGATTCAGGAAGATCTGAATTCAAGTCATACCTGTGACCACAAGTTTTAGTAGGGAAGGTCAGAAAGCATGAGGACTATAGGAGGAGCTTTGAGGGTTGGAGAGAGAGCCCTGAAGGGAGACACATGCTTCCTTCACAGTGTGGAACAGGTTCCCAGATGTCTCCCAGAGAGGAGGTGGCAAGACTCCCTGGCTCATACACAGATGATTAATCAACCTGCTCTGGCCTGGCTTCCAGCTCAGGCATTTACTAGCTGAGCCCAGGCAGCCCTTACCTGCACACTAGCAGGCTTTCTGAGAGCAAGAATCGCTGGGCCATCAGCATCCCCAGATACCATCATCGCTTTGGGCCCTGGGCAAGCAAAGGGACTGCTTTCATGATAGCAGCTTTTGCTCCACTTTGCTGTCCCTACACCTGTGGATCAGTAAGGAGGTCTTCACAGCAACTGGGAGACACATACAGAACCAACACTCATCCCATCACAAAGACTGAATTTACGCATCCTTTCCTAAGAGCTAGCTTTAATAGAAATGGTGAGGAAAGCACAGGACTCTGTGAGCTTGATGTGTTAGAAAGAGGTTTCCCCCAGACACTCGCATTAATATATAACGTTTTCCTCTCTTCTTCCCAACAGGTCTATGACATATTAAATGGAAAGCCGTATCAATCAGAGTCACCATCCAGTGATTTGGGACAAGGTAAGTTGGGATAGAATACGAATCTCTTCTTCTCTTAATGATATCTTAAAACGCAAATTATTGTGTTTTTAGGGGAAAAATGTTTCATACTGTGCCAAGCACAAGTTTTCATTTTGGGTTTAAAGATCCTAGAGGCATGAGGAAGGAGAATGCCCACTTTTAACCTACTGAAATACATATGAATTTTGCTCTGCAGGGCATAAAGTAGTCTGATTGCTTCCACCGTGAGATGGTGAGAGAAGGATACTGTAATGAACCATTGGTTATTAACTCATTCTGTCTCTTGTGTTTTCATTCCCTTCAGGTGATATGAAACAGCTGAATGAAGATGCAAAGTTGCAGCTTTATAAGTTATTAGAAATGCCTGATCCAGACAAAAACTGGTCCACCCTGGCACAGAAATTAGGCCTGGGGATACTTAACAACGCCTTCCGGCTGAGTCCTGCTCCTTCCAAAACTCTAATGGACAACTATGAGGTGATGCCCTGTTTTAAGCATTTGCTTATTTGCTGTTGACCTTGGCCTTGGCTGTTGTCATCCCACCATTAGGCAGGAGGCAGAGCTTCCTCCACCTGCCCTCACACCAGTAACTCACAGGAAGAAAGGCACTTCTTGTGCCCAGAATCCTAACCAGGAATAGTAAAGTTTTCTCCTCTGAGAAGACTGTTCTCAAGCATATTGGGATTGGGGTTTTCCCGGGCCTCTAGGAGAATAACATATAGAGAATGAACACAGTAATAATAGCTCTCATAGATAGCATTTAGCATCTGCAAAGTTCTATACATATATATATATTTCATCTCATTTGATTCTCACAACAACCTTGTGAGGGTAGGTGCTAATTTTATCCCCATATTAGAGATGAGGAAACTGAGTCTGAGAGGGGTTTAATGACTTGCCACCAGGGTCACACAGCTAATGAGAGTCTGAGACAGGATTCAGACAAACTTAAGTCTTCCTGAGTCCAAGTTCAGTATCCTATCCACCGTTTTTCTGGCTACAGTTATCTCTTCCACGTCACAATTTTCCCATTGCAGTTTTGATATGTCACGGGTCAGCAAAAGAAATTAAATGGGAGTTTTTTAGGAGTTTTGCAGAGGCCACAGATGACACACAAAGGCTAGAAAATGACACAGAAAAAGTTTAGAAACTCAGAAATGCATTTTTAAAATGTATAGTATTGTATAACATAGCCTGTGACCAAATACTTAATGGAAATTTTCCGATAAATTATTTTCCATAATATTCCATATTCTTTTCCATAAAAGAAAAAGAAAATAAAATTCAGACTTTTTTTCTGGTATGAAGGGAAGGCCAAAAAGTTTTATGTGGATTTTCCAGATTGCAGGGGTGCCACACTCCAATCCCCCACAACATAGAAGGGATAACCGTGGTTTTCTCTAGCTGCTGTAGGAAAATGCTGAACTACTGAGTGTTCTTTGGAAAGGTTTTTTGTTTGTTTGTTTGGAGATGGGCAAGGATCTCTTTGTAATAACATCGATCTGGAAACAAAAAGCCCAATTGCCCTGCCTTCCCCCCTCCAAAAAAAAAAAAGAAACAAAAAACTATAAAGCCTCAGCGCAGCTGTCCAATCAGGAAGAGACTTCCCTTATTGTCCAGTTTTTATGTGATTGTGGTCTAGCCCAGCCTCAGCCTTTACCCTGTTTCTCTTGAGTCTTCAAGGTCTTAGAGATGGGCTGAAAAGTAGAACACACAAAATGAAAATATTTCTACTCCTAGGAAACCCAGGGCTAGTTTTGGCTAGTTGAGATTCCTTCTCTTTTGACTGTTTCTTAGATGTTGCCAGAAGTGCCTAATGATTCAGATTCTTCCATCTGCTTGCATTGGTTCATCATAGGCTGACAGATTAGCTCCCAAAGTCTTCATCTGGACAAACTTTTTAGCCACCGTTACATTCCGACCACAACTTAGAGACTGAGGTCTTTGCAGAATGATTAGCAGGGTTCATTAGAATTAATGATGGTGGTGAAAGTTTGGAATATGAGAGCTTGGAGAGTTCTTAGTAATGAAATAAAAGATGGGTCTCATGCATGTCCCTGCAGGGAAGGAGGCTGTAGCTCCAGAAAAACATGCATGCCACCATCAGTGCCCCTGGGTTACTGAGATGATAGTTTGGGGATCTAGAAGTCTCTTTGAAAATTTGAAAATTTGTCCTAGTTGGATCCCTTCTTCCCAACAAGGGTTTGATTTTCTATCCTTAGAACTCTCTGAGGAAAGAAGAGACAGAGATGGGGGACAGAGACAATAGATCATTAAAGGAGAAGTAGAAAAAGAAAGGGGGTGTAGAAAGAGAAAGACAAAGGGCAGAGGAACAGGAAGAGAAAAGAGAGAAGAGAGCAGCTCCCAGTACTCTTCTCAGCTTAGCACCCTTGTTCAGTTGGGTAAGTGGGTTGGAATATAAACAACATTCACATTCTTGCCCAGAGGAAAAGGTCACTGATGTCAGAGAGTAGTGTGGATGACAAGAGGCGGGTTCTGATGAAGCCCATGGTCCTGCTGATGACTCAGAATTTTCTCAGAATTCAGAGTGTGACTTGAGACAGATGAAGTCATTTTTCTTTCTTTTGAAAAATCCATCCCCAGCTGCAGTTTTTCAGTAACTCTAGCCTTCACTTATGCAGGGAAACCCTCTAAGCTCCACTCGATGTGGAGCTTTTACTGTCTCAGCATTTATTTCTCTGTACTCACTGTAAACAGCCCCACTGATTTCCTGAGTGGTCTTCAAAAGGTGAAACAAGAAACTGAATTCTTTTCAAGAAGGATACGTTTTCTTTGTCATGCTTCTTTGATGATTTGCATCTGACCAGTAGTGATTCTGCCCCTCCGCTGTGCAGGGTGGCACTGGCAAGAGAGAGGGAGGGAGGCCATGGAGGAAGAGCAAGGCATTGAAACTTGCAGCCAAATGGGGAAGCCCTGCATTTTGTTCTTGTTCAAAGAGAATTTCAGTGTTTCTCACAAAGAAATGCTATTTTTACCCTTCTCTCTCACAGGTCTCTGGGGGAACAATAAGGGAACTAGTAGATGCCCTGAGACAAATGGGCTATACCGAAGCAATTGAAGTCATCCAGAAAGCCTTCAATGCCTCAGTAAATCCATCTGGAATCAAAGAGCAGACTGCGAAGCAGATATATTCGCTGCCCCCGTCACCCTCCTCCATAAGACAGCAACTAGGTATGAGAATGATTACAAACTTGAAATGCTGTGTCTTGGGAGGGTGGAGGGGATGATACATAGTCTATGTGTTCTTGTGTGAATGGTTGGCAGGCACCTTCCCCTGCTCCCTGACCCTGGACTTTCTAAATTAGTCATTCTTAACCTCGGTTGTCACAGGGCAGTTATTGCCACCCTTTGTTGCTGTTTGCTCGATTATTTGTGTCCATTTCTTCGTGACCTCATTTGGGGTTTTCTTGGCAAAAACACTGGAGTAGTTTGCCATTTCCTTCTCCAGCCCATTTGAAAGATGAGGAAACTGAGGCAAACAGGGTTAAGTGACTTGCCCAGGGTCACACAACTAATAAGTGCCTGAGGCTGGATGTGAACTGACTCCAGGGCCAGTGCTCTATCCACTGCACCACCTAGCTGCCCTATTGCCATCCTAGAGGCACAGAATTATGAAGCTCAGAGACTTGGGGGTTCAGCTAATCCATTTCATTTTATAGAGGAAGGAAATAAAGTCTGAGGTCACTTGGTTAATTAGTGGTAGGACCAAGACCAGAGTTTCAGCTCTCTGGCTCCTGGTTCAACTCTCTTCCTGTACACTGGTGTGCATTGGGCAGGTTGTATAATGGTCACATCTCCCCACTGCCATTGGCAAACAAAAAGATCGTTGGCTCCTGGAAGCAGGAACTTCAGAAGCAATTAGCCTGAATGCCCCCAAGGTTTGCAGATGAATGAAGAAACAGCTGTTTGAACCAGTGGAATTCCAGTGGCAAGAGAAGATCAGGTGGCCTAGTTGTGTCCTGGACACCTTGAGACCCTTCTTCTCAGAATAACATTTTTAAGTGCATAAAATAAATTAGGTAGACTACAAATCAAACCAATTTTATTGAGATAAAGGTGTGATTCTTTTCCCATCCAAGTTCACACCCTTCCCCTCCCACCTTGAAATCTATCCATGTTGCTCTGTGGACTCCAGGTTAAGAAGCCCTCCCTAGAAGCAAAATTGCATTTCAAGACCAGGTTTCCAGGCCTGAATTCTGTTCACTGACAGTCTGGCACCTCCAGATAAAAGGGGCAGGAATCAGGAACAGTTTTAATGATAGAACCCCCAAGGAGGTTGTTTTTTGAGAATGAAATGAGTCACGTTCCCTGTGCCTCTGGGGTACATTAAATTTAAGCTGACTCAGTAGTAATCACAGAAATAAAAGTAGTCTTATGGAGTAACAGACAAAATCAGCAGGGCATCAATCATCTACTTAGTTTTGTTTTCAGATATCATTGAAAGTAGGCCAGTTGTATCTGTGCCCCTTTTGCAGGGTGAGAACTCAGTTGTCCTGGACTACCAGCATTGTGCTGATCTATTCTAAAAACATCAAGGAAATACTAGGTAATGGGTGAAGTGCATAATAAGCTTTATTTATTTATGAGTATTTCCTCAAGTAGATGTCAAGCATGCCACTGGAATTTTCACAAATCTAACAACACCAGAGTATTAGAGTTTGAATATATTTGGCCACCCTAGATTTCTTTAGAGTTTTCGATAACCCATGAAAGTTGCTCATACTCCTACAGAGGTCTCCCACTAAGGAGAAATTTGGCTTAATTTTTCCAGAATGGTCTCATTAAAATAGAAAAGTCATTCTATATTTTATCAAATGGACAGCTAGGTGGCACAGTGGATGGAGTGCTAGGCCTCAAGTCAGGAAGATTCATTTTCCTGAGTTCAAAACTGGCCTCAGACATTTACTAGCTATGTGACCCTGGGCAAGTCACTTAACTCTGTTTGCCTCACTTTCACATCTGTCAAAAGAACTGGAGAAGGAAATGGCAAACCGCTCCTGTATCTTTGCCAACAAAACCCCAATGGGGTCACAGAGAGTTGGATATGACCAAGACGACTCAAGAAAAACAAAATTATTTTATCAAAATAGTTTAAAGACAGAAAATAGTGTTGAATACTTGGTATGTGGAACACTCAGTAAAAGGTTTAGGGTTTGTTTCCTGTCCATCAAGGCATCTAGTTACCTCGTACCAAGTGATCTCTGGCTTAGCCCTTGGCCATCTATCCCACGTCCATTATAAAAGAGACTGGGAAAAAAATATTTTGTTGTATTAATTGCATCAGCTTCACGTGCAATGAATATCAAATTAAAGTCTTCTTTGAGTCTTAGAACCAGCCCTGTACCTCTGCCCAGGAGAAAAATCCAACACAAAAAGTCCCCTCTACTCTTTCCTTCTTGTTTCATTTTCATTGCAATTATGTTTTGAGTTTGTTTGGGGGTTTTTTTTGAGACAATTGGGGTTAAGTGACTTGCCCAGGGTCACGCAGCTAGTAAATATTTGAGGCTGGATTTGAACTCAGGTTCTCTTGACTCCAGGGCCAGTGCTCTATCCACTGTGCCACCTAGCTGCTCCATTGCAATTATTTTTTCAGAGAAGCAGAGTTCTGCTCTTCAAAGTTCTTCAAAGGAGGGACTTCCTCCCATTTATTTACTGTCACCGTGCTCTGTGCCAGGGTAGGAATTTAGTCAATGTTTCCTTGGTTTCATTAGGTTGGTGTGATGGGGGAAGAGGGAAATTTGGGAGATGGCAGTGGCAGAAATAAGAGGGGGAGTTCAATGGCAATTGTCCAGGCCTAGTGATGTGTAATAACCCCATGCAATTATAGGCCATAGGAGCTGTCCAGCACTAAACAACTATGCTCTGCCTTCCCTCCTCAGGTGAATTTTATAAACCCCAAGACAATGACAGTGTCTGTGACAGTGGGGTGGAGACCTCCTTCCGTAAACTCAGCTTTACTGAGTCTCTGACCAGCCCTGGCCCATTGATAACACTCAACAAAATGCCTCGTGACTATGGACAGGAAGCATCGATCGAAGGCAAAGTTTAAGGAAATTGTTGGGGATTCACAGCATGGAAATAAAAATCCTGAAATCCCATTTCACCATCCAAAGGAAAGGAAGTTCAGCATGCTCAGAGGAAGCAAATTGGTTTGAACTATTTTGGATTAAAACCAGGATCTTCAACTTCCTTCTTATTTCTTAAACTAATTTTACTTTGGTTCATTTACAAGATATATCTAGTAACCAGAACCCCGGGTCAGGGTGGTACCTTCTTTAGGGGAATGGGTCTTACCAAAACTTTTTGGCTTCCAATGAACTCAAGTTGCTTTCTGTTTTTGTCCTGTTGTTTCTATGCTGCATACCCACTCCCCTTAAAAGACTTGGGGAGTTCCCACAAGGATACTCTCTCTAGCTATTCATAGTACAGTTACTCATTCAAATTATAAAGAAATTAAGAAAAAAGTATTTTGAAGTGGGAGTCACTCAATGTACAATTTTTTAAAAGCTTGTTGCTTTTGGTTATCATGATTTGAAAGAAAGGAATATGTATATTTCAGTGAATATTTAAACATTGGTCTAATCAGTGCTGAAAATGGTATTTTGCACTGTTTCTGCATTTTACTATTGTAAATAATTTTTTTAGATCAAATACTTTAAAGGAGAAATGTTGGATTTATAAATGCTATTTTTATTTTACTTTTATAATAAAACAAAAAGTGAATTGAAAATCTCACCTTCTCTAATCTTTGAAGAATCAGTTTCCAACAATACCTGGGGTTCGTTCAGTTGCCTTGTTGACATATCCCCTTCACTGTCAGCCTTTCTAAACTAAAAAACTTACCCAGAGATTTATCACAGTCAAGAACCAGAATCTGTATAATATTTTAGTCATGGGCCCGAATCCTGGTCACCTCATGTCAGATTGTGCCTTCTTCTGTGCCAGAACAAAGGAACCATCTCTGAATCTTTTTCGAAGAATCTCTTCCATAAACCACCAAAACTGAAATATATCAGAGTGCCCAAGTCTCTCTGCAAGACTTCATCTCATGAACCTGGTTGACCAAAGAGAATTCTCATTGGACTCTCACAAGAAGCTTTGACAATGTTCAATTACTATTACAATTGCTTAGTTCGGTTAGTTGTAGCTTTACCATCCTACGGGATTTTATCACAGTACCTAGTAAGCACTTAATAAATGCTCCATCTATATACTTTCAGCAAAAAAATTTCTTTCGTAGGGCAGGAATATCGTCTTTATTTTCTACTATCCCTACCACATTACAGTTCTCTCTTCTTCTTCCCCTCCACTCCCTTACCAAAAGTTACATTCTTTTCCTTCTTTAGTTCTCTTAAAATCCAGCCCCTTCTAGTAGCGGTCTGCTAAGTATCCTTCTGAACTCTCACTCTGCTTCTTCCTATTTATGGGGATCATTTAAAGCAGCATTTTCCAAACATTATATAGCGATGCCTACCACTTACCCACTTAATAAAGTAATTTTTAAAAGCTCACACTTTATTTCAAATATAATGTTAAAGTTTGTAATTTATAACATGTAGAACAAATAGTAGGTTATTTATAATGTTCATATGGATAACATAAAATGATAACCATAGTGGTAATATATCATGGATAGGCTTGGTTTTCTGTACCGAGTTTCTATGAGATACCAAACATTTTCTTCTCTTCTGGATTTCGCCATCAGGCTTGTCTAATACATTTTCTAGATCTGTTTAGAGGAGTTTGTGGAGCAGAGCTCAATTCACTGAGTCCTAACATTCTGCCATCTTGACTCTGCCCTACCAAGTTTCTCAAAATATGGTGTCATTGGTACTTCTTTTTCAATCACTGTTTGAGATACACATTTGGTCTTTTTAATGGTTTTAGCATAAAGCCCCATTTCACTCAAATAAGATGTTATAAACACTAGTAAGATTTGTATCACTTTGTTAAAATGAAGAAGTCCTTATTCATCTGGAAACACAATACAATAGGATTTTTAAGTTTAAATGCCTGTCTATAAGACAGACCAAACCTATTAACTGTTCTTGTTCAGATGAAGTCAAACCAAATGTGTCACGAATCCCTGGGTAACAGGTTCCTAATAAATTTGTATTTAGAAATAACTAATTCTTTAAAATGAGAATTTCTCCTGCAGACTGGTCAAATGATTAATTAAACTGATTAAAGCAGAGTTTTGCTTTCTCTTTTATTTTCAAAGCAGATTTTTTAGATTGGGAAATACATAAATATTTCCCATTTTATTATCCATACTCTGACTTTCTCATGATCATTTTATCGTTGAGTAACCAAATGTGAATTTGAGGATACTGCATTCATTAACTATTGAGAATGGCCATTTTTAAAATAAAGGTCCACCAAAAATGCGATGTTCAGGAGAAAATCTGTTAGAAAAATGAATTTGCTTCATCTTTCTTATAATAATTATGAAGAAAAATGGTGATGATGGTCTCTTAGCTCAAATGCTCTTCAAAGGACTTTGGTATGAGAAAACCAGCATGTTTTATAATACTTTCAAAGTGCCCTCTCCTCTACCTCCATCTCATTACATTTAAAATTTGGTTCTGCTTATTAAAAACAAGCAATTTTCTCAAGAATAAATATCACTCTTTTAAGAAGTTGATCTCTTTAACAACTTGAAAAACTGGATGTAGGTCTTACTCTTTGATACAGGCGATTGTATATGAAGCAGTGTGTCCAAGTTACACAAGGAGAATTTCAAACTAGTTCTTGTAGACCTCTTTCATTTGAACACTGAGCTCCATAGATGCTGATTCCCATACAATTCTTCCCCATCATGTCATTTCCCTTTCTAAAAGTTCAGTGATTTTGTTGAAAATTGCGATCAATTTACCTAATTTAGTGTCATAGCAGGATATAATAGTAACAAAAATCTCCCTTTCAGTTTCAACAACTTATCATACACATATAATCAAATTAGCATCTGTAACTCTATCTGTTGCTTAACTCATTTGCAATGCAGATTAGGAAGATTTTAATTTCTCAATTGATTACAAAGGTCTTCAGACGCAGGCACTTCTATTACTTCAATTGTCTTTGCCTGTACCAGTTTCAACTTCTCTAATGGGTTTTTTCTATAAAAATAGTTATGCATTTATCCATCAAGAAAGGATATTATTTCACTTAAAAAGAGACAGAAATTTCAGAAAAGTAGGTTGGATTTTAATTGCTGAAAATTACCAAAGAGTTGCAAGGTCTTTTTAGGTTTTGAGATTTTGGGGGGGAAGCTAGCTTTATTAAAATGAATGCCATTGATAAATATAACATCTATTGTGGTACTTCCAAAATACCAAGATTAATCTGGAAATTATACTTTCACATGCAATGTTAAGTAATATTTGTGATACACTCACTTGGTCCAAATTATCTGTTTAGTGTTGCTTTTCTATTAACTTTGAGTTGATGTTTTCATTTAAGAAAGTGGATTTATTTGTAAAGTTGTAATCCAATAATTTTAGTTATTGTTTTTTATCCCCCAGCACCACCATGGTCTATGTTTTCCATGTTGGAAAGCTTCAAGCTTAAAGAAAGAACTGGCATAGCAGCGGAGGGTCTAAGTGTGAAGGTCAAGACCATATTCCCTGACTTTTCAGAATTAAAGAATCCTAATCCAAAGCCTTTTCCCTCTGTTCCAGAAACTCCCTCATTCTTTTACTTAATCTAACCTCTACCCTGGCCAGGGCTCCCAGGCTACTGATGCTACCAATCTCTTCTGCACCTCTGCAGGATGGAGTCATTTTCATGTGGCACCAGCAGATGGGGATAAAGCCACAATGAATGAAGCTCCTTTAGGAAAGGTCTTGCTCTGGCGCTGAAATAATGTCTTCCTCTAAAGCTTGGATCACTGCAAGCAAAAATCATAAAATAGTTCCCAGGGCTTTTGGGGGTTTCTCTTCCATTATAGGCTTAACCCTATCTGTGAAGCCAGCTTTTTTTTTTCAGTCTTATATAAATCAACATTGTTTAGGCCTTGAATTCCTCACCTTTTGGGGACATAGTCTCCTTTAGCATTCTTATGGATAGGAGCTTCTGGAAGCTTCTGGATAGACCTCTCCTTGAAATCATGTTTTTAAATATATAAAATAAAATGTATAGGATTACAGTGGAAACCAATTACACTGAAATGCAATTATCAAAATATTTCTTTTTTTCTATTGAAATATAGTTATCAAATATATTTTTAAAAATTCATGTGCTCTAGGTTAAGAACTCTGTCCTAAACCTCCTCTCATTACAGAATTTGAATCAGTAATTTTCTTTTTTTTCAATGAGCTTATATTCTTTTTAAATTAAGACTATTTTATTTTTAGTTTACAACACTCAGTTCTGCTTGTTTTTGAGTTCCAGATTTTCTTCCCCTTCCTCCGCTCCCTCCACCCACCCCCCCCAAGACAGCATGTAATCTGATATATCTTCTATATATACTTTTGCATTAAATTTATTTACACAATAGTCAAGTTGTAAAGAAGAATTATGACCAATGGAATTAATCAGGAGAAAGAATAAACAAAACCAAAAAAAAAAAAAGAGCAAATAGCAAATAGTTTGCCTCAATCAGCATTCAGACTCCATAATTCTTTCTCTGGATATGCATAGCTCTTTCCATCATGAGTCTTTTGGAGTTGTCTTTGAACCTTGTATTGCTGAGAAGAGCCAAGTCTATCAAATTTAGTCATCACAGAATCAATATATCTGTGCTTGTGTACAATGTTCTCCTGGTTCTGCTCCGCTCACTTAGCATCATAGCATGTAGGTCTTTCCAGGTTATTATGAAGTCTGTATCTTCCCCATTTCTTATAGCACAATAGTATTCCATTACCTTCATATACCACAGCATGTTTAGCCATTTCCCTATTGATGGGCATCCCCTTGATTTCCAGTTCTTTGCTACCACAAAAAGAGCTGCTATAAATATTTTTGTACATACAGGTCCCTTTCCCCCTTGTGTGATTTCTTTAGGATGCAGCCCTACAAGTGGTATTGCTGGATCAAAGGGTATGCACATTTTTATAGCCCTTTGGGCATAGTTCTAAATTGCTCTCCAGAATGGTTGAATCAGTTCACAGCTCCACCAGCAATGTAACAGTGTTCCAATTTTCCCACATCCTCTCCAGCATTTTATCATTTTCCTGTTTTGTCATGTTAACCAATCTGACAGGAGAGATGTGGTACCTAAGAGTTGTTTTGATTTGCATTTCTCTAATCAGTAGTGATTTAGAGCATTTTTTCATATACCTATAGGTATCTTTAATTTCTTTCTCTGAAAACTGCCTGTTCATATTCTTTGACCATTTCTCAATTGGGGATTGACTTGTATCCCTATAAATTTGGCTCAGTTCCCTGTATATTTTAGATATGAAGTCTTTATCAGAGACATTGGTTGTAAAGATTTTCTCCCAATTTTCTGCTTCCCTCCTAATCTTTGTTGCATTTTGTTTTTTATACAAAAACTTTTCAATTTAACATCATCAAAATTATCCATTTTGCATTTTGTAATGCTCTCTATCTCTTATTGTGTCATGAATTCTTTCCCTTCCCATAAATCTGACAGGTAAACTATTCCGTGCTCTCCCAAATTGCTTATACTATCAGCCTTTATTCCTAAATCAAGAACCCATTTTGAGTTTATTTTAGTATAAAAGCAGGTTCACAGACCCATTTCGGCCAAGCGAAGCACCCGGTTTTCCTAAATCAAGATTCATCAATCAAGTTAGTTCATACAGTTGTTTTCAGCCATGTAGGCACCCTAGCCCCAACCCCTTGATCATCTATCATCTGCATTGTTTACCCTTACTTTTAGACTGTCTATAGTTCTTTAAATTTGGGGAGAAAAAATAGATTGTTTTGAGGGAACTATTATATCCTGCTGTGATACAAAATGAACCAGGGCATAGAGAGAAAGGATATAGGATCTGGATAGAAGGGCTAAATTCCCACCTGGTAGAGGGCTGGCTACAGTATCTACCCTTTCAGCTGTACATTGATACTCTCTCCAGTTTTTGGACCACACAGAAGCCTTGCTGCTTCATTTTCTTTCCTGTTGTATGTTTGGGGGCATCTTTCTGCTTGTTAGCACATCTATTATATTGGGCCTGCTGATGCCTAAAACAATCATATATATCAGCCAGGACTAAAAAGTTCCATCAGGACCTTACTCACCACCTGACCTCATTGTCATACGTGCCCCCTTTTTTTTTGCTGTAATATTGGACCAGACCTGTGATTTTGTTGGCATAGGCAACTCCCAGGGAGGAAATTCCCTCTACTAATGAGGATCACCCACCCACTCCTGCTTTGAAACTGAGAGGTTAAATGACTTAACCCTCAGTCACTGAGCCAGTATTTATCAGGAGGCAGGCCCTGGACTCCGGTCTTTCTGACTCAGGGTCTGGCATCCTGACGCTTCTCGCTTCTCTGCAATATTCATTAACCTATTATCATGGACACTAAACACTGGTAAATCCAAAGAAGTTTTTCAGGATTAGAAATTAAACAGGAGATAGAAAGGGATGGAAAGTCAAAATTATTCTTAAGTCTTCAGACCAAGGGCTATGGGAGAAAACAAGATGGTTTAATGGTTGGAACAGAAAACTGTCTTCCTGTTTGCCCTGGCTCTTACTGTATGGCCTCATACAATCTACACATCCTCCAAGTTCCTTATCTTTAAAAGTCCATGATGCTGCTCTTACACATAGAGTCCCTTGAGTAGGAAGGGAGATGTGTTGTACCTCAAGAACAGCTAGAGCCTTGGCCCAATGTTGGAAAATGAGGTAACTGAATTGCAAAGAACTGGCAGGACCTAGTGGCTAGATTCCCATCTCCAGTTTCTGCAAGGGGGGCTGAGGAGCTGTAGGAGGAGAAAAACAATCTCCCCAGCAGCCCACAGGCTAAGCAGAGGTAACCAAGTTCCAGAAAAATCAAAGGGTTAGCATAATAGAGCTGGAAAGAACCTAAATGGTCTCTGAGCCCAAACTCTAATTAACAGATGTGGAAACTGAGGACCGAGGACAGTAAATAATTTGCCCACTGATAAAAAGGTAGTTAGTGACAGAGTCAGGACCAGAATCCAGGTTTTTCTGACCTCTGGCACTTGGGGCATAAAAATTGGGAGCCCTGATAACACTACTGACAGATCATGAAAAATGAGAGAGGATCTGCAAGATGAGAAGACAAACATCCTAATGTTCAAATATGAAAAGAGAACAAACAGTCTGCAAACCATGGACTGATGAGTGTGACTTCAATGCCTGGGAAATTTCTAAAATGGATCCCTAAAGACGGTTAGTGAACATCTAGCTATAGAAGGAAACAGTAATTACAAAGGGCGACTGATTTCATCAAGAACAGGTCATGCCTGACTACACCCATTTCCTTTTTCCACAGAATTACCATAGTAATAGATGAAGGGATTGCTATAGATAAAGCTCATCTAGATTTCTGCGAGCTTTTGATAAAGTATTTCATTGTATTCTTGTGAAAATGATCGAACAACACAATTGGATGATCAAAGTCAGGCCAGATTCAGAAATGGTCAGATGGCCAGATTCAGAGAGTAGTAGTGTTAATGGCTCAATGTCAACACCAGTGGATTATCCCAGGGATCTGTGCTTAGTTCTGTAAACATTATCAATGACATAGATAAAGGCATGGATACATGTTATTTTCATCAAATTTGCAAATGACACAAAGGTGGGAAGGGTAATTAACACAGCCAATCTAAAATGATCTTGACAGATTAAAGGATGGATTCGAAGATAATACTAATGGTAACATAACAACAACAATTACAATCTTGGAATTTATATTGTTCTTTAAGGTTTGCAAAGCACCTTTACGTATCTTGTTTGATTCTCACATGACTGAAAATGACTGAACAACAACTTCCTAGGAATAGGGAGAAGAGAGCCCCACTGTACTCTGCCTTCATCAGCCCCGATCTGGTGCACTGTGTTCAGTTCTAAGCACCAGAGTTTAAGAAAGCCATTGATAAGATGGGGAGTGTCCGGAGAAGGGCATCCAGGAGAATGAATGGCCCAGAGTCCATGACCTATATAATCAGGTTGAAAGTACTAGGAATGTTTAGCCTAGACAGCAGAAAGCACAGGGAGAATATAATTGCTGTCTTCAAGTGTTTGAAGGATGGTGATGTGAATAAGGATATAAACTCACCCTGGCCCCAAAAGGCAGAAACAGGAATAATGTCCACCAAGGAGTGGCCAAGACTTCCTAATGATTACAGCTGTCTCAAAGTGGAATGCACTTCCTCAGGAGGTGTGGGTTCCCCCTACTTGAAGGTCTGTCTTTAAGTGAGCAGGTGTAGCTTTTGTGATAGGGAGGATTTCTTTCAATCATGGGGGTTTGGAAGAGATGGCCACATGAGGTCCCTTCCAACTCTCACATTCTGTGATTCTGTAAACTGTGGACTGCATGGGAGTATTAACAGGATGGGAAAATCAATAGGTTCCTGCTCCTTGTAAGTTCTGCTCCTTGGTATAAAGAGCTGAATGTCAAGAGTGTCCACTCATGGGACACTTTCTAGTTTATAATCACTTTCTTCACAACAACCCTGAGAGTAGGCAGGGCAAATGTTAGTAGCCCCACAGATGAGGGAACAGAGGTTCTCAGAGCTTAAGTGACTTGCCCAAGGTCATGCAGGCCACAGTGGCAGAGTCTGGGATACAAACCCAGCCCATGCTCCTTCTACAAGGCTACCTCTCTGAATGCCTCTATAGAGGATTTTTTTAAAAAGCAGAATAAAATGACACTCAAGAGACTATTATGGAAACTGAGGTCTCTTAGGCAAGAGTACAGGCAGCTGCAGCCAGGGGAGGAAAAAGGAACCTACTTCACAAAGACACTATATGGGGTCATCTTCTACAGCTGGTGACAGTGACAGCCACTGCCATCAGCAAATCAAGTCAAGGATCAAATCAGATCACACATGAAAAGTCCTTAAACCTTAAATTAGCACTATATAGTGTTGCTGTTAAGTCCGACAATTATTAAACAATTAAAAATTAAATTAAACAATTAAAACAATTATTGAAGTCATCATCCCATAGAAACTCAATCCTAGCCAAGTCCTTCCATGAGTTTTTTTTTTTATTTTTTTAACAGCAGCTTCCAAAAAAAGACATTTCTTTCTTTCTTCTGAATGTTTCTAATGGACATTTTCATATAAGACCTTGGACTATCATTATTCTTAGAAACCAGGAACCATGTCATTCAGCTTTTTATTCTCCACAGTGTCTTGTTACCCTTAGGAGCAATCATTTAATCCATAAGCATTTATTATGTGCCAACCATCTCCCAGGCACTGGGCTAGGCAATGGGGTATACAAAGGCAAAAAAGAAATAGCCCCTGACCTCAAGGAGCTTACCTTCTATCAGGAGAAACAACATATATACATATATATCCACATGTATATGTAAGACCCTGGGCAAGTCACTTAAACCCATTTGCCTCAATTTCCTCATCTGTAAAATGTGTATGTATATATATATATATATATGTATATGTGTATATATATATATATGGGGGGTCTACAAATATGTGTGTATATATATCTATATGTGTGTATGTATGTATGTATATATATAGCCTCAGAGTTGACCTAGGAGCAGGGAAGCAGTTTACCAGCCCAGCAGGAAAGGTCTGTCTCACTGGGGTGGGAGGGGAGCAAGGTCCAAGAGCAGTAGCTGTAGCAGCCAGCCTTACAGCAGGGGGCCTACCCCAAGGGTCCAAGCCTGGGACAATCCACCAGTGAGGCCCCGCCCTTCTACAAACCAGCAGCCCCCTAGACAAATGAGCAGCCCCAAAGAAAAATGTAATTTGGTCTCTGGCCTAAAAAGAACTCCTAGAAGACTTTTAAAAAGGATTTTTAAAAGGTTATTAGAGAAGAAGAAGAAAAATTGGGAAAAGAAATAAGAGCATTGCAAGAGAATCATGAAAAAAGAGTCAGCAGCATGTAAAAAGATATACAAAAATTCACTGAAGAAAATAACTCCTTAAAAATATGATTGGCCAATTCAAAAAGGAAGTAGAAAAGCTCGCCGAAGAAAATACTTTCTTAAAAATTAGAATTGAGCACCAAATAGTTACACAAAAGACCAATCACAAATGAGGAATATTGAGTAAACCCAGATCAGAAAATTCCAGAAAATATGGAGTGAATTAACTTTCCCACTGGGAGCCAGATATCTCAGCTCAAACAAGAAAAAGGCACTGATTTCACCCAAAGGATTTCACCTCAAAATGTCTAAAGAAGTAGGCTGAAAATCAGGAACATGTTGAGAAACAGGCTTTCCCCTACATTTCTGCCTTCCAAAGTCTGTCCTTTTCTCTATATATCTAGAATTGATCTCCAAGTGAGTCTGGAACCATGCATGTCCTCTCTCAAAGCAGGGATGAAGAATCTGTCTTCTGTCTAAAGCTCTCCAGCCAGTTACCCCTTTTCTAAGTGGCATCCAGTTGTCATTCTCTCCACCAGTCCAGAATTTCTTCTAAGCAGTAGCATGCAAAACAACTCAGGTTTGAAATCCAAATTTATATTTTGTATTCAATTACATAGAGTGCCAATTTCCTATTAGTCACCCGTGTTTTTAACTTTGGTGTTATCCTAGATTCCTTGTTTTCCCTAATCCCACATATCCAGTCAGATGCCAAATCTTGTCATCTCTGCTCCAACAACATATCTTGTATTTGTTACTTTTTCTTTACTCACATAGTCACTACTCTGGTTGAGACCCTTAGTCTCTCTCACCTGGACTACAGCAGTGGCCACCTAAATGATGTCTCTGCCTCCAATCTCTCCTTACTCCAGTCTGTCCTCAGCACAGCTACCAAAGTGATATTTCTCAAGTGCAGGTCTGACTATGGCACTTTCCTCCTCAACAAATTCCAGTAGTTCCCTATGGACTCTAGACTCAAATATTGTTTCACTTTTATCTTACCCTTTTTTAACTTCCATTTTCAGGTTTTATAATATAGATAATAATCAGTACAGCAATACATGTATATAGCATCAACAAATATATACTGGGGATACATGCACAAAATGTTTTTACTGATAAGGGCGCACAATCCAAAATTTTGGACACTACTCCTTTGCACTGTTCTTTTATTTTTTTTAATATGTTCCCTTCCCTTAGTCATCTTTTCAGGATGCCTTATGCCAAGTCTCATGGATCCATGGTAATTAAATCTAATTATAAAGCATTCAAATGTCACCCTTTTGCAAAGGTAGCATTGATGGATTGGAAGGAAGTAGGCCAAAAAGTAGAAAAAGTTGCTCCGTGGCAAACCTTGAGCTCTAGCTCAAGGGCTCATTGGGACAAAACTTTTGTGATTCTCTAAAAAGAACTCGGAACTCAGAAACAGAACTGAATTTTTTTTATATAAAGCTACCTAGTTTATAAAAGATAAACATATATATATATATATATATATATATGTATATTTTTCCCCAGTCATTTTTTTTTGCTTTCTTTTGAGAGTTTTTATTTTTAGTTTACAACACTTGATTCTACATAATTTTGAGTTCCAGGTTTTCTCCCCCCTCCCCACCCCCACACCTTCCTCTCCAAGACATCATGGAATCTGATATATCTTCTATGTATCTAGAACAGAGCTGAATTTTATATTTTTATGCATTTCTTGACCAATTTGATGGGCTCTTTAATTAGTTTCATGAGTTTATAAGGAAGTAAGCCTCTGGGAATCTGCAGGCACATGGAATGTGGGCAGGCCACTGTCATCTAGTTGAAAGGATAGTGGAGGGTTCCTGATTGGTTTTCTGTGACAAGGTCTACTACCAAGATGATTTGTGAGCGGAGACACTTGAGGCCAGATTCCAGTTGGATTTTGCTAGCCTGTAAAAGAGTATATTGACTCCATAGAACAAAGTCAGATTGTTTCCCCCACACACTTTTCCTTTTTTTTTCTTTCTCCCCCTTCTTCAAGGACAAATCATAAGTTGCATTCTCTTATTATTCATGATTTGCTGCATTTTTTAAAAAAATATGGTTGATAGCACTTCTTTTAAAAATGGTTCATAGACCCAGAAGAACATTATATACAGTAATAGCCATAGTGTATGAGGATTGATTTTGATAGACTTAGCCCTTCTCAGCAATGTAAGTACCTAAAACATTTCCAAAAGACTCATGATGCAAAATGCCATCCACATCCAGAGAAAAGAAACTATGGAGTCAGAATGCAGAAATGAAGCAGACGATCTTTTCTTTTGTTATCTTATATTTGGTTTTGTTTTTCTCATGGTTTCTCCCATTTGTTATAATTCTTCTGCGCAACATGACTAATGTGAAAATGTGTTTAATAGGAATGTATGTGTAGAGCCCATATCAGATTGCATGCCATCTTGGGGAGAGAGGGAGGAAGGGTGGGGGAGAAAATTTAAAACTTATGGAAATGAATGTTGAAAGCTGAAAAAAATTAATAAATTGGAAAAAAATAAAAATGGTTCATAGACTTTTACCATTTATCTGTTGTGTAATGATTGTTTTTCTTATGTATTTGTATCAATTATACATATATAATGCATATACACAGGAATATGCATGTATATAAGGAACCTATTCAAATTATAATAATAATAGCCATTTGCCAAATGACAAATGGTCAAAGATATCAACAGGCAGTTCTCATGGAAGAAATCCAGGCTATCTATGTTGTCGTTCAATCATTTCAGTCATGTCTGACTCTTCGTGACTCCTTGTGTGAGGTCCAGAGAAGGGTACCTCCTCTTGTGCTAATAATAATAATAAAATCAAACATTTATATAGCACTTATTATGTTCCAGGCACCATACTAAATGTTTTACAATTATTATCTAATTGGATCCTCATAAAAACTCTGAGACATAGGTGCCAATATTATCCCCATTTTACAGATGAGGAAACTGAGGCAAAGTGACTTGCCCAGGGTCATACTAGTTAAATATCTACAGATTTGAACTCAGGTCTTCCTGACTCCAGGCCTAGTGCTCCATCCACTGTGCTACCTAACCATCTAAAAAGATCCTTAGAAGGGCTCTATCTAAATGTAGAAATTGGTCTAAGAGACCCCATGCATTCATCCCTGGTCTTTCCAGGAATATCTTTCATCAGAAGGCTCTGTCCCTAACTGTTCCTTATCCTTAAACTGACACACAAGGGACCTGGAGTCTCCCTCTCTTCTCTTCCCCTGGGCCAAGGAAGTACACTCCCCACACAGGTACCCTGGGGCAAAGCCCTACTTGCCACCACTTGATTATGGTTCTGCTCTGGAGGAGGGCTACTTTTCTCCAGAGGTAACCTCAATATTCCTTCAGGAACTTTAAGATGGTGGGTACTCACAGAGATCCATGCCTTCTCCAGCCCTAAAACATCCTTCAGGGAGGACAAAAAGTGGTAGTTAGTGGGGCTTGAGAGCTCACCACCAGCTGCCAGGTCAAATGAGATGACACAGCTTTGTCTTATGCACTTACAACAGCTTTTCAGCAGCTCCACCACCGGCTCCTTGTAGAGGGGCACTGACTGTCCTGCCTTCACCATGAAGCATTCAGTCCTACAAGAGCACACAGGCTCCAGAGAGCTCCACCTGGGTACTCTCTCACATGAAAAAGACACCTTCAGTAATTCGTTATATTAAGAACCATCGTAGATTTAATGATAAGACCTACAGACATTTCTATAGCTTCTCAAAGTTTATAAACTTTACACACTCCTACACTTTTTGCTCACAACAGCTCTGTGAGGTAGGCACAATCATTCTCATTTTACAGGAAAAGAAACTGAGGCTCAGAGGACTTTCCCAATGTCAGATGTAAGTGTTAGAGGTGAGACATGAACCAAGGCTTTTCCTGACCTCATGACCAGCAATCTTATCATTGTTTCACACTGCTCTGATGGAAAGCTATCCTGGTACCCCAACCAAGGGTGTTTCATGGTTACATCATCAACATAAGAGCACATTAGCTGTTATCATGAAGATGAAAATCTCACCATGACATCATTTATGACACTGTTCCTATGGAGTTGGCTGACCCTGAGATATTCCAATTATCATCATATTTCTGCAGAATTAGTCAATGCCCTTAGTTCTGAATTTTTCAAATTTTGCCCCAACCAATATTTCTGGGTGTCCTCCCAGCTCCTGTCACTTCATTCTGTGAAGCTCATAACCTCTCTATGGTTCATTTCTGGAATGAGGATCAGGACCAAACTGAATTTTTAAAAAAATCCATAAGCAGTTACCTTGAGAGTAACAGTCACAGAATTTTAATTGTGACAGGTCTGTGTAACAGGCCTACATAAGCATATTCAACTGTCAAACAAATACAGTCATAGCCCTCATAAGATTCTTAGTAGAGAAACATGAAACTTAACAGCCCTTGACTCACCTAAATAAAAAGAAAAAGTGGGAACAAAATGACCCTGACACCATTTTATCTGATTTTTATTCAGTTGGTTTTTGTGAGTACAGATCCATGATATCCTTGAGAAAGGAGATCCCAAGAGGAAATCCCCTTTGACGATGCAAACCTGAAAATGCTCTGCCAATGGTGGGTTCTTAAGAGAGTGACCTTAGAGCACTGAGAAGTTAAATGATTTCCCAGGGTCACACAGCCAGCATGGGTGACAGGTGGCACCACAGGATCATAGATGCAAAGCTAAAAGGGATCTCACAGGTATCCAATGCCTTCATTTTAAAGATGAGGAAGCTGATACCCAGGGAGATTAAGCAATTTACCCAGGACCACCCAAGCAGAAAATGTCAAAGGGGAGTCTGAACTCAGGTCATTCTGACTCCCTGGCCAGCTCTCTTCTCTTAACATTTAATATTTAAAATAAATTGGTTTCCTGACGACATCTACATCTTGCCCCAGGGAACACTTTGGCTTATTCAAAGGATGAAGGAAGAGTCAGGATATAATGAAAGTTAATCACCCCATCAGCACCACCTCTGAACAAAGAGGGACATTAATGAAAGCAGGTCTGCCACAGAAGACAACGTCTCCGCCAAATAAAAAGTCCCAGCAAGGGCACTGTGTCAATATGCAGCCAAGTCAGTACTTATGGCCCCCAAAGGCCCTAGCACTCCTGCTGAAAAGGAAGGAGACCAGAGCAGCTGCCCATACTCAACGGCCTCTTCTCACTGGCTTTTATGATACTGTAAACTGCCAATTATCCTTGCTAATGGGGCCCTAGGGATTACACAGGCAGATGAAACAAACTGCCTTATTTTTAGCTACAAATCTTAAACTCTTCTCCAGCCCAGTCTTGGGTCAGAGCTGCTAAGACAGAAGAAAGGCTGATGCTGCCTTCCCCTTGCTCTCTTTTCTCTGTAAGTGGTGAAATGCCGAAAAGGTAGGGGAGCGGGAAGAAAAAACAAAGAAGACAAAGGACTTGGGCAAGCCCCAAAGTGGAAAATCGGGCCTGAAGTTACTGAAAGTTAATGATTTTTCTCCCAGATCCAAAGCTGAGTTAGCGAGAACTCCCCACCTTCCCACCCTTCTATCCATCCATCCCCCATCTAATTTGGAACAAATTGTTAGGGAATGACGCTTGTTCCTTTGATAGAAATTATATCTGTTGTTCCTGAAGATGCTAAATGATTGTTTTTAAATTTTCAGATACATATTTGCTCCCTTCCACCTGTCCCACCCTTCCCACTCCCATTGAGAGAACAAGAAAAACAAAATCCTTGTTATGAACATGTATAATCTTATACAAGTAAAGCAAAATGCTGCATTGTCCATGTCAAAAAAATTATGTCTCAATCTGCTCCCTGAGTCCATCATCTTTTGGCTGGGTGGTAGGTAATAGGCTAAATCATTTTAATATTGTAATGTCAGAGTAATTAGGCTCTGTAAGATAACCCTTAGGGCACTGAAGAGAATAATTAAAGGGCTACAAAACTGCATACCTTGTGACTCAGTAATACCAATACTAGGCCTGTATCCCAAAGATATCAAATAAAAGGGGAGAAGAACCCAGTTATACAAAAATGTTCATAATTGTTGTTTTGTGGTGACAAAGAATTGAAAATTGAGGGGATGCCCATGAATTGCAGAACGGCTAAATAAGTTTGTTTTCTATATCGTGATGGAATAGTATTGTGCTATTAAAAATGACAAGCAGGATAGTTTCAGAACAGTCTGGGAAGTCTCACATGAACTGATGCAAAGTGAAGTGAGCAGAACCAAGAGAGCCCTGTACAAAGTAAGAGCAACATTATAATGATGATCAATTGTGAAAGACTCAGCTCCTCTGATCAGGATAAAAATCCAAGACAATTCCAAAGGACCCATAGTGAAAAAATGCTACTCACCTGGTGGAGGGGAGAACTGATGAATTCTGAATGCAGATTGAAGCATACTTTTTTCACCTTCTTTATTTTTCTATTTTTGTCATGCATGGTTAATATTGAAATATGTTTTGCATAACTTCACATAAATAATTGATATCATGTTGCTTGTCTTCTCAAAGGATGGGAGACGGGTGGGAGGGAGAGTATTTGGAATTCAACATTTTAAAAATTTCATGTTCAAATTTTTTATATATAATTGGGAAATATTTAAAGAAATGGAAAAAATATTTAAAAATATACTCACCACCCCCTGACAGAGGTGATGGGGCTAAATATGCAGAAGGAGCCCAACTATGTTTGGGCTTTTTTTTTTTTTTCCGAAGAAGGGAGACCTGGGAGTAAAAGTAAATGTAAATTGAAAAATAAAATAAAGAGTACATCCTCTATCAAAATGCAGAATGAGATACACTCTTGGACATAGTCAATGTGGGAATATGTTTTGCTTGGTTATGCTTATTTGTTACAAGGGTTTGTTTGTTGTTGGTTTTTTTTTTCCTATGGGAACAAAGGAATGGGAAGAAGGAAAAAATGCTAGCTATTGAAAAAAAATTTTTAAGACTCTCTGGCTTACAGATGGGTAGAAATAGCCTTAACAACAGGAAAATGAATAAGATTCAGGCAACTACCTGGAAAGAGCAAAAACCTAGGCCAATTGAGCCACAGAAGTGTGAAGAAATGTATCTGCAGAGTCAATGCAAGAGGTCCTGAGGCCAAAGGAGGGAGGAATCTTTAGGGCCAGATAAGGAAGCAGCTTCCTTCTCCCAGAGGAAAGCAAAACATAGCTCAAGGTCAACAGTGTTGACCTGGGAGTTGATAATCAAAAAGAAATGTTAAAACAACAAAACAACAAAACCAGATCTGGGAGAAATGCCACTCCCCCAAAACTATTGTGGGCTCTAAGGTCTAGCAACTCCTCTCCAGTTCCAGAGAGGAAAAGGAACCAGGGTGAAGTGTCCCTAGAATTATGCCAATCAAGCCAGTCTGTAGGTAGGCTCTATCCTAAAGGAATCTGTGCTTTTAAGACTCATCTATTTCTATGTTTTCTATTTGTTTTCCTTCATTTATTTTCCTGATAAAAATTCCTTTTGAAAAATTCCAGCCATGTCATGGGGGAAAGGAACTTTAGTCATAGTAGAAATAGGGAGGAGGAAGAGAAGATGGGAGTAACTGCTGGACCAGTTACCACAGCCCCCACCCAGACTCTGCTGTTGCCCAGTCTTCTTTCCCATCTCACAACCACCAACACCACGCCTAAGAGAAGGGCTGAGGGAGACTATGCACAGGTGGTAGATCCAATGATATGAACAAATATTGCCAGCCTCTCTACTGGGAGTCAAAAATTTGTACTTCTCCTTCCTTGTCTGCCATCAGCATTGATTCAACTTCTCCAAACACAGGGGCCTATCATTCCCTTCACTTCCGTACCTCCCAAAACAATCTGGTCTTCAATAATGGCCCTAAGATAGACTCCCCCAAAGACCTGAAGTTTCCTTCATGTTGGGTATCTTTTTTCCAGTGAAGAATTCTACAGTTTTCTTTTGGTTTCCTCAAGGTCAAGGTAGGTTTGTGAAAAGCTGTGAAACAACCTATGCTAAATATAAGGGTGTCTACCCTCACTCTGAACTTTTTCTGTTTAAAGTACAAAATGAAGCCTCTTCACTGAGGTTTATAGAGACCCTTCTATCAGGTTGCCAAGTAGCCTATATTCTGCCTGAATTACTATGATTGTTTATGAAAAAATATCTTTAATAAATCTGGATGCAGTTTGGCTTGGGGAGAGAAAAGAATTGACTTTGGGAAGAAAATCTTCTAAGATGTTAGGGTAGGGAAAGGAGTGGGATGGATCTGCCTCAAATCCCCATGGAAATTGGGTTTGGCAGAGGTGAGAAACACACAAGTGTAGATACCCAGAATCTGAGAGTTAAAAGGGATCCCAGTGGCCTCCTTGTCCAGCATGTGCCTAAAGAAGAGTCCCATCTACCAACCCTCACTTGATGGCCTCCAGAGAGTGGAAAATTGCTAACTCCTGAGGCAAGCCATCCCACTTTAGCGTAGCTCTGTGGCGTCTCCCCTCTGTCAGAAAGTGAGCAACATCCTTCATCGGTGGTCCTCTGGAATCTTAGTTGTTGACTGCAATGATTACAATTCACAAGTCTTTGAAAAAAGTTCACTTTTTCAATGTTACTAGCTGTGTGACCCTGTGCAGATCACTGACTCCTGTTTGCCTCAGTTTCTTCAACAGTAAAACAGGGATAATAATAGCAGCTATCTCCCAGGGTTGTTGCAAAAGAGATATTTGTTTCTAAAAATGCTTAGCACAGTGCTGGGCACATAGTAGATGATATATAAAAATATTTCCTTCCCTTTTGTGGCATCCTGGCCCCCTGACACCTTCTCAGAATCATATTTTTTAACTAAAAAAATAAAATGCATATGATTTTGCCAATTATAATGAAATGCAGTTATCAAAATATTTTTTTAAAGTTCCCGTGAAATTCAAGTTAAGAACCCTGGTTCTAATGTATTAGGAAGTCTTTCCCAACACTAAGCCCCTAAGTTTGCTTCTGTCACCCATTGTTCCTGGTTCTTCCTTCGGGGGTTAAACAGGAAAAGTCTGGTCTCTCTTCCATGTGATAATCCTTCAAATACTTGAAAATAGATACAATTTCCTTCCCAAGTATTATCTTCTCCAGGTCCTTCCTAGAATCCTCCTGTAGAAGAACTCAAAACCCTTTACTCTATCCCACCTGTCCTATGGATCAACTTTGCAGCTTCTAAATATCTTTCCTAAGATACGGCACCCACAGCTGAACCCAATACGATCTTAAGAGGGCAGGGGGCTCCTCACCTGCCCACTGCTGGACCCTACACCATTCTTATTATGGCTCAGAACTGGATACCCCCTCAATCTCATACACATGAATTTGGTTTTTTGGATCCAAGTGTATTTTGACACTTGTCTCTATTAAATTTCACCTAAAACTGTGGGTGTAGATTCCTTCCCATTTGGATTTTTTCCTCATATTAAGCTTTAGAAGAGAAAAAGAAAGAAAGAAAAATTCAAAGCTTAATTTCTGCCACCCCATCAGTGCAGGAAGCACAGATAATGAAAAGAGGCATTCCATAGAGACTCTCTTACCATTGCTGTTGGTGAACTGTTTCCAACTCTTTGTAATTCCATCTGAGGTTTTCTTGGCAAAGATAATGGAGTGGTTTGCCATTTCCTTCTCTATTGTGTGGCCAGGCCAAAATAATATTGACAGCGGCCTTTGAAGACCTTTTGTTACAACACAAACTGGACAAGGTCCTAAGGCAAGAGGACAGACATCGATTTCTTGTTCCCTTCTGTCCTTCTGCCTTTCTCTAACCAAGAAGCTAAGGAACTCACAGTAAGCACCATCTTGTGGTCTGAGTGGAGGTCTGAGGCACCATAGATGTAAAATATGCCATCATCTTCGAAGCCAATTGGCAGCAGTGGGGAGAAGAAATGCTGGGCAAAGTAATGAAGCACTTCCATTTGCCTCCATACTCTGAAAATGAAAAAGGGAAAGGAGGGAGAAAAAGGGAGACTGCAATAAGCCCTAGGGGATTTGCTCAACCAAATAGGAGACCTGAAACAAATGAGAAGTTCAAAGCAAAAGTTTTTTTAGGTTTTCACTAGATTCCCTACGTGGTACCAAACTGGAAATTGAGTTTATGTTCTACTCAACTGAAGATTGTTTGTAAATCACATTGGAACCTATAATGCAATTCTAATGGCAATGATGGTCCACGTGGTGGCTAGATTTCCAGGCTAATAGTAGAAGTATAGTCCTGTACCAATAGGATCATGGGACTTAGATCTGGAAGGGACCATGGAAATCATATATCCTGACTCTCTCACTTTACAGAGGAACAATCTGAGGCCCAGAGACGGAAGGTGCATGATTAGTAACAGAACTTTCAATTACCCTCCCTCTCTGCAGAGACCACACAAGAATATGTTTTTAGGAAAATTCAGAGCTCCAATCTGAGATGTGAAAAATATATCTCCCCTTGGGATCAGTGATCCTCCTCCCCTCTTCCCCCTACTTGGAACTGTGGAGCAATCAGTCAACAAGAATTTATCAAGAATTTACTATGTGACAGGCACTGTGCTAAATGCCAGCGACACAAAGAAAGACAAAATCTGTGAGAACAGATGCCTTCAAGTTTCAGGCCCCTGATAATATTTCCCATGTCCTAAGACACAGACTCAAGAAGAAATTGCAGGATATAAAATAAACCCACATACATCGTTGGAATTTCTATATGTTACTAATAAAGCCCAGTAGCAAGAGATAGAAAGAGAAATTTCATTTAAAGTAACCATAGACAACACGAAATATTTGGGAGTCTACTTGCCAAGACAAATCCCAGAACTTTAAGAACACAATTACAAAACACTTTTCACACAAATAAGGTCAGATCTAAATAACTAGGAAAATATCAGTTGCTCATGGGTAGGTCGAGCTAATACAATAAAATTGAAAATTCTACCTAAACTAATTTACTTACCTAGTGTCATACCAATCAAACTACCAAAAATTATTTTGTAGAGCTAGAAATATAACAAGATTCACCTGGAGGAACAAAAGGTTCAGAATATCAAGGGAAATAATGAAAAGAAATGCAGGGGAAGGTGGCCTAGCTCTACCAGATCTTAAATTGTATTATAAAATTACTTGGTATTGGCTAAGAAAAAAAAATAGTGCATCAGTGGTATAGGTTAGGCACACATGACACAGTAGTCAGTGACTACCCAAAGACTCCAGATTCTGAGATAAGAACAAACTATTTAACAAAAACTGTTGGGAAAATGGAAAATATTATGGCAGAAAGTCAGAAACTAGGCATAGACCAACATCATACACTTGTATACCAAGAAAAGGTCAAAATGGGTACATGATTTACCCATAAAAGGTGATACCATACGCAAATTAGGAGAGTAAGGAATAGTTTGCCGGTCAGATCTATGGAGAATGGAAGAATTTATGACCAAACAAGAGATAGAGAACATTATGAAATGCAAAATGGATAATTTTGATTATATTAGATTTAAAAGTTTTTGCGTAAACGAAGCCAAAGCAGTCAATACTAGAAAAGAAGGAGAAAGCTGGGAAACAATTTTTATAACCAGTATCTGTGATAAAGGCCCCACTTCTAAAATATATAGAGAACTGAGTCAAATTTATGAGAATACAAGTTATTGTCCAATTTATGAATGATCAAAGAATATGAACAGGCAGTTTTCAGAGGAAGAAACTGAAGCTATCTATAGTCATATGAAAAAATACTCTAAATCACTATGGATCACAGAAATGCAAATCAAAACAATTCTGAGGCACCACATCACATCTATGAGATAGACTAACATGACAAAACAGGAAAATGATAGATGTTGGAGAAGATGTGGGAAAATTGGAACACTAATACGTTGTTGGTGGAGTTGTGGACTAATCTAACCATTCTGTAGAGCGATTTGGAACAATTTTGGAGCAATTTTCCCAAAGAGCTATAAAACTCTGCATACCCTTTGACCTGGCAATAACACTGCTTGGTCTGTATCAAAAAGAGATCATAAAAATGGGGAAAGGACCCACATGTACAAAAATATATATAGCAGAAATTTTGTGGCGGCCAAAAATTGACAATTGAGGGGATGCCCATCAATTGGGGAATGGCTGAATAAGTTGTGGTATATGAATGTAATGGAATACTATTGTTCCATAAGAAACAATGAGCATGTGGACTTCAGAAAAACCTGGAAAGACATATGAATTGATGCTGAGTAAAGTGAGCAGAACCAGGAGAACACTGTACACAGTAACAGCAACATTGTGTAATGACCAACTTTGATAGAGTTAGTTCTTCTCAACAATACAAGGATCTAAGACAATTCCAAAAGACTCATGATGGAAAATGCTATCCACATCCAGAGAAAGAACTATGGAGTCTGAGTGTAGATCGAAGCATACTATTTTCTCTCTCTTTTTTTGTTTCTTTCTTATGGTTTTTGCCCTTTGGTTCAAATTCTTCTTTACAACATGACTAATGTGGAAATATGTTTAGTATGATTGTACATGTGTAGCCTATATCAGATTGCATGCCATCTTGGGAAAGGGAGAGTAGAGGGAGGCAGAGAAAATTTAGAACTCAAAATCTTCTAGCAGTGAATGTTGAAAACTAAAAACAAACATAAAATTTTTTTAAAAATTTAAAAATAAAATTATTCTGCTTTCTAAGTTCTCACCCCAATGGAAAAGAGGGAAGTATTTTTTCAACAGTACTAAATAGTCAAGAATAGTAAGAGGGAAGGTATTTTGCAGCATGATCCATGTTAATTGGCTTGTCAGTTTATTTCAAGTCTTTGTTCTGTTACTTTTCTTCATTTACTGATGCTTAAATTGATTTAGAGAAAGTTAGCAGTTGAATACCACTGTGACCTCTTAGAGAGTTCACATCCATATTTAATTATCTCCCCCTTTTTTGCAAAGGTGGGGGCAGGAATCTGCTGTCTTTTCATAGTTAAATACGTTATATTTTCTTGATATTGATGTATTGAGAAGTATAACCATAAGAGGTTTTCATGGTACATGGGCTACAGAAAAATAAAACCATTCTGCCAAATGTACTGGAAAGTATTTTGTATAAATGTGCTGTCTTGTAATTAAAAAATTTTTATGCCAACTGAATACACAGGAGTGGAGTAAAAGATGACTTATTGTTGTCAGTTGTTATTTTTGTTGAAAATTTTGATTTCAATAGACTCATATTTAACTGTCCCAAAAGAGATCATTGCAATAATACAGAGCCTGTAATAGGGTGGTGGCTTGAGGAGAGGAGAAGAGAGGAGAGGAGAGGAAAAGAGAAGAGAAGAGAGGAGAGGAGGGAAAGGGGAAAGAGTAGAGGGGGAAAAAGAAGAGAGGAGGAGGGAGGAGAGAAGAAGCAGGGTGGACATATGTGAAAAATATTGAGAAGACGGAAACAATAAGATTTAGCAACTGATTGAATCTGTAGGACAAGGGGCAGTGAATTGTCAAAAATGACAAAAAGGGTCAGAACATTGATGACAAGAAGGATGGTAGTGCCCTTGATGGTAGGGAAATTGAGAATAGGAGTAAGGCAGCCTGTGCAAAGGTACAGGGCAGGGGAGATAGACTGTCATGTCCCAAGAACAGCAACAAGGCTCATTTGCATGTGAAGAGTAAGGAAAAGTCAGTGTGGGGAACAAAGTGGAGCCAGACTAGGAAGGGCTTTCGATGCCTAACAGGAGTTTCTATTTCATCCTAGAAGCAGTAAAGATCCATTGAGGCTTCTTGATCAGAAGAGTGACATGGCCAGATCTTTCCTTTGAGGACATCAGTTTTGTCAGTTATGTGAAGGATGAATTGGATAGGAGAGAAACAGAAGGCAAGGTGACAAAGGGGGAGGCTACCTCAATAGCCCAGGTGAAGGCTGGTGAGGGTCTGAACAAGGGTGGGGGCCATGTGAGGAGAGAAGAGAGGCCAGATGTGATAAATGTTGTGAAGGCTTGGCAACTGCCTGGGCATGGGAGATGAGGAAGGAGAAGTTGAGGATTCCTGAGAGATTAACAAAACTGGAGAAGTTAAGAAACGTGGGTTTGGAAGGGAAAAATAATGAGTTCCACTTGGGACAGTAAATTTAAGATGTGTCTGGTACATCCAGTTAAAAGGTCCAGGAAGCAGCAGGAGAAGTAGAATTTTAATTCTGAGGCTAATGAGGGCTGTTGACAGATTTGGGAGTCACTTCCATAAAGATTATAGGTGGATATACACGAGCTGTTGAGAAGCACCAAGAGAGATACAAGTGGACTCATCACAGACCCTCAACACGCACCCAACACATAGGGGTTATGATGAAGATGATAATTCAGCAAAAGAGTTGGAGGAGATAGGACAGGAAGGAGAACAGAGGGAGACCAGTGTCATAAAAACCCAGGAGAGAGTTTCTAATATGAGCCAGTGGTCAACAGTGCCCCAAACTACAGAGGTCAAGAAGAGGAATTGGGAAAAAAAGAGGATCAAATTTAGAAATTAAGAGATGGTTGGTAAACTTGGAGAGAGTAATTTCAATAAAGTGGGTGGTTCTGAGACTGAGCTGGTTTCCACCACCCTCAGTATGTCATCTCACATTATTAGAATGTGAGCTCCTTGAGGACAGGGACTGTCTTTATTTTTCTCTTTGTATCCTCAGGGTTTAGCACATTGCTTACCAAAATTAAGAGCTTGATGGATGCTTTTTTATAAACACATTAAAAAAATTTCTGAGCTCTGAAACCTCTCCCTCCCTTCCATCCCCCCATATCCATGGAGAAAGCAAGAAATGTGATATTATTTATACATGTGAAATTATGCAAAACATTCTATATTATCCACGTTGGGGGGAAAAATCATGAGAAGTAAAGAAAGCAACAAAACTTATGCTTCAATCTGCTTAATGAATACTTTTTCATTGGAAGCCCAGATTACAAGAGGTTGAGGAGCGGCATCTGAGGAAGTGAAGGCAACAAGTGTAAATGGTTTTTTTTTTTCCCTAGAAGTTTATGATAAAGGGAAAGACAGACAAAGGATAATAGCTTGGGAGACTAGCAGGACCATGTGAAGATTTTTGAGGGGTGTTTTTAAAGGATGAAGTAGATATTCACACATCAGTGAGCAGCAGCAGAGCTGATAAAGAGACACTGAAGATTTCTAGGGAAAGAGAATCGTCAAAGAAACAAAGCTTCCAAAGGAGGTTGGAGAAGATGGGGTCAAGGGCAAAAGTAGAGTAGTGGGCCTTGGGAAGGAGAAAGACCCCATCTTCCTGCAAGACTGGAACAAAGCAGAAGAGAATGGAAAATGACATTGAGAGGAGCTGATGGCCTCAGTTTTCCTGGGAAATAATTAAGCAAGATCCCTCTTGATATGTAATGACCATGTCACTTGGACCTCACAAAGAACTTTTGTTTGGATGGTGATGATGATAATAGCATTTACATAGTGCTTTAAGATTTACAAAGAGATTTATCTGTTATCTCATTCTCACAACAACCTTGAGAAGTAGGTGCTGCTATGATCCCCATTTTACAAATGAGGAAACTGAGGTAGAGATTAAATGACTTGCTCAGGGTTACACATCTAGTAAGTGTCTGAGGTTGATTAAACTTAAGGTCCTCTTGAATCCACCCTTAAAGCTCTATCTACTGTTCTATCTAGCTGCCTCAAATATACCAATTAATATTAGTATTTATTATAGAGAATCTCTCCAGACAATATTTCCCAGAAGACTCTCAGGATATAATGTGGTGATATTTCTGAGGGGAAAAAAACTTTAACAAGTGTGATAAATGAAGTGTGATGACTCTTGTCCATGCTTAATGCTAGATAAACCATGCCTTCCTGCCTCCTATGTGCCAGGGACCACCCTGGGTGCTGGGAACGCACGGATTGGACTGACATGTGAGATGGGCATTTCCCTGATGAGTTTCCTTGAAAGCTTTGTGTCCTTCTTCTGAGAGAGAAGCTTTGGTGAGAATCCAAGTATTGCATATACAGAAGTGTCTCATCCTGGTATATTTCTGGTGAAGCCAATTTTCTTCCTCTCAGGTACTTCATTTTCTCAATCTACCTTCTTCTTTTGGGGTCTCCATCTCTCTTCATACATATCATTTTATCATACTCCTACAGCCACAAGACTTCTTACAATGGTAGCAATTGAGAGACTCACTTCAAGAAGCCCAGGAAGGAGCCTGCCAGATGTCATTCAGCTGCCAATAAAGGGCCCCCATGGTGTGGCCTTAGCAATGTGTTACTTCACTCTGGCTTCATCAGTAAAATTCTTCTTTCTGTCTTTATATGTTGGGCCTGCATCACCTGATTTAAGAGAAAAGACAAAAGATATACATTGCTATTTATCCTCTTTTGGGTAGGAAACCCTGAGAAAAGAGAGCTGAAGCAATGAAAGCCAGGACTGAATTTCATTCCTGTGTTAGAGGCACCATGGAATTATGCCAATCTCATAGTCACATGTTTCATCTTGAAGGAATTAGGAAAAGTAAATTCTCGCCCAATATGCAATTTTTTTTGCCTGATGATACATATTTATTATTAGGGTTTGGTTTGTCTTTCTTCCCCCACTCCTCAGTTTGGGGGAGGGGGCAAGAGGAAGATGGGAAGGAAAGAAAAAAGATTTCTGGTAATTGAAAAAAGTTAATTCAAAATCACAAACCCTCAGATACCAGTAGAGATTTCAGGCTGATAATTACAATAATTATTGCTGATATTTATATAATACTTTACAACCTACAGAGTGCTTTAAATAAAACAGCCCATTTGATTCAAACAATGTTACCCTGCAAAGTACTACAAGGTATCTATCACTTATTAAGCATTTATATATAACAAATTAGTCACTTGTGTGGTAGCCACTGAGGTTACCAAAAAAAAATGAAACCATCTCTGCCCTCAAGGAGTTCACAATCTTGCCCACAGAAATAACATGCACCTATATAGCCAGATACAACATAGAAACATTGATACAACATAAAATAACGTGAATCAGGGAAGGAGGACACATCTAGATAGAATAGAAAAAGGTCTCATGTAGAAGGTGATGCTTGAGCTGGACCTTTAAGGAGCCTAAGGATTCTAAGAGGCAGAGGGAAGGAAGGAGATAACATTCCAGGCCTGGCAAACAACTTAGTACAAAAGTTTAGAGATGGAGCATTTAATAAGGAAGAGCACATATAAGTAAAACTAATAAGGTCACACTGGCTAGACTGCAGAATTTGTGAAGGGGAATACTGTGTAATAAGGCAGGAAAGAAAAGTGGGGCCAAGAGGTAAAAGGTTTTAAATGCCCCCAGAGATTTATTTGATCCTAGAGGTAATAAGGAGCAGTTGGAGTTAAGATAGTAGAGTGACATTGTCAGGTGTTATGTAGCCCTATTTTTCAGATAAGGGAACTGAGACTCAGAAAAGTTAAATGACTTACAAACCAGTGAGTATCAGAGGTAGGATGTGAACTCATCTGGTTCCAAATCTTTGCCTCCATACCGCAGTGCATCCTATGATGATACTCAGGCAGAAACCAAACTAAAAAAAATTGTTTAAAAGCCATGGGAAGATGTGTGATATTTTCTTGTTCTCTTTTTATCTTGTGTTCCCAAAGAAATTAGGGGTGCTGGTAAAAGGAAATTAAAGATAGATAAATGAAAAGTCACATATTTTAATTAAACAAAAATCGAGTGTGGAAGCAGAAGATGGAGAAGACATCATCAGAAAGCAATTCACATGAACATGTCCTAGTGTACAAGCAAGCACAAGGAGTCATCATGGAGTGTTATGGCAGTCAAAAAGGGAAGGAAACCCTAGAATGTATTAATACGAGTCACATGTACTGAGCAAAGGAAGTAAGAGTCCTTCTTCAGCAACATACAACTCAGAGAAACCTATTTGAGAAGGGACATGTAAATACTGCAATGCAACCAGAAGAGGGTGACCAAGATGCTGAAGGGACTAGAAACAATGACCTAGAAAACACGGCAATTTCCACTTAATAAATATTTGTGGAATTCAGTCAGCTAAAGAAAATAGGGGTGTTTAATTTTTAGGAGAAGACTTAGGGGGAATAAATGTCAGTCTTTAAATACTTGACTCTTTGTCTTGTGAAAGAAGGATGAGATTTATGTTACTTGTCCCTCAAGCTATGGTGAATAAAGACTAATGTGTAGAGGCAATAGTGAAACATATTTGTGCTCAGTGTCAGGAAAAACTTGCCAAATGTAATGGTAATCAGGGTGGGGCTTTTTGCTGTTCTTCTCCTAAATGCCTTTAATGATTCTGGCCTTTGTTTGAATGGGAGTGTGTAATATTAATTAAGGTGGGACTTTTTTTACTGTTTTCTCTTTTGGAGCACTTATTTAATCAAGTGCCCTTGATGAGTCCAGCCTTTGTTTCTTTGATTAAATTAGGAGTCTTTGATTACCTCCTTGCCTCAAGGGAAAGTCTGGTTTGCATGGGCTTGAGTGACATGTTTGTGATGCCAGAGGTTTTTAGGTCACTTGGGTTTGAGTCACACATTGTGATGCCCTTTGACCCTGAACAAGATATATAAACCCAGAGGCTGGCATTCTCCCTTGAGGCTCTCAGTCACTGGAAGAGTGTCATAGAACACTGGGCAGCAGTTTTAAGAGCCTCCCAGCTTGCAAACCCAGATGTTGGAACTTTGTTAAGCCCTAGTAATTATCAATTGAGATTTGAATCAGACAAGTTCTGTCTGTTGATGTTTGTAATTTATTTGTGTCTGCTCTGAAGCTCAGGTTGCTGGTTTTTCCTCCTGAACTAAGTGAATGATATTTGTATGTTGGATTAAAGTGAGATTGTTAACCCCTTAAAGTCACTTTCCTCAGCAAAGCAGATCAAAATAACCTGTGTTAGTGGACTTCTGTGTGCTGGTTGTTGTTGGTTTTACACAGCCACAGTAGCTGCTAGCCAGATTGTTGCTACAGGCTAGTAAAGTGGGATCTTGTTTTGGAATGTTTCTCAGCACTAAGACAATTGGGAGTCATTGATTTGTATATGATGTGGTGCTGGTGGTTGGAGTTTTCCCACACTGATTTCTCACACTCTAAATGGTGAGTCTCAAGTGCCCCAGGGTCCTGAGACAGGTATATAAGATCTGAGGTTGGAGTTTGACTTTTGGGGGTACATTCACTGAAAGAATGTGGATGACAAGACTCTGGGCAAACCATTGAACCTGCCCCACCCCTGGTTTTTTTACCCAGACAGATAGATATTGGTGTTTCTCCGGTAACTATGAATTGTGATTTGAATCAGACAAGGTCTGTCTGTTGATGTTTGTAATTTCTGTTTGTATCTGTCTTGAAGTTCAGGGGGCTGATCTTTTCCCCTTGAACTAAGTGAATGATATACGTACGTTTGATTAAACTGAGATTGCTAACCCCCTAAAGTTGCTTTCCTTAGAAAAGCAGATCAAAGAACCTGTGTTAGTAGCCCTTCTGTATGCTGGTGCTGTTGGTCTTACACAACCACAGTAGCTTTTAGCAGATTGTTGTTACAAAATAGCGTAGTCAGCAGGATCTGCAGATTAAAAGGGAAGTGTGGAGTTTTGGGGTGCTGAGATGGTAGCTGAATGTTTCCCAGTTGTTGGGCTGCTGTTTGTACTTGTGGTGGCTATGGTTCTGTGGAGCTCTAGAGGCCTGAGGGAGAAAAGGCAAGTACCAGAGATGAGAGTGGTTTCCCAGGAGCCCAGAGCAGGGGCCCTGGGCCATAACCTCTCCTTCCCTCTCCCTACCCCACTAGCACTCTGGGGGGAGATAGGACAGAGCAGAGGCTGTGGGAGCAGAACAAGCAGAGGCTTGGGGGAGGAGTGGATGGCTAGAGTCAGAGTTTCAGTTGATAAGCCTGGCTCTGGAGGACTGTGTTGGGAGGGTGAATGTCTTGAGATTGTATTATATGTGGAGTTTTGAAACAGGAGTGGAGAATGGCCTTCCTGCGGAATCGATGGAAGCAGGAGCAGGTGGTGAGCAGAAAGAAGAAGCAGATGGTGGCTGCCGACATATTGACCCAGATGGAGCAGAAAACTGCTTGCATGAGAACTTTGGAAAGGTGAAAGTGGTGAGCTGCCTTCTAGCCAACTTTGGTGAGGTGAGCACAAAGGTGGGGAACCACCTACACAGGAATTGTAAGAGAAGAACAGCAAAAAGCCCTGCCCTGATTACCATTACACCAACAAAAAGAGCTAACCAAAGTAGAAAAGGATATCAGGGGGATAACAGTTAATTTCCCATAACTGGGAGTCTTCTAAATAATTGTACAAATAATGATTGTTCATGGGTGGGCCAAACTGACTTAATAAAAATGACAATAGTATCTAAATTAATTTACTTATTTAGTTTCATACAGTCAAACTACCAAAGGATTACTTTATAGAACTAGAAAAATAATAATGTAAGGTCATCTGGAGGGGAAAAAACAGGTCAAGAAAGGAAAAAAATGGAGTTTCCATGGAAAGAAGGAGCTCTGAAAGTATTAGACCTCAAAAACAAAATTGTACTCATCAAAACAATTTGGTACTGGTTAAAAAGCAGAGAGGTTAACCAATGGATTATATACGAAATTTACAGAAGCAAAAGAACTTAGCAGTTGAGTACTCAATAAACCCAAAGACCCCTGTTACTGGGGTAAGGATTCACTATCTCACAAAAACTATTGGGAAAACTGGGCAGCAGTCTTGCAAAAATTAGGTTTTTTTTTCTTTTTTTTGTTGGATTATTTATTTATTTAATGTTTTTAGTTTTCAGCATTGACATTCACAAGAGTTTGAACTACAAATTTTCTCCCCATTTCTACCACACCCCCCAAGATGGCATATATTATGGTTGCCCCATTCCCCAGTCAGCCCTCCCTTCTGTCACCCCACTTTCCCCCATTCCCTTTTCCCTTACTTTCTTGTAGGGCAAGATAGATTTCTATGCCCCATTGCCTGTATATCTTATTTCCTAGTTGCATGCAAAAACTTTTTTTTTAACATCTGTTTTTAAAACTTTGAGTTCCAAATTCCATCCCCTCTTCCCTCCCCACCCACCCTCCCTAAGAAGGCAAGCAATTCCACATAGGCCACATGCATATCATTACATACTTCACAATACTCATGTTGTGAAAGACTAACTATATTTTGCTCCTTCCTTTCTTATCCCCCTTTATCCAGTTTTCTCCCGTGACCCTGTCCCTTTTTGAAAGTGTTTGTTTTTGATTAGTTCCTCCCCCTATGTGCCCTCCCTTCTATCGTGCCCCCCCTTTTTTTATCTCCTTCCTCCTTCTTTCCTGTGGGGTAAGGTACCCAATTGAGTGTGTATGTTATTCCCTTCTCAGGTCGAATTTGATGAGAGCAAGATTCACTCATTCCCCCTCCCCTTCCCCCTTTTCCCTTCCTACAGAACTGCTTTTTCTTGCCACTTTTATGTGAGGTAATTTGCCCCATTCTATCTCTCCCTTTCTCACTCTCTCAATGTATTCCTCTCTCATCCTTTAATTTGATTTTATTTTTTTAGATATCATCCCTTCATATTCAACTCACCCTGTGCCCTCTGTCTCTCTATATATGTATATTCCCTTCAGCTACCCTAATAATGAGGTCTCATGAATTATACACATCATCTTTCCATGTAGGAATGTAAAAAAAAGTTCAACTTTATTAAGTCCCTTATGATTTCTCTTTCTTGTTTACCTTTTCATGCTTCTCTTGATTCTTGTGTTTAAAAGTCAAATTTTCTATTCAGCTCTGGTCTTTTCACTGAGAAAGCTTGAAAGTCCTATATTTTATTGAAAATCTGTATTTTGCCTTGGGGCATGATACTCAGTTTTGCTGGGTAGATGATTCTTGCTTTTAATCCTAGCTCCATTGACCTCCAGAATATCATATTCCAAGCCCTGTGATCCCTTAATGTAGAAGCTGCTAGATCTTCTGTTATTCTGATTGCATTTCCACAACACTCAATTTTTTTTTCTTTCTGGCTGCTTGCAGTATTTTCTCCTTGATCTGGCAGCTCTGGAATTTGGCGACAACATTCCTAAGAGTCCTCTTTTTGGGATCTTTTTCAGGAGGCGATCAGTGGATTCTTGCAATTTCTATTTTACCCTCTGGTTCTAGATCATCAGGGCAGTTCTCCTTCATAATTTCTTGAAAGATGATATCTAGGCTCCTTTTTTTATCATGGCTTTCAGGTAGTCCAATAATTTTTAAATTATCTCTCCTGGATCTGTTTTCCAGGTCAGTGGTTTTTCCAATGAGATATTTCACATTGCCTTTCATTTTTTTATTCCTTTGGTTCTGTTTTATAATATCTTGATTTCTCATAAAGTCACTAGCTTCCACTTGCTCCAATCTAATTTTTAAGGTAGTATTTTCTTCAGTGGTGTTTTGGACCTCCTTTTCCATTTGGCTAATTCTGCCTTTCAAGGCATTCTTCTCCTCATTGGCTTTTTGGAGCTCTTTTGCTATTTGAGTCAGTCTATTTTTTAAGGTGTTGTTTTCTTCAGTATTTTTTGGGGTCTCCTTTAGCAAGTCATTGACTTGTTTTTCATGGTTTTCTTGCATCACTCTCATTTCTCTTCCCAGTTTTTCCTCTACTTCTCTAACTTGTTTTTCCAAATCCTCTTTGAGCTCCTCCATGGCCTGAGACAAGTTCATGCTTTTCTTGGAGGCTCTTTGACTTTGTTGAATTCTTCCGGTGGTATGTTTTGGTCTTCTTTGTCACCAAAGAAAGATTCCAAAGTCTGAGTCTGAATCTGAGTCCATTTTCGCTGCCTGTTCATGTTCCCAGCCAACTTACTTGACCCTTGAGTTTTTCATTGGGGTATGACTGCTAGTAGAGTATAGAGGACTTTGTCCCAAGCTTGAGGGGCTGCCCTGTTGTGTTCAGAGCTGCACAGCAAGCTGTGCCACACCAGTGATACTCCTCCCCCAAGAACTGCCAACCCAACTGGACTCAGATCTAAGCTGACTCTGCACTCCCGCTCAGATCCACCTCTTAATTCCTCCCACCAGCAGACCTGGGGCCAGAAGCAACTGCAGCTGTAGTTCTGTAGCTGCACCATCTCTGCTGTCCCTGGGGCAGTGGCCAAACCACGAACTCCTTTCACTCTGTCCCAGCAGCTTTTCCCACTGACCTCTGTTGTCTTTGATATTCGTGGGTTGAGAAGTCTGGTGATTGCCACAGCTCACTGATTCAGGGTGCTAGGGCCTGTTCTGCCTGGCTCCTGGTCTGGTTGGTCCACACGGCTCATGCTGGGCTCTGCTTGGCTCTGCTCCCAGTTCTGTGTGATAAACCTTACCCTGAGACCATCCAGGCTGTCCTGGGCTGGAGTCCCTCTGCTATTTTGTGGGTTATGCAGTTCTAAAATTTGTTCAGAGCCATTTTTTATAGGTGTTTGGAGGGACCTAGGTGGGAGCTTATGCAAGTCCCTGCTTTCCAGCTGCCATCTTGGCTCCCAGAAATTGGGTTTGGACCAACATATTACACCATATGCTGAAATAAGTTGCAAATGTATACATGAACTATACATAAAAAGTCATGTCACATATAAGTTGGAAAAGCATGGGAAAATTACATTTTGGATCTACGGAAACAAGAAACCAAACAAGATATAGGATCATAGAATATAAAATGGACAACACTGATTACATAAAATTAAAGGTTTTACATATCACTTGAAGTCTTCAAAACAGAGGTTGGATAAGTGTTTGTTGGCAACCTAGGCATAACTACATGACCTGAAAGTTCCCTCTCATATTTTAGGTTTTATGATTCTATATAATTTTATGAACTTGATGTTTATTTTTTAGTAAATAGGTTGATACTGTTAGAGATATGACCCTCAGAATGAAGATGCTTGAAGACTCTCTGATACTTAACCACTTAAGTGAAGATTGAAGACTCCAACTCATCATCATCAGCCAGAAACTAAGCTATATTATTCTCCAAGTGTAGGCTGAAGGATATCATAACAGGCAATCCCAATTTTAGAGTTAGTGTGGGGTCTAGTTACTTTAATTCTAGCTACTTAGAAAGACTGTAGAAATGCTTCTTCTAAGTTATTCATGAACTGATACAGAGTGAATGAAAATAATGTACACAATTACAACAATACTATAAAGACAAACAACTGTGAAAAGTTTAAGAACTCTGAGCAACACAATGACCAACTATAACTCCAGAGGACTCACGATGAAACATTCTACCTATCTCCAGATGGACTCAAGAGTGCAGATTTAAGCAAATTTTGACACAGCTAACGTGGGCCTTGGTTTTGCTTGGCTATATACATTTGTAATGAATGTTGTTTTTTCTTGTTTTCTCAATGGAGAGGAGAGGGAAATGAAAGGAAGAGAATATGGGGCTAAAATTAAACTAAAATTGAATTTAAAAACATAGAAATCCCTCCTCTAGAGGATCTAGCAGAGTAGGGTGGTTAAAGTACTGAACTTAGAATAGAAAACAACTGAGTTCAAATTTTACCTCTTACAATGACTAAATGTGGAACTAATGGACAGGGCCCTTAAACTCTCTTGGCTTTAGTTCCCTCATCTGTAGAGGAAGGGGTGGGGTGGACCTAAAATAACTACCTCTCAAAGTAGTTATAATACAAGCCTAAGTTCACATCCAGCCTCATACACTTACTAGCTGTATAACCCTGGGCAAGTCACTTAACCCTATTTGCTTCAGTTTCCTCATCTGTAAAATGAGCTAGAGAAGGAAATGGCAAACCACAGCAAACTGATGACTGAAAAAAAGACGTAAAATTTTATGTTCTTTACCAATTGATTTAATATTTTCTTTACACAAAAAATAATTTGATTGAGCTTTCAGTCCTAACAGCTCCACAAGAAAGAAGGGATAGTACCTCAAAATGGCCTTACATCTATCTATCTATCTATCTATCTATCTATCTATCTATCTATCTATCTGTCTGTCTATCTATCTATGTGCTAAGTGATGTGAAAATTGAGCCTGTTTTCTCTCCTGTAAAAGGAAGGAGTTGTGCTAGATATTTACTGAGCCACTCATAGTGCTGACATTCTGCAAGTCTTTGTATTCAAAGTTGAAATCATTGCAAAAGTAGAGAAGCCTTGTTTTCAATGTTTTATAAAAAGTTTTGCATTTATCTTAAATTTATTTTATAATAACTTTACTTATCCTACCTCATAATTGCTATATTTCCATGAAAATACATATGAAACGTAGATGAAATAAGAATAAATACAAATATTAAATAAATTCAAGATAATGGAAGGATGCTATGAGTGGGGGCATCAGGCAAGGCCTCATGTGGAAAGTGTCACTTGAACTGGAATTTGGAGGTAGTTAGGTCTTCCAAAAGGTGGAGGTGAGAAAGGAATGGATTTATGACGTGGAGGGAAATCTGTGAAATTGCATATAGACAGAAAGCAGAATGTATTGTGTGAGAAACAACAAGATGGTCAGTTTTTCTGGAGCATAGAATAAAGGGTAATGATACATAGTAAAGCTATAAAGGTAAGTTGGAGGCAGATAGTGAAGGCCTTTAAATACCAAATGATTTTGTATTTGATGCTAGAGGCAAGCGAAATGGTAAGATTCATGCTTTAGAAATAACACTGTGATAGTTCTGTGGAGAATGAATTGGAAAGGTAGCATAGGTTATTAAAGTAGATAAGGTGAGAGATGATGAGGGTCTGATCTAAGGGAGGTGGTACAAGTGGATAGCAGGGGATGAATGTGAAAGATAAGGAGGTTGAATGAAAAAGGTTTGGCAAAAATGATTGAACAAGTTGTGGTATGTGATTATGATGGAATACTACTGTGCTATAGAAATGATGAGTCAATGATCTTAGAAACACATAGAAAGACTTGCAAGAAATGATGAAGAGTAAAATGAGCAGAACCAAGAGAACATTGTATACAATAACAGCAATAGTGTTTTAAGAATAACTTTGAGTGAATAAGTCTATTATATATTTATATTATATTACATCATGATTTTGCCTATTATAAATAATTACAGAGATCATAATTTACCCACACCTGCCTATCTAGTGTGGTTGTTCATATTCTTTCAAAAGTTTGCCACAGGGAGTACACCCAACATGATGAAGCTCTCCCTCGCTTTTTCACAGGACAGGAGTACCAGTGGAGCACTCTGGTTATTGATCTACCAAGCTTCCTTTTGCCATATGACCGTCTTCCCTTCATATCATACAATAATTTGATAATGCCCTTAACTCCTATTTTTCAGAGTTATTTGTTTATCCTATGTTGCATCTTTCTTATACCCACAATGCATCCTTCCCATTTCCCACTGTGACACTCATTTTTAGTTCTTAGTAGACAACAGTGTTCCATGTCTGGCTGCCATGCAACAACACTGGCATTGAAAAGATGGGTGCTTACTTTTATGTGAAGATGTAGATAAGGAAAACAGCTTTGGAAGAAAAATAGCAATCTGGGTCACTCCCTTCTTCCCTTTCAATTCTAGGCCCAATTAATGGACTATTTGTACTGTTCCATATACATACATGCATACACATGTGTTTCAACATTCTGGCTAGCAGCTTCTGTGGGGGTGAAAAACCAACAACAATCAGCTCACAGAATGCTGCAAGCCCAAGTTCTTTTGATCTGCTTTACTAAGGAAAGCAACGTTAAGGGGTTAACAATCTTACTTTAATCCAGCATACAAATATCGTTCACTTAGTTCAGGGGAAAAAGCCAGCACCCTGAACTTCAGAGAAAATACAAACAAATTACAAACATCAACAGACAGACCAAATGCAATTCATAGTTAGTAACATCTGAGTTCAGCCTGGAGCTCAAGAAGGGCTGGCCCAGCGTCATGCAATACTCCTGCTGTGGGTCAGAGCTCCAAAAAAGAGATAGCCAACCTCTGGTTTTATATCTTTTTCAGGGTCAAAGGTGAGTCACACATGCGACTCACCCACTTGACCTAAAATCACCACAAAAATGTGACTTAAACCCACGTGGTCTAAAAGCCTCTGATGTCACACACACATCACTCAAACCCATGTAAAGTAGGCTTTCCCTTGAGGCAAGGAGGTCATCCAGGACTCCTAATTTAATCAAGGAAATAAAGGCCAAACTCTTCAAGGGCACTTGGTTGAATTAAGTGCTAAGAGCCCATTTTGATTGCCAATATAACACGTACGTATGTATGTGTGTATGCATGTATATATGTATGTGTGTATATGTTGTTGGACAAGTTCTATAGGGTATCTATCTGAATGTATATTGAAATCTGAGCAACTGACATTCTTTGTTCACTTTTTCTTTCCTGTGTGGTGAGCTTCTTTAAGGATAGGAATAAGGGTTGCTTAGGATAGGCTGGCATGGATGGGTTTTGCTCTGAATTATGGAAAGGAATACCCATACTAATGAGATAGATCATAGATGCATTGAAATATTAAAACATAATGACCAATATGCAAAATAATTAGCAATATAATGGGAAAATCACTGAACTTTTAGTTAGAGATTCTTGGCTATCATTTTAGCTGGACTAGTAATAATTAGCTGTATGAACCTGAGCAGGTCACTTTGAGACTCTCAGTTTCCTCATCTGTAAAATAGAAATAAAGATGTCTTCTTTACTTGACCCACAATGTTATTATAGGGATCAAATAAGGTAGAGTATGTGAAAATATTTTAAAATTGCATGCATGGTATTATGATATTGGTTGTTTCCATAAATGTGATTTCTATATTTTACACCTGGCCAGTAGAGGGCTCCTAGATACAGCTCTAGCTTGAGACTAATGTGATCTTTATCTTTAATTAAAGTTTTTGTCCTTATTTAGATAATGGCTAAAATATAATAAAAGACATTTTGATGTATAACTACTATCTGTGCTTTTTATAGATTGCTCTGTGAGCTTTATTACTGTATCGAAGACTTTTTCTGGCATCTCATTTTAGGTTCTTTTTTAAAAAATTTAATTATTTTAATAAATTATATTTATTATAATTTAATGTAAACTTACATTTTAAGTTTCAAACTCTCTCTCTCTTCCTCCTTCCCCATCCTACACTAGAGAAAGCCACCATTTGACACAGATTTATAAACATATGTAAAACAAAACTATGTGTACTTCTCTAGATTCTTAAAGGCTATGCTCATAGGGTACAAAGACATTAACCGTAAGCCTAGTGAGAGATTGTATATAATATACACACATACATATACATGCACACATACACATATTCATACATGCTTACACACATACACACATACAAATAATACATATGTATTATTACATATACACACATATACATATACACACATATGTAATCTGATATACACACATATGTAATCTGAGAGTCAACCTAGCAACACTATCAGAAGGAGGGCCACAAGGTGATAAATGTTTTGATCATAGCAACCCATGGAAAATATTTACTAAGACACAGAGAGATCCCAACCTGTGCCAGTGCAGGGAAGCATGAATGAAATCATGGATTGTCATTAAATATTGAAGAAACTGGTAAAACATGAAGAGGAAATTCTATTTTAAGATTAAGTGATTCTCTTCTCATTGTACAAGTCAATATTCAACACATTTAGAGTGCTGTACTAAGTTCTTTTTCTATTTTAACTATGTATTTATCACATTTTCCTACTACTATATCAAGGTTGGGTTAGACAAGTTGTTTTAGATCAGAGGTGTCAAACATACATCTCATAGGCCTCATATGCCCCAAAGCACTCGTGAGGGTGGCCCACATCAGATTAAAATGTCATTGGAAAATATTTAATAAAACAAAAAATTAATAAAACAGATAATATCATATTGGCTTTCCAAATTAATATGTGACCTGCAGAGATCTTTACGTATGGTTTAGTGACCCTCATTTTTATTGAGTTTGACACCAGTGCTCCAGATCATCTGACAGCATGTTAGATAGGCTGTAGTAAGTATTCTTTCGGGGTACGTGTTGGACTACATAGCTACTAATGTTCCTTCCATCTTTCAAAATTCTGTAATTCTATGATTCCAATTATTACCATCTCATCTATAGGTATCAAGGTAATGTGTCATATATCTTAGAAAATCACCCAAACAAAAGCTTGGAATGGAAAATACCCAATATAATCAATTTTTTTCATGTATAGCTCAATTTTTAAGGACCTGTGACTGTAAATGTGGGGGACACTTTCCAACAATAGATTATAGTCTGGGTGAAAAAATATCCATGATTTAGTAGCCATTTTTAAAATTTTGAACTTTCATATATACAGTATCATATGGTTTTTGGAATGCATTTGGAGTTCTGGATTTTGTTTCACTTTATTTTTCTTTTGTCATTGAAGTTGAGTGTTGGGGATTTTGTTCAGGGGCTATACTTTGTTCTCTTCAAGCTACATAAAGTCCTGGAGTCATAAAGTTTAATGACGGTTGTAGCTTAGTCATAATTTCCTGAGGACAATTCTGTTATTGGAGAGCCCTTAGGCTAAATAATTCAGAATTATCTCCAAAGTGCAGACTCTTACATGAACTTTTATAAGATTTAGCATTTAACCTATGTATAAGAAAATGATTAGAAACATGGTTTGCCTCTTTGATAGTTAATTATTCATTCAATAGATATTTACTGAGTACAGTATCTTTGCCAAGAAATCCCCAAATGGGGTCAAGAAGAGTTGGATATGACTAATAGAATAAACAACTATATTATGATGTGGTAGGTGGTATGGTGGGTACAAAGATGAATAAAACATGACCTTTGTCTTCAAAGTTGTCTCACTGGCAAATACAGGTTGCAACACTTTCCACGAAGCTGCAGTCATTTTTTGCATATTCAAATAGACAGAGCTTATACTACTTAGTGTGTGCATGAAAGAGGTGGAAATTTACTGCTTGCAATAGAAATACCATTTTAGCCTGCTCAAACTCACCAATAAATACTCTAATTAATCTGAGTCCCATTCGCATGAGTATGTCTCCTAATTTATGGAGAACAATGCCCTGCAGTGGGCTACCTGATGTGTGAGGTGGAAAGCTAGAGAAAGGTTTATCTCTTTGAGCCTGAGTGTCTCTTCAGGTCTCTTAAGTCTCTTTGGATCTCTTTGAATTCTCTTCATTCTCTTCAGGTTCTTTGGAACTTGTAATATCTTCTGACACTTCTGATTTGCAGCTTTAAGAGAGAAAATGAACAATATCCACCTGATTTCAGGTTGCTTGAGGTAAAATAAGGGGTTGAAATAGAATTATTATGCATCAACTAAAGTTAAAAAAAGACAAGGACAGGAATCAACGTTTCAGACAAAGTAATAACAAAAATGGATCTAATCAGGGAAATTACAATTTCCTAATAGGTATCATAGACAACGAATTATATCAATACTAACACACATGCACCAAATGGCAGAGCACTCAAAGTCTTGAAGGAAAAGTTAAATGACTTGCAGGAGGAAATAGATAGTCAGATTCTACCAATGGGGGACCTCAACTTTTCCTTCTCAAAACTTGATAAATCTAACCAAAAAATGAAGAAGAAAGAAGTCAAGGAGACTAAAAAGAATCTTAGGAAAGTTAGATATTATAGACCTTTGGAGAAAATTGAATGGAAATAGAAAGGAGTATACCTTTTTCTTAGCTTCACATGGCAGTTTTACAAAATTGACCATTTATTAGTATATAAAAACCCTACGAACAAATGCAGAAAAGCAGAAATATTAAATGCACACTTTTCATACAATAATTCAATAAAAATTATATTCAATAAAAGTCCTTGGAAGTGTAGATTAAAGATTAATTGGAAACCAAGTAATTTGATGCAACAAAATTATTGAGTCATAGAACAAATCATAGAAACAATCAATTATTTCAGTAAAGAGAATGACAACAATGAATAACATTCCAAAAATTTGGGTATACAGCCAAAGTAGCACATAGGGGCAAATCCACATCTCTAAAGTCTTAAGTCAATGAAAGAGCAACTCAATTAATTGAGGAAGCAATTTAAAAAAATACAAAATGATCACATTAAGAATCTCCAATTAACATCAAAATAGGAATCCTGAAAATCTAAAAGAGATTAGTAAAATTGAAAGTTAAAAAAAATTGAACTAAAAATAAAACTAGGAACTGGTTTTATTGAAAAACAAAAACAAAAAATAGATAAACCATTGGTTAAATTGTTAAAAGAAAGAAGAAAATCAAATTACCAGTATCAAAAATAAAAAAGATGAATGTGCCACCAATGAAGATAAAATTAAATCAAATGCTAGGAGTTATTTTGCCCAATTATATGCCAGTAAAACTGACAATCTAAGTGAAATGAATGAAGATTTACAAAAATATGAGTTGCCTAGATTAACAGAAGAGGAAATAGAATCCTTAAATAACTCTATCTTAGAAAAAGAAATTGAACAAGTGATAAATGAGTTTTCTGAAAGTATAATCTCAAAAGTAGACAGATTTAAAAGAGAATTCTATCAAACATCTTAAAAACAATTACTTCTGATGCTACATAAACTATTTGAAAAATATTAGAAAAACTGTAAGCATCATTGACCATATCAATAAAAAACAACAAAAATGTGATTATATTGACAGATTTAGAAAAAGCTTTTGGCAAAACAGAAACTCATTCTTATTAAATCACCAGAAAGAATAGGGATAAATGGAACTTTTCTTAAAATAAGTACTACCTATCTAAAATCAAGAGTGACATTATTTGTAATGGGCATAAACTTGAAGCTTTCCCAGTAATATCTGCACTGAAACAAGAATGTCCATTATAACTTCTATTTTCAGTATTATACCAGACATTCCATTTATAGTAAAATGAGAAGAAAAAGAAATGGAGGAATAAAAGTAGGCAATGAGTAAACAAAACTATTGCTCTTTGCAGATGATATGATGGTATACTTGGAGAAAGCTAGAGCATAAACTAAAATATTAGTTGAAACAATTAAATATATAATACATAAAATAAACATACATAAATCATCAGCATTTCTATATACTACCAATTAAGTCCAACAGGAATAAATAGGCAAATTCCATTTAAAATAATAAGGGAGTCTACCCTGCCAATACAAATCCATGAACTAGATAAACACTTTTCACACAAATAAAGACAGATCTAAACAGTTAGAGAAATATTGACTGCTCATGGGTAGGATGAGCTGATATAATAAAAATGACAATTCTACCTAAATTGATTTACTTATTTAGTGCCATAGCAATCAAACTACCAAAGAACTATAGAGCTGGGTGGGGGTTGGGGATGGGGGTGGGGAGGGAATCGCAAAATTCATCTGGAAGAACAAAAGTCGAGAATGCCAAGGGAATTGATGGAAAAAAAATGTGAAGGAAGGCAGCCTAGCAGTAGTAGTTTCCAAACTCTGTACAAAATGATACTCATCAGAACAACTGATTACTGGCTAAGAAACAAAGCACTGCATCAATGGAATAGATTACACACGATATATATAGTAGTAAGTGACCAGAGTAATCTAGTGTTTGATAAACACAAATATCTAAGCTTTGGGGGCAAGAGATTACTATTTGAAAAAAATACTGCAAAAACTGGAAAACAGTCTCATAAAAGCTAGTCAGAGAGCAAGATTTTACACTTTATGAAAAGAAAAGGTCAGCTAGGTGGCACAGTGGCTAGAGCACTGGGCTTGGAATCAGAAAGACTCGTGTTCATGAGTTCAAATATGGTCTCAAACACTTAGTAGCTATGTGACCCAGGGCAAGTCACTTAATCTGGTTTCCCTTGGTTCCTCATTTACAAAGTGAGGTAGAGAAGGAAATGGCTAACTGCTCTAGTATGCTTGCCAGGAAAACCCCAAAATGGGGCCATGAAGAGTCAGACACAACTGAACAACAATGGTAAACAAAAACACAAAAAGACAAGGTCAAAACGGGTAAATGATTTAGACATAAAGACTATAAGTTAATCAGGAAAGCACAGAAAATTTTACCTGTTAGGTCTATAAATAAGGGAAAACCAAACAAGAGATAGGTACATAAGAGCTAAAATGGATAATTTTTGTTACATGAAATTAAAAAGGTTTTGCCCAAACAAAACTAATGGAGCTAAAATTGGAAGGAAAGCAGGAAAGTAAAGAAAATTTTTTTTTACAAATTTCTTTGATAAAGCCCTCATTTCTCAAATATATAAAGAACTGAGCCAAATTTGTAATCATAAGACCCATTCTCCAATTAATAAATGATTAAAAGACGTGAAGAAGCAGTTTTCAGAAGAAAGAAACAAAGTTATTCATAGTCATATAAAAATGCTCTAAATCACTAATTAGATCAACGTAAATTTTAAAACTTTGACATTCCAACTCAAACCTATAAGAATGGTTAAAATGACAGAAAAGTAAAACAACAAATGCTGGAGGGGATGTAGAAAAATAGCACACTAATGCACTATTGGTGGAGTTATAAACCGGTTCAGCCTTTCTGGGGAACAATTTGGAACCATGCCCAAAGGGTATACAACTGTGTATAACCTGAGTGCAGTCCTCCAGATTATAATCACCCATACCCATATGTCTGTATTCCAATGAGAGCAAGTGGAAAGGAAAGGGGATTTATATGTACAAAAATAATTATAGCAGCTTTTTTGTGATGGCAAAGATTTGGAAACTGAAGCAATGCCCATCAGTTGGGGAATGGATGAACAAATTTTGGCATATGATCATGATAGAATACTACTCTGTTATAAGAAATGATGAGCTCAATGATTTTAGAAAAAATGGAGAGAAAAATGAACAGAACCAAGAGAACACTATACACAGTAACAGCAGTATTCACAACCCTGGACCCCTGTTCTCAAAGAATGAGGCTGACACCTAACTCATCTGAAATGCTTAGGCTGCATATTGCTAGTATCTGTAGAGGAGCTGGACAGAGGATCTTGGATGATAGAAGGAAAATCAGACTTGTCAGGTGCCTTCAAAAGCTCTTTCTCCTGCTGGCTCTCAATTTCTAGGCCAGCTTCTGAACTAATTCCTTTAGGTTCTGTCTCCACAAATCATCTCCCTCATCATCTGTCCCTGTTTCTGTAGCGGATATTGTCACCATTGGAACAGACTGAGATGCATGCTCAGAACCATCGGCAGTAGTACTTTTGGTAAATACAGTCACTGGAGTTGCAACTTGTGGGGAGTAGGACCACTTTGGCCACCAGACTCTAGGAAGAGTCCTAGGAAGAGTGGTGTTTCATACATACTTAAATCTCCTTGAGATACAAGCTTACCAAGATCTTGGTGGATAGAACTTGTTTGTGGCATATCTTCAGGGGATCCAAACCAGAACCTAGAAACACCAGCAATCTGAGGTGAATGAATTACTTCTGCAAATGACTTTGAGTGAATAAGTTATTTTGTCTATTACAAATACTCAAATTAACTATAAGGGACATATGAAAAAAGAGGCTATCTGCATCCAGAAACAGAACTGATAAACAGAAGTATGAATAGAATAATTTTACATATATATAAATATACGTATGTGTGTATACCTATTTGGGTCCAATGGTAGCCATCTCTAGGGCACAGGGGGAGGGAAGAAAAAAAGAGAAAAGAAATTTACATAATAATTTTGTAGTATATTTGAAAGGAATGGCAAATTGTACATAGTAGATTTTTAGTTTCATATACAATCATCTTTTTATTGTACCATGTTATAGAAATGTTTGTTATTATGTATTACATATTATAAACTAATAAATCTTGTATAAATTAAAAATAAAATTAGTGAATAAGCATTTATTTAATATTTACTACATGCCAGGTACTGTAAAGGGCTGGGAATAGAGCCACTTCCCTAATTTACATTATTTAATTTTTTAGGTAAACTTCCCCACTCCCAACTCAGCTTAATATTTCAAATTGGTGGGTTTTTGGTTTTAACTGTAGGAAAACTACACCCAATAAAATTTTAAAAATTAATATGGTTTCCCAAAGTGAGTTAGGAAAATAGTGATGCCTGATATTTTCTTTGATCTACATGTTTATCCTCATCTGTTTGGTTTTATTAATAGTAACAAGAATTTCATCCAAGTTACTAAAGGCTGGATATCAGATTCAACTTACATATGTGTGTAAGAGACAATATGGGGACATTCAGGTGATACGACTATATCACATAGGTGTATATGTGAGAGCAGGATTTGGGGATGGAAGCAGTTACATTTTGCTTGAGGCTGAGTTTAAAATAAATACTAGGTGAATCACAAAATAGCATTTACCTATATTTTTATTGATACTTGACTCATGATGTGCTTCTACATTGCAGGGTAAAAATAATGTCTCTCTTTGTATGTGATTCATTCTTTTAAGCCACAAAGAGTGAAATGAAATAGAGTCTTCATTTATATTTTTTTCCTGACAAGATAATAGGACTTGTCCTGCTGCTAAGAAATGACTAAGACGTTCATTTGATGAAGAACACTAAAAATTTTAACTATCTAAATTCTGTATAGGAAATTGTATCTTCCAGGGCATTCTAATCTGGAAGAGTTAATACCGATTCTGAAAGTGAACTCCTGAGAGAAAAGGCCCACCAAGACTTTACAATGAGTGGAATATTCAGTACGGTCTTGCCTGGTGGCTGGAAAATGGACCAGGTGCTTTCTGGTTTTGTTTTTCTGTGATTAGGACAAAAAGTTCAGGAGGTCCATCTGTGTAGATACTGACTTTTAAGTTCCAGGAATGGATCCTGCTTTGTGATTATGAACTGCTACTTGGTATGAAGGTTCTTGTGTTATTAAAGCAATGCCAGAGCAAGGAAATGGGTACCTGTCAGAGAACAAAGAAAATTCTCCTTGATGTGCACAATGAACCTTTTTCATCATCCTCAAATTAGAAGAAGAAATAAAATGCGTATCTGAGGCCATACCAAACAAAACTGAGTTTTCTGAAAAGATACTTTTTTTTAAAAGGGGAAAAAACTTTTCTTATGCTTTGTGCTGGAACAGAAGAAAAAAGTCCTCTGTTCCATTTAAAGGTTCATGCTTCCCCCATAAGGTTATATTCTTCCACCATCTCCTGTTTCACTCTGGTGTCTACTGAAGAGGTGACCTTTTTTGTTATCAACGATACCTCTGCAAGGACCGTTAGTCCCTCCCTGCTGTCTTCTTCAACAGGTTGTCCCGACTATCATCCTTCATCCCTAATCTTCAGTCTCTTCCTATGCCACTGGCTCCTTTCCAGCTTTCTAACAAACGTGTCCATATTTTCTCCATTCTTAAAAAGCTCTCACTTGATCTGACTATCCCTGTTGGTTTCATGCTTTATCTCTCCTCCCTTTCTACCTATATTCTGAGAAACCCATCCACTTTAGGTATCTCTACTTCCTTTCTTTTTGCTCTTTTAAACTCTGTGTTCCAACCTCATAATCCAGTTGAGAAAACCTGATCTCTCAATTGCTAAGTTGAGTGGCTTTTTCTCGATCTCCATTGGTCTTGACCTTTATATAGCCTTTGGTGCTGTTGATCACCCTCTTTTCCTTTATACACCTCTCTCTCTGGACATTTGTGACACCACTCTCTCCCGGTTCTCCTCCTATCAATCTGACTGTTACTTCTCAGTATCCTTTGCCAGATCTTTATCCAGGTCTTGCCCCCTAAATGTGAATGTCCCACAGAGTTCTCTTGAGTCCTCTTCTTTTCTCCCTTTATACAGTTGCAGTTGATGATCTCATCAGTTCCTTTGGGGTCAATTACCATCTCTATACACAGATGATTCTATGTAGATGATACTCAGATCTATTTATCCAGCCTCCAGTCTCATATCTCCAACTGCTTCCTGGACATCATAAATTGGTTGGCCCAAAAACATCTTAAAAATAAATATTTAAAACTGAAATTATTATCTTTTCCTCCAAAATTTCCCCTTCTTTTAAATTTCCCTCTTACTTTTGAAGTCACCACCAGCCTCCCAGTTACACGGGATTACCATACTGGAGGAGCCACAATTTTCAGTAGATTGAAGGATTGATTTGCAATATATCCAGAAGGTGATCAAGAAAATATCAATAGCTAAAAATGGTTAGGAAGTATTGCTAACACAAAAAGGCACAAAAATTTAGCTAAACAAATTTTGTGGTTACAAATATCTCCTCCTCTTTTCTACATTCATTTTTACCTTCCCTGCTCAAAAACCTGATAAAATGTGAACTCTTCAGCCCAACTTTTAAGGTCTTCAGAATCTAAAAATTAACTTCTCCTGACTAACAAAAAATTTAGTTGGGGGTAGGAGGAGGAGGAGAAGTGATATAATTCTAGTCTGGTACCCTTTCTCTCTGAGGAAAACAGAGTGATTAGCCTTGAGCTCCAATCTTCTGTTTTCCCTCCTGGCAGGAATCAGTCTGTGATCTGTGAGGTCCTGAGCAAGTCACTTAACATCTGCTTGCCTCAGTTTCCTCATACAGAAAATGGGAATAATAATAGCACCAACCCATCAGGGTTGTTATAAAGATGAAATAAGATAATAAATATAAAGTGCTTACCACATAATAAACTGTCTGGCAGATAGTGAGCACTATATGTTAGCTATTTTTTATTATTATAGGTACAAATCACATGTACCGAACATCTTGATTGATTGCAAGGTCATAGATTAAGAGAAGGAGGGACCCTACTGTCCATCTAGCTCAATACCTTCATTTTATAGACGAGAAAACCACACCTAAGAGCTTAAATGACTTCCCCAAAGTCTTACAAGTAGTAAATGGCAGGGCCAGGATTTTCAACCAGATGTACTCGTTCTAACTTCAGTGCTCTTGAGTTACAGCTGCCAAAAAAAAATCATTGCCTAGGAACCAATTATACAGTAATGAATCTTTACCAGTATAGAGCCCTTGAGTGACAAGTCTGTTATTTCATCTGCATTTGAAACCTTTACACCTTGATAGAACCTGAGAAGAGTTCAAACTGTAATAGCCTCATCTTTGGGAAGCAAAGGTCAAGTCTATGCCAAAAGGAGGTTTTATCAGAGAACTTTTTTATATACTATACAAATATATGTTCATTTATTAGAAGGTAAAAGATAAAATATAGTTTATTCACTTTAAAGAAACGATTAGGGGCAGAGGCAGCTAAGGTGGTGCAGTGCATAGAGCACTGACCTTGGATTCAGGAGGACCTAAGTTCAAATCTCGCCTCAGACACTTAATAGCTGTGTGGCCCTGGGCAAATCAATTAACCTCGACTGTATCCAAAAAAAAAGGAAAGGAAAAAAACTATTAGGGGCATTTGGGGACCTTAGTGAGACAGGCATTTGAGTGGGTTTTAAGAATACATTTGAAAAAAGGAAAACTAGGAGGTTGAGGCTTGACATTTCTTAATCAGAATAATATTCAAGTCAAAAAAGTGGAGAAATAAAGAAGTTATTAACGACAGTAAAGAGTGAGAGAAGAAAACAAAGGAAATAATAAGATTAAAGAGATTTCAGAAATACTTAACAAGATAAAAAGAATGTGGGCGGTTATGAGGGTGTAGAAGGCAGGGAGTGGAGCTCGGGTATAATTTTACCTGTATACCTAATGATATTTAAGTATGAGCTGTCAGAGAAGTAACTTCTAGGCTAAAATAAGGTATATGTAAGGACTCAGAAGGTGAGAGGTGTATTATCGGCCTTTTAAAAAACCTGCTCATTGTATAATGCTATCTAAGAACATTGACTTCCCAACTATTGCAGTGGTTCTAACAGTTACAGGAACAGGTAACTTAAGGGCCAGAAGGCCATTTAGTCTAGGCCTCTCCAAACTATATTCAGTGAAACTCCAGGATTTTTTGAGATTTTTTCTTCAGTTTTCTATGAAGGTATATAAAAAGGATAATTAGATTTTAGACATTTTTGTTAAATTACTGAGGGTTTTCATGTCGAGTTTGCACGAGGGTGTTATTTCTGGATCCAGTTAATTTTCTTCTATCTTCAAGTTAAATTCATATCTGTACTCTATAGTATTAATTATTCTTCAAGGTGGGTATCTGAAGCAACTCTAATCTGACCTATTTAAACAATCTGTTGACCAAATCTAAAGAAAACACAGGAAAGAAAATATATGGACAGAAACTAGCCTCAATCCGCAAAGAAGCTTACAAAATGCAAACCAATCACAACAAAAAGGTCAAATTTGCCTAAAAATTGCCTTAGTCAGCAAACGCTTAGTCTCCTTGTCAAGCACAGAAGAGTCAGCAGCAATACCAGTTTAAAATGTATCCGTGCTTGTACAATGTTATGGAGAAAGATGGTGGAGGATGATGAATATTATGACTTTATGATGCACCAAGAAACAATGAAGAGAAAAACAAGTTTACAGAAAGCTTGATGAGAGGCACCTGAACCATTTCAGAATGTGTCATTTCTACTTTCTTTAAACACACCAAGGCTCTCCAAGAAATGATGCTCCACACTCTTTTTTCGAATGTGCAACAGAATCTTCAATATATTTCATCTGTATGGAAGTCTGATGGACAACAAGCGTAGCTACCAGAGAAAGAGTCTACAAGACAAGCAAAGAGGGACTATCTGAGTAGGACTAGAATGAAGCCATGTGAGAGATTAAGAAATAGGGTTAGATTTGATGTGAAGACCAAGAACTCAGTCTTGCCCCCTTTCATCTTTTCTCAGGTGTTGCCCTATGGAGTGATTGCTGGCCCACAAAGGTTTTCCAAGTAACTGGTTTCACTAATCTTTTCCATTAGAGTTCAATCATCAAAAAGAAAGGACAGCTGACAGACAGACAGACTGACCGATAATCAGAGACAGAAGCACATAGAGAATCAGCTGGACGGGGCAATTTGATCACAGTCCAGCACTGCCATTTCACTTCTTAATATTCTCTTCTCTCTAGGCTTTTGGAACACCACTGTCACCTGATTCTTCCTCCTATATGTCAAACTATCTTTCTCTGTCTTCTTTGCTGTATCCTCATCTAGGTCATGCCTTCTTAACGTAGGTGTCTCCCAGGGTTCTGTCTTGAGCTCTATTCTCCCTCTATAATATTTCATCAGCTCTCATGGATATAGTTACCCTCTCTATGCTGATGTTGCTTAAATCTCCTATCCTGCCCCAACCTCTCTGCTGATTTCCAGTCTTGCATTTCCAGCTGTCTTTCAGAAATCTCAAATTGTACGTCCAGTAGAAATTTTAAATTTCTAAATACCCAAAAACCTTATTATTTCCCCTGTAATTATTTCCCACTCCTAATTTCCCTATTACTGTTGAGTGCAATACTATCCTCCCAATTCCCCTAGACTCGCTATCTGTGTATCATTCTTCATTCCTCACTGTCTCTCATTGCTCATAACCCAATCTGTTGCAAGGCCTGTAGATTTTTGCCTTTATAACATCTTTCAAATACACCCCAAGTTCTCCCCTGATGCTATGATACAGGTCCTCATCACCTCGTACTTGGTTAAAAGAGCTTCTTGGTGTGTCTGTCTTCCTCAAGGCCACCCCCTCTTCAATCCATTCTCAATTCAGCCACAAAAGTGATTTTCTTAAAATGGTCCAATCATATCACCACCTCCACCCCACTCTCAGTAAACTCCAACAGCTCCTTATCACCTCTAGCATTAAATATAAATACAAGATTCTCTGTTTACCATTTAAAGCCTTTCATAACCTATCATCTTCCCTCCGCCTATCCCATCAACTTACATCTTACTTCCCACCACTCTTCCATTCAATGATATTGGCCCTTTTATTATTCTTAGAACAAGGCACTTCTCTCAACTCCAGGAATTGTCTCTTTCTTGTCTATCTCCCATGCCTGGGATGGTCTCTCTCCTCATCTCCATCTCCTGGCCTCAAGTACCAATTAAAATTCCGTCTTCTATAGGAAGCCTTTCTCAACTTCTCTTAATTCTAGTGCCTTCCCTCTACTAATTATTCTTCTCTTGTATGTAGCTTGTTTATATATATTTATTTGCTTGTTGTTTGCTTCATTAGATTGTGAGTTTCTTGAGGGCAGGGATTCTCTTTTCTCTTTATCCTCAGTGCTTAAGCCAGTGCCTGGCACAGAGTAAGAGCTTAATAATTAGTTATTGACTGACTACTACTGTGGTAGTAGACATCTGAGATGTTACCTACTCTCATTAAAATGTCTTCATGATTCTTCTCAAAAGGATTCATTTACCATTTGGAATGAAGTTGCAAACTGTGGCCGAAAATGCTTGGATTGTTTGTGCTGGGAATGGGCTGTTCTTGTGGAGTATGGAGGATCTAGGAACAGTGAGATAGCCACACCTTTGCCTTTAACTACCAAGGACCCAAATATGCAATTCATTTTGCTAATACTTCCATACCCTGGCAGCTATTAGGGGGTCAGAAGACTGGTAGAAGGAGTTTCAATGGAGCATTCTATAGAATAGCTCCTAACTAGTTCCTGTTTCAATATCTTTGTGCAATAAAATATCCAAACAAAAAGTGAAATGAATAGAGAGGGTTAGCCAGGTACAATCATTATTTTTATTGTACTATATTATAGAAATGCTTGTTCTGTTCCATGGACTGAAAATAAAATAAATTTTAAAAGAAAGAAAGAAATCTCCCAGACATGGAGTGGGGGCAAGAGTCAGATAATTTCAGTAATTAAAAGCAATAAACCATTTTCACTTCCATACCTTCAGATCAATATTAAAGCAGAGCTTAGACAACTAGGTCAGGAATAACATGACTGTGGTGTGGTAGAAGGTAGGAGATAGTAGAGACATCACAGGAGAACACAGTTTGATAAAAAGTGGAAATTATGCATGCAGCCCTTGGGAAAGTCAGAGTACCTGCACTCTGATGATACCACTTTACTTGAGTTTTAAGGGTATCACCACTTGGTAGTCAAATTATATACTACATTCCCTTGCTTGTCAATTAATTAATGATTAAGTGGCAATCTATTTTTTTTTTCTGTTGGCTTGTAGAAAACAGGAAATGAGCTGTGTGGGCAATCCCTTGAATGCCACCTGGGACATCCACCAAATACACAGGAAACGCATGTCAATGTCATATTTGGTATTATGGTTTACAAAGTTTTTTTAACTCTTTAGTTTAGATCAAAGATAATAGATAGACAAGAAGGAGAATAAATAGATAACATTATGCTTTGTTTATTAATTTTATTGCTATGTAACTTTTTTAGAGACAATAAAGGATGTAAAAATTTCTTTAATTTTTTACATAATTTGCCATTATGTTTTCCACAAGTTCAATTCAGAGATTTTTCTTCCACTATGAAGGAATTTTCATTTGGATGCCAGACATCAATTTTAAAATACTTAAAAGAAAACTATATCTGGATAAGGGGAATCAAAAAAAGGAATCATTTATTGAGCTTATACTATCCTACAAGCACTATGCTAAATGCTTTAGACTTTTCTAGACTAAACCTAAACATTTGGGGGGCCCACATAAATTATTATTACTTTGAAAAGAACCATGTAAATACTTTAGTGGCTTTAGGTTGTGCCAATACAATAAACAATACTATCAGTTAATTTACAGATTAGTGCTATACCAATCAAACTACAAAATGGATACTTAACCGAGCTACACAAAATAATAACATTCACTTAGAGAAATAAAAGATCTAGAATATCAAGGGAAATAATTGGGTGGGGGGAGCAGCATGGCTAGATTTCAAACTATTATTATGCACTAATCATCAAAACCATGTGGTTAAAAATAGTGAAGTAGATCAATAGAACAGACCAGAAAAGAAAGAATCACAAATAATTGAACTCAATGATCCAGTGTTTATTTGATGAACCTAAAAACATATATTCTCTATTTGGCAAGAACTACTAGGAAAACTGGAAAGCAGTCTGGCAGAAATAAGTTAAGAAAAATATTGTACAACATATCCCACAATAAATTAAAAAGTTAAAGATCATTTTTAAGTGGAAAATATTTTTTCATGTAAGAGAAGCTGATCATAATAAACTTTTCACAACTTTGGGTAAAAGATGCTAAGAATATGCTTTTTAAAAAGATTATTTATTTCTTTACTGTAACTTTCTAACTGTTTAATATCTGGCTTTGATTTCACCATTCCAGGTAACCTTAGCTTTCTCACATACTTGTCAAAACAGATGAAAATAAAGAATTTTCAAACTTCTTTGTTTCTATCTTTATATTATATGCTTTTTTACAATTGGCGTACTAAAATATATACTTCTTCTGGAAAGAACAAAGGACCTGCAATTATCATATTATCCTATTGTTCAGTTGTATTTATTTTAATCATATTTACAGTAATATTTACTTAAATATCTTTCCTTTGCATATTTTGTAAATAGGTCTAAATTTGTTTTGGAAAATGATAATTTCTTTGTCTATGTGAGGACAATGAATTCCCTGTATAGGAGAGGGCTGTAGTTAGTCATTAAGCTTTTATTAAATCTACTACACGCCAGACAGTCTGTGCTATAAAGGAACTCACAGTCTAAGTAGCGGGGGAGATAATATGTAAACCACTATGTACAAACAAGATACATGCAGGAAAAATTAGAGATAATCAACAGAGGGAAGGCACTACATTAAGACATATCAAGAAAGGCTTCTTGTAGAAGACGATACTTGTAGGAAGCTGGGGAAGCTAGGAGGAAGAGGTAAGGAGGGGGAGAGAATTCCTAGCATGAGAGACAGTCAGCAAAAATGCATGGTCAGGAGATAGAGTGTCTTGTTTGAGGGACACAAAAAAGTCAACAGGATGACAGGGTGTGTTGGGGTGAAAAAGGTGGAAGACTAGAAAGGTGATAGGGGCCCAGACTTTGTATTTTTACAAGTCAACAAACATGTATAGAATAAATTTGCAAAAATAGTACCTGTCCTTGTCCTGTGTTTGAAAAACTGTTAGAGGAAATAGTTTCTAATTAGGTATTTTATTAGATCTAATTAGATACAGCTTTCTTTTATCTGGCATTAACATTTTAAAATTACAGCCTGGTATCAAAAGAACCAAGTCACATAATGTTTCACAAGTATCTTTCTAACACTTTGTCAGATTGTCTGAATGTGTTATTTGTATTTTGGGTTTAATTGTGTAGATGTACAAAAGTAGGAGTGGGAGTAGGAAGAGAGCAGAATTGGTAAAATAGGAGAAATATGGTGTAGATCAAACTCACAGACTTTAGCAACTGAAAGCATTTGGGGGTAGTGGCTGCAAGAGAGGGAATAATTGTAAGTCTAAGAAATATATCTTAAACAAATGTGTGTAAGAATGATACAACAGATTAAAGAAAAATTACCCAGTTAGTGTTTTTAATAAACTCTCAAACTAAAAAATTATTTTTTAAACAAAAGCAAACAAAATATCATTGAAGTAAACATTTTCCTTTCTCAATAAATTGATCAGCTGATGAAAACCAACATATTCACGTCATCATCCTTGCAAATTTTAAACTGTACAGTCCAAAATACAATTTGCACATCTACATCTGATAATACTTTTTGTTCATCCACTAAAACCAAAAGGGGAGACAAGAAGGGGAAGATAAGAAGATGAGAAGGGGATGACAAGTCATACAGTGCTTAAACAGTTTCAAGCCTTTTCCAGGAGCAGCATGTAGAAATGGTGTGAACTCCCTTGTTTCTTAGAGAACCCGAAAATCAATAAATATCTGGGTGGTTTTTTTAAAGACCTTTACAAATCCAGTTTAAGTAGTGACCTTTATAGTAGTGGAAGAAGATTATTCATCTGATTTTTGCATGTGCACTTTACATCTGCAGGCCTGCTTGGTCTTAACTCCATGGAACAAGATGACCCATCCAGGATAAGCTAATCACTAGAAATCTCATTATGGTGTTCAGCCTTGGACATACTCAGGACCTTTCCAACTCCCTCTGCCTTGCTCTCCCCTTTGATTGGAGCGCTAGGAGGAGAGGCACTAAATTCTGTGCAGAGCCTTCCTTTATAAATGGCTGAACCTGTACTTCAGTTTATTCCAAGTTGCATCTTCAGCCTGGCTTAGTTTCAAGTCCATACAACAAAATGGCCACCAAAGATATTCCTTGGTTTCCCACCCTTCCTTCCCCCACTTGCTGGCTTCCCTTTATGTGCTGTCTTCTTGAATTAGATTGTAAGCTCTTTGAGGGTAGGGATCATCTTTCTTTTCCTTATTTATATACCACTGTGCTTGGCACATTGTAGGCTTTTAATTCATGTTTATTGAATTGAATTGATTAATATGCACAGCATTTGTAAAGAGTCCAAAATTAGAGCATTTCTCTATGTGGGCTAATATAGTATAAATACAGTATTAGTATAAACACAAGGCCAGGGTCAGATGAAGGTATCACTCAGAGACTATTAAATGATTTTTTAACCAGTACTGACCTGGCTACCAGAGAACATTAATGAAAATCTCAAAGACGCCCAACTTAAAACCAATAGCAGCAGGGAAGCTAGGTGGCCCAATGGATAGAGCACTAGCCCTGTAGTCAGGAAGATCTAAGTTAAAATCTGACTTCAGACACTTATAAGCTGTGGGACAAGGGCAAGTCACTTAACCCAGATTGCCTCAAGAAACCCAATAGGACCTTAGGTAGTGAAAGTGGCTCATGATAAAAACAAATTTCTGTAGCCAAGGAAACTGCTATCCACTGATATATTCATTAAAAAAAATCATAGGTGGGACTTTCTGCAGCAGCCGGAGGCCACTGGCAGAGAGCCAGTGATCCAGGCTGGGAGAAAGCTGGGCACCCAAAACCAGTGGACATCCCCAGGTCTCTCAACACAGGATGGGAGTCTGTTGAAGTGATGGGAGGCAGCAGTGCCTGTGGCTGTGAGACACCTACTCCTGAGGCTTGCAGTCCAAATGTTTGAAACCTTCCTTCTTGAACTTCCAGGAGACATAATGGCCAGATAAATAGCTCTCATACCTTCCTCCCTGACCCAGAGAGAATACCTCAGGGAAAACCCTGGAATAGAGGAGACAGAAGTGGGGCTTCAGTAGCCAAACAGTGGAAATTCCTGAGTCCCAGAAGGGTGGAGCGAGCAAGGGTCAACACCAGGAACCCAGACTTGCCTTTTCACAGCCAGGGGAAGTGGCAGACCTGAGCACAGACAATGGCTGAGACCACCTGTGCTGGAGAGCAGCCCCAGGGGAAGAGGAGACTTCCAGCAGCCAGATGACCCCTCTCCCACACCTCAGGAAACCGAAGGCCACAACACATAAAGCCAGTAACTAGGCTCACAATTCCCAGGACAAGAAACCTGGGACAGAGCTCCCTGAGCCCCAAAAGCAGAAATCCAATGTAAAGCTGGGAAAAAGCTAAAAAACATAAAGAAGAATATGAAAAAAACCAAAGACCATTGATTCTTTTTATGGAGACAGGGAAGATCAAAATGCCAATTTGTAATAGGACAGCATTGACACTATACTCACATCTGAAACCTCAAAAGGGAATGTGAACTGGTCTCAAGCCCCAAAAGCATTACTGGAAGAGCTAAAGGATGATTTTAAAAACCAAATTAGGGGAAAATAGGTGAAGAAGGAGTCCTACCAAATTCTTTTTATGACACAAATATGGTACTAATACCCAAACCAGGTAGAGTTAAAACAGAGAAAGAAAATTATAGACCAATTTCTCTAATGAATATTGATGCAAAAATTTTAAATAAAATATTAGCAAAAAGATTGCAGCAACTCATTACGAGAATAATACACTATGACCAGGTAGGATTTATTCCAGGAATGCAAGGCTGGTTCAATATTAGGAAAACTATTAGCATAATTGACCATATCAACAACAAAACTAGCAGAAACCATATGATCATCTCAATAGACGCAGAAAAAGCCTTTGACAAAGTACAACACCCATTCCTATTAAAACACTAGAAAGCATAGGAATAAGTGGAACCTTCCTCAAAATTATAAATAGCATCTACCTAAAACCATCAACAAGCATTATTTGTAATGGGGATAAACTAGATGCATTCCCAATAAGATCAGGGGTGAAACAAGGATGTCCATTATCACCCCTATTATTCAATTTGGTACTGGAAGCATTAGCTGTAGCAATAAGAGAAGAAAAAGAAATTGAAGGAATTAGATTAGGAAAAGAAGAAACTAAATTATCACTTTTTGCACATGATATGATGATTTATCTAGAGAATCCTAGAGAATCAAGTAAAAAACTACTTGAAATAATAAACAACTTTAGCTAGGTTGCAGGATATAAAATAAACCCACATAAATCCTCAGCATTCCTATACATTACTGACAAAGCCCAACAGCAAGAGATAGAAAGAGAAATTCCATTCAAAGTTACTGAAGGCACTATAAAATATCTGGGAGTCTATTTGCCAAGACAAACCCAGGGCCTATATGAACATAACTATGAAACACTTTTCACACGAATAAAATCAGATCTAAATAAATGGAGAAATATCAGTTGCTCATGGTTAGGCCGAGCTAATATAATAAAAATGACAATTCTACCTAAATTAATCTATCTATTCAGTGCCATACCAATCGAACTACCAAAAAATTTTTTTACTGAGCTGGACAAAATAATAACAAAATTCATTTGGAAAAACAAGAGGTCTAGAGTATATAGGATATCAATGAAAAGACATGCTAGAGATGGTGGCTTAGCCACACCAGATATTAAACTGTACTACACAGCAGCAGTCATTAAAACTGCCTGGTACTGGTTAAGAAACAGGGGTGTGGATCAGTGGAATAGGATAGGTACACAAATAGGTGAAATCAACAAGTTTAGCAATCTACTCTTTGATAAACCCAAAGAGGCCAGTTTCTGGGCTAATAATTCACTATTTCACAAAAACTGTTGGGAAAATTGGAAAATGGTAGGGCAAAAACTGGGCATAGACCAATATCTTACACCATATACCAAAATAAAGTCAAAATGGGTTCATGATTTAGGAGTAAAAGTTGATACTCTAAGTAATTTGGGAAAGCAAGGAATAGTTTACTTATCAGATTTGTGGAAAAGTAAAGAATTCATGACCCAACAAGAGATAGAGAGCATTACAAAATGCAAAATGGATAATTTTGATTACGTCAAATTGAAATATTTTTGTACAAAAAAAGCCAATGCAACAAGAATTAGGAGGGAAGCAGAAAATTGGGAGAAAATCTTTGCAACTAGTATCTCTGATAAGGGCCTCATCTCTAAAATATACAGGGAGCTGAGCCAAATATATAGGAATACAAGCCATTCCCCAATTGAGAAATGGTCAAAGGATATGAACAGGCAGTTTTCAGAGGAAGAAATTAAAGCTATCTATAGGCATATGGAAAAATGCTCTGGATCGCTGCTGATTAGAGAAATGCAAATCAAAACAATTCTTAGATACCACATCTCTCCTGTCAGATTGGCTAAAATAACAAATCAGGAGAATGATAAATGCTGGAAAGGATGTGGGGAAATTGGAACATTGTTGCATTGCTGGTGGAGTTGTGAGCTGATCCAGCCATTTTGGAGGGCGGTTTGGAACTATGCCCAAAGGGCTATAGAAATATTCATACCCTTTGACCCAGCAATACCACTTCTAGGGTTGTATCCCAAAGAAATCACGCAAACGGGAAAGGGACCCATGTGTACAAGAATATTTATAGCGGCTCTCTTTGTGGTAGCCAAGAATTGGAAATCAAAGGGATGCCCATCAATTGGGGAATGGCTGAACAAACTGTGGTACATGAAGGTAATGGAATACTATTGTGCCATAAGAAATGGGGATGATGCAGACTTCATAACAACCTGGAAAAACCTACACGACATAATGCTGAGCGAGCGGAGCAGAGCCAGGAGAACGTTGTGCACAGCCACAGATATATGGATTCCGTGAGGACCAACCCTGACAAACTGCGCTCTTCTCAGCAACCTAAGGTGCAAGGACAACTCCAGGGGACTCACGATGGAGAATGCTATCTTCATCGAGACAAAGAACTGCGAAGTTTGAATACAGACTGAGGCACACTACATGCTCGCCTTTTCTGCTTCTCTTTTGTTTTTGTTTTTGGGGTTTTTTTTTTTTTTGGTTCTGTTTCTTCTTTCTCATGATTCATTCCATTGGTCAAAATTCTTCTCCACGACTTGACTAGTGTATAAATTAATTCAATGCGAAGTTATACATGACAGTTATATGAGTCTTCATGCCGTCTTGGGGAGGGAGCGGGGAGGGAGGGGAGAAAAACTGGAACTCAAAACTATGTAGAACCATGCGTGGTAAACTAAAAATAAATAAAGAAATTTATATAAAACAAAAAAAAAATAAAATGAATTTAAAGCAGAAAAAAAAACCAAATTAGGGAGGTAAAAGAAAAAACAGAAAAAAAAAAGCACTGATGAAATCAAATCTTTAAAAAGTAAAATTGGTGAAATGGCTAAGGAGATTCAATATCTAAATAGGGAAAATGACGCTCTGAAAGGTAAAATCAACCAATTGGAAAAGGAGACTCAAAATCAAAATGAATACAGCAATGCATTAAAAATTAGAATTGAGCAAGTGGAAGCTAATGACTCAATGAGGCATCAAGAAGTAGTCAAACAAAATGTCAAGAATGAAAAAATAGAAGAAAATGTGAAATATCTGATTGGAAAAACAACCGACCTGGAAAATAGATCTAGGAGAGACAATTTAAGAATTATTGGTCTACCAGAAAGCCCATGATGAAAAAAAGAGCCTGGACAGTATCTTCCAAGAAATTATCAAAGATAATAATCAAAGATAATTTCCCAGAGGTCCTAGAATCGGAGGGGAAAATAGTCGTCGAAAGAATCTACCTATCACTCCCTGAAAGAGATCCCAAATTGAAAACTCCAAGAAATATTAAAGCCAAATTTAATTATTATCAAGTCAAGCAGAAAATACTGTAAGCAGCCAAAAAGAAAAAATTCAAATATTGTGTAACTACAGTCAGGATCACACAGGATCTTTCAGATCTTACATTAAATGAGAGGAGAAATTGGAATATGATATTCTGAGTGGAAAGGAGCTTGGAATACAACCAAGGATCAACTACCCAGCAAAACTGAGCATAATTTTTCAGGCAAGGAGATGGACATTCAATGAAATAAGAGAATTTCAGAGTTTCCTGATGAAAAGTCCAGAACTCAATGGAAAATTTGTCCTTCAAATACAAAACTCGAGAGAGACATAAAAAGGTAAACAGGGGGACAACCTTCCCCCCAACAAACCTTGTTAATCAGTAGGGGCAAATTGTTTACATCCTTATATAGGATTATATTGTTTTATATATGTCATATATGTATATATACATATATATGTCAATCTTGAGAATAGTACAGTTATGACAATTGAAAGGGATACACAAAGAATGTGGATGTCAGTATAAAATAACCACTATAATGATAAAACATAATTAAAAGATGTAGAGGGAGGGTTCTGGGAAAAGAGGAAGGAGGTAGTAGAAAAGGGTAAATTACATCAAATGAAAAGCAACAAAAACACATTAGAGTAGAGGGAAAGACGAGAGGGAGAAGAGTAGTATATGAGCTTTACTTTCATAGGATTTGGTTCAAGAAGAGAATAACATACTCTGACAAGTATAGAAATCAAACTTGTCCTACAGGCAGTAGGAGGGGAAAGGGGAAAGAAAGGGGGGGGGTCAGAAGGGAGGGAAGAAGTAGCAAGGGGAAAAGGGTAAGATAAGGGAGGGAAATCAAGAGGGAGGATAAATTGAGGAAGGTGCTGGTCAAAAGCAAAACTCTTTTGAGGAAGGGAGGAGGGAGAAATAAAAGCATAAACAGGGGGAGGGAAACAGGATGGAGAAAAAGACACAGCTTGTAATCATAACTGTGAATGTGAATGGGATGAACTCTCTCATAAAATGGAGGCAGATAGCAGGATGGATTAAAAACCATAATCCTACAATATGCTGTTTACAAGAAACACATTTGAAACAGGGGGATACACACAGGGTAAAAGTAAAAGGACAGAGTAGAATATATTGTGCTTCAGCCAAAATTTAAAAAAAAAGCAGGAGTAGCAATCCTAATCTCAGACAAAGCAAAAGCAAAGATAGATCTAATTAAAAGAGATAAGAAAAGACACTATATCCTGCTATAAGGCACCACAGACAATGAAGCAATATCATTATTTGACATATATGCACCAAGTAGTATAGCATGCAAATTCTTAGAAGATAAGTTAAGGGAGTTACAGGAAGAAAAAGACAGCAAAACCATAGCAATGGGGGACTTCAACCTCCCCCTCTCTGAACTTGATAAATCTAACCTCAAAGTAAACAAAAAAAGTAGTTGAGGAGGTGAATAGAATTTTAGAAAAGGCAGATATGACAGACCTCAGGAGAAAACTGACTGGAGATAAAAAGGAATATACTTTTTTCTCAGCGGTGGATGGTGCATACTCAAAAATGGACCATGTACTAGGGCATAAAAACCTCACAATCCAGTGCAGAAAGGCAGAAATAGTCAATGCATCCTTCTCAGATCATGATGCAATAAAAATTATTTGTAATAAAGGACCACAGAAAGATAAACTAAAAATTAATTGGAAACTAAATAATCTAATCCTAAAGACTGAGTGGGCCAAAGAACAAATCATAGAAACAATAACTTCATTCAAGAGAATGACAATAAGGAGACAACATACCGAAACTTACAGGATGCAGCAAAAGCAGTTCTTAGGGGAAGTTTTATAACTCTAAATGCTTACATGAATAAAATAGATAAAAGGAGATCAGTGAAATGGGCATGCAACTGAAAAAGCTAGAAAAAGAACAAATTGAAAATTCCCAATTAGATACCAAATCAGAAATACTGAAAAACAAAGGAGAGATTAATAAAATTGAAATCAAGAAAACTATTGAATTAATAAATGAAACTAAGAGCTGGTTTTATGGAAAAATCAATAAAATTGATAAATCATTGGTCAATTTGATTTTAAAAAGAGAAAGAAGAAAACCAAATTACCAGTATCCTAAATGAAAAGGATGAATTCACCTCCAATGAAGAGGAAATTAAAACAATAATTAGGAATTATTTTGCCCAATTGTATGCCCATAAATTTGATAACCTTAGGGAAGTGGATGAATATTTACAAAAATACAAATTGCCCAGGTTAACAGAAGAGGAAATAAATTAGCTAAATAACCCCATCTCAGAAAAAGAAATTGAGCAAGTCATCAATGACCTCCCTAGGAAAAAATCTCCAGGGCCAGATGGTTTGACATGTGAATCCTGTTAAACATTTAAGGAACAATTAATTACCATACTTTATAGACTATTTGGGAAAATAGGCAAAGAAGGAGTCCTACCAAATTCTTTTTATGACACAAATATGGTCCTAAAACCTAAACCAGGAGGAGTCAAAACAGAAAAAGAAAATTATAGACCAATTTCCCTAAAGAATATTGATGCAAAAATTTTAAATAAATATTAGCAAAAAGATTGCAGCAACTTATCAGGAGAATAATACACTACAACCAGGTAGGATTTATTCCAGGAATGCAAAGCTGGTTCAATATTAGGAAAACTATCAGCATAATTAAACATATCAATAACAAAACTAGCAGAAACCATATGATTATATCAATAGATGCATAAAAAGCTTTTGACAAAATACAAAACCCATTCATTTTAAAAACACTAGAAAGCAGGGGCAGAGCCAAGATTGTGGCTGGAAAGCAGGGACTTGCATGAGCTCCCCACCAGGTCTCTCCAAAAACCTATAAAAATGGCTCTGAACAAATTCTAGAGCTGCAGAACCCATGAAATAGCAGAGGGAAGCAGGGCTCCAGACCAGGACAGTCTGGATGGTCGCTGGGTGAGGTCTATCACAAGGAAACTGGAGCAGAAAGGAGCAGAACCCAGTGTGGGCTCTGCTCAGATGAACCAGACTGGGAGCCGGCAGAACAGGCCCTAGCTCCCTGAATCAGTGAGCTGTGGCTGTTATCAGACTTCTCAACCCACAAACACCAAAGAAAACAGAGAAGGTTAGTGGGAAAAGCTGCTGGGACAGAGTGAAAGGAGTTCGTGGTTCGGCCACCACCCCAGAGGGAAGCGGGGTGCAGCCGCAGTTGCTTCCAGCCCCAGGCCCACCTCGTGGGAGGAATTAAGTGGCGGATCTGAGCGGGAGTGCAGAGTCATCTAATATCTGAGTCAGGTCTGGGTTGACTGTTCTTTGGGGAGGAGTAGTGCTGGTGTGGTACAGCTTGCTGTGTAGCTCTGAAAACAATAGTGCAGCCCCTCAAGCTTGGGACAAAGTACTTTATACTCTACAAGAAGTCATACCCAGACGAAAAACTCAAGGGTCAAGTAGTGGGCTGGGAACATGGCCAGGCAGCAAAAATGGACTCAGATTCAGACTCAGATTTTGGAATCTTTCTTTGGTGACAAAGAAGACATATAGCCAGAAGAAATCAACAAAGTCAAAGAGGCTACATCAAAAGCTTCCAAGAAAAACATGAACCTCTCTCAGGCCATGGAAGAGCTCAAAAAAGATTTGGAAAAGCAAGTTAGAGAAGTAGAGGAAAAACTGGGAAGAGAAATGAGAGTGATGCAAGAAAACCATGAAAAACAAGTCCATGATTTGCTAAAGGAGATCCCAAAAAATACTGAAGAAAATAACGCCTTAAAAAGTAGACTAACTCAAATGGCAAAAGAGCTCCAAAAAGCCAATGAGGAGGAGAATGCCTTGAAAGGCAGAATTAGCCAAATGGAAAAGGAGGTCCAAAAGACCACTGAAGAAAATACTACCTTAAAAATTAGACTGGAGCAAGTGGAAGTTAGTGACTTTATGAGAAATCAAGATATTATAAAACAGAACCAAAGGAATGAAAAAATGGAAGACAATGTGAAATATCTCATTGGAAAAACCACTGACCTGGAAAATAGATCCAGGAGAGATAATTGAAAAATTATTGGACTACCTGAAAGCCATGATCAAAAAAGAGCCTAGATATCATCTTTCAAGAAATTATCAAGGAGAACTGCCCTGATATTGTAGAACTGGGGGGTAAAATGGAGATTGAAAGAATCCACCAATTGCCTCCTCAAAAATATCCCAAAAAGAAAACTCCTAGGAATATTGTTGTCAAAATCCAGAGCTCCCCGATCAAGGAGAAAATATTGCAAGCAGCCAGAAAAAACAATTTGAGTATTGTGGAAACACAATCAGAATAATACAAGATCTAGCAGCTTCTACACTAAGGGATCAAAGGGCTTGGAATGTGATATTCCAGAGGTCAATGGAGCTAGGATTAAAACCAAGAATCACCTATGCAGCAAAACTGAGTATCATGTTCCAAGGCAAAAAATGGATTTTCAATAAAATATAGGACTTTCAAGCTTTCTTAGTGAAAAGACCAGAACTGAATAGAAAATTTGACTTTCAAACACAAGAATCAAGAGAATCATGAAAAGGTAATCAAGAAAGAGAAATCACAAGGGACTTAGTAAAGTTGAACCGTTTTGTTTACATTCCTATATGGAAAGATGATGTGTATAATTCACAAAACCTCAGAATTAGGGTAGCTGAAGGAAATATACATACATACATACATACATACATACATACACACATACATATATATATAGACAGAGGGCACAGGGTGAGTTGAATATGAAGGGATGATATCTAAAAAAATAAAATTAAGGGATGAGAGAGGAATATATTGAGAGAGGGAGAAAGGGAGAGATAGAATAAGGTAAATTATCTTGCATAAAAGTGGCAAGATAAAGCAGTTCTGCTGGGAAGGAAGAGGGGGCAAGTGAGGGGGAATGAGTGAATCCTGCTCTCATCAGATTTACCCTGAAGAGGGAATAACATACACACTCAACTGGGTATCTTACCCCACAGGAAAGAAGGAGGAAGAGGATAAAAAGGGGGGGATGATAGAAGGGAGGGCAGATAGGGGGAGGAGGTAATCAAAAGCAAACACTTTTGAAAAGGGACAGGGTCAAGGGAGAAAATTGGATAAAGGGGGATAGGACAGGAAGGAGCAAAATATAGTTAGTCTTTCACAATATGACTATTGTGGAAGGGTTTTGCAAAATGACACACATGGGCCTGTTTTGAATTGCTTGCCTTCTTCAGAGGGGGGGGGTGGGAGGGAAGAGGGGATAGAATTTGGAACTTAAAGTTTTAAAAGCAGATGTTCAAAAAAAAGTTTTTGCATGTAACTAGGAAATAAGATATACAGGAAATGGGGCATAAAAATCTATTTTGCCCTACAGGAATGTAAGGGGATGGGGGGGAGTGGGGTGACAGAAGAGAGGGTTGACTGGGGAAAGGGGCAATCAGAATATATGCCATCTTGGAGTGTGGGGGGGTAGAAATGGGGAGAATTGTGAAAATTAATGCTGAAAACTAAAAACATTAAATAAATAAATAATGATTAAAAAAACACAAGAAAGCATAGGAATAAATGGAGTCTTCCTTATAATTATAAATAGCATCTACCTAAAACCATCAGCAAACATTACATGTAATGGGGATAAGCTAGATGCATTCCAAATAAGATCAGTGGTGAAATAAAGATGTCCACTATCACCCCTACTATTCAATTTGGTACTAGAAATGTTAGCTTTAGCATTAAGAGAAGAAAAAGAAATTGAAGGAATTAGAATAGGCAAAGAAGGAACGCAACTATTTCTTTTTGCAGATGATATAATGATTTACTTAGAGAATCTTAGAGATTCAAGTAAAAAACTACTTGAAATAGTAAACAACTTTATCAAAGTTGCAGGATATAAAATAAACCCACTTAAGTGCTCAGCATTCTTATATATTACTAACAAAGCCCAACAGCAAGAGATAGAAAGAGAAATTACATTTAAAGTTACTGTAGACACTATAATATATTTGGGAGTCTACCTGCCAAGACAAACCCAGGGCCTATATGAACACAATTACAAAACACTCTGGAAGCAGCCTCAGGAGTTTATTGCCGCTGCCACCGCCACCACTGCTTTACTTCCGCCACCCCTAGGGCTGGTGATTGGACCTCTCTGTACTCGATTTCACAGTTTCCCCCTAACCTGCTCTTTGGCATTTATGGGTTGAGAAGTCTGGTAATTGCCACAGCTCACTGTTTCATGGCCCCAAGGCCTGTTCCAGCTGGCTGATTCCTGGTCTGGTCTGTCCTGTGGTCCATGCTGGGCTGCCCTCTGCTTTCAGCACTATGTGATAGACGTTCCCAGTGACCATCCAGGCTCTCCTGGGCTGGAGACCTGTTTCCCTCTACTATTTCATGGGTTCCACAGCTCTAGAATTTGTTCAGAACCATTTTCTACCAGTTTTTGGAGGGATTTGGGGGAGAGCTTACGCAAGTCCCTGCTTTCCAGCCTCCAACTTCGCTCCGCCTCAATTTTACCTAAATTAATTTACTTATTCTGTGCCATACCAATTGGACTACCAAAAAAATTATTTTACAGAGCTGGATAAAATAAAAACAAAAGTCATCTGGAAGAACAAAAAGTCCAGAATATTAAGGGAATTAATGAAAAGAAATTCTAGGGAAGGTGTCTAGCCATACCAGATATTAAACTGTACTACAGAGCAGCAGTCATCAAAACTACCTGGTACTGGCTAAGAAACAGAGTACTAGATCAGTGGAATAGGCTAGGTACACAAGACGCAGAAGTCAACGACCATTGCCATCTACTCTTTGATAAACCCAAAGAACCCAGCTTCTGGGCTAAGAATTCACTATTCCACAAAAACTGCTGAGAAAATTGGAAAATGGTATGGCAGAAACTGGACATAGACCAATATCTTACACCATATACCAAAATGAAGTCAAAATGGGTTCATGATTTAGCAATAAAGGCTGATACTATAAGCAATTTGGGAGAGCAAGGAATAGTTTACCTATGAGATTTATGGGTAAGGGAAGAATTCATGATGCAAGAAGAGATAGAGAGCATTACAAATGCAAAATGGATAATTTTGATTATGTTAAATTGAAAAGTTTTTGTATAAACAAAGCGAATGCAGCGAAGATTAGGAGGGAAGCAGAAAATTGGGAGAAAATCTTTACAACCAATGTCTCTCATAAAAGCCTCATATCTAATATATACAGGTAACTGAGCCAAATTTATAGGAATACAAGTAGTTCCCCAAGTGAGAAATGGCCAAAGTTTATGAACAGGCAGTTTTCAGAGGAAGAAATTAAAGATATCTATAGGCATATGAAAAAATGCTCTAAATTACTATTGATTAGAGAAATGCAAATCAAAACAACTCTTAGGTACCACATCTCTCCTGTCAGATTGGCTAACATGACAAAACAGGAAAATGATAAATGCTGGAGAGGATGTGGGAAAATTGGAACACTGTTACATTGTTGGTGGAGTTGAGAACTGATCCAGCCATTCTGGAGAGCAATTTAGAACTATGCCCAAAGGGCTATAAAAATGTGCATACCCTTTGATCCAGCAATACCACCTCTAGCATTGTATCCCAAAGTGATCACACGAGTGGGAAAGGGACCTATATGTACAAAAATATTTATAGCAGCTCTTTCTGTCTTGGCAAAGAATTGGAAATCAAGGGGATGCCCATCAATTGGGGAATGGCTGAACAAGTTGTGGTATATGAATATAATGGAATACTATTGTTCTATAAGAAATGGGGAAGATGCAGACTTCATAATATCCTGGAAAGACATACATGGTATGATGTTGAGTGAGAGGAGCAGAACCAGGAGAACATTGCACACAAATGCAGACATATTGATTCTGTGATGACTAACTTTGATAGACTTCGCTCTCCTCAGCAATACAAGGCTCAAAGACAGCTCCAAAGGACTCATGATGGAGAGAGCTAGCTACATCCAGAGAAAGAACTGTGGAGTCTGAATGCAGACTGAGGCAAACTATTCGCTCTCTTTTTTTTGTCTTCTTTTTTGGTTTTGTTTCTTCTCTGTCATGGTTTATTCCATTGGTCACAATTCTTCTTTGCAACTTGACTATTGTGTAAACAAGCTTAATGTGAAAGTTTGTGTAGAATCTATATTGGACTGCATGTTGCTTTGTGGGGGGAGGGAGGAGGGGAAGGGAAGTGAATAAAATCTGGAACTCAAAAACATGCAGATCTAAGTGTTGTAAACTAAAAATAAAAAACCTAATTGAAAAAATAAAAAAAAATCATAGGTGCAATTGCACAGTCTTTTAGCACTGTCTTAATCAAATCAATTCAATGTTTGCTGCATACCAAAGCACCAAGTCCTTTCATAGCCAGAACCAAGCCAAAAAGCTCTGTGAATCCCATAACACTTACAACTATTCCCCCTCTTGCAGCGCCCCCCCCCCCCCACTAAGCTTTCAGTTGTTGAAGTTTCTGAGTTTGATCTACAACGTATTTTTCCTATCTTACCAATTCCTTTCTCTTCCTGCTCCTACCACCCTTGTACAAACATCCTAATTGATCCTGCCTTCATGCTCTCTCCCTCCAGGGTATTCTTTATACTACCAGATTAATCTTCCTTATACACAGATCTCATCTGCTCAAAACCTTTAACTGTTGTTTATCCTGCACAGTTCACATAATTTGTTTGGACATTCAGGGTCCTCCACAACTGAGTACCACCACAATTTTCTGGCTTTTTTCCATGTACAATTATTCCTTCCCCATTGTGACTTTCTCCATGGTGGTTTTGATATATCACAGGTCACTATATGAAATTAAATGGAAATTTGGTGGGGGGGAGTTTTGTGGAAGCCACAGATGACATGTGAAGGCCAGCCAGTGACAGAAAAAAAGTTTAGAAACTCAGAAATGCATAAGATATATGTATATTTATTGTATAATGTCAACATATTTTATCTTTTAATACCATAATAATTCAGACTTCTCTGAAGGGCAAAAAAACTTTTGCAGATTTTCCAGATCACCAGAGCACTGGGCCCCCAACCCTGGTGATGTGGAAGGGATAACTGTACACTATATTTCAGACAAACCAATCTATTTTTTGTGTCCCATATATGTCTCACACTGTCATACTTCTTTTGCTTCTGTGGTTCTTTTTTGCTGTAATGCCCTCTCTGTGATGCCCATCATCTTCACTTCTTTTTTTTTCTTGATATTTTCTTGATATCTTTTGTTTTCATATCAGCCATTTTGGGATATGTCCTCTCCTCATCCTCCAATCAGTGAGCTGTCCCATGTAACAAAGAAAAGCAGTTAAGCGAAACCAATATAACTACATCTTCTAATATTTTATGCAACATTCATACCCACAGTACCCTAATCCAAGGAAAGAAGAGAAAGGCATTTATGGCCTGTTCAATTTCACTTGATAAGACTGAGTTGTTTAAGCTACCTATTTCTTATTTTGTGTATTTTATATTTTTGTAGGGTAGTCATTTTTTTTTGTTAAAAATTGTAACATCTCAATTTGATTGAAACGCTACTAATTCTTATCTGCAATCATTTAACCACTGCTCTGCTTAGCTGCCAACCTTGTCTCTTTCTTCAGCGATTGTAAGGCAGATACCCTTTCCTTGGGGAAGAGAGATCCAAGGCTTATTACCTTTGCCAACAACAAAAATGTTTGAGAGCCTAGTGGCAAAATTATTGCCATTGGAGTCTTTTATATGGACAACGTCAAAAGAGCCAGGGTGTTTCTCCCTGTTTGTGATCATACCAATTCGACCCAAGTTAGCTCCACCAGTCACCATACATAGGTTACCAGTATCAAACTTGATAAAATCAGTGATCTTGCCAGCTTCTAAATCAATCTGAACTGTATCATTCACTTTAATGAGAGGATCTTGGTAACAGATAGTATGGGCATCATGGGTCACCAGATGGGGAATACCTTTTGTACCCACAAAGATTTTTCTCACTTTGCACAATTTATATTTAGCCTCCTCAGCTGTAATACAATGAACAGCAAAGCATCCCTTGGTGTCATAAACCAGACAGAAATGTTTGCCCGTCTTCTCAATGCTAATGACATCCATAAAGCCAGCAGGGTATGTAATATCAGTGTGGACCTTGCCATCAATCTTGATGAATCACTGCATGCAGATCTTCTTTACTTCATCTCCAGTCAGGGCATACTTCAGTCTGTTTCTTAGGAAGATGATTAATGGGAGACACTCCCTCAGCTGGGGACCTGTGGATGGTCTTAGAGTAAAAATTCCTGTTAACTTATCCAGCATCCAATGCTTTGGAGCTGCTACATGCTTCAGGTGTTTCTTGTGATCACGAGCCATGGTTACACTGCACCTGAGATAAAGTGGGAAATTTACTCAGTACGATCAGAGACTCCACCTACTTATAAGCTGTGTGCATTTGACCACGTCACTTTACCCTATTGGCTTTTGGGCCTCAGCATCTTTACCAGCAGCATGACTAGCCAGTCCCAAGGCCACATGGCAAGATCATCCTCACTTCTACCTGTATCCCCTAGTCAGTACTGATGTTACTTCCATATGACCTTTCATAACCTTCTATGGCCCTTTCATGCATTTATATGTAATTTTGTGTTATGGTTATTTGTGTAAGTGTCATGGTCACTGGTTACACTGTAACTTTTATGAAGACAGGGGCACATCTTTTATGATATTTTTCTTTCCTCTAGCATTTGGCACAGTGCTCTGAAACATTTGTTCAAATTGATGATATTGAATTATAAGCTGTTCTACACATGAGAATAATTAATAACTTTCAGACAATGACTTCTATGACTTTCCAAAGTACTAAGTTATATGAATAAAGACAATAATACTAAAAATAGGCAAGTGAAGTATCATTCATTCATAACCCACTTAGTATAAGAATGTTCTGCTTTCCAGGAAAAATGAATGGGAAAGGGACACTTGTCAATGCTCAAATCAGGTGACCAACATTTTCTGTTGCTCTCTCAGAACATTCATATCCTCTTGTATCTCATAAATAGATGAGTGCCTTCAAAGTGTGCTGTGGTGCATTAAATATTATTTGATTTTAAGCCAATATCCATGCTTCCAAGTTCAAAGAGGATTAGTCACCCAACACTGACCAAGAATTAAATACTTATACTTATGAGAAATCATTTTTTAAAAAAAGCTAGTTTAATACACAAATATTATTCTGAGTACAGTCTTACTCCTCAAGTTAGTCCATTTCCATCTCATCTCAAAACATATATTTCATCTAGAGAGGTTAAAAGGAAATGTCCTCCATCCCGGAGTAGTCCTGGAAGCTTTAAGAGGTTCATCTCAATTTCCACTTCCTAGATAAAAATTTTATTCTGAAGCCTAGTGGATGGTTCAAGTCATGGCTTTGGTGATCATGGATTTTTGTTTAGGTCTATTTGTTACAGGAACATTACAAGACAGGTCTGAAGATGAAGAGATATTAGAGTTTGCTGGCTCCTCTGAAATTTGTCATATTAAAAAGGAATAATGGATGCTTGGTTATCTTATTGTGCCAAGCCACCACACTGAAACCTTGATATCATCTTTCTAATTGTTGAGGAGAATGACATAAACATTCACTAAAATATCAAAAAGTCACATTCATGCAACTTTCCTCCAGGAAAGTCATAGAAATTTCTGGAGGTAGAAATCCCCACTCACTTTCAGGTCAAATAGCTTTACAAAATGTTTGTACAGCTCTACCAACAGTACAGTAGTATATCTATATTCCCACTTATCTATTGGACTTTTGGGGCCTAGATATGCCTGGTAGTAGTCTATATATCCTGTATACCAAATCCTTATCAGAGAAATTTGACACACAGAATTTTCCCTGTTTCCCTTTTTATCACTGATGGATTGATTTTATTTGTGCAGAAGCATTTCAATTTCATGTAGTTAAAATTACTTAATAGCTGTTGTAATTGCTTCTATCCCTTGTTTGGTTAAGCATACATCTCCTACCCATAGCTGTGAAAGGGTTATGATAGGTTTCTCTTCTAATTTTTTGTTCATGACATGATCTTTAATAATTAAGTCATGTATCCATTTTGAATGTATTATGGAGTATGGTGTAAGATGTTAGTATAAGGCTAATTTCTGTCAGATTGCTCTCCAGTTCTCCTAAAAGTTTTTTATAAAATAGTTTCAAATTATTTATTTTTAGGTTTATTGATTACTGATTTATCAAGTTCTAAAATTTCTTATTCTTCTTGTCTGGTCTGTTGCAATTCTTTACTTCTCTCTCTTTTGTAAACCAATACCTAATGGTTTTGATGACTTATGCTTTAAAATGTAATTTGAAGTCTAGATGTGCTATTTCCCCTTCATCATTTCCTTTTTCATTATTTACCTTCATTGACTAGTTCATTTATTCCTCTGAAAGAACTTTATTATTGTTTTATGGAGTTCTGTGAAGTATTTCCTTGATAGTTTGGTATAATATCTGTAAATTAACTTCAGTAATAATGTTGTTTTTATTATATTGGTATGATCCAACCAATAGTAGTCCACTATTTAAATTCTTTTCTTATATTCTTTCAGAAGCACTATGCAAATGAAGATATAGAAGTATTTTGTGTGGTTTTGTAGATTGATCTCTAGATATTTTATGCAATTTGTAGTTATTTTGAATGAAATTTCCTTTCCCATATTTGCCTCTTGGATTCTGTTATTATTATGCATAACTGCTATTGATTTTATAGGTATATTTTGTAGTCCCTAACTTTGCTAAAAATATTGTCTCAATCATTATCTTTACTAATCTTCTGGGATTGCTAAGTATATCATTATGTCATCAGCAAATAGGGATTGTTTTACTTTCTTTTTGTATATCCTCACACCGTCAATATCCTCTTGTCTCTTTGCTATTGCAGGCATTTGTAAAACTTGTCAAAGTTTATAGGAAAACAAATATCCTTGCTTGACTCCAGTATTTATTGTGAAAGATTGTACTGTATTCTCAGTGCACATAGTGCTTGCTTCTGGTTTTAGATAGTGTTTTTATGGTATTAAGATTCTACTATGCTTATATTTTGTAGGCAAGTGGGTATTTTTTTAAAAAGCATTCTTGAGTTCTATACTTTGTCAAAAGTTTTTTCTCCATCCACTGAGATAGTCATGATGTTTCTAGATATTTTGTTTTTAATATTATTAATAATGTTGATTGTTTTATTAATGCTAGACAATTCTCACATCCCTGGCATAATGATTTATTTCTTTACAGCAATTTCTAAAGATTACTGTGGTCTATTTTGTGAGATTTTATTTGAAAAATTAAAATCTATAGAAGTGATTTTAGTCTATAATTCTCCTTCTTTGTTTTGTCCTTCCCTTGTTAGGTTTAGGATTATATTTGTCTCACAAAAGGAGTCTCTTAGGGTTCTTTGTTTTTCAACAATTTGTGTACTATTGGTATTATTTTATGTGATTTTTTATTTTAATATTTTATTTTTCCAAATACGTGTAAAAAACCAATTTAACATTTTTCAAATTTTGAGTTCTAAATTCTCTCCTCCTTCCTTCTCCCTCCCCAATGAGAAGGAAAGCATTCGATAAAGGTTATACGTGCATAGTCATGCAAAACACAGACCAAAAAACACAAGATAAATAAAGAAAGTAAAGAAAAATTATTTTCAGTCTTGATTCAGGGTCCACCAGTTATTTCTCTGGAGATGGAGAGCATTTTTTCTCATAAGTCCTTCAGAATTATTTTGAATCCTTGTATTGCTGAGAATGCGTAAGTTATTCACAATAGATCATTATATAATATTGCCATTACTGTATAAATGTTCTCCTGGTTCTGCTCATTTCACTTTGCATCAGTTCATTTAAATCTTTCCAGGTTTTTCTAAGAGCATATAAGAGCTATTTCCTAAGGGACAACAGTATTTCATCACAGTTATATACAACAACTTGTTCAGCCATTCCCCAATTGACAGACATCTCCTCAATTTCCAATTCTTTGCCACCACTATAAGAGCTGCTAAAATATTTTTGTACAAATAAGACTTTTTCCTTTTTTATTTCTTTGGGATACAGACCTTGTAGTGGTATTGCTGGGTCAAAGGGTATGCATTATTTTGTAGCCCTTTTCACACAGTTCCAAATTGCTTTCCAGAAGGGTTGAATCAGTACACAATTTCATCAAGAGTACATTGGTGTTTTAACTTTCCCACATCCCCTCCAACATTTGTCATTTTCCTTTTCTGTGGTATTAGCCAATCTGATCAGTGTGTGGTGGTAGCTCAGAGTTGCTTTAGTTTGCATTTCTCTAATCAATAGTGATTTAGAGCATTTTTATAACACTATAAATAGCTTTGATTCCTTTGTCAGAACATTATGTCCTTTGACTATTTATCAATTGAGTAATGGCTCTTATTTCTATAAATTTGAGTCTTTTTTCTATATATTTGAGAAATTAGGTCTTTATCAGAGAAACTTGCTGTAAATTATTTTTTCACAGTAATTCTAACCAAATATGTATTTCCCCCATCCTATTTTCTCCTTGTTTATCTTTCTCTCTCTCCTTTCACTCTGTCCATTCCCAAAAGTGTTTTCCTTCTAACTTTTACCTCCCCCAATCTGCCCTCTCCTCTACCAGCACCCCAATTCTTTTATTCCCTTCCCTTTCTATTTCCCTGTATGGTAAGATAGATTTCAACACCCAAGTGAGTATGTGTTATTCCCTCTTTGAGCCAATTCTGATAAGAGTAAGTTCAAGTGATTCCCTTTAGATTCCCCATCTTCCCCTCCATTGTAGAATCTCTTTCAAGCCTCTTTTATGTTAGATAATTTATTCCATTCTACCTCTCCCTTTCCCTTTCTCCCAGTGCATTCTCTTTTCTCACTCTTTAATATTATCTTTTACGTAATCATCCCTTAATATTCAACTGACATCCATGCCCTTTCTCTATGTACACTCCTTCTAACTGCCCTAATAATGAGAAATATCTTAGAAGTTACAAGTATCATTTTCCCATGTAGAAATGTAAACAGTTTAACTTAGTTGAGTCCTTTATGATTTCTCTTTCCTGTTTAACCTTTTATGCTTCCTTTGAGCCTTGTTTTTGAAAGCAAAATTTTCTATTAAGCTCTGGTCTTTCCAGCAGGAATCCATGAAAGTCTATTTCACTGAATGTCTGTTGAATACTCAGTTTTACTGGGGAGGTGATTCTTGATTGTAAAACTAGCTCTTTTGCTCTTCAGAATGTCATATTCTAAGTTCTCTGATCCTTTGATGTAGAAACTGCTAAATTTTGTAATCCCAACTGTAGCTCCACAATATTTGAATTTTTTTATTTTTTTACTGCTTGAAATACTTTCTCCTTGATCTGGGAGCTTTGGAATTCAGCTATAATATTCCTAGTAGTTTTCATTTTAGGATCTCTTTCAGGAGGTGATCATTGGATTCTTTCCATTTCTCTTTTACCCTCTGGTTCTAGAATATCAGGGCAGTTTTCCTTGATAATTTTCTGAGAAAAAAAACTGCTGTCTAGGCTTGTTTTTTTGGCCATGGCTTTCAGGTAGTCCAATAATTCTATTTCCGATGAGATATGTCACATTGTATTTTTTTATCCTTTTGATTTTGTTTTTATTGTTTCTTGATATCTTATAAAGTCATTAGCTTCCACTTGCCTAATTCTAATTTTTAAGGAATTAGTTTCTTCAGTGAGCTTTTGTACCTCCTTTTCCATTTGGCCAACTTTACTTTTTAAGGAGTTCTCTTCATTGGATTTTTGTGCCTCTTTTACCATTTGGCCTATCTTTAAGGTGTTTTATCCAATATTTTTTGTGCTTCCTTTACCAAGCTATTGACTCTTTTTTCAATATTTTCTTGCATCACTCTCATTTCTCTTCCCAATTTTTCCTCTACCTCTCTTACTTGATTAAAAAAAATTGAGTTCCTCTATGGCTTGTGGCCAATTCAGATGTTTCTTTGACACCTTGGATGTAACAATTTCGACTTTATTGTCTTCTCCTGAGTTTTTAATTTGATTTTCCCTGTCACCATACTAACTTTCCATAATCAGGATCTTTTTCTGCTGCTTGCTCATTTTCCAGCCTCTTTCTTGACTTTTAACTCCATGCTAAAGTGGGCTTCTGCTTCCAGAGTGGAAGGGGCACTGCCCTAAGCTTCAGGTTTTTTGTAGCTACTTTCAGAGATAAATTATTTTTAATGTTAAATATTAGTGATATATAAGTTAACGTTGATCCTCCCCTTTCATATTTTGACTTTTCATTTGATAATTTATTTTCCTGATCTCTGCTTTAGCTACATCTCAGAAATTTCTGCATGTAGGCTCATAGGCATAACTGTCTTTCATATTATTATTAATTATTTCTATGGCTTAATTTTTAACCCACTGGTTATTTAGGTTTCAAGTCTACATTTGTGTCTTGTGTCTTTGTGTTTGATAAACTGGTTATTATTTTTATTCTATTATGACCCATAAAAATGTATTCTTACCTTTTTACATTTATTTGCAGTAATTTTGTAGCTTGATAACATGTTCAGTTTTTGTAAAAGTTCTATATGTTGCTGAGAAATTATACATATATATGCATGTATATATCTGTGTATATATATAAAGATAGATAGGTAGATAGATAGATAGATAGATAGATAGATAGATAGATAGATAGATAGATAGATGATAGATAGTTCAATCTACTTTAAGCCAACTCTATTATCACAGGCTCCCTTCCCTTCACTCTCAATTCCTCTCCTTTCTGTTTGTTACCCTTTCCCCTGTTTTTTGAGTTTAATTGTACTTATTAATTCTTTTTTCTTTCTTCTTTTTATCATTATGTAATTCTTTCCCTCTTTTTTATCTAAACAATTACTTAAAATCCTCCTTCCTTTCTAATTTCTTTTGTTTATTAATTTATTTTTCATTTTCTAAGCCTTTTCCTAAAAGGATTTCTTTACCTCATTCTTTTCTTTAATTCTCTTCCTTTTTGTCTGTTCTCAACTTTTACTCTTTGATTCATGGGCCTTATACTTTTTACTTCCATCTTTAGTCTCTGTGTTCCTTCTCTAATTAAAATTTCTAAAGTACTTATTTTGAAGTTCCTCACCTAAACAATTCCTATGTTACTTTCTTATAGATCATGACACCCCCTTTTTTTCTGTTGCCCCTCATTCTTGGAAGTACCAGCTCCTACAGGAGACAGAAAGGATAGATATTGATCATTGGTAGAAAGTGTTCTGTCCTTGACTGCATTGCACATTTCTATCTCATGATCAATTTCTTTCCCATTTGCTACAAAATCTCCTCTCTATATCTACACCTTCCTGTCCTGGATTACAGCTGCTGCCCAAAGCTCTGATTGCTGAGGACGAATGCTGTCCATGAAGGCACAGCATCAAATCTTCCCCAGATTGTAGGACTTTTTTAGGAGTCCATTTGGAAACAGAATATATCTCTCTCTTCACAGGATCATAATTTTCAGTGGAACTCTCGCCACTAAATTGACATTTTCCCCTTGCTTTCCTGATAATTTAATTTCCCCCTCTGTCACCTCATCCATTCTTCTGTCACTCCTTATCTTATTCAAGGAGTTTTCACTTCATTGTTTATCATTGACTTGTTGATTAGGGCATATCACACATTGCCTTCTATTTTCTACTTTCTTTCTCCCCTTTTATGCATCCTCTCATTCTGCACTTTAGCTTTACTAAAATTATTGATTCACTTGTAGGGTGGGGCTGTTTGTAAGGTTCATTATATTCTCTTTCAGCCTCTTTTTTACCATCACGTAGTCTACTTATGTTGTTTCCATCTTTATCTACTTGTTCTGAGAATTATTTCTGCTCTACAAGCCGTAACTTCTGATTTCACAATTATTAAATCTCCTTTGAACCACCATCCTGAAGCAGTTGCTCATTCTCTTGGGAATTCACAAGACTCTTCCTCAGTGGTATCAAACTCAAATAGAAATGAAAGTCACTAAGCCATAAACAAGTATCTCCATGAGCCATATATTGACTTAAAAACACATTTTAATGTTATATATTTTTTATTTTGTTAAATATTTCCTGCTTACATTTTAATCTGGTTCAGCACTCAGGATTGTTGTGTGTTTGACACCTCTGCCTTACCTCATTAGATATTAGTTACATTTCCTTTATCTTCAGTTATTTGTTTAGCATTGTTTCATCTCATTTAGATGTCCAAGAGGCCATGTTCTTTTCTGTTTTTAATATCATCCCTATTGGTTTATCTACTTGTGCTCAGGGCTTTTAATAGTATTTTCTTCTGCCTGGTATCTTCAGTAATTTCAGTCTTTTCCCCTTTTATTCCCCTATTACTCACTTTCTGACTCCTTCCTTCTTAATGGCTGGAACTCAAAGTTGTATCAGTCTCCCCCTACACTGACAAATTTCACCAGTTTTAATCCCTACCCCAAATGACTTCTGGAAGGACAGAAATGGCCCTAGATCTGTGCTATTCTCTTTTCCCTGAGGCCTTGTGGCTGAATTACCAAGTGATTATCTCATTTAATATATATGTATATATTATACACACATATACATACATACATACATACGTACATACATACATACTGGTGCTTTCTGTTCATTAGTTCTTTGACTGAGCACTACTGCAGAATGCTGCCTCCATAGGCAAAGAATATTTCTTTTTTCCTATATATCCCCACCTTTGTGAGGGAAGAGGTGTGAAGTTATGGGATGATAGTTGAGGTCTGCTGGTGTTGCTACCGAGTGTGTGTTCACAAGGGGTGAGGCCAGGGGCAGGTGTTAGCAAAGAGTGCTTCAGCCACAAAGAAGTTGCTGAGCATACATTAGTACACAATCCTGTGACTCAGGGTGAACTATCATTCCAGAGAGTAGAGGTTGGTGGGAGAGTGAATCCTGAGAGAGCAAGTTAAGAACTAATCCTCTTGGCTATGAATTAATAAGATTATTACCTCCACAGTCTTCTTGATATCTTGATCTGTGTAAAAGAGCTGAAATTGCTTTACTTCTAATTTCTAATTCTTATTTGGGGTAATTTTGAGAACTGGAGAGAATACATAACTCTCAATCTTGTTGGTTATATGTCAACTTTTATTTTCAATTGTTGATTAAGAGAATCTAGAATTTCTTATATTTTATTATTTTCCTGCTTTTTCTGTATGTTTCTTTTTGTTGTCTTCTACTGAATATACCACCCAACTACTGATATCATCTCCCAACACTTTTTTGTTTTCACAAAGACTGGTAATCTTTATTCAGATCAGGAAACTCATATTCCTCAAGCCTCAGACTTCAGGTGGGCCTTTTGAGGAAGAGAGGAAGGAGAGGGGAGAGAAGAGAAGGTCAGTACCCCTCCCTTTCTTTCCTGCCCCCCCCACCTTGTCTCAGGTTACTGGGCAAAGAAGGAAACAGGTAGAAGAGGATGCCCCTGCCAAAAAGAGGCTTATCCATATTGTGGTTTTCAAAGTCCAGCTATGGCCAAGATAGTAGCCATCACAGGCCTTCCTCTATAAATTAAATAGCAAGGCTGAGGGTAAGGAAGGCAGAAAGAACTTCTTTGTGGTCAAGAAACTGGTCCCATGTTCAGCTCCTATTAAGGTAGTGTCCTGAACCCTGACCTAAGGAATGGCTATAAGGGCACAAATTTCCACCTGAGAGGACAAGTCAGGGTGGGAGAATGAATAAGAATGTTAAAAGGGTCAAGAACCCACCAGCTTTGTTCCAGGAGAGGGAGATAATAGCATGGTTGGTCCAGTTTTGCTGACTGCAGGGAGAAGGAGTGCATTTTAGATAGTTCAAAATGAAAGGTCACCAGCTTAGTACCTGCAGACTCAACAAGATGGGCAGATCCACCTCTGGATAGGGAGTTGGGAGAAGGGGAAGAGTTGGCAACGGAAAGGGTTTGAGAGTTCCATGCCTTCCTGGGGATGCTACTGATAAAAATATATGAGCCATTCAAGAGAGGGTAAGGAAGAGAGGTAATCAGAGGATCTGGTATGGCCTTCTATTACCTATTATGCCTACCTAACATGCCCCATAATTAGTGTCCATCTGCAGCCCAATAGCAATCTTGTCTTGTTCTGTAAAGTTTTGGTGTTTCTCCTTGGACTTCTTAGAGAACCAGTTAGGATCTACAGAGAAGAACCCATCACCCTCAGCCATTGCCAGCCCAATCAGCGTCTGCTGCACACAGGCCATATTCTTTCCTTCCCAACAATCCACTATTTATTCCACAGCACACCAATGCTATAGGAACTGAGAAAATTTCCATGTGTTTAAAGGGCATGCCTGAAGCCTGGATCTTTTTCATTAGGCCCTGGCTTTCAGGGTACAATCTATCATTTCCTTCTATGGTTCATATCATGGCAACATGAATTGTTTTTTTTAATTTTTATTTTTAGTTTACAACATTTGGTTCTACATAATTTTGAGTTCCAGATTTTCTTCCCTCCCTACCCCCCTCCCTCCCCAAGACAGCATGGAGTCCCATATACCTTACATGTATAACTCCGCATTGAATTAATTTACACACTAGTCCAGTTATGGAGAAGAACTGTGATCAATGAAATGAATCATGCGAGAGAAGAAACAGGACAAAAAAAAACAACCCAAAAACAAAAACAAAAGAGAGAAAAGAAAGAAAAAGGGGGGGGGGAAGGCTAGCATGAAGTGTGCCTCAATCTGCATTCACACTTCCTAGTTCTTTCTCTGGATGTAGACAGCATTCTCCATCATGAGTCCTTTGGAGTTGTCTTTGTACCTTGTGTTGCTGAGAAGAGCAAAGTCTGTCAGGGTTGGTCCTCACAGAATCCATATATCTGTGGTTGTGTATAATGTTCTCCTGGCTCTGCTCCACTCACTTAGCATTATGTCAGGTAGGTTTTTCCAAGTTGTTATGAAGTCCGTATCATCGCCATTTCTTATGGCACAATAGTATTCCATTACCTTCATATACCACAGCTTGTTCAGCCATTCCCCAATTGATGGGCATCCCTTTGATTTCCAGTTCTTAGCTACCACAAAAAGAGCCACTATAAATATTTTTGTACATATGTGTCCTTTTCCCACTTGTGTGATTTCTTTGGGATACAACCCTAGAAGTGTTATTGCCGGGTCAAAGGGTATGAACATTTTTATAGCCCTTTGGGCATAGTTCCAAATTACTCTCCAAAATGGCTGGATCATCTCACAACTGCACCAGCAATGTAACAATGTTCCAATTTTCCCACATCCTCTCCAGCATTTATCATTTTCCTGTTTTGTTATTTTAGCCAGTCTGACAGGAGAGATGTGGTATCTAAGAGTTGTTTTGATTTGCATTTCTCTAATCAGTAGTGATTTAGAGCATTTTTTCATATGCCTATAGATAGCTTTAATTTCTTCCTCTGAAAACTGCCTGTTCATATCCTTTGACCATTTCTCAATTGGGGAATGGCTTGTATTCCTATATATTTGGCTCAGTTCCCTGTATATTTTAGAAATGAGGCCTTTATCAGAGACACCAGTTGTAAAGATTTTCTCCCAATTTTCTGCTTCCCTCCTAATTTTTGTTGCATTGGCTTTTTTTTGTACAAAAACATTTCAATTTAATATAATCAAAATTATCCATTTTCCATTTTGCAATGCTTTCTATCTCTTGTTGGGTCATGAATTCTTTTCTTTTCCATAAACTATTCCTTGCTCTCCCAAATTACTTATAGTATCAGCCTTTACTCCTAAATCATGAACCCATTTTGACTTTATTTTGGTGTATGGTGTAAGATATTGGTCTATGCCCAGTTTCTGCCCTACCACTTTCCAATTTTCCCAACAGTTTTTGTGAAATAGTGAATTATTAGTCCAGAAGCTGGTCTCTTTGGGTTTATCAAAGAGTAGATTGCTATAGTTGTTGACTTCTACATCTTGTGTTCCTATGCTATTCCACTGATCCACAACTCTGTTTCTTAGACAGTACCAGGTAGTTTTGATGACTGCTGCTCTAGGAGTACAGTTTAATATCTGGTATGGCTAGGCCACCTTCTCTAGCATTTCTTTTCATTAATACCCTAGATATTCTAGACCTCTTGTTCTTCCAGATGAATTTAGTTATTATTTTGTCCAGCTCAGTAAAATAATTTTTTGGTAGTTCAATTGGTATGGCACTGAATAGATAGATTAATTTAGGTAAAATTGTCATTTTTATTATATTAGCTCGGCCTAACCACGAGCAACTGATATTTTTCCATTTATTTAGATCTGATTTTATTCGCGTGAAAAGTGTTTCATAATTATGTTCATATAGGCCCTGGGTTTATCTTGGCAGATAGACTCCCAAATATTTTATAGTGTCTACAGTAACTTTGAATGAAATTTCTCTTTCTATCTCTTGCCATTGGGCTTTGTTAGTAATGTATAGGAAGGCTGAGGATTTATGTGGGTTTATTTTATATCCTGCAACTTTGCTAAAGTTGTTTATTATTTCACGTAGTTTTTTACTTAATTCTCTAGGATTCTCTAGATAAATCATCATATCATCTGCAAAAAGTGATAATTTAGTTTCTTCTTTTCCTGTTCTAATTCCTTCAATTTCTTTTTCTTCTCTTATTGCTACAGATAATGTTTCTAATACCAAAGTGAATAGTAGGGGTAATAATGGACATCCTTGCTTCACCCCTGATCTTATTGGGAATGCATCTAGCTTATCCCCATTACAAATAATGCTTGTGATGGTTTTAGGTAGATGCTAGCTGTAACTTTAAGGAAGGTTCCATTTATTCCTGTGCTTTCTAGTGTTTTTAATAGGAATGGGTTTTGTATTTTGTCAAAGGCTTTTTCTGCATCTATTGAGATGATCATATGGTTTCTGCTAGTTTTGTTGTTGATATGGTCAATTATGCTAATAGTTTTTCTAATATTGAACCAGCCTTACGTTCCTGGAATAAATCCTACCTGGTCATAGTGTATTATTCTCATGATAAGTTGCTGAAATCTTTTTGCTAATATTTTATTTAAAATTTTTGTATCAATATTCATTAGAGAAATTGGTCTATAATTTTCTTTCTCTGTTTTGACTCTACCTGGTTTGGGTATTAGTACCATATTTGTGTCATAAAAAGAATTTGGTAGGACTCCTTCTTCACCTATTTTCCCAAATAGTCTACAAAGTATAGGAATTAGTTGTCCTTTAAATGTTTGATAGAATTCACATGTAAAACCATCTGGCCCTGGAGATTTTTTCCTAGGGAGTTCATTGATGGTATGCTCAATTTCTTTTTCTGAGATGGGGTTATTTAGAAATTTTACTTCCTTTTCTGTTAACCTGGGCAATTTATGTTTTTGTAGATATTCATCCATATCTCTAAGGTTGTCAAATTTATGGGCATACAACTGGGCAAAATAATTCCTAATTATTGTTTTGATTTCCTCTTCATTAGAGGTGAACTTACCCTTTTCATTTTTGATACTGGTAATTTGATTTTCTTCTTTCTTTTTTTTAAATCAAATTGACCAAAGGTTTATCGATTTTATTGGTTTTTTTTCACAAAACCAGCTCTTTGTTTTATTTATTAATTCAATAGTTTTCTTGGTTTCAATTTTATTAATCTCTCCTTTGATTGTCAGTATTTCTAATTTGGTATTTAATTGGGGATTTTCAACTTGCTCTTTTTCTAGCTTTTTCAGCTGTATGCCCAGATCATTGATCTCCTTTTTCCCTATTTTATTCATGTAAGCATTTAGGGATATAAAACTTCCCCTAAGAACTGCTTTTGCTGCATCCCATAAGTTTTGGTATGATGTTTCATTATTGTCATTCTCTTGAATGAAGTTATTAATTGTTTCTCTGAATTGTTCTTTAGAATTAGATCATTTAGTTTCCAATTAATTTTTAGCTTATTTTTCCATGGTTCTTTGTTACAAATAATTCTTATTGCATCATGATCTGAAAAGCATGCTTTGACTACTTCTGCCTTTCTGCACTGGATTGTGAGGTTTTTGTGGTCTAGTACATGGTCAATTTTTGAGTATGTGCCATGTAACACTGAGAAAAAAGTATATTCCTTTTTATCTCCATTCAGTTTTCTCCAGAGGTCTATCATATCTGCCTTTTCTAAAATTCTGTTTACCTCCTTAACTTCTTTCTTATTTATTTTGAGGTTAGATTTATCAAGTTCAGAAAGGGGGAGGTTGAAGTCTCCCAATATTATAGTTTTGCTGTCTATTTCTTCCTGTAACACCCTTAACCTCTCCTGTAAGAATCTGTATGCCATACCACTTGGTGCATATATGTTAAACAATGATATTGCTTCCTTGTTTATGGTGCCTTTTAGCAGGATGTAATGTCCTTCCTTATCTCTTTTAATTAAATCTATCTTTACTTTTGCTTTGTCTGAGATTAGGATTGCTACACCTGCTTTTTTTTACTTTAGCTGAGGAGCAATATATTTTACTCCAGGCTTTTACCTTCACCCTGTGTGTATCCCCCTGTTTCAAATGTGTTTCTTGTAAACAGCATATTGTAGGATTATGGTTTTTAATCCATTCTGCTATCTGCTTCCGTTTTATGGGAGAGTTCATCCCATTCATGTTCACAGTTATGATTTCTATCTGTGTCTTTTTCTCCATCCTATTTCCCCCTGTTTATGCTTTTATTTCTCCCTTTCCCCTTCCCCTCCTCAACAAAGTTTTGCTTTTGAACGCTGCCTTCCTCATTTTACCCTCCCTCTTTATTCCCCTCCCTTATCTTATTGTTTCCCACTTGCTACTTCTCCCCTCCCTTCTGACCACACCCCTCCATCTTTTTCCCCCCTCCCCCTCCTACTTCCTGTAGGACAGGTTAGATTTCTATACTTATCAGGGTATCTTATTCCCTTCTTGAACCAGATCAGATGACAGTGAAGCTCAAATACTGCTCTTCTCCCTCCCTTCTTTCCCTCTACTATAATATGTTTTTGTGCCTCTTCATTTGGTGTAATTTACCCTTTTCTACTACCTCCTTACCTCTTCTCTCATAGCCCTCCCTTTACATCTCTTACTTATGTTTTTTATCCTTATATCAATTATTTTATACAGGCATTCACAATCTATGTGTATCCCTTTCAATCGTCATAATGGCTATACCATTCTCAAGACTGACATATATGTCTATATATAAAACATACATAAGCTGATATAATCCTATACAAAGATGCAAATAATTTGCTCTTATTGAATAATAAGGTTTGTGGGGGGTTTCCCCCTGTTTACCTTTTTATGTCTCTCTTGAGTTTTGTATTTGGAGATCAAATTTTCCATTGAGTTCTGGCCTTTTCATCAGGAAGGTCTGGAATTCCCTTATTTCATTGAATGTCCATCTCTTTGCCTGAAAAATTATGCTTAGTTTTGCTGGGTAGTTGATCCTTGGTTGCGGACCCAGCTCCTTTGCCCTTCGGAATATCATATTCCAATTTCTCCTGTCTTTTAATGTGGAAGCTGAGAGATCCTGCGTGATCCTCACTGTAGTTCCATGATATTTGAATTGTTTCTTTTTGGCTGCTTGCAGTACTTTCTCCTTGACTTTGTAGTTCTGAAATTTGGCTATGATATTTCTTGGTGTTTTCAGTTTGGGATCTCTTTCAGGGAGTGATCGGTGAATTCTTTCAATGACTATTTTACCCTCTGGTTCTAGGACCTCTGGGCAGTTGTCTTTGATAATTTCTTCGAAGATACTGTCAAAGCTCTTTTTTCATCGTGGATTTCTGGTAGACCAATAACTTTTAAATTGTCTCTCCTGGATCTATTTTCCAGGTCAGTTGTTTTCCCAATCAGATATTTCACATTTTTTTTCTACTTTTTCATTCTTTACACTTTGTTTTACTACTTCTTGTTGCCTCATAGCTTCATCAGCTTCCACTTGCTTAATTGTAATTTTTAATGAATTGCTGTCTTCATTTTGCTTTTGAGTCTCCTTTTCCAATTGGTTGATTTTGCCTCTCAGGGTGTCATTTTCTCTCTTTAGATTCTGAATCTCCGTAGCCATTTCGCCAATCTTATTCTTTAGGGACTTGATTTCATCTTCTTTTAGCTCCCTAATTTGGTTTTTAAAATTCTCCTTTTAGTTCTTCCAGAAATGCTTTTTGGGCTGGAGACCAGTTCACATTACCTTTTGAGGTATCAGATGTATCTATAGTGTCATTGCTGTCCTCTTCCAAATTCGTATTTTGATCCTGCCTGTCTCCATAAAAAGAATCAATGGTCCTTGTTTTTTTTGTGTTCTTCTTCATGTTGGTTTGCCTTTTCCTGGCTTTACAACAAATATCTGCCTTTGGGGCTCAGGGCTCTCTGTCCCAGCTTTCTTACTCTGGGGATTGTGAGTCTAGAATTATAGCCTTCAGTTTCCTGAGGTGTGGGGCAGGGGTCTGGCTCCTTGACATCTCAGTCCCTAGGGGTGCTCTCCAGCACTGTTGCTCTTCAGCAATGGTCTCAGCTGTTTGTTGTTTGAGCTGATGTCTGGCACTTCCCCTGGGGGAGCAAGATTACATCTGGGCTCCTGGTGTTGACCCCTGCCGGCTCTACCCCCTGGGGCTAGTGAACTTCTACTATTTGACCACTGAAGCCCCACTTCTTCTCTGTTCCAGCGTTCTCCGCCCCCCCCCCCCCGCCCAGGAATTCTCTGGGTGGGGGGGGGAAGGATTAGAGCCATTTATCTGGCCATTATGTCTCCCAGAATTTCAAGAAGCATTTCATACCTTCAGGCTGCAAGCCTCAGGAGTTGGTGTTTCACGGCAGGTGCGTTGTGCCGCCTCTGGTCGCTTCCACAGATTGCCGTCCTGTGTTGGGAGGCCAGGGGATCTCCACTGGTTTCAGGTGCCCAGCTTTCTCGGCAACTTGAATTGTTACTTGTACTTCTGTATGTAGAACACATATTGAGATGACTATGTAGATGGAATTGAGGTATGTTCAAAAGGCACTAGTCAGCTAGGGTCTCTGACTTGTTCTGTCTCTTTCTAGCCTAGAAGGCTTGGATAATGACGTTGCTCTGCTCTGGGTCTCCAGGTGAATGGGGACTTGGGTCCCCTCTCACCTGGAGTCAGAGGCTGAGAGTGCATGGCCCTGCTATTCCTTCTATCTCAGTTGTGGCTACAAACTTGTGAGCTTTAAAAAGTCAGGAGATAAAGCCATTGGGAACTGTCCAGTCCAGTAGCTGCAGAAATGCAGACTCATCCATCCATCAGGCATATAACATTTAAAAATTAATTTGGTGGGGTAAATGCTATGCTGAATCTATATTAATTTGGAGAACACCAAGATGATGTGGGAAAAGTGTGTCCCGAGGGTGGAAAGAAATTTCTGTAATTTCTTTTCTTACTACAATTTCACAGTAAATGTCCTTTTTAAAAAGCTAATTAATGGTAATTGGTTAAATGAAACTGGGCTGTTAATCACTGATGTCTAAAATTGGTTCAGCCAATGAAGATGCACAGAATCAGGAGATAGAGTGTGATCTATGGGGAATAACATATAGGTCACTGAAGCTCGATCACTGAGTTTGTAGAAGGATTAAGTGTAAGAGACCTGGAAAAGGAGAAAGGGATCATGTTGTGAAGAGTTTTAAATACCAAACAGAAAGTTTTTATATTAGATCCTGGAAGGAATAGGGAGCCAAAAGAGTTTATTAATCAGGTAAGTGACATAGTGACACCTAAGTTTTCAGAAAATCCCTTTGGCAGCTAAGTGAACAATATTTAGGAGCAGGGAATGACACACAGGATGGACACCAGACATAAGGCTATTGTAATAGTCCATTCAGGTGAGAGATGATGAAGTCCTCAACTAGAATGATGGCTAGGTCAGTGGAAAGAGACATATACAGGTTACGTTGTGGATGTAGAAATGATAAGACTTAGGAAGATTCAATGTGTGGGGTGGGTAAAGATATTGAATTGAAGATGACACTAAGCTTGTGAGTCTTGGTGACTGAGGGGATGGTGGTATCCTCAACAGTAAGAGGTGAGAGGGAAGGTTTTTGGGAGAAAGATAATGAATTCTGTTTTAGATGTGTTGAGTTTGAGGTGCCTGTGTTTTGAGGACACCCAAAAGGTGATGTAGAATTAGAGTTCAGGAAAGAGAGTAGAGCTGGATATATAAATCTGGGAATCATAGTGATGATAGGAATGCATAGTGATGATAACCTAATATATGGGGGCTGATGAGACCACTAAGGGAGATAGCATAGACTGAAAAGATAAGAAGCCCCAGGACAGAGTTTTTGGGGACACCAAATTTGGTGGGTGTGACATGGAATATCTAGCAAAGGAGATCTAGGACTGGTAAGAGAGGTTGAAGGAGGAATAGGAGAGAGCAATAGTTTGAAATTCTAGAAAGGAGAGAGTGTTTAAGAAGTGAAGGTTATTATCATTAGTGTCAAATGCTACAAAGAGGTCAATAAAGATGATAATTGAATAAAAGTCATTGGGTTTGTTAATTGAGAGATCATTGGTAACAATGAAGAGGACATTTTCAGATTAATGAAGAAGAAGGAAATAGAGGGTTAAAAAGAGTAAGAAAAGAAGTGGAGGCACTTAGCGTACTTGGCTTTTTCATGGAGTTTGGCTGAAATGGGAAGGAGAGATATAGGATGATAGATCACCTCCTTCTTTGTTGTTCTTCAGTCTTAGAGTCCACATTGCCTTTGAGGCAGGAGTTAAACCAGTTGGTTGGTATGTGGGCTCACCTGAAGTTGGCTGGGGGAGGACTGGTAAGTGAACACCTTATGGATTATTTCTTGACACTTCTAAAAGAGAGGCACACTAGATAAGAGGTGAAGAGACGATAACTATAAAAGCAATAAAATAGAAATTGTTTAGAAGGAAGAACTGAAACTTGTTAACATTAAAAGCTTTAATCCCTTGAGGAATTATTGTTTCTATTGTTTTATTATTTTCAGTCATGTATAACTCTTTGTGACCTCATTTGGGGTTTTCTTGGCAAAGATGCTAGAGTAGTTTGTCATTTCCTTCTCCAATTCGTTTTACATACTGTGTTGGCAACCAAAAATGGGCTCCTTAGCACTTAGTCAAAAAGTGCCCTTGACTAGTTTGGCTTTTTCCCCTGAACTGAATGCTGTTCGTATGTTGGATTGGAGTAAGCTTGTCAGCCCCTTCACCTTGCTTCCCTTGCTTAAGCTGATGGAAAGAACCTGTGCTTTCCCGGTCAACCCCTTCACCTTGCTTAAGCTGATCGAAAGAACCTGTGCTTTCCTGGTCAACCCCTTCACCTTGCTTAAGCAGATTGAAAGAACCTGTGCTTTCCCCGGCGTACCTTACACCCCCGCAGAAGCAGGATGGTTAAAAACAGCTTCCGTTGGAGCCAGAGGCTGCTATAGCTACAGCCACAGCCGAAGCTAAAGCAGGAGCTGCCAGTAGCAGAGCTGACCTACGGGAGGAAGCTGAACAAGGACTTGAAGCCAGTGGGTAATCTTTTTACCATACAGGGGGAAGCATGATTTTGTTTTACACTATCATGCTTCTCTGTAGCCTCCTGGTACTCTTGTAAGGTGTACTTATTGGGCCTGGAAGCTTTTGATCAATATGTCAAAATGGGGATGCTGGTTCATGGGTTGGTTACTGTGGAGCCTAAATATATGCTTTGATTCTTCTGCCTCCTACTTTGAGAGTTTCTTATATCCAGCGGTTCCGAACCTTTCAGACATATATATGATCCTCTTTGAGATTATAAACTCTGCCCTCCTAATACACATATGAACAAGAAACCTGAAAAAGAAGAAAAGGGTCATTTTGTGAAGAGCTTTAAATACCAAATAGAAAGTTTTTATATTAGATCCTGGAAGTAATAGGGAGCCAATAGAGTTTATTAAACAGGTAGGTGACAATGGGTTAAATGATTTGCCCAGGGTCACACAGCTAATAAATGTCTGAGGCTGGATTTGAACTCAGGAAAATGAGTATTCCTGACTTCAGGGCTTTTACCCTATCCATTGTGCCACCTAGCTGCCCTATCTTGAGGAATAAAAAGAAGCTTAAATAACAAAGAAAGAAGAAAGAAAGAAAGAATGAAAGAAAAAAAGGAAGGAAGGAAGGGAAGGAAGGAAGGGAAGGAAGAAAGAAGGGAAGGAAGGAAAAGAAATCAAAGGAACCAGCATAGGCAAAGAGGAAACAAAACTGTTGCTTTTGGTTTTTTGCTTTCTTTTGTTTTACAGATGTCATGCTGTTCTATCTAGAAATCCTAAAGAGTCAACCAAAAATTAATTTGCAGAATTAATAACTTCAACAAAGTTGTAGAATATAAAACAAATCCACATAAATCATCAGCATTTCTGTATTCAACTAAAAAACTTTGGGAGAGATAGGAGAGATTTCATCAAATTAACTACAGAAGCAATAATATTTTGAAAAGGTTATCTAACAAGACACATACAGGAACTGTATGAATACAACTATAAAACTATTATAGCCCATGTAAACTCTGGGTAATCTCTTTACCAATTTCCATTCTCACTGATGTGTTAAGACCTAAGAAATAGCCTAGTTACGTTTCCCTCTCAGAAAATCTCCTTTGCCATTGGCTACAGCCCCCACTGATGTTCTTAACCACAAGTTTATCAGTTGAGTGTCATCTCAGGCAGACTTAAACAGCTTTTAAAAATGAATATTTACTAATGCTTTATATTAAGAATAGTTGGCACAAACATCTCCCCAAAAGTTTGTGAAATATCCTCCCACAAGTACATACAGAGGGCAGGAAAAGGCAGACTCAAGCTTGGGAGCACATATGGCAAAGGATTCTCTTTGATTTTTCAGTTGTTGGTTTTGAGAAGTCTTTTTCTCGCATTCACGAAGTGCTCAAAAAGTTCCACTTGAGTGTGATTCATTTCTTTGCTGGATTCCTAACACAAGCATGAGTTGATATATCCTTGATTCCTGATGATGCAGTCACTGTTGCCAGCTCATCTGAGACACTGATGTTTAAAACAGTGATGGGGGAAAATGGGAATTCCAATTTCCTCCAGACTCTTTGGAGCTATAAAGTCCTTCTCTGATCAAAATGGGAAGGAGAATGAAGGATTGTCAAAATAAAGACCTTTCACTCATCCCCAGAGTCATTCTTCTTCAGTACTGTGTCACAGCAGCCACATACTCGAACATCTGGAAAAGCTCCCATCCCAACTAACTTGATGGTTTTATACAGGACCCAGAAGATGTAATGAAATTCCACAGTCAGAACAGACCTCCTTGTTAGGTATCACTTCACTTTATCAATGACTTTCAAAGGCTTTTCATATTTAGCTTGAAGTCTTTTGGTTCATTGATTACAAGCTAGGGAATCAGACTAAAATGAGGTAGGGGTGCTTTTGACCTCACAATTACACACTCTTTACAGAAATATAGACCTAAATAATTAGAGAAATACTGATTGCTTGCATATATGTAATGACAATAAAATAAAAATGATGATACTACTTAATACTGCTACCAAACTAACAAAGAATTATTTTATACAGCTAGATAATAATGAAATTTTTCCTTTTTTGGAGGGGGACGGCAGGGAAATTGGGGTTAAGTGACTTGCCTAAAGTTACAAAGCTGGTAAGTGTGTCAAGTGTCTGAGTCCAAATTTGAACTCAGGTCCTCCTGACTCCAGGGCTAGTGCTACTCACTGCACCACCTAACTACCCCATAATGAAATTCTTCTGAAGAAATCAAAGCTCAAACATTTCAAGGGAAATAATGGGAAAAATAGGAAAGAAGAGGGCCTAGCAATGCCAACTCTCAAATTGTACCATAAAGCAATAATTATTAGAAAACAATTTAGTACTGGCTAAGTAATAGAGGTCAAGCAGTAAAAGAGAATAGGTAGGAGCAAAGGAACCTAAGAGCCTATTGTTTGATAAAACCAAAGACCCCAGTAACCTGGGTAAGGACTCACCATTTTGATAAAAAGTTAGGGGAAAACTGGAAGACAAACTGATGGAAATTGGCTGTAGACCACATTCCATAAAGCCCAATAAGCTCCAAACATATACATTACTTAGATATGAAAAGTGGTATCATAAACAAATTAGAAGTATAAGGAAAAATTACCATTCAGATCTATATATAGGGAAATAGTTTATAACCAAATAAAGGATAGAGAGAATCACAGAAGGTAAAATAAACCATTTTGGTTAAATTTTTTTTTTAATTTTTGTGCAAAAAAAGTGAATGCACCTCAAATTGGAAGGGAAAAAGGTAGCTAGAGAGAGAATCACTCCTATAGGTTTCTCTGGTAAAGGTCTCATATCCAAGGTATGTAAAAAAACTGATTCAAATTTATAAGAACAAGAATCATTCCCCCATAAATAAGTCAAAATATATGAACAGTCATTCTTCAAAGGAAGAAATCCAACTCAAACTGTCAACAACCACATGAGAAAGTACTCCAAATAATAAGAGAAATATAAATCAAGGCAAATTTTGAGGTTCCATCTCATACCACTCAGATTGGCAGAAATGAAAAAAAAAAGGAAAATGAAAATACTGGAGGGGCTATAGGTTAAGGTAGACAAATTCGCTATAAATAGAACTGTACATTGGCCCAACCATTTTGGAAAGCAATCTGGAACTATCCATTCAAAAATCACTAAACTTTCATCCAGTGATACGATTGCTAATAGGGCCATACCCCAAAGAGATCAATGAGAGAAGAAAAGGACACATATATACAAAAATTATTTATAGCAACTTAAAAAATAACAGAGTGCTAGAACCTAAAGTGGTCCCTACCAGTAGAGGAACTGTGAAACAAATTATGGTATGTGAATGTAATTGAATATTATTGAACCATAAGAAATGACAAAATGGATAGCTTCAGAGAAATCTGGAGAATCTTATATGAATTGTCCACTCTATCCACTGTGCCACCTAGCTGCCTGGAGTCAGGAAGACCTGAGTTCAAATCTGCCCTCACATACTTACTTACTTTGTGACCCTGAGCAAGTCATTTAGTCTCTGTTTGCCTCAGTTTCCTCATAGGTTAGATGGGGGTAATAATAGCACCTACTTCCCAAGGTTATTGTTAGGATCAAATGAGATTATAATTGTAAAGCACTTAGCACAGTGCTTGACAAATAATGTTATATAAATGTTAGCTGTTATTGTTGCTGTTGTTGTTGTTGAAAAGGGGAGAGAAAAAGGATAGTACATTAGTAGTCAGAAGCAAAATAGACTTTTAAGGAGGACATAGAGTAAAAAGAGAGAAGCATAAGTATAAGGGAGTTGTCGGGGAGTGGGAATGGAATATACAGGGTGTTCCTAAAGTCTGGACACATAGGCAAAAAATGCATATTTTCAAGAAATGAATGAAATTTTCAACATTTTATTTAATTGGAATATTAACAAATAACATCTTCAATATAATTTGCATAATTTGCAATGCAAAGGTTGATGTGCTTTGCAAGATTCACATGATTCATGTGAACTTGATGTAGTAACTCCACATTGCTGTCAATTTTAGCACATTCACTCTTTGTGCATTCAATCAAGTGTGTTGCATCTGTGATTTTCATTGAGTACACCTTCTCCTTTAGCACACCCCAGAAAAAGAAGTTGCTGAACAAAACAGAGTCTTCGGTGAAATGGTTAATGAGATGCTAATGAGATTTCCTATGTGTCCATACTTTAGGAACACCCTGTACAGTTAGCAACCAAAACTGTGAATGTGAATGGGATGAATTCACCCATTAATTGGAAGAGAATAGGAGAATGGAATTGAAACCAAAATCAAAAAGCATGTTGTTTATAAGAAACAAACTTAAAATAGAAAAACATACATATAGTTGAAATAAGAAGCTTGGCAGCATTTATTATACTTCAACTGAAGAAGAAAAGGCAGGGCAAGAAAAGGCAATCCTGATCTCAGGCAAAGCAAAAGCAAAAATAGATCTAGTTAAAAGAGATAAACAGTGAAACCACATTTTATAAAAGGTTCTACAGACAATGAACTAATGTCAATATTGAACATATATGCACCAAATACCATAGCATCTAAATTCTTGATTTTAAGTAAGAAATAGATAGTAAAACTATATCAACGAGGGACCTCAATTCACTCTTCCCAGACCTAGCTAAATCTAACCATATAGTACAGAAGACGCAAATTAAGGAGATGAACAGAATTTTAGAAATTTAGATATGATAGAACTCTGAAGAATATTTAATCAAAATAAAAAGGAGTATACTTATTTCTCAGTTGTGAATGTCACCTCCAGAAAAACTGAACATGTGTTGGAGTATAAAAGCCTCACAAACAAATGGAGAAAAGTAAAAATATTAAATGTATTCTTTTTCTTGACTACAGCATGATAAAAATAACATTCAACAATGTACCTTTGAAATAGGGAATAAAAATTAATTGAAACTAAAAATAATAATGACCAATAATTACCCAATAGAACAAATTTAAGAACAAATCATAGAACCAGTCAATAATTTTATTAAAAACAACAACAACAATGAGACGATATACTTAAATTTGTGGAATGAAGCCAAAGCAATAGTTAGGGGGAACTTTATATCTCTAAAGGCTTACATCAATAAAAAAAGAGAAAGAACAGATCAATGAATTTAGCGTGCAACTAAAAAATATGAGAAAAACAACAAATTAAAAATTACCAATACCAAAATAGAAATTCTGAAAAATCAAAGAAGATATCAACCAAATTGAAAAAAAATATTGAACAAATAAATAAAACTAGAAGCTGTTTAAAAATATTAAAATACAGAAACCAATAATTAATCTGATTTTTTAAAAAGAAGAAAAACCAAATAATCAATATAAAAATGACAAAGGTGAATTCACAATGAAGAAGGGGAAAGGCAATTATTAAGAACTATTTTACACAACTATATGACAAGAAAATTGACAAACTAAATGAAATGGACAAATATTTACAAAATGTCAATCACCCAACTTAACAGAAAAGGAAATATAGTGCTTAAATAACCATTTCTTTCCTATATTTGTTTTATTTTTATTTTTCAGTTCCAAATTCTCTCTTTTTCTCTCCTCTCTCCCCCACCCATTGAGAAAATTTAAAAAAAATGATACTCATTATACATATGGACATGTTGTGGGAAAAAAAATCAAGAAAATAAAGCAGAAAAAAATGCTTCAGAGTACAGTCTGCAGGCAGAGTGCTCAGTTCTTTGTCTGGAAATGGATAGTATTTTTAACCATGAGTTATTTGGAATTGTTATAGATCACTGTATTGACCACTACCAAAGTCTTTCATGTTGATTATCATTACAATATTGCTGTTATTATGCAGAATTTTCTTCTAGTTCCACTCACTTCATTTTATACCAAGCCATGTAAGTCTTCACAGATTTTTCTGAAACCATCCCTTTCTTAATTTCTTTAAATCATAATAGTATTCCATCACAATCAAATGCCTCAACTATCAATCGATAGATATAACCTGATTTTCCAATTTCTAGCCACCACAAAAAGAAGTGCTATAAATATTTTTGTACATATGGGTCCTTTTTCTTTTCCTTTAATTTCTTGGGGTATAGACCTAGTATCAGTCTGTGCTTTGGGCATATTTCTAAATTGTTCTTCAGGATGATTGGACCAGTTCACAGCTCTGCCAATATGAGGTACACATTATACTTAACAATACATATTAGTGTAACATACTAGTGTAGTTTAATATACATAAAGATGCCAATTTTTTTCATATCATCTCCAGTATTTCTCATTTTCCTTTTCTGTCATGTTAGCTAATCTGATGACTGTGAGGTGATATCTAAAGAAGTTTTGTTTTGTTTTGTTTTTTGGAGGGGAGAAGGGAAGGCAATTGGGATTAATTGACTTGCCCAAGGTCACACAGCTAGTAAGTGTTAAGTGTCTGAGGCCAAATTTGAATCAGTTCCTCCTGACTCCAGGGCCAGCGCTCTACTCACTGCACCACCTGGCTGCCCAGTATCTCAAGTAGTTTTAATTTTCATTTCTCCAATTATTAGTGATTTGGAATATTTTAATATGACTATTGATAGCTTTGAAATTCTTGTGAAAACTGTCTGATCATATTATTTTATAATTTATCAATTGGAGCATTACTCTTATTTTTCATAAATTTGCCTCATTTCCCCATACATTTGAGAAATGAGACCTTAATTGGAGAAAGTTGCTGGAAAATCCCCTTGCCCCCCAGTTCCCTGCTTTCTTTTTGATTTTGGCCACAATGGTTTTATTTGTGAAAAACTTTTTCTATTTAATGAAATCCTACTTCCTGTGATCCTCTCTATCTCTCTTTTGGTCATAACCATTTTCCTTACCCATAGATCTGACAGGTAACTTTTTCAATGCTCCTGTAATTTGCTTTTGATATTACCCTTTATGTTCAAATTATGTACCAATTTTGACCTTATACTGCTATACGGTGTGAGATGCTCATCTATACCTATTTTCTGCTAGACTGCTTTCCAGTTTTTCTAGCAGTTTTTGTTAAATAGTAAATTCTTGTTCCAATAGCTAGGATATTTGGGTTCATCAAATACTAAGTTACTGTGGCTAGTTAATTACTATATATCATGTACCTAATCTATTGATCAACCACTCTATTTCTTATCCAGTGCTAGACTGATTTGAAGATTATTGCTCTGTAGTGTAGTTTGAGACCTGCAGCATACTTTGAGATCTAGGCTACTTCCTCAACATTTTTTCATTGATTCTCTTAATATTCTTGACTTTTTGTTCTTACAGATGAAATTTGTTTTTCTTTTTAGCTCTATAAAATAATATTTCATAGTCTGATTGATATGTCATTGTAAATAACTTTATTTTAGAAAAAGAAATTGAACAAACAATAAATGAACTACTAAATAAAAAACCAGGACTAGATGAATTTACAAACAAATTCTACTGAACATTTAAACTACAATTAATTCTAATGTTACATAAATGGTCTTTAAAAAGAGGCAAAGAAGGAATTCTACCAAACTCTTTCTATGACACAAATATGATTTTGATATCTAAACCAAGACAAGTTACCACAGAAACAGAAAACTATAGAGCAATTTCCCCAATGAATATCATCACAAAAAGTCTTAAATAAAGTACTATCAAGGAGATTACAGCAATATATAACAAAGATCCTACACTATGACTAGACTGGATCTAAACCAAGAATGGAGGGGTTGGTTCAATATTAGGAAAAACATGAGCATAATTGACCATATCAATAACAAAAACAAAAAATATGATACTTTCAGTAAATGTATAATAAACTTTTGACAAACTATAAAACCCATTCCTGTTTGAAATACCAGAAATCACAAAAATAAAGCACTTTCCTTAAAATGATAAATATTATCAATCTAAAACTAAGAGCAAGTACTACCTGTAATGGAGATAAGCTAGAAACTGTTTCCATAAGATCAGGAGTAAAGCAGGGATGTTCATTACCATCATTACTCTTCCATCTTGTACTATAGCAATAAATGGGAGGGGGGAGAAATTGAAGGAATAAGCATAGGCACTGAGGAAACAAAATTATCATTTTTTTGCTCATAAAATGATGGGTTACTTAGAGAGTCAACTAAAAAAATCTAATTAAAACAATTAACTTCAGCATATGCATAAAATATAAAATAAAGCACTTCTATATGCTATCAATAAAACCAAGCAGGAAGACATAGAAGAAGAAATTCCATTTAAAATATCTATGGACTGTATACAATGTTTGGGAATCCATCTGCCAAGCAAGACACACACAAGAACTATATGAACACATTTTAAAACATTTCACATAAATAAGTATTGAACTAAATAATTGGAAAAACACTAATTGCCCATGGGTAGGCCAAGCCATTACAATGAAAATGACAATACTACCTAAATTAATTTACTTATTCAGTGGATGCCAAACAACCAAAGAATTACTTTTCCGACTTAGAAAAATTAATAACAAAATTCACTTGAAGAAACAAAAACTCAAGAATATCAAGGGAAGTAATGAAAGAAAAAATGAAGGAAGGGAACCTAGCAATACCAGATTTCAAACTACACTATAAAGTTATAATCATAAGAATAACTTGGTAATGGGTAAGAAACGGAAAATTTAATCAATGGAACAAAGTAGGTACACAATTAAGCACAGTTACCTAGTGTTTGATAAATGCAAAGATCCCAGCTATTGGGGCAAGAACTCAATATCTGATAAAAACTATTAGGAAAGTAGAAAGTAGTCTGGCAGGAACTATATATGGACCAATATCTTGTACAGTGTGCCAAGATAATCTCAAAATGGATACACGATTTAGACACAGAGGGTGATATCATAAGCAAATTAATAGAGCACAGAAGAAATTACCTGTGAGATTTATTGAGAGGGGAAAAGATCAAGACCAAATGAGAGATCGATTAACAGGAGGTAGAATGGACAATTCTGATTACATAAAATTAAAGAGATTTTTCACATATAGAACAAAAGCACCAAAAATTAGAAGGAAAGCAGGAAACTGGGAGAAAAGTTGTATAGCTAGTTTCTCTGATAAAAGTTTCATTTCTAAACTATATAGGGAAATGAGTCATATTTATAAGGATAAGAGTCAGTGCCCAATTGATAAATTGTCAAAGGATATGAATAAGCAACTTTCAGCGGAAAAAATATCAAGCTATGAGAAACTGTACATATGAGGAAATGCACATGAGAAAATGGTTTAAATCACTAATAATAAGAGAAAATCAAACTAGAACAATTCTAAAGGTACTATTTCACACCTATCAGACTGGCTAAGGTGACAAGAAAGGAAAATGACAAATGCTGGAGGCAATGTGGAAAAATAGGTACGCTAATGCACTGTTGACAGAAATGTGAACTAGTTCAATCATTTTGGAAAGCAATTTGGAATTATGCCCCCCAAAGATACCAAAGTCTACATTCCCTTTGAGCCAGCAATACTACTACTAGATCTCCATCCCAAAGAAATAAAAAAGGGGGAGGTGAAGTGGGAAAAACTATATTACAATAATATTTGTAAAAGTTCTTTTTGTGACAGCAAAGAATTGGAAATTCAGTGGATGTTCATCAATTGAGGGATGCCTAAGCCAAGTTACAGTATACGAATGTGAAGGAATACTATTTTGCTGTTTAAAAATTATTAAGGGGGGGGGCGGAGCCAAGATGGCAGCTGGTAAGCACGGACTAGAGTGAGCTCCGTACCCGAGTCCCTCCAAAAACCTATAAAAATGGCTCTGAACCAATTCTAGAACGGCAGAACCCACAGAACAGCAGAGGGAAGCAGGGCTCCAGCCCAGGACAGCCCGGATGGTCTCTGGGTGAGCTCTATTCCACACGGAGCTGGGAACGGAGTGGAGCAGAGCCCAGCCTGAGCGGCGTGGACGATCCAGACCGGAAGCCGGGCGGAGGGGGCCCTAGCGCCCTGAATACGTGAGCAGTTACCAGACCCCTCGACCCACAAACACCAAAGACTGCGGAGAAGGTTAGTGGGAAAAGCTGCGGGAGTGGAAGGAGTTCGCGGTTCGGCTTCCAGCCCCGGGGGCAGCGGAGGTGGGGCAGCTACAGCTGTTGTTACTTCCGGCTCCAGGCCCACCTGGTGGGGGGAATTGAGTGGCGGATCACAGCAGGGGTGCACAGCCTGCCGAAGATCTGAGCCCAGTCTGGACTGGGGGTCTTTGGGGAAGGAGGAGTGCGGCTCTGACAGAGCTGGCACCTCCCCCCCAAACGTAGAACATAGAACTCTGTAATCTACAAGCAGTCATACCCCACTGAAAAGCTCAAGGGTCAAGTTAGTTGGTTGGGAATATGGCCAGGACGCGAAAACGCGCCCAGATTCAGTCTCAGACTTTGGATTCTTTCTTTGGTGACAAAGAAGACCAAAACATACAGCCTAAAGAAGACAGCAAAGTCATAGAGCCTACAACCAAAGCCTCCAAGAAAAACATGAACTGGCCCCAGACCATAGAAGAACTCAAAAAGGATTTGGAAAAGCAAGTTAGAGAAGTAGAGGAAAAATTGGGAAGAGAAATAAGAAGGATGCGAGAAAACCATGAAAAACAAGTCAATGACTTGCTAAAGGAGACCCAAAAAAATACTGAAAAATACACTGAAGAAAACAACACCTTACAAAATAGACTAACTCAAATGGCAAAAGAGCTCCAAAAAGCCAATGAGGAGAAGAATTCCTTGAAAGGCAGAATTAGCCAAATGGAAAAGGAGGTCCAAAAGACCACTGAAGAAAATACTACTTTAAAAATTAGATTGGAGCAAGTGGAAGCTAGTGACTTTATGAGAAATCAGGATATTATAAAACAGAACCAGAGGAATGAAAAAATGGAAGACAATGTGAAATATCTCATTGGAAAAACCACTGACCTGGAAAATAGATCCAGGAGAGATAATTTAAAAATTATTGGACTACCTGAAAGCCATGATCAAAAAAGAGCCTAGATACCATCTTTCAGGAAATTATCAAGGAGAACTGCCCTGATATTCTAGAGCCACAGGGCAAAATAGAAATTGAAAGAATCCATCGATCGCCTCCGCAAATAGATCCCAAAAAGAAATCTCCTAGGAATATTGTTGCCAAATTCCAGAGCTCCCAGATCAAGGAGAAAATACTGCAAGCAGCCAGAAAGAAACAATTTGAATATTGTGGAAACCCAATCAGAATAACCCAAGACCTGGCAGCTTCTACATTAAGAGATCGAAGGGCGTGGAATGCGATATTCCGGAGGTCAATGGAGCTAGGATTAAAACCTAGAATCACCTACCCAGCAAAACTGAGTATCATGTTCCAAGGCAAAATATGGAGTTTCAATAAAATGGAGGACTTTCAAGCTTTCTCAGTGAAAAGACCAGAACTGAATAGAAAATTTGACTTTCAAACACAAGAATCAAGAGAAGCATGAAAAGGTAATCAAGAAACGGAAATTGCAAGGGACTTACTAAAGTTGAACTGTTTTGTTTACATTCCTACATGGAAAGATGATGAGTATGATTCATGAGACCTCAGTATTAGGGTAGTTGAAGGGAATATGCATATATATATATGCATATATATATGTTTATGTATATATATAAGTGAATGTGTACGTATGCATGTATCTATGTGTATATGTATGTATGTGTATGTATGTGTATATATATATATATGTAAAAGAAAGAGAGCAGACACAGGGTGAGTTGAGGATGAAGGGAAGATAGCTAAAAGAAATAAAATGAAATTAAGGGATGAGAGAGTAACTTACTGAGAGAGGGAGATAGGGAGAGATAGAATGGGGTGGATTATCTCCCATAAAGGTGGCAAGAGGAAGCAGTTCTAGGAGAGGAGGGGAGTGGGCAGGTGAGGGGGGAATGAGTGAACCTTGCTCTCATCAGATTTGGCCTGAGGGGGATTACCATACATACTCAGTTGGGTATCTTACCCCACAGGAAAGAAGAGGGAGGAAGATAAAAAAAAAAAAATAAAAGGCAGGGGGATGATGGAGTGGAGGGCAGATGGGGGTGGAGGTAATCAAACAAACACTTTGGAAAGGGGACAGGGTCAAGGAAGAAAATTCAATAAAGCGGGATGGGTTGGGAAGGAGCAAAATGTAGTTAGCCTTTCACAACATGAATATTGTGGAAGGGTTATACATAATAATACATGTGTGGCCTAGGTTGAATTGCTCAACTTCTTAGGGAGGGTGGGTGGGAAGGGAAGAGGGAAGGGAATTTGGAACTCAAAGTTTTAAAATCAGATGTTCAAAAACAAAAAAACTTTTTGTATGCAACTAAAAAATAAGATACACAGGCAATGGGGCGTAGAAATTTATCTTGACCTACAAGAAAGGAAGGGAAAAGGGGATGAGAGGGGAGGGGGGTGATAGAGGGGAGGGCTGACTGGGGAACAGGGCAACCAGAATATACGCCATTGTAACCAGAATGGCCTTTGTTTTCTTTGAATGACTCAGCTTACCTCATTGAGCTTCCCTGGACGCTGGGGCTTGCTCTTCTGGGGCAGGACCAGAACTTCCTGTGTGATGAGTCATGGGGCTGGCTGAGGGGAGGTGTTAATGTCTATGCTAGGGGGAGGGGCCAACTCAAGAACCAATCAGCTCTGGTCATTCAGGCGGAGCTTGATGATGTCAAAAAACTCTATAAGAGGGGAGAGGACAGCTTGAAGCTCCTCTCTTTTCCTTTTCCGGTTGGAGCCAACGACAGTTACAGAGGCAGTTACGACAGTTACGTCAGTTACAGCCACAGCCATAGCTGAAGCAGGAGCTGCCAGTAGCAGAGCTAACCTACGGGAGAAAGCTGAACAAAGACTTCAGGCCATTACAGCGACAGTTACAGCGACAGTTGGAGCCAGAGGCAGTTACAGAGGCAGTTACGACAGTTACGTCAGTTACAGACACAGACACAGCTGAGGCAGGAGCTGCCAGTAGCAGAGCTGATCTACGGGAGGAAGCTGAACAAAGACTTCAGGCCAGTGGGTAATCTTATTACCATCGAGGGGGAAGCATGATTTTGCTTTACGCAATCATGCTTCTCTGTAGCCTCCTGGTTACTCTTGCAAGGCGTACTTATTGGGCCTGGAAGATTTGGATCAACATATCAAAATGGGGCTTCTGGTTCATGGGTTGGTTACTGTGGAGCCTAAATAAATGTTTTGATTCTTCTGCCTTCTACTTTGAGAGTTTCTTATATCCGGCGATTCCGAACCTTTCAGACATGTTTATGATCCTCTTTGAGATTATAAACTCTGCCCTCCTGATACATTTGGCGTCACGAACAGGATCGCTAGGTATAAGATCTCTATTTAGAAGCAGAACAATTCCAGAGGAAGAGATGAATATCCCAGGATGGGAGGATCCATTTTATTCCTCCCTAGCAAAAGAATTGGCTAAAAAAGCTGGACCCTGTGAAAACTGGGAACCAAGGCTACGGAGAGGAGATCCTAGGGATTTGGAAAAGTGTTTACGAGAAGTTGGGATTCAGTCAGGGGCATCACTATCTAGGCAAAGCTGGATAGTGTTATCAGCCTACCGGCTAGTATACGAAAGATTGAGATTAAGTGAAAGACATGGGGGCACTCCTACCCCACAGGAAGAAGAGGAATCTCAGATAGCAGGAGACCAAACTGACTCAAATGAGAACTTTTCTATTAATGTGGCTAAGAGCAACAGGAGACCAAAAAAGCCCAGAGTGCATTTCAACCCAGCCCAGAAAGAGCCTGACTGCCTGCTTCGTCCTAGCCATGGTGGCAGAGGAAGTGAGTGGGGAGAGAATGAGACAATGTTAGGGGCTGAGGCACAAAACACTACTGGGGTTCAGGATGTGCCTCACACAGAGAATAGGAGATGGTTAAATGATCAGACAAGGGCTCGACCCATACAAAGGAGGAAGACAGAAACCCGAGGTGAAGATTCAGTTACAAGGGAAATTCAGGAAGATTTCTCACCGCAAGAGGTCACAGATATTTTGAGTAGATTCAGCCAAAGAATAGGAGAACCATTGATATCTTGGATGGTAAGACTCAGTGATCAAGGGGCCGGTGGAATATCAGTAGATGGGACAGACTGCATGAGATTCATAGGTATCAGCCATGATCCTCTAGTTCAACAAGCTTTTAGGGAACATCATCAGCAAGGAGATGGTGATAGCGGGACTACTCTGTTGGCATTAGCCGCTGTGGGATGCAATAAGAGATATGCTACTGATTCTATGTGGCCCACTGAGCACAGACCCTGGTATTCACTTAGAGATTGTATCATGAGACTAAAGGAGGAGGTAATGAAGACTGCCATTATGACAGGAACTGCAGACAAATATTACAATGATTCAATGGAACTGCCTCATAGGAATTTAATAATTAGGACAGCTCCCCCTGCTTATAAACAACTAATTTTGAATTTATTACTTGGAGAAGTAGGGAGCCGTCTTACAACAGTGATAAATAAGATTTTACAGTTACATGACTTAGGTGACTGGGGAGGGGATAGATCTCCTCAAGAGAGAAGGGTGAATAACCAGCAAACTTGGCGCCAAAGGAGAGTAACAAGGAAAGAAATGTTTACTGCTTTATTGAGAGCAGGAGTAGGTTTTGAAATGATAGATGGAATTCCAACCAATGAATTATACAGAATGTATAGAGGACTTGATAACACGAGAAATAGGGAAATAAGAACTGCTCCTGCAAGCCTACAAGCCACTCAGACTGAAGGTGACCTTGTGTGATTAACGGATGAAAACTTGTACATTTGGGGAAAGGCTGGGAGGACAATCTTAGTCTATATCTAGGGTGGGATCCTCTTGGCTTCCTCATTATGTTCCTTTTGAAAAGAAAAATTTCCCACCTGAGTTTGGCTCTGATGTTGGATCTTTGCATAATTGAAATCTCAACCAAACTTGAGATGATTTTATTTGAAGAATTATAGTCCATACTTGTCTATTCTTTTTGTCCTTTGTTTTGGCTAACCTTGTTGCTAGTTTTGTTTCCTTCAGGCTTAAGCACCCTGCACTTTCCGGTGACTGCCTAAGCATGTAGCATTCTTGGAATTCCTGCCAGCTCGTTAAAGAAATGACCTCTGGAATGGGACTTTTTGGGGGCAGGGCCATCTCTACATCCAATTTCAGCATGAAGAAGCTATGGAAAATGAGACCTTCACCCCTCACCCCAAGATTTTGAGCCCCAATCGTTCAAGGGGGGTGGAAATGATGATAGTGTTCTGTTTACTTATTTTGTGTTATCCTTGCTGTGTTGTTTTATTGTTATGATATTATTGATCCTATGTAATGGATACAAGGATTTAGGGGTGGACATTTGAATTATTAATAATTATTTTGGGGATGATTGATTGAAGAGATTATCTTGCTGGGACCTAGGGGTGGATCACATTTGAATCGTAAACCAATATTTAGGAATGTCACCAAATGATATGTTTTGCTTTATAATGAATGATATGTTTTAGTTTCCTTTGTAATTGGATCACAATGTATGTTCTAGGATACATGGCTGATTAGATTATGTATCCTATAACAAGGGGTGGAGTGTAACCAGAATGGCCTTTGTTTTCTTTGAATGACTCAGCTTACCTCATTGAGCTTCCCTGGACGCTGGGGCTTGCTCTTCTGGGGCAGGACCAGAACTTCCTGTGTGATGAGTCATGGGGCTGGCTGAGGGGAGGTGTTAATGTCTATGCTAGGGGGAGGGGCCAACTCAAGAACCAATCAGCTCTGGTCATTCAGGCGGAGCTTGATGATGTCAAAAAACTCTATAAGAGGGGAGAGGACAGCTTGAAGCTCCTCTCTTTTCCTTTTCCGGTTGGAGCCAACGACAGTTACAGAGGCAGTTACGACAGTTACGTCAGTTACAGCCACAGCCATAGCTGAAGCAGGAGCTGCCAGTAGCAGAGCTAACCTACGGGAGAAAGCTGAACAAAGACTTCAGGCCATTACAGCGACAGTTACAGCGACAGTTGGAGCCAGAGGCAGTTACAGAGGCAGTTACGACAGTTACGTCAGTTACAGACACAGACACAGCTGAGGCAGGAGCTGCCAGTAGCAGAGCTGATCTACGGGAGGAAGCTGAACAAAGACTTCAGGCCAGTGGGTAATCTTATTACCATCGAGGGGGAAGCATGATTTTGCTTTACGCAATCATGCTTCTCTGTAGCCTCCTGGTTACTCTTGCAAGGCGTACTTATTGGGCCTGGAAGATTTGGATCAACATATCAAAATGGGGCTTCTGGTTCATGGGTTGGTTACTGTGGAGCCTAAATAAATGTTTTGATTCTTCTGCCTTCTACTTTGAGAGTTTCTTATATCCGGCGATTCCGAACCTTTCAGACATGTTTATGATCCTCTTTGAGATTATAAACTCTGCCCTCCTGATACAGCCATCTTGGAGTGGGGGGGGAGGGCAGAAATGGGGAGAAAATTTGTAATTCAAACTGTTGTGAAAATCAATGCTGAAAACCAAATATGTTAAATAAATAAATTGCATTAAAAATAAAAATAAAAAAAAAATTATTAAGGGAGTATTTTTAGAAAAACCTAGGAAGAATTGTATGATCTGGTGCAAAGTGAAGTGAGCAAAACCAAGAGAACAATCCATATAGTAATAGCAATATTGTAAAGGCGATCAACTTGTAAAGATTTATACTCTGATCAACACGATGACCAACCACATTCTATTCTAATAGTAATTCTTATAGTAATAGTAAGTCTAATTCCAAAATACTCAAGATGATTTATGCCATTTGTCTCCAAAAAGAGAACCAATGAACCTTGACCACAGAGAGAAGAATATTTTTCTTTCTTTTTAGAGGGGCAGGGAAGGTAGAATATGGCTAATATGGAAATTTATTTTGCCTGATTATACATTTTTGTAATAGATTTTGTTTTTTTTTTCCTTAACAGTGGGTAAGGGCAACAGGGGAGGGAAAGAATTTGTAACTGAAAATAACATAAATATGAGGGGATTTTTTTTTTAAAAAAGAAGAAACATCACAGAAGAAGGGAAAGGAAGGTCTGGAAAAACAAACAAACAGAGATTGCCTTGAAAGTTAAATGTTCAAATTATCATATATTTTAAAAAGAAAAGTCATTCATACATGAGAGATCTGCAGTTTCATGTGATCTTGTTTTTCTTTTCTACTATTATATAGTAATGCCTCTATTAATTGTAAAATTCAGAATAAAAACATATAAACAGAGAGGAAAGGGAAAATGTTGTGTCACATGAGTACATCTTTGGATTTTACCTGAAAGCTTTTTTCCTTTGAGGAAATAAACTTCTTTTTATCTCTGTTTTCACTCTTGTTGTTTATTTTATATTTATTGCTTTTTTTCAAAATTTTTTTTGTTTGGGACAGGGACTTACATTCACCAAGACAGTCATAAGATGCTAGGATAATCCTCTTATTTCTTTGTAAAGTCTGATGTCTTTAACTTGGGGCAAACTCAGGAGGCAATTCCCCAAGATACACTGAAAATCCATTCTCTGGTTAGGTTATAGCCTGGGACCATACCACTCAGGAAATACCATCACCACCAGCTTCTAGGCAGGAAGTTGGTTTTTAGGAACATTGTCTAAGTGAGTCTCTCTTGGTCCACACAAGCCAAAAAAAAAAGAGTCTGGTATTCTCCAGGTACTCTATTAATGTCCAGGCCTACATGAGCTGGGTAAGAGGCCAGTAACATAAACTGCCTCGGTTTCTTCCTCTGTAAAATGGAGATAATAATAGCATAACCCAGGATTGTTAAGATAAAGTAAGATACCCCTTTAAAAGCCTTCAAGCCTGTGTAAATTATGGTTATCATCATCTTCACCACCATCATCACTATCATTATTTAGTAAGGCATTTCCTCATTCTTAATGGAAAGGTGCTCTTCATATGCCTCAAAAGAGACATTTGTACCCTATGATCTCATCAAGTTAATTGGGGGCATTCATCAAATTACTACCCTAATAAAACCCACTTATCTATTAAATACTGAAAGAAATAAGAGATAGTTGTGTGTTTTTTTCTTAAAAGTCAGCTAGGTAGTTATATGCTCCCAGGAAATCTGCCAGAAATCTTAACTTCAGAGTATTATTTATGTAACAAACCTAACAGGTTATAGCTATAATCAGAAAACACACCACACATCTTCCAGGAGAATCAAATCTGTAGGTTATCTCTATCTTCCAGCAATCCTTTCGTAGAGGAGTGATTATGATATTGTTATCAAAGTCATCTAAACTCCGCATTACAGTGTAGGTTGAGTAATAATTTACATTTATACAATTCCTAAAGCGCATTCTTTACAACCCTGTGCTATCTTAATCCTTACTTTACAGACGAGGAAACCAAAGGTTAGCAGCGACTTGCCTGTCTATGGGACTCCGACCCAATTTTCCTGACTCCAGGTCCAACACTGTTCCCCCAACCTGCTGCTTCTCTAGAGTTTCGGTGCACAGGGTGTTATGAGAAGTATCCCAGACATGGAGTCTGGAAACAGAAAGGTAGAAAAGGACGGAATCCCTGCTGAGGCCGTCTCTGCCCCTTTGTTCCCTTACCAAACCTCTCTACACTTTTGGTGGGTGTTGTCACAGGTCCTTGACCACAGAGCAGACCGGCTGCGGGCTGCTGTTTCCCCAGCGTTGGAAAATCAGGAATGATTCCTGGAGAGGAAGAAAGCAGAAGAGTCTGGAGAAGGGTTGGTTGGGAGGCGGAGCCTGCCACCCCGCCTGCCTCTACCTCCGTGGCCGGCAAATGTTCCAAATGCTGGTTGACTAGGCGAGTTCAACTGTAGGACAGAGGGAGGCAGGGGGATCTGATAGGGATAGGGTGACGAGGTTCCTGCCAGGTTGATCTGTAGGCGGGCACGTGGAAAATCCACCTCTGCGCTAATTCTTTGAGGGAAAGGAGGAGGGAAGAAAAGGGAGCTAGAAGCAGCCGCAGGCTCAACCTCGGTCACTTCAGTCTCTGCGTGCCAAGCTTTGACAGCCGATGGGAGCCCCTCGGCACACAAACACACCAAAACCTAGAAGAGCAAGCGGTGAGCCTTCCTACCATTGGAGCAAGGGCCCCGTGCAGGACACAAGAGGGCAGCTTCCCCAGCTCCTGGGAAGCAGGTGACCTGTGGCTGTGCGGGCTGCTCCCCCCTTCCCCCCCCCCCCCCCCATTATTAATGGGACTCACACTCGACTCGCTTTTTACCCCGTGATATCTCGGAGATCGCTCTTGTTCCGTATCCTGCGCGACACCCAAGGACAAGGAGCAGTGACTGCTGCTACCAGGTGATGAATTTCTCTGCAAGGTCATTGCTTTCAGTCTCCTGCCTTACTACCAGCTTTGCAGGTAAGAAAGAGGGAACGTTCCCTCCCCTTTGTGCTTGGAGGAAATGTATACATACATAATGGGCACGCAGTGTGTGTGTGTGTGTGTGTGTCCGCGTGCCTGTAAGGAGAGGTGTGTTATTGCAGTGGTGGAAAAGCGCATGTGACTAATAGGGTCTTTTCCTGCCTTTAAAGCAAATTGCGGTTCTGTTTTTCCCGGAGTCTCGGATTGTCAGGAGAAGATTGTGAAATTGTTCTGTAGGTAAACTTTGGAACCCCATTAAGTCAGAGTGCTAAATACATGCTGTAAAGTGTCCTTTGGAGGTGGATTTTCATAAAGCTCCTAAGAGAACTGTAAACCAAAAAGTACAATGCCAGAGGCTGATTTTTTTTGTGCTCTCTAGGCCTAAGAAGAAAATCCTGGGAAAATTGAGGCCTCATCAATGGACACCTAACAAACAAGACTAGACCCTGGCAATTTGTTATTATTGTTGTTGCTGTTAATTTTGTCATTATTCTGAAATGGTTGCAAAAGGTTTAAAAGGACTTCCGGGGAGGTATCTGAAGAAGTGTAAGCTTTTTGCTGTTCAAGGTTAGGGATATGAATTTCAAGAATTCATAATGTGTAGTGTGGAAGGGAAAAAATACAAGTGCAATGAGAGAAAGAAATAGAGCCCTGGAGTGGTTATTGACTCCAGAGACATCACATTCTCCATTTCCCCCCTGCAAAGTCCCTTTCCAGAACTGCATATTTTTCAAAATATTTTTATAAGCATGTTGGCCCTTATTCTTGTTTTTGTTTCAATGCTAGAAATTTGAGTCATGGTGGGACTTGAAACTGAAGTGTTTACATCCAATAGAAAGGTTTTGAAAGACTTGCAGATAGAGTTGATTAACTGTTAACCTTAGGAAATACTTACACATAGCTTCCATGAGCTTTTGTGGCCACTTCTACCTATTTTGTGTCTTTTACTATTTTGGGAATGGAGGTACAGATATGAGTCAATGCAAAGTAAAGAACTGCTTTTAAAAAAGAATTACTTTAAAAAAATTTAAATCTGTAAAAGACAGAAGTTTGTATCTGAAAATATTCCTTTCAGGTTGACTGTACAAAACAGTTTAGATGGTTTGGGGGTTTGATTGGTTTACTGTCGAACAATGAGGGTCAAAATAAAAGCAAGTGTGACTCCAAATACTACAGAGTATTGAAAGGCTTTAGGATATATGTAACAGGTAGAATCTATAGACAACATGTGTTTGGTTAATTTTCTTGTGTTTTATCATTTAAGCGGAATATTTGGGAGGAGGAAAATACTTATTAAGAAGGAAGTGGATTTTGGCTTGACATTGCCTAAACCTTACCCTTATTATTATTATTAAAATTCTGAATGTAGAGATTGTATGAAAACTAAACTAATATACACATGTGGGCTCTGTGCAGCTGAAGTAAAGAAAGGAGGTATTTTTTTAATAAAAAATCAGGCTAAGCAAACTACTCTTAGGTATATGTCAGGGTTTGGATTTAATAAAAAGGGTTTCTAAGAAACTCATAATATGTTGGCTTTTTAAAAGACTTTTTCATAATACTTCTGAGATTTTTGACCCACATTTTAGGTTTGAAAGTGTTAATATAATTTGAGAGAGAAAAATTCTAGTTTCTGCCATTAGCTGTGTGACCTCTGACAGGTCACTTAACTTTTCTGTGTCTGGACCAAACAAAGAGGCTGGTGGCCCTTCAGTGGCTGTCACACCTCAGCCTCCCATGATGTCCTGGTGAAAAACAGCACATATATCTGAGCAAAGGTAGGGGAAAAAATAGAACCATGTTGACTGGGTCCACTAGAAATTTCTTACATAACTTCAACTGGGCTTTTACTCTCACTAGACAATCTTTATAGATTTTACTTATCAGCTTATTCCACTCCACCACAGCTCTTCCTGACTTTTTCATTCCTCCTGAAAGTTTGAGGGTTCTCCTTCCTCCACTCTCTAAACTGAGAAACTTGCTTCGTTTTATTGAAAAAAAGGAGGCCATTTATTAAGGTCCCTCTTCTCCCCTCTGCCTCATTTCAGACATGCCTTCTGCCACTAGCTCTAACGTCACCTCTGTCTCAAAGATAACTTAAAGAAGCTTCATAGCTCTAAATTCTATGGTAGGTATGTTTTGGTATTCGTATTCCTCTCTATCTATTAGAGCTTTCTATCAGAAAAATTACAGCCTAGTGGATAAACCAATAAAGTCCAGGTCAGGATGGCAGATTTCAGCCCTAGTTTACACTTAAGTTATATCTCTCCATATAAAGTCAAGCAAAGCAAATTCTCCAACTAAGTTGAACAGTAAGCTAACCTGGATAATTTTTTGAATATATAATTGTCCTTTCATTTATTTTGTTTACTACAATAAGACTCATCACCCACTTGGTGGTTGGCCACTAGATCATAGAAGTCCATGAAACTAACACTGACGAATGTTGGTACCTAGGTGGAGAGATAACTCTATCACCTTGGGCAAGTCATTTAATTTCTATATACTTTTGTTCCTTCATCTGTATAATGTCTCCTACCATAAGGAATGTTGTGAGAATAAATGTGAGAATGTGAAATTTCAGCTTTAAATAAATATATAGCTCTCGGCTGTCATGATTAGTCCTCATGAGTTTACAAAGAAGATGTGCCAAAAAAAGTACATTTCTAGCATTTAGTAATCGTGCATGGTTTTAAATGTCCAGAAACACAGCAACTGAATGAAAACAAATGAAAACTGAAGGTAACTCAGGAATAGTGTAGCCACATACAAATTTCAAAAGGAAATTGAAAACTAATACTGAGGGAAAGCATTTAGGACAATCCAACATGAATGATAATGTTGATCATTGATCATTGCATGTTTATTGAACACTATGCTGACCACTCCATCTTAGGATTTATGATAAAGAAAGAAAGAAAGCTAGAAATAGTATGACAGTCATCCTAGATCCTAGATCAAGATCCTAGATCTTGAGAGCAGATTCCAAAGGGTTCAGAGGAAGGACATAGGTACATTAGGAAGGAGAAATTGGGTTCTTCTGGCCACTCACGCTCCATTTCATGTTCTGTCTCCATCCTCTGCTGAAAAGAAGAGAGGCACCTTTCACTTAATGATTAACAAACTTCCTACATATTGATTCTGAAATCCATCAGTCATATTCCAAACTCTATTCTCCATCCCCTGCTCCCCAATTCCTTATTCCTATCCCCTTCACCCCACCCACCCCAAAGTTCCAAACAAATGCTACCCATCCCTTCCACTGTGTCCTCTGGATTACTTCCTCATTAGGCAACAAAAAACTTGCTTTCATCCCTCATCTCTTCTCACTCTTTTCATCTTCTGGCTGTCATTGAGACCTCACTTCCCCCTGCTGGCACTGCCTTTCCAGCCACCCTTTCCATCACTAACTGTACTTGCACTTATTCTCCTCAGCTTACTGGTCAAGGTGGAAGAGCTGGGATACTCTATGTCTCCCCATTGCAACTTACAGGTTCTCTCCCTGCCACTATCATTCAGTAATATGTCCTTTGAGATCCATACAATCCACATTTACTACCCAAAGAAAATCCTAGTAGCTATTGTACACAGACCAGGACAATTCCCTTCCTTCCTCAATGATTTCAGTATATGGCTCATGATTTTTCTCTCCTTCCTAATTCCTGCCTTCATAGTAGGGAATTTCAACATACTCCCTTAAACACCCTAACATCAGTTTCTCAACCTAATCATTTCCTATGACCTACTCCTCTACCCCCCCATAACCATATATATACAAAGATGGTCGTACCTCTGATCCTGACATCACCCGCAAATGCACCACCTCCATGTTTAGAACTCTAAAAATCCCTTATCTAAACAGTCTACTTCTCCACCTCTCCCTCTGCCTTCCCATTTCAAATCCTACTCTTTCACCATGCTGTGACTTCCACTCTCTTTGACCACTTAGTTCTACCCTACACCACCATCCCTGTACTAGCCACTCTCTTGTCCTTTCATTTTTGGCCCCTTAGTGAATCAGTTCAATCCCACACTCTTCCTCTTTTGTTACCCCTTTATTTTATTATCAATGGTACCCTGTCAAACCTCAGCTTTTGCTTCTTCAATGTGCTGCTGAGAACAGCACATGTATAGGAACAAAGATAGAAAAAAAAAACATAAAACCAATACTGACTGGGTCCACTATAAATTTAAGTTACGTAATCTCAGCTGGGCTACACTATTCAGTTAGTTAGCTTCAGTTTTCATTTGTTTTCATTCAGCTGCTGTGCTTCTGGATGTTGAAAACTATGCAGCTGAGTCCATTCCATCTCCAAAAGTCCTTTGCTAAGGCAGGAAAGAACAGGCAAAACAGCAAGAGAAGCAACAACTCACAGCTCTTTATCAGCTTTAAAGAAAATTGTAACTTGCTGTGACTTAGGGGTGGATGGTGTTTGTACTGTAAACAAGTATTTTGGGGAATGACACTGAATGATATGTTTTGTTATGTTGTGAATGTTTTGCTTTAGTTCCCTGATTGGATCGCAATGTATGATGCCTCTAATTGTTCCAAGATCCATGTCTATGTCTACTAGACATTTCAAAATCAATGTATCCAAAATTGAACTCACTATCTTTCCTGAGAAACTTTCTCCTCCTCCAAATGTTACTGTTACTGTTGAGGGACACCATATGCTCCCTTCTCTCTTCTGATACTGCCTCCACCCTGGTGCAGTCTCTCATCTCCTCATGCCTGTACTATTGCAATGGCCTACTGGATGATCTGCCTGCTACAAGTCTCTTCCCCATTCCAGGCCATCCTCCATTCTTCTGCCAAAGAGATTTTTTTTTTTCTAAATCAAAGGTCGGACTATGTCACTCCCCTACTCATTAAACTTTAGTGGCAGATTATTATCTCCAGGATCAAACATAAAGTTGTCTGTTTGGCATTCAAAGCCTTTTCAAAACTTAACCCCCACACCCTTTTGCAGTCTTCTTATGTCTTACATTCCCTCATCTACTCTCTGTTCCAGTGACACAGGCCTCCTTGCTGTTCCACAAACAGGACACTTCGTCTCTCAACTCAAGGCATTTTTATGGCTGCCCCCTATGTATGGAATGTTCTCCATCCTCATTTCCTTCTCCTGGCTTCCCTTACCTCACTCAGGTCCCAGCTAAAATACTACCTCCTACAGGAAGTCTTTTCTAATCCCTCTTGATTGTTGTTCATTGCTTATATATGTTTACATATATATATATATATGTTTACATGCATGTTGTTTCCCTCGTTAGACTGTGAGCTCTTTGAAGTAGGAACTTTCTTTTGCCTTTTTTCATATCCCTAGTGTTTAGTATAGTGCCTGGAACAATGCAAGCACTTAATAATTGTTTATTGACTGACTGAAAATGATGGCAACCTTTGAGAGGAAATGACCACCACATTTTAGAACTTGTGATAAGTAAAGGAAAGCTGGGAATATTAAGACATGGAACCTAAATTTGAAAAAGAAAAACACTTTTCAAAGTGATCAGAGAAAAGATAGGCGTGATCCTGTGGCCTGAAATTCTAGAGAAAACAAGAGGAAGTGTAATATGGAGTGATAGGAAGCTCTCAAGAATGAAATCAGAAGACAGTAAGAGAAACTATTGCAATAAGAAGAAAGGAAACAGTAGTCTAATGAGACCCATGTGGCTGCTCAAGGAATTTCCCCATCCACTTAGAGTTTTAAAATGAATGTACAGAAGGTGGAAACAAGAAATTGTAAAAGAGGACGAATAAAAAGAATGGCTTGATCCTACAGGAAGAGTGACAAGAAGCTGAGGATAGTGAAAAAGTTTTGTTACTCAAAAAATTAATTATATTGGAAAAAAGAGGGAATCCCCCAAAAACTTACTGCTTAGGGTGGTTGGGATGATAACTGATACTGGCAAAAAGATGGAGCTATGCAATTCTTGTTTCACTCCTATTTTCTCTGCCAAAGAAAGTGATCTCTGGACTGGAATAACAGAAAGAAAAAAAAAGACCAATAGGGAGTTGATACCCAAGATAAATAAGGAAATAGTGAGAGAGTACTTAGTTGCCCTGATTAAGTTCAAGTCACCTGATCAAAATGAAATATGTCTGGCAGTACAGAAAGAACTGATATATGTTTGCCATTGTTGGTAATCTTAGAAACATAGTGGAGAACAGAGATATGGTAGGACTAGAACAAATGTTGATCCTAGTTTCATAAAAAGGAAGAGAATAGAGATTGAAAAATATATACCTGCAACATTAACTTTGATTAAATTCTAAATTTAATTCTAAAATTAAAATTCTAGAATGTTTAAAGAGATTATTAGTAAATAGGTAGAAAATGAAATAGTAATCACAGGGAACATGCTTGAGAGCTCATCTTTTTTTGACAGAGTTGTATACTAGGGAATGTGGTAGATACAGCTTACCTATATTTTATTTTCAATCTTTAATCTATTAGTATATAATTTAATAATTGACCTTTAAATAATGCTTAAAAGTTTACAGTGTACTTAACTGAACTTTATATATACATATATGTATGTGTGTATATATATGTGCATATATACATATTATATATAGAATTTCATCCTCACAACAGCTGTGTGAGGTCAACAATATACCTGTTTACAAATAAGGGAAGTAACACACAGTGAAATTAAATGACTTGATCATGGCTGCATATATGCATTGTGTTCATAATATATTTTATATGCTAATAATTTTAATGTCATATATTTTAATATACTATATTATATTTTGACAATATTTATATTATATTAATATATTTTAACAATAGAATTTACAATTCTAACAATAGACCAGAACTTAAAAATGTCTTCACGAACCAAGCTGCAACAATTTATAGAGCATATTTTTTATCTATGTGCCAAAGAAAATAGAGCTAATAGGTAAAAAGTTTTATTTCAGAGTCAGTTTTGCATCAATTGATATGCCTTGGGGTAAATTGTATTTTAGGTCCTCCAGCTTTGTTGCATCTTCCAGCCTGGTAATTCAAGGCCTAAGTTCTTTTCGATCTCTTCAGAACTCAATTACCTTCAAAGAAGCCTATAGGGATTGAATTTGGGGGGATTCAGAAAGAGATTTTCCATCAGCAAAGGACAGATTCATAAGTAGTCCTCTGACATGAAAAAGGAAATATGTTTCATTCTCTGTTCTCTGGGATCTCTCAGGCTTTTCCATTACTTAGAGTTCAATTTCCTTTTATCAGTTTTTTCATCCACATGGTTATTGTCATTGTCTATATTATTCTCTTGATTCTACTCATTCCACTCTATATCAGTTCATAGAACACAGTTCTTGTGTTTTTCTGGATTCTTCTTATTAATCATGTCTTACTGTACAATAAAACTCCATTATATTTGCATGTTGGTGTTTTTTTCAGCCATTCTCTAATCAGTATGTCCCTACTTTGTTTCTAGTTCTTTGTTACCAAATGTTGTGCTGCTTTGATATCAGTCAACTAATCAACAAACATATGTGATATATCATAAACCTTTGTTACCATCTTTTATTTTATTAGGATGTATGATTCATATTATGATTACTGGGTAAAGGCAGAGAGTATTTTTCCTCCAAAATTTCCATAGATAGCTATAATTGTTGGGCTACTTCACAATTCCACCAACAATGTATAAGTGTATCTATCTTCTCAAAGCCTTTCCAAAATTTGGATTTTTGTTTTTTCCAATTTGCACAGTCTGAAATGAAACTTCAAAGTTGTTTTGATTTTTATTTCTTATCTCATATCCTTCAACTACTTGTCTATTCAAGCATGTCTCCAATATTCTGGAAAAAATTGCTGAATACCAAATTATTTATTTATTTTTCATTTTCGACATTCACTTCCATAAGATTTTGAGTTCCAAATTTTCTCCCCCTCTCTCCCCTCCCCCCACCTCAAGATAGCATGCAATGTGATATAGGCTCTACATATACGTTCATATTAAACTTATTTACACATTAGTCATGCAGTAAAGAAGAATTAGAACCAATGGGAGGAACCATGAGAAAGAAGAAACAGAAAAAAAGAGAAAGAGCACAAGCAAATAGTATGCTTTGCTTTGCATTCGGATTCCATAGTTCTTTCCTGGATATGGATAACATTTTCAATCATGAGTCTTTTTCGAGTTGTCTTAGATCCTTCCATTGCTAAATACAAAGAATTCTTGTTCAGTAATAGGTTGCACTAAATGACCATTGAGTTCTCTATCTTTTCTTTAAGAGGCAGTCAGAGTTAAGTGACTCACATAGGGTCGCACAGCTAGTACGCTTCTGAGGCTGAATTTGAACTCAGATCTTTCTGACTCTAGGCCCAGCTCCCTATCCAAGTTCTCTTTTAACTCTGAGTTTTTGAGATTCTGAATATCAAAATTTCTTTAATTCATGAATAGAACAAGGACCGACAATGCAACTGTTTCACTGTCTTTCAGACTCATGCCCTGTAAATACAGAACTTGAAAAAATAGGCAAAATAATGATCAATGTGAATTTATTAAGCTTCTACTTACTGTCATGCACTGTTAAGCAATGGGAACACAAAGACAAAAAGAAAGCAACTCTTTCCCTGAAGAAGCTTACATTCCTTCAGGGAAGACAAGTATACACACATATATGCACATATATGTTTTCTATGTATGTGCAAATATATGTATATATGCAAACTACGTACAAGGACCACAGCTACGAGGTGTTACATGAGCTAAATCAGGAAGGGAACTGAGGAGGTGAGGAGGGACATCATTCCAGACATTTACCTGTATAAAAGTTCAGAGATGGGAATTAGGGTGTCATGTGTAAAGAACTGAGACAAGACTAGTTTGGTGGAAGAATGCATGCCAGAGAATCATGTATAATGAGCCTGGACTTTACAGGCCAGGCAGCAGTTTGTATTTGATCCTAGATATGACAGGTAGGCAAAAGTTTGTTTAGTGATGTAGTCAGATTCATGTTTTAGGAATATCACCTTGGCAGTTCTGTGTAGTCTGGGTGGAGGAGAGAAAGACTGGAGGCAAGGATACCAGTTAAGAAGTTATTATAATAGTTCAGGTGAGAAGTTAGGAGGCCTTTCAATTTAACAAGCTGGACATTTCAAATGTGACTCTATTGGCACCAAACTCCTAGGAATAGTTCTATTAAATCTCCCATTATTTCCCTACTTGCCTGCTCCCTCAATCCTCCTCAGACACACATTTAATTGCTTTGCTTCCCCCACTCTGTGCCTCCTACTTATATTCTAAAAACATCCTCTCATCTAATTATTAATTCCAGAACATCTTTGATACTTCGCCATGGCTCTGAGATGACATGGAGGCCTGAGAACAGTATCAGTTAGAATATTAGATATGGTGTCTATTTACACAACCAGTGCCATCTTCTTTTCAGTGTGTTATGTCTCAGTGTTAAAGATTTAGGCATATTCCCTCATTTTATGTATACATACGTAATACATATACACATATTTGTGTGTATATGTACATATGTTTACTGCCAGGGAAAGAAAAGTAGCTATTACCTTTTGGAGATCATTTTACTTATATTAAAAGTGATACAATAAATTCATAAGTATCAACAAAAATATACATACAAGCTAAGAAAATCACAAATCACATGATTAATGTGGAAATATGTTTAGTATGATTGTAGATGTATACCCTATATCAGATTTCATGCCATCTTGGGGAGGGGAAAAAGGAGGGAGGGGAAAAATTTGGAACACAAAATCTTATAAATTAAATGTTGAAAACTAAAAATAAATAATAAAAAATAAAGGAAAAAATACAAAATACAAATAAGTAAAAGACAAAAAAAACCAAAACACAAAATCATCACCTTATATGGTTCAATATTTTGGAGGGAGGAAGTCAAGGCAATTGGGGTTAAGTGACTTGCTCAAGGTCACACAGCTAGTAAGTGTGTCAAGTGTCTTAGTCCGGATTTGAACTTAGGTCCTCCTGACTCCAGAGCCAGTGCTCTACTCACTGCACACCTAGCTGCCCTATATGGTGCACTTTTTAAAAAACAGAATCCAACAGCCTCTGACCTCAAGGAACTTATATTATGTATGTATGTATGTATGCATGCATGCATGTATAAAACATATAAAAGCTTATAAAGTGAGGATTCTAAGAGTCATAGATAAGGAGGAAGTGTAGTCCAGCGATGAGCACCTGCCTGTGTGGCACAGAAATGGAAAATGTAGTCTTTTGTGTAAGAATCAGTAAATAGACAAATTTGACATGATTGTAGAGTGAACAAAGGGGAGTAATGTGGAGTAAAGGAAGATTGGAGCCAGCTCATGAAAGGATTTTAATGCCAAACTGAGGAGCATATATTTGCTCCTGGAGTTAACAGGGAGCCACTGTAGTTTATCGAGTACAGGAGTGACATAATAAGATCTGTTCTTCTGGAGTTTATTAAGAAACATATTCTTTTGGCTTGAACACACACAAGTCAATGCAATTTATTTTGAAGTGGGGAAACAGCATGAATAGCTATGGGGATCAGAGAGACTTTTTGTAGGAAGGGACTCCTGTAATGAGCCTTGAAGAAAGCTCAGGTAAGGAAGCTTCCAGGAGTTATTCATGTGTATGGTGCTAGTTTTTATTTTTACAGTTTTGATATTAAGTTTTGTTAACATACCAAAATTTACTCTGATGGTTTTTTCTAATTACTAGATATACAGATTATTTTTCAAATTTGTGCTATTATAAATAATGCCACTATTAATTTTTTAAATCTTTATCATCACATAATTGCTAGAAATAAACAGCACAAATTTCTACTGTGATTGTCCACAAAAGAAAATAATTCAAAGTAGTTTTGGGAGGGAGGAAAGGTACCTGCACCTGGAGGGAATCACAAAATTATTTCTGCAGAAGCTAGCATTTGAGCTTTGCCTTTTTTAAAAATTTTAGGTCCAAATTCTCTCCTTCCCTCTAGTTCCTGCCCCATCCTTTGAGAAGGCAAGCAGTATATCAGTTATACATGTGAAATATATCTGCAGTTATTTTAAGTGGAATTTCTCTTCCTATCTCTTCCTACTGGGTTTTGTTGGTAATATATAGAAATGCTAATGATTTATGTGGGTTTATTTTATATTCTGCAACTTTCCTAAAGTTATTTATTGTTTCAATTGGCTTTTTAGTTGATTCTCTAAGAATACTACCATATCATATGCAAAGAGTGATAGTTTTGTTTCCTTGCTGCCTACTCACATTCCTTCAATTTCTTTTTCTTGTCTTATTGCTATAGCTAGCATTTCTAGTACAATATAGAACAATAGTGGTGATAATGGACATCTTTGCTTTACCTCCAATCTTAATGGAAAGGCGGATCCTCATTACAGAGTACGGTTGCTCTTGGTTTTAGATAGTTTAAGAAAATACCCATTTATGCCTGTTTTCTAGTGTTTATAGTAGAAATGGGTGTTGTATTTTGTCAAAAGCTCTTTCTGTATCTATTAATACAATTATACATTTGGAGGGGTTGTTATTAATTTAATCAGTTATCCTCAGAGTTTTTCTATATTCCTGGTATAAATCCCACCTGGTCATAGCATATGATCTTGGCTGTGTTGCTGTAATTTCCTTGCTAGTATTTTATTTAAAAATTTTCCATCTATATTCAATAGAGAAATTGGCCTATAGTTTTCTCTCTCTGCTCTCCCTAGTTTCGATATCAAAATCATGTTTGTGTTGTAAAAGGAATTTGGTAGGACTCCTTTACCTACTTTTGTATAGTTTATACAGTATTGGGCTTAACTGTTCCCTAAATGTTTAGTAGAATTCATTTGTAAATCCATCTGATTCTAGGGATTTTTTTCCTTAGGGAGCTCATTGAGGGCTTCTTCAATTTATTTTTCTAAGATAGGGTTATTTAAGTATTCTGTCTCCTCTTCTGTTAATCTCAGCAGTTTATATTTTTGTAAATATTCATCTATTTTATTTAGATTGTCAGTTTTACTGACTTATCATTGGGCAAAATAGCCACTAATAAGTGCTTTGATTTTATTTTTGATATCAATAACTTGGTTTTCTCCTTTCTTGTTTTAATCAAATTAACCGATATATCTTATTTAATTGTTTTTTCCCCCACAAAACCAACTCCTAGTTTTATTTATTAGTTCAGTGCTTTTTTTTAAACTTTCAATTTTATTGATCTCTCCTTTGATTTTCAGGATTTCCAATTTAGTGTTTAATTAAGGATTTTAAATTTATTCTTTCTCTCTGCTATGAATCTAAGCACTTTGAGATCTTGAACTGTTTTCTTGGTCTGCATTCTGGAAAGACCCCTAATCCCTTCTAGTGACAGGCACTGTTGCTTCACAGGCTCCTTGAGACTGCAAGTGTTCCTCTCCCACTGGAACTGCAACCCAGAAGTGGATGTAGGCAATGAGTTTACCAAACAGCACCTGGTCTTGTCCCAGTGCTAGCATAGCACAGGGCTCCACTTTAATCTCTTTCTGACCAGTCGTTCAATCCTCTTACTGTTTCTGGGCTGAGAGTTCCTGAAATTGCTGCTGTTACTGCTTCTACCTACAAGTGTTGCTGTACTCCAGGCCAGCCCCACTCAGTGTCACTGACCTCTTCTTCCAACTTTCCAAAGAGTCTTGGGCTGGAAAAATGTCTCACCTGGACCTCTTGTTGGCTACACTGCTCCAAAATTCAATTTGAGGTGCTATTTTAAAGTTGGTTAGAGGGGAATGTTGGGAAAGGTCACCTGTAAAACTTCCTCTATTCCACCACCCATCTCATGGCATTATAATCCCAAATCAGAATCACTGAGCTGAACAAGTTAGGCCAGATCCATAATATTTGGAAACGGTCAGTAGGGTTGGATTGAAAAAAATATTTTGGTTAAATTCATTGTGGAAGTGGGGCAATTGAGGTGTACTTCATTGTTAGAGATATATGTAGAGATCTCTCAGTGGGACAGGCAATGAGCTATCACTGATTTTGTAGGGCTAATCATGATGGATGATTAAGGAGCATTAAAGAAAATAAAATATATTTAAAATAAAATATACCCTGGCTCTTTTCAAGAGTTTTTAAAAAGCTTGATTATCAAAGTAAAGAAATTCAAAATAAATTGCTTTTCAAAAACTTTATTTTTAAAATGCTGCTTTTGCAATTTGAGTAATAATTTCAGGCATTAGTAATTTTAAAAAATGTTAATGAGCAAAACCTACAGTTTTTGCTGGAGAATACGTTAAACCTTGCTAAGATTAGGGCCTTAGTTGATATCGAATAGATGCTAAGGGTCATACAATTGCCCTTTGTCAAGAGATACCCATTAGGATTTAGACGAGGTAGGATGGTCCCTCCTAACAACACTGGTAAGGAATAGGAGGGTTCTGCTGTGAAATGGGAGGAGAGAGGAGATGAAGGTATTTGGCACGGAAGCATTTCAGAGAAAGTCCAAGAAAGTCAGGAGTCTGTACAGCCTGGAAAGGAATGAAGAGATGTCTGGCCTTGGTGTTGTACTTAACATGAAGGTTCTAGGAGGAACCAGCCAATAAATGGGTGAGGCTTCAGGCCAGAGGGTAATCCAATATGTAAAGTCCAGGAATGGAGTCAGCTTATAGGGTGAAAGGTTTCTGGGGTATTGAAGAGATGAAGGGATTTGGCATGAGGGCACTGCAGAGAAAGCTGAGACATTCAGCAATGCAGGCTAGAAAGGAATGCATACCTCTGATGTTATCTCTCATTCAGCTCTGGACCTGATTTATCATCCCTATTCAATGTGTATCCAAGGTATATGTACTGGTGGTTGAGCTCTATAGTCTATCTATTGAACAGCATATCACAGCCTAGTCAATAGGCAATTTTTTAATTTAAGTAGCTAAGGAGCCTATTTATCTAAGTCAAAGCATAAAAAGCAGGAATCAGAGAAAATATACATAGGAGAACATATACCAAACTATACAGAGTAAAGAAGCTATCCCATTGGAAGAGAGATATCTCTATTTGAGAGAGAGAGAGAGATAGAGACAGAGAGGCAGAGACACAGAGAGATAGAGACAGAGAGAGTCCTAGATCTCACCCAAAGGGGCAATTCCCCTGAAGAGTCTAGTGTAGCAAGCTGGAGTAGGGATATGATGGAGACTACCAGCTCTTCCTCTCATTTCAGCTTCTTCCCAAAGTCTTACTCTCCCCTCAGCAGCAACCTGAAAGTAGGATTGCTATTGCTGAGTTGTTCAATTATGTCTGATTCTACATGACCTCCTGGACTTGGTCCATGGGGTTTTCTTGGCAAAGATACTGGAATGGTTTGCTATTTCCTTCTCTAGTGTTTCCTCATTTTACAGATGAGGAACTAAGGTAAATAGAGGTTAAGTGACTTGTCATAAGTCACACAGCTAGTAAGTGTCTATGGTCAAATTTGAACTCAGATTTTCCTGTCTCCAGGCTCAATGCCCTATTTACTGTACCACCTTGCTGCCCTGAAGTAGGGTAAGCATCACCTCACTTCTCTCTTTAAGTTGGAAGCCAGGAGCACCTGAAGTAACTGAATATCCTGAAGAAACTTAAGGGACTGGAGCTCTCCTCTGTCTGGCTCACATCAACTCCACCTGCCCATCATATATAGGTACAGGGTTTTGATTTCTCCCAATGAAGACAGAGTCCCATACCAATGGGCTTTGGAACTTAGATTATAATCCTTGCCTGGGCCAATTGACTTTCTATGACTGTTTTTCCCTGTGTGGACAAGACAAATTCTTCTGAATGATTACAGATCTCATTTTTTTAGAAAGAAGGTGTGACCAGAATGGCCTTTGTTTTCTTTGGGTGGTTCAGTTTACCTCATTGGGCCTTGCTGGGTCTGCTGCTCTTCCGGGACAGGAAGCCCAGGAAGCAGAGAAATTCCTGTGTGATGAGTCATGGGGCTGGCTGAGGGGAGGTGGTAACTCCAGAGCCATGCCCTACTGGGTGTTAACCTAGGGGAAGGGGCCAACTCAAGAACCAATCGGCCCCAGTCATTCAGGCAGTGCTTGATGATGTCAAAAACTCTATAAGAGGGGAGAAGATGGCTTGAAGAGCTCTCTTTCCTTTTATGGTTGGTGTGGGAGCAGCGGCAAGCATGACTCTGGGCCAGCCCTCGCTCTCGGGCCAAGCCCAGATGTTGGTAACTATGAATTGTATTGGGTCTTTCTGTTGATATTTGTAATTTATTTGTATTTTGGTTTTGAGGTTCAGGGTGCTGGTTCGTTTCCCCTGAACTAAATGAATGTTCTGAACCTCAGAGTGCTGGCTTTTTTCCCCTGAAGTAAGTGAATGAATCTGTATTTGGTCTGTCTCTTGATGCTTGTCTCTTTGCTCCCCTGAACTAACTGAATGCTAACTGAATGCTGGCGTTTTCCCCTGAACCAAATGAATGTTGTCTGTATGCTAATTGAATGCTGGATTAAAGTAAGCTGGTCAACACCTTCACCATGCTTTCCTTGTTTAAGCAGATAAAAAGAACCTGTGCTTTCCCGGTGTGCCAGCAGCCTCCTGGGTGCCAGCTGTGGGGGGATCTTACGCCCCCACAGGAGCTGCTAGCCGGATTATTAAAACATATGGCGGGGGAAAACAAAACCATCATCCCGAACTTCAGAACAAAAATACAAACAAATTACAAATATCAACAGAAAGACCCAATACAATTCATAGTTACCAACATCTGGGCTCAGCCCGCGAGCAAGGGCTGGCCCAGAGTCACGCTTGCCGCTGCTCCCACACCAACCGAAAAAGGAAAGAGAGCTCTTCAAGCCATCTTCTCCCCTCTTATAGAGTTTTTGACATCATCAAGCACCGCCTGAATGACCGGGACCGATTGGTTCTTGAGTTGGCCCCTTCCCCTAGGTTAACACCCAATAGGGCATGGCTCTGGAGTTACCACCTCCCCTCAGCCAGCCCCATGACTCATCACACAGGAAGTTCTCTGCTTCCTGGCATAGTTTCTGGGCTTCCTGTCCCGGAAGAGGAGCAGCAGACCCAGCAAGGCCCAATGAGGTAAACTGAACCACCCAAAGAAAACAAAGGCCATTCTGGTCACAGAAGGCACTGTCTCAAGCTTTCTGTTTGTATTCTCAGTGCTTACTTTAGCACAGTGTTTGGCCCATAGAATGGGTTTATTAATGCTTTTTTTCATTCATTCATTCATATATTTATTCATTCATTTGTCTCTCTGCTTAGTAAGGCTGATCCACAGGAAGTGCAGATTGTTTCCAGACAATATTCAAAAACTTTCTAGCATGTTAGGATAAGACAATTAAGAATATATGGATGCAAATACTGAAGCTGAGGGACTGTTGCGGCAGTTTTCATTTATTTCTGATCCATATAAACATTGCTATAAGTTAGGTTGTTAAAATGAAAAATGAACAAACCCACAGAATATGTGAACATTAAAAGTAGTCATGAAGGATATAACTTTCATTTTTAGATAACTTTCACTCAAAATGGCTTTGAACTAATGGGTGACCACATCATTGGGTCAAAGACTGTATTAATGAAGGCAATCATAGGTCTGGTTCTCACATGTACTCTATAGCTTCTTTTGTTCTATTGTCGCAGGTGGATCTGGTAAACATGTCACCATTTAAAAACTGTATAATGTTTCCTTCAAGGAGAAATAAGCTAATACACGTGGGATGCAGCAAATCTACTCCTTGCTATAAAAAACAGCTTAAAGGGTTGTGTTGATGGCCAGTTGTAGGATATCTTTTGTAGTGAGGTGCAATGGCTGAGGAAGGCATTACCTGATGACCAGCTTTCTGGTGGTGATCTGTGCATGTACCTGCACTTGTCCTTGGATGAAAAATATATTCCTTATTCTCAGGCATTGCCTTGAAGTCTTTCTATATTGGGAATATCTACAGGGGCTTGCATTTTTCTTGTATAGTCTTTAAGAACCCAAATCACCTTCAAATAATGATGAAGCATTATAGAAGAATCTACTAATTGCCTTCTGAAATTGCCTCCTCACCTACTCTTAGAGAGAGAGAGAGGTCCAGTAATCTCTGGCCCTCTTGGAAAGTCCCTCTTGCAGGTGCCAAAAGGGATTTGGCTATTCCTAGATCCAAAGTCAAGGCTGACTACTGTTTCTTTTCAGGATTCTAGGTGAGTGGAATTTTCTATAATACTTTCAGCTTGAGCAACCATTCTGGTGGCTTCCTCAATATCTCTTGTCATTTTTAACTACTATCTCTATTATATCATTGGTAGCCTCCAATCATTAGCACTCCAGTATCACTCAGCCAATTAACAGCAATTCACTTTTCTAAGATATATTTACTGAGATATAGTAAAAATAGAAGTTACAAACTATTTCTCCAGTTTTCAGGGGCACACTTTCCCCTATACCACCTTAGTTCCTTGGTAAAGTGGACTCATACTTAAAGGTATTTGTCCCATCAAGTTTATATTATCACACTTCTGAATTTGGCATAGTTGATGGATATATCTTTCCCTCTCATAGGATGCAATTTCTTGATTGTGAGATCATCTCACAGCTGGGCTGAGTCCCAGTCACTCCTCAGGGTTTTGCTGTCTATTAAATTCTGATCTGGAGTCCTATTCTTGGCTCTCCAGTTATTGTCCTGACATTTTGAAGCTTATAGAGTTGCAGCTGAGTCCATTCCATCTCCAAAAGTCCTTCACCTAAGACAGGAAAGAACAGACAAAATAGCAAGAGAAGCAACAGCTCATAGCTCCTTATCAGCTTTAAGTGAGACACACATGGGAAATGAATATTGGAACCCTCCATTACAGGTCATTATGCCTTCATGGAAGCAAGTTTCCTAACCTTTTCTTTTTTCACTTAATAGTATTTCATTTTTTCCAATTACACATAAAGATAGTTTTTAACATTCATTTTTGTAAGATTTTGAGTTCCAAACTTTTCTCCCTTCCACCCTCCCTCCCCTTCAATCTCCAAGGGAGTAAGGCAAGTAAGCAATCTGATATGGGTTATCCATGTATAATCATGTTAACCATATTTCCCCATTAGTCATGTTGTGAAAGAAGAATCAGAACAAAAAGGGGAAATGAATAGAAAGAGAAAAACAAAATAATAACCCCCAAAGTGAAAGTAGTATGCTTCTATCTGCATTCAGACTCCAGATTTCTGTCTCTGGATGTGAATAGCATTTTTTCCTAAACTTTTCTATTCGACTGTCAGCAGCAGAAAGAGTAGCCCTCTGCTCATGTTCTTTGGGTTCCCACTGGCCAGTTCACCTGTTTCACTTGTATGAAAAAATTCAGAGGGAAATAAGCAGAAGCCAAGAGAGCAATTTATATAATGCCAGAAACACTGTGAAGAAAAACAACTTTAAAGAACTTAAGAACTCTGATCCAAACAATGACTAACCCACAACCCCACAGGATGTCTGATAAAATATGCTGCCCAACTCTCAAGGATGTGGATTTGTTTTACTTGATTATTCTTGTTTGTTTCAAGTTTTTTTTTATTTTAAATTTGAGGTTGGGGGAATTTGGGTGTAACAATGTGCGTAACAATTTGTGGTCTTAACAACAGAAAGGTCAATAAAAAAGAACATAAGAATCCAGTGTCATTAAAAATTCACAAAAGATAATAGAAAGAATTTCAGAAGTAGGCACAGATAAGGATGACAGCTTTGAAAAGAACATATTGAATGTATTATATCTTTTTTAAAGCAAGAAATATGGAATAGGTATTCATAGTTCATGTATAATACTTTTTATGTTCTACTTTGTCTATGCAAATGCTCTTTTGGGGGTGTGTGTTAATTGAGAATTAAAATTTAAAATATTTTAAAGTAACATGGCCCCTTGGCTCAAAAAGTTTATCCTTTAAAGAGGAAAGCAGAACAATTGACCTTGAGCACTTCTCTTTTCTGTGCCTCATTTTCCACATCTAGAAAGTTCATAGGTTGTTCAAGAAAAGATGGGAAAGTACATACCACGCTTTGTGACCTGCATTGTGATTTGCATTCATTTGATGCATTATCCACAATCAGATTGAAGAGCCATAAAACAGGGGGAGACAGATTTTTATGTATTAAAAATTGATCTAATAATACCAAATAATTAAAAGAAAACAAATAACTGGATACAAAGTTAGGTGATCTGATTTCTTATTGGAGGAAAGAGCAGGGACTTTCCAAGTTGGGAAGAGGAGAGTGAACAGGTGCAATTCCCTAAAATCAGAAAAAGAGATGTCCTGCTCTCTCCAAGTATCTGTATTCAAACAAAGGAACATGAGAAGAATAACTGATTGACCAGCACAGGGGCCAGCTGTCAGATACTATATATGAGTTTCTTGAGATGTATAATTGTGAGAAAACTCCTCGCATCAATCTTGGGATTTGACTGGGTTTCTGGTTGGCATGAGCTAGGTCCCCAGTTAAGGATCTTAAGCAACAGGTAAAGGTGTTTCAGCTTCCCAACCACACAGGGCTAAATTCAAACAATGCAATAATTTTTTCTCATCATTCTCATAATTGAATAGAAAGGGAACTGAGCTAACTCCAGAATTGAGTTACAAGATGGAGTCAGTGTGATTCACTCAATTCCCAACTACCATTTGCTTTTTAATTCCCTCTCAATGGAGTCACTGAGTATTAAAATCTAGGTTGATTTAATTTTAGAGAGTCTTGCTAAGTTTTTTCCTAGAGTTTCTGTACCTCTTTATAAAATCAAGAAGACATTGGTTCATAAGCTGTAATTATTTTCAAGTTGGTCTTCCTGTAAAACCTTACCATGAGCATCTCAATGCAAATTGACCAAGTATCCTATGAAATTATGTTATTGTTCTCTGACTTATGATAAAGCCATTTACACCAACTCTTTTTACGTCTCCAAGGAGAATCCGTAAGCTATCCTTCTTTTAGCCTTACTTTCCTTTTATTTACTGTAAGACTACCTAGATGATAATAAGTAGCGTTTCTTTAAGGTTCAGAAAGTATTTTTACAAATATAGCCCTTTTTTGTTCTCCTAGCCAAGGGGCATAGGGCCCCCCACATATGACCTGAAAGGAAAGTAGTACTGGATGGTTATGTGGTGAGAATGAGGAGTAACCAACGAACAGCTTTGATGGCCATTGGCACTCACACAATGTTGTGGGAACTACCAGGACACACTTAGCATTTAGAGTGAACTCCTCTCTGAAGGATTTATGGCAGAATATGGGCAAGATAGGAAAGTATAGAGACAGGTGCCATTCTACAGAAGAGAGAACTGAGGCTGAGGTTAAGTGACTTCCCGAGTGTTATAAGGCTATTAAGTGTCCGAGGCCAGATTTGTACTTAGGTTTTCCTGACTCCAAGTACAAAACTCTATCCACTGCACCACCAGCTGCCTTTGCGGCCACTAGGAAAGCAGTGATCAAAGACCAATTGTTGATGGAATATACCCTGATTTCCAACCTCTTGTGTGTGGGGCCGCCTCATACACAGCAAGCAGGATCAAATGAAAGTGTGTCCTGGGGAACAAAAGGCAGGAGCTGACAGGTGGGGCTTGTTTAATAACAGCCTCCAGAGCCCTGGACAAGGCCCTGAGGGGAAACGAACTGGGAGGCAGATGGTTTCTATCTGCAGCTGCCACAGGGCTCCCTGGTAAGTCAACTAAGGTTGGATATCTAAAATGTTTGTTATTACTCATTTTTAAAAACTTTTTTTCAGAAACATTTAGCAAACCTGTGGGCAGGAATCAAGAAAACAAACCATGACAGTTACTTAGGAATGAATATTAGCTAAGATGGTTACAGTGAAGCACCAAAGGGATTGAGACACTTTGTTGCCCATGAAACGTATCATCAAAATAGTTGTCCATGAGGTACAGAATGGATAGGAAGACTAGTGAAATAAGAAAGGGGGGAATTGAAGAAGATAAAATGAAATAATAAAGTAGGTTTGATCTATAAGCAGGACAACAAAATATTTGCAAAAGCCCTGTGATTTCAATCATACAGTGAGCCCCACGTTGAGGAAATGCTCTCGGCTCATGTAGACTATCAAATTCTCTGCAATTTTATAGTACTAGAGAGTGGTATGGAGGGCACAAAGTGATCCCTCAAGCAATTTGTGTCAGGGGAAGGACTTGAACCCAAGTCTTATCATATCATCCCCAAAGTCAATAAATTCTGGTGACTCCCTGTTACCTTCATTTACATTGTATATATTTTATATATATATATATATATATACACAATAATTTACATTGTATATATTTTGTATATATAAACATTTTCATGTTCTCTCTCCCATTAGAATGGTGAGCTCTTTGACAGCAGAGACTTATTTTTTAATTTATTTTTGGTTTACAACACTCAGTTCCACATGTTTTGGAGTTCCAAATTTTCTCCCCCTCCTTCTCTTTCTCCCTCTCCCCAAGACGGCATGCAATCTGATATAGGTTCTATATACACCCTCCCCCCGCCGCCCGCCACGACACCAAACCCATTTACACAATAGTTAAGTTGCAAAGAAGAATTATAACCAATGGAATCAATCATGAGAAAGGAGAAACAAAACCAAAAAAGAAGAAGAAAAGGGAGAGCAAATAGCTTGCCTCAATCCAAACCAAGACTCCACAGCTCTTTCTCTGGATGTGGATAGCCCCCTCCATCATGAGTCCCCTAGAGCTGTCCTTGAACCCTGTATTGCTGAGAAGAGCCAAATCCACCAAAGTTAGTCATCACAGATACCATGTGTCTGCAATTGTGCACAATGTTCTCCTGGTTCTGCTCCCCTCACTCATCACCAGATCACGCAAGTCCCTCCAGGCTACCATGAAGTCCAAGAGACTCATTTTTGCCTATTTTTTTATCCCCAGTGTATGGCACAGTGTCTAACACATACTTGCACATTGTTACAGAATTTCATTGAATGACTCACTGACCCTAGCCAGAATATATTTGTACTCAGGCATGGCTTAAAATCCATGCCTATCTTCATAGCTTACATATTTTAAGTGTTTCAAAGTCTTACACACACACACACACACACACACACACACACACACACACACACACACACTCATGGTGAGGCAGGCATTATCAAAGTGTCCCATCTAAGAGCTGAGGCTACAAAAGATAAAAAAGATTAAGTGAGTAGCCTAAGCCCACATGGGTAAAAAGTGGCAGAGTTGGGATTTGAGTCAGCAGTCTGTTTCAAAGACCAGTGCTATACCACCCTACCCAGGGTAATGACTGACAAAAATATGATCAATAGTGAAACTGGAGTCTATCTTTGTTATTCTGTTGCCTAAGTCCATGCCACTTTAAAGTAATCTAAAAATCCTTCATTCGTCAGTTTGAGAAATGAGTCTTCCCATACAATGAATGACTTAAGAGAATAGTCTAGGAGAAGGATGGAGAAAATGTTTTTTTCTCTCCATTGTTTCTTGGCTCCATTCTGACCACAAGGAGTGGAAGACAATTAGACCTGTTAGAAGCAATTTCTTGAGTTTTTAAGGGACAAATTTTCAACAAGAAGTTCTAATTCTCCTAACTCATGTGTGCAATCCGGTGCCAGGTGAATGCAAGAGAAATGAATTCATGAGAATCCATCAATTGTATCTGTATTTAAGTTTGGCTATCTGAAATATTTTTAAACAGCTCTTTCTTAAAAATCAATGTTCACATAAACTTAGAGGTCATTGGTTCTCAAAAGGCAATGTTCTTGCCAGGGTTCAGTGTGCCTTGGGTGGCAGATTTAGTTCCATAAATATCTAGAAAGTGCTAGGGATGTAATAAAAGCAGCTGATATTTAAGTAACACTTAAAAGCTTGCAAAGCACCACATCATCTTACTTGAGCCTCACAACAGATAAATGCTGTGACAGATGTGAGATAGATACTGTGGAGGTTATTGTCCTCTTTTTAAAGATAAGAAAACCAAGCTCAGAAAGGCGGGGTTATTTGTGCATGATCGTGAAAGTAAATGTTGTTTGCAAAATTTGAGCTTGGTCATCCTGATCCAGCACTGCTGCCTCTCCATTATGTAGAATCCTTTCCTTCTTAAGGTATGCATTGAAGAATTTGCCATATGATAAAATCCCTTGCCCTCTTGAAGAGAATGTACAATTTGACATAGGTTTTGTAAGAATGTACCCCTGTTATATTCTGAGCACTTTTCATTATTGTCCATTATTTTATAAAAATTATGTGAATGCCCCTCTTGTTAAAAAAAGGCATCCAAACAAAGTCAAGGTTATGTAAGTATGTGCAAGATGAATATGAAGTCATGAGTGCAAGATATGGTGCATAATTTTGGTCTTTAGGGTTGATAACTGGATATTCAATATAAAAACAAAATAGATCCAAAATAATCTCTAAAGGAGAAAATCACTGTATATTTGCATGGCTGAAGTAATTTAATCATTATCACTTTCACCTAACATTTGGACAATTGGGACTGGAGGAAAAAAATATAAAATCTCCATGGATCTTACTAGTCTTTAAACATGGTATTAATTAGGCCAGTGTTTCTAATTGGGTCCCCTGAAAAATGTCCAGCAATTGTGCAGGGAGAAATATTTCTATTTGATGATCATAACTTACATTCTAGTTAGCCATTATGCAAATTTGTGAAAATTGAGGGGAAAAAAATCACAGGGAGAACTGGTTTTATTATCTGAAAAATTAGGAGTTTATACTAGATCAATCAATCAATATGCATTTATTAAGAACCTACCATTTAACAGGTATCGCATGTAAAAATGCAAAAATGAAATAATCCCTTCCATCACAGAGTTTTTCTTTGACTAAAGGGTTATATGTTGCATAGGAGTAAATATAGAATATATGCAAAATGAATACACACTGAAAAGTGGCTGGGGACTGGGAAGCATGTACTTACATTCAAGGAAACCAAGAAGGATTCTGGAGGAAGTGATGCATGAGCTGAACCTTAAAGGGGGGGTAGGAAGTTCCAAGAGGAATGGGCAAAGAGGAAAACTATTTATCTTAAGTCTGGGGGATAACCTTTAAATAAGGCTTAGAGGAGAGAAATGTAATGTAATAATGGAACAACAAGTAGGGTGTCAAGGCAGTAATGTTAAATCAGGCTAAAAAGTTAGCCTGGAAAAAATAGTGAAGAGCTTCAAATACCAAATAGGATTTATGTTCTATCTTAAAGGCAATGAGAAACCATTGGAGTTTCTTCAGCATAGGAATGACAAAATCATATGTGTGCTTTAAAAATATCAATCTTGATACTTTGTAAGGCATAGTTTGATGCAGGGAGAGAAGAAGAGAAGGGAAGAAGAAAAAAAGTAAAGAAAAAAATCAAGAAAATTGTGAAAAGAAGGTCAACCAATTGGAAAAAGAGATCCAAAAACTTATGGAAGAAAATAACTTCTTAAAAATCAGAATTGGACAAAGGGAAGTTAAGACACAAAGAAATAAAAAACAAAATTTTAAAAATGAAAGAAGAGAATATGAAACATCACATTAGGAAAATAACTGACCTGGAAAACAGAGCAAGGAGAAACAATATAAGAATTGCTGGACTAACTGAAAGCTATGATCAGCAAAAAAGTCTAGTCACTATACTTCCAGAAATGATTAAGGAAAATTGTCCTGAAGTTTTGGAACTAGAAGGTAAAATAGCAACTGAAAAAATCCACCAATCACCACCTGAAAAAGATCCCAAGATTAGGAATATTATTGCTAAGTTTTGAAGCTCCCAGATCAAGGAGAAAATACTACAAGCAACTAGAAAGAAACAATATAAATACAGTGGAGCTAAAGTCAGGAAAACACAATATTTAGCAGCTTCTACATTAATAGATCAAAGGACATGGGATATGATATTCTGAAGAAAAAAGGGATAGGATTTGTAACCAAGAATAACTTATCTAGCAAAACTGAGTGTAATCCTGCATGAAAAAAATGGATATTAATGAATTAAATGACCTTTAGGTCTTTGTGAGGAAAAGATCAGAACTGAACAGAAAATTTGACGTACAAGATTCAGGAGAAACATAAGAAGGTAAACATGAAAGATCAATCATAAAGGATTTAACAAGGTCAAATTTGTTTACTTCATATGTGGGATAACATTATCTGTAACTCTTAAGTATGTTATCATTACTGGAGTAGTTTGAAAGAGCATAAATAGAGGGCTTGGGATTGAGTTGAGTATGATGGGATGATGTGTGTGTGTGTGTGTGTGTGTGTGTGTGTGTGTGTGTGTGTGTGTGTGTATGAGAGAGAGAGAGAGAGAGAGAGAGAAGACTATAAAACTTACTGAGAAATAGGAGAGTGAGGGGATAGGATAAAGAAAGGACTCTTCAAAAGGCATGCAGATTAAGAAATAAAGGGGATAAAAGGTACTACAGACAAAGAATTGATATCAATGCTAAACATACATGTACTAAACAGTATAACATCTAATTTTTTAAAAGAGAAGTTAAATAAGTTACAGGAAGAAATAATAAAACTATGTTAGTGGGGGACCTCAACTTTTCTCTCTCAGAACTAGATAAATCTAATCAAAAAATCAAGAAAGAAGTTAAGCAGGTGAATAGAATTTAAGAAAAGTTAGATATTATTGACACTGGGAGAAAACCAAGTGGGAATAAAAAGAAATATAACTTTTTCTCAGCAGTATATGGCACCTACACAAAGATTGACCATGTATTAGGGCATAAAAACCTCACAACCAAATGCAGAGAGGCAGAAATATTAAATGCATCCTTTTCAGATCATAATGCAATAAAATAACATTCCATAAAAGGCAGTGGAAAGGTGGATTAAAAATTAATGGGAAATGGGGCAGGTAGGTGGCACAGTGGATAGAGCACTGGCACTGCAATCAGGAGGACCTGAGCTCAAATCCAGCCTCTGACACATGATACTTATTAGTTGTGTGACCTTGGGAAAGTCACTTAACCCTGATTGCCTCTCCAAAAAAATTAATAGGGAACTAAATAATCTAAACCATAAAGATGAAATAAGTCAAAGAACAAATCATAGAAACAATTAATGATTTTATTAAAGAGATGACAACAATGAGACAACACACCAAAATTTATGGGAGGCAGCCAAAGCAGTACATAGGTGAAAATTTATATCAATGAATTCTTACATCAATAAAATAGAGAAAGAACAGATCAATGAATTTGGGGTACATATAAAAAAGCTAGAAAAAGAATAAGTTAAGAGTCCACAATTAAACACCAAATTGGAAATCCTATAAGCCAAAGGAAAACAAAATTGAAAATAAGAAACCATTGAACTAATAAATAAAACTAGAAAATGGTTTTAGGAAAACCCCAATAAAATGGATAAATCATTGATTTATTTGATTAAAACAAGAAAGAAGAAAACCGAAATAACCAGTATCAGAAAGGAAAGGGATAAATTCACTACCAGTGATCAGGAAATTAAAACAATTATTAGGTGTTATTTTGCCCAATAACATGCCAATAAATCTTCCAATCTAAATGAAGTAGATGAATAATTACTAAAATATAAATTGCCCAGATAAAAAGAAGAGGAAATAGAATACTTAAATAATGTTATCTTAGAAAAAGACATTAAACAAGCTATCAATGAACTCCCTACAAAAAGAATCCCTGGGACCGGATGGATTCACAAGCAAATTCTACCAAACAATTAAAGAACAATTAATATCAATACTATATATCCTATTTGGGAAAATGGGTGAAGAAGGAGTCCTACCAAATTCCTTTTATGACACAAATATGGTGCTGTTACTTAAACCAGGAAGAGCTAAAACAGAGAAATAAAACTATAAACCAATTTCTCTAATGAATATTGATGCAATATTTTAAATAAAATACTAGCAAGAAGATTACAGCAATATATCACAATATATCACATACATTATTACCAGGTGGGATTTCTACCAGTAACAGAGACAGTTTAATATAAGGAAAACTATTAACATAATTGATTATATCAATAATGAAGGTAATTAAAAATCATATCATTTACATTAGTAGATGCAGAAAAAGTTTTTTGACAAAATATAATACTCATTCCTACTTAAAACATTTGAAAGCATAGGTATAAATGGATTTTTCCTTAAAATAAGAAGTGCTTACCTAAAACCACCAGCAAGCATTATTTGTAATTGGGATAAGCTAGAAGCTTTCCCAATAAGATCAGGAGTGAAACAAGGATGCCTGTTATCACCAATATTAGTCCATATTGTATTGGAAATGCTAGCAATAGCAATAAGAGAGGAAAAAGAAATAGACGGAATCAGAATAGGCAATGAGGTAGTAAAACTATCTGTTTTTACAGAAGATATGATGACATTTGGAAAATCCTAGAGATTCAACTAAAAAGCTACTTGAAACAATGAATAACTTTTGCACAGAACCAGGATATAAAATAAATCCACATAAATCACCAGTATTTCTATATGTCACCAACAAAACCCTGGAAGAAGAGATAGTAAGAGATGCTCCATTTAAAATAACCATAAAGACACCATAAAATACCTGGGAGTATTCCCACCAAGACAAATCCAGGCACTACATGAACATAATTATAAAATACTTTTTATATAAATAAAGATTTACACAATTGATGGACTATTAATTTTTCATGGATAGGCAGTCAATATAATAAAAATGACAGTTCTACCTAGACTGATCTATTTATTTGATGTTATCCTAAATAAATTACTAAAAATATTTTGAGCTGGAAAAAAATAAAATTCATTTGTAAGATCAAAAGGTTAAGAATCTCAAAGGAATTAACAACCCTGATTCCGTTTTTGTGCTCATTGAAGGCATCTGACAAAATCACGGAAAACATCATGCTAAAAAGTATGGGAGCAAGCACACAGCCCTGCCACACTCCACTGGTGACTGGGAACACATGAGAGTATCATGCTTCATTCAGAACCTATGTAAGGATGTCATCATAAAACTGGCATACAATGGTGATAATATTCTCCAGGCAACCAAATTTTGCGATGATCTCCCACAAGCCTTCACAACTGACAGCATCAAAGACCTTGATGTTGTTGAATGTTGTGTACAGACCTCTGTTCTATTTGTGGAATTTACCATGGAATTTTTGGGCAGCAAACACCTTGTTCACCCTTCCTCAGCCTATTCTGGAGCCACACTGGCATCCAGGTAGATAACCATTTTCCAGGTGAAGGATTAAAGAGGTCTATGGCAAGAATCTTGCTGTCAATGACTAACAGAGAGACATCCCTGTTGTTGTCCCAGGACAACCTATTTCCTTTTTCTTTATAGAGACACACAATGGAGGCACCCTGGATAGCCTCCTCTTGCCATATAACCTGGAAGATTTCAGTCAGCTTTTGTATAAGCAGTGGACCTTGTACGATCTTATAGATCTCTGCTGAACAGAATCAGCAGCAGGCACTTGACCATAGGAGAGGAGCATTTAAACCTCTTCCCCATTTAGAAGTTTGATTAGAAAGGAATTGATTTCAACCTGAGGTGTATAGTCATGGCTTTAGCATTGATTGATGATGATCTGTTTAGAATACTATGAAGGTGTTCAGCCTGTCTCTCCAGGATCACATTCTCATCAATGTGGCTCCATCAGTTGCTGAGTAGCTAAGATGTACCAAAGATGTTTGGCCCATGAACAGGCTTCATGGTATCATATAAGTGCCTTGGATTGTTACTATCAGCATAAAACTGAGTCTCATCTGCCTTTTTACTGAGCCAAGAATCTGGCATCTCTCTAAGATTTGCTTGCATTTTACTGTTGATGGAGTTAAAACTTATGTTCTTAGAAAGAGATGAACTATCCTGCTGGTGACTTTCCAGATAATCATCTTCATGACCAAACATTCACTTCTGGTGCTTTATAGTTATGGGACCAAAATCTTTTATTTGATGTCATGATGAGTATTCAAAATGACCAATTAACCAACCCAAAACCACAAACAATAATTCCCTACTCAATGCAAGATATAGAGGGGACCACAACAGAGTTAAGAGACAAAAGTTTTGCTTCTTCAGAAGTGTGGTAAAATTTATTGGCCAAGTTGTGTATCATTTCTTGGAGGAGAAGTAAAATCCATTCCTCCCCTTTTCTTCTTACCCATTGCCTACCATCCACAGAAAGAAATCCTAAAATATAATTGTGTAGCACTTTGTCCTAAGCTAGATTTTTTCTCTTTCCTTCATGAAATAGGTCTTTGTTTGCCTTCTCATTCACCTATGAGAACTCTGTCACTGGAATGTAATCTGGGATCTCAATCTGGCAAGTTAATATTTACATTTTATGAAGAAATAAAAGAGAAAAAGAAAAACTTGGCCAATTTATCCAGTCATAACTATTGAGTAAGTTTTATAGGAAACTCTCAGTTCCATGGCAACAAATACCTATCATTAGCCCAGGTCAGGAAGATATCCAAATTTTATTAAAGGAACTGTTTTCTGTCCCTGATCCATCCCAAGGGAACAGAATTCCTGAAAATTTTGCTCAAGATACCCTTTGACAACCAAAGTGAACTGATTGCTACCAAAGTCTTGTATAATCTTGTCCATCTTTGTCTGTGTGTGTTCTCCCAGCTTAATCCTTATATATCCTTGAGATGACTTTACTTAGTTGGAGATCTTGCTATACTTTCAGTAAACTTAGTTTTCTTTCTATCTCTTATCCCTGTTTTATGAGGTATTATTCACAGAATAAGAAGTTCCCCAACAAATCTACATAGAGCCTCAGAGAAAAGAAAAAAATTATAGGTGTATGTGTGTGTGTGTGTGTGTGTGTGTATGACACACACAGAGGCCACAAGGACTACAAGAATGCCTGGAAGAAATGAAACAAGAGACACAAAAAATGAATAGCTCTAGGGAAAAAAGAATAGCAAGAAGAACTGATGCCTTAGAATAGAGAGTAGAAAACTTATCCTAGAACTGAATGGTATGAAAATTAGAATTTAGCAAACATAAAACAACTCAGCGAGACAAGACCATATTAAAACAAAAGAAAAAATCATAACAAATTAGCCTCACTTCCTAGTAGATCAGGACCATACTCTAGACACAATAGATTTTTGGTTTGCTTAAAACCCTTAATAAAGTCAAACAATATCTTTGTGAATAATATGAAAATATGAGCTAGATTCTAGATGATAGTACTAGTGAATGGAGTCATAAAAGAATAAGCAACTATACCTGGGGTTGATAGTTTTCTCTAAAAGACCTTCAAAAGTAGATCTTTAATAGAGTGTCAGAGGTGTCCACCCATTGTCCTGATTAACATTTCTGTCAATGGCTCTGATAAAGATGTATGATCATACGTGTAGAGCTAGAAGGTAGTTCAGAAGTCATCTGGTTCAACCCCCTCATTTTACAGATAAACCGAGGCCCATGGGGCAGATAGGTGGTGCAGTGAGTAGAGCACTGGCCCTGGAGTCAGGGGGACCTGAATTCAAATCCAGCCTCAGACACCTGACACGATTACTAGCAGTGTGAACTTGGGCAAGTCACTTAACCCCAAGTGCCCTGACTTCCCCACTCCAAAAAAAACTGAAGCTCAGAAACATTAAATGATTTCCCCAGGATGACAAAATAAGTGGCAGGGTTGGGATTTGAGCCCAAGTCTTCTAACTCCAAACCCAGTCCTCTTTCCTTCATTCTATGCCTCTCATTAAAGAAACATTTACCAGATTTGAAGATGACATGAAGAGCAAATTAATATGAATCAAGGCTAAAGTAATTTTAACTCAAATCAAAATAAGATAAAATTTAAGAGAGAATTATAAAGCCTTGCAATTAGATTTTAAAAATTAATTGCACAAGTAAAATATGGGAGAGACGGTTCATGAGAAAGAAAAGAGAATCTTAGCTGAATAAAAGTGGTTTCTCATCCCTATGAGGGTGCTTAATATCAAACAGAGCACTGGCAGCTCCTATCCCAGGATGGGCAATCACATTTCCACTGCATTTTTTAATTGTGTTCCTTCCCCAGCTTATCCTGGATTGTGAGTCAGTGTTTGCTCTCACTAATAATCTTGTTCTGGGTTAGATATCCCACCTCTTCCCTTTATAAATGAGCTTTGGTTTCACCAGTTTTCTCTTGTCTAGTATGGATCCTGAGACAGTAATCCTGGCTCACTTAATTTAATCTACACCTTCAGTTTGACTTACCATCTTGGGCTCTGACACAATTTTAACCTTTGCATTTGCATATTCCAGCTGTGTAAGGGATCATACCATCTCCATATCTTTCTAGGAGTAGGTCAAGTACAAAGTATAACCAAATAACAACTTAACTGCCCTCCCTCTACCTCCTTTGTGATATCCTGTCTATAAGCAGCTTTCATCCATGCCCTGCTACTCTCCACCAAGCTCCCTTTTGCTGTCATTAATGAGCCAACACTAACATTTTTTGTTGTTGTTCAGGTGTTCCAGTAGTGTCTGACTCTTTGTAACCCCTTTTTGTGTTTTCTTGGCAAAGATACTGGAGGGGTTTGCCATTTCTTTCTCTGGCTCACTTTGTAGATGAGGAACTGAGGCAAACAGGGTTAAGTGACTTGCCCAGAGTCACACAGCCAGTGTTCGTAATCATGTTTGAACTCAGGAAGATGAGTTTTCCTGACTCCAGACCTGGCACTCCATCTGCTGCACCACCTAGCTGCCCTAATATTAACACAGTCTGTTTTCTATATTGGTCAGGTGATGCCTGAAGTGTATTATATTCAATTCTAGACACTGTATCTTATGGAGATATTGAGAATATATGTTTACCCAGAGCATAGTGACCTTAGGTATCTTAAAAACATTTCAAGGAATTAAAAATGTTTAACATAACAAAGAGGACTGAAAGTCATGAGATCTGCCTAAATGTTGCAGAGAATGAGACTCATGTCATGGATGCAGAGTGGTGAGGTGGAAGTTTCCAAGAAAAGAATTTTCATTCAAGTCTTTTTAAATCAAGTCAAGGACTTTTTGTTGTTGTGGAGTTGTTTAAGTCATGTCTGACTCTTTGTGACCCAAGGACCAACACACCTGGGAAAGAGCCAAATCCTTGAAGAAAATTATTTAGCCTGTTCTTGCCAAGGTTGTTTAAATATCTGGAGGCTGCTCATCTGTGTCAGCAGCTTTTCAATCTGGTTATTGAAAAAGACCACGAATTCCAGATCCTTCAGTTCTGCTTTTTGGTGGCATAGTTGTTAGCTTGTTGTGCATGAGAACCAGTGGGTACTGTAGAATAAAGTAAACCAGCCACCGACATCTAGCATGCTGCACATGCCCTGTACACACATGTTCCCCTTGGACTGGTTTTTCTCCCAACTCTCCTTCACCAGCTTCTTCAAGGACTTGGACTTGGTTGTAGAGAAGAGCATGCCAGCCTCATTTTGAGGTAGGAAGGATCATTTGGAGGGCTCATCCAAATGCTTATCCAGCAAGTTCCAACTATTCGAGAATTATTCAACTACAATTTTTTTCTAAGCACCACACTATACACCTTTATTTCTTAAATAAAATGTAGTTATATTTATTTTGTTTTGAGAATTTATAGAAAACTTTCCAATATCCTCTTAGATAGGTAAATGTATTGCTCTTATTTTCACTGCTTTTAGGTATTAACTTGCCTGGAAGCAGAGGTTATAATATATCTGTCCTCAAGGATCCTTCTAGAATACAATTCTGTGATGTTTCCATTTTATGAAAGACTTGAAATATGACCAATCCACATCAATCATAGTTTAAAAGGTGAAAGTAAAGAAGATACCAAACAGAAAGGCAGAGTGGTGAAGTGAAATGATTGTTAACTCTGTAGTATGATGATTTGGGTTCAAATTCTGTCTGTGATATTTCAGTGGTTTTGAGGAAATCATTTTCCATACTGGTATAGTGGTTTTCCTCATCTATAACATGAGCATGTTGTACTAAGTGGCCTTTTAGAATCTTTTTAGCTCTAAATTTTTACTTCTATTGATCTCTGCCCTGATTACCAAAGGTGCATTTCATATTTCTTTTCTTTACTTCTGTTTTAAAAGAAATCAAATAAACCAAAACCAAATCAAATCCAAGCATAATAGTTGACACCATATTCAGCATCATTCATCTCTCATATCATTCATAATAATTCATATGCTTTAATATTTTCAGAACACCTTCCTTACAATAATCCTGTGAGAAAAGTATAGATTTGCAGATTATTATTCCCATTTTATGAGGTAACTGAGACTCAAAGAGATTAACTAGCCCATTGTCACAAAGCTAATAAATGTTAATTAGGATTTGAATCCATGTTTTCTGACTCTAAATCCAGAGTATTTTTCCCCATAATGCTGTATTGCATGATCTAGACTTAGTTCATCATGAACATATAAATGGCAAACTTCCTCTCCTTGTACCTCATGACCTAAAGGTGGTGGGAAAGTACAGCATATCATCTGTTACTTTATTTGCAACCATTTGCACTCTTCCCCATATTTTGTTTGATAAGAGAAAGAATTTCTTTTCACACTGAAAAACTTAAGTAGAAAAATGTTCCCTATGATTTTTTTTCTCTTGTATAAACTTAACACAATGCATGGGAAAGCATTGTGCCTCATCCTCCAATCTATAAAATGAAGAAAATGATGATTGTTTGTGCCTATCTCAGAGGCATTATGAGGCTAGATTGATACCTGACTTCAGGACTCCAGTGACCTCAAATGTCTGTGTGTGGGGGGGGGGGTGGGGGGTACTTCCTCTAGTGAAGCAAATTAAAAATCTTCTATCACTTAGATAATGGTCTTCAAGAATTGGCTAAAAAAAATCCTCGCTCAGCAGCCAATCTTTAAACTCAGCAAGAATGGCCGCTGAATAACAGACATGTGCCTGTTACCAACCCCATACCTGAACCTCTTTCCATCTTGATAAGACCTGCTAGAGCTTATATTCTGCTGTTTTAGTGCTTGAGAAGTACAATTCCCCCACATAATATAGACATCAGGGTAGGTCTTTAGTGAATGGTATTCGTGGACTTAGATAATCATAAATAAAAGCTTTATAAATTTTAGGTGTTGGCGAAGTCATGTGCCTGATTGCCTTCTGTCTTATTATGGACTCTTTTACTAATCCTTTAGAAGCTAATAATATTATATTTAATTAACACTTTTTTTCTTTTTGCTTCTTCCCCTTGATAGCCCTATAACTTCTAGAGTATCAAAATAAAATACATAGCTTAGAAAACTAACTCAACCAATTTTCTCCCATATGAACTATTAATAAATGACTGTTGTAGTTATATTTTCAATATATACTATGAAATTTCCATTAAAATTTAATGATCTCTTGACTATGAACTTTGTAATACAGTGTGCTCCTGTCCTTCTCTTTCTCTCCCTCTCTTCTCTCCCTCCTTCCCTCCCTCTCCCATTCTTTCTCCTTATCTCTCTTTTCTCTTTTCTCTTTTCCATATTACTTTCTATTTTTTCCCTCCTTCATTCCTGTAACAACAATGCTGCTTGCAGCTGCTGTGGAGGCCTAAGGCCAATAACACCAGCACACAGGAGGGCTGCCAGCACAGGCTCTTTGATCTGCTTTTCTAAGGAAAGCAACTTTAAGGGGTTTACAATCTCGCTTTAATTAAACATACATATATCATTCACTTAGTTCAGGGAGAAAAGTCAGCACCCTGAACTTCAGAGAAAACACAAACAGAAATTATATAAACAGAGCAAATAACACAAATCAGCAGACAGGGCTTCTAACTGTCTATCCATAGCAATACATATATAGTTACCAGAGAGAGAAGCACCAACATCTGGGTTTTCAAAGCCTGGGGGCTCCTTAACAGCTACCCAGAATCTAGTCTGGCCAAATCACACAAACACTCTTCCAATGAGTAAGCCCCAAAGCAAAATGCTAACCTCAGAGTATATATATATATATATATATATATATATATATATATATATATATATATATATATGTGTGTGTGTGTGTGTGTGTGTGTGTGTGTGTGTGTGTGTATATGTATATGTATATGTACATGTATATGTATATACACGCTTTTCAGGGCCAGAGGGTGTCACAACTATGTGACTCAAACTCATGTGACTTAGGCTTTCTTGTGACTTAAGCAGGTAATCAAAGACTCTTGATTCAATCAAAGGCAAGGCTCAAGCAAAGGCACTTGGTTGCCTTAGTGCTGAGAAGCACTCCAAAAGAAAAAAACAATTCCTGTAACCCCTCTCTTCTCAACATTATTTTCCCTCTGATTTCCAATTTCTCTCAACTTCATCTTCTTTCCTTTTTTCCTCTTCTCCTTTCGTTTATGGCTCTTACTTTCATCCCCCTAACTTTGGCTTCCCAGTAGTTTTTATTTGATTTGCTGATCCTTTTTATTGACTTTATTAGAAAAACCATCATCGCCCACTTCAAAGAATCAAAGTAAAGGAAAAGATGTTTATACTTTAATGGAACAAGCTGATGAACAAAAGCATTAGCACATGAGACTGATTGAATCAATCTTAGCACTTATCATGGTAGTCCTAAAATATTAATAATTTAGGCATCCAATTTGGCCATGAAAATGAAAAGTTCACCTAATTTAACTAAAATAAATTATTTTTCTCATGTAGGAATGGTTCTCCTGTCAATGCCAGGAACGACAAGTGTGATAGCACTATTTCATAAACTGTATGACTCTTTGCAACCTGAATTTCATCTTTCTTATGTTTCATTGATAGTGATTAAGTGTGAAAATAAATCTCAGATTACTGTGCTCAAGTAGATTTCCTTCCTTCATTATCTCTTAATGAGTTAACATTATAGATAAAGGAAATCAGAGGGGAAAACAATGAGATGAGAAAGAGAACTACATGAACCCCCCAAAAGCAGGACTTATAGCTTACCCATGTTTTTCTTCCTTTTAAAGAGGAATGGTCTAGAATTAGTCACAGAAAGACAGTAATGTACATCCACAGCACTTTTCCTGATCTTCAGTTGTAGATACAAAATATGTTTCATTCATACGACTCTCCCTCTGCCAAAACATATATACTTTGGGTCAGTATCTTATTCAATATACTTTTATCATAAATGCTTGCATAGGAATATGGGGCCTCCTTTTTGACTTTTCTGTAGAGACCTAGCATATGATATATTCTGATGCAATGGGAGGCGAAGAGTCATGGTGGAGTAGGGCAAAATATGCCAAATTCTTGTCTTTCCTAGATGCATAAACTAAATCAATGATTCAAACCGACGATGAAACCACCCCGCCCTCCAATACAATTCATGACTCAAAACCCCCAGCTTTGGATTTACGTGTTACAAATCAGTGGTAAGGAAATTTAACTGGTGTAAATCAGGCCCTTCAAGGAGACCGAAAGAATCCAGCTCAGCCAGGAAATACTTAATATTCTGGAAAGCCAAGAGATATGGTGGTCAAAGATGCTGGTAGTATAGAATATAAATTATTTTTTAAAATATCAAAGATAGTAGGATATTTGAGCAGTATCTTGTCATGAACTAGCAAGAAGCAAAGGAGATGACAAATCTACAGAAGACTTGGCAAGAGGTATACCTAAGCCAAATCATCCCAAGAGTTTTTCAGGATGAAATTAGAAGGATGACAAATATGAAAAACAAAGTAGGAAAAAATCTGTAAAGTTTTCTATAACAAACTCTTTCCCCAGTCAATTACAGTGGAAACACAGTGTACATAGTTTAACATCACATCCCATGATGCTCTGTATGAAAAGCAGAAATGTCACAGAGATAATGAGAACAGTTTCCCAGTAGAACCAAATATGCTCAGAAGAATATGATGGAGAGACACAATTTGCAAGTGTTGAAGGATCATTTTAAACATATCTGTAAAAGAAGTAGATTCTAAATTCTCATAAAAAATCAAGGCACCTGTTATTACCAAATGACCAAATTACCAAGTGACCAAGGGACATAATTCAATTAAATTCAATGAATATTTATTGAATATGCACCATGTGCAAGGTCTGTGTGGTGAATATCAAGTAGGATTGACTAAAATGTAAATTGTTTGAAGGGTAGTAATATGAAATCAGTCAAATGGTGAAATGCCAAACAGAGGAGTTATTATTTAAACATAGAGGCAATGGGGCATGACTGAATCTTCTTGATCAGGGGAATGATACCACAGGATCACAGAATTTCTGAATTAGAATACCTCAGCTGCCATCTAGTTCAACTAATGCTTGGAAATGAATCCTCATACAACATTTTCAATCAAGATGTCATCTAGCCTATGGTATTCTCTTTGTCCACCAGAATAGGAGCCACATCCCAAAAGGAAATAGTTGGTCTGACATCATCTATTCTTGATAGTCATACCAGCCCCTTCTATAGATGTTCAGTAAACATTCCTTAAGTACCTATACATGCTAAATTTTTCCAGGAATCAAAGTCAAGCTCCTTGGTGTACTTTCAGAATCTATTCTCTTCCATGTTCAAAAACCAAAACATACTGATATCTAATCCTTTGATACATCTTAATTTTCTGCATTCTTTCACTCAGTGACTCAGCAATCACACCTGCCACTTTCAACGTCCTATGATGTAGTTCATCTGTGCCAGGTAACTTGAATTTACTTAGGGTAGTTAAGTCCTCTCTTACTATTTCCTTACTTATCTTGATCGCCAACTCCCTAGTATCCATTTTGTTCTGTCCAGAAGTCATTCCTGTGGGCAGAAAAAATGAGTGAAATCAGAATTGAGCAGCCCTTGGCTTCTCTCTGTTGTCTTTCTCATCCCATCTACTCCACATGGTATTTCTATTGCTTCTTTGAGCCTCTCTTTATCCCTGATATTATTTCTTAGATGCCCTCACCAGCATCAGTTCATTCTGAACCTTAGCACTTTTGCCCTGATATTACTGAACTAATTCTAAATATGAATTATGATGTATAGCACACATTATTATAACTCAGGGATTTTGTGAGGATCAAATTAAATAGTATATTACATAAGGTGAATTTCATACCTTAAAGTGCTGTATAAATATTAATTATTACTATTGTTGTTGTTATTAGTGGTATCACAGTACCATTTTATACTGTGGTATTAATATTCTGGTCCCTGGTGAAGCCTCCCTGCACACACCAGTTCCTTGTCCCCAGTTCCCTCTGTTCCTTACTTCACTGGCTGAACATTGATTGCTGTAACTGTACAGTAACTGCCACTTCAAGCAGAACAAACCTGCTTAAATATATTTTCACCTCCACTGCACAGATTGTCAGGAAAGAGGGAAGGAGTTGAGTTCTGTCTCTTGTTGTCACCAAATGGTGGGGTTAGAGTGGGGGTGGAGAAGGTTGTACTGGTAGAGATGACAGCATCAGCAAAGACATTGCTGAATGGGCCAGGCTGTGGAGTACTGCCAGAGTATGGAAGTTGGGGATAAACAGCCTTCAGGTTATATTTATCAGTTATAACACTGAGTGTTCTTGGTATTTTAATGTAGAGATAGCTGCAATTACTTTACATCTTGACCATAATAATTATTTTAGAAAGTTTTTGGACATAGTGAGGATCAGAGAAAATGTGTGGTTATCCATTGTGTTGGTCATGCGACACACTACTATATTTTCATCAGAAGTGTCTGTTTCTAAAATTTGTATGTCTTTAGGTTTCAGGGCAAACCATCTATATGATGGAGTCATTTTTACTATATTGCTTTTCAGCCAGTGAACTTGCTCATAATGTTGAAATTGACTGTATGGTCATGTTTGGATAGTTAAGCTATGGAGTGAGAGGTAATATAGGAATAAAAGATAATGTTCTGTGACCAATAAGATGGAAGACTGGACATTTTCTCCAGTCCCCATTGTCTCCACAAGAAACCAAGAACTTGACATGGGTTAGAGTCTATATATTTGGTAGGAGAGAACTCTAATCCCTTGCACTGCCCCCACCAGCCTCTATAAATCATCAAGGCATGACTTGACCCCTTATTTGTGCAACTTCTCTGCTGCTACTGCAGCAGTCTCTGCCTATGTGCTCTGCCTTCATGCCACAACTCTAATGCAACAAACAGCAGACCTCAGCTCACCCAGCCATTTAGATGAGGAGAGAAAGATATAAGTGGCCACATTTTTCTAGAGATGAGGAGTGCACTCAGCCAGAGAATTAAAAGTAGATGGGCTTTTTCCTCCATCTTGGAGTCTGAGAGGCTTGGTGGAAACAGGACTTCTACAGCAGCAAAATGTCTGGAAGACTGTGGTCCAAGGCCATTTTTGCCGGCTACAAACGAGGCCTACGAAACCAGAGGGAACATACAGCTCTTCTGAAATTGAAGGAGTCTATGCTCGGGATGAACTGAATTCTATTTGGCAAGAGATGTGCTTATGTATACAAAGCCAAAAACAACACAGTGACTCCTGGTGGGAAACCAAACAGAACAAGAGTTATCTGGGGAAAGTTACCCGGGCTCATGGAAATAGTGGAATGGTTCGGGCCAAATTCAGAAGCAATCTTCCTGCCAAGGCCATTGGACACAGGATCCGAGTGATGCTCTATCCCTCAGAATCTAGAATATGAAACTGATTAAATAAATTACGCATTTTTTGCAAAGGTAAAAAAAAAAAAAGTAGATGGAACTGGCACAAGGCACTGGTATACAGGATGCACCAGGCCTGAAGGTAAGAGGATTGCTGTCAAAGTGGACTAATTTTGTCACTCTAGAAGTTGATAGGCTGGTGAATTTCCTTATTCCTGAGATAGCTTTAATGCCCAACCCAAGGACTCTGCAAGTTATAAGTTGCTGTATAAATGTCTCCTCAAACACTCCATTTATGTGAGATAATTTTCCTATTTTTTCTCCTTTCCTCTTCTACTAGTGCATTCCTCTTGCCCACCCTTTCCAAACATACCAGAATCACACCTAGACCCTCTGTTTAATTAGACTCCCTCTATGAGTTCTGGTGATGATAACTTCTGAGGGTCTACATGTATCAACCTCTTTATATAAGAATGTAAACACTTTGACCTCATATCATTCTTTATGATTCCTCACTCATATTCACCTTTTTAATGCTTCCATCGACTACTGTTTGTATGTCAGATTTTCTACTCAGCTTTGGTTGGGGGGGGGTGGAGCAGGCCATACTTGAACCTCAAAAATTAAGAAATATGTCTTTTCCCAGAGGAAAATAAGGGGAAAGGAATAAAGGAAAGGGGGTGGAGAATAAGAATGAAAGTAAAGGGGGCAATAGTCAGAAGAAAACAAATTCCTCAAAATGGTAACTGAAAAAAAAGAAAAAAAATGACTACAATGGAGGGAAACGGTAGAAAATACAGCTAGCAATCAAAATAGTGAATGTGAAAGTGATGAACTCATCAATAAAACAGAAGAGGATAGCACAATGACTTAGAGATCAGAAACCAACAATATGTTGTTTGCAAAAAACAAACAAAAAACCCATGATCTTTTATGCTTCAGATGAAGTAAAAAAAAGACTAAGGTAGTAATCACAATATCAGACCAAGCAAAGGCAAAATAGACCTTATTAAAAAGATCAACAGAGAAACTACATTTTGCTAAAAAGGTATCATAGACAATGAATAAATATTAATACTAAACATGTATACAACAAAGGGCATAGCATCTAAATTCTTAAAGGAAAAGTTAAATGAGTTACAGGAAGAAACAGATTGTAAAACTATAATAGTTGGAGCACCCCTTCTTACACTAAAATAAATCTATACCCCCCCCCAAAATAAACAAGAAAGAAGTTAAGTACCTGGAAAGAATTTTAGAGAAAATTGAATATGACAGACCACTGGATAATATTGATGAGAATAAAAAGAAAACACCTCTTTCTAAACTGTATGTGATGCCTTCACAAAAATGACCATGTGTTAAAGCATTAAAAACATACCAAAAATGTAGAAAAGCAGAAATATTAAATGTATCTTTACCAAACATAATTGAAAAAATTGTATTCAATAAAGGGCCTTTGAAACAAAGATTTAAAATTAAGTAGAAACTGTATCATAGCAATATAGAATATACCATAGACACAATCAGTTTCTTTAAAGATATTGACAGTAATGACATGACATAGAAAAATTTGTGGGATGCAGCCAAAGCAGCACTTAAGGGAAAATGTATAATATTCTTTCACTAATAAAAAAGAAAAAGCAGATTGATGAATTGGGCATGCAACTAAATAAAATTAATTAAAAACAACAACAATAATAATAACAATAAAATAATAAACAAATAATAACAAAAATTTTAAAAACAAATTTAAAAAACAATTTAACAGCAAAATAAAAATCCTGGAAATTAAAGGAGAGATTAACAAAACTGAAAGTAAATTAAACTAATAAATAAAATTAAGGCCTGGTTTAAAAAAACCAATAACATAGATAAGCCATTAACTAGTTTTTAAACAAAAAAAAAGAAAGAAGAAACCAAATTACCAGTTATTAAAAATGAAAAAAGTAAATTCAGAAACCATGAAAAAGAAATACAGGAAATTATTAAGAGCCATTTTGCCCAACCATATGACAATCTAAACTACGTGGATGAAATTTACAAAAGTACAAATTGTCCAGATTAACAGAATAGGAAATAGTATACTAATAAGTCTTACCTTAGAAAAATAAATTGAAAGATGCAGGGGCAGGAGATCTAGGTAGCTCAGGTGCCGGCTGGGCGGGGCCTGGAAATCGGGACTGAGGATGGTACCCGCTTGGGGGAGGAGGCCAAGGAAGGGGAGGGGGAGGAAGGAGGCTGCCACCATCGCCACCCAGGCTCTCGCTGGTTCCTCGCAGTCCTCACTGTCATGATGATCCGCGGTTCCAGAGCAGCTGCCAGAAGTTCTTCCGGCCGCCAAGAGCATATCATGAAGTCGGCAGATGTGGAGAAATGAGCCGATGTCCCTGAAATGATGTTGGGAGACAACGTTTCAAGAATCCAACATGCTTCTGGCTTTGGAATTGAGTTCTCTGCCAATGATATTTTAAAACTGTGTAAATAATTCGCAGGGAGTGCTTGAAGTGGCTATGTTGCTGACGAATGGCCAGAGAGAGAACACTCCAAAGAGATGACTAGACTATATGCTAGGACCTTTGGCGAAGCGCTAAACTTGTGTCTACAACAAATCCATAGACACAAAGAACTGAAAGCCAGGGAACAGATTACATTTTTTTGAAGTTCTGTTGTTTGAAGATAAATTTCTTGATTTCGAGTTTCAAGCTTAAATGTGAAAATTAGAGCTATGCCTTCTACCTTTTCCCCGCTAAATGTGCTGACGTTGAGATTTTTCTTAAGAATTAATGGTATGTTTATCAGGATGAATGACATAACGCTCTACCATTAGGCCGACAAGACGTATATATTAAGAGAATACCCTTAAGAGAGAGCAAAATAGCAAATTTAATGCATGTTCCACCAGCCTCTTTACAGAGTCTAATGAAATACCACAAAACTGCCTGTAAAGGAGGCCGTGTGTGAGAAACTGGAGTTTCCAGAAGGAATGAATTGTGGCTACACAGAAAAATAGATGTATGGAATCTAAATAAAATGTCATACATGAAGTCTCACTGGAGAAGACTACTTTTTTTAGGAGGTCAGGGAGTGTTGTCTAACAGAGGATGAGCTGTTTTTCCTTTTCTATAGCCTTAAAGGAAAGAAAATGAAAACTTGATGTAGGCAGGCTCTACCCAACCTGCTGCTGGTACCACATGTCCATCCCTATCTAAAATTAATGGGAGACAGAATTCAACTAAGGTTATGTGCTGTTATAGAATGGATCTCAGCAATAGATATTTATATGTCCTAAAGAGCGATCAGAGGCAGTGGGCATGTAATTACTAGCACAAATATTGTTTTTCATGAAGAGAGTAATTAAATGAACAAAATCTAGTAGTTACTTTATAACTTTCATAGGAGTCCTAGAAAATGAAAGACTGCACATTTTGATAGCTTTTCAATTTTAGTGTTGCAGAAAAATACTGATAAAAGGAGTTTAAAATTAAATCTCACATTTAATATTCACAGAGTAATTATATTTGAAAAGCCATTATGTTAAATGAGATTTTAAGGCAAAATGTTTCTACTTAGAACCCCCTAAAAACCCAATTTATTTCCAGAATTTCAAGCTAGGCCATCCAATGAAACAGTGATTAAGCTCTCAGCTGTGGTCCCTCACTAGCAGTATACTGCCAGTGGCTGGCATCTTCTAAAGGCCAATGCCTTATTTTTGGTTCTGTTCTACTGATGTTTTTTACTTCTACCATACGTGACACCTTAATGTGAATAAATATGCTGACAGTATCAATATTGAGAAGTTTTAGGAATATATCGATCTATTGGATTGATATCAAGAAGAAATGTGCTATATATTAAGTCCTGAAGATAGATTTTTTAAATAAAATATTGGGGGTTGGCATGGGGGTAAGAAAATGAGGTGAGGAGAAAATGTTTTTAAAATAAAACCTTGTCAAAAATTAAAAAATAAAACCTTGTTTTTATATTAAAATTTTCAAGTTTCTATATGGCAGGGGAGGGGACTCTAAAAAAGAATAAACTTAGGATCCATGCAGAAAAGACTGGATAGTTTTACAGTGAAATGCAAAAGTAAATTTTTAAAAATACAGTCTTAAAATTTTATGGGGTTTTTTGCATGTCTACATGGTACATTTAAAGCAGAAAATGATTACTATAGCATTGAGTAAGAGATTTATTAAGCAAGTGACTTTTTGTTACCTCTTTTAAAAAGGAAAACTTTTTTTGTTTTAGTTAGGAGGAGTTGTTTTATATTGCTTCCCCCAAAGGGCAGATCTAAATGGTCTTATTAACATTTTAAAATATAATGTGCCTCTTAGGCTTTTACACTTTGGAAGCTTTTGGATGGAGTAGGGTGTTGCTTATCTGTGAAGATCTTGGTTTAAAGGATCTGCCAAAGGGTATAAGTCCTACCTAAGAATTTGTAGTTCAACTGGAAGAATCTGGACCATCTTAAGTCTCATTCTCAGCTTAGATGTTTATTGTTTCACAGAATGGTGCTGTTGTGAACCACCCAGAAAGTAAACCTTATTAGGCAAGTTTAATAATAAACTGTTAAGAAAATCATCTACTTTTTACTGTAACAGCTCAAGATACATGTTTAAAGCAGAATTTTATATTCTCTGAGAGAATGCATTCCATGTTTAATGGATATTCATCTATTCCTGTATTAAAGTATATGCTTTCTCTTTAGGCAGGAGAGTATGTATACTGTGTGTGACTACCTGAATAAAAGTCTATTTTGTTTGAAAAAAAAAGAAATTGAAAAATCCATAAATTAACATGGAGAGGGGGAAGCAGGTGAGGATATCCCAGAACTACGTGGATTTACAAGTGAATTCCATCAAAAGTCGAAAGAACAATTACTTCCAATACTACATAAAGTATTTGAAAAAATAGGAAAAGAATACTATCAAATTCCTTCTGTGATGCAATATAGTCTTTATATCTAAATAAAGGAAAGAAAACAGAGAAATTAAACTACAGATGAATTTCCCTGATTATATCAGAAATTCAGGACTGTTTAATATTAGGAAAAATAGAAATGTAATTGACCATATTAGTAAAAAAAATTATATATGATTACTTTAATAGCTGGAAAAAGCTTTTATCAAAATACAACACCTATTCTTCCTTTCTAGGGTTAAATTCTAAGGGACATGGAAATAAGTAGAATTTTGCTTAAAATTGTAAGGCATATATATATATACACACACACACACACACACACATATACACATACATACATATGTACATATATGTATACATGCATGTATACAAGTATGTATGTATGTACATATATATACCAAGAGCCAGGATTATCTGTCATGGGGATAAATTTTTCTGATAAAATCAGGAGCAAAGGAAGGGTGTTTATTATGACCATTACTATGCAGTATTGTACTAGAATTGCTATTTATATGGTAAGACAATAAAAAAAAATCAAAGAAATAAACAGAGGAAACAAAATGATAACTTTTTGCAGGTGATATGATCTTTGTTTAGAGAATCCATAGAGATTCTACTAAAAAAAAACTAATTTAAACAGTTAACCAGCATAGTTGCAGGATATAAAATAAACCCACACAAGCTATCAAGATTTGATACCATTCATTACCAACAAAGTCAAACAGAAAGAAATAGAATGGGAAATTCCATTTAAAATTAACAGTATATATGCAATACTTTGTTCCTTGCCAAGTAACACACAAGAACTATATGAACATAGTTACAAAACATTTGTTACACAAATAATGGATAGAGAACTGTTCTAATGGTAATGAAGGAGGTGAAGCAGGCACTGTGGAGAACTTAGAGCTTGGTCGACATTAAAGGTGCCAAGATCATCCACTGCATTCCAGGCCATCTTCAGTCATCTTGACTTTGGTCTTGCCACTAGACTTTGATGACGCTGGAAGAGAAAGTAAGGCTGACAACTTTGTGCAGCTATCTCACTTAGATCCAATTCACATGAGTCAAGACATCACTACTGATGTCACTGGTCTTCTTCAAAAGCAAAGGACAAACAACAATTACTTATGGGTACAATGAATCAATAGAATAAAAGTGACCATACTACTTAAATTGATTTACTTATTCTATTCCATACCAATCATACTACCAAAGGATTACTTTATAGAGCTAGAAACAGTAATAACAAAATTGATCTGCAGGAATAAAAAATCAAATATCAAGAGAATCAGGGGAAAAAGTGGGAAGGGGTGGATCTCATACAATACTACAAAGCTGTAATCATCAAACTATTTGGTAGTGGATAAGAAACAGAGAAGCTGATCAGTGGAACAGACTAGGTACACAAAAAACTCAAGTAAAAGAGCATGGTAGTGTTGTGTTTGGTAAACCCAACAATCCTACCTGTTGAGAAGAAAACTCAATATTCAACAAAAATGTTGAAAAAAAATGGAAAGCACTCTGGCAGAAACTAGATATAGACCAACATCTCATACTCTATCCTAAGACAAGGTCCAAATGGATACATGACTTACACATAAAGCATCTTATCATAAATAAATTAGAGGAGCATGGAAGAAAGTAACTTTTCAGGGAAAGATTTCATGAGCAAGCAGAACATGGAGATATTCACAAAGGTAAAAAGGACAATTTTTATTACATAAAATTAAAAAGTTTTGCACCAACAAGGCAAATGTAGGTAACATTAGAAGAGAAGCACTTAATTGGGGAAAATCTTTGCAGCGTTTTCTCTGATAAAGGTCTCATTACTAAGATGTGTAGGAAAGTGAGTTAAATGTATAAGAATAAAAACCATTCTCCCAATTGATCTATCATCAAAGGATGTGAATAGATAGTTTTCAGAGGAAGAAACACAAACAATCAATAGCCATAAGAAAAGATACTGTAAATCATAGTAATTAGAAAAATGCAAATGGAAATAATGCTGGGTACCACCTCAAACCCGTAAGACTGGTTAAGTTGACCAAAAATGAAAATGAGAAATGCTGGAGGGGCAATGGAAATACAGTACTTTAATGTACTTTTTAAAAAATGAATATTTTATTTTTTCCCAATTCCATATAAAAACATTTTAGCATTTGTTATTTTTAAGTTCCAAATTTTCTTCTTCCCTCTCCTCCCTCCTACCCTCATGAAGAGGCAAGCAAGTTGATACAGGTTATACATGTGCAGTTATGCAAAACATATTTTCCTGTCAGTCATGTTGTGAAAGAAAACACAGACAAAAGGGAAAAGAAATAAAGAAAAAGTATGCTTCAATCAGCATTCAAACTCCGACAGTTCTTTCTCTGGAGGGATAGCATTTTTCATCATAAGTCCTTCAGAATTCTTGGATCATTACATTACAGAGAATAGCAAAATCATTCACATTTGATGATCATACAATATTGCTTTTACCATATATGATGTTCTCCTGGTTCTTCTCATTTCACTTTGTATAGGTTCATCTAAGACTTTCCAGGTTTTCCATGGGCATCCTGCCTACCCATGAGTAGTAAAATCAATTGCAATCCAAAGGAATCAGGGACCCTTTTTGATAAAAGTACAGACCAAAAGACCAGTGACCACACCTCTCCCCTGATGGCACTACCTTGGAAGCACCAAAAACTTCAAATCCCAGAAGTGGTTCTGAAAACAGCAGTGTGAAAATCCTGAAGTTTAGGTCGGTGCCTTCCCCAGCCCCATGTTGGGAACAGAGCCCAACCTTAACATAAAGTACAATCAAAAAAAAAATAGGCTGGAAAAATGAGCAAACAAGAACAACAAAAAGAATCTGACCATAAATAGCTACTATGGTGATAGGATAGATCAAGATACAAACTCTGAAGAGACAATGTCAAAATAGTTATAAGCAAAGCCTCAAAGGAAAAATGTAAATTGGATACAAGCCCAATAAATATTTCTGGAAGGGCTAAAATTATATTCAAAATCACATAAGAATGATAGAGGAAAAACTGAGAAAAGAAATGAGAAAGAGGGAAGAAAATTATCAAAAGACAATTAAGAACTTGATAAACAAGGCACAAGAAAATACTGAAGAAAACAACAGAATTGGCAAAATGGGAGGGTGAGGTAAAAAAAAAAAACCTTCACTGATGCAAAGAACTCCTTGAAAAGTAGAATTAGCCAAATGGAAAAAGTACAAAAGCTCATTGAAGAAAATAGTTCATTAAAATTGCCCAAGTGGAAGCTAATAACTCCATAAGACATCAAGAAATAATAAAAACAAAGTAAAAAGAATTTTTAAAAATAAAAAAAATGTGAAATATCTCATCAGAAGAACAACCAACCTGGAAAATAGATCAAGCAGGAAATTTAGGAATTATTGGACTATTTGAAAGCCATGGTCAAAAAAGTCTATACATCATATTTCAAGAAATTATAAAAGAAGATTGCCCTGATATGCTAGAATCAAAGGGTAAATAGAAATGGAAAGAATGTACCAATAGCTTCCTGAAAGGGATCCCAAGATACAGTCAAATAACAGAGTTCCTAGGTCAATGATAAAATACTTCAGGCAGCCAGAAAGAAAACATTCAAATATTGTGAACCTGCAGTCAGGATCACACAGGATTTAGCAGCTTCCATATTAAAAGAGCAGAAGGCTTAGAATATGATATTCCAGCAGGCAAAGGAGATAGGATTACAGCCAAGAGTAGCCTACCCAGCAAAATTAAGCATAATCCCTCAGAAGAAAATGGATATTTAATGAAATAGAAAACCTTCAAGCATTCTCGATGAAAAGACCAGAGCTAACTAGAAAATCTGACATTCAAACACAAGATTCAAGAGAAGCATAAAAAGGCCAACATGAACGAGAACTCATAACAGACTCAATAAGGTTAAACAGTTTGCATTCCTATATGTGAAAATGAAACATATAACTCTAAGAACTTTTTAATTATTAGGAAAGTTAGAAGGATTCTACAATTATGTAAGGATGATGTAAAAAGTATAAGTAAGAAAGGGGATGGCCTGAGAGAAGAGATAAGGGAGAGGAGCACAATGAAGAGCTTTTGTAATGGAGAAGAAAATGGTGGGGTTGGGGCAGAAAATGCTTGAACCTCAGCTTCAACCAAATTGGTTCAAAGAGAGGGAAATAACTGTAGACAATATAAAATATTTGGGAGTCTACCTGCCAAGACAAACTCAAGAACTATATGAACACAACTATAAAACACTTTACACAAATAAATAAATAAAATCAGATCTAGACAATTGGAAAAATACTAATTGCTCATGGGTCAGCCAAGACAATATAATAAAAATGACAATTCTACCTACATTAATCTATTTATTCATTGCCATACAAATTAGCAAAAATATTTTACAGAGCTAGAGAAAAAAATACAAAATTCATTTGAAAGAACAAAAACTCAAGAATATCAAGGGAATAAATGAAAAAAAATTGTGAAAGAAGGTGGTCTAGCAGCCATACCAAATCTCAAACTGTACTATAAAGCAGTAGTATCAAACAATTTGGTTCTGGCTAAGAAGTAGAGTGGTGGATCAGTGGAATAAATTAGATACAAATTACATTATAGTAAATGACCTAGTAATCTGGTATATGATAAAGCCAAAGATCCAAGCTTTTGGAACAAAAATGTTATTTGACAAAATTTGCTGAAAAAAAACCTGGAAAACAGTATGGCATAAACTATGTAGACCATGCCAAGTTAAATACATGATTTACACCTAAAGGGTGATACTATAAGCAAATTAAGAGAGCATGGAATAGTTTATCTGTCCAATCTATGGTAAAGGAAGAATTTAGGACCAAAGAAGATATAGAGAGCATTATAAAATGTAAAACAGATAATTTTGATTATACAAAATTGAAAAGTTTTTGCACAAACAAACCAATGCAACCAAAATTATAAGAAAAAAGAAAACTGGACAGGGGAATTTTGCGACAAGTACTCTGATAAAGGCCTCATTTCTCAAATATATAGAGAAATGAGTCAAATTTATAAAAATACAAGTCATTCCCCAATTTATTAGTGGTCAAAGGATATGAACAGGCAGTTTTCAGACAAAGAAACCAAAACTATCTATAGTTATATTTTAAAATGCTCTAAATCACTATTGATTAAGGAAATGCAAATTACAACAACTCTGAAGTAGCATATACTTATCAGATTGGCTAATAGGACAAAAAAGGAAATATCAATGTTGGAGGGGATGTAGGAAAACTGAGACACTAATGCATTGTTCGTGGAGTTGGAAATTGATCCAATGGTTCTGGAGAGGAATTTGGAACTATACCCAGAGGGTTATAAAACTGTGCTTACCCTTTGATCCAGCAATACCACTACTAGGTTTATATCCCAAAGACATCCAAAAAATGGGGAGAGGATATATGTACAAATCTTTTTGTGATGGTTAAGAATTGAAAATCAAAGGGATGCACATCAACTGGGGAATGGCTAAACAAGCTGTGGTATATGATTGTAGTAGAATATTATTGTAAAGAAATGACAAGTAGAATGATTTCAGAAAACCTGGAAAGACTTACACGAACTGGTGCATAGTGAAATGAACAGAACCAGGAGAACATTGTACACAGTAAAGGCAATTTGTTCAATGAAGAACTGTGAATGACTTAGCTATTCTCAGCAATACAATAATCCAAGACAATCCCAAGGACTAATGATGAAGCATACAATCTGTCTCCAGAGAGGGAACTGGTATTGATTGAATACAGACTGAAACATGCTATTTTTCACTTTCCTTCTTTCATTTTTTCTTTTGAGTTTCTTCTTTTATAAAATAAGTAATATGGAAATATTTTACATAATTGCACATATATAATCTATATCTGATTGCTTGCCATCTCAGAGAAAGAGAGGGGAGGGAGGTAGACAGGGATAGAATTTGGAGCTCATAGCTTTAAATAAAAGTGTTTAAAGATTGGGAAAAAATGTGAATAGATTAAACAATGCAGTAAAACTAAAGTGAAAGATTGGAGAAGAAAACAATCACATTTATAAAACAAGGATATACACAGATAAAAATGAGAGGCTAGAACAAGATTTACTATGTATCAGATGAATTTAAAAAAACAAGGGCTATAATCATGCCATCAGACAAAGCACAAACAAAAATTCACGACAGAGATAAATAAGGAAATTGCATTATGCCAAAAATAACTATATACCACAAACCAATATCAATATTGCATAGCAATATAAAAATTTACATGCTCCGGATACTAATATCTAAGTCATACTTTAGTATCTAAACATACTAGGATGCTAATACTTGACACTAGTATTTAATAAAAGAAAAATTAAATGACTCACAAGGACACAGCTAGAAACACAAGAAAAATGTGAATCTTTAATGTCCTTCTCTAAGATTTAGACTGATCTAACAGAAGCATGACAAAATGGAATATAGAAATGAACAAATTGCTGGAAAAATCAGAGGTAAGAGACTTATGGCATCCTAGTATCATCTGAATGGGAGAATGGGATACTAAGAGAGATATACACACACACACACACACATATAATACACATAATATACACATATATATGTACACATATATACCACATACATACATACATATATACCACATGCTTACGTATTTTATATATATATATATATATACCAAACACATATATGTGTTCGTGTGCTTCTCAATACCACATGGAACTTGTGCAAAAATGACTATGTATATTAGAGCATAGAGATATTTTAAATAAATGTAAAAAATAGAATGTATAAGCACAACATTATCAGAGCTTAACAATATAAAAACTACTAATTAGTTCAGGTAGTACAAAACAAAAGAAACATACTTAAGTAGAAATGTGAGGGTGGGTCAAGAACAAAAAAATAAAACAATGAATAATTTTGTGAAAGATAATAATAATGATGAAACTACATATCAAAATTTCTGAGATACAGCTAAAGCATCCTGAGGAGTAAAACTATAACCCTAAAAATACGTTAAGAAATAGAGAAGAGAATTAATGAACTGAATATTCGTTTCTAAAAAAAAAGTAGAAACCCATGAAATTCCCAAACCAAAGCTAAATAGAACATGGGAGATATAAAAAATAGAGCTGGCAGCTAGGTACTGCAGTGAGTAGAGCACCAGCTCTGGAGTCAGGAGGACTTGATTTCAAATCCAGCCTTAAACACTTGACACATTTACTAGCTGTGTGACCTTGGTCAAGTCACTTAACCCCAATTGCCCTGCCTACCCCTTCCAAAAAAAAATATAAAAAGTGGAGCTAAACTGATAAATTGGAAACTAAAAAACTATAGAAATGATGAACAAAACTAAAAGCTAGTTCTTTGAAAAGACTAATAAAATTGAAGTCTTTAGCCAAGCTGTTTTCTTAAAGGGTACAGAAAATTAAATTAAAACATGGGCACTGACCAGGGCAATATCACAACAAAACCAGAAAAACTGCTGCCATGCGCAGTTAAAAGCCAATAAAACCCAACACTCCAAAGAAATGCAAGATCTCTCTCAAAAATATAAAATACTCAAACTAACAGAATATCAAAAGTAGGCTCAAAGAAAAAGCAAACAAGAACAACAAAATCAGTACCAGCAAAGTTCAAGACACAAACCCATAAGGAAAAAAATTACTCCAAAGCATATAAGCAATCCCTCAAGGAAAATGTGGCTGAAGCACAAGCCCAATCAAAATTCCTGGAGTAGATAAAACAAGAATTTTTCATTTTTTAAAAAACTGAAATGATTCTTAAAACTAAATTAGAATATTTGAAGAAATTTTTGGAAAAGAAATGTGATCTGTGGAAGAAATTAAAAGTGAATTTAAAAGGTACAAAGCCTTCTTTCCCTAGCATATTTTGCCCTGGTACCCGAGGAAAAAACTCTTTGAAAATTAGAATGAGCCAAACAGAACTCCAAAATGAGATCACAAAGAGTTGGACATAACTTAAATGACTCAACAATAATTAGGCAAAATGGTATAGCATCTACATTCTTAAAGGGAAAATTATCAGAGTTATAGAGAGAAATACACAGCAAAACTAGAATGTTGGTGGACTTGAATTTACTTCTTTCAGACCTTGCTAAATATAAACAAGAAGAAAGAAAGAAAGAAATTAAGTACTTGAATAGAATTTTAGAAGAGTTTGATATGATTGATCTCTGGAAATACTAAATTGGAATTGAAAGGATTGTGCCTATTTCTCACTGTGCATGGCACCTCCACAAAATGATCATTTGTTAGCATGCAAACTATAGCACCAAAAAGTGCAAAAAAGCAGAAATTTTAAATGTGTTTTTAATTACCAAAGCAAAATAAAATTATATGATAAAAGAGCTTTGAAATAGAGATTAAAATGAATGAAAACTGAGTTATTTCATCCTAAAGAGTGGGTAGGTCAAAGAAGAAGTTATAGAAACAATCAATAGTTTAATTAAAGATAATGACAACAATTAGACAACATGCCAAATTGGAGGATGCAGTTTATGTAGTACCTAATGGAAATTTTTGTATCTAAACATTGTCATTAATAAAAGAAAAGAAGATCAAGGAATTGGGCATGCAACTAAAAAACTAGAAAAGGAAAAAGATTTAAAGCATCAGATAACAAAATACAAAATTTGATAATCAATGGAGTCACCAACAAATCTGAATGCAAAAAATTAAATTAATAAATAAAACTGGGAGTTTATTTTTTCTTTTATTGATTTTTAATTAATATTTCATTTTTAAGTTACATATAAAAAGAATTTTTAACAATCTTTTTTTTTAAAAAAATTGATTCAAATTCTCCCTCTCCCTACTTTCCCAATGATTCATTGAGAAGGCAGGCAATTTGATATAGGTTATACATGTGAAGTCACGCAAAATATATTTCCATGTTAGTCATATTGTGAAAGAAAACAGAAACAAAAATGAAAATATAAAGTGAAAAATAGTATAGATTGATCTGCATTCAGACTCTATCAGTTCTTTCTCTAGAGGTAGATAGCATTTTTTTATCATAAGTCCTTCAGAATTGTATTGGATATTTGTATTGCTGAAGAGCTAAGTCATTGACAATTAATCATTTTACAATATTGCTGTTATTGTGGTTTATTGCATCAGTTTATTGTCTTTCAGGTTTTTTCTGAAATCATTCTGCTCATCATTTCTTATAGCAAAATAATATTCCATCACAATCACATACCACAACTTGTTTAGCTATTCCTCAGTTGATGGCCATTCCTTCAATTTCCAGTGGTTGGATCAGTTTATAACTCTACCACCACTGCATTAATGTGGAGCTCATTTTTTAAAAAAATAGGTTAAATAAAGTATTCAGTGTTTTTAAAAACAAAGAAATCCAGACAACCAGTATCAAAAATAAAAAAGATGAGTTCATAACTAAGGAAGAAAAAATGAAAGAAATACTTGGGCCAATTCTTTTGTCTAACTATATGCAAATAAGCTGACAATTGAAATGAAAGGAATGAATATTTACAAATGTAAATTGCCCAGATCAGGAAAGAGAAGACTTAAGTAACATTATCTTAAAAAAACAACAAGAAAGAATCCTGGGACCAGATTTATAAGCTAATTCTATCAAGCATTTAATGAGCAATTAATTCTAATACTGCATAAAGCATTTGGGAAGTAGGAAAAGAAATGATCCTACCAAAATCCTCCTATGATACAAATATGGTCTTGATACTTAAGCCAGAGAGATTCAAAACATAAAAAGAAAATGAAGTATCAATATTCCTAGTGAATTCATGCAAAATGTTAAATAAAAATTGACCAGGAGACTAGCAACATATGACAAAGATCTTACCCTATAACCAGGTTGTATTTATACTGGAAGTGCAGGGCTGGTTCAATATAAGGAAAACTATAAATATCATTGATCACATTAATAACAAAAACATCAAAAATAATGCAATTAGATCAATAGATACAAAAAAACTTTTGGCAAAATACAACACCCATTCCAGAAAGAGAAAGAGAAGAGAGAACATAGGAATAAGTGGAGCTTTCCTTAACATGCTAAGTATATCTATCTAAAACCAATAGCCAGTGTTACCTGTAAGGAGGATAAGCTGGAGGCCTTCCCAATAATATCAGAGGTAAAGCAAAGATGTACATTATCATGATTACCATTCAACATAATTCTAGAAGTACTAGGAAAAATATGATAAAAATATTAACTTAAGTAAGAATTAAATATAGGCAAATAAAAAAATTACTACATTTTGTTGGATGATATGATAGCTGACTTGAAAAACTATAGAGGATCTGCTGAAAAGCTAATTGAAACAATTGATAGCTTTAGCAAATTTTCAGGATATAAAATAAACCCACGTAAATGATCAGCATTTCTTTATGTTACCAATAAAATCTAATAAAAAAGTTATTCTAAATTCTAATTATTCTATGCATACTTGTATTTATCTGTTCTTCTCTGGATGTGGATGGCATCTTTCTTGATATATTTGTTATGGTTAATTTGGATGTGTATAATAGTCAAAATGACTTATTCACTCAAAATCTTTCTAAAATAATATTGCTTTTATTGTATACAATTTTCTCTTGTTTTACTTTTCCTTATTTTGTGCAAGTGTTTCCATGTTTTTCTAAGATCATTGAGCTCATTACTTCTTACAGCACAGTAGTACCCCATCACGATCACATACCACACCTTGTTCAGCCATTCCCCAATGATGGGCATCTACAATTTCTAGTTCTTTGCCACCACAAAGAGAACTTCTATAAACATTTTATAAACATTTTAGAACATATAGGCTCTTTTCCTTTTTCCCTAATCATTTTGGAAATAGTAGTAAAAGGGCAGTTTAATTACTCTCTGGGCGTAATTCCAGATTGCTCCCCAGTGTGGTTGGATCAGTTCACAATTCTACCAATAATGAATTAGTGCCCCAGTTTTTCCACATCCCCTACAACATTTGTTGCTTTTTCCTTCAATCATTTCAGTTAATCTGGTAGGTGTAAAATAATATCTCAAGTTGATTTAGTTTGTACTTTCTAATCAATAATGATTTAGAGCATTTGTTCATGTGACTACAAATTGTTTTGATTTCTTCACTGGAAAACTGCATTTTCATGTTCTGTAACCATTTCAATTGAGTAATGACTCATATTCTTATAAATTTGACAAAGTTTTATATATTTGAGATATGAGACTTTTATCTGAGAAACTGTCTATAAAATTTCCCCCTAATTTTCTGATTTCCTTCTGATCTTAGCTACAGTTATTTTATGTATATAAAAACATTTTAATTTAATGTAATTGAAATTATCAATTTTACACCTAACTTTGCTCTCTATCTCTTGTTTATTCATCAACTGTTCACCTATCGATAAGTTTGATAAGTAATATGTCCCATGTTCTTCTCATTTTCTTGTAATCTCTCTTCTATCTAGGTCTTGTATCCATTTTGACCTTATCATTGTAAATGGTATAAGACCATATAAATGGTCTCTGCCTAATTTCTGCCCAACTGCTTTGCAGTTTTCCTAACATTTTTTTTACCAAATAATAAATTCTCATTCCAAAATCTTGTCTTGTTAAATAAACAGTTATTACATTTATCTGATGCTGTAAATTGTGTCTACTTTGTTCCATTGGTCTACCTTTCTATTTCTTAGCCAGTACCAGATACTTTTAATAATTACTGACTTACAATTTAAGATCTGTGTAACAACAATGTTGATAGCAGCTGCTGTGGAGGTAAAAGATCAACAATAAGACCAACAACAAGAGCACACAGGAGGGGTGCTAGCACGTGTTATTTGATCTGCTTTTCTAAGGAAGACAACTTTAAGGGGTTAACAATCATACTTTAATTAAAATACATATATCATGCACTTAGTTCAGGGGAAAGTCAGCACCCTGAACTTCAGAGGAAATACAAACAGAAATTACAACCAGAGACAATATAAACAGATCAACAGACAGGTTTCTGTCTGATCATAACATGACCATACCCAACATCTGGGTTTTAAAAGCAGGGGGCTTCTTAACAACAGCTACCCAGGGTCTCATCTGGTCGAATCACACAACACTCTTCCGGTGAGTGAGAGCCCCAAAGCAAAATGCTAACCTCAGAGTATATATACTTTTTCAGGGTCAGAGGGCATTGAAAACATGTGACTCAAACTCATGCAACTTAGGCTTTCTTGTTACTTAAGCAGGTCATCAAAGACTCTTGATTCAATCAAAGACTCTTGATTGAAACAAAGACAAGACTCAATCAAAGGCACTTGATTGTCTTAGTGCTGGGAAGCACTTAAACAAAAGACAACAAAAAGTCCCACTTGCTGCCATTACATTTGAAAGGCAAGACTCATCAAAGATACTTGATTACCTCAGTGCTGAGAAGCACTCCAAAACAAAAGAAAACAAAAGGTCCCACTTTACCTATCTGATTCAAACAAACCAAGACTCATTAAAGGCACTTGATTACCTTAGCATTCCAAATGAGAAAACAGTTAAAAAAAAGTCCTATCCTTCTTACCATTACAATCTGGTACTACCAAACCTCTTCCTTTTATATTTTTTTCCATTGGTCCTTTTGATATTCTTGCCTTTTTGTTTTCCAAATGAATTGTGTTATTTGTTTCTAATTTGGTAAAATAATTTTTGGTAATTTAATTGGGATTGCATTGAATATATGAATTAGTTTAGGTAAAACTGTCATTTTTTTTATCATATTGGTCCTGCCTAGCCATGAACAATCAATATTTCTCCAATTGTTTAAATCTAATTTTATTTGTATAAAAAGTTTTTTTAATTTTGTTTGTATATTCTTGGGTTTGTTTTGGCAAGTATATTCCCAGGTATAATGTCTATAGTTATTTAAATGGGGTATCCTTTACTGTCACTTTTTGAAGGGTTTGTTTGATCTATAGGCATACTGATGATTTAGTGAATTTACTTTATATTCTACTACTTTACTAAAATTATTGATCATTTCAACTAACTTTTTACTTGAGTTTTTGGAATTTTAATCAACTATCTGCAAAAAGAGATTATTGTCTCACCTCATTCCCTATTCTGATCCCTTCTAATTTGTTTTCTTCTCTTATTCTCTTACTGCTATTGCTAGGATTTCTAATACAATATTGAATAATATGCGATCATATCATTAAAACTTAGGAGAAAAGTAGATTAGACACTTTTCAAAACTGGGGCAGAAGACAGACTCTTTACCAAACCAGTTTTAAAAGACTAAATAGATTATGTTGGTTAAATGAAATTGAAAAGCTTCTGCACGAACAAATTTTATGCATCTAGGATAAGAATAGAAAGAGTCAAATGGGAGAAATGTTGCACAGTATTTTTAAAATAAGGGTTTAGAATCCAAGATTTATAGAATACAAACGAAATATGTAAGTCCAAAAGCCATTTCCCAGCAGATAATTAATTAGGCATAGAGTATGAACAAATGGCTTTCAAAAAATGAATTGTAAACCATTTACTACTATATGAAAAATACTCCGAATCACTAATAGAGACATCCAAATCAAAATGTCCTTGTCAAATTGCAAAGTTGACAAAAGACAGGAATAATTAATGTTGCAGGGGTTGTGGAAAGAAAGGCCCACTAAAGGAATTATGCTAATAAGTTGACTAAAATATCATACCACTTGACCCAGAGATTCCACTGCTATTCATATACTACAAGAAGGTCATTGATAAAATAAGTCCTTATATACAACAAAATTTTATACTGATGCTCTTTGTGGTAGTGATAGTGGCAAGAAGTAGGAAAAAGTTTATGTCTATTGATTGTAGAATGGCTAGATAAATTGTGATATATATGAATATAATGGAATATTTTTGTATTGTGAAAAATGGTGAATATGATGAGTAGTGATGTAACAGGACTTAACAAGAGCTGACATAAAATGAAAGAGCCAAGAAAACAATACATATGTTGACATGTAATAGGAAGAACAACTACCACAAAACAACTGAAAAGGAATGTTGCAAAATTACAAAGAATAAGCTTGGCCCCAACTAAGAAATATGAGAAAATACTTTTACCCACTGCTTCACTGAAGTGGGAGTCCATGTGAATGATATTGTACATATTGTCAGGTTTTTTTTCAATGTCTTTTCTGCTGTTTTTCTCTTTTACCTGTTTTTTCTTTTAAACAGTAATATATGTTTTAACTTTCTGGGAAGGTGCAGGGGCTAAATACAGGAGTACACTTAGGCTACTGTAACAGATAACTAAATTTATTTAATTTTTAAGTAAGGAAAAGCTCATTATATTTATATGTTTTGTAGCTTGCATTTTTAATTCAAAATATGGCTTTAAAGAAGAATATCAAACACAAACAAGAAGGCTAGTGACTGAAACTTTAGATTAATGACTACAGTTCAGCCTGACTTGGAGACTGGCCCAATCCCTATAATGTTCTGCCTCTTTATTAATGAGAAAGAACATTGGCTTGTTTCATGCCAGTTATGAAGATAAATATTTACTTTAATTCTGGTGCAAAGTGAAACTTGCTGTGAATTTTTTTGTATTAATTGGCCTACATCATATTGCCATTCAGTTGTTTTCATCAAGTATGTTTAATTACTCTACAGTAGTTTCCATTTTTGTTTGCCATTTTCTCCTTTAGAAGCAGAATGTTAAAGTCGTGCCTTCTCCAAGAAATTAATATTTTACTTGGTGTGGATGCTTAACATTTTATTGTAAACTTTAAACGTAAAAGAGATTCAAAATCACCTCACTTCAGATACATAATTCCTTCTATATGTGAATTATATCTTGATGGAAAAACAATTCTTTTGGAAGTTGTTTCCTAATATCTAAGTAAACATAAATAAATTTAGTGTCAGAGTTCTATCATTTATATTCGTTTGCTTCAAGGCTTTTTGGGAAAGTCAAAGGAAGAAAAAGTTTAGAATTTAGCATATCTGGAGAAAATTGAAATAGAAGAAAATGAATCCTTATTTAAGAAACTTAGGTGTTTTTAGTTATTCCTATAATATGTTATTATTAACATTATGTTTTCCTTTTTTCAAAGATTTGTTTGTGGAGTTGTGTCTCATTGCCTTCACTGTGAAGATCAGCTATCACTCAGCAGGGACACTGTCAGAGGAAGTTCCCAGAGATTGTCCTAAAGAGATCTTCCATGGGGACTGTGGACCCACTAAGGTTGACCAAAGCTTCCCTGACTGTAGCTTCAGAAGAGAAAGAAGAGCTTCAAGGCCAGCAGCCTTCTAATTCACAGCAGACATCAATCATTGCCTATACCAATGCTAATAGTCTTCCATGTTTTCCTTCAGAATCTGTTAGAGTTGGCTCATTGGACCTCAGCTGCCCTGGACCAGTAGAGACTATAATGAAGGACTCAGAGCATGATCTCACCCAGACAGTCATGTCTTCTGGTATCTCCAGTGAGGATGAAAAATTACCTCCCACATACAACACCCTTCTGATAGCTCTCAACATCAAGGTAGCAGTGAACATGTAGCAGAAATCCCAGGTCCAGTAGTAGACTTGACCCTTACACACTCAGTGGTTAGAGTACCAGTCAACCAGGATGCTAGCCATCCCACACCTTGTGATGAGCCAAAGATGTTGACAGATGTTGTATCTTTGACTACAGCAGATCAATCCCCCAGAACATCTCAGCAGTCTAGCCACACTAGCAAGCATTCAGTATGCCTTACAGAGCAAGAAAAGATGCTAAAGGCAGGGTATCTGTCCTCCAGATTCAAAGAAACAGGCACTATGACAAGCCTAGATGAGAGTGGATTTTTGGCAAAGGAGAGGGCAAACAGAACTTGGCAAGATGCTGAGGTTCAGGCAGTGACCAGTATGGAGAGTAGATCTGTCTCTACCAGCCCAAGTATCCTTGCTGCATTCTTAAGGAAAATTCCTCCTCCTGAGACTCTGGAGGAACAAGAGCACTTATGTGTTATTTACCAGAACAACAGTAACATGAGCAATCCATCAGAGCTCTCTAACAAGTTGGTAGGTCCAAGAGAAGCACTTTGCCATTCTGGTAGCAAGACAGAAGTGCACATCCAGGCAGCTACTGGTGATTCTTCAAACATACCAACTTTCCAAGTGGAAAATAAGTCAACAGATTCAGCAGCCACAGTCTATCAGATAGCATCAGACAACAGAACATCTGGCCTACAGGCATCAAGTGATACCAAAACTACATGCAAGGAGGAACAGCTAGCAGCAATAACAGTCACTGAAGGAGAAAGTCATATCATTACACAGCCAGCACCTACTACTTTCACCCCACCCAATGCAAAACCACTTGATCAGATTTCTACCCATGCATGCAATCAAGCTGATGTAGGTCATGGCTTAACGAAAGCTGAAACTAAATCATCTGAGTTGTCAATGAAAACCATTAGTGCCCACCAAGCTGAAAGTGTTCCCAGTGATCCATCTTGTAAGCTACTCAGCCCTGACAATGAGCTGAAAAATTGGATAACTTGAATGTCACTGACAAAGATAGTGCAAATGAGAAGCCTTTGCCTACTCAGGTAGTAAAAGAATGGGAGACTGTTGATGCCAAGGTAGACATAAAACCAAAGCAGAGACAAAATCAGAATTGCTTTGTCCTAATGCAGAAGGAATAACTACACTTACTCCTACCACAGGCAGAAAGAACCAGGACAAAGCCTCTGAAGAAAGTAAGCAGACAAAAGCAGTTACAAGCTTGGAACTACCAGGAGAGTCGATGGGAGAATCCAGTCCAAATTCTGGTAAACGTACACCTTCTCGCTTAGTCAAAGCAAGTCCACGACGTGCCAGCCGTGTCAGTGAGTTCTTGAAAGAACAAAAACTAAATGTGACAGCAGCTGCTGCTCAGGTTGGTTTACCCCTGGAGAAAGAAAAAGCAGCTTGGATCTGATGCCAAGCTCCAGTTCAAACAGTCCAAGCAAGTCAGGGATGTCATATGGGATGAGCAAGGCATGACATGGGAAGTGTATGGTGCTTCCCTAGACCCTGAGTCACTTGGCATCGCTATTCAGAACCACTTACAGAGACAAATCAGGGAACATGAGAAACTGATTAAAGTTCAAAGCAATCAGAACAGAAAATCCATTTCTTCTGATACATCTTCAAGTAAAAAGCTCAAGGGGAGGCAACACAATGTGTTCAGGCCATGATGCAGAACTTTAGACGTCCCAACTGTTGTGTCCACCCTGCTCCCTCATCTGTGTTAGATTAAAAGAGGAACTGTATAGAAGAGTGTGTGGACATTAAGTACCAACATGAATCTTGATCTATGATGAAGGTTATGTATATTTGATGAGGAAATCTATGAATCACAAGAAAGTGTTAATTTCAGGAAATTGCTTCAATATTTTAGGAGGACTTTGTCCATTTGAATGTTATATGTAAAGAAAAATATAGGTAATAGGAATACATTTCAGTGTAGGTTTACATACTAAGTGGAAATAATAGGCAGATACAGAAATATTTATGGAAAAAACATTGTAGCTATTTCATTTTTATATTGTTTCCTCACTTTAGCAAACTGGAGTTATTTGTATTCAAATCTTTATTCTGTATTAAAAAGTAGGGACTTAGCATAAACACTGTTATAAGTTTCCTGTCCAAAACCCTAATCCAGAAAATGAAGGGGCTGTATAAGACCATCTTCAAGGTCCCTAGTAGCTCTTAAATTCTGTGATCTTAATTCAATAAGGGTGGTATCAACACACAAAAGCTTTAAGTAGAAGATAACTAATGTAAAACATGAAATTGAATTTTCATTTATTGATAAGACAGATTCTATAAATTAAAGAATCCTTAAGATGCATAGAAGCATCCAACATTAATGAATATTTATATGTATATGTGGATATTCAATCACATCAGCCTTGCTATAATAGTTGGCAAACATAAACAAGTTTTATTAGACACCTTCAAGCCTTTTCTTGTATGTAGGAAAGATAATATGGAAATACTATAGTCAGATTTCACTGATCCCTTGTACAATTTCACATTCTTAGACTATGAGAAGTCTATTGGTCTGAACTCATGGAAGGAGTTTTCTGTGACATCCTACTAAAAAATAAAAAAAAATTCTAAGAAACTTCTCAGTAAATGTAAATGCCCAGATATCACATAGTTTTGTTGGAAAATAATAAGAATACTATATTCAGTTGCTGATTCCAGTTCTAATAATTATGCAAATGAAAAAGACATGTTACTTTTCCATTGAATCTGTCCCAGGCCCAATACAAGAAAACATGGTGGAATATTTGTGGAATATAAGCTTCCTTGGGACAATGTTCTCAGAGGTAGCTAGTGGCACAATGGATAGAGTGCTGGGGACTGGTGTCAGAAGACCTGAGTTCAAACTGGCCTCACAGACTTCCTAGCTCTATGACCTTGAGCAAAATAAAATAAAACAAAACCCCCTATTTTCCTCCAATTCCTCAACTGTAAAAATGGAATAGTAATAGCACCTTACTTTGCAAGGTTGTTATGAGGCTCAAATGAGATCCTTGCTCTTAGCACAGTACCTGGCATGTAATAGGTACTCTGTAAAATATTTAGTGTCATCCCTTTCCATAGCTACCCATAATTTGGGTTTATGATTAAAGTTTGTTGCCTAGAAAAGAAGTGGCCTAATTTAGTTTGAGAAGCACTACCAATTCACTTAATCAGAAAAATACAAAAGAAAAGATTATTCCTTTTCTGATCAGTAATGTCCTATTTTGGATACATTTATGTTTTGGGTTCTCTCTCATACACCTGCCATCTACCACATGCCTCAGTAAGATAGACTATAGCTAGTATATAGAAGTTTTTAAGTGGCCTAAGCACTAAAAACCCACCTCTATGGTCATCTCATGCAGTTTGGTAAAAGTAAAAACTGAAGGGACTAAGGAGGCACATATTGCCATATTTGTCATATTTCTTGTTGAGGTGAATGTTGGCCGTCCCTAGGTGTAGGGCCCTGACTGGGTGCAGTCGTTGAAAGGGCCATTATTTTAATTGATGTAAAACATTAATTTCTCTTTAAAGAGCAGGTCTCTGAGCATAAATCATTTTTTTTCTGCACCTGATACAATACTCTGTGTCCAGTAACCCCTCCAGTAGATTTTTAATCATTTTTTAAAATTTGGTTTTCAAGTTCTGAACTTGTGAACAATACCTAAGTTTGATGCCATGAATTGCACAAGATGTACATAATTAAAGGTTGTTCCATGAGCTTTTTTGTTTTTATTATTCCTCTATGTGCAAATCCCAGTATCATTGATAGTGATAAGAGTTATCCTCAAACAATCTAATATTCACACAGATCTGTGATCTTACTTATATGGCTATTTCTTCCATTGGTGCAGATTATAATTCATCTATACCTGATGGCTCTATGCAAATCATGTCCATGTCCTGCCACAAGTTTGAAATAGGATTCTCCATTCAAGGGACTTTCCTTCAAACACATATAAACCAATTATAGGCAATTATTTAATTGCTTTGGGAGAAGGAGCTCTGAAACTATATCATAGTACCATTAAAAAAAGTTTTAGTTCCGGGCCATTTGAACTATATTAAACATGTTTTCTGAATAGAAATACTCCTACACCCAAACAACTACAACCGTCAAAACTGATTTGGCCCTTTCCTGAAATATCTAACTGTGATAATGTTCAGGTGTAACTCTGTGGTTCCATGGGCATTTTGCACTATTCTACCTCATCTGTCTCTCACTTTGGTCTCTCCCCTTTACACAGACACTCACATATACAGACACACACACACACACACAGAGAGAGAGAGAGAGAGAGAGAGAGGCTGAGAGAGAGAAGAGAGAGTACACATAACAGTCATCACTATTAGCACTAGAAGGAAGCCACAAGTCAAAAATACTATTTATGAGTTGAGATGAAAAATATCATTCACATATATTCAAATGAATCAGAGCCCCAAATGTTTTGTGGATATGTGTCCCACAGAAACTAAATTATATAGTTTGGTCTATTGGGGCCTGGAGTTGTATTTTTGACTTCTAAAACATTTTTTAATTAAAAGTATTTTGTAGGAAGCAGTTCTGATTAGTGTCTGGTACTAACACGAAACTTTACTTTTATGAGATTTTTGTTTTCTTCTTTTCAAAATAAGCTTCCCCAGACAACAATTATTGAGTAATGCATGAGGTTGCAGAAGCAAAATGGGTCCAAGGCTCTCAGTCTGCATGAGGACCCAGAACCTTGGATTTTACACAGTTAATATAGAGTTAAAGGAGTAAAAGAAAAATGGGATATAGGGATGAGCCACCTTGTTCCTTATATCTTTTTTTTCACATCACATATATTACTGGAAATACTTTCCTTCCCCACCTTTCATTTGAACCTTTCTTTGTAACAAAGAAAATAGTTAAGAAAAAACACCAGATTTATGATCATGTCTGACAGTTTATAAATTTTGTCCTAGTAGGCCCCCACTCTATTACAGAGAGGAGAGAAATATGTTTCATGAACTTCACTTGTTTATTTTGTTTGGAGAGTCTTTCATTTATATGTAGTAAGTACTATGTATCTTGTCTCTTGGTTCTGCTTTTTCATCTTGTTCATCTGTTCATATGCATCTTCCCAAGTTTCCCTGATTCCTATGATTTCTCTTTTATTACTACATAATAATTTTACTTTACATTCATATGCTACAGTCTTTCTGGTCATTCTTCTATAAATTTTATTTTTATAACTACATGATATTTATAAAGTGTTCCAGAATATAGCAATAATTATTTATTTTAAAAATATTTGTTGAGTACCTACTTTGTAAAAGTCATTTCTGGATACTAAATTATTGGTCATTCCTAAAAAAAGAAATAATTTTTAAAAAACTAACAGAATTATGATGATAAACTAATAACAATTATTTGTAATGTGAGATTAGTTTGAGATAGTAGTGTCTTACCTCATAATATTCTTAAATTATTATTTTTTCCATTAAAAGTCTTTATTTAGACTTTGTTACCTTCAATAAACAATATAAATATAGATATACAATACAAAAATTGGTGAAGACTAATGTAGTATCATGGTTGATTATGAGAATACCAACAATTCAAACCACAACTATATTTCATTTCATATTTGACTGACCATTTTAGATACTTATTGTTTCAAAATTATTGTTGAAACTTAGGATTTTTTTCCTTTGAGCTTATTTTACTAGAGATTTGAATGTGTAAGTTTAAGATTAATTTCATTTCTTATGAACAACTTTTCCTACAGAAATTATTTTCATTAATAGAGATGCTTATGTTGTCTAAATTAGAAGGGAGAGCAATGAACTGGAATTCAGTACATAGAAGAAAATGGAAAAAAAAACCTGAAACTGTTGAGATGGTATTTTCTTTGGCACGTGAATAGAGATTTTAAAAAGCTAAATTCTTAGTTGTCTGTTTTCATGCTCACAGTAATATTTGCAATGCAGAAAAAGTATAACTATCTTATAGATTTGTCTCTTCTATCAAGATTCATTCATCTCTTGTTTTTTCTCTTAAAAGTGTTCTAATTATTTGTTCTTATATGTATCATTTTGTTACCACAAGCTCAAATTATTTATATTAATATGGTTAATTTTTTTAACTTGAGCATTAAGGAAATGGGACATTTTCTAGAAAGTCTTTCAGTTTTAACCCAAAATGAGAAATTTGTAAAAGTGTATTTAGTACATTTTATTTAACTTGGTCATTCTGGCACACTGAACATAATTTAAATACAGGTATAGTACTTGTCTTTTAAAACTTCTCCAAAAAGCTTAAAGTTGAAATAGGTTATGATTTTTAAACTTTTATTTTCTATTTTTCATTTCCTTTCTACTCATTCTCTTTTAAAACTATTTCTCTTCTCTTTGAATAATCTATAATCATATCAAAAGTGTATTACATTAAATTTCAGTTGCTTTATAGAAGATATCAAAGATTGTGATGTGAACTTAAGTTGTTTCAACATTGTTTTAGTTAGGCATCTCTTACGTAGATTATATAATGTGAGGTAGGCATCTGTCCCACTTTAACAACAATGCAATCTAGCAAAGATTTCACACTATTCTTGATATTTTTAAGAAAATCTATCACACCTATGTATTTTTATGTGTGTATTATGTATTTAAGAAAATAGGGCAAACTTGGTTTTGTTTAGTAGGGTTATAACTACCAGATAGTAATTTTCTACAAATGTTGCCATACTGATGAGGCTATTTGGTTTATATTATAGTTCTATTTAAATGATGACATGAGAATTGGTATTTGTGATAGTTATAAAATTAAATAATCAGTATCTTTGTTAAATAAGTTCAATAACTTGCCCTTACTTAACACTGTTCACCCCCACATCTCTGCTCTCCACCCCATTAAGGTGGACTCCCTGTCTGTTTTGGTGTTTGTGATTTTGCATTAGAAGATTAGCTTCTTATTTAGCTATCGATACTGGTGTCCTCACTGGTTGGTTCTAATGTAGGTGTTACCACCACCTGATAAATGACATTGACATATATAGAATTGCTCACCATTTCTCATTTCATTATTCCTTTCAATGAAATTATTAATCTAAATGACTGTTTGAGGGAGGGGAATTTGAGGCACTTCTTAGTTGCAAATGTCATTTTTGCATTGATATGGGGTCAAGAACTATCTCCAAATTTCTCATGGAAGAGAAAGTCAATAGCCATGAACTTGATCAATTTTCGTGGACATAGACACAAATGTGTTTGGTTTTCAGTAACTAGGAACCATCAAGATGGAGTGAATTGTAAAGTTCATCTGAAGTTTATTACTTCTTCAAGTAATTAGAAACATCTGTCAGCAATCATTTTAACTATGAACCACTCACCAGCTCAACTACCCACTAGTTACCACAACTCAGTAACCACAACTCAGTAAATAAGTAGCAAAAAATCCAATATGTATTTACATAGGTATAAAGAGAAACAACAAAAATTACAGAATACAAGAGATTGACTGTCAGGCAAATACTTTCTGATGATCATTTTCAAGTGTTGGTATAGATCCTGGTAAAGGATCAGAGCATTCAGAATGGTGCAACTCAATTATGTTAAAAAATAAGAAATATGAGTAAAAGATATGTCATCAGAATAACTGCTGTGGTCAAAGCCAAGCAATAATATTTCCAAAAAAAGGTACCAGCAAGTGTGTGTATTACATACACAACATTACATTTTTTAACTTTAAGAATCCTAGGACCCATGTTATAAATTACCTGAAGCGATGCTTTCTCCTTCACAGTTGGAAAACTATCTTTGCAGGTTCTATAAGGATTATGACGCTAGAAAGAATTGGTAAGGATGTGGCCATGTATGTTGGCTCTCTGCATCAAAATATCCTTATGCTGGCCAAAATAAATATAACATTACCATTGTTCTCCCAACTGAAAATCAAAGATATGCATAACAGGATAAGAAAATGAAAACATTAATATACACACTTAATTTTCTCTCCCGTATAGCACCATTCAGAAGCATTTGATTTGACTCAGTGCAAATGATTACCAGGCAAGAGTAGTGAGAACTGTTTCCAAATTTTTTAAAAAATGATATAAACAAACTCAGAATATTGGGGAAATGTGTTCATTCATATATCTAAAAAGGTCTCAAGAGATCTATCTCTGTAAAGGAAAAGTACTGCAGTAGAGTTATCCTAAACATCATATGTTTGTGGACTCAAGGGCAGACTTGGTCCTTTGGTTGTAGGATGATTGGGCTGAAGCTAGATACTTTAGGAAAGACTGCCCATATTTTGACCTTCTAGAGCGGTTTATTAGCAAACAACCACCATAGTGATGCCTATGATAAGATGCTCTAGTGAGCTGAGCATGAAGGGGGATTTTTTCAAGAGGGTTTAATGGGAAAGGCATGATTACTTGTCTTTGCATCTTTAATGTGTAATGGGGATTTAAGTGTGGGGAGGGGGGGAGGGAAGATTGCATCTATCTATTTCTGGGCTAAGGATTCTATGTTTACTTTTCATCACTGTTGCTATTATTACTATTGTTAATTTTGGAATTAAACAATCTACTTGTTTGCAAAAGTCCTCAGCAGTCGCTGATTCTTCTGATTCGTATAATTGCTTCTAACAAAATGCAACCATGTTGGTGTGTATAGATATTGAATGAGTACAAGGCTTCTAAAAGGCTTCTTTTTAAACTAAGAAAATTTACTAACATTTTTAAATATGCTATGAAAGCAAGTTTAAGCCAATATCTTTCTTTTTTTTTTTTTTGGAGAGGGGAAAAGCAGGGCAAGGTCACACAGCTAGTAAGTATGTCAAATGTCTGAGGCTGGACTTGAACTCAGGTCCTCTTGGCTCCCGGGCCGGTGCTCTACTCACTCACTGCACCACCTAGCTGCCCCAAGCCAAGGTCTTTCAGTTGGACAATTACCCAGTTTCTTTTTATTCACACTCCAGCATCAGGAACATACTCATAACTCAAGAAATGCACTTATTGTTGCTGTCCTTCCCATCCCCTACCAAAGGAAAACTTGTGAGGTCTTCCAGAAATTCCTTACTAAGTTTTGAGAGAAGCTTGGAAGAACTGAAAATTTTTTTAAAACATTTCAAATATATTTCCAGTAGTACTGATGTAGAAGCAATATGTTATCTGTACTATTATAGTTGGGGAAAGTATGCTAATATATTTTTTGTTAATGAATGTATCAGCCTGAGAGTGATTGCACTACCTTTTTTATGTGTAAGAAAAAAAAATACCGTATCACATGTTAAGACCAAATTTTGTCTACAGGTACGCATATGCATATTACTGTGAAGGAAGTCAACAGATGCATCCATGCACACGAAGGGACCGAACTTGGTCTTTTATTGTTGTTTATCCTTCACTCTCAAAGAGGATCAATAGTATCAGGAGGGTGATGTCTTGACTCAGGCACTGACAACTTCCACAAAGACAAACTCATTATTTATAACTTAGAAGATGAAAGATATATCTTCTCCATACTGTGCTGTTTATAAATATAAAGTGCAATGTCTCTCCAGTGTCTAAGTCACTCTCTAGTGGTAAATCAGGTACAAGAGTCGTTAGCATTTGATAAATGCTTGATGAGTGAATTCATGAACCTCATACTGCTAACAATAATCCTGAAGCTTTACTTAATATAAAACAATAGAGTGTGACACACTGTGCAAAGTTAGATTTTAGGTTTCAGAATATATTGTCCCCTTCCTTCTGAAAATTTGTTCTGACATACATGTAAAGAGGTTGATTGATTTTTGGTTCAAACCTGTGATTTTATCAAAACTGTCTAAAAAGCTATATAATGCTTAAAATTCAATTGCTAACAGTCAAACCTCTAAGAAATTTAATGTTGTTTTGTATTTGATTTACACGATGAATACAATAGAATAAACATTATTACACAAATGCAGATTAATCTTAGTTTATTTGCTTGAGCCATATATTTTATAAATGAGCTAACTTCCAAACCACTGACACCTGTTTGGGATCCACAGAGAAAAGTGAAACCTAAAAAGATAGAATTTCTGCGTTTAAAAATGTCCCCTGCTGATCAGAAGTAGCCACTTTTTCTATATGCTTATGTGGCATTTATTACATTTTCCCTTGAGAATTATTAAATTTAACAGATTATTACACTTACCAGATTATTAAATTTAACAGATTTAACAGCCTACACTCCTCATCTACAAAATAGGTATAAATGATACTTGCTTTCCTTAGGTCAGTGGGTTGGTGTAAGAAAACATTTTGCATGACTTACTGGAAAGGATGCTGGACTAGTAGTGAGGAGACCTGGGCTTAGGATATCAGTTTCCACTTAAATAGTAACCCTTAACCGGTTTCCTTGCCTATTGTCTCACCTGTTCTCTAATCTATCCTTCAAAATACTATCAGAATAATCTCTCCCCTGCATAGATCTGAAGGGCACACACTCATGCTTAAAAATTTCTAGTATTTGCCAATTGCTAACTAAACAAAATGCAAGTACGTTATTACCCTGGCACTCAAAACTTTCTACAATGTGAAAACTGTCCTATGACTATAAATTGTTTTCATTTCTTCGTAGCAAGACCTCCTGTTCACATCCTTTGACCATTTGTCAATTGTGACATGACTTATATTCTTATAGACATGACAAAATTCTTTATATATTTGAGATATTAGACCTTTATCTGAGAAAGTGTCTATAAAATCCCCCCCCATTTTCCACTTTGTTTTATTTGTACAAATGTTTCAATTTAATATAATTGAAATCATACATTTTACTATCCTTCCAACATTTTTGTAAAGTACTTACTTCCTACATTTTAGGGAAAGCAGACTATTAATTGTTCCTTAATATCTTCCTATCCATTCCTTCCTCCTCTTCACCTTTGTGCACAGTTCCCCTATTCATGGAAAGGGGTTGTACCACATTAGCATCACTCAGCTTTGGCACTCCACTTTGGGTGATAGTTGAATGAGCAAAAAATCTCCTAACCCACCATATCCAACTGGGCCCAGACCATGTTTCACACCCTATTCAACAATCTGGCAAGATGCCAGGACACCTTTTCTCTTGCTCTGGAATAGTAATCACATCAATGTATGCTACCATTGCTATGGAACAGTATAACTATCCACTCCCCTATGATTTCAAATCAAAAACCTCTTTCCCTTGACCCTAGTCCTCTGTAGGTCCTTCACAACATCAAAGCTCCTTGAGAGCAAGAACCATCTCACTTTTAGATTTGTATCACTAGCAGCTAGTACACTGTGTGTTCATTCATTGCCACATGTTGAAATCCTTCCCTTCCCCTTCAAGATCCAACTCAGGCATACCTCTTCCATGACGTCTTTCCTCATTCATTCTATATATATGGTATCTCTTTTCTTAATTTCTTATACCAGACTCTTTGGCCCTGTCCTATGCAGTTCCATATTAAAATTTATATTATGATTATTTTTTTATCCCTTCACTCATCTACAAAAGTAGATGTCCATAGTTCTTTTTTATGCAAAAATACCAGTTATAAGTTTATTATTCATTAAAACAGGACATAAGAGTAAGCAATAAAAGAACAATTTAAGTTATCTGGATGTACTTTCTGTATTTATACAATCAAAATTATTTCCTTGAATATGTAATTTTAGGACTGGTCTTCCAAGTTAGTTCATATTACTATAATATGGTTTTATTTTATTTCCAAGGGATTGCCTTTATTGTCTTAAAAAAATCATCAAGCATTGGAATTTTACTGAAGGCTACTTCCACTGATGTAATATTAACAACAACAATAAAATCCCAATTTTAATTTGAGTTAAAGTTGCATAAAGTTGCATTTCCATAAGAAAATGCTCATTTAAAAGGTATGAATCACAGATGACATTATCATTTTTGCTAAAGTTCCAAAGACCAATAATGAATGAATAATTTGTTTTTGGAATGTGAAAATGAAAGCCTGATGGTCTAAAATGTTTATTGCAATCAAGGAAGAATTAGAATCTTTAGAATTTTAGAGATGGAAGGAGCTCATTTTACAGGTGAAGAAAATGAGCCCTCCTAGAGAGGTGAAATTACCTGCATAAGGTAACGGCAGAACTGCAACTAGAACTCGGGTCTTCTGCTTCCCCAGCCAGGGGAGGTTGCATGTATTTTGAATATACACTGTGTCTGTAAAATATGGCAATTGGTTTTAGCTCAATGGAACTATACGGTGCAAATTCACATAATGCAACTACTCAGTGGTTCATTGTTTGAACCCACTGAGACCTGGTCTCCATAGAAATTCTAAGCTTTGAAGCGTAGTGGCTAATAAGCTTGGATATTCTAAATAAGCTCAGTTAGATTTCCGAAGACTCAATTCACACTCTAAAAATATCTGTCCATGGTTATGACCTAAATGCAACAATCCACCAAACCTAATTGACAATGGTAAATGGTCACTATTCTTGTTCTAGATGATAGCTTCATAAAACTTTAGAGACAGATTGTGTCTGCCATTTGACAATGAGACTAGCAAAGTATAGAAGAATGTGTTTCTAGAAATTTGGCCATAAAAATCCATGAAACACAAAATTACAAGACTGCCCTCAGTTTTATAAACCCCTCTTCTATTTCCACAGTGATAGTGGCTGGAAGTGATAAGAATCACAGGTTTTTGTTATCTATAAACATTAATTCTTGATAAAAAAAATCTTATTTAATTGACCACATTACTGAAGGAACCAAAGTATTGACATAATACTTTGGCATGTTGATATAATTTTATATTAATATAATTAACATGATGTAGCAACAATCCGCTAGCTGCTGCTGTAGGGGTGTAAGACCACCAACAATCTAGCACACAGAAAGCTGCCACCATAGGTTTTTGCTCTGCTTTTTCTAAGGAAAGCAACTTTTAGGGGTTAACAATCTCAGTTTAATCAAACATACAAATATCATTCACAGTTTGGGGGAAAAGATCAGCCCCCTGAACTTCAAGGCAAATACAAACAGAAACTACATACATCAATAGACAGACCCTTGTCTGATTTCAAATCACAATTCACAGTTACCAGAGAAACACCAACATCTGGATTGCAAAGCTGGGGGGCAGTTCGCAGCTTGTCCAGAGTCTCAACGCTCCTTCCATGAGTGTGACCCAAAAGCCAAACACCAAGCTGTTCTCAATTATATCCTGGTCAGAGCCCCAAGGTTCTGACCTCACCCAGGCTAGGTGTGGGAAAGTTCCCCATCCCCAGTATCACATCATATACAAATCAATGACTCCCAATTGTCTCAGTGCTGAGAAATACTCAGAGACAAAAAGATCCCACTTTATCTGCCCCATTCAAAGGCCAGAATCATTAAAGGCACTTAAGAAAAGAACAGCAAAAAGTCCCACCTTAATTAAAGCCATAAAAAAGTTTCATATAAGTGGAAAGATGACTCAAAGATTCTCTAGAAAGAGAGAGAAATAAAGACTTCACAAACCAAGAAATCATTCATGGGACACTTGGTATGAAGAAGACAATGAGTCAGGTGTTGAACTCCTTAAGAAAGAAGGGAGAATGACCTGAGGATTTGTAGCTAACTGCCCATGGGATATGAATAGGGTGCTACGTGAAGGAATTCCCACCAATTGAAGAATGGCTGAATAACTTGTGGTATATAATTGTGATAAAATGCTACCCTGCTATAAGAAATAATAAGCAGCTTGGTTTTTAGAAAAACATGGAAAGACTTGCATGAAAAAAAGAAGAGTGAAACAAGCAGAACCAAGAGAATGTTGTATACAATATGAGCAATATTGTTCAAAGAATAACTGGGAATAATTTAGCTATTCTGAGTAGTATGAATATTCAAATCAAATACAAAGAACCTATGAAGAAAGATGCTATACACTTCCAGAGAAAGAACTGATATATGGAATTCTAATTGTATGGTTCCACATATATATCTGTGTCAAATGTTGGCCTTCTCTAGTTCAGGATTGGGAGGGAGGAATGGAAATGGCTAGGAACACAGAATGAAACAAAAATAAAATAAATACAATGAAGCAATAAAATAAATTGTTGTAAAACAAAACAAACAAAAAAAAATCCAAATTGCTTATGGGAATCCTAGTCACTGTTCATACTTGGCCATGATTTTTCAGTTCAATCAAAAAGTGTTCTCCAATAGTGGGGTGGTTTCAACCCCACCCATCTACTAGAATCATAGATTTAGATCTAGAAGAAACCGTAGAGTCCGTCAAATCCAACTTCTTCATTTTACAGATGAGGAAAGAATCTGATGCACAGATCGGTTAGCCAAGATCACACAACTACTGTCTGCAGTAACTCCAAGCACTGTGAAGTGTTTTTTTTTTAAAAAAACTTTACAAACTCCTCCTACTCTGTTAGTTCATATTAGATGTCCTTCCAGTTTCATCTTTATATGCTCTCAGGATGACTTTATTTAGGATGAGTCTCTCACCAAGCTTTCTGCAAATTTAATTTTCCCTCCATTGCTTCTCATTTTTATCAGATGTGACTTATAATCTTCCACTGTCTTCCTCCAGAGAATAGGGATAGACTAGTCACTAGATCTAAAATTTCATTGGTACAGCAAACTCCCAGATAAATAAACTATTTCTACCAATATTAGTTGATACCTTCTCTGCAACTTACAATATTAGAGTTGTCGAGCGCTGAGAGGTTAGGTGACTGGCCCACGGTTATACAGCCAACATGTGGCAGAGGCAATATTTGAACCCAGATCTTCCTGGCTCCAAGTCCAGCTCCCTATCTGCTCTTCAGTGGTGTGTCCAAAAGATTGTGAAATAAAGTTTTCATCCTAAACTGGCATTCCAGGTCTTTATGATGGATAATAACAGTGTTAACTAGCTGAGGTGGTTTGCAGGCTCTTTTGCTCTCCTCATGTCAATTGATTAAAAATTTTTAACTTCCTTAGTAAATGCTTACAATGTGTGTTGCAGTGTCACACGTAGATACATACACATATTTCCTATCTTTCTTCATCAGCAGACTGTTTAAATAGGTCATGTTGAAGTTGTTTAACTTGCATGCCATATCTCTTTTTTCCATTTGTATACTTTCTTGTATTAATTTTTACCTTTGCTCTAATAATTCTATGGTCTGACTGTTCACAGCTAGTTTGGGAATGACTCTCATCAATAATGAGTCATTTCCTGTCTAATGAAAGAGAATCTATTTAAATTTTTGGACATGAAGTGTTATTCCTGAAGCCCAGAGCTTCCTGAGTCCTTTCTTAAAGAAAGTATTCACATAGTTGACCAGCTTTGGCATCTATCTGATTTCATCCTCCTGAATCCTAGTTTCCACCATACCATCCTCACCTGATTGATCTTTGTGTTGAAGTTACCAAATATCAAAGGATATGCTTAGTTACTTTGGAGGCATTTATGACTCTCCATTGAATTTCTCCACCTAATCATCCTATGTATTTATTTTCATGTGGATATTTTGCAAGTATTCATGAGGCCTGAGATAAGATGACCAATGGCCCCATGCTATTGCCTCTTGTTGAAAATAAAATGTTTCTACCCTCTGTGTTATATTTTTATTTTGTTAATAAGAAAAAATCCACACGCCTAAGTCTGTGTGCTTTTGTCAATGTGTTTTCAATTTTTAATTTCTATCCCTAACCCAGCACTATCATCTAAAGATACATGGGAGAAAACAGAATAATTATCAGAAAATTAGATATTGGTCTGTATCTCTCTGCCAATGGGCAGAAAGCTAGTGTTTGTCTGAGGCAGGACTTAACTCAGGTCTTCCTGAAGCCAAGGCTGTTTCTCTATCCTCTATGCCATACTGCAGAAATGATATGGGACCCAGGGTTACAGTAGAAGTATGTCCACAATTTAGGTAGTTGTCCATTGGCCAAAGATGATGCCAAATGGTGCCACTGCTATTTATTAGACTATACATTTGAATAGAGCTGTATCTATGATTTCCTCTATCACAGTGAAATTACTATAGACCATCATAGGGTGGCTATGTCAAATGTTTAATTTAGCAGATAAGGAACTGTTTATGTAAGTGAGTACAGCCACTTCCCAGATAAGAAAGCTCCACTTTTAGTGCTCACCACAATGCCTTGCACTTAGTAGGTACTTAATAAATGCTAGTTACTGAGTGAGTAGAGAGAAAATAACATCAGTATATTAAGGACATGTGATTTAATTGAGTATGGAAAATCCTGCAGCAGATCATAACTAGTTTATAACTTAGGGCTTTGGAGAGTTGCCTTAATGCTCCATGAGGTTAAGTGACTGACTGTAGTTATGTACCAGATGAATATCACTATTTAAGCCTTATTCCTCCCAACTTCAATCCAGAATTCTGCCTATTGTTCAATGCTGCCTATCAAGAAAAATTGAAGATAAAAATTACTTGGGCTGCAAGCCAGGATATCTGAATTTTGCCCTGGTTTTCCTCAGTTCTCAAAAAAACATTAATAATAGTCACTAAATAAAGTGCCTTTATTTCTCAATGTATTAAATAAATGTTACCTGACCTCACCCTCATCAGTTAAAGTAGGAGCTATACAGATTAGATAATGAACCTGATTCTTCTAGTACCCAAATTAATACAGTTGGTACTTTAGAAATGCCAGTAGAAAAGCCAGTAAGGTACCATTTAGTGCAATGTTCAATGACTTCATAGCTAATGCCTAAGTGACTCTCTGGAAGTATGACCTTACTCTTCCAGAACAATTCTGACTGCATTGGCCCCTAGTGTCTAGGAGGTTTCATGTTGTGACTTTCTTTAATTCATTGGCTCCTAATTCCACTGTTGTGCTTCCTTCCCTCTCCCCACAAGATTATCAGTTGTGAATCATTTAGTAAGGCAGTTGTAAGTAGCTTTTAGAAAGAGATATTCATTAAGGTAGTAGAAATGGTTCCTATAAATCATCTCCCCAAAAGTCTGTGACATAAACTCCCGTAACTAAAGAATTCAGAGAAAAATGAACTGAAGTTTAGAAATCTCTTGTGGCAAAGGAGTTGTTAGGAGATGTTCTTCTGAGTTTCTTTATTGGGCTTCTTTATGAAGCCATGGCACAATCTGCATTTTGATAATGTATTATGGGAGCAAAACCTCTTTCAAAGACAGAGGGAGAATGCAAAAAGAATTCTAGTTCCTATGTCATCTGATGTGCCTCATTAAAACATATTACTATGCACTGGTTGGTATGGGGGCAGTAGGAGAAATTAAAAATGAAAACAATAAATATCTACTCATAGAATCTGAGTAAATCTCATGTCAACTAGTTTACCTTGTGCTTATTTTCTAGTAAGACAGTGTGGCATAATGGTTTTGAGAGCTGGCCTTCAAATCCCACTTCAGACACACAGTATGTGACTCTGTTCCAGTCATTTAATCTCTCAGTGCTCTAGGCAATAATACTAATTAATGATCATTAATCATGGAACCACTAGTTAAAACTAATTAAGGCCTTACAAAGTATAGAAAAGCATCAGAGCAAGAGGTTACATCTCAACCTATTTCCTATTCCCACTATCTCAAAACAAGAAACATACTACATAAGATTATAGCTTCTAGGTGTCACTGTAGTGGCCAGGTGTCTGTACTCTCTTCACCTGCCCCTCCCAGATAGAAAATGAATGAATGGGTTAAAAATCCTCACAAATCATTCCTGTCTCTACCTACTGAATTGGATCAGAGGAAGAACTGTCTTCTCTAATATCTTCTTGACCTCCCTGCCCTTCATTCCTTCATCCTTTTTTTAGCTCAGGGCGGAAGAGAAGACACCCATAGACTCCTCACCTACCCTCTGGGTAAGCCACATTTGCAATTAAAATGAATGATAGTAGAAGTTTAGGCTCATTTACATATCCAGAATTAAAAAGGAATAAGAGACCAGGCTGCATTTTAAGTTCTGCTCTTGGGATTTGTGAAGTTATTAAAAGTACAGAATTGTTTCTTTCTGGCTGCTAGTAGTATTTTCTCCTTGACTTGAGAGTTCTGGGATTTGGCTATAATATTCCTGAGAGTTTGCATTTTGGTATTTCTTTCAGGAGGTGAGTAGTGAATTCTTTCCATTTTTGTTTTACCCTCTGGTTCTAGGATATCAGGGCATTTTTCCTTGATAATTTCTTGAAATATGATATCTAGCCTCTTTTTTGATCCTGACTTTCAGATAGTCCAATAATTCTTAAATTATCTCTTCTCAATCTGTTTTCCAGGTCAGTTGTTTTTCCAATGAACTATTTCACATTTCTATTTTTCCCTTCTTTTTATTTTGTTTTATTGTTTCTTGGTGTTTCATGGAGTCATTAGCTTACATTTTCCCAATTCTAATGGGGTTAAGGAGTTCTTTTCTTCAATGAATTTTTGTTCTTCTTTCATATTTTGCCAGTTCTGCTTTCTAAGGACTTCTTTTAACTAGATTTTTGGCCTTTTTTTACCATTTGGCCCATTCTGTTTTTTAAGGTGTCCTTTTCTTCAGTATTTTTTCATGTCTCCTTTAGTAGGCTGTTGATTCTTTTTTTCATAATTTTCTTGCATCAATTTCATTTCTTTTCCCAATTTTTCCTCTTCCTCTCTGATTTTTAAAATACTTTTTGAGCTTTTCCAGGAAGTCTTTTCGGGCCTGTAACAAATTCACACTTTTATTTGAAGCTTTGCATGTAGTAGCATTTGATTTTGTTGTATTTTTCTGAATTTGTATCTTGAGCTTCCCTGTCACCATAGTAACTTTCTATGGTGAGGTTCTTTTTGTTGTTATTGTTTGCTCATTTTCTCAATCTTTTTCTTGACATAACTTTACGTTAAAGTTGAGCTCTACCTGGGTGGAGGGGGGCCTGCCAGGTAGCTCTTTTTCCCAGAAGTAGGTAAGAGGATCAAAACACTAGAGTTTTCTAAGAGTCAGGGTTCTCTATGCAGGACAGGGATCTCAGAACTTCAGCCACTTGGGCCATCCCAGACTGAGTGCTGCTGGGCTTCCCCAGGCCTTTCTTGATGCTGTTTTCAAAGCTAGCTCTGGGGATCTGTAGGTTTTCACTTCTTCCAAGGTAATATGATCTAAGGAGAGGTGTGGTTATTGCTCTTCTGGCCTATACTCTGGGCTGTGAGAGACCCCAAGCAATCTACTCTGTCCTGGAACTGTGACCAGGGCTCTTGCACCCCTGTGGCCACAAACATTTAGGATTAGTGAGCTAGTGCTCCTCTTACCTCTGGGAGTACAATTCAGAATTATATATGGATAATGCACTAGGGTCCTGCACCCAGTACCAGCAGAGTCTCCTTCTGACCAGTTTTCTGATTCTCTTACATTTTGTGAGTTGAGAGCTCCAGAAGCTCCTACTACAACTAATAAACTACCTCAAAGATGTGCTGGTGGCACCTGGTGTAGCCTATGCTAAACTCTCTGTGATGGGCTCCAGATCTGACCTCCACCCCACTGAGATAGATCTTTGCCAACAAACTTCTAAGTTGTTCTGGGCTGAAAAATTGTTTTGTCCCAACCTTTTGTTGATTTTGCTGCTTCAGAATTTGATTTGAGGTATTATATTAAAGTTGTTTGGAAGGGAATTTGAGAGAGTTCATGTGAGTCTCCGCCTTTACTCTACCATCCTGGCTCTTCCATAATGGTTAAATTTAACAAGTTCTTAAGGAACAAGAAATTCTGTAAGTGACCAGGAAAGGACACAAAATTTAAATAACACAAGACTTTTCTGCTCTTATTAGAAAATGTAGGAGGGAACGGAATAATGTCCTCTGAAGAACACTAGAGTTCAAAATGATCTACCCAAGGTGATCTACCCTAAAAATCTGAGCTTAATCATAAATGAAAAAAGATGGACATTCGGTGGTAAAAAGGTGTTCAAAATCAGACCTGAAGAGATTATTTGCTTTTCAGATATCCCAGACAACAAAAAACGCAGGAGGGGTGAAGAAATGCATTAATCAAGGACAGCAACAGAGTGGCAGCAGAGAGATCAATAAGATCTTTGTAAGTACATACAAGGAAAAAGGGCTGAAGGCAGAAATCAGGTAGAGGTGATGGTGGAGAGGCAAGCCTGGGGCATTATGGAAAAAACTTCATGTCACCCCACCTACAGATGAATCATGGGTTTTTTTAGGGGTGTGACCAAATTACACAATGGAAGGATGCACAAAAGGAGAAGGGAGGAGGATAGAGGTGAGTGTCTGATGTTCTCTGGTCTAGTCAAAGGCTAGAAATGAGGGGAAAGTGATTCCTGTGATCTCTCAAAAAGAGAAGAACCTTCAAAAGAGTGAGTGAGGAAGCAAGAGGAAGGAGTGAAAAGAAGGGAGGGAGGACGGAAAGATCTTGTTTCAGTGATGCGAGTAGGTGCCACTGATGATTGCTTCTATGGATGAAGAGAGATGTTCTTTGAAGGGAGCTGGGAATGTTGTGCCAGGTGTTGCTTAGATAGACCACTTATGCTTTCTCAGAATTGGCAGGAGGCCAGTTAGAGCTTCTGGGAGCAACTGGTAACTGAGGGGAGTAGAAGGGTCTGGACCCAAAGAAGAGATTTTGAGGCAAACAGGGAAAGAAGGTGACTGGGGAAGGGAAAGCATCTTTGATGGGCTAAATAATTGAGGATATGGAGGCAAGATATTCTTCCAAGGGGTAGTATCCTCTCTATCACCTGCAGGAATTGGTATTTTTCTGGCAGTGAGGTAATTTGGAAAAGAGGAGGTGGAAGTAAGCTGTATAAGACAGTGGCAGAAATGACTTAGAAGAGCCTCAGATGGGTACATTGGAAGTCTTGATTCCATGAGAAATGCAGAGCATAAAGAAGGACTAGATAAGTATAGTGAGCATGAACCAGAGGTCTAGAATAGACAGAAAGACAGAATTATGGAGAAAAATCCTCTCTGGAAAAAAGATTAAGAAAATGAGGAATTGAATAACTGATATCTGTTTGGCCTAGTCTAGTTTTCATGGAGTCCATTAACTAAGACAGAGATGACTAAACCAGATAATTCATTACTAAGAAGAGAAAGTTGATTTAGCTCTTTATTCTCCTTTCAATTCTTTCCTTTAAGCCTTTTATTTTAATTTTTATTTGTTGCTATTTTTTTTACTAATCATTTAGTCCTTATGGAAAATCTTTTTTTTCCCCTTTCAGTCTCTCTGCTTGCAGTTGTTAGAGTTACTCCTTCTTGGCGGAGTGGGGAGAATCTCTAGCTTCACGGTAATTTTTTTACATTATTCTTTTCTATGATTTATTCTTTAGTTATTGAATTTGGGGTTTGTGACAGGACCAGTCTCTGCCTCTTGCTGCACTTTTGGGTGTTATGATTAGCCTTGGTTGATCTCACCTTGGATTCCTTGGATTTTGTTCTGACCTCCAGGATTAGCCCTGCCCCCTTAGTCTTTGAGGTTCATAGCACTAGGGTGTTCTTCTAGGAGTCAGGATCCTCTATGGAGGACACAATGCCAGGGATGGCAAAGCTTCAGCCGCTTGGGCTATCCCAAACCAAATGCTTCAGGTCTGCTCAGATCACTGCTATAGCTGCACAAGTTGCTAATGCTCCCCAGGGATTCTGATGTAGTTTTACAAGCACTCTACAGCTTTCATGAGAGGCCCTCTGCTCTTGCTGCCTCTGGACAGAGAGCCCTTCAGAGTATACCTGTCTCTGATCCTTCTCTGGCTGCATTGGGGGACTGTAAGTTGTTTGCCTACTCTGAGACTGATTTTTTTCTGGCTGCTCCCTTTTCTATTTCCTTAAGACTGCTAGATGATATTTTTCTGTTCAGTTCTGGGGTGGAAGAACTTACTTTTTCTAGTTTTTCGCTGGATTTCTCAATCATTATTTAGAATGGTATGAATTTCAGATTTTTTTGGAGTGGGTGTGGATGATTTGGGAAGCCTGCCTCCCACCAGGCAGCTCTCTTTCTCACAAGTGAACATGCACCTCAATTTTAAAACACACACACAAACACAATAGAAATGCTGACTTGAGACTTTAAGGAAATGTAGGTGAAAGAAAACAATTCTAAAGTTTGACAGTTTTTTTCAGTAAATCCATAGCTTATGGAATTGTCTTCTTTCTTATTGAATTGGATCAAATATAGTTGTGTCACTAAATGTTTCCTTCATATATTATGCAGTTGGGTTTGTATTCTGAAAAGAGATTGTTTAATAATAATTGACCAGGTATTGAAACAAAAGAGCTGCTGTTCTTGTCCTCTCTCTGACCTTGTTGCTAATTGAAAATGAAGAATGTTGGTCTTTTTCCCCCTGGTGTTTTTACGTAAGTATCTTATTTAGCCCTGTATATCATTCAAGCATAATCTGAAGCAGAGATATGCTTCGTTCATTGTGATTGATGAGTAATATGTTGCTCGCTATCACCATTTCCTGTTACATATGTGATTGATTACGCACTGCCATTTGCTTGCTGACATCACTCACTATCACTGTGGTTGTTTCAACTGCCATCAATGTAAAGATGCCTAATGAGTACGTAGCTCAGGAGTTCTCTCTACTTGACAGCTCTGTATTTAGAAGTGGATGAGCAGTACAGCTCTAATCTGTGAAGATGATGAGGAAAACCTTATACAAGAACTTTGAAAAAGAAACTTTGTCATGACACTACTTCTCTGCTCACTACTATTGGTTCTCAACCGATTTTCTACCTCACTGGCCAATTTACATGCTAAAGTCATGAAGATTTCAAAATTTTGAAGAATTTTATTCTATGAAATGTCACCAGTTAGGGCCATGGCTGCATAGTTCCTGTAAGATAGTGTCAAACTCATAGCTCAGAGGCTACAAGCCTCAAAATGTAATTGAGCAATATTTAGCAAAATAAATAAAAATACAATGCAACATAGATGTTAACTTGTGGTTTCTTAAATCAGTGTGAGACCTGCAGGGATATTTTCTCTTTGAGTGTAATGCTGCTGTAAGAGAACTCATTCTGGCTATGGTGGAGATGTTCAGGCACCAGAAGTACTACCTTGTAACACACTGCACTATCCAGATACACATACATATTCCTTGAGCAAGAACTGAGACAGGGCAAGAAAAAAATCTAATAAGGGCATAAAAGAGCAGAAGACTATATGATGGCTGAAACTGTTCTCTCCAAAGTTACTAATGATCTCTTAGTTGCCAAAAACAGAGGCCTTTTCTTGTTCCTCATTATTCTTGACCAGTCTGAAGCCTTTGACATTGTTGATTACTCTCTTCCTTGACACTTTCTTCTCTCTAGGTTTTTAGGACGCCACTCTCTCTTGGTTTTCCTTCTACCTATCCACACACACCTTCTCTGCTCCTTTGCTGGATCTTCCTCTAAATCATGTCCTATAACTGAGGGTATCCTTCAAGGTCCTATCCTGGGTCCTCTTCTCTTCTTCCTGTATAGTACTTCACTTGGTGATCTCATCAGGTCCCATGGATTTAAATACCATCTCTATAATGATGAATCTCAAAAATACTTTTCTTGCCCCAATCTCTCTGCTGACTTCAAATCTTGCATCTCCACTGCCTTTCAGACATCTCAAACTAGATATCAAATAGACACCTTAAGCTCAATATGTTCAAAACAGAGTTCATTATCTTTCCTCCTAAACTCTCTCACCCCACCCCACCTTCCATATTACTATAGAGGGCATCATCGCATTCCTCAAACTTACAACCTAAGAGTCATCCTGAACTCCTCACTATCTTTCCACCCCACATCCCATATCTAAGCTGCTGCTAAAATCTGTCCAATTTACCTTTGCAATATCTATAAAATATGTCCCCTTCTTTCCTCTGACCATGCCACTACTCTAAAACAGGCCCTCATACCTTGACTAATACCCTGCTGGTGGGTCTACCTACCTCATCTCTCCCTATGTCAACCCATTCTCCATTCTGCCACTAAAGTGATATTCCTAAAACACAGGCCAGATCATGTCATCTCCTCTTCCACACTCAATAAACTCCAATGGCTTTCCCATTGCCTTGAGGAGCAAATAAAAAATGATCTGATTGGCATGCAATGCTGTTAATTTGTTTCATTTATTTTAAAATTTTGTTTTATATTTTATTTTTCCCCAATTTAATACTTGGTTTCAAAATTCTCTCCCTCCCCCCCACATCCTCATTCAGAAGGCAAGCAATTTGATATGATAATATATGGGCAGTCATGTAAAACACATTTCCATATTAGTCAAGTTGTGAAAGAAAACACAGACAAAAAAAAAGGAGGGAAAGTTTTTAAAGTATGTTTTGATCACCATCAATTCTTTCTCTGTAGATAGAATGCATTTTTCAGCAGGAGTCCTTCAGAATTATCTCAGATCATTGTATTGCTGAAAATAGCTAAGTCATTCAGAGTTGATCATCATACTATATTGTTGCTAATGTGTCCAAGTCTCCTGGTCCTGATTATTTCACTTTGCATCAGTAAGTCTTTCCAGGTTTTTCTGAAATCATCCTGCTCATCATTTCTATAATAGGACAATATTATTCCAACAAATCATGTACCATAGACCAGCCATTCCCCAACTGATGGGCATCCCCTCAATTTCCAATTCTTTGACACCATCCAAAGAGCTGCTATAAATATTTTTGTACATATAAGTCCTTTGTCTTTTTAAAAAGTCTTTTTGGAATAATGACCTAATAGTAGTATAGCTGGGCCAAAGAGTGTGCATAGTTTTATAGCCCTTTTGGCATAGTTCCAAATTGCTCTATAGAATGGATAAATCCGTTCACAACTCCACCAACAATGCACTAGTATTTCAGTTTCCCCATGCCCCTCCAAATTTGTAATTTTCCTCTTCTGTCATGTTAACCAATATGGTGGTACCTCAGGGTTGTTTTAATTTGCATTTCTCTAATCAATTGTAATTGAGAACATTTTTATATGACTATAGATAGCTTTGACTACTTTTCTGGAAACTGCCTGATCATATCTTTTGACCATTTATCAAGTGGGAAATGCCTCATTTCTATAAATTTGACTCAGTTCTCTATACATTTGAGAAATGAGGCCTTTATCAAAGAAACTTCTCGTAAAAATTTTTCAGTTATGATTACTTAACTGTGTATTTCTCTCCATCCTATTTTCCCCATTTATCCTACTCTCTCTCTACTTTCACCCTGTCCATCCTCAAAAGTGTTTTGCTTCTGACTACTGCCTCCCTCAACCTACCCTCTCTTCTATCACTCCTTCCCCTTCCCCTCCTACATTCCTGTAGGGTAAGATAGATTTCTATACCTAAGTGAGCCTGTATGTTATTTCCTCTTTGAGCCAATTCTGATGAAAATAAGATTCAAGTGCTGCCTTCCAAACCACCCCCCATCATCACCTCCACTGTTGAAGCTCCTTTGTGTCATTTTTATGTGAAATCATTTACCCTATTCTACCTCTTCCTTCCCCATTCTCTCAGAACATTTTTTTCTTGTATCTTAATATTATTTTTTTAAGAGATCACTCCATCATATTCAACTGATACCTGTACCCTCTGTCTCTGTGTACCCCTTTTAACTGCCCTAAGGAAGAGAAAGTTCAAGTATTATCTTCCCATGTAGGAATGTAAACAGTTTAACTTTGTTGAATGCCTTATGTTTACTTTTTATGTTTCTCCAAGTCTTGTATTTGAAAGTCAAAGTTTCTATTCACCTTTTGTCTTTTCATCAGGAATGCTTGAAAGTTCTCTATTTCATTGAATATTCATTTTACCCCTGAAAGATTATACTCCATTTTGCTGGATAGGTGATTCTTGGATGTAATCTAGCTCTTTTGTTCTCTGGAATATTGTATTCCAAACCTTCTGATCCTTTAATGTAGATGCTGCTAAATTTTGTGTTATCCTGATCGTGGCTCCATGATATTTGAATTGTTTCTTTCTGGCTGCTTACAATGTTTTCTTCTTGACCTGGAAGCTCCAATAGTTTTTATTTTGGGATCTCTTTTAGGAGGTGATCAGTGGATTCTTTCCATTTCTATTTTATCCTCTGGTTCTAGGATATCAGGGCAATTTTTCCAGATAATTCCTTGAAAGATAATGTTGAGGCTCTTTTTTATCATGGTTTTCAGGTAGTCCAATAATTGTTAAGTTATTTCTCCTGTATCTATTTTTCAGGTCATTTGTTTTTCCAATGAGATATTTCACATTTTCTTCTCTTTTTTCATTCTTTTGATTTTATTGTTTCTTGGTGTCTCATGGAGTCATTAGTTTTCACTTGCCCATTTCTAATTTTTAAGGAGTTTTTTTCCTCATTTAGCTTTTGTACATCTTTCTTCCGTGTGGCCAGTGCTGCTTTGTAAGCATTCCTCTTTTTATTGGATTTTTGTGTCATTTTTTCCATCCATTTGGCCTTTTCTGTTCTTAAAGGTATTTTTTAATCTTTTGTGCTTCCTTTCAAGCTGTTGACTCTTGCATCAATGTAATTTCTTTTCCCAATTTTTCCTCACCTCTCTTATTTCATTTTTTAAATCCTTTTGGAGCTCTTCTGGGAATTATTTTTGGGCCTGAGACCAATTCACACTTTTCTTCAAAACTTTGGATATAGTAGTTTTGCCTTTGTTGTCTTTTACTGAGTTTGTGTTTTGATCTTCCCTATCACCATAGTGACTTTCTATGGTCAGGTAAAGAACCTGTTGTTGTTTGTTCACTTTTCCAACTTATTCCTTGACTTATAACATGATGTTAAAGTTGGCTCTGCTCACAGGGTGGATTGGAAACTGTCCCAAGTTTTAGGGGTTTTTTGCAAGTATTTTCTTTTTTTTTCACTGTTAATTTTATTTTTAATTTTTTAATTAAATTTATTTAATATATTTAGTTTTCAGCATTGATTTTCACAAGAGTTTGAATTACGAATTTTCTCCCCATTTCTACCCTCCCACCCACTCCAAGATGGCGTATATTCTGGTTGCCCCGTTCCCCAGTCAGCCCTCCCTTCTGTCACCCCACTCCCCTCCCATCCCCTTTTCCCTTCCTTTCTTGTAGGGCAAGATAAATTTCTATGCCCCATTGCCTGTGTATCTTATTTCCTAGTTGCATGCAAAAACTTTTTTTTTTTTGTTTTTGAGCGCCTGTTTTTAAAACATTGAGTTGCAAATTCTCTCCCCTCTTCCCTCCCCACCCACCCTCCCTAAGAAGGCAAGCAATTCAACATAGGCCACATGCATATCATTATGCAAAACCCTTCCACAATACTCATGTTGTGAAAAACTAACTATATTTAGCTCCTTCCTAACATATCCCCCTTTATTGAATTTTCTCCCTTGACCCTGTCCCTTTTCAAAAGTGTTTGTTTTTAACTACCTCCTCCCCATATCTGCCCTCCCTTCTATCATCCTCCATTTTTTATCTTCTTCCTCCTTCTTTCTTGTGGGGTAAGATACCCAATTGAGTGTGTATGGTGTTTCCTCCTCAGGTCAAATCCGATGAGAGCAAGATTCACTCATTCCCCCTCACCTGCCCCCTCTTCCCTTCCTGCAGAACTGCTTTTTCTTGCCACTTTTATATCAAATAATTTACCCCATTCTGTCTCTCCCTTTCTTCCTCTCTCAATATATTCCTGTCTCATCCCTTAATTTGATTTGTTTTTAGATATCATCCCTTCATATTCAACTCACCCTGTGCCCTCTATATATATACACATACATATATACATACCTCTCTCTCTCTCTCTCTCTCTACATATATATATATATATGTATATATACATATATATGTGTATATATATATGTGTGTGTATATACATATATATATGTATATATATATATGTGTGTGTGTGTGTGTGTATATATATATATATATACACATATACATATATATGCATATTCCCTTCAGCTACCCTAATACTGGGGTCTCCTGAATCATACACATCATCTTTCCATGTAGAAATGTAAACAAAACAGTTCAACTTTAGTAAGTCCCTTGTGATTTCTTTTTCTTGTTTACCTTTTCATGCTTCTCTTGATTCTTGTGTTTGAAAGTCAAATTTTCTATTCAGCTCTGGTCTTTTCACTGAGAAAGCTTGAAAGTCCTCAATTTTATTGAAAGCCCATATTTTGCCTTGGAGCATGATACTCAGTTTTGCTGGGTAGGTGATTCTTGGTTTTAATCCTAGCTCCATTGACCTCTGGAATATCGTATTCCAAACCCTTTGATCCCTTAATGTAGAAGCTGCTAGATCTTGGGTTATTCTGATTTTGTTTCCACAATACTCAAATTGTTTCTTTCTGGCTGCTTTCAGTATTTTCTCCTTGATCTGGGAGCTCTGGAATTTGGCAACAATATTCGTAGGAGTTTTCTTTTTGGGATATTTTTGAGGAGGTGATCTGTGGATTCTTTCAATTTCTATTTTACCCTCTGGCTCTAGAATATCAGGGCAGTTCTCCTTGATAATTTCTTGAAAGATGTTATCTAGGCTCTTTTTTTGATCATGGCTTTCAGGTAGTCCAATAATTCTTAAATTATTTCTCCTGGATCTATTTTCCAGGTCAGTGGTTTTTCCAATGAGATGTTTCACATTGTCTTCCACTTTTTCATTGCTTTGGTTCTGTTTGATGATATCTTGATTTCTCATAAAGTCACTAGCTTCCACTTGTTCCAATATAATTTTAAGGTAGTATTTTCTTCAGCGGTCTTTTGGACCTCCTTTTCCATTTGGCTAATTCTGCCTTTCAAGGCATTCTTCTCTTCATTGGCTTTTTGGAGCTCTTTTGCCATTTGACTTAGTCTATTTTTTAAGGTGTTGTTTTCTTCAGTATTTTTTGGGTCTCCTTTAGCAAGTCATTGACTTGTTTTTCATGTTTTTCTTGCATCATTCTCATTTCTCTTCCCAATTTTTCCTCTACTTCTCTAACTTGCTTTCCCAAATCCTTTTTGAGCTCTTCTATGGCCTGAGACCAGTTCATGTTTTTCTTGGAGGCTTTTGATGTAGGCTCTTTGACTTTGTTGACTTCTTCTGGCTGTATGTTTTGGTCCTCTTTGTCACCAAAGAAAGATTCCAAAGTCCGAGACTGAATCTGAGTGCGTTTTCACTGCCTGGCCATGTTCCCAGCCAACTTACTTGACCCTTGAATTTTTCGTGGGGGTATGACTGCTTGTTCCAAGTGCTTTGTTCCAAGCTTGAGGGGATGCGCTGCTGTTTTCAGAGTTATTTCTATACAGCCAGCTCTGCCACACCAGCACTCCTCCTTCCCCAAGAACTGCCAACCTGGAACTGACTCAAATCTTAAGCAGGCTCTGCACTCCTGCTCTGATCAGCCACTTAATTCCTCCCACGAGGTGGGCCTGGGGCCATAAGCAACTGCAGCTGTAGTTCTGTAGCTGCACCACTTCTGCTGTCCCCAGGGTGGTGGCTGAACCGCGAACTCCTTCACTCTGTCCCTGCAGCTTTTCCCACTAACCTTCGCTGTTGTCTTTGGTGTTTGTGGGTTGAGAAGTCTGGTAACTGCCACAGCTCATTGATTCAGGGTGCTAGCCCTGTTCCACCAGCTCCTGGTCTGGTTGGTTCTGCTGACACCCACACTGGGCTCAGCTCCCCTCTGCTCTGCTCTGCTCCCAGCTCCATGGGCAATAGACCTTACCAAGAGACCATCCAGGCTGTCCTGAGCTGGAACCTGCTTCCCTTTGCTATTTTGTGGGTTCTGCAGTTCTAGAATTAGTTCAGAACCATTTTTATAGTTTTTTGGAGGGACCTGGTGGGGAGCTCATGCAAGTCCTTGCTTTCCAGCTGCCATCTTGGCTCCGCCACCTTTTGCAGGTATTTTCAAAGCTAGTTCTTGGAAACTATAAATTTCCAGTTCTTCTAAGATGGTATGATCTAAAGAGAGTTGTTCTCATTGTTCTCCTGGACTGTGCTCTGGGCTTTGATAAACTACAACCACTCTTTTCTGCCTTGGAACTGTGACCAGAGTACCTGCTCCACTTCAGCTACACTCTCTAGTGTCCTGGTGCTCCTCCTCTCCCAGAGAATGCAACACAAGACTTTTAGCAGAATCCAGATATAGACAATGCCATAGAGTCCTGCATCCAGTGCAAACAAAATGATCCTTGTAATCTTCTGGTCAGTTGTCCAACTTTATTACCATCTTGAGGGCTCCAGAAGCCACAGCTAATACTGCTGATTCTGTTGCCCCCAAGGCCAGCTGCTGGTTTTCTGGGGAAACATTGGTGCAGCTTGTGCTGGACTAGCTCCACTCTCATCCAGTTGCAACAGACCTTTCCTACTGACCTTCTAAGTTGTCTTGAGCTGGAAAATTGTTTCACCCTGTCCTTTCATGGGTTCTGCCACTGCAGAATTTTTTTGAGGTGTTACTGAAAGTTGTTTGGAAGGGAATTTGAGATGGCTTAGGTGAGTCTCTGCCTTTTCTCTGCCATCTTGGCTCTACCCTGCAATGCTCTTAATAAACTAAACCACTCTTACTTTTCCACTCTTCTTACACCTTAATCCCCAACACTCATACTTCAATCCAGTGACACTGGCCTCTTGGCTGTTCTGTGAACAAGATATTTCATCTCTCAGCTCTGAGCATTTTCTTTCACTGTTCCTCCTTCCTAGAAAGCTCTCCTTCCTCTGCTCTCACTCCTGGATTGCTTGACTTCCTATAAGTCCTAACTGAAATTCCACTTTCTACAGAAAGTTTTTCCTAACCCTGATCAATTACAGTGTTTTCTCTTTGTTAATTATTTCCTATTATCCTGCATATATATTTATTTACATGTTGTCTCTTCCTTTACACTGTAACATCCTTGAGGGTAAAAACTGTCTTTTGCCTCTTTTTGTATTTCCAGGGCTTAGTACAGTGCCTTGCACATAGTTGATGCTTAATATTTGTTGAATTGAATCCATTAATACCAATAAATAAAAGTATATTTACTTTTAAGACATAGCGATAACAAGGACATTTCCTCCCAATCCTGAGGCTGCCCTCTCCTCGATTTCATTTTAATCTCTGGGGAGAATGGTCTCACACTTACATTTTCTACATACCATTTGTATCACCAAGTTCAATCCAGATGTTATGACTTCCAGATAAGTCTTTGTCTCATCTACCATTGTGCAGAGTCCTAAATGTCATTTCTGAAAGTCACTCCTTGCTTTGTGGCTTAAAAACTCACCTGTACACAGAATCCCAGGCTCCCAGAGTTTTCTTTCCTGACCTTTCAAAACTTACAAGGTCAGAGTTTCCAGATTAATCTCCTTTACCTAAAAAAGAAAACAACAAGCAGTGAGGCAAAATGACCTAGACCTCTTTTCACAGGATCACATAGCAGCTTCAGAAGGGAGAAATCCCAAGACCTTTCTCTCTACGGTAATGTCTCTCACCAGATGCAATCATTGAAGGAATTAAACTAAGAGAGAGTAGTCAAAGAGAATGGCTGAAGCTCTTGTTGGCAAGATTTTTTTGGAGACACCCCTATTTCTAGCTATAGAACCAAATGAAAGGCTTCTTTTAATTTTGTGGATAGCAAACTAGAACCAGTTACAGAATATCTACACGTACTTCAATGTAACTACCAGGTACCTCCATGACACTTCCTCTTTACTGTCCTGGAGGATTTCCTTCCCTCTTGCACATTTGAGTAGCATCAAAGGTGCTCTGCAGATGTATCATATGTCCTCACCCTGGCATACTACAAAAGTATACATGGTGAATACTATTGCTGTTAGTATCACAAATCCAGTGACTAAAAAAACCAGGTAAGACACAGGATCCTGGAAAAGAGGTTTGTTCATCGGCAAAAAGGAAAGATCACAAATTTGAGAACCAAATCTAGTCATTATAAGACAATTCAGAAATATACACTTAACTAGGTGGAAACTTGTCAGTGAATGAGGCTATTCTACAGGCTTAATGCTACAGTCATCCTCACTTGCTAACCCCTTCAAATGTAGTTTAGTCAGTGAAAAGGAGTAATCCTTTCTCATTCATTCTTATGTTCTCTGACTTCTTTCCAGTTCACAGCAATAGAAATTCTGCAAATAGACTTTAACATATTTAGATTTACTGCTTTAGTAGAATTTGTAGAAAATCTTCAAAATAAACAACAAGACCCAGTTGGTTGCACTATTTGTAAATACTAAATGAGTTCATAAATAATAGATTTGTGATTTATATTCAGTACTCATGGGATAGGGGAAATAAGAAAACAAAACTGATTTTAATGTTGAACTCTTTAAACTTCGGTGTCTTCTAAATACTAGTATATAATAAGTTTTGATCCCCTTGGAAGGTTATATGAAGAATTTGAGATCCTGATAATGTTCTTCATGTCTTCTATTTACCTCTGAGTTCAAAATAGGTCATATGGTGATACATCAATTCACATCTGTCAATGTCACAATTTACCAGCAAAATACCTATCAAAATGAGTGTCATGTACCTTCCCCAAAGATGTCCCCATTTAGTATATGTGAACTTAAATAACCTACAGGGGAATTTTCTCACATATGACAGATCTTTTGAGAATATCTTCTTTTATAATTTCAGGTTGCTTCTCTCCCACATCTTTCATGTTTCTAAGGAATTTCAAATTTTGAAAATGTTAATAACATTTGCAAGCAGTGATTTTCCTAAGCACATTAATGAAGACCTCCTGTTCTTTTTCTCAACAATTTCAGAAACGTGAGTAAACCAATTTACCCCAAATATTCACATATAACTTTTACCTATTCACTGATTTCTTTCTGAAGGTTAAACTTGTCCTAGAAACACTATGTGACCTTGGATGAATCACTTTACTTCTCAGAACCTCAGTTCCCTCATATGCATACTGAACCAAAGGATTGCTGATCCTTTAGCTCAAATACTCTATCTTGTAAATTCTGTCTGGAACCTTCAAGGATATGTACAACTGAGTGATTTCCAATCTTCAATAGTACTGGATGTTCGAAGAACTCTAAGAAAGTTCATTTTTTCCACTATATTCTTAACTTTAAAATAATCTTCTCAACTCCAACTGAAAGTAAATATGTTTCAGTCCTTAACAAACTTTTCACTCAAAGACAGTATTGGTGTGATGGAAAGATCACTGGGCTTGACATCAAGGGACTGGATTTAAATCCCAGCTCTACCATTTATTACTGAACTGATCTTGAGAAAATCTCAACTCCTCTGGGCATCAGGTTTTTCCCATGTAAAATCAGGTGGTTGAGTTAGATGACTTTTTATGAACCTTACAATTGTAAATCTGCAATCCTATATTTATTCTGCCTTAGAAAATGGAAAGTTTAGTAAGAGGACCTAGATGTCTGGGAAAGTGAAAACTAGGAGCAGACTACAAGAAACATATGATGTTTCTAATGCTCCTGAAAATAGTTGGATTTGATATTCACTCAGGAGAAGCAATTCAGTTTCTAAAATCTAAAGAGCATTTGAAATAGGAGTATTCTGAGGGAGGAAAAAATCAGCATGAATTGACAAGATTTTACAAAGCATTGTCAGTAAATCAACAACATTTATGAAGCTCCTACTATGTGCCAGGCCCTGTGGGGCACAAGAAGATAAAAGATTATCCATGGTTTCAAAAAACTCATAATCTAATGGGAGAGAAAACATTCAAACTACTATGTATGCAAAGGCTATATTTAGGATAAATTGGAAATAATCAACAGAGGGAAGACACTACAATGAAGTGGGATCAAAAATGACTTCCTGTAGAAGATGGTATTTTAGCTGGGATTGGAAGAAAGCCAGGGAGGCCGGAAGGCATTGATGAGGAGGGAGAGCATCAGGGAACATAGGGAACAGTCAATGATAGTGCCTGAAGTGGGAAGATGGATTATGTTGTTTGAGGAACAGCAAAGGGGCCAGTGTCACTGTTTTGAAAAGTACCTAGAGGGATGTAAGGTACAAGAAGGGCAGCTAAATGGCTCCATGAATAGAATGCTGAAATCAGGAAGACCTGAGTTTAAGTCCTCATACACTTACTAGCTGTGTGACTCTGGGGCTTGACGCTTAACCTCTGTTTGTCTTAGTTCACTCAGCGTCTTTGCCAAGAAAACCCCACGGACAGTATGGTCCACAGGGTCATGAAGAGTTGGACACAATGGAACTACTGAATGACAACACAGGGTGTAAGGAGACAGCAAAAGGTGAGAGGGGACAGGTAATGAAGGAATCTGAGTATCAAAAGAAAGGATTTTACATTTGATCTTGGAGATGATAGGGAACTACTAGGGTTTATTGAATAAGAATCAGACCTACACTTTAGGAAGATCAGTTTGGCAGCTGAGTGGAGTCAGGCCTGCAGGCAGGAGAAATTTGTGGCAGGCAGACCAACCAGAAGGCTACAGTTGCAGTAGTTCAAGCATGAATTCATGAGGGCTTGCAGTAGGATGGTGGCAGTGTCAGAGGAAAGAAGGTGGCATATGGGAGAAACTTTATGAAGGCAAAATCAACAACCTTGGCAACAGATTAGAGTCAAAGAGGGACAAGTGCAAGATGGACATGCAAGATAGGGAAGCTTAGAAAGTTTGGGGGAAAATATATGAGAAAAGAAGAGAAAGTGTGTAGCATAATGGAAAGAGGGACAGCCTTTTGGTCATGAAGACCTCAGTTTGAATCCTGTTTCTGACACATGGAAGTCCTTTGACCAGGGACAAGGCATTTGACTCCTTGTTTCAACAATCCAGCTAGCAGCTGCTGTGGGGGTGAAAAACCAACACAAGTCCAACAACAAGCATGCTACCAGCACACTGCAAAAGCCCAGGTTCTTTTGATCTGATTTACTAAGGAAAGCAACATTAAGCTTACTTTAATTCAGCATACAAGTACCATTCACTTAGTTCAGGGGAAAAAGCCAGCACCCTGAACTTTGGAGCAAATACAAACAAATTACAAACATCAACAGAGAGACCAAATACAATTCATAGTTACCAACATCTAGGTTCAGCCTGGGAGCTCATAACAAGGGCTGGCCCAGAGTCTTGCATGCCACCATGGCTGTGGGTAAGAGCTCCAAGCAAATGGCTCTGTCTTCCCTTTTTTATACAGTTTCAGACATTATCAAATGTCATCTGAGCGACCAGAACTTAGGCTCCTAAGATTGGCTCTGGAGTTAGCACCTCCCCTTAGTACCCTGGGAGCTTCACACTCACATAGTCTTAGCACTCAGTAATTAGGGGTTTGGGGCAAACTTAGGAGCAAAGATCTAATCAGGCCTCCCTTAGTTAACCCTACCTGGGGCCCCACTTTAGTTACCAATTCACACCCACATAGGTTTAGCACTCAATAGGGGTTTGGGCCTGGGGCTTAGCACCTAGTAAGAAATGAAATGAAATACACTGAATTAATCAAAGGAAACAAAAGCCAAATTCTTCAAGGATCCCCAGTACATTCCTCACTGTACTCCTCCCTCTCTCCCCATCATCCCATCCTCCACCAGCAAATCTCTAAGGCTGTAAGTTAGAGTCATCTTATTAATCTGTTTTAATGAATGAACTTTGCCATCAGGAGTTCTCTACACTGATGAAATCATAGGACCCTACCAAAAAAAAACCAATTGGACAGGAAACAATAGGAGAGGTAGCACTAGCATTAGTTGTGGTGTTAGGAAGACCCACATGTGAATACCACCATTGGTAATAACTGTGGAACTATGGGCAAATCACTTAAAATCTTTGAGCTTAAATGACCTAATCTGTAAAATGAAGATTTTGATACTTGTAATACCTGCTTAATACAATTGTTGTGAGGATCAACTGAGTTAATGCATATAAAATGCTTTAAAAACCTGTTGAGATAAAGAGCTGGACATGGAGTTAGAAAAGATACCTATGAAGTTTATTTAACAAAAGAAATAGGGGAAGAGGGAAAGAAATTCAGAAAAGACTTTTGTATGCAATATATATTTTAGATACATGATATATATCTCTCTACATAAAATATAACATGCACCCATATAATAGCTATATGGGATATATAATTATAATATGTGATAAATATATTACAAAATATATTCGCACATGTTATAGTATAATTGTATAAGATATTATAAATCATATGATTATATTACATTTTATATGTAATTATGTTGTATATATTTATATATATATATATATGTTGTAGATATGTATGTGAACTAAATAACAAACAACTAAAAAATTTGATATGCTTGATATATATATGTATATATACATACATACATATATACATACAGAATACCAAATATCTATCTGAGAAATTTGATATGATGTTTTACATACACATATATGTGTGTGTGTGTGTGTGTGTGTGTATACAACTAATAATATGATACACATATTAGGGGCAGCTAAGTGTTGCAGTGGATAGAGCACCAGGCTTGGAGTCAGAAAGATCTGATTTCAAATCTAGCTTTAGACAGTTGCTATTGGTATGACTGTGGGCAAGTCATTCAATCTTCATTTGCCTCAGTTCCTCATCTGTAAAATGAAGAAGAAAATGTCAATTCACTCCAGTCAGATACAACTGAGCAACTGAACAACAACCACACACATACATATATAGATATTATACATATATACTATATATTATATATGACCACAAGCCCTTCCCCAGTAGATAAATGGCCAATCTTGTAAGCAAAAATTTTCTTGTTTTTATTTTAAAAATTATTTAATATTTTATTTTCCCCCATTACATGTAAAAACAATTTTTAAAATTCATTTTTTAAAATTTTGAGTTACAAATTTTCTACCTCCCTCCCCTACCTCTTCTACCTCCTCATTTGGAAGGCAAGCAACTTGATATAGGTCATATGTGTGCAGTCATGAAAAATATATTTCCATATTAGTCATATTGTAAAAGAAAACACAGACCCCCCCAAAAAAAAACCCAAGAAAAATAAAGAAAGTCAAAAGTATGCTTTGATCTGCATTCGTACTCCATTAGTTCTTTCTCTGGAGGTGGATAGCACTTTTCATCATAAGACCTTCACAATTGTCTTGGATCATGGCATTGCTAAGAATAGCTGTCATTCTTAGTTGATCATTATACAATATTGCTGTTACTATATACAATGTTCTCCTGGTTCCCACTTCACTTTGCATCAGTTCATGTAAATATTTCCCATTTTTTCTGAAATCATCCTGATCATCATTTTTTATAATAGCATAATAGTATTCCACCAAATCATGTGCCACAACTTGGTCAGCCATTCCCCAATTGATGGGCATCCCCACAATTTCCAATTCTTTTCCATCACTAAAAGAGCTGCTATAAATATTGTTGTACATATAGATCCTTTTTGCTTTTGCTTTCTATTTCTTTAGGATATAGACCAAGTAGTGTTATAGCTGGATCAAAGAGTATGCATGGTTTTCTAGCCCTTTGGGCATAGTTCTAAATTGCTCTACAGAATGGTTAAACCAGTTCACAATTCCATCAATAGTGCATTAGTGTTTCAATTTCCCCACATCCCCTCCAAATTTGTCATTTTCCTTTTCTGTCATATTAACCAATCTGATAGGTATGGGGTGGTACTTCAGAGTTGTTTAAATTTGCATTTCTTAGTCTAATAAATTGTAATTTAGAGCATTTTTCCCATATGAGTATAGATAGTTTTGATTTCTTTGTCTAAAAACTGTCTGAGCATATCTTTTGACCATTTATCAACAGGGGGATGGCTCTTATTTCTATGAATTTAACTCAGTTCTCTATATATTTGAGAAATGAGGCCTTTATCAGAGAAACTTCTTGTAAAATTTTTTAACAGTTATGATTACTAACTACATTTCCCTCCATCTTATTTTCCCATTTATCCTACTCTCTCCTTTCACCTTGTCCATCCTCAAAAGTGTTTTGCTTCTGACTACTGCCTTCTCCAATCCACCCTTTCTATCCTCCCTTTCCTTTCTCTTATCCTCTTCCTTTCCTGCTTTCCTGTAGGGTAATATAAATTTTAATACCCAACTGAGTGTGTATTTATTCCATTTTTGAGTCAATTCCAACAGAAGTAAGGTTTAAGCACTCCCACCTAAGTCCCCCATCTTTCTCTCTACTATAAAATCTCTTTCATGCCTCTTTTATGTGAGGTAATTTACTTCATTCTACCTCTTCCTTCTCCCTTATTCTAGTGCATTCTTCTTTCTCACCCCTTAACTTTATTTTTAGAGAACATTTCATCATAGTCAATTCATACCTGTACCCACTATATTTGTATACTACTTCTAACTGTCCTAAAAGAAAGTTCTTAGTAGTTACATCATCTACCCATGTAGAAAGCTACACATTCTAACCTTATTGAATCCTTTATGATTTTTCTTGCCCTATACTTCTCTTGATTCTTGTATTTGAATGTCAGATTCAGCTCTGGTCTTTACATCAGGAATGTTTGACAATCCTCTGTATCATTTAGTGCCCATTTTTTCCCCTGAAGGATTATGCTCAGTTTTACTGGATAGGTGATTCTTGGTTGTAATCCTAACTCCTTTGACCTCTGAAATACCATATTCCAAATACACTGATCTTTTAATGAAGAAGCTATGAAAACTTGTGTTATCCTGATTGTGGCTCCACAGTATTTGAATTGTTTCTTTTTGGCTGCTTAGGATATTTTCTTCTTGACCTAGAAGCTCTGGAACTTAGTCATAGTATTTCCTGGGAGTTTTCATTTTGGAATATCTTTAAGGAGGTGATTAGTGGATTCTTCCTATTTCTATCTTACCTTCCAGTTCTAGAATATCAGAGCAGTTTTCCTTGATAATTTCTTGAAAGACAATATTGAGGCTCTTTTTTTTTAATCATGGCTTTCATGTAGTTCAATAATTATTGAATTATCTATCCTCAATCTATTTTCCAGGTCAGTTGTTTTTCCAATGAAATATTTCACATTTTCTTCATTCTTTTTATTTTGTTTTATTGCTTCTTCATGTCTCATGGAGTAATTAGCTTTGACTTGCCAAATTCTAGTTTTTAAGGGGTTACTTCTTTATTGAGCTTTTGTACTTCCTTTTCCTTTGGCCAATTCTATTTTTAAGGAGTTCTTTTCTTCAGGGAATTTTTTCCATGTGGCCAACTCTGTTTTTTAAGGCATTATTCTTTTCACTGGATTTTTGAGCCTCTCTTACCATTAGACCTATCCTATTTTTAGCTGTTATTTTTGTCAGTATTTTTTGTGCCTCCTTTATCAAACTGTTGGCTCTTTTTGTTATTTTCTTCCATCACTGTCATTTATTTTCCCAATTTTTCCTCTACCTCACTAATTTAATTTTTAAAGTCTTTTTTGAGCTCTTCCAGGAATTCTTTTTGATCCTGAGATCAATTCACATTTCTGTTTGAGACTTTGAGTGTAGTCATTTTTGACTCTGTTGTTTTCTTCTGAGTTTGTGTTTTCATCTTCCCTGGCACCACAGCAACTTTCTATGGTCAAGATCTCTTTTTTGTTTTTGTTTTTTGGCCATTTTCCCAGGTCATTTCTTAATGCTTAGCTTTATATTAAAGTTGGGCTCTGCTCCTGATATAGATAGAACACTGTCCCAAGCTTCAGGGTTTTTTTGTGTAGCTAGTTCTCAGGTTCTGCAAGGTTTCAGTTTTTCCAAGGTAGTGTGATCTAAGGAGAGGTGGCCTATGCTCTGCTCTGTGAGCAACCACAAGCACTATTTTCTGTCCTGGAACTGTGATCAGGGTCCCTACTCCCCTGTAGTCACAAGTTCTGGTCTGCTAGTGCTCTTTTTCACTCTGGGACTATGATCCAGGACTGCAACCCCAACCTGAATGCATCAGAAACCTGTACTCAGTGCCAGAAAAGAGGCCTCTTTAATCTCCTTCTGATCAGTTGTCCAATTCCCTTACCATCTGTGGGCTGAGAGTTTCTGAAGAAGCCACTGCTGTTGCTGATTCAGTCACCTCCAAGGCCTGCTACTGGTTTCCTGTGACTTGGCCTGTACTGGCACTATCTGCATTGTACTGCACTCCATTCTCACCCCAGTGTCACAGAGCTTTTTTGCTGACCTTTTAAGTTGTCTTGGGCTGGAAAATTGCTTCACTTCACCCTTTTGTGGCTTCTGCTGCTTCACAATTTGTTTTAAGCTATTATTTAAGGTTATTTGGAGGGGAATTTGGGACAGCTCAGGCAAGTCCCTGCCTTTTCTCCACCACCTTGACTTTGTTCCCCTGAACAAATATTTCTTAAAAGAACAATTACAAAATCTTAACAACCATCTGAAAGAATGCTCAAAATTACTCATAATAGGAGAAATGCCCATCAAAATAACAATGAGGCCCTGGAGTCAGGAGGACCTGAATTCAAATTCAGCCTCAGACATCACACTTTCTAGCTATGTGATCCTAGGCAAGTCACTTAATCCCAACTGCCTCACCAAAAAAATAACACTGAGATTTTGCCTCACTCCTAGCAAATTGGCTAAGATGATAAAAGATGGGAATAGTCAATTTTGGAGTGGTTGTGAGAAGCTAAGCCTCCTTTTGTTAACTGTTAGATGGATTATGAATGTTGTTTCATTACAATTTTGGACCTTTTGTGATTGGTAGAGTAGCCATTTTGGAAAGTAATTTGGAATTATGCAAATTTAGTGATTTAAATGTCCATCCCCTCTGAACCACAGATTCTACTGTTATCAATGTCCATAAGAAGGTCATTGATAAGAAGAAAGTCTTCATATACACAAAAATATTTATAGCAGCACTTTCTCTGCTAGCAAAAAATTAGAAACAAAATGTGATACATAAATGTAATGGAATATTCCTGTGCTATATAAAAATGATAAATACACAGAAACATAGAAATTCCTACATGAACTGATGCTAAGAGAAGTAAGCACAGTCAAGAAAACAATTAACACATTGACTACAACAATGTAAATGAAAAAGAACAACCAAAATATAAAAAGCAAAATAAAGCAGATGTCAAAATTATGAAGAAAAAGCATGGCCCTCAAGGAAAGGTATGAGAAGATTCCCTCCACACACATCCTCCTCTTGCATATTGTTTCCAGTTTTTTAATGTATTGGTTTTATTCTGATTTTTTTTTCTCTTATTTTTCTTTTTGTCTCAACAGAAATACTCATTGTTATAGGGAATGGATACAGGGGGAATTTAATCAATGTAAAAACAAAAGCTATGCGAGAAGTTTAACCAAAAAAACAAAAAAAAAGATATTCTCCTCAAGATTTAATTGGCTCAAGGGACTAAGGGACAACACTGATGTAACTTTCTGTTTCTCTAAGTGCTAAAATGGTAAGGCATAAAGGGCTAGAGCTCCTCCCTAAGGTCTTTGACTAAAGTCAGGCCAGTAGCCTGACTAATAACAGCATAGGAAAGATGCAATCAGCTGAATTAAGACGACTGCTTTAATGAACATCCTTTCCCTGCTATGACTAAGTGAGCCTCCTTTTGTTAACTGTTAGATGGAATATGAGTGGGTCACTTCATTACCGTCTTGAACCTGAGGTACTCATTCAACCTATCATACTTGGCACTAGGGAACAGCATTTAGACTTCAAAATATATGCAAAACAGTAATCACCAAACTATTTGTTATTAGTGTAAAAATAGAAAAGTGGATCAATGAAACAGCCTAGACAAGGAAGAGCTAGAAATAATGAACTCAACAACCCAGTGTCTAATAAGCCAAAAACCATAACTCATCTAGGAAATAATTAGCTATTCAAAAATAACTTCAAGGAAAACAATCTAGCATAGATTAGTTTTAGGCCACCATCCTGAATCACAAATTCAAAGTGGATATGTGAACTGAATATTAAAGATATTATATAAAAATTAGAAAAGAAGCAGATTATGCACTTTTCAGAGTTATGCTGGGGGAGGAGGGTGAATTATTAACCAAACATGGAATAAAAAGTTCACAAAAGATTAAATATATAATTTTGATCTATTAAATTGAAAACTTTTGCATGAACAAAATGAATATAACTACAATAAGAAGGGAAACACTCTATTGCATTTCCTTGATAAAGTCCTGATATACAAAATATATAGAAATATGAGACTGAAGAAACTTTATGGTATTGTTTCAACCTAGCCCTGCACAGCTTAGAAACCAGACCTGTTGCTTAGAGACCAGATTTATTTAATACTTAACTTAGGACTTCAGGTTATGCTGACCAGAAACACAGTAAGATTCAAAGATTAATGCAAGGAACATGAGGAGTTTTCTCCCATTATGCGTCTCAAGTAAGCCAAGTGTCTTATCTGAAAACTGTCTCCCTGCTGGCCAGTCAATTACTGTTTCTTTGTTCCTTTGTTTGAGTCCTATATAATGTACAAATTATAGGCACTGTGGGGAGCAGTCCACTACTTTTTTGCCTCTCCCCTCTGCTGAATGACTTGATAAGCTTTTTTCTAAATTATTTCAGTTCTTGGTTTTGTTCTCAGTTAACAAGGCCAAAAGCCACCGTCCAGTAGAGAAGTGGTCAAAAGGATATGAAGAAACAGTTCTTACATACTATTAAGATTCTCTCATTGATTCCAGTAGTTCTATCCCTTTTGAGTGTCTGTCCTCTTTTCCCAAATAAAACTAAATGCACACTCTGGAGCTATTCTCCAACATCTTTGTAGACTGGTAGGTCAGGTCCCCAGAAGTTGGCTCCAGATTCTAGGGGTATCCTTGAGGGGTAAGGATAGTTTTCTAATACTATAGCTCATAAGCCTCCACTACTGTGTCCCCACTGCCATGATTGTCAGTGAAATCAATTAGTCAGCCAGATTTAATTAGCTTTTAGAAAAAGGTATTCATTACAATGGTATACAAATACAAAACTTCCCCCCTACCCCCTAAAAAATGTCTGTAACACATTCTCCTACCTGTACATACAGAGTCCAGGGGAAAGTTAGCTTAGATGTCTTGTAGTTTTTCTGATGGGCTCCTTGTGCAGCACTGAATCTGTCTTTCTTATCACATGCAGTATAATCCTAATTTTTCCATACACTAACTACTGATGGTCACTGATAACTCTGTGATACTATGAAAATGCCAATGAAAAGCTGAAGTCCTCAAACCAAAGAGAAGAAACCTAGGTCAAGACTGAGTCATTGCCCTGCTCCCCTATACCTCCTATCTAAATAATTCTTTTTTAAGGATGTAGCTGTAACACTCTCCCCTGGCTCAATACTAGCTCCAATCTCTCATTTTTAAATTGCTCTACTACTTTACCTTTTCTCCAAAGGGAAAGACCAAATCTCTTCACTCAGTCCAAACACATTTCACATGCAGCATTATTCAATGTCATCCAAAAGCTTTCAACGACCTTTTAAACTTAATCTAAAGCCTTTGATTTATTGATTGCTTAATTGAGACATTCTCACCTACAGGATATAACATCTTGTCACCTAGGATGGGGTAAGCGATCAATCAATTCAATAATCCCTACCCTTGCATGAATCAATTCCTTTTGATTCTCCTTTGGTTCTCTCTCTCAGCAGCCTCAATACATCCTGAATTTTAACATTATATTAAAAGACCAATTTATGTTATCATCCTCTGCTACCTTCCCTTGCATTCATCTTTGTTACTTAGATTTTCAAAATCTATATTGATTAGTTTTTGCTCTTATATCCACATAAGTCTCTTCAGATAATTCTTATTCTTTTCCTCAACTGAATTATTTCCCTTTGTATCTTCAGAATTTCATTTTCTGGAGAGTTTCCCTTCCTTTCTGGGTGCCCTTTCCTTTCTGTTTCCCCAAAATCTTACATTCATGTGAAATTATACCCAGCTTTCTTCTCTACCACAAACTCTAAGGGGTAGTGGTCACTTTTCTCCAGTGTTTCCATCATTTTCACCACAGTGATCAATTCTGCTAATGTAAATCAATTCTAATATATAATATACACTTGTTCATTCCTCCACTTTTTGAAGAATGAAAATATCATTAAGACAATTCTGAGAACTTCTTGTCATGAATCACAAAATGGAGAAAGGAAAGTAGAGAATGAATCTTACATCCCCTATCAACAATTGAGTCAGCTGACAATCAACATCCTATCAGCTAGTACAGCATAATATAATTCCTGCTGGATAGCCCAATGCTGGTTGATTGATAACTCAGTGACATTGGTGGAAAGAGAAATGATTCTCTCTACTTACAATTTTATGTGACCATAATTATTTCTGAGGCCCTATTATTCAATTCAACCAATGTTTATTGTCTTTTCATATGCAAAATTCTGTGTTGTGTTTTGGGGCCCTGTTTTTATCAGCACCATGGCCAGCTGCTACAAAGAAGCTGAGCATAGCTGATTTGATCAGCACTCAAATAGCAGTTCCTGAGCCCCCACACAGAAAGCATAAACACTCTGGTGTGGTATTACTGAGGATATTTAGAGAGACGTTTTCTCTCTGAGACGGTTTAGATCTTACACATAAAATCCATAGTGCTAGGCTGAATTAGATATTAAAACTCATAAAGTTGTCATGTGCTGCCACCTTGTGTGGCATGATTATGAAGACTACAATTTCTTTAAGTATCATAATACAAAACAAGAAATGCATGTCTAGGAAAGGTGATGTTTTATCTTTGCAAAATATTCATGCTATTTACATTCCTAAAATAAATAAAACCAAAATATAGTCAAAATAAAAATTTCTTTGAAATGGTGTGAATCAGATGAAATTCTAGTTGCATGAAAGAAGAACAAATTAATAGTATTCTCTTACAGGAATCATCATCTTTTTTGGTAGCTAAGCCTAAAACAAGTTCATGGTTTAAAAACCCAATAAAGGATTTCTGTATCACAAAATCAACAAGCTAGAGAACTAAATATTTTATCCATTCCCCAATAACTATCAACAAACACAAAGAGGAATCATGCATTAGTGATACAGTTGTTTCCAAAGGATAAGAAAGCAAAAAGCCCAATAAGATAATACCTTTATGTATTAACAATGGAGAATTCCAAAACATAAGGCATTTACTCAGAATCCCTCCCTTACCAGCACTATGCCAGCACTTGTGCTTTGGGGTGCAATTAAGGATTTCCCAGGCAACTAGGTGACAGAATGGATGTAATGTCTGGGCCTAAAGAGTCAGGAAGACTCTTTAGACTCAGCATTTGGGAGTTTCTGAAGGAAAATGTGGGAGGGAAGAGGTATTATACTGCCTACAAACTGAAGGTCTACAGAGGTATTGTGCTGACCTTATTGTTGTATGCCTACGAATCAACAGCAACATGCCAGTAAACTTTATAGCTTCCATTTGAATTGTCTTAGGAAGATTCTGAAGACAACTTAGCAAGATAAGGTACCATATACTTGAGTTCCTTTCTCAAACTAAACTGTCAAGCATTCCAACTCTACCACAGGGAGCAATTATGATGGACTGGCCACATTGTTTGAATGCCAAACCTATATGCCTATTTTGCTATTTACTATTTTGCAGATTATTTTACAGACAACTCATATGAGGCAAGCATTCACATGGAGGTCAGAAGAAATGATACAAGAACATTCTCAAAGTCTCTCTGAAGAACTTTGGAATGGGTTGTGTGACATGTGAGACACTGGTAAAGGACTACCCAGCATGGTGTACCTGAATCAAAGAAGGCATTGTGCTCTATAAACAAAACAAAATTGCAGTGGCTCAAAAGAAACATGAGATGTGCAAATTTAGAGACATCTCCACTCCAAATGTTCATGTGGCTATTTGTGTCTAACCTATAGTAGAGACTTCTGAACTCATATTGGTTGGATCAGCTACAGTTGGACACACTGTACCTTGACTCCAACATAGGGATGTCATTTTGGTCCTCTGCAAGAATGAAATTAATTAATGGATTGAGGGGTTTACTTTGCTAAGGAGTAAAGTCACCTCTTCATGTGAGGCAGGGATAAAGGAGAAGATAGTGATAGAAGGCAACTGTGTGATATGAAATGAGAAAAAGGGGAGAAGAGGGAACTCAGACAAATAGCCTGATTTTTTTCTGTAAAATATGAGGCAGAGTTCTCAACTGGGAAGGTTAGGGAGCAATAGGAAGTTTGAGGAAGGATGAATAGGTATTGAAGAGTCAGTGAAGAAAATAAGATAGTGAGGCTGTGTAACAGAAATTTGTAGTGGACCCAGTCAGAATAGTGATGTGATTTTCTTTTTTTTAATTAAACTTTATTTTCAGTTCTTCTCTCTTCCTCCTTCACTCAGTAGGAAAGAAAAATAAAATCCATTAAAATTCATAAACATGCAAAACAAATTTCTGCCATATTCCAAGAAAAAGAAAGAAATAGAAGAAAATATGCTTCAATTTCCACTCTCAGTCCATCAATTCACTTTCTGGAGGTGGATAACATGTTTCAGCATGAATTCTTCAGAATAGTAGTTTTTGTGTCATTGATCAGAGTTACTAAGTCTTCCAGAGTTGACTATTTTTACAATATTGTTGTTACTGTATAAATTGTTTTCTTGGTTTTACTCACTTCACTTTATATCAAATCATGCAAGTTTGCCCAAGATTTTCTGAAAGCATTCCATTCACCATTTCTTATAGCACAATTTCATAACATTCATATACCATAACTTGTTCAGCCACTCCTCAATTGATGGTCATCTCTTCAGTTTCTAATACTTTGCTAACACAAAAAAGAGCTGCTATAAATATTTTTGTACATATTGCCCTTTTTCTCTCTTTTTAAAATCTCTTTCAGATATAGATCAAATAGGGAGGGTGAAAAGTTATGGTGAAAGATTTTAATAGCTTTTGAGGGCATAGTGACAAATTGCTTTCCAGAATGGTTGGACTAGTTCACTGCTCCAACAACAGTGCATTAATGTACTTACTGTCCCACATCCTCTCCAGCATTTGCATTTTTTGTCATCTTAGACAATCTTATGGATGTGAGGTTATAACTCAAAGTTGTCTTAATTGGCATTTCTCTTATTATTAGTGATTTAGTGGATTCTCTCATATGGTTACAAATACTATTGCAATTTTTCTTTTAAAAACTGTTCATATCTTTTGACCACTTATCTACTGGGAAATGGCTAGTAGTATTATGTATAATTATTCATTCTCCCTATATGTTTGATAACAACCTCTTACCAGAGAAACTTCATGCAAAGTTTTCTTTCCATTCAACTATTTCCTTTCTTATCCTAGTTGCATTATTTGCTTTGTGCAGAAGCCTTCCAGTTTCGTGTAGTCAAAGTTATCTTTTTTATTTTTTGTAATTGCCTTATCTCTTCTTTAAGAATATACATTCTACCAGTAGCTGTGAGAGGTACGTGCTCTGCTTTTCTTCTAATTTTTTATACTGTGATCTTTAAGATTAAAATCATTTTGAAGGTATTGTGGAATATGTTATAAAAGCATTTGTCTAACCTTAATTTCTGCCAGACTGATTTCAAGTTTTCTCAGCAATATTTTTAGTCAAATAAGATTTTTTCCTGTGTAATTCAACAAACACTAATTCATTGATTTCAATTATTCCTGATTCTACCTTTTATTGTATACTCTCACTTTTTCAACCAAACCAGATGCTTTTGATAACTGCTGTTTTATAACATAGAGGAAGTGCTAGTCCCCCTACGTCTCTTATTTCTTTTCATCATTTCTTTTGATATTCTAAATCTTTCCTTCCTTTTTCTTATTTCTGTTGCTAGGATTTTAGAACTTTTATCAAATAACAGTTGGGAGAGTGGATATCCTCTCTAATCATATATTTCTTGGGAGAGATCCTAGTGTCTCCATGTCGTATATGAAGCATGCTTTTGGTCTTAGTGAAATGGTTGTCATGGTATTAAAAGAAGGTCGTTCTATAATTGTAGAGTTTTTAGCATAAAAGTATGCTGTACTTTGACAAAGGCTTCTCTGCATCAACTGAGATAAGATAGTTTAGGATGTTTTGGTGTTTAATATTATTAATTACGTCAATAGTTTCCCTATCCATTCCTTGTATAAATCCCACTTGGTCATAATGAGTGATTTCTTGGATATATCACAATAGTCCCTTTGACAAGATTTTGTTCAAAATTTTATTTACCAATAGTTTTCCTTTTGTGCTTTATATTTCAATCATTAAAGAATTTTCAGTTTTCATTCTTTCCCAATTTTTGAGAATATGTGAAGTACTGGCACTAATTGTTCTTGGAAAGTTTAAAAAATTCTCCTGTGAATTCATTAGCACCAGGAGGTTCTGTGCCACCACCCCTCTTTCAGAGGTTCTTTTACAGCTAGATCTATTTCCTTTTCTGAGACTAGGTTATTTAAAATTTCTTCCTGGCCTTCTGACATTTTGGGTATTTTATATTTTTGAAATTATTCCTCTATTTCTTTTCTGTTTTCAGTTTAGTGAGCATACAAGTATGTATAATACTCTGTTTATCCTTTTAATTTCTTGTGCTTTGTTGTAATTTTATCTTGCTCATTTGCTTATTTTAATTGATTTGATTTTCTGATCTGTTCTTTCTAATCAAATTAGCTAAAGATTAATAAATTTTATTAGCCTTTTCAAAGAACCAGCTTTCAGTTTTCTAATTTCTGGTTTTTTATTTCCAATTTATCTATTTCTTTTCTAATTTTAATATCTCCTTATTTATGCTCATTTTGTTGATTTATTGGCTTTCTAATTTTTAAAAATCACATTGAGTTTATTAATCTTCTCTTTTTTCTATTTTATTAAAATATATTTGTAAACACATGATATTTCCCTCGGAAGACTGCTTTAACTGCATCCTGGAAATTTTGATATTATATATATATATATATATATATATATATATATATATATATATATATATATATATATATATTGTTTCATCATGATCATTTCACTTTGTTAATTATTTAATGTTACTATGTTTATTGTTGTTGTTGTTCTTTGACCTACTTAGTATTAGGGTTTCATTATTCAATCTCCATTTGGGTCTGTGTCTTTTGTTTGTGGTCCCTAAACTAGTGCCTATTTTTACTGTTATGTTCTGTAAAGGGTGTATTAACTATTTTTCCATTTTCCATTAATTTTCAATATCTCTGTGCTCTGATATAAGGTCAACTTTCTAGAAGCTCCATGTGATGCAGAGAAATATGTACATTCTTTTGCAATGCCATTCAGACAACACCATAAGATTTTAATGATATTTTCTCCAGCAATTTGCTCAGTTCTATACTTTCCTTTTTATCATTTTGACGGACTTAGCCAAAACTGAGAGATGGAGAGAGAGAGATGTATTGAAATCTCCTGTCACTATTGTATCACTGTCTATGGCTTCTTGTAACTCAGATAATGTTTCCTTTATTAATCCAAATGTGAAGACATTTTGGAGCATGCACATTGTCTACAGTTACTTTCCCCATAATGTAGTTTCCTTTTTTATACCTTTTATTTTTTGAATGTTCATTTTTGTCAAACATGATTATGACTCCTGCTTTTTTGGATTCACTTGATGCATTCTCAACTTGTTTCCACTGACTCAGTTTTTTGTATATGTGTTTTTTAAATATATTTTTAAAAAATGTTTTATATTTGTTTACAGATTGCATCCAATCAGTCACTTTTTTCATTTTATTAGATCGTTTAATCCATTTACATTTAAAATTATGAGTTAGGTTTATACTTTCCTCCATTTCTCTCTAATATTGTCTTTTCCAAATCATGTTTTTCCCTCTTCTCCTGTAAAGAGGGGAAGAGACTACAGTATCTGAAGTTATTTTCAGTAAACACAGTAACAGTTACTTTAGTTTATTCTTTTTTAAGTGGTCCTATTCCTGTTTCCCCTTCCCATTAGTTACTATTTTCCCTTAACAGCTGTTCTATCTCTCTTCTCCCTCTTGTGGCTAAACTGCTTGAAAAATTATCTATCATCATTCATTTTCTCTCACTCTTTTCTTAACTCTCTGCAGTCTGGCTTCTGAACTCGTAATTCAACTGAAACTGCTTTCTCCAAAGTTGCCAATGAGTCAAATCTATTTCAATTATCAATTGCTAAGTTTAATGACCTTTTCTCAGTCCTTCTCCTTCTCAACTTCTCTGCAACTTTTGACACTGTCAACAATCCTATTGTCTTGGATGCCCTCTTCTTTCTAGATTTTTGTGACACCTACTCTTTTCTCATTCTCCTTCTAAATTTCTGACCACTCCTCACTTTCTTTCGATGTATTTCCATCCAGGTTGTGCCCATCAGCCATGGATTTTCCCCAAGGCTTTGATCTTGGTCTTCTCCCTTTGTATAAATGATATTTCAAACCAAATAACCAATTTTGGTTTTAGGAAATGCCTTTGCCACTGCATTGAGGCTTTAGTTTTACAACTATAACACAATTTTATTCAAAATATGCTTCACTCTTGAATTTTTGCAATATTTCATAATCTTGTGTTCATTTATTCTACAGGGGCATTTGGACACAGTAAGTCATATTTACCATTGTTTTCCCTTGAGGATTTCATTATTGATTCTCCAAAATCCCAGTACCCATAATATTTACATTAGTGGTCTTCATATCCTCCAAAGGATTTTCTTCACCATCCAGCAAGTTGAGAACTTTCTTCCTTGAACCCCCAGCAGGGCATACGGGGTTGTGATAATAGAATCATTATCCAAACAACCATATCAGAGAAAACCATCCCATCTCCACATCATTTCTGTTTTATTTACACTAGAAGTTCTTTTGGGTATAGCACAAGATGATAAACAGTCCCCAGATCTTTTCAGTATTACTTTCATTTTTTTCATTGTTTTATTATTTATTTTTACCATTCATTTTTAAATATTTGAGTTTCAAATTTCCTCCCTCCCTCCTGCCCATGATCCACCCAATAAGAAGTCAAACCGTATGCTATCAACTATGCATGTGAAATCATGCAAAAAATTTCCATATTACAAAAAGAAAAAGTGAAAAAATGTATGCTTCAATTAGCACTCAAGAGTTCATCAGTTATTTCTCTGAATGTAGTTAGTATTTTATATCATGGGTCCTTAGGAATTGTCCTGGCTTATTGTATTTATCAGAGTAGTTATGTCTTTCCCAGTTCATCATTATTAAAATATTGCTGTTACTATACGCAATGGTTTTCCTGGTTCTCCTCACTTCACTGTGCATCAATTCAGATAGGTCTTCTTGGGTTTTTCTGAAACTATCATGCTTATATTTTCTTATAATACAATCATATTCCATCATAATCATATGCCACAACTTGTTCAGCCATTCTTCAATTGATGGACATCCCCTCAATACCCAATTCTTTACCATCATGAAATGAGCTGCTAAACATATTTGAACATATGGGTCCCTTTTCTTTTTCTTTGATCTCTTTGGGACACAGATCTAATTACTGGGTCAAAGAGTATGCAGTACAACAGTAAATTAGTGTACCTATTTTTCCACATTACTTCCAGCATTTATCATTTCCCTTTTCTGTTATGTTAGCCAATCTGATAAGTTTGAGATAGTACATCAGAATTGTTTTAATGTGCATTTCTCTAATTATGAGTTATTTATAGCATTTTTCATATGGATACAGATAGCTTTGATTTCTTTTCTTTCTGCAAACTGCCTGTTCATATCCTCTGACCAATCTGATCAATTAGGGAATCACTCTTATTTTTATAAATTTGGCTCAGTTCTCCTTATATTCAAGAATTGAGGACTTTATCAGAAAAAACTTGCTGTAAACATTTTCCCCCAGTTTGTTTTTTTTTCTTCTACTTTTGGCTACATTGATTTTGTTTGTGCAAAAACTTTAATGTAGTAATCAAAATTATCCATTATGCTACCTGTAACCTTGTTTATTTCATCTTTGGTCATAAATTCTTCCCTTATCCATAGATCTGACAAGTAAAATTCTCCATGCTCCTCTAATTTGCTTACAATATCATCCTTTATGTCTAAGTATATCTTGGTATATAGTGTGAGATGTTGATCTACAACTGGCTTTTGTCATACTGCTTCCCAATTTTCCTAGAAACTTTTGTCTAGTTCAGTTCTTGCCCCCAAAGCTTGGATCTTTGGGCTGAGCTAACATTGAATTAGTATGGTCATTTACCGCTGTGTACTGTGTACCTAACCTATTCCACTGATCCATCATTATTTCTTAGTCTGTAGCAGATTGTTTTGATGATTACCACTTTGTAATAGTTTGAAATCTGGTACTGCTTGGCTGCCTTCCTTCACATGTTTTCATTGACTCCCTTGATATTCTGGATCTTTTGTTCTTCCAGATGCATTATTTTTTCCAGATGTATAAAACAATTCTTTGGTAGTATGACTAGTATGGCACTATATAATTAATTTAGGTAGAAATGACATTTTTATTGTATTGGCTCAGCCTCCACAGGAGAATTAATATCCCTCCAAATATTTAGATCTGTCTTTATTTGTGTAAAACTTGTTTGAAATTCTGTTCATATAGTTTCTGGATTTCTTATGACAGGCAAACTCCCAAGTATTTTATGTGGGTTTATTTTATATCATGTAACTCTGCTAAAGTTAATTGTTTCAGATAGCCTTTTACTAGATTCTCTAAGTATATCATCTGCAAAAAGTGATATTTTAGTTTCCTCATTGCCTATTCTTATTCTTTCAATTTCTCTTTCTTGCCTTGGTCCTGGAAAATATAGTTAGCATTTCTAGTATAATATTGAATAATAGTGGTGATAATGAACATCATTGTTTCATCCTTTATCTTATTTGGAAGACTTCTGGTTTATCCCCATTACAGATAATGCTTGCTCTTTGTTTTAGATACTACTTCTTGCATGCCCAATTTACTGATCTGCTCTTTCACTCTCTTATTGATGTAAAAGTTTAGAGGTACAAATTTTGCCTTAAGTACTGCTTTGGCTGCATCTTTACAAATTTTGGCATATTGTCCCATTGTTGTCATTCTCCTTAATGAAATTATTGTTTCTATGACTTTTTTTCTTTGACCTATTCATTCTTTAGGATTATTTAGTTTCCAATTAGTTTTTAATCTCTGCTTCAAAGGCCCTTTACTGAATATAATTTTTATTGCTTTATGGTCAGAAGAGGTGCATTTAATATTTCTACTTTTCTGCATTTGTCTCTTTGCCCATAGTCAATCTTTCTGGATGGTAATGTACAAATGAGAAAAAGGCATACTCTTTCTAGTCCCATTCAGTTTTCTCCAGAGATCTATCATATCTAACTTTTCTATAATTCTATTCATCTCCTTAATGTCTTTCTTATTTCATGTTTAGATTTATCCAGTTCTGAGAGGGAGATTCCCCCTTTAGTACACTGTCTATTTCCTCCTGTAATTCATTTAACTTTTCCTTTAAGAATTTGGATGCTCTGCCATTTGGTGTGTGTGTGTGTGTGTGTGTGTGTGTGTGTGTGTGTGTGTGTGTGTGTGTACAATATTTACTATCAGTATTACTTCATTATCTATGGTACCAAAATGTTATTTCCCCGTGTATCTCTTTTAATTAGGTCAGTGTTTACTTTTGCTTTTTCTTTGATCATGAATGCTACCCCTGTCTTTTTTACTTCAGCTGAAGCATAATAGATTCTTCTCCAGGACCTTATTTTAACTCCCTCTGTGTCTCTCTGTTTCAAGTGTGTTTCTTGCAAACAACATATTGTTGGATTCTGGTTTCTAATACATTCTGCTATCTGCTTCTATTCTGAGAGTTCACCCCATTCACTTTCACAGCTATGATTACTGTGTATTTTCATTTAATTTCTTCTATTTATCTTTCTCCCTCTTTTTTACCCTTTTCCTCCTCAAGTCTGTTTTGCACCTGGCCACTGTCTCTTTAGTCTATCCTATCACCCACTCCCTTTCTCTTATACCCCTCCCTTCCTGCTTCCCAAGTGGGCAAGATAGATTTCTGTGGCCAATTGAGTGTGTCTGTGTGTATATGTGTATTCTTCCATTTTTTAACCAATTCTGATGAAAGTGAGGTTCAAGTGTTACCCACAAACCCTCCCCATCTTCCCCTCCTCTGTAAAAGCCCTTCTTTGCACACTTCATTTATACGAGAAAATTTTCCCCATTCTTCCTCTCCCTTTCCCCTTATCCTAGTGTATTCCTCTTTTTCACCCCTACATTTTTTGGAGATTATCCCAACATAATCAACTCACACCTGTGCCCTCTATGTAGCTTGCTTCTAACTTTCTTAATAATGAAAAGGTCTTAGGAATTACATGTATCACTTTCCCATAAAGGAATGTAAACCGTTTAACCTTATTAAGTTCCTTATAATTGTTCTTTCATGTTTACCTTTTTATGTTTCTCTTGAGTCTTGTGTGTGAATTTCTAATTTTCTATTTGACTTTGGTCTTTTCAACAATGCCTGAAAGTCCTTTATTTCATTAAATATAATTTCCTCCTGAATGCTTATGCTGTTTTGATGAGTAGGTGTTTATGGGCTGTAAATCTAGCTCCTTCCCCCTCTGGAATATCCTTTTCTAAGCCCTCTGCTCCTTTAACGTGAAAGCCACTAAATCCTGTGTGATCCTCACTGTGCCTCTGTGATACTTGAATGGTTTCTTTCTGGCTGCTTGAAATATTTTCTCCTGAACTTGGGAGCACTGAAATTTGACCATAATATTCCTAGGAGTTTTAATTTTGGTATCTCAGTAAGTAATCAGTGGATTCTTTTAATTTCTAATTTACCCTATGGTTCTAAGCTATCAGGACAATTTTCCTTTATAACTTCTTATAATATAATGTCCAGGCTATTTTTTTATTGTTGCTTTCAGGTAATCCAATAATTCTTAATGACTTATGCTCTGTCCATTTTCCAGATCAGTTGTTCTTCCAATGAGATATTTCACTTTTCTTCCTGACATTCTTTTGATATTGTTTTATTGTTTCTCAATATATAATGGAATCATTAGCTCCCACTTTGGCAATTCTAATTTTTAAGGCATTGTTTTCCTATTTTGTACCTCTTTTTTCCACTTCTATTTTCTACTTTCCAATTCTACTTTTTTTTGGAAGGGGAAAGCAAGGCAATTGGGGTTAAGTGACTTGCCCAAGGTCACATAGTTAGTAAGTGTGTCAAGTGTCTAAGGTCAGATTTGAACTCAGGTTCTCTTGACTCCAGGGCCGGTGCTTTACTCACTGTGCCACTGCACTGCCCCCCAATTCTACTTTTTAAAGAGTTCTTTTTCTCATTGAATTTTTGTCCTTCTTTTGCAATTAAGCCAATTCTGTTTTTCAAAATGATATATTCTTCAGTATTTTTTGTGCTTCTTTTACCAAGCAAGTAATTCACTTTAATTGCCTTGTATTACTCTCATTCCTTTTCCCAAGTTTTCCTCTACCATTCATATTTGAATTTTTAAATCATTTTTCTTTTTGCTCTTTCTTTGCTCTTCCAGGAATTCTTGTTGGGCTCATGTAAAGTGGTTTCTTTTTCCCTTTGAGATTTTCCTTATAGCCCTTTTGACACTGTTGTTTTCTTCCGAGTTTGTGTCTTGCTCTTCCCCATCACCACAGTAGCTTTTATGATCAGGTTCCTTTATGTTAAAATTGAGTTGGGCTCAGTGGGAAGGAGAAGTTGGGGGGCGGGTAGGAAAACTGTCCTAAGCTTCAGGCTTTTTCAAGCTGCTTGCTGTTTCCACATCTAATTGTGGAGGACTGTTTTTTTGTTTGTTTGTTTGTTTTTACTTCCAAGGTGCTATGATCTGCAGAGAGGTGTGGCCATTCCTCTCCCATGACCAAAAAGTCTGAGAATTGTTATTCTATATTATTTCATTTAGTGAACTCATCAGCTTCCACAGATTTAATTAAGTTCTATATGCAAATGATTATTAGATCTATATACCTAGCCCTAATCTATATCCTGACCTCCAGTCTCAAATCTCCAACTGTGTATTAGATATCTTAAACTATATACTCTGTAGACATATAGCCTATAGACATACAGACTCCATATGTCCAAAACTGAAAAAATCCTTCCCCTCTTCCTCATTTCTCTATTACTGTTGAGGGTATCAACCATCCCCCCAGTCACCTAGGCTCACAACCTCAGTTATCCTTGATTCCTCATTCTCTCACTCCCTTCTATCACATCCAATTTGTTGACAAATTCTATCAATTCTACCTTCGGAGCATCTCTTGCATATGTCCCTCCACTATCCCCTAACACTGCTCCATCTTGGTGCAGGCCCTCATTATCTCATGTGAAATACTGAAATAGCCTTCTAGAATGCCTCTCTGACTCCATGTCCACTCTCTACTCAGCTACCAAAGTTATCTTCCTAAAGCACAAGCGGAACCATGCTAAACCCACGTTTGATAAATTCCAGGGGCTCCCTATTACCTCCAAGATCAGATATAAAATCCTGTTTGGCTTTCACAACCCTTCATAACCTAAATCCTTTCTACATTTCCAGTCTTTACACACTTTATTCTCCTCCACGTACTCTATGATTTAGTGGCACTGGCTTTCTCATCTTTTCTCTCACATAAGGTTTCCTCTCCTGACTCCACACATTTTCACTATTTCTCATAGTTGGGATTTTCCTTGCCTCCACCTCCCAGCTTCTGCAGCTTCCTTTGAGCCTGTTAAAATCTGACCTTCTGCAAGAAGCCTTTATTAGTCCCCCTTAAACTTAATGCCTTGCCTCACCCTGTAATTACTTTGTATTTCTAATTTGTATATAGTTGGTTTGTGTCTCTACCATTAGAATATGAAGTCCTTAAGAGTGGAACCTTAATATCATCAGGGTTCAGCATAATTCATGGCACTTAATGCTTATGAAATGCTTACAGACCAAAAGACCTCAACAATATATCCACTCTGATCATTGTACAGGGAGGTCTTATTTTGGGTATTGTCAAATTAAAGATTATTGATGTACTTGCTTAACTGGATTGAAATTCAGTATCCTGCTTCCTTATATTAAGCTTTCATTGCCTTAATCTAAAATAATTATCCTATAATTATCATACTGATTGAAAGCACAATAAATGAAATAGGAAACTAGACCATGTATCATACTGAAGGACCATAGTATATTTTGAGTTACATACTTGATTTCTAGATGTTATATATTTGTTTTCTCCTGAAATATTTTCAGGATTCCAGCTATTGGCAGCAATCTAACATGAATTGAAATGATCCATTTCTCAATCACTGTTCTAGTATATTCACATAGAATTTCAGTATCTCAAATACTAGAAGTTTTCAACACCTCAAATTAAATTAGGGTTCTCCTATTGACTTAGAGCAATATAAAGGAAACAAAAATAAGCTAGTTGTTTTTATGTCATACTCCAAGTTTTACAGAACAAATCCTTTTATCAAGGGGATTTGTTCTGTGAATTTTGGATTCAGTTAAAGGGCCACACTTAATAAAAGGATTTGTTCTGTAAAACTTGGACTCAGTCAAAAGGCTGCACCCAAGGACCTGGAAGGCCACAGGTTCCCCACCCCTGTTTTGGAACGAAAATTTACTAAAGTAAATTTGGCACATTCCTTGAGTATGGCATAAAAACAACTAGCTTATTTGTGTTTCCTTTATATTTCATTTCCTTAGTTTGAAACTGAGCTATGCTTCCCATTCAGAACTACATAAATCAAATGTGAATTGGTTTTCAAATAGTAAACTCAAAGCATGTACCATATGTCTAGTCATATATTCATATTTCTCAGTTATTTTTGGTTCCTTCTTGTTTTTACAGGATTCTCACTATTGGCAGCTATCAAGAACTGTAATTCTTCATTGGATAATGACTCAGTGTCTTTCTATACCTGCACTGGATTTCAGTATCTTGATTTCTAGTAACAAACTTTCTCTTAGTCTGAAATTCAAACCAAATGGCAATAAATTGTTCTCTAGACCATATATCACTTCCAGGGAATGTGCCATTAAAAAAAATATGTATCTAGGTTTCTAAAAAGTTGTATTGAGCGTCTTCAGCAGGGGTTTCATCATCCTTTAAACTACTTCTTGAATTGAGGGACAGCAAAATAGGCCAGGCTAGGAGACTCTGAGACCAAGCATCTACCTAGACCACAGAAATCTTGATAGCAAGGGTCATGACCCTACAAATAGGGAAGGATATTTAGCTATTGAAGTTAAGGTAGAAATGCAGAGTAGAGGGTCTGGAAACTCAACTGCTGTATGGAACAGGTTGGCATATTAAACACCTGTCTCCTCTCAAAATGAAAGTAGTAACTACCTGCACAGAACACTGCATACGCTATCAGCCATGACACTTGTCAGTTGATTTTGCTTTGCCAATTTTTAATGGAAGATGGTGTTAAGGAATTGTGATATTAACAAAACATCAAAAATTAAACAGAACTTCTGGGGAACACACACCCCCTTTTCCATTTGCATTGTGCTGCATACTGCCACTGCTCTCCCCATCTGTCTTCTGACTCGCCCATCGTAACTAAAATGAAAATTTCTGATTCCACTACCTGGAGTCGGAACTAGGGTCAGAATTTGAGTGTGATTGACTCCATAAGTGATGAATAAGCAACTAGTATAAGGGGGTGTTCCTCAATATCTAGCTACTTATCACCACTTTGCTCTTCCAGTAATATGCCAGAATACTGAGAAATGTTAAGACTGATGGCTTGGCGATTACTAAGACATCCTGAAGTTTTCCAAAGTAACGCAAGTACATGTCCTCTGATCCCCTTTTTTCCTCCTCACACATTCATCTTTTGTACTTGTTCCTCTCCCATTTTTTCCTCTCACTCTGGGTCCTTCCCTCCTTCCCTTTTCTTCCCAACCATCTTTGCTCTTTGTGTACATTCTTTTAGTTATAGATCCTTAAACCCTGGATTAATTGCAACTTTCCATGACAAAATTAAAACATTTGTTTTTTTCTCTTCATAGCCTTCTCATTCTATCTACTTTTCCCATTTTCCTTTTCTTCTCCAGATTATTAGTTTCTCCTTCCCTCTTGCTTTAGGCTCAGTCCTCTGTAGTTAAAACAGCTGTCCTTCCCTCAACATTGGATGAAGCTTTGTTAGCTTCTCTGATGAGAAAGGGTGTTTTCTGTTTCCATGGATGAAATTGTTAACAAAGGGTGGTTCATTAGTTGGGTCTCAGTGGCCATGTGCCTCTACTGATTTTCACAAGTGTCCTCCCCAGCAAGTATCTATTGCAAAAAATTAAAATTAAAATAAAAAAAGTGGTGCACTATTTTGTGCTCCTCAACTTGTCTGTAATACTGACAGACTGAGGAATTAGCAGAGAGAAGTGTCTCAAATAGCTATGATATTTACTCAAGGACAATGAAACAAAGAATGGGGGGGGGGGACAGAAGGGGGCAGTGTCAGGGGAAGAACAATGCAACATCTCTACCTGTCATAATTTGTGAGTTCTTAATTTATGTAATACAGTTGAAAGCAATTAAATTGTATTTCTTTTTAAAAAGTTTAAAATTTCATTAATTTTTATTCTATTTCTCCTAATTTCTTCAGCCTAATTTAGCCAGACTTTACTATCATACACATTTGTGTATACAAATAAATTAATTCTGGAAATTGAAAAGAGACACAGCACTACAATCATTTTGTCAGGTCATATTGAATATGCAGAAAGAAAATTCTGTTAAGGTTTCTTTTTATTTTCAAATGAAGTAAGACATTTTTTTGTATCAAAGTTATCTTATTATAAACTAAATATCTAAATGACTTGTAGTAGATATCTTTTTGTTGTTCAGTCATTTCAGTTGTGTCCAACTCTTCATGGTACCATTTGGAGTTTTCTTGGCAAAGATACTGGAGTGGTTTGCCATTTCCTTCTCCAGCTCACTTTACATAAGTGAAAACTGAGACAAAAAGGGCTGTGACCAGGGTCACACAACTAGTAAGTGTCTGAGGTCACATTTGAACTCAGGTTTTCCTGACTCCAAGCCTGGTGCTCTATCCACTGCACCACCTAGCTGCTTTTACTGGTACACAAATACTGTTACACTATCTTAAGCCATTGTAGTAGAAATTTGTATTTATGTGCTTAATGCATGTGTGGGGGTGGGAGAGGGGGAATCCTACTTCATAGTAAGGTGAATATCCTACTATAATGTAACATAATAATTTAGCAGTCCTATTCTATAGGTGGGTTATCTCAATACCAGGCTCAAAGTAAAACTGGATCAGGCACCTTTATAAGGTCTACCTAGAATTGGATCCCAAGGGCTATCTAATCCAATGCACTCATTTTATAGGTAAAGAAACTGAGGCCCCCAGAGGTTAAGCGATTTTCCCCAAATTACAGGGGTAGCATCTTGAAAACTTGGACACAATTCCTGTGGCTCCAGAACCAATGTTCTTCCCACTACACCGTGCTGACTCCAATTCCACAATTAAAATAAACATAAATGGACCAAAATCATTGTATAATATCTGTATTGCTGGACTATAGGTAAGTCTACACACATACAGTTTGAATGGGGTGTAGGGGAAGGGGTTGGGGAGGGACAGCGGTGTTCAGATCTGAGGTTTTATCAGTGTGGGGAAATCCCTCTTCACTGATGCATGATCATCAATTTATACACAACATAGTATTGGAGAAGCCTGAGGCACCGAGAAATTACATAATTTGTCCATGATCACATACATCTAGCATATGTCAGAGACAGGTCTTCCTGACCCTACTATACCATGCTGCAGTTTGAATTAGATCATTTGAACACTAAAATGTCAATAGAATACAATCTTTGAATTTCCACAGACACATGTATGTATTTAGTTAAGCCAAAAAGGATTTTTTTAAAAAACCAGGCAAATATCTTTCATCATTAGCAATTTATATTAATATCCAAAGTTTGGTTGCTTATCCTGACACAAATATTGCTAGCTGAGAAAACAAAAGGTTCAATGGCTACAATGTTATTGTCCAACTTACCTTTTTTTTTTTCAATCAAACACAAAAGTACTTTAAGTTTGCAAAGCACTTTACAATTATTCTCTTTTTACCCTCAGAACAACCCTGTTTGGGAGGCAAGTGCTATTGCCACTCTCATTTTACAGATGAAGAAACTGAAGTTCTCAGAGGTTGTTAAGTGACGTAATTAAATATTTGAGGTCAAATTTAAATTCAGTTCTTCCTGATTCCAGGCCCAATTTTTATTCGTTGTACCATTTGGTTGTCTCACCTTACGTCTGAGATGTCACTGATGTGAAATGTGGAAAAGGGTTATGTAGTAAATTTTTGTTTAAAGGAGTCTTAAGGTCACTTGATTACAAGTCCAGTGATAGGTTAGCTAAATAGAATCGCATTTCAGTTTGAGGCAGGTAGTTGGTACAGGAGATGGAGTTGGGACTTGGAGTTAGGAAGACTTTAATTAGATCCTACTTAAAACTTATTAGCTGTGTGATGGTGGGCAAGTCATTTATCTTCTCCCAATCTGTTCCTTATCTGTAAAATATGGATAATAGTAGTGCTTACCTTCCAGGGGTGTTGAGAGCATCAAAGGAGACGATGTATGTAAAAAGTGCACAGCAAACTTTAAAGCCACTATATAAATGCTATTATTATAATTATATAATTTATTATAATTTAGCTAAAGAAATTCATGTTCCAGCACTGCTGTCCTATAAACTATTCAAGCAACGCCAATTGAAACTGTCACATTTAAAAAATAATAAAACATATACCAATTATAGGTGATTGTGACATTTTTTAACTACTATGCCAAATAATGGTATTTTCAAAATACTGAATTCAGATCAGATTTAGGGCTATAATACTAATAGGTAACACCCAGTGCTTTAAAGATGGCAAAATGACCTACATAGATTATCTTAGATGATGCTCACAACACTATGATATAGATATTATTTCCATTTTACAAATGGGGAAACTGAGGTCAAGAAGTTACGTGACTAGCCTAGGGTCGCACAGCTAGTCAGAGCCAAGACTAAAACTCAGATCTTCCTGATTCCTGATTCCAAGTCTAGTTTTCACTACACCGACACTTAGCTACTTCTATTAACAGTTACACCAAAGTAACCTTTTCTAAATGTCCTGTATATTACTCCTTAGAGAGCAAGGTTACAGAGGAAAAAACACAGGCATTGCAGTAAGAGGGCTTGAGTTCAAATCCTACTTAAAATTTCTGTGTCACCTTATGTAAGTCACTTAAATCATGGAACTTAGTTTTTTCATCTATAATATGAAGGGTTGGACTAGATGGTCTTTGAGGTCACATATGACAGCTCTATGATCCTGCAGAGCCAACTTCAAACATAAATACAGTTTAGGTTGTTGGGGATTTTTATCTTTTTTTTTTTCCTAACTTATTAGTCTTCAACTAATATGATAAATATTTATGACTTAAGTTGGGTACAGGTATAATAGAAATCATCTCACATTCCTTAGTCCCACAAACCTAGGTTTAGGAAATTCTCCTTATAAACTTCTAGTAATCCCAATCCAAAATGTGAACAAGTCCCATCAATAGAGATCACCTTCCTTGTTTTACAAATATCTATGTCCATTTATTATTTCTAAATCAGATGAACTAAATTGCAAAGTGAAAACTCTTTAAAAATAGCAACATTTTCCATTAAAGTCCCTCAACCCTAGAAAGTCAACAGAGTGTCAGATACTGCCACTACTACCAGAGGAAAAATCATGAAATAAGCATGCCTTATTTTTGATAACCCTTACAACAAAGACCCAGTCCCTTTGGGCTTTTCAAGGTCTTTCACATTAATATCTACATTTTGAGGCTTTTCTAAATCTTTTTCTCCATAAACTTTAGCTATCCTGTGCTTCATTCCTTCCAGACTTCTAACAGCTAACTAATCTGTTAAACTAAACTGTGCCAATGTCTGTGCTCAGACATGTATTTTACCAGTGGCCATACAGAAAGCAGTTCCATTTTTTTTTTCATTCCAACACTTAAGTGCTATTGGTGCATTAAATATGCAAAAAATTAATGGTGGAAATTTTAGCCACAAAGAGCAGGTTAATGAGGGAGATATTTTTTGTACAAGCGGGGCTCAGTGACACTCTCAAATTGCAAAATGAAGAAATGGCTTCTTGAGTTGTACACTTTGCCAGCCCTGGTTATCATACCCACTAGCTTCCAAGCTCTTTTCTGCTCCTTTCTTCCATAACATAGTCCTTTCCCCATATCGTAATGCTCTAGTCCTACTGCCTTCCCGACAAGATGTCACTCCACTTGACTCAAACTAACTTTAACCAATGTTCCCAGGGCTCTGGATGAACTTAAATAAAATAAAAACTAGACAGCTTATTGAACTGTGAATATCACTAAAAAATTCAATTTTCCTAATACAGGAAATAAATTTTCAAATAAAATCCCGTTGATTTTCTTGGCAAGAAAGTTAGTAACAAAATCATTTTCAGTTAGGACTCAAAGTCATTTTTTTTCAATCTAGGGCTCTTTACACTAAATGCTAAGCTTCTTTACCAGTCTAAGTAGAAGCCCTCTTAAGATTTGTCAACTGTTAACCATTTTCTCCTGAGAGGTTTTTCCTACCCAAGTTACCCTACCTTATCGATTAGAAGTTGCCTGTCACGTTAAAGAGTTAGAGGCCTGGAAATGGCAAGAGAACTTGTGCTGGCCTGATCTGCTTATGAATGAAGCATTTATGCTTATGTTCCTTGATAATTAATGAATTTGTCACAAATTTTTCCTCTCCTACCAGTCCTATATCCATAATGTGCTATCCCCAATTCCACATTTCAGGAACTAATTCTATATGATCAATAGACAAAATAAAGGAAGATTCTTGGGATAATCTAAGAGCACTCCCCCTCAAAAGTGAAGATGAAAACAATTTCAATAAAGAGACATTTTGATCTAAGCTTCTTCATTCACCATCATCAAAGCTGATTTACTGATTTTCTAAATACCACTTTTTCAGTCTTCTCATATTTTGAAGGCTTAAGCCTTTTTCCACTATTTTGATCCAGTTGTTATAATAGTGAACATTTGAAAGCAAAATCTTTGTGGAGTTCTTTGAAGCATTCCTAAAAAGAAATGTTATGGGAATAAAAAACTTACCCTATATATTAAAATTGGAAACCGAAGTTCACTGAAGTCAGTGAATATACAATTCAGTTAGTATTTATTGAGAAGCCAAAAGTAGATGGCCCCATATTAGACTCTATGCCATTTGGATACAAAACAAGACACAGGATCACCGGCTTCATGAGACACATGATCTAATTAATACAATAAAGATTAGAAACAATAGGAAGGTTACAGATTAACTCTTAGTTATCAGTGTTACTGGAAGAAAGCAGTGGCATTGGTAATCCTAAATTCATTTATAAAATGTATTTGGATTTGGAATTAACAACACTAAATAATGAAGCTTCAGTGCAAGTTAATAGTCACAAAGTCACAAACACTTAAAAACATTGTTACTGACTCTTGCTATTATTTTGGGTCTTCTGTTTCTTTCTTATTGTGGTTCGAAGCCTTCTTAATACCAATTTGTCAGACAGAAGCATATCATCCTGCTGTTCCAAGTAATCTAGTAAATTCTCAGTCCATTCAAGAGCTGATTTATGGCTAATGTGCCTTTGTGAAATAAGCTCTGTTTCCTCTACATCCTCATTTTTACCTGAGTGATCAGCTTGGTCTACCTGGCCCTGTGTTCCTTCACTATCTGTTAAAACATCATAACTCGGCTCAGTATTCTCAGCTTCAAACCAGTCTTCGATGTTTTCAATATCGACATTTTCACAACCTTCTGTATGCTGTAAAACTGTAGCTAAGTTAGCTGCTAAAATAGCTCCCTCATCAAAGTTCAAGCCTATATTTTCCTCACTACCAGGGAAAAGCTTATTCCATGCTCTTGTAATGGTCACTGATTTTATCATATTCCATGCCCTTGACACTTCATAAATAGCATCTAACACAGTGAGGTTCTTCCAAAACATTTTAAGGTCGATACCTTCATCCATGTACTTCTGAAAAAGTCCTGCTCGGTAATACCTCTTCACTGTGGCTAAAATTCCTTGGCTCATAGGTTGAATTAAAGCTGTCACATTAGGAGGCAAATATTTCACAAATATTTTACCATCATCTGAACTCAAGATTTCTTCATCTGGATGGGCTGGTGGAAAATCCAAAAGTAATACTGCTTTTTCCAGCAACCCTTTGGATTTTAAATTCTTTCTTACCTGTGGCACAAAATTTTTGTCAAACCATTGCCTGAAAACAGGATGTTCTATCCACGCACCTTTTTGACTGAAGTAAGAGACAGGGAGGTTGGAAGGTTCAGTTCCTTTAAATGAACGGGGTTTCTTTGCTTTCCCCACTACACAAAGATTAAGTTTGTGTAAACCAGTGGCATTAGCGCAACACATAATGATGATTCTCTCTCTGCTTGATCTATACCCAGAAGTACTGTGTTCTGTTTCAAAAGCTAATGTCCTTGATGGTAGACACTTCCAAAATAATCCAGTTTGGTCAGCACTATAAATCTGCTCTGGTTGAAGATTCTCTTTTTCAACAAATTCCCTGAAGTTGCAGCAAAATTCACTGGCTGCTGTTTCATCCCCACTTAACTTTGTACCTTGACCAGCAACCTTCGGAATGCCGTGTCGCTGTTTAAAACGGGTTAGCCAGCCAGATGATGCATTAAAATCACCTTCCATCCCCAAAGCATCAAAGAAGAATTTTGCTTGCTTCGCACAAATTGTTCCAGATACTGGAATCCCCTCATTTCTTTGCTGGTTGAACCATTCTATCATGACCCTATCAAGTTCCTCATATGTTGATGACTTCATAGATTTACGTTTGGATACACCACTTGTTGGATCTGAACTATTTGCATAAGTTATAATTCTCTCTTTGTTCTTTTTTATATCCCGAACTGTTGATTCGCCAATCCCATAAACAACTGAAAGTCCTTTGAAAGAGCTACCTTCTTCAAGTTTCTTTATAATGTCAAGTTTATCTTTAATTGTCAACACTACACGCTTCCGCTTTCCAGACATTTTAACTGTACGTTTATACAATCAACAGATGGGATCCTAACCTTACTTATTTCCTGAGTTCTTGGCAATTCAGAACTTCTAAGACAGCGGAAAATAGATAATAGAATTTTAGTCTCTTTTTCTCTTCTTCACTCCTGAGACTCAGTGTGGCAGTAAGAAATATACAAGCTTTTGATAAATGCTTTTTTGATGAAAATGTTTTCTGAGGCTGGAAATTTTACTCTCAAAGCCCAACACTAAGGAACCTGGCAAGAAATGCTATCACTTGCCAAAAGAAGTTTCTTTTAAAAATTTTCCCAGTTTCCAATTATAGCCAAGACCTTCTACCTGGTACCTCTTTGCTTCTCAATTCAGTATGTGCTACCTTCTTAGACTGGGTGTTGGGGGAGAGGAAGGGGAGATTTGGGAGTAACAATGCTCTACTGTTTTTTACTACAACGATTTAATTTAGCTGGACTTCCCTTCCCGAAGAGAAATCTAATTTAATAGAAAATTTTGGACGGTCTGGGGCAATGACTTGGAATATAACACTCAAAATGTGCTGGGAGAATTTTCCTATTTTTTTATGTGATCTAAAAGTATATCAGGTTCTAGTCAAGAAAGACTTCCTAGAGAGGATGGGATTCCTGCCGGGGTGATATAGCTTGGCATAAGATCATATAGGAAGCAGAGCATGTTTCCTAAAGGTTATTTGAATGGTTATTGTTTTCTGAAGGGTAAGAAATGAAAATTTAAAAATAAGATAGTTGAAAAGAAACAAGTGGAGGGCTTTGTCAACTGCAACTAGACACTTATGACAAGCGGGCCACGGGAGAGTAGGGAAAAGGGGTTGTCACCTGGCCAAACAGGTAAGCATCAAAGACAAGTTTGGTAGCACACAAAAGACCTGCAGGGAAAGGATAAAGGTGGAAAGACCAATGAGGAAGGTGTTACAAAGATCCAGGAGAAAGGTGATCCTCCGTGGGCCAATTCAGGTCTGAATACAAACTCTGAGCCTCCAAGACCTAAAGAAAAACACCAAAAACACGGTTCAACGTCAGTGTCAGCGGCATTTACCGTAATTATCATCACTGCGCGCAATAACTAGAGGACTAAGGCTACCACAAAGCATAACACTCACCAGCCTGATGCCTACATCAGACTGAGGTCGCGGGCACGAGCAAGGAGCGGGCACGGGCGCGGGCACGGCGGGGCGGACGGGCCTAGGGCGCCTACCTCCTCGGGCCAACGAGAGGTCAAGGGGAGCCCCCCCGGCCCGCACGAACGGCTCTGCAGGGCCCCGCCTCCCCGCCGGGCTGCTGGAGGGGACAGGCAGATTCCTCTTCCGCGGAGGCCGAACACCCGCAGTGAATTCTAGTTGCCCTGGAATCCGGTGAGCGTCCTCCTCCGCGCACCGGGGGCTAATAGAGGGTAAGCCTCCGGAGAAGCGCTCACTGACGCAAGCTCGACGTGGCCGCCGGAGCCGGAAGACGCTGGATTAGGGGTGCGCGCCCCCGAGGACGAAAGGGCGGGGCCGGTTCGTCTCCCTCTGCAGACTGGAGGCCCCGCCCACATCCGCCTGTCATCGAAGGGGCGGGGCCGGGAGGAAGCAATGCGCTCGCATCCCGGCGGGAAGACGCGGAGAACTCAAACAAACACTGCTGGGCCCGGCAGCGGAGGGGTGAGCGAAACGTAGCGTCACCGAGAGGCGGGGCCGGCGGGCTGGGAGCGCGCGTGCGCATGAGGCCCCACTCCCTCCATCCTTTTCTCCTGCTTTGGGTTTCGGTGACACTTGGGAGATTCAGGCAGGTAATGAATTAAGTGGAGTAACAAGAAGGGGGGAAGGCTACCAGAAGGCCCTAATTCCGCTTCTCTAAGCGGAGTGTTGGAGAGTGGCCCAGAAATGGGAGGGGGAGAGCTGAGAGGGTCTCGGGCGCTCTCCACGGTCCCTCCTTGGGGTCCATCCTAGAGACTGGCCGGGCACCGAACCTGCACCGTGCAGACGACACGTCCTCTTTCTTGCATAGCAGACGGAAAAAAAAAAAAATCCCTCGCATTCAACATCAAAGCAGGGCGCCCCCAGCCTGTCTCCAAACTGGAGAATAGCGGGCGAACATAGACTATAGATAATGATAATTATAGAGGAAGATGCTCTGTTATGGACCGTGGTTACGATTACCGACGGGCTCTGGCTCGGGTCCCTCCTGGAAGTCCCCAAAGAACCCCGACACTGCCCTCTGCTTACATCGCTGCCCGGGTCTGGGGGCTTGAGGACCTAGCCCTTGCAGCCTTATGTATTGGGGACGGGCGTTGCGCTGCGTGCGCAGCTTTGGAAGGCAACCGGGGGATCCCGTTACATGCGGCTCCCCCAATTATCTCTTTAAAATTTACCTCCCGAGGGATGTTAACAAAGTTGAGAGTGTTGAAATATTGTGTCCCTGGGGAGTTTGCTGCTAGTAGTAGGGGAGTGAGGGTGGGCGAAGGATTGATTAGAAGCGAACATTTGTGAAACCTGAGAGAAACTGGTAATAAACACGAGTTACTGTTCGGCGGAAAATAAAGCACTTTTTTTTAGTTCATACACTGCATTTACACATTAATGTGGAATTACTTTCATTTTCCTGAAATCATTGAAAGAGCACATCCTTGGAGATGAATTGTATACGCAATCACTCCTTCATATCCATTTGCCCTTCTAAGAGTCTTAGGTGGTCGGGGAAAAGATGACAGCACCTTAATCTCATTTACAAAGGAAAGCCTCTAGTCTTGAAAGGAACCACATCTTCCTTCTTTTGGTTTCTATAATAGTTTAGGGAATAAAGATTTTGAAAAGATGGAAGAGAGACATTATTTTGTAACAATTTAAAGGAAAAAATCCAATATCATTGATTTAGAGCTGAAAGGGACCTAAGAGGTCAATTCTTTCAAACCTTTTATTTTACAGATGAGGAACTGAGGCCTAGAGAGTTTCAATGATATGCCTAAGGCCTCATAGGTAGAAGTAGTAGAATCAAGATTTGAACTCAGGTCATTAGACTCCAACTCCCAATGCTTTTCTTTTTACCAGACTACCTCTTTAGATTTTTATAGGCCTGTCCCTTCATCACCTCAACACCACTACAAAGCTGTTTTCCACAAGTTTATGGGATCTAATGAACATCATTTTTATATGGAAAGTAGAATGCTAAGAACTGAGAAAGATGTTTTACTAGAATTACCTCATTCTTCATAACCATGGGCATGCTAATTTTTTATTGCTCCATTTCTTTATGTAGGATTTTTGTGTAGAAGTTTGATCTGGGAAAAGATAGACTAACTGTAATATGTGGTAGGAGGATTTACCTTCAGGCAAACCCAAAGTCTGTTGCTTTCTGATTTACTAACTTCAGAGGACTTCTAAAACTACAAAGAAGAATAGGATCCACTTAGAAGGACCAGAATTTATTGATTATTTTATAGGCTATCGTAAGTCTGTTTTGTATTTTTCTTATAGTTCGTAGACTTCTCTGGGTTCTTCTACTGTTTGCATTTCCTATAGAGAAAAATAAAGGTTGTCTTGTAAATGCATTATTACCTTGAGTGCATGAGACCTGTAAAAGCTTGGGGCTTTACCCTATCTTCCCAGAACTCTTCAAACATTGACTGTTTCCATCTTTTATTATCATTGCTGATTTGTTAGATGTAAAGTGAAACCCTAGAATTGTTTTGAGTTTTTCTTTCTATTTGTGATTTAGAGTAAGGGTTAGCAAACTATGCACCAAGAGCCAAATCCAACCTGCCACCTGTTTTTGTATGACCTATAGGCTAAGAATAGTTTTACATTTTAAAATACAATAAAATATTATTTAAAATATAAAAATCATTTTTAGTTCACAAGCTGTACAAAAACTGGTGGCAGACTACATTTGGCCCATAGGCCATAACTTGCTACCTACTCATTTAGAACACATCTTCATGTAGTCACAGCTGGCTTGTGATGAATATTTGTTTTATCAACTAATATTGAATTTCTCTCATGAAAAGTCACTTTCAATAACTAATTGCAGGTATAATTGAAAGTGTGAAATAGTAGGTTATCCTATAAATATAATATGTACCAATTTATGTACATTTTGTTTCTCCTGGACAGCAGAGACTGTTTTTGCTTTCTCTTTGTATCCCCAGGACTTAACTCAGTACCTGATGCATAGCACTGAGTGTTGATTGATTATTGAAATGTCTTTACAATCAGTAATTTCCAGGTTTTGTTGACCAACTAGATATTTTCTCTGATCCTCACAATCTCTCAAACCTTTCAAAAATAGGAATTCTGCACCACAGATAAAGCAATTTCAGCTGTCTCTATGCTCTAGTATACCAAGAACCCAAACAAGATAAAAACCCAATGAATTAACAGTGGAGAAAGCTAATCTCTAACCCCCACTAGGCTCACTCACCATAGCACTCACCCACAACAAACCAGCCCATGGGATTATAACAGAACTCAAATTCATACCCTGACACACCCTTTCACCTCCCAGTGCCTCCAGGATCCAAATGACAGAAATTTGCTCAGGCTATAAACAGCATTGAGTGGTGTGACAGTAGCAATCTGTGCCCCAACAAAGCTCTGCCAGAAAACTGAGGAATAGAGGGAACTGGGTCTGGACAAATGTGTGTTGGGGGTGAGGGGGTATGTGTCACTCCACTAAGCCTGAGGGAAAGATGCTAGCATCCAGCTGGGGCCAGTTCTGCCCACCCAGAAGTCACATGGAGCAGCAATCTAGGTTTGCTGTAGCATGGAAAGAGGATGAGACAGCTTTCAGATCCAGTCTCCAGGGAAACCGCCATCAAAGGGGAGGGAAGTAGAAAGTGAACAACCAGGGGAAACATTTTTTTTTTCTAAAAGACCGAAATTACTAAAAATCTCAGGAGGAAGAAAATTCATTTAAAGACCTTGAGCATAGCAGATAAACCAAGAGGGAATATATTAGAAGAACATGAGGAAATGGTCTTCAGATCAGGGGAAAAGAGTTCAAGTATCTATGAATATGTATTACAAGACAAAAGAAAATGAGGCTGAAGACCCAAAAAATTCCCAAGAGAGCATGAAATCAAAGCAAGATCTTCTTGAATAAAAGGATGAAAAATTTGTGAAATCAGAATTTTTGGCCTTCACAGCAGAAATAATTAGCATAATGGAAAACTTGAATCAATACTGGCAAGTCTTACTGAAGAAATAAAAGAGAGGATAACTGGAAATGCAAATATATGGAAATGAAGTATACTCTGGAATAATAGAAGCAAAGGGCAATAATATTAAAAGAAAGGACACTCTTCATACAAGGAAAATATTCTTATCTCAAAGACAGAGTGCATTAGAGACAACTTAAGGATTATAGATCTCCCAGAAGAACACAAGTCAAAAAACCAGAACACCATAAGGCAAGAATTAATGTCCAGAAAGACAGATAACTGTCTTGAACTTCTGGATACAGAAGACAGTAAAGCTATCCCAAGAATCTAAATAATGTCTTCCCTAATGCAGGGTGCAGAGGTAGGGAGGGAGAGAGTTTGAAACTTAAAATGTAACAAATGTTTTAAAAAATAGAATCTATAGATCTCTTCCAAAACGAAAGAAGAAAACTTTATACCATAAACTCCAAAAAACAGTGAAGAAATTTGACAATTCGACAAATGACAAATTTTGCAAATGACAAGGAGAATGAATTTTAAATATAAAGAAAAAAGAAATTCAACTAATACCAGATTATTTTTCCCTACCCCCAAAACTACAGGAAGGAAAGGAATGATGTGTCCCAAAGAGCAAAGGAGCTCAAGATGCCTAAGATATTCTATCTTGCAAATCTGAGCCTAACCATAAATGAAAAAAGATGCATTGGGGGTGGCGGGAAGCATTCAAAACATTCCTGGTGGAAAAAAATCAGGTCCAAAGAAACTATTTGCTTTCCAAACACCCCAGAAAACAAGATGGATAAATAAATGCAGCAACCAAGGATGACAACAAAATAACAGAAACTTTATAAGATCTCCTTAATGTACACAAGGAGACAAGAATAAAAGCAGAAGTCAAATAGAAGTGATAGCAGAGAAATAGTCCTGAAACATCAGAGTCTGAACCTTATAATACTCCACTTACAGAAGAATCAGTGTTTTTTTGGTGAGGCTAAATTACTCCATGGGAGGCTGCATAAAAGTGCACAGGGGAAGAAGTTGGAGAGGAATATGTGGTGTACCCTAATCAACTCAAAGCCTGACAATGAATGGAAGTCAACTCTTAGGAAGGAGAAACACTATAGTAGAATGGGTGAGGAGGCAAAGGGAGGGATTGAAAGAGGGGAAAAGAAAGAAAGAAACCTGGTTTCAATGTTGGGAGGGGATAACACTGATGAATGCTCCTTTGGGAGAAGAGAGATACTCCATAAAGGGAATTGAGGCCCTTACAATGGGTATCATTTTGCAGGGATGTGGCATTTAGAGAGACCACTCCTCTTCCCTTGAGTGTCCTAAAGACAGCTGAAACCCAGATGAGTGGGGGGAGGGTATGGACCACAGAAGAAATTTTTAAGCAAATGGGAAAAAAGAAGTGGGCAAAGATCAATAATTAACTGCACTTCCAGGGACATGGGAGGATTACTATCATAGGCAACATCTCTATTACCTATAAAAATTGGTATTTCTATGAATGAGGTACAACAGACAAAAGAGATTAAGATCTATAAGACAATAACAGAAACTCTTGAAGAGGAAACCCAAAATAGGTACCTCAAAAATTTTAATTCAAAATAAAGAGAATAAGGTATACAGATAATATAAAGGAATACATAATGGAGAATAAAGATTAAATAAATATAAGGGATGTAAGTCAAAGAATAAAAGATTTAACTAGACATAAAGGGAAGATAAATGATGAAGTGAATGAGGAAAAGAAACCCTTTTTAGAAATAGGCACAGAACATGAATATTTGAACACTGATGAATAAAGCAGGTTAAAGAAGATAAGGGGGATTCTATATAACTAAGAAAAAAGTGGGGAAGAATTAAATACCTGGGTAAAGGCAAGCAAGAAAAAGGAACTAATCAGCAAAAATGCAAAACTAAGGGGAAAAAGTAACAAATTGGAGGGGAGGGCTTGAGAGTAAGGGAAAGAAAACAGGTAGTGATAAGGTTGCCTTAAAATAGGGTAAACTAAAATATAACTAATAAAGTACCTGGAAGCATAATATTTTGTTTACAGAAGAGCAAAGAATCATAATTTGGAAACAAAACATAGAAGTGGAGAATGATATAAAACTAACTTTCATAACTTTAAATGTAAATGGATTAAATAATCTAATAAAATAAAAAAAATGATAGATTGGATAAGAAAACAAAACCCCATAATTTGTTGTTTACAAGAAACATTTTAAAAATCAAAGATATACACAGAATAAAAATAAGGGACTGGTAGAAACAAAATTCAAAACATAAAAGAGATAAACAAGGAAACTTCTTTATGGTGAAATAAACCAATGTCGATATAACGTATATGCTCCAAATACCTTAGCATCCAAATTTATAAAGGAAAAATTAACTGAGCTACAAAAAGACGTAGTAACAGTAGTAATAGGAGATTTCAATGTCCTCTCAATTTTGGAAAAGTCAAATATGAACAGAAGGGAAAATATGAAACCAAATAAATTGCTGGAGAAACTACAGCTAAAGGACATTTGTCATCTTCTAAATGGTGTTGTTAAAGTATATGTATATTTCTAATCATGACATGAAGCTGTTACAAAATTTGGCCATGTATTATGGCACAGAGATGTTGCAAAGAAATATAAAAAGCCAGAAATAGATTTATAGACCATAATGCAATAAAAACACTTAATCAGTTCAAGAATCACAAATAAAAGATACCCAAATGAAGCTTTAATAATGAAGTCCTTAAAAAATGAGTCTAAGAATAAAATATGGAAACATTTATGTAAAAGAAAATGATGATGAAAAACACCCAAATTTCTGAGATACAACTGAAGCAGTACTTAGGAAGGAAATCATATCTCAATAAAAAACAATAACAAAATAGAAAAAGAGAGGATGAAGGAACTGAATAAACATATAAAAAAATTAGAAAGCCAACAAACAAAATAAGCACAAAAGAAGAGATAATAAAATCAGAAGAGAAATTTTAAAATGCAACACCCTTCCAAAAAAGTATGAAAATGATAAAGCTAAAAGCTGGCTCTTTTAAAAGACTAATAATACTGACATACCTTTAGCCAATTGATTTTTTTTTGATTGGCAGAAAATTAAATCGCAAAATAGCAAATGAGCAAATTGAAATCATAATTTATGAAATCACAAAAAAAAATATTAGGGCTATATTTGTCTCACAAAAGATTCTGCTAGGTTGTTTTCCTTCTCAATCTTTGAGGATGTGTGTGTGTGTGTGTGTGTGTGTGTGTGTGTGTATCCTTAAAAGTTTGATAGAATTCTACTGTGAATCAATTGCTTTATAGTTCATTTTATTTCCTTTTTTGAGACTGGTCTCCATGAGATCTCTATTTGGTCTATTAATTGGAATATTTTATATTTTAAAAGGCATTTTCTACTTTTTTCTATATTTTATTATATATAACTATATAAAATGAATTCTGATTATTTAATACCTAAACCAGGAAAGGATAAAATACAAAAGGAAACCAATATCATTAATGGAACATATACTAATATCATTAATGAATGTTAATTCATCCTGTCAAACTATAATATTTTGTTTACAGAAGAGCAAAACATCATGTCAAATCCTGTCAAACTATAACTATCCAAGAAGTCATTTATTATGACCAAGTAATCCTGGTATGCCGGAATGGTTGAATAGTAGGCAATCAACCTAATTAATCATACTAAAAAACAAAAAAGTCCCAAACCACATGATTGTCTCAATAGATGTGGAAAAAGCCTTTGAGAAAACACAACAGTCATTTATGCTAAAAACCACACAAACTATGGGCAAAGAGGGAGATTCTCAATATAATCAATGTATCTAAAAACGAAAGGCAAGCATTATATGTAATACAGATTCACCAGAACTTTTCCAATAAATACTAGAATAAAGTAAGGATGCTCATTCTCCCCTCTATTACTTGATACAGTTCTGTAACACTAACAATAGCAATAAGGAAAGAAAAAGAAATTAAAGGCATAGAATCAGGTACCAGAACCTTTTTTTAAAATTGTAGGAGTAAAGGTAATAAAATCAAAGAGAAACTTTAAAAATTTCTGTATGGTTATAGAAACTACTTCCCCACTCAGATACAAGTGACTTATGTGTCTCTGAAGTTGGACTTTTGCTTAACATTATTTCTCTTTTCTTACTTATTTTTATTCTGAGCCTTAAAATCACCAAATCAATTGGACATTTTTTTTTCTTTCTTGCCATTGTTCAGAAACATTTTTTGTATTGACCTGAAATATGGTTCTCTGCAGTTTCAATTTATTCACCCCATTTCTACCATCCGAGACAAAGCAAATTAAGTAGTGCCTATAATTTACATAACAATTTTTCCAATGTTAAATAGCAACAATGACAACTACATTTTTTCTCTTCTCCAAGATGTTCACAAGAATGTTGTCATCATCATCACTGTCATCATTATAATAACTGCTATATAGAGTGCTTTAAATTTTGCAAAGCCCTTTCATAAATGATCACATTTGAGCCCTTACAACAAACCATAGTATAGCTATTATTACCCCTTCTTTATACATGAACACATTGAGGCTGATTTGGATTATATGGTTACATGGCTGTCCAATGTTCTTCCTAAAATGTGATACCCTAACCTGAATACGTACTTCAGATGTAGTTTAACTAATGGCAGTACAGTGAGTATCAGTCCATACGGATAGAGAATTGTTCCTCAGAATCGAAACTTTTTTTCAGTTTTATTTAATTTTTAGCTCAAATTCTCTCTCACCTCCCCCACCCCTTTTGTTTTGAAAAACAAAACCCATTACAAACCAAAGCAAATCAAATTCCCAACATTAACTGTGTCAGTGCATGTGTGTGTGTGTGTGTGTGTGTGTGTGTGTACACATGTACGCCTCAACCTGCACCCTGAATCAATGACCTCCATGAATTGTTCTCCTGGTGCTTTTCACTTCTGCACCATTTTTTTGCATCAGTTCATTCAAGTTCTCGAGTTTCTTTGAAACCATTCCCTTCATCACTTCTCACAGCACAACACCATTCTGTCACATTAATGTATGATAATGTCATCCATTCCCCAATTTATGGGCACCCCATTGATTTCCAATTATTCGCCATGACAAAAAGATCTGCTATATATTTTACACTTATGGGTTCTTTTCCTCCTCCACTGCTCACTTTTCAATCTAGACCTAGTAGTGATATTGCTGGGTCAAAGAGTATTCACAGTTTAGTGGATTTTGGGGGAGGGGGCATAGTTTCAAATTGCATTTCAGAATGGCTGGATTAGTTGATAGCTTCACTAACAACAGTTGTACCTATTTTCCCACAGCCCTTCCAACAGCTGTCATTTTCCTTTTTTGTGAATTTGCCAGTTTGATAAAATGAGATGGCATCTCAGAGTTGTTTTAATCAGTATTTCTTTAATTGTTAGTGACTTAGAGCATTTTTTCATATAGCTATTGATAGCTTGTGTTTCTTCCTCTGAAACTGCCTATTCATATATTTTGACCATATATCAGTTGAGTGGCCCTTATTCTTGTAAATTTGAATCAGGTCGTTATATATCTTAGAAAAATATTTTAGAACTCTTATCAGAGAAACTTGGAGAGGAGTAAGGTATAAGAAGACCTAAGTTATAAAGGGCTTTGAATGCCAGGGGATTCTGTATTTCATCCTGGAGTCAATAGGAGCCACTGAAGTTTATTGAGTAGGGAGGTAACATGGTTATACCACCGCTTTGATGGCTAAGTGGAGAATAGGTTAGAGTGTGGAGATATATAAGCTAGGCAGAAGTAGTAGCAGGCTATTGCAATATTACAAACATGAGGAAGTGAGGGTCTATATCAGAGTGGCAGCAGTATCAGATAAGAGAAGGAGGTATATTCAGGAGATGTTGCAATGGTGAAATCAACAGGTCTTGGCAAAAGATTGTATATGGCAGGGAGCGGGGTGAGAGTTAAGAGATGAGGTTGACACCTAGGTTGCCAGTCTTAGGGACTGAGATAGTGGTATTGCCCTCAACAGTAGTGGGGAAACATTACATGTAACAGGGAAATTATGAGGGAAAAGAGAGTTTTGGGAAATGATAATGAGTTCAATTTGGGACACAATGAATTTAAGTTGTCTACTGGACTTCCACTTTGAGATGTCTGAAAAGCAGTTGGAGATATGAAATTAGAGGTCAGCAGAGAAGTTAGAACAGGATAGGTAGAGTTGAAACTCATCACCTACCTATTAGACATCTCAAACTGGAAGTCCATTAGAAGTCCATTAAACTCAACATTTCCAAAACTAAATTCATTATCTTTCCTCCTAAATAGTCCCCACCTTCTAAACAGTTTACTGCTATCAAGAGCACCACCCTCCTCCCAGTCTCCCAGGCTCACAACGTAGGGGTCATCCTCAACTCCTTCTTCGTCCAGTGGCTTTTTATAACCAGTGTCGAGGAGGAAAAATGGCTTATTTGGGAGTTAGTTCTGGCTGACCCTCTTTGGCCCTTTCTTATTCCTTCTTCAGCACAGCAACGTCTTGGCCTCAAGGTTCTTGCCCCATCAAAGGGCTCCCCACACCGTGAAGAAGCAGCTTAATTCCCCCTTAGTTGACAAAGTTCTTTTCCTTTGAGATTGTTCCAGAAACTCCTTCTCAGAAAGTGTTTGAGTGACAAAGTGATGTTATTGTTGGGAGTTACTTCCTCTCTATTAGCATGAAGGAGTTATAACAGTTGTTATATAACAGTGATGGTTGTGAATTTACCTGGTAGGGAGGAGATCCTTTAATTTACCTGGTGTTCATTCTGAGTCACTAGAAGAGGGTGAGAGAGAGTCCTTACTTAGCCAGTACGGACAAAAATAGAGACCTCTAAGGGGGCAAAAATTTTCATGTCCTAGTTTTTTCGTTGTTTAATCATATTTTCCAACATATTTTTCACTATTCTCCTCTATGACTTTTTCAGTAAAGTTCCCAAGAATTAAGTAATTATTGATTTAATTCAGAGACTCTTATGGAGTACTTTGCAGAATTTCCCTGCCTTCTTGTCTTCTGCAATAGATTCTAACCTGAAAACTATAATTATTTTCATGATGGTATTTTTGCTTATAATCTTCATGAACAATACAATATTAGATGACGAAGTGACCCATGAAATTGTTTCTTGTTGCCTTTGATATGATAAAACCAATTCTGCCAACTCCTTGACCTCAAAGGAAAACTTGCAATCTATCTATCCAGTTAGCCTGAAACTTCTTTTATTTTCTAGTTTCATTTATAACAAGAATACCAATATTTGTGTGATTTGGTTGTTCTGCTTCCACAGGCAATAAAAACATAATTTAATGGCCATCTTGTGTTGTAGACTTAGGTTTAGCATGCATAAAAAGACAATTATGAAGATGCTTGCATTTTGTTCACAAAGATTCATTACAGAGAGGAAAGAGCTAAATAACATCCTCCAAATTAAATCAACATATGCATTCGTCTATGGTTAATTATAGAATTGTAGATTTAGAACTTAGATCTTAGAAATCCTTTAATCTAAAGGTGTCAAACACACACAAACTGAAGTGCTGCTGGAACCTGATTAAAATGTAATGGGAAAATATTAACCAAATCAAATAAAAATAGCATATTACATAGGTACTGTTAATCTGTGGTTTTCTGAGTCAATATGTGCCCCTCAGGGACCCATTTCTATTTGAATTTGACATCAATGCTTTACCAAACAGAGGCACAAGAAGATAAAGTTATTTTCTAAGTTCATGGAGGTAGTAAATAGAAGAGTCAGCAATCAATAGTAGGTCCTCTGACTCCAAATTCAACTATTTTTTTCTATTGTACTACATGATCCATATATAGGCATGATGGAGAATGGTGAAAAAATGTTTTAGAAAATATAGCATAGGATCAAGATACCAAAGAAGCCAAATATTAGTAGATTCCAAAGAGCCTTCATGCCTGTATATTGTGGCTATTTTCTTTAGTGCTTTTTTCCCCTTATCTGTTCTTGAACCAGGTTTCCATATTACTTTGCTGTCATTTCTTCATAATGCTACATAATCTATCAATTAGTCATCATGCTCATCTCTCCCCAAGCATAATCTTGGACTCTGCCTCTGGATTCCCTGGCTCTGATACGTGAGCTTTTGGCTTGTTTATTTTCCAAAAGCCAGCCTCCAAGCCACTATTGGGCCATATCCTCATGGATTACCACCAAAACACTTTATAGCTCCTCTTTATGTGTTGTGTTTCCTCATTTGAATGGGGACTGTCTTGCTTGTCCCCACAGGTCTTAAACATTATATTTCAAAGACCAAAAGAATTTAGTCCAGTACCTAGAATGTAGAAATTGCTTAATAAATGCTCTGTCTGTCCATTTCTATATTTGTCTATGTATTCTATAATGATATCCAGATGTTGAATTTCATAAGCATTGAATAAGATCACAAAAAATGAAACTGATTATAGAAGTTACTTCCAAATTGGGGTGGCCAGTAGGGGAAAGGCATTCTGGGAAGATGGTGGAGTAGGTCATAAATTTAAAGGTTCTCCAGATTTCCTCCTCAAACAGACAGAAGACTGCCACAAAATGAATGTAGAGCAGCATAAATAAAGGGGTAAAGCAGTTGTCCTCCTAAGACAACTTGAGAAGGCATCAGAAAAGACAGGACATCCAGGGGCTGAGGTTTGGCCTGAGTGACGTGTAGACACCTCCAGGCCAACTCCGATGAATCAACAAATAGCAGACTCTGTCAGGAAGCAGAACACCTCAACTTTTACCTCACTAGGGGCCTCAGGAACTTCTGCCTCACAAACTTTCATCTAAGGAACAGCAGACCACTGAGTGAGGGAAGATTGAAGGACCTCCACTGTTTCTGTGAGCCAGGACTAGAGGTGCTGACCAAAAGTGATCTGGAGCAGTGGCTATTGGTGAGGAGGAGCAAGTACACACCTGTTGAGTGCAGTGCCAGCACTTCAGGGATCAAGAACATTTTGGGGACAGCAGGGGTAGGGGCCCTAACTATGGTTTAGGGAGGAGAAGAGTTTCTGAAGTTGAGCCACTGAACAGAATTCAGAAAATAACAGTAAGGAGGACCTGAGGCCTAGGACAAAGTTACCCACAACTTGGAATTCAAACTTGATTATAATAATAAACAGCTAAAAAAAAAATAAAAATAAAAATGAGTAAGCAAAGGAAAATGAACCTGACCACAGAGAGCTACTTTGGTGTAAAAAAAATCTGGATTCACATTCAGAGGAAGATAGTGAGGTTGAAAAAAAAAGCCACTTCCACTCCAAAGAGCAACATTAAATGGTCACAAGCCCCAAAAGAGCTCTTAAAAAAACTTAAAAAGGAATTTAAAAATAAAATAAGAGAGATCAAGGAAAAATTGGGAAAAAATAAATAAAAGCAATCCAAGAAAATCATGCAAAGAAAGTTAACCAATTGGAAAAATAGATACAAAATCTTAAGAAAATAATTCCTCAAAAACTAGAATTAGGTAAGCAGAATTGAATGATGTTATAAGACACCAAAAATAATAAAACTAGAAAAAATAGAATCTGAAACATCTCACTAGAAAAACAACTGATCTGGAGAACAGATTGAGGAAAGACAATATAAGAATTGTCAGACTACCTGAAAGTTATGATCAAAAAAAGAAGCAATACAATATTACAAGAAATTATTAAGGAAAATTGCTCTGAAGTTTTAGAACATGAGGGTAAAGTAGAAATAGAAAAAATCTACCATTCACTACCTGAAAGAGATCCCAAGAGGAAAACTTACAGGAATGTCATATCCAAGTTTCAGAATTCCCAGGTTAAGAAGAAAATATTGCAAGCAACAAGAAAAAAAACATTTAAATACTGCAGAAATACTGTTAGGATTTCACAAGATCTAGCAGCTTCTACACTAAAAGACCACAGGTCTTAAACATTATATTTCAAAGACCAAAAGAGCTGGGGTTGCATCCAAGAATAGTTTACCCAGCAAAGTTGAGTATAATCCTGAATGGGAAAAAATGCATATTTGATGAACTGAAAGGCTTTAAGGTATTTGTAACAAAAACCAGAACTCAATGGAAAATTTGGTATAAAAGATCCAGAAGAAATAGAAGGAAAACATTTATTGTATAGGAAATGTTATCAGTATTCTTAAAACTGGCATCCTTACTAAGGCAGTTTGAAAGAAAGGTTGGGGCTGAGTTGTGTATGATAGGGCGATTCTAAAAAACAAAACTTGGTAGGAAAAGGTAAAAAGGAGCAATTATCTCAAAAATGGGACATGAAAGGAAGAATGAATATAGAGGAAATGGGTCAACAAGGAGGGCTGGTAATGTTGGAACTTAGAGGAAATCATACCATTGACTTGTTAGATCAAAATCAATTATAGATGAGAGAAACATATAGTGTAAAATTAAAACAGCTCCAATCTGGCCTATTGAAATGAATTATTTATCCTGAAAAATGGTAAAGAGACATCAGTACTGAGTATTGCCATTTCCTATGGAAATTCAACTGAGAAAAAACCGTTACCTTGACAAAGAGCTCAAGAGTCCAAAAACTGCCTCAGCCAGAAAATTCTTGATCTCCACATCAAATAGAGAGATGTGATGTTCAAAGGCAATACTGAATTAGAAAGGAAATAAACTCATTTGCAAAATCTTATGGAGTAATATGGCTAAAGATTATTAGCACTATCATCATAAAAAAACAAAAAGTGATGGAAGAGAAAAATGAGTTTACACAAAATTTATTGTGAGAGCCAATTAAACCAAAATATGCCAAAAGCACTTCAAGATAAAAGTAGAAGAATGACAGCAAATAGACAAAAAAATAGAAAAATCTGCCTAAATTTCTACAATATACTATGTTTTTTCCATGAATGATAATTGAGGTACCACAGTGGGAATTTAAGATTAATCCCTGATGGGAAGTAGAATAGCAGTAAAGAAAAAAAGGGGAAAGGGTAATATGGGTTAAACTAAGTTTACCATGCTGGAGGTGACACAAATTTGAGGGCTCCATAAGATCAATTCTCAAGATATCTGAAATGATAAACACTGAGGATACTATGAATGAAAGAATGCCAACTTGCAAAGAACATACCTTCTAATGGAGGAAACAAGTATTTATGAAAGTACATATAGAATAAATATAAAGTTAAATACACATATATACAAAGTAGTTCAATACAAGGTTGTTTGCACTTCGTGCAGAAAAAGGTGCTTAAGTTGCATCTTAAAGGAAGAGAAAAACTTGAAGATGCCAAGGTAAAGAAGGAGTAGATTCTAGGAATGGAGGGATGCCAGTACAAAGACATGGAAATGAGTGATGGAGCATCATGTATGAGGAAAAGGAGACCAATTTAGCTGAACTTCAAGGTTCAGGAGGAGAAATGATGTCCAGTGAAGCTGAAATGGTAGCTTGAGCCATGTTGTATAGGCTTTAAAAGCTAACCAAGGGGGTTTATATTTTATCCTAGGAGAAACTGGAAGGTTCTAGAATTGATTAAGGGAATCACATGGTCACATCTGTGATTAAGAAAAATTACTTTGGAAGCAGTGTGGACTCCCTGTTGGATTCCCTGAGTCATCAAGGCAAATTAGGAGGCTGTTGCAATAATCTAGGCAAGAGGTGATGAAGAATGATATTGTAGAGATAGAAACAGTAAAATTTGGGAAGTGATAGTGGGGTGAGGGAAAGTGAGAAGTCATAGATAATGATGAGATTACAAACCTAAGACTTGGAAGGATAGCGGTGCCTTCAACAGAATTAGGAATGTCTGAAATAGGGTAGGATTTAGGGTTAGTTTTAGACATTCGGTGTAAGGTATCTCCATGATATCCAATTTAATTGTCCAATAGGTGTTGAGGGAATGAAGCTCAGTCAAGATAAATACATCTGGGGCAGGGGAGGGGGGAGGGAGGAGCCAAGATGGCAGCCTGAAAACACAGACTCTCTTAAACTCTCCCCCAAATCCCTCCAAACACCTGTAAAAATGACTCTAAACAAATTCTAGAGCTATAGAACCCACGAAATAACAGAGGGAAACAAGTCAGGCCCAAGACAGCCTGGATGGTTGCTGGGAAGGGTCTATCACACCGTGCTGGGAGCGGAGCCCAACCCAACATGGGCCATGCCAGTACAGACCAGGCCAGAGTAGATGGGGTGGAGGAGGCTTCAAAGCTCTGAATCACTGAACTGTGGCAGTTAACAGACTTCTCAACCCACAAATGCCAAAGACAACAGAGCAGGTCAGTGGGAAAACCACTGGATCTGGGTGAGGGAAGTGTATGGTCTGGCCTCACCCCAGAGTGGCAGAGATGGCTGCAGTGGCTACAATGGCAGCAGCAGCAGGAGCAGCAACAGCAGCAGCATGGTGGCTGCTTCTGGCCCCAGGCCCACACAGTGGAAGGAATCAAGTGGCTGAGCAGAGTAGGAGTGCAGAGATCACGTTGCTGGTGCTGAGGCAAAGTTCTCTTGCTTTGCCCTGCTTGGATCTGGGTTCTTGAGGGAGGAGGAGTGCTAGTGTGGCAGAGCTTTGTGGTGGCTGTGGAGAGGGAGTCCTCCTGGTGGTTAAACAGCAGAAAAGAGTGCCTATGCTCACAGACCAGAGAGAAGCATGATACCACCCCAGAATAGAAATAGCTCTGAATGCAGCAGCGCAAAACCCGTGAAGCTTGGGACAAAGCACATTTTACTCTGAAAGCAGTCATACCCCTACAAAAACTCAAAAGTCAAGTAATTGACTGGGGAAATGAGCAAGCAGTGTAAAAGGACTCAGACTATAGAATCCTTCTTTGGCAACAAAGAAGACCAAAGCATACAGCCAGAAGAAGTCAACAAAGTCAAAGAGCCTACATCAAAAGCCTCCAAGAAAAATATGAATTGGTCTCAGGCCATGGAAGAGCTCAAAAAGGATTTGGAAAATCAAGTAAGAGAAGTAAAGGAAAAATTGGGAAGAAAAATGAGAGTGATGAAAGAAAATCATGAAAAACAAGTCAATAACTTGCTAAAGGAGACCCAAAAAATACTGAAGAAAATGACACCTTAAAAATAGACTAACCCAAATGGCAAAAGACTTCCAAAAAGCCAATGAGGAGAAGAATGCCTTAAAAGGCAGAATTAGCCAAATGGAAAAGGAGGTCCAAAAGACCACTGAAGAAAACAGTGCCTTAAAAATTAGAATGCAGCAAGTGGAAGCTAGTGACTTTATGAGAAATCAAGAAATTATAAAACAGAACCAAAAGAATGAAAAAATGGAAGACAATGTGAAATATCTCATTGGAAAAACCAGTGACCTGGAGAATAGATCCAGGAGAGATAATTTTTTAAAAATAGATAAATATGTGAGTCAGCTGTAAAGAAATGATAATAGTAGCTGTAGAAGTCACCTAGAGAGATTGATAAGAGAGAGAGAAGAGAGCCTATGGAAGAACTTTGGGGAACATCTACAGTTAGAGGGAATATTATTGAGGATTCAGCCTGCTGAACAAAATGTGAGGGGATGGGATAAATTGCATATGTAGAGAAGTTTGGGCTTGTCTAGGAGAAGAGCCATTTTGTTAAAATAAAAACTAGAAGAAAGGAGAGAGCGGGAGAGGAGATTAGAGTTTTGAGATGAAGAGAAGGAAAGAAGAGGGAACTCATCACAAATAGCATCAGTTTTCTCCAAAAAATAAGATGCCTATTGCTTAGCTGAGAAACAGAAAGTGGGGGAAGATATTAGAGGCTTGAAGGAAGAAGAAAAGAGCATGAATTTATCAAGTGCCTACTGTGTTCTAGGTACTGTCACATTTGATTCTCACAACCCCGAGTGATAGCTGTTATTATTAGTTCCATTTTACAGTTGACGAAACAGAGATAGACAGAGGTGAAGTCAATTGCCTAGCATCACACAGCAGAGGCAAACTATTTTGTACAACTTGCTATTCCTTTTAAATGTATAATAAAGTTATGTAAATTTCTTTTTTTCTTCCCTCCCCCTACCCTAGAGATGGCTACCATTAGATACAAATAGGCATCTATATGTAAAATTATTCTACACATGCTTTTTTAATCAGTTATTTCTCTGGATGCAAATAATGTCTTTCTTCATACATCCTTTATAGTTAATTTAGGTATTTATGATAGTCAAAATGACTTATTTGCTCATTCTTAAAACAATATTGTTGTTACTGTATACAGTGTATTCATGCAACAAACATGGAATTTTTTCATTTTTATGATTTCTACAGTCTTGATGAAAATGAAAACCACAAGTTTCACTTTTTCAGCAGTAAATATTCATATAAATTATTCTGTGTACAAGAAAATTTATCTTCTTTGCAGATATAGAGTCACAAAAATGAAACATTCCTACTATACAATATTTGATGATGTGTTTTCTCTGATATTTAAACTCAAAGCTAATGTACATAATTGACTTAGATGCCATTTCACCTTTGGAAATCACTTTATTTGCTCAGCAAGCTCAGGTTTGAATATTCAGTTTTTTAAAACATGCATTTTATTTTCTTGCCATACAGTCACCTGTGAGTCAACTCCTGTGTTCTCCAGCAGTATATTTCAAATACTGCATTTTGCCATTCCTTTTCTTAGCTACTTAGAAGTTACTATTAGGTTCCTTTTCATCACCCTCTCCCTTCACCCCACTTTTAATAATGATGTTATATACCTATAATAGTAAGTGACTTAATGGAAATCTTGGTTTGAGTTGAAGTGAAAATAAATGAAGGCAGTAATATTCATGTATCTCCAAACACACCAAGAGACAGCAAAAACACCTTCTTATAATCTTCATATGTGATTTTTTTCATTCTGTAGTCATTCATATGTCTCTTTGACCTTCTTTGAATTTTTCACATTTAGTGTTTCATATGGCACAGTAATATTTCATCATATTCTTGTAACACAATTTGTGTAGTGATTTCCCAATCAATGGTCTGAGTGAATAGAAACTAGCCCATTTAACTTACCTGACCCTAAACACCAAATCATGACTTACTTCCCCATCCCAGCCAGCCATCCACCTAGGCTATCTTGCCATTTGCCTGCCTCTGTACACTTAGACATTCATTCTCTCTTTCTCCCTCAATTCCTACTTCTAGCTCTGGGCACAGTAATCAAATCAATAGTCCCATTACTTCTGGAATGGTTTTGTCAGTTGCCCTCTCTTGACGTAAACTCAGTATCTCTGTGACTTTACCGACCAAAACTCCCTTCCTTAGCTACTACTCCCTTATATGCATTGTCTTCCGCATTAGAATATCTTATATTCCCCTTGAAGATAAGGACTATTTCTTTTAGATTAGCACAGAACATTTCGCATAGTTATTTACTAAGTACTTTTTCATTCATTCATTGCTTCCAGTTCTTTGCTATCAAAAAAAAGTGGTGCTATGGATATTTTGTTGAGCATGGGAACTTTCTTTGATGCTTTTGGGATATATGTGTAGTAATGGAATTTCTAGATCCAAGACTATGAATATTTTAATTACTTTTAAAAAATAATTTCAAATTGCTTTCCAGAGTGTTTGGATCTATTCACAGCTCCATCAGTAGTGCAGTAGTGTGACAGAGTACCATGTATAAGTGAACAAGTTCCCTCCATTAAAAAAGAAAACCCCTTCTCCAAACCGATCTAAAAAATGCACCAGACTGCATCCTGAAGGAAAAATCAATGCCAGTATAGGGACATAGACAGAAACATCAATGGGATGGAATTTGGCCAGGACTATGCTGCTCAGAGCTCCCAAGCTCGGGGAAAGGGTGTACACCAGGACAAGAGGAAATTTTAGATATACAATGGGCTTATGGGGTGTGGAAACAGGTGCCAATTGGCAGCTGTGTTGGCTAGTACCTAGTTCTAAGTCACAGATCTAGGGCAAGGATGATACCTGTGCCTAGAGGCAGTGCTCTGGGATGAAGACTAGTCATTGACCATAATCAATATACTGAGAAAGGTACAAGTTCAGAAAAAAATAGGAACTATGGGGCTCAGACTCCAGGAACAGAGTAGGGTCTCAGTTCCAGCTTCTAGCCTAGTCTAAAGCCTAAAGACCAATAACAGTGGTCCTGGTGTTGGTTTCAAGGCAAAGAGGAATACTAGCACTTGTGGCTGCAGGGGAGCAGAAGCCCCTTCTGGTTATAGACTAGAGCCCAGACCAGGGGAGCAGTGACCATCCCTCTCCCAGGATCACACCACCTTGCAAGCCCCAAAAACTTGTAGATCCCCAGAACTAGCTCTGAAAATAACATTACACAAAAGTCCTAAAGCTTGGGACAGTGCCTCCTCAACCCCAGCTGAGCAGAGCCCAATTTTAAAATTAAGTTTAGAGTCAAGAAATAGGCTAGAAAAATGAGCAAAAAACCCCCAACAACGACTTGATCATAAAAAGCTACTACAGTGGCAGCAAAGATCAATATATAAACTTGGAAGAATACAACAATTGAAAACTGCTACAAACAAAACCTAAAAGTAATATTTTAATTGGACCAAACAAGAATTCCTAGAAGAATTAAAGAAAGAGATGAGTGGTAGAGGAAAAATTGGGAAAAGAAATGACTGTGATGCAAGAAAATTAACACGTTGGTAAAAGAGGCACAAAAAATACTGAAGAAAATAACAATTCTTATAGAATTTGAGAGACTAAGGGATGCTGGAGATCTAAACCTTAGGAAGTCAAATAACTTGCTCTGGGTCAGAGAGTTTATTTGGTGATAGAATTTAGATCAAACCCCAGGTTTACTGACTACCAGCTTGACCTCCTGACTGTCCTCTTCTGGAAAAGTATTTAGTGAACGTGTGCGTGTGTGCGTGCGTGCGTGCGTGCGTGTGTGTGTTTAAAGTTTGGACCTAAGCATTTGGAATACAAATCAAACAGCAAAACAGTCCTTATCCACATAGTCACATTCTAATGGGGGAGAAAATACAGATAGAAGCCCAGAGTCCTTAGTGCTTAGTGGCAAAGCAGATGGAAATGGATCTTCTTTAACATAATTTTTATTAATGAGATCCTATTTCTTTCTAATATTGAAACATTTGAATAAAAAATCTAATATGTGAAGCATAGCTGATGTTTTGAAAGGTGCTTCTATACCCAAAGCTCTTAGACTTCCCTGACCATCTGTGGCAACTGATTGATAGTTGAGGTAGAACTCATGTCAGGCTCCTCAGAGACTACTTGATGATGGCTTCAAGGACAGAACCAGTAGGGCAGGTGATGTGGTAGGCATTGATATTCCCTAGGCCCTTGGGCTATTTCTACCAGGATATGAGGGGAGGAGGTGGTTTGACCTGCTTGGCATCTGTTTTCTTTTGTCTTTTTCTTGGAGTTCTTTGCTGCTAAAATTAGTCTGACTTAATTCTGATCATTCTATTCATAATGGACATCAAAAAAAATATACTACTCTTTCCTCAAACAAAAAAGCAACCAAACTTAAAAACAAGACACCTACAGGCACATAAAGCACTGACTACAAATGTTTTGTTGTTGCTGCTGCTATTAAACAATAGAACTTACTTTTCCTTCAGGGGGAAAAAATGAGTCTTATCCAAGCATCATATTTTCCCGCACGGCAGAACTTCTCATACAGTCAGAGCTTAATAAATATTTGTTTTATTTGTACTACTTTATGTGACCCATTAGTTTTCATTGCTTTCATTTTACAATATTGGCGTTTCTCTTTGAGGTAGTCTGATACAGAGGATATAGTACTTAACTTATAGTGAAGACCTGGAGTGAAATTCGACCATCAACACTTACTAACTCTTTAATCATGGATAAATCATTAACCTCACTGAGATTATTTCTTGTGTTTTCTCATTTATAAAACAGAGATAGTAATACCTATAGTACCTATCTAAGAGGGTGATTATGAGGTTCAAATAAGATCATAGTTTTATACAGTGTAGAGCTCTGGGTTCTCCAGGAGATGTCAGTGTAGATTTATGGAATAGTGAAATCTAGCCTTTCTTTCCACTGGTACTTTAGACAAATTTTGTCTTCTGACTAATTTCCCTGTTTAGCTTTACTTGGCATACTCTAAGTTCCCCTCCATTTCTAAACTTCTGTTGTTCTATGACATGTTTTCATTCCATTTTGTGACCATGATTTCAGAATTATAGGAAAAAAAACTGTCAATGCTTAGGTGTTGCATAACTAAGGAATTCATTAATTTCATTCCAGAGCCAATATTGAGCTGCTACTCCTTGATGATTAACTAAAAGTCTCTGATATCACATCTAACAGAATCCTTAAATTTGTTGAGTATAATCCATAGAAGACCTACCTCCACAAAGCTTTACTTTTTAACCTTTTGCAAGCTATTTTTCCAACCTTACCATGCAACTGCAACTACTCTCTCCAAAGTCCTCTTCTAAATTCTTCTAAGGCCTTTTCTCAGATCTTATCCTTTCTGACCTGGATTCAGGTTTCAATACTGTTAATCTCACCCCCATCTAGGATTCTCTTTCCTCCTTGGCTTCTGTAACACTCTTCCCTCCTGTTTTTTTTTTCCCCTATCTGACCTCAGTCTCCTTTCTTGGACTGTTAGTCTTATCTTGTCCACTAAAGCAATGGTATCCCCCAAGCTCTGTTTGGGTTATCTTTTGGGTTATTTTCTCTAGATACAGTCTCTCCCTTACTATTCTCATATTCTCTCTCTCTCTCTCTCTCTCTCTCTTTCTCTCTCTCTCTCTCTCTCCCTCCCTCTCTTCCTCTCTCCCTCTGTCATTTCAAGCTTTAATAACTCCAAGACCTTTTGGATATTCTAGATAGAAAGATAAATAGATAGATGGATGGATGGATAAATAGATAAAGATATATACACACATATATAAATATACATATGTGTGTATAAAACCTGTCTCAATGAATAATAGTATGTCTTGCAACCCCTTTCTCATCCTATACACATCTTCCCTGTGGCTTTCCACATATTTTATCACTTTACACACACTGTTTCTTTACTTTAAAACTGAAAATGTCAATAATGGAATGTCTATGGAGCAGTTGTATTGGATGAAAACTCCAAAGGTAATTTAATTGACATAAGGAGATCTCCAGAGAAGAGATCCACTTACCAATTTAGATCACCAATTGTTTTACAAAGTATTGTTAGAAATTTGTCTGGGGGCACTGAGAGGTTAAATGACTCACTCAAATGTAACACATCTGGTATGTGTTAGAGTTGAGACGTGAACATCCTGATTTCAAGCCAGCACTATCCCCTACGCTAGGCTGCCTCCCTGTAGAACTCCACACTTCAAATAATAGTTTTATTCTATCCAAGTGATATAGTCTTCCCATAGTTGCCTTTTTGGTTGAATATAAAGCCACCTTTGTAAGCATGTTGCTTTTTATGGTATTTTTTTTAAAAATAATGACAATTATGATATTTGTTCTAAGGTGTGGTCCCGAGCCACGTTGTAATCTATTGACTAAAGGTGTGGTCTCATCCTTAACGTGCCATTTTACTTGATAAATAAACCCAAAAGAGACATAAAGTTGATTGGTAGTACGAGGGTGGTGGTAATATATTTCTTGTTGATGGCTATTGCAGTTGTAAAGATTATTGACAGTACATCATTTATTATATCAGGTGTTCAGCATGTAAGTTTCAGCTATATAACACACTTTCATATAACCTTAGTTTATTTAATTTCGCTGTACTGCCTTTTAATTGTTTGTAAAAATAAAGTTTTATTCAAATATGAGCTCATAAATTTAGCTCTAGAAGGATGTTAGCTTAAAAGTTATCTAGTCAGACCCCTCATTATACGGTTGCGTGTCCATAGGTACACAGTAGGGACAGAGGTAGATTTTGAACTCAGGTTCTGTGATTCAAAAGCCACTATCTTTCTATTATATCAGGGATGTGTTTACTTCAGAGAGTTGACTTGAAGATTAATTATTTGTAATGTACAGAATCTAAGAATAGAGGATTTTTGTTTTAGATTTTAAAATAGTATTGCTATTAGTATAGCATAGCCATAAGGAAAAGAAAAGTAAAAACTGAAACCATGGTAAGTTGTGATTGCCTTTTCACCTATATATGGAACAGTTACCACAAACCCTTTATGGGAGGTTAATAAATACTTTCAATGTTCTTAGAGGAAAACAAGCATAGAAGGGAACCTAATCATGTTATACATTACTATAGGGAATATAATTCTCATTTTGAAAGTTTTAATAGTATTTAGTCTAATGTTTATGGAGAAAGATCTCAAATATTTATCCATTAATATATTATAGTGGACAATTACATGATATTTCTTCTATATTTATACTTCATTTTTACTCATTTATGTGTTGCTATTTGTGGAGATGGGGTCTACACAAACATTACAAATCTCCAGAAATAAGACTGATTTAAGTCAAACTGGGAGATCTGATAAGGTTAAGGAGGAATCTTTTGTAGCAAGGCTAAGGAGGAATCCTCAAAACTAACAGCAACTATATGATTCATTATTCCACTTGATTGGTCAAAGACTAACAAAAAATCAGTAATTCAGCATTTTGAGTATTTAAATTTAGTATTGGAAGTTGTTTTACCACCATCTTGCCTGATTCTGCTTGAATATTGCTAATAAACTGTTGTCTACAATGGCTTCCTTTACTTGTGGCTCTCTGTAGGTGAGGACAGGAAGAAAACTATGAAGTTAAAAGAACAGTCCAAACAAAAAGGGGTTAGAAAGGTTTAGGGTGTATTTAAAGTATAATCTCAAAGGGCAGGGGAATGGGAATTTTTTCATGGATTTCAAGAAAAAAATGAAAAGGACACATCAGCCATATAGGATTGTTTCATTTATAATCAACACATACAAAGACCTGCTGCCAAGCAATTCAAAATACCTTTTTCCCCCAAATTAATGAAACACCCAAATAGTCTTGTTAGGTAGAGTCTTTGGGAAATTAGTGACGGCCAAATCACTGCAGAATTGATTATACAAAGTAAAATCCAGTTATGAGGAAAATGCTAAAAGAAGGCAAAAGGAAATATTTTCATTCATACAGAGGTCTAATAAATCTGTCCTAGAGTATCTAGTAAAATGCTAAATTTGAACTTCTTGGTCCATAAACACAACAGCTTCCTAGGAGAGATGCATTCTTCTCAAATGCTCTGATAAAGGGCAGCAAAAGCACAGCATAAAGTCAAGGATGGGTGAATTAGACTCCAGTTATCAAGCTATCTTACCTTTTTGAATAAACAAACCTATTTTAATATACCTGGCTTTTCCTTGTTCTGTAGCAGGGAATTTAAGGTCCAAAGCAGGTATGAAACAGATTCTCCTCTCAATATAATTTCCTTTAAGTATACTTAATGTGAGCAAGACCATACCTGCCCTCATTCTTTTGCCTCGGGGTCTGAATGGCTGCCTTAGCCTCATTGCCAGCATTAAAAGTTTTGTCTGGGGGCAGCTAGGTGGCACAGTGAGTAGAATACCAGCCCTGGAGTCAGGAGGACCTGAGCTCAAATCCAGCCTCAGACACTTGACACATGTACTAGCTGTGTGACCTTGGGCAAGTCACTTAACCCCAATTGCCCTGCCACCCAAAAAAAGGTTTTGACTGAGATGTAGCCCTTAACTCTGATCTCCACTTCTTGACTTTCAGGGTGGCCATAGGCAGCTTCTCTAAGAAATCTGACATGCCACTAGAGACCATCCAGCTGACAAAGTTATAAGGAAACACAGTTTGAGGATTATCACTATGTCAACAAATAGTTGAAGTCATTCTCATCAAATAATTTGTGGTGACTGATAAACATCTGGGATTCATATGATCAGACACAAACAAATTCAGGAGATTCTGATACACTAAGATATTCCACTTCATAGGACGCCAATACCATCACATTGTTTTCCTGATTTACACTGCACCACCAGAAGTACACATAATACTGTTAGTACATTGGGTAAGGAAAATGAAGTGAAGAACATCCAAACCACTTAAATCTCTCATGCTCACTTCCAATTTTATTACTAAAGTATTTATTTTCTTCCTAAACTCTGAATCCAGCCAAATATTGGAGAATTGTCTGTTATCTGTCACAATGGTATGAAGTACAAAAATTGTGTGTTATTATAGATGAGTGCCGCTGATCAGATGCCTCCAAAGTTTGAAGTGTTTCTTATCTATCACCATTTCCAGTGGTTACTCTTTGGTGGCTGCATCATTTGTTCCTTTGGTTTAGAGTTTAAATTCAGGGGGTGGCACTCTATTTCACTACTTTGGAGCATACTAGACATTTCCTCCATCCTTTTCATCTCATCAACAGATCTCTTTAACTTTTCTTCTGTGAGGCTCTCCTCTTCTCACACAAAGATTCCAGTTAGAATGGCCAGCAGTTTGCAGGTATTCTCATGGTGGCTATGAAACTTGTGCCAAAGTTTACTGAAAAGGCTCCAGTATGTCCTTTCCAAGTAGATATTGCTGTAGAGATGGCTGATCAGTTGGTCATAGCCAACCTTCAACCTGGTAACATATCTATACTGGTTAGCTAAAAGCAAGAGCAGGCTCTTATTCTTCCTAGCATCTTTTTCAATCTCCTTCTGGAAGCAGCTTAGAAACTGCTGTACCCTGTCCAGTCAGGGAGCTCACCTAATTCTCCAATCTCCAATCTTCAAGGATGGCAAACTGTGCAGAGCTCATACAGTAAGAGTATACATGGGAGGGAGCCCTCCTTTGCAGTGAGTACAACATTCCTGCTAAGTAGATGTAACCTGTCTCTCCCTCAACTTCCTCCTGCAGAAAGAATTGTCACAGAAAGCATGTCACTTAAGACTCATCAGGAGCCCCTTTCCCAAACAAACTCTCCAGAAAAGTTCCCAGATCCTTCTTCAGTTTCAGCATTTGATTTACAAAGATATTGAGTGGAATTTGAACTGCTAGTGGAGAAAACATATTCCTTTTCTGTAATAGTGTAACAACAATATTGCTAGCAGCTGCTGTGGGGGTACAAGACCAGCACACAGAAGGGCTGCTTTTCTAAGGAAAGCAACTTTAAGGGGTTAACAATCTTCCTTTAATTAAATATACATATATCATTCACTTAGTTCAGGGCCCTGAACTTCAGAGAAAATACAAACAGAAATTACAAGCATACATTACAAACAGATCAACAGACAGATTTCTGTCTGATCAAAATCACAATACATAGTTTCCAAAAAGAGAAGCACCAACATCTGGGTTTTCAAAGCTGGGGAGGGGGGAGCTGCTTCAACAGCTTGCCCAAAGTCTCCTCACTAACACTCTTTCAATGAGTGTACCCCCAAAAGTCAAAGGCTAACCTTCCAGTGCTGTTTAGGACCCTGAGGGCTGGGGGCCTACCATTTAAGGTGTGGGAAAGTTCTTCAATCACTAGTACCACATCATATACATTGTTTCAAATCAATGACTCCCAATTGCCTTAGTGCTGAGAAACACTCCAAAACAAAAAAAGGTCCACTTTATCTGCCCCATTCAAGCAAAGGTGAGGCTCATTAAAGGCACTTGATAGCCTTATCATCCCAAAAGAGAAGAACAGCAAAAAAAAGTCCTTCCCTGATTACTATTACAAACACTGAACCAAAGAGATAATCCAAATAATTTAGGAAGAGAAGGGTGAAGGTCCCAGGAGCAGACAGGTAACCTTCCAGACTGTTTCACTAGTTGTCCAGCTCTTTGCTATAGAAGATCTGTCGTTTGAACTTCCCAGCAGAATATATACTGATCTCCTGCTCAGAGGTCCTTCAGGGACATGGGGTGGGGAGGCAGAGAGGAAAGAAAGAGTGAGAAAGACCTTCACTGGTGGGTGACAGAAAGGCTTCATGAAAAGGCCTGAAAAACAATCATGACTTCTACCCCCAGAGGCTGCCCTAGTCTAGGGGTTGAGATACTTCAGATTCATAGTGGTGTACCAGAATATTAATGAGTTCTCTTTTCAATGGTTCTAAACAGTGCCAGCCTACAACCCTATATAGCCTTTTCTACTTTCTAGCATCATAAGAACAGTTAAAGCATACAGATTGGGATGCTAACCCAACCAGTGGCATTGTCAGAGTCTAACTGGCTAATGTATTAAGCTCTTGCCCAGTCTCCTTAGCTACCTTACTGGTCCCAGGGCTTACCGAGTACCAACTGTACATTACCTTCTTTGGCTTTCCTGAGTGAACATTGTGCTATTGCTCTACCTTGTATGGATAGAGGATTGTGAGGGAGAAGGTTGTTGTTTCTATCATCATCATCGTCGTCGTCGTCGTCATCATCCTCTCCTGAGTTTTAATCCTATATCACCAACTCCCAGCTGGATATCTCTACCTGAATATCTCAGTAATCTCAAACTCCGCATGTCCAAAATGAACTCATTTTATAAAAAGTAGCCCATGTACACCCCTCTTTGTAATTTTTCTGTTTCTTTTGAAGGCACTACCATCCTATTTACCCAGATTCACAATCTTGGAAACATTCTCAGCTATTTCTTCTCCCTTCCTGTTCCTCTTACTCAATCAGTTGCCAAGTTTTATCAGTTTAATAAGCATTTCCTAAGTGCCTACTGTGTTCCAGGCAATATAATATATTGGAGATACAAAGACAAAAATGAAAATAGTTCCTGCCCTCAAGGAACATACATTCTACTGGAAGGAAGACTGTACACAAACAAGTAAATACAAAATATATTCAAAGCAAATTTGGGATAGATGGATTGGAGGGAAGAATCACTAACATCTGAGAGAATAAGGAAAGACCTCATATAGGATATAGCATTTGAGCTGAGCCATAATTAGATGCAGGAATTCTAAGAAAAAGATGGCTATAGGTACCTATAGTTTAAGGGAAAATGATGAATTTGTAAAAGGTCATTTTAAAAGAATTATAAGAAACTATAATTTTAATACTTATGAAAGGAATTCCCCAAAATGGGGTTTGCAATACAGTTTCACTGTACAATAAGTGATAAGGGTCTTGCTCCATTGCTTAGTTTCATTTCTACAGGCATAAATATCAGTAGCATCTCAAACCACAAAGACTAGGTCACATCAGTCAAATAATACGCTAGCTACTGAAGAGGCTTAATAAGTGCCTTTTTCATTCATATATTTCATTTCCTTTTACTTATCTCAATATATTTTATGTTTTTATCTCTTTGAATTTTAAAATGTCTTTTTTGTTCTAAATTTGTAAGTTTTATAGATTTTTTGTTGCTGTTACATGCTTATTTCACTCATCTTTGCTTTTTCTCTTTTTTGATGTAAGTTCTTAGAAATACAAATTTTTCCATGCAGACTATTTTGGCTATACTTCATAATATTTATATCTTGTTTTATTTGCTGTGACATTTACCTGAATTAATTTTGTAAACATAATTTGGGTTGCTGTAATATTTATTGTTTCTATGATTTGATCTTTTACTTCTTCATACTTTAGGGCTATATTATTTAGTCTTCATTTGGATCAGATTCATTTCTTCAAATTTCCCTTATTGTTTATAATTTTAACTGTGTTGTGGTACTTATCAATAAATCAATCAATCGTCAGCTATATATAAAGCACCAACTCTTTCCCAGACACTGGGCGTGGCAACTAGGATACAAGTACAAAGAATGAAATAATGCATACTCATAAGGAGTTTACCTTCTAGTGAAAGAGACAAGAAGTATATACGGAAGCACATATAACATAAATATAAAACAAACAAATACTAATATATAAAAAGCAATTAAATACAAGCTAGTTTGGAAGGGAGGGCACTAAAAATTGATAGGAGCAAGAAAGGTTTCATGTAAAAGATGATACCTGAACTACAGCTTAAAAGGAAGAGAGGAACTCTGTGAAGTGGAAATAGAGTATATTTGAGTCATAGGGGATGGCCAGTACAAATGTATGGAAAAAGAAGATGGAGTATTCTTTGTGAGAAGCAAAGAGAAGGGCAGTTTGGCTAGATGAAGGGAATACTCAATGAAGCTAGAAAGAACTTGAGGCCAGATTGTATGGCACTTTAAAAGTAAAAGAGCTCATATTTTATCCAAGAGGGAATAGGAAGCCACTGTAGTTGGTCAAGTAGAGAAATCAGATCTTAACTTAATAGGAAATACTGTTGGCCATAACGTATAGGCTGGATTGGAGTGGTGAGAAATGAGTAAAAGAGACCAGCTAGGATGCTGTTACAATAATGTAGATAAGAGATGATGAGAGTCTGAATTTAAGGTGGTGGCTGAATAAGTGAAGAGAAAAGGTCTGCCAAGATAGTAGAAAGCAAGGATTGTCAATTGATTGATTGTCTATGTGAGGTGAAAGAGAGTGAAGATTAAGGCTAATCCTAGATTTTTGAACCAAAACACTGGTGGGATTGTGGTACCTTCACCAGAAGTAGAGAAGTTTGGAACAGAGAAGTTTTAGAACTGGTGAGCAGGGGGAGGGGGAGGGAATAAGGAGTTTAGTTTTAAACATCTTGAGTTTAATATTTCTTCAGGACATCTAGTTTGAAATGTCACGTAGGCAATTGGTGATGCAGATCTGAAAATAAGGTGAGAACATGGGTCCACACTGCAGCAAGACAGTCCTTTCTCCTGTGATGATTGAAATTAAGATAAACTGGGACACAAAGCTCTGAGCAATTCAATTTGTTGGTAAGGCTAGCAATTACAAATATATTAATAAAGGGGGTCTTGAGCTCCTCCACAAGCCAAAAGAACCTCAGTGAGGGCTGGCAGATTATTTTTTTTTAAAGGTGTTTTATTTATTTTTAGTTTACCACACACGGATCTACATAGTTTTGAGTTCCAGTTTTTCTCCCCTCCCTCCCCCCTCCCTCCCTAAGACGGCATGAAGTCTCATATAACTGTCATGTATAACTTCGCATTGAATTAATTTATGCTCTAGTCAAGTCGTGGAGAAGAATTTTGACCAATGGAATGAATCATGAGAAAGAAGAAACAGAACCAAAAAAAAAAAAAAAAACAAAACAAACAAGAAAAAAAAAAACCCCAAAAACAAAACAAAAGAGAAGCAGAAAAGGTGAGCATGTAGTGTGCCTCAGTCTGTATTCAAACTTCGCAGTTCTTTCTCTGAATGAAGATAGCATTCTCCATCGTGGGTCCCCTGGAATTGTCCTTGCCCCTTTAGGTTGCTGAAAGAAGCGCAGTATGTCAGGGTTGGACCTCACGAAATCCACATATCTGTGGCTGTGCACAACGTTCTCCTGGCTCTGCTCCGCTCACTCAGCATTATGTCGTGTAGGTTTTTCCAGGTTGTTATGAAGTCTGCATCATCCCCATTTCTTATGGCACAATAGTATTCCATCACCTTCATATACCACAGCTTGTTCAGCCATTCCCCAATTGATGGGCATCCCTTTGCTTTCCAATTCTTGGCTACCACAAAGAGAGCTGCTATAAATATTCTTGTACATATGGGTCCTTTTCCCGCTTGCATGATTTCTTTGGGATACAACCCTAGAAGTGGTATTACTGGGTCAAAGGGTATGAACATTTCTATAGCCCTTTGGGCATAGTTCCACACCGCCCTCCAAAATGGCTGGATCAGCTCACAACTCCACCAGCAATGCAACAATGTTCCAATTTCCCCACATCCTTTCCAGCATTTATCATTCTCCTGATTTGTTATTTTAGCCAATCTGACAGGAGAGATGTGGTATCTAAGAGTTGTTTTGATTTGCATTTCTCTAATCAGCAGCGATCCAGAGCATTTTTTCATATGCCTGTAGATAGCTTTAATTTCTTCCTCTGAAAACTGCCTGTTCATATCCTTTGACCATTTCTCAATTGGGGAATGGCTTGTATTCCTATATATTTGGCTTAGCTCCCTGTATATTTTAGAGATGAGGCCTTTATCAGAGATACTAGTTGCAAAGATTTTCTCCCAAGTTTCTGCTTCCCTCCTAATTCTTGTTGCATTGGCTTTTTTTGTACAAAAACATTTCAATTTGACATAATCAAAATTATCCATTTTGCATTTTGTAATGCCTGGCAGATTATTTTATGGACAAAAGAAGGAGTGTCCAAAAACTAGAAGCAGCATTATAGATGTGGGGGACAATAAGACTGGTTGGAAATTTGGAGTGCAAGGCTAGCAACAACCCCTCTTTCCATCTTGTCATTGTTGGAGCTCATTGGTGGTGTCCACTTGCTTGGCTAGTTAGTGCCACAATGATAACAAACCAGACTTTTTTGAAGGACAGCCCACTGGTAAAAGATCAGACTACCTGGTATCCACCTGCATCCTTCAAGGATAACAGATTTCCTTGACACAAAGAATAGAACAATGATTAGCAGGAAAACTGAACTTCTAAGCTTAACATAGAGACAATGAATGATTCATAGGGAAGCTGATCTTCCAAACTTAACTGAGAGACCAATGAAATGTGACTTAGGTAGTTACACAAAATATCAGTAGTGATATAAAATGAAATCAATTACAGAATAGAATCAATTTGATTTTCTCAAATTTCACTCCCTAATTGATCCCCAATGGGCAGCTAGGTGGCACAGAGGTTAGAGTGCTGAGCCTGAAGTCAAGGAAGACCTGAGTTCCAATCCAATCTCAGATACTAGCAGTGTGATCCTGGACAAGTCACTTAACCCTGTGTGCCTCAGTTTCCTCATCTGTAAAATGAGCTGGAGAAGGAAAGGACAAACCACACCAGTATCTTTGCCAAGAAAACCCCAAATGGGGTCCTGAAGAGTTGAACATGATTGAAAGGACTGAATAACAACAGTTGATTCCCTATCTGATAATCATCTCCATTGAGTTGATAGTTAAAATTCCAGTACCTAATAAGGAGAGACAAAGACAGAGAAAGAAACAGAAGAACAGACAGGGTGACAGCGATAGAGAATAGATGAAGAGAAGAGGACCCAGGATGGGACCTTAGGGAATACACACTGTTGGGGGAGATGAAGAATGAGCAAAAGAGACTGAGGAAGGAGCAGACAGGTAGGAAGCGAAGGAGGAGAGTGTCATGAAAACCCAGAGAAGAGAAGATCTATCAAGGAAGACATCTTGGAGATATCCAGGCATAGAGGGTAATCAACAGTGCTCATTATTGAGAAAACCTGATCACCCTTCAAGATCCTATCAGCCTTGATACTCCATCGCACTACCACCCTCTGTCCCTCTGATTAGAAGGTGGAGCCATGAGCTCCACTTACTAATTGTGTAACGGAGCAAATCACTTAACCTCAGCTTGACTCAGTTTCCTCAAGAGTAGAATGGGGATAATAATAACATACCTCACAGGGTTGTTGTGAAGATCAAATGATGTAAAAGTACGTTTCACAGTGCCTGGTACCCAGAACATGCCATAGCAATACTTATTCCCTTCCCTTTTCCTTTATTAATCTCTTTTTTCTTCATTTTATCTAGTTATCTAATTCTTGCCATATTTTTTATCTTTTAAGTAGTCAAGTCAAATCTTCCTTCCTCTTCTCTCCCTCTATTTCTTTTGTAGTTTTTTCATTTCCTACACCTCTTTCTAACAAGGATTTCCTTACCTCACTTTCTTCATCAATTCTCTTCCCTTTCTGTCTATTCTCAATATTTATTCTTTGATTCATGACCGTTATGATTATTTATTCCATCTTTAGACTCTGTGCTCCTCATAGATTTAAAGCTTCTAAAGCAGAGATGCCAACATGACCTGAATTCCTGAGAGTGACCTCAACTAGGTTAAAATATAATTGGAAATATTTAACAAAATAAAAATACAACTCAGATAACATTACATCTTAAAACTAAGTCAATATGCAGCCCACGGGGATCCTTAAGTATGGTTTAGTTGCCTTCATTTCTATTTCAGTTTGACACCACTGATCTGACACAACTATTCTGAATTTTCTCTTCTATGCAAGTTCAGTGTTACTTCTTTGAAGATCTTTTCCCTTCCCCTTGAGTTCTGTTGTGGCTCACATTTAGAAGGGTCAATTCCTATAGGAGATAGAAAGAAAGTAAGTAGTGCCCAACAGTAGAAATTTCCATGTTTCCCTGATCTTGTAGTAGTACATTTCCACCCCCTTTCTTCTTCAGTATCATTTTCTTTCACGTTTGCCAAGAAATCTCAGGGCGCATGTCCTCCTACTCTTCTGGGAGTTACTGCCCATAAGAGTTCTGATTCCCCTTTTTCTAAAGTAAGCAAATATCCATGGAATCACAGCCCCCTTTTAGAAATAGTGCCAACAGCAAATCCTTATAGATTATGCCTTTTAAGGTCTCCACTCCCATTGGAGAATCTTTCTCCCCTCATCAGAGTGCTCTTATATGGGAATCCCTCCCACCACATCAAGATTGCCCCCTTTCAATTCCTCCTGTTGAAAGAAAAATTCTTCATTTGGGCTTTTCACTCTGATTAATGAGGTAAAACTCAGGACAAAGAAAATTAAAAGGAGCTTATTATAAGTACATCAAGGTAGCAGTATGTCAATGGGCTGATCACAGAAGATCAGTGAGAGCCTCAAGGTCAGGCCAGCTTTCATAGGTAACTTTAACACAATTCAGACTGATCCATCTCAGCAAGGGTTGGGCCCTCTCATCTCAGTTCCTTCTCAAGGTAGCAAGAACGTGGCAATTTGCAGGTAACGTTACAAAGGTCAGGAGCTTGTTGACTAAATTAGATTTGATTGTGAAACCTATACCATCTTGACAGCGCTCCCCATCACTGCAGCTACTCCAGAAAAACGTGTATCCAGCTCTGACTTCAATCAACTAGCCTTCATTTGCCAGCCTTGTTTCACTCAGAGCTGATATTTGGATGCAGTATCTCCTGAGTTATCTCACAAGAGCTGTTTGTCTTTCAGGTCCACTGGATTTCTTGTCCATAAATGCGCTCACATCCCCTGTATCAATGATGAGCAGAATCTTCTTTGTGAAAGTTTTTGTGTGTATTTTTGTGTTTAGACCACAGGGTGGGATCCCCAACATCTGCAGTAAAGAGGTCAGGGTTAGATGAAGCAGACAATTTTTAGGGCATCTTTCCTCATGCCAGAAGGTAAGCAGTGTGGTCCTTAAGAAGTCTGCCCAGACACTCATGGGGCTGCCAAATCCCACTGCTGCTTCAGTCCAGTGAGAAGATGATCCTATGGCCTAGACCACTTGTGTGCAGGGTTGTGGCTTACAGCTCCCAGCGTACCCACACCGGCTGCTTTGTCATTCACCCATTACCATAGGACTTCGAGGTAGGTAAAATAGTAATATGGTAAAATGGTAATATAGTAACATAATAAAATAATAAATAAGAAACTAGTTGAATAAATAGTAAAATAACATTATAAAATCATAAAATTATCAGGTAGTAAAAAATCATAAAACAATGAAATAGTAAAATACTAAAATGATATAGATGATGCCATTTGACTTGCACATAAATTGGATTTAAGTGAAGTAGAGCTGTGCAAAGTCATTAGCCTCACTCTTCCAAAGTCATCAGAGTCCAGTGGCAAGACAAAAGTCAAGACAAATGGCGATGGTGCAGGATGTAGTGGATGACCTTGGTATCTTTGGTGTCTGATCAGGCTCCAAGCAACAATGCCTGCTCCTGCCACTTTCATTACCCATTTAAAGAAAATGTTCACAGCCATGTATTCCAGCAGGGAAATCGTTACATGCATAGGGTAGACACCCCACCAAACTCACCAATGGGTTTGATGCCTGTTGTTACCCTCAACCTAGTTTAGCCCATCTGCCAAGATGGTTTACTGGGGCATAGCCATTGCACAGGCTACGGTTTCTTTTTTTTTTCTTTAAATTATTTATTTATTTATTTTTAGTTTACCGCACACAGTTCTACATAATTTTGAGTTCCAGATTTTCTCCCCTCCCTCCCCCCTCCATCCCCAAGATGGCATGGAATCTCATATAACTACCATGTATAACTTCGCATTGAATTAATTTATACACTAGTCAAGTTGTGGAGAAGAATTATGACCAATGGAGTGAATCATGAGAAAGAAGAAACAGAACCAAAAAAAAAAACCCAAAAACAAAAACAAAAGAGCAGCAAAAAAGGTGAGCATGTAGTGCGCCTCAATCTGTATTCAAACTTCACAGTTCTTTCTCTGGATGAAGATAGCATTCTCCATCGTGAGTCCCCTGGAGTTGTCCTTGCACCTTACGTTGCTGAGAAGAGCGAAGTATGTCAGGGTTGGTCCTCACGGAATCCATATATCTGTGGTTGTGTACAATGTTCTCCTGGCTCTGCTCCGCTCACTCAGCATTATGTCGTGTAGGTTTTTCCAGGTTGTTACGAAGTCCGTATCATCCCCATTTCTTATGGCACAATAGTATTCCATTACCTTCATATACCACAGCTTGTTCGGCCATTCCCCAATTGATGGGCATCCCTTTGATTTCCAATTCTTGGCTACCACAAAAAGAGCCACTATAAATATCCTTGTACATATGGGTCCTTTTCCCACTTGTGTGATTTCTTTGGGATACAACCCTAGAAGTGGTATTGCTGGGTCAAAGGGTATGAACATTTTTATAGCCCTTTGGGCACAGTTCCAAACTGCTCTCCAAAATGGCTGTATCATGCTACGGTTTCTTGGAGCCACATGTGAGAGCTAGATGGCATGTGGACACCAAAGGTGGATAAGCAACCCTGAAAAGGGCTCAGTAGCCCTCACACCACAGGTACTAGTCCTCCCTTGAACACCCTATAGATCATAAGTAACAAAGGGAAGATATGAGCCCAAGCTCTCTGAGTCTACTGGACCATGCTGCCTAATATTACACATCATCCTCTGAGTAGTTTTAAGAATTCTGATCCCAGAATATGATTGCAAAATTCAAGAAAACTTAGTGATAATGGATAAAAGTTATTAACTGTTGAAAGTGCTCAATGCTAGCCTATAATATGTAGCACTGACGTAATACTGCTCCTCACAACAGGTCTGTGATGTAGGCACTATTGACCCCATTTGGCAGATGGAAAAACTGAGACTTAAAGAGGTTAAGTGACTTGCCCAGGGTCACATATCTGATAAGTATCTAAGATGGGATTCATTTCTGTGTTTTCATCCTGACTCCAGGGTTAACATTTTCTATCCTCTGCAATGTCTGGATACCTCATAAAACTCACAAGTTTAAAGCTATTTGTTTTGTTTGCACAGAGGATAAGGATCTAAATTGTGGGGTTAAAATGGATGTGCTTATCAACAAAATAAACGTGAAAACTCCAAAAATTCCACCCTCAATTGTTGCACATTTAGCCATGCAGGTAGTGACAGGTTTTAATTTCTTGATGATAGTCCTGAAAGTGTCATTTGTATTGAAGTTATCTGATTTGCAAAGTGTTGTTTTTGTTTTGTTTTGTTTTGTTTACATTTGACATTTATTTACAGCTTTTCTTTTTTATTTGTGGTATTGTTCAGTGGATTCTGCCCAAGGAGTGTACTCTAAGCCGTCCCCCGCTCCCCACTCTTCCCCTCCACTGAACTCACTTGTCCTCCAAATCCTGCCCACCCCTCTCTGCTACAATTTATTTTTGTTGATGGCATGGCCATTATCCTAGTCTTCCAGCTCAAAACTTTTGACTCTTCAGTCTTCACCTACAACATCCAAACAGTTGCAAAGTCCTACCAATTCTAACTCTGGAATATCTCTTTTACCTATTTCCTCTTTTGTACTCCTACTTACACAAACCTAGCTTAGGCCCTCATCTCTTCTAGCCTATGTTTAGTTATCATTGTCTCTGTATCTTCAGTACCTGACCCAAAGCTTTGCATATAATTAGTACTTAATTAAAGTTCATGGAATTGAGCCACTCTTTCTGTCTCCAGTCTTTCCTCTTCTGATCCATCCTTCGCACTGCTACTGACTGTATAATGTACCAACCACACGCTCTAGGCTGATCACTTCTTTACTCTGAAAATTTTAGTCATTCCTCGTGGTCTACCAAATAAAGTATAAACTCTTTGTCCTGGCATTCACATCCAATCCTTCCACCTTCTGTCTCCAAATAATCATTCCAGACTTCTTTCACATTACTCCTCTTTACACAGCACATATTCTAAACAATCGTTCAATTCAACAAACATTCATTCACTGACTACCTTCCCCTCTCCCATTCTACTTCCCATTGCTCAGTTCCTGCTAGGCTAGATTCTCTTTTTTTAAGCACATTTATTTTGGGGGGAGGAAGTTAGGGTTAAGTGACTTGCCCCAGGGTCACACAGCTACTAAGTGGCTGAGGGTGGATTTGAACTCAGGTCCTCCTGACTTTAGGGCTGGTGGTCTACCCATTGTGCCACCTCACTACCCCTGGGCTAGTCGTCCTGACTTTTGTCTTGCCGCTAGACATCGATGAGTCTGGAAAAAAAAAGTGAGACTGACAACTTTGCACAACTCTGCCTCACTTAAATCCAATTCATGTGCAAGTCAAGACAGCAATCTTCTACTACTTACCGATTTAACTGTTTTATTATTTTACTATTCACCTGGAAGATGGCCATCTGTCTGAGAGCCAGTTTGCCTTCAGAAAGCACCAGGCAATGGTCAACATGTTGTTTGCTGCCTGTCAACTCCAGGAGAAATGCCAGGAGCAGAGCGTACAGAGGTCTAGACACAATGTTCACCTAATTGACCAAGGCGTTTGATATTTTCAGTCATGAAAACATGTGAGGATCACGGTTACCTAGAGAAGTCCGTCAGTATTGTATACAGAATTCATGATAGCATGCTGGCACAGGTTCTGGATGAAGGATGATGCTCTCATGCTTTCCCAATCACCAATGGAGTAAATCAAGGCTGTGTGCTTGCTCCCATGCTCTTTAGCATAATGTTTTCTTCAAAATTGTCAGACATTTTCAATGAGGATGAAACATCATCAGGGTCAGTTCTCACACTGACTTAACTTGAAAAGGCTATGAGCCAGATAAAGCAGAGAGTTGGTGAATAACTTTTTGTTCACAGGTGAGTGTGCACTCAATGCAGCCTCTGAGGCTGAGATGAAACAGTTATGGATCGATTTTCTGCTGCTTGTGCTAATTTTGTTCTGATAATCAACTCAAGAAAATAGGAGTTCTCAACCAGTCAACACCACACCCATACATGGAACCACTGGTCACAGTAAATGGAGGAATTTTGAATGTTGTGCCTAAGTTCTCTTACCTTGGCAGTATACTTTCCAGGGCTGTATACATAGATGATGAGATTGATGTACACATTGCCAGAGCTAGCTCAGCATTTGGAAGGATCCAAAAGAAAATGTGGGAGAGAATAAGTATTAGGCTGCATACCACACTGAAGGTCTACAGAGCTGTTGTGCTGACTTCACTATTGTATGCCTGTGCAACCTGGGCAGTCTATCAGCACTATGCCAGAAAACTGAACCACTTCCATTTGAATTGTTTTAGGAAGATTCTGACAATTAACTGCCGAGTTAAGTCTTGGACACTGAGATCCTCTCAAAAGCCGAACTGCCAATCATTTAAACTCTTCTGGAGAGACTGTAGCTCTGATGGACTGGCTACATAGCCTGAACGTGAAACACATGCTTACCAAAAAGACTGTTTTACAGAGAACTTGCATAAGGCAACACTCACATGGTGGTCAGAAGAAGTGGTACAAAGGTACTCTCAAGGTCTCTGTAAAGAACCTTAGTATCAATTGTAAGACATGGGAGACGCTGGCATAGGACCACCCAGCATGGCATACCCACATCAAAGAAGGCACTGTACTCTATGAGCAAAGCAGAATCACAGTAGCACAAAGTAAATGAGAGAGTAGGCTGTCTGTGGGCATTCATCAAGGAGAGAAGTACGTGAGTGTGCTCTGCTTCCTTACGAAAAATGAAATTAACTGTTTTTAGGACCACCAGCTGTGTTATACCTGGGCCTCTCAACCTAGTAATTTAAGCCTTAACTACACCTTTATTACACTGGATATCATTCACACCAAAAAATATGAAAAAGGAACAGTTCATTTTTTAAAAGTTTAGTCTTGATTATAACACATAAGATTTCAGAATTTATATTTTAGTATTTAGTTAAATTTAGTTGTTAGTTTTCTAATTTTTTAGTTGAATGTCTAATTCATTGATACATTTTCACTTTTTTGTCATTTTTGGTATCTTCTAATTTTCTTTTTTCCCACTTAATAGTATTTTTTTCCAATTACATATAAAGGTAGTTTTCAATATTCACTTTTATAAGATTTTGAGTTCCAAATTTTTTTCTCTTTCCCTTCCTCCCACCCCAAGATGGCAAGCAATTTGATATAGTTTACACATGTACAAACATATTAAACACATTTCTACGTTAGTCATGTTATGAAAGAAGAATCAGAACAAAAGGGAAAAACCACTAGAAAGAGAAAATGAAAATAGTATGTTTTTATCTGTATTCAGACTCCATAGTTCTTTCTGTGGATGTGAATAGTATTTTCCATTTTGAGTCTTTTGGAATTGTCTTAGATCATTGTATTGCTGAGAAGAGCTAAGTCTATTAAATTTAATCATCATATAGTGTTGCTGTTAGTGTACACAGTGTTCTCCTGGTTCTGCTTACTTCACTCAGTATCGATTCACGTAAGTCTTTCCAGGTTTTTCTGAACTCCACCTGCAGGTATGCACAGTTTTATGGCCCTTTGGCCATAGTTCCAAATTGCTCTCCAGAATTGTTGGTTCAGTTCACAACTCCACAAAAAAATGCATTAGGGTTCCACTTTTTCCACATCTTCTCCAATATTTATCATTTCCCTTTTCTATCATATTAGCCAATGTTAGAGATTTGAGTTGGTACTTCAGAGTTATTTTAATTTGCATTTCCCTAATTAATAGTGTTTTCACTTTCTTTAATGAAATGTTCTATATTCCCTATTTGTTTCTTGATCCATGAATAATACTATTTTTGTTGAATATAATTTTTGTTTTGTTATGGTCAGTAAAGGATGTGCTTAATATTTCTGCTTTTCTGCATTGTTTGTGTTTTATGCCCTAACATCGTAATTTTCAACAGTGCCATATATAGCTCAGAAATAAATACTATCCTTTCTGTTCCCCTTTTGAAATCACCATAAATCTATCATATTTAGCTATTTAAAAATTTTATTCAGGTTTTTAACTTATTTCTTCTTTAATTTCTAAGAGTGGTACATTGAATTCACTACTATTATAGTTTCTTCCTATAATTTACTTGACTCTTCCTTTAAGTATTTAGATTCTATGCTATTTGGTGCATATATATTAAGTATCAATATTAATTTACTGGTAAGGTACCTTTAAGCACAATATAGCTTCCCTTTTTATTTCTTTTTATCAAGTGTATTTTTGCAGCTGCCTTACTGAGATCATGATTGCCATCCCTGTTTTTTGAGTCCTACTTAAGCTTACTGAATTTTATTCTAGCCCTTATTTTAAACTCTATGAATTTTTGGGTTTCAAGTATGTTTCTTATAAACAACACATTGTAGGATTTTTCTTTCTAAGGCATTTTGCTACCTACCTCTATGAAAGCACGGGATACATTCATCCTATTTATATATATATATATATATATATATATATATATATATATATATATATATATGTATATATAAAATATATATATATATAATATATTATAATATATATAATATATATTTACATTATTGGTCCATCACATCTACCTCCTCTCCACTAAAATCATGGATTCTGCCAGTGGTTCCCCTACCTCTTATAGGTGAATTTTTGCTTTATCTTACTGTGACATGGGTCTCCATGATACTTCTGACCATCTCCTCACCACACTTTCACTGTTAGACTATCTCCACTTCTTCTGTACCAGAACCTCTTGTACTCCCAGCATTGAACATGTGAGTCTTGTCATGTTTTGCCAGGGCCCAGACTTTCAGTTCTACTTCCTTGTCTTCTGTTTACACTGTCCCTTCCTGGTTTTCCCCTCCCACTTTCCAGCATGTCTTGGTATATCATCTTCACTCATAACAACCTGAGGGCAGGGGTTGTCTTGCTTGTTTTTATTTTTTGCATTCCTAGTACTTAGTAAAGCACCAGACACCAGACAATTAATAAATTCTGTTACCTATCAATTGATTTAGTGCATTTCCATCTATCCTGTCTTTTCACATTTTTACCTCTCTTTACAACCCCTCATCCCCTCTATAAAAAGAAAAAAAAAATATTGAGATAGGCCTGTTGTCAACACTAGGGAACAATGTTTGATGCAATTTACTTCTGTTCCACTATTCTTCTTGTCTTATACTCATTCATCCCTGATCTCATGTCCTTTCCTTTTATTTCTCCTTTCACAATCCTCCCTCCAAAAATGCAATTTGTTTTGCTTATGACTAATCTTTCCCTGAATTTGCCTTCCTACCTTGTCCTTGGTTTCAGATAGATATTACTTATCATTTTAAGAAAGGCTACATTTATTTCTATGCTTTCTGGTGTTTTTAAAGGAATAAATACTGTATTTTGTCAAAAGCTTTTCCTGCATCTATTGATATAATCATATGATTTTTGGTTTTTTTATTGTTGATATGGTCAATTATGCTTATTGTTTTCTTAATATTGAATTGTCGCTGCATTTCTGGTATAAACCCCACCTGGCCATAGTGCATGATCTTACATATGATCTTTACTTTAAATGGTGTTTAAGTCAAATTTTTTACCAGATCATTGAAGCATGTTTATCTCCATTGCTCAGATAAATGTCTTAACTTTTTGTAATGTATAGTCAATCAATCCAATCCAATGCAATTTATTATGCCCCTAGATATACCAGTCAGTGTGCTAAGTGCTAGGGGTACAATTAATAAAATGAAAGACAAACCCAACTCTCAAGGAGCTTACAATCTAAAGGGGGAGGCAACACACAAAAGGAGGCAGGAAAGCAGGTGGGGGAGGGGCACAAGGGAGTAGCCAACTTGGGGACATCTTGTTCTGTGGAGCTGAAACTAGGCATGGCAGTGGATGCCATGTGAAATGCAATTAATCAAATAGTAAACATTTATTAAGCATGTTGCAATGTTGTATACTATATTTGCGAATTTTTCTAGTCCCAGAAAAATTATCTTTTTAATATATTTGTCAATATATATGTATATATATTTACATATATATATATATATATATATTTGTTAATATGTTTATCAGAATTCATCATTCTCTTAAGGAGACAGGACTTCTAGGCCTACGAAAAGTAAGAAATCCCTAAAACTCTTTTTGGGGCTGATGTTTTACAATCTGATGAAGAAGCCAAAATATAGACTTCTTGTGATGAAGATTTTGGTACAACCTTAAATGAAAAAAAGCAGCTTTGCCAGTAGAAATTACCTTTTACCAATATTTCATATTCCCTTCTGTTTTTTGTCTTGTCCACAAGTATTTTTACCCAACACTGTTTAGCAGATCTTTTTGTTTTTGTTTTTTAAACTGTTCTTCCAATTTCAAGAAGCCTATGCCGTACTAGGGAGCTTTCAATAACAACCCCTCCAGCATCTAGCTTCCTCTGGAGTCCATTTCTTGTTTTTCAAGTATTAATTAAGCCGTTTCACTGTAATAGTTTATCTGTTCTTGGCATTGTTTTTCATTTTAAACTAAACTTTCCTTTTTTCTTTAGTGTAACTGATCATTTTTCATTGTCGTCTTTGAATAGTCCTTAAAATGCTTGACTTCCTCACACCCTGAGCTGCTGTTCCACCTTTAACAATCATTGAAGTGTTCTCTTTAAGAGCTTCAGCTTTTGGTCATTTTCTTGGAGTAATACACATTCTTTAAAACGAGAGAATTAAAAACACAACAGTGAAGAGTAATGAAACATGTGTATCACACAAAATTCTGCACTCAATTGAAAGAATTGACTAAAGGTGAGAGAACTAACTTAATATGGCTTCATCTGATCCAATTCAGACATGGACATTGCTGTCACAAACTGAAATCATATCAAAATTATAGTTTATTCCAAGTAATCTACACACCACTCTACAGCCTTCCCAAATCTCCTTCTGCCTTGCTCCCCCCAACACTCCACTGGGTTTTTTGTGTTTTCCTATGTCAAATTAATTTTATATATTTTCTGTTTACTTATCTGTACACATGTCATTTCTGCTCTTATAGATGGTAAACTCCTTGAAAGCCTGGAATGTTTCATTTTTATCTTCCTATCTCCAGCATTTAAAAGTATCTGACATATAATAGGAACTCAATAAATGAGAGTTTGTACTTGGACAGCAAACAACACAAAGTATACACAACTTGCTTCTCTGATATAGTCTTTTAGCTAATCATGTCAACTCAATCACTTAATGAGGCATTAGGATAGTGTTTGAGCAGAGGATATCTATTCATATCTATTAATATGGGAACTGGAAAAATATAAATTGAAAGGAACAAAGGCATAATAAAGAGGAATTGGAAGTTATTACAGTAGTCTCAGTATCAAATAATTAGGGTTTGACCTTGAAATAGAAGATGGAATAGAGTCATTATCATATGTTGTTGTGTTGCTAAATTCCTTTTTTTACTTATCCACTCCTTATTTAATATTTTGACTATATAGTACTTTCATATTACCCCTATTCATATTTGTAAAAAAAAATCCACTCACTATATATGCTTATAATTTCCCTTAGTATATTTTGGTTGGCTTGCTTTGATATTTTATAAATATTTCCTACCTTAAGTGGTAACTATTTTGGAAAGTTCAGGATGAAATATTTATGAACACAGAGCTTAACATTGTCGTTAATAGAATTGGCACTTAATAAATCTGATGAATTGAAATTAAAATTCCCATATATATTTTTAAACTAATAAGTTTAATTTATTTATAGTACCCATTTTAGCATGTTATTATCCTCTATTTATATTTGTTTGAAATATTTGTTCTCTTTTCTTATTAGTACATTGGGATATGGTCCCAATTAGTACATTGGGATATGGATTAGAGAAAAATTCTGCCTTATAATTTTGTAACAGAATGTGAAGGTATTGCTTCTCTTCTTCCCCCTTTGTTTCTAGTATTTATATGGGGATAATCCTTTTGTGAAAATGTGTTTAAAATGTATTTTGTGAAAAAAGACATGTATCTTCTATATTCTAATGAGGGTTATGATGTTATGCCCATATCTTCAAAGGGCAATCAATTAATGAGCACTTCATTTAATTAATATCAATTACTATTAAGCACTAATTAATATTAAGCACTTCATATGCATCAGGCACTGTGCTAAGCTGTGATGGTACAAAGAGAGCCAAAATATAGATATACACAGCATAATTGGTGTATGTGTGTGTGTATGGTTAAGTGACTTGCTCCAGGACTAAAATGAAGGTCTAAGTCCAATGAGTGTTCTTTCCACAATTTCATGCTGCTTCCCTATTTGCTGTCTTTTGTATAAATTAAGATTTCTTATATTGTGTTTACTTAAAGAAAATCATGCATCCTCTATGAAATTGCATAAGATTTATCCAGCAGTTTAGTAATGAGCACCACTTCAAAGGAACTGTTTTGGATAAGGATAAATTTTGTGTCTGTGTTAAATAAGTGGTGTTTGGGAATCAGGAGGTTATTTCACATCTGTCTGAGAAAGACTTTCTGATATCTATTCTCTCCTCTGCCATGTTGGTCTCTCTTCACAAAGTGATAGGGCACTGGTATAATTTAAACCAGTTGATTTCAGGTGATACAGCAATGGTTGTAAGTGATGTGGCTTCTTTTATGAAAACAGAAATTCTGTTCAGTCAGATTATCTAGAAAGAATTGGAGAAATCAGTGCCTACCCTGAGAATCCTATTGCAGGAAAAAGTGCTTAGGCATTTGTTTATTGGCAGTATTCACAAACTTTGACATTCCATCTGGCTAAAATGTGAGCTTTTTCCATGTCTCAGAAAGTTAGGGAACAATTATGTAAGTTGTCTGAAAAAAATTATTTTTAACCACTCTTTACTAAGAAACTTCTTCCCTTGGTTAAAAAAAAAGATTGCTAGAGGAAAGAATAAAGATATTTCCTCCTTTGTTGTTTAGGAATTTAGTTGTGTCCAACACTTCATGATTCCCTTTGGGTTTTCTTGGAAAAATACTAGAGTTACTTGCCATTTTTCTCTCCAGCTCATTTTATAGAAGAGGATCTGAGGCAAATAAGGTTAAGTGACTTGTCCAGGGTCACAAGCTAAATTAAGTGTCTGAGGCTGAATTTGAACTCAAGTCCTCCTGATTCCAGGGCCAGCATTCTATCCATTGCAGTCACCTAGCCCCTTTTCCCCTCCTTTACATGAGATTAATCATAATTTTTATAGCTTTTGATGTAAAAACACTACGGAACTTTCCCAGTAAAAGTTTCAAATTTTATTTTTAATTTTGGGGAAAAATGGTTTCATTTAGTGAAGTCAATTATCTTAGCTGACTAAGCAAGGACTGTCTTTGTAACTCGTATAGCCCCTTTAATAGCCCCAACTTAGACCTCTGTTCTCCCCCTCAGAGGTGATTTTGGAGAGTCAAAAGACTCTATCCTGTGTAGTCATTTAGAATATGCACCTGGAGAGTTCCTGGAGAGTCTTGGTTGTGACAAGTTATAAAAAATTTAAAATCAAGAGACCTTGTTAGAATTAAGCAGTTTGTCTGTGACTAGAGATAAGGATCAGAAAAAATAGACCCTCTGTTCCTTTAGGATTCTATTTTTGACATCTCTAAACATAAACAAATATATCTGATAAATAATGAATTGCATACATTTGTATTTCTATCTATTTGAGTTTTAAGTAAAAAGACTTTTTGTTATTTCCACTAGTATTGAGGAGAAAGAGTTTTTATAATAAATTAATATTGCACACTGGAATTAATGATTTCATTAACTATTATGAATATAGTTGCGTGGTTTTTTTTCTTTTGTGCAAGAGAAATGTTTTCCAGGCCAAAAAGAAGTTGGGATGATTTCACTAGCCAAAACTATTTGGTTTTGTTATTTTAAAATAACTCAATATTGGGATTTTAGACCAAGATGGCTCTGTGGTTGCCTAACTGTAGGCAGACTATCCACTTCCCAAAAGACCTTCGGCAACAGAAAGCTGAAATTTTTACCAGACTGAATAATGATCAAGAACTCCAATGAGAAATTCAAAGAGCAACTTTTTCTACCCCAGAACTATACAAATAGTCACCCAGAAGCAAAAGGACTGCCAGCGAAGCCAGTGCCCTTACAGACAAACAAACTGAATCACCATGGTTGACTAGCGTGTGTAGACTGTATGAATCTTTGTCTGTGGGTAATAAAAGGAGAGGGCCCTCTCCCTTCCCCAACAGGAAGCCCCAAGTTGGTCAGAAAGCTCTTAGATGAAGACCCTAGAAGTCTTGAGAACAATGCCACCAGAACAAGTAGACAGGAACAGTCTAGGTAGCCAGGGGGTAAGATAACCTCAAAGATCCAGGGTGGGAGGGCCCAATCCCAGAAGGTGGAGGTGAATGAAGAATCCAGGGGACTCAGTGTGAGAACAAGCAGAGCAGAGCACCCCACCAAAAAAGTGGAGTAAAAGGCAGAACCTTTCCTCAGCACAAAGCCCCAATCAGTTTAGGAACTAAACCTGGAAAGATGAATAAACCAGAGGAAACAACAATCAGCATAAAATAAGTTATTGCAATTCCAATTCCATAAAACTAAAGTAGAAACTCAAAGAAAAAAAATTCCTACAAAGACCACATGGATGTAGTAGGAAAAATGAAATGAGACCAAAAATGAAATAAAAGCTCTTAAGGAAAGAGTTGGAAGGAGAATCAGTAACTTAGAAAGGAAAGCGGTAAACTTTATCCAAGAAATGGACTCCCTAAAGACTAGAACTAAAATAAACAGAAATCAATGACTCCATGAGACAGCAAGAAATAGTAGAACAAAAACAAAAGATTGACAAAATAGAAGAAAATGTAGTATATGTGATATCAAAAATAGCTGACCTGGAAAACAGCTCAAGGAGAGATAATTTAAGAATCTTTGGACTCCCCATAGGCTATTATAAAGAAAAAAGTAAACAAAAATGTTTGGACACTATATTTCAAAAAATCATAAATTAAAACTGTCCAAAACTATTAGAATCAGACGACGAAATAAAGATTGAAAAAATCCAGGGATATAACTGAAAGGAAATGGCCCAGTAACGTCATGGCCAAAACCCAGAGTTCCTATATCAAAGACAAATTGCTGCAGCATCATGAAAGAAACAGATCAAGTATGAAGGAACCACATCCAGAATCACACAAGACCTGGAAGCATTTCCTTAAAATCATAGGAGATCTTAGAATGTGGTATTCCGAAAGACAAAAGAGACAGATGTACAACCCAAAATAAGTTATACTGAAATGTTGAAAAAAAAGGGTTAGATGGGGCAGGAGGAACTGGAGTGGAATGGACCTATCAGGGTTTTCAAGTATTTCTGATGAAAAGACCAGAGCTGAGTAAGAACTTTAAAATACAAACACAAGAGTCTAGAAAAGTAAATTTATTTGAGCAATCAGAAACAACTGTATCATCACGTAGTATTAGCAAGCTCATAGGGAAGAAGAAATGTGTCTCTTCAGAGCCATAATAACTTCAATGGAGATTAAAAGGAGTTAAATGAGGGGGAAAGGGAGATCCTGGGATTGCCTTAGTTCTGTTCTATCTAAAACCAAGAGCAAGTATTATCTGTAATGTGGATAAGCTAGAAACCTTCCCAGTAATATTAGGGGTGAAGCAATGATGTCCATTATCAATACTATCATTCAATATTGTATTAGAAATGCTAGCTTTAGCAATAAGACAAGAAAAAGAAATGAAAAGTATAAGCAATGAGGAAACCACATCATCTCTCTTTGCAGACAATACAATGTTATACCTAGAGAACCCTAGGGAATCAACTAAAAGCTAGTAGAAACAATTAACCATTTTAGCAAAAGTGCATGATATTGAATGAACCAATACAAATCATCAGCATTTCTATATATTACCAACAAAACCCAGCAGGAAGAGATAGAAAGAGAAATTCCATTTAAAATAACTGCAAATGGTATAAAATATTTGGAAGTCTACCTGCCAAGGCACACATAGGAACTGCAGTCAATCCTCAACATTCATGCATTTAACTTTCATGACTACAAGCATCTATGTGATTTTAATAATAAACTCATTTTCATTTTTGTATTGGCAACCTTGCACATTCACAGCCATTTGCAGTAAAGAAAAAAGTGAGAGGCCCAATGTGCAAAAGTTTGTGGAGAAGCTGGTGTCCTATGAGGTGCTCCACTGGTCTTGTTCACCCTACTGTTGTAAAGAGTTCCTCATGCATTTATTGCATATTTTCATTATTTGTCTTTAAAACTCAAGTTTTGTGTAGTGAAAGTCCTTTGGTCTCTAAGGTGATATCAAGACCCCATCAGTCTACTGACCTCCTCTTTCCTTCTTCAATCAGTTGAGTGCCTGACTCACAGTCTTTCCTCTCTAACATCTGCTCTCATACTAAGGGACCTCAACTCATTCATTTCCCATGACCTACACCTCCACCCCAACTCAAATATATACAGAGATGGCCATCTTATCAATACCCACAAATGTTCCACTTCAGTATTTACAAAGTGAAATTTCTTGCTCAAGATCACAATCTATTGTCATTCTACCTCTTCCTTTACCTTGAAACCCTAAACTTCAATAACCTCCAAGCTCTTGACATATTAGTTCTTTTCCAGGCCATTACTCCTACACTGGCTACACTTGCCTCTCATAACCCTGTGGTGAACCAGTTCAACCCTGCACTGTATTCTTCTATTGAAGCCCTTATTCTTTATCCCATCATTGATTTTGTTATGCCAAACCTCAGCCCCAGATTATTCTCACAATCCATTTTTTTTTCCTCCTCACATGCTGCCAACCTAAACTGGAAAAAATTGCAAGACTGTGTTGATTGGATCCACTACGGATTATTATTATATAATCTTGACTGGGTCTTCACTGCAGCAAGGAAATCCTTTTACGCCTAACTGACATATTATTTCATTCATTTTCTGTCTCACACACCACAGCAGCCTTCCTAAACCATTTTATTTCAATGCCTCAAATAGGTATTCCATGGCTCCTCCACCTCCCATCCTCTCAACTGAGAACATTGCCTCATATTTCACTGAAAAAAAGAGTATATTTGCTGAAAACTTCTTCTCCTCTTCTGTCAACTCACATCTCCCAGATCCCCTCTGCTACTGTCTTCAACCTTGTCTCATGTAATGAGTTGGTCTTTACCTTACCAAGGCAAACCCCTTTACATTCACTTTCTTCCATCATCTCCTGCAAATTGTCCCCTCTGTAAATCCCCATTATCTCATTTATCTTCAGTCTCTTATTGTCTGCTGGTTGCTTCCCTACTGCTTACAAACATGCCTATGGGTCCCTTGTCCTCAAAAAAGTCCTCATTTGATCCAACCTTCCCTGCTAGCACCTCCCTTTCGTGCCTAATTTCTTGAGACCATCGATAATCGATTCCTCCGCTTCCTTTCCTCCCACTCTTTTCTCAACTCTGCATGCTTCCCACTTCATCATTCTACTGAAATAACTCTCCAGAGTTACCAATGATCTCTTAATTGCCGATCCAACTCAGACATGTTTGCTATGTGACTCTGGGCAAGTCACTTAATCTCTGCTCCAGTTTCGTCAACTATAAAAAGGAGATAATAACAGCACCTACCTCCCAGAGTTGTTTTGAGGATCAAATAAAATACTATTTTTAAAATGCTTAGCACAGTCCCTGGCAAATAGTAAGCACTTAGTAAATGTTTCCTTCCTTCCTTCTTTCCTTTCTTCTTTCCTTCTTTTCTTAATCCTCATCCTTCTTGACCCCTCAGCAAGCTTTCACATTGCTGACCACCTTTTCTCCTTGATACTCAAATCTTCTCTCTAGTTTTTTGTTTCTGTTCTGATTTTCCTGCCTTTCTTTCTTTCCCTCTCCTTTTTAGTCACCTTTGCTGGATCTTCATCCAGGTCATTCCTACCAAATGTGGGCCTCTTCTTTTCTCTTTCTATACAGTTTCACATGGTGATCTCATCATTTCCCATGGATTTAATCATCAACTTTATATAGAAAACTCTCATATCTACTTGTTTAGCTGTAACCTCTCCGCTGACCTCCAAGTCTCATGTTTCTAACTACCTATTGGATATCTTGAACTGGATTCCTGTTGACATCTTAAATTAAGTATGTCTAAAACCGAACTCATTATCTTTCACCAGAAACCCTGCATTTTTCCAAATTTCCCTATTACTATCAAGCCACCTACTCTCAGTCCCCCTAGGCTCACATCCTAGGTGTCAACCTCAGCTTCTCACTCTTTCTCACCCTTCTACTCCACCCTTGTCTTGCGAAGGCCTATTGACTGTATTTCTGTACCATCTCTAGAATATGCCTCCTTCTTTCCTCTGAAACTGACACCACTAGGATATGGCCCTTCTTCACCTCATTCCTAGTCTATTGTAATATCCTACTTCTTGGTCTCCCTGCCTCAGTCTTTCCCCACTATAGCCTATCTGCCAGAGTAATCTTCCTAAATCACAGTTCTGATCACATCAAAATCCTCCCCAGTAAATTCCATTGGCTCCCTGTCACCTCAAGGATCAAATATAATATCTTCTGGTGTGCAAAGCCCTTCATAACCAGCCTTCAATACCTTTGTAGTCTTTCTACACCCTATGCCTCCCTTCATTCCAAGTGTATTTTTCTATACAGTGACATTGTCCTCCTTGCTGATCCTCACATAACATACACCATCTCCTGAATCCAGGCATTTCACTGGCTGTACCCCCTGCCTAGAATGCTCCTCATTGCCACTTGGTTTTCCTTCAAGTTCTAGCTAAAATCCCACTTTCTTCAGGAAGCCTTTCCTGATCTTCCTCAATTCTAGTGTCTTCCCTGTTTTTTTTCCAATTTATCCTGTAAATACCTTCATAGGTGCTTATATTTTGTCTCCTCTATTAATACCGTAAGCTTCTGGAGAGCAAGGACTGTCTTTTGTATCCCCAGCACTTAAAATAGTTCCTGACACATAGCAGTTACTTAATAAATGTTTTATGACTGACTGGAGTTGCCAGAAAAGAATTATGCACTTGAGGTTGATTAGTGAGTCAGTTAACAAGCAAGCATATATTAAGTGCTTACTACATTTTAGACACTATACTAAGCACTGGAGATGGAAAGAAAAGCAAAAAACAACAGAAAAAAACAATAGTCTCTGCCCTCAAAAACCATATATTCTTTTTTATTTTTAATTTAGATTAGATTTCTTTTCTCACCTAGGCTAGAAGTTCAATGGCCACTTATGGGCCCAATCCTAATACATTATGGACTTGGAAGCTTTAACCTGCTATATTTTTCTGACCGAGGTCAGTTTACCCCTCCTTATGCAGCCTAGTGGTCCATAACTCCTGGGTGTTCAAATAATGGCACCAAATCTGAGCAGACATTCTATAAGCTTTAGCTTTAGTGCAGCTCAGAAGTCTTGAACATGAGCAATCCATTGGCTTCAGCTTTCCCAGTAGTCAGGACAATAGACACATGCCAAAATCCCCAGCCAAGGAGTACACATTATAATGTATATTAACCTATGAATAGCTAGGTACAGAGAGGATTATGGTAATCTGAAAGGGGAAAGCTACCTGTGTAAGGAGAAAGGAACAAGTTCCAAAAACTTAGCCATATGACTCTAAGCCCAAGAGATGAGGGGGGACTTAGTTCTAGCCTTTAGTCCCATTCTTATTTGTAAAATGAGAGAATTGGACTTCGTGGCCTCCAAGTTCCTTCCAGCTCTAAGACTATTATTCTATGACTTACGAATTTATTCTGGAGGTACCAAACTTTACTCCTAAACTCAGTAGTGTCCAATTTCAATTGGATAAGAGGAAGTTAAATCAGGGTGTAACTTTCTATAGTAACAAGGAAGTGAGAAGGAGGTGCCCATCGAGTGGGTAATGACTAAACAAATTTTGACACATATACATGAATATAATGGAATATAAATGCAGGGTAAGAAATAGTAAATATGAAGAATTCAAGGAAGTATGGGACAGTTTCTATGAACTGATACAAAGTAAAGTAAGCAGAAAAAGGAGAACAATATATACAATGACTATAATAACAAATGGAAAGAAGGAAAATTATTTTTTTGATTAAATACCGTATATTTTATTTTATTTTATTTTTGTAATTAAGATTTTTTATTTTTAGTTTACAACACTGAGTTCCACATAATTTTGAGTTGCAGATTTTCTTCCCCCACCCCCTCAAGATGGCATGGAATCCAATATATCTTCTACATATAACTTCTCGTTGAACTTATTTACACCATAGTCAAGTTGTAAAGAAGAATTATAGCCAATGGAATGAATCAGGAGAAAGAAGAAACAAAACCAAAAAAAAAACCAAAAACAAACAAAAGAGAAAAAAACAAAGGGAGAAAAAAAAGGGAGCAAACAGTGTGCCTCAATCTGCATTCATGCTTCACAGTTCTTTCTCTGGATGTAGATAGCTCTCTCCATCGTGAGTCCTTTGGAGTTGTCTTTGCTCCTTGTATTACTGAGAGGAGAGAAGTCTATCAGGGTTAGTCATCACAGAATCCATATGTCTATGGTTGTGTATAATGTTCTCCTGGTTCTGCTCCGCTTACTCAGCATTATATCGTGTAGGTTTTTCCATGTTATTATAAAGTCCGTATCATCCCCATTTCTTATTGCACAATAGTATTCCATTACCAAGAAGGAAAATTCTAAAACTGAATGCTTTGTAATTTTAATTGTATAATAAATTTGGCCATGACGAAAAAGAGGATATGCACCTCTCCCTTCTCTGGTGTTGGAGGACAATAGATGCGAAGAACTGCAAATACCGTCACACCCCAGTGATGTGTTGTTTTCTGAAATGCTTTTTATTTTCTCCCCTCCCCACCCCAGTTTTAGTGGGAGGATTGCTGAAGATATATTTGGAAATGTTGATTATTTAAAATATATATATATATGTATATATATATATATATGTATATATATAAGTCAATGAATCAACCAAGGTGTGATAAAGGTAACGTAAACGTTTTATTTTAATTTAAATATCCGAAAATCATGGCTCCATGACCATGAAGAAGGTTGTCTAATTAAATCACAATCTTTTATTAACTGTTGTCGAGTAATTCCTTGGTATATAACACTATAGTACAGGCTACAGGAATTTGAATAACAGATAAGACATTGTCCCTGCATGTGTTCTGTTCATAGGACTTAACAGGAAGATAAAGTAGTTCAAAACTAATAAATCTATATATTATTACCACTTAGTCATATTTTGTAGATTTCAAATTGTTTTGGAGGCAACTCAGAGAGTGTTGAAAACAAGAACCTCGATAAACAAATAACTAATTTGCACAAAGAAACTTTGGGCTTAGGGATTTTGAAGTATTGTTGAAACTGAAACAAATACGGCTGATCTTTTTGGAATAGTTATCTCTCTTGAGGGCACACATAATTATTACAAAAGACTTGGAAACTGCTGAAAGAGTTATGTAAGAAAATTGGAAATGTGCAAGCCAGCTAAGCATTCTGAGGAAAATACCTAAATAACCAGTTTGACAGATGTGGTAATAACATACAAGGCTTTAGAGATTTCTAAGGTCACACAATCATGGAATTTCAAAATCGGAAGGGACCTGGGAGTCATGTGGCCCAGCATCTCCCTTACTCCTTACCTGGCAATAGCCCCTTCAGCCTTTGCTAGAAAATCTCTGGTTGAGGGGAAAATCTTTGTAATCTGTTGCTGAATGAAGTGAGCAGAACTGGAGAAACTCTTCACCGTATGATATTAGAGAGAAAAATAACCTTGAAGGATTTCAGAACTCAGATTAATGCAACGATAAAGCAGGAGTCTAGAGGACCGAAGCTGAAGCATGCCATCCACTTCCTATCAGAAGAAAGGATATCAGAATGAAAATTCATGTTTAGATTTGATGAATGTAGGGCTTTATTTTGCTGGACTATGCATACTTGCGATATTTGTTTGTTTTTTTGTTCAGTTGGGAGGGGGGCCTATGGAGAGAGCCATAATATTCCCCCTCATATGAGGAGGAATCTTCTTTCCCAAGGCATCTGGTTTACTTTTGGCTAGCTGTAATTCTTGAAAGCTGGGTGGCACAGTGGCCAGAGTGCCAGACCTGTAGTCAGGAAGGCCTTAGTTCAACTCCAACCTTAGACATTTTAGTAACTGTATAACCCTGGGCAAGTCACATAATCTCTGCCTCAATTTCTTCAACTGCAGAATAGGGGATAATAATGCCACCTACTTTTCAGAGTGGTTGTGAGAATTAAATAACAATATTTTTAAAGCACTTGGCATAGCTCCTGGCACACAGTAGGCACTTAATAAATGCTTGTTCCCTTCCCCCCCATTCTTATATGTAATTCTTCCTTAGTAACCCCAAATTTCTCTCTCTTAAATTTCCATCCATTCATTCTTAGTGCTGTTTTCTGTAGACAAATAAAATAAATCTCATTGGTGATAGACCAGAGGTGTAGAATGAGATATGTATAGTTTTAGACATGGTCAGTGTACGGATTTGATTTGGGTGAGTATATATTTGTATCGCAGAAGAGAGCTTCTATTGGAAGAGGAATGAGTTCTTGGGAAATAAAAGAGATGTAAAAAAAGAGCATCAGAAAAAAATTCAAACACAAAAGTAAACCAAAAACTTTTTAGGCCAGGACACAAATAGGACAATTTTTTTTACTACTTTGTTAAATTAAATATGTAGTTTTAAAATAAATTTATACTATAGAAGTTATCACTCTCATATGCAATTCTCCTTTTGTTCTTTGCATATTAGGTTGTGTATGTTTGTTGATGATTACTTAGTTCAAAATTTTTAAAGTATCATTGTCTTCCACATAGAAGCACTTCTTATATTTGAAGATGCCTATCATTTCTACCCTGATTCTTTTCTTCTTGCAATTTCACCTCTTATGGAGAAAACCACTCCAGGTAAACCTCTGGGAATAAGGTCTGATCAGGTGAGAGAATTCACACCTGCTTATTGAAAATATGTGATTTAGGGAAAAGGATTCTTAGTAATCAAGGCTATATGTGGAGGCAATGTGGAATAATAAATAGCTTTGTGCTTAGAAAGACCTGGATTGAAATTAGTTTCAGTGTAGGGGTTTGTGAGGCCTTTTGAGGAAGCAGGAAGGGCAATCCAGTCCTTCTATCCACTTTCCCCATACAGCAAATTTCTGTCTAAATAAGTATAAGCATTTTAGAATTAGTCAGTGTCTAGTCCAGAGAAGTAAAAACTAGCCCATGCACAAGTTTTGACCTATCCTAATGATATTTATTTTAAAATCTTTTTATATCTAGCTGAGATTCTAGAGAGGCTGGAAACACAGGATATCATAATTCTTTTGTCTCATGTCTTGCTTTGTTAAAATAAGTTCCATGCCAACTGTATGGGCCATAAATAGATATATCAAAATATCCAAGAAAGAAGTAGTGCTATGTATACAAGTAGTTCAAAGAATACCAGCTGTAATTTCTGTCACTTTAACCTCAATGTTACTTGTAATTATGATTTAGAATAAGGTTGGTTTATTACAAATTGCTTTAAAAACTCAGCATCACAGGATTTTCATTTTAGAAAACTCTTTGGTACTCTATTGCCTAATCTAGCACTTTCATACTACAGTGAGGAAGCCAAGGGGCCCATAATGGTTCAATATCTTACCAAAGTCATATATGGCAAAGATGCGATTTAGAACCAGGTCATCTGATTAATTCTAATAAACCAGGATGCTTCACACAGTGAATAAATTACTTAATGTTTGTTGTGTTAAATTGAATTTGGAGGAGAGATTATAATTCTGTGGAAAGATAGGAATAAATTAGGAATTGGGCAATCCTCATTCTGGTTCCAGCATTGGCCCATAGCGGTTATTACTCATGGCTCCACAACATTTTAAGGTTTACTAAACACTTTTCTCATGTGTGCGCTGTGTTTAATTTTAATGAGACATCATAATAAAATGGAAAATGGAAGCATCTAGTAATGAATAAAGACAAAGACATTCTGCTAGCAAGATTTTTAGCATTATCTTATTATAAACTTAATAATATTAAAACAGAATGAAAAATAAAATCAAACACAAAATGTAAATTCTAAACGTCTTACCCTTTGTGTTCAATTTCTATATGAACTTTAAAAGATGATAAGAGAGAATGTTTACATATTTACTTTATATATAATTTACATATAAATATTATATATATTGTATAAATATATATTTATATGTCACATATAAATATACTCATATATTTATATCCTTTAAAACTTGCAAAGTGTTTCTCATTTCTAGAACCATAGAGGTGGAAGGAACCTTAGAAGTCAAGCAAAAAACCAACCTAGTGTCAGGGCACATAGTAGGTGCTTAGTAAATGCTAGCTGACTGAGGCAAAAATGATTTATTCAGGGTCACATAGCTAGTTAATATTTGAGGCGGGATTCAAGCAGAGATTTTTCTGACTCCAGGTGCAGTACCCCATCCACTATGCCATGCTGTTTTCCACAGCCACCTTGTGATGTAGGTGCTATTGTCATGTCCATTTTTCTTTTTTTTGTGAACTTTTTTTTTAAATTTTTATTTTTAGTTTACAACACATGGTTCTACATAATTTTGAGTTCCAGATTTTCTCCCCTCCCTCCCCCTTCCCTCCCCAAGACGGCATGGAATCTCATATAACTACCACGAATAACTTTGCATTGAATTAATTTATACACTAGTCAAGTTGTGGAGAAGAATTATGACCAATGGAATGAATCATGAGAAAGAAGAAACAGAACCAAAAAAAAAAAAAACAACAACAACCCAAAAACTAAAACAAAAGAGAAGAAAAAAAAGGGGGGAGAAAAAGGCGAGCATGAAGTGTGCCTCAATCTGCATTCATCCTTCATAGTTCTTTCTCTGGATGTAGATAGCATTCTCCATCGTGAGTCCTTTGGAGTTGTCTTCGTACCTTGTGTTGCTGAGAAGAGCAAAGTCTGTCAGGGTTGGTCCTCACAGAATCCATATATCTGTGGTTGTGTATAATATTCTCCTGGCTCTGCTCTGTTCACTCAGCATTATGTCATGTAGGTTTATCCAGGTTGTTATGAAGTCCGTATCATCCCTATTTCTTATCGCACAATAGTATTCCATTACCTTCATATACCACAGCTTGTTCAGCCATTCCCTAATTGATGGGCATCCCTTTGATTTCCAGTTCTTAGCTACCACAAAAAGAGCTGCTATAAATATTTTTGTACATATGGGTCCTTTTCCCGCTTGTGTGATTTCTTTGGGATACAACCCTAGAAGTGGTATTGCTGGGTCAAAGAGTATGAACATTTTTATAGCCCTTTGGGCATAGTTCCAAATTGCTCTCCAAAATGGCTGGATCATCTCACAACTCCACCAGCAATGTAACAATGTTACAATTTTCCCACATCCTCTCCAGCATTTATTATTTTCCTGTTTTGTCATTTTAGCCAATCTGAAAGGAGAAATGTGGTATCTAAGAGTTGTTTTGATTTGCATTTCTCTAATCAGTAGTGATTTAGAGCATTTTTTCATATGCCTATAGAGAGCTTTAATTTCTTCCTCTGAAAACTGCCTGTTCATATCCTTTGACCATTTCTCAATTGGGGAATGGCTTGTATTCCTATATATTTGGCTCAGTTCCCTGTATATTTTAGAAATGAGGCCTTTATCAGAGATACTAGTTGTAAAGATTTTCTCCCAATTTTCTGCTTCCCTCCTAATTTTTGTTGCATTGGCCTTTTTTGTACAAAAACATTTCAATTTAACATAATCAAAATTATCCATTTTGCATTTTGTAATGCTATCTATCTCTTGTTGGGTCATGAATTCTTTTCTTTTCCATAAATCTGATAAGTAAACTATTCCTTGCTCTCCCAAATTACTTATAGTATCAGCCTTTACTCCTAAATCATGAACCCATTTTGACTTTATTTTGGTATATGGTGTAAGATATTGGTCTATGCCCAGTTTCTGCCCTACCATTTTCCAATTTTCCCAACAGTTTTTGTGAAATAGTGAATTATTAGCCCAGAAGCTGGTCTCTTTGGGTTTATCAAAGAGTAGATTGCTATAGTTGTTGACTTCTCCATCTTGTGTTCCTATCCTATTCCATTGATCCACAACTCTGTTTGTTAGCCAGTACCAGGTAGTTTTGATGACTGCTGCTCCAGGAGTACAGTTTAATATCTGGTATGGCTAGGCCACCTTCTCTAGCATTTCTTTTCATTAATACCCTAGATATTCTAGACCTCTTGTTTTTCCAGATGAATTTTGTTATTATTTTGTCCAGCTCAGTAAAATAATTTTTTGGTAGTTCAATTGGTATGGCACTGAATAGATAGATTAATTTAGGTAAAATTGTCATTTTTATTACATTAGCTCAGCCTAACCATGAGCAACTGATATTTTTCCATTTATTTAGATCTGACTTTATTCATGTGAAAAGTGTTTTATAGTTATGTTCATATAGGCCCTGGGTTTGTCTTGGCAGATAGACTCCCAAATATTTTATAGTGTCTACAGTAACTTTGAATGGAATTTCTCTTTCTATCTCTTGCTGTTGGGCTTTGTTAGTAATATATAGGAATGCTGAGGATTTTTGTGGGTTTATTTTATATCCTGCCACTTTGCTAAAGTTGTTTATTATTTCACGTAGTTTTTTACTTGATTCTCTAGGATTCTCTAGATAAATTATCATATCATCTGCAAAAAGTGATAATTTAGTTTCTTCTTTTCCTATTCTAATTCCTTCAATTTCTTTTTCTTCTCTTATTGCTACAGCTAACGTTTCTAGTACCTCATTGAATAGTAGGGGTGATAATGGACATCCTTCACCCCGATATTATTGGGAATACATCTAGCTTATTCCCATTACAAACAATGCTTGTTGATGGTTTTAGGTAGATGCTATTTATAATTTTAAGGAAGGTTCCATTTATTCCTATGCTGTCTAGTGTTTTTAATAGGAATGGGTGTTGTATTTTGTCAGAGGCTTTTTCTGCATCTATTGAGATGATCATATGGTTTCTGCTAGTTTTGTTGTTGATATGGTCAATTATGCTAATAGTTTTCCTAATATTGAACCAGCCTTGCATTCCTGGAATAAATCCTACCTGGTCATAGTGTATTATTCTGGTGATAAGTTGCTGCAATCTTTTTGCTAATATTTTATTTAAAATTTTTGCATCAATATTCATTAGAGAAATTGGTCTATAATTTTCTTTCTCTGTTTTGACTCTTCCTGGTTTGAGTATTAGTACCATATTTGTGTCATAAAAAGAATTTGGTAGGACTCCTTCACCTATTTTCCCAAATAGTCTACAAAGTGTAGGAATTAGTTCATGTCCGTTTTTTGAGGAATTTGTGGGCAAAAAAAATATGACTTGTTCAGAGTCACATGTAGCTTAAGTCTTCCTGAGTACATGTCCAGCACTCCATCCAAGATGCCATGCTACCCTTCTCTCTGTGTAATAATTTACTTCTGTGTCTCTTGATCTTTGCTTCCTGTACATTACTAGATTCTTAATTTTAAAAAAATCAGACATGTTATTTCCTTGGTCTAGGGAAGTATCCATGAAGAAGCCTCCTCTCCTCATTGCAATGAGGAGTTAATTATCTGCCTTGGATCACAGGGCTGGCCAGGTTCCTGCTATCTACTCATATTTTCTGCCTCTTTAAAAGTTTATTATTGTTGTTGTTAAATCGTAATGTTTATATTATTTTAATTCTGCTTTTGTCCATTTTGTATCACTTTATGGGAGAGATTATTTTTCAGGTAAGCGGTGGAATACAAAGCTTCTGAGATTCTGAAATTCTTTGTGTTTTCCTATTTTGTATTTAGCCTTCATCTTCACCGATTCTTGTGGCACAATAATATTTCCTTAAATTATTTAGTCTCTCTACACGTTTTTAACATATAGGTTATTTATAGTGGTAGGTTTCAGTTATTGTTACTATTCAAGCTACAATGAACATTCTTGTGCTGATAGATCATTTTCTTTCCCTTTTAATATCCTTAGGATATATTCCTCTTAGAGGGATCTCGGGGTCAAACGATATGCTATCTGTTTCTTAAGTAACATACTATTTTTTTTAAAAAAGGAAAAAATAAGAGTATTGAAGTTGGATCTGATATATTCTGTGAGGGATATTTTTAAAGAGGATTGCTGTGTAAGTCAATCTAATTTACTGAATTTGTTAAAAAGAAAGACAAATAATATATAATATATAAATATATAATAACAAAATAAATAATATAACAATATATAAAATAAAATAAGATTTTATCAATGCCATGACAAAAAGTAACCGTCATTTTTGCTGTCTAGGAGCCTAGTGGAGAGTCTTGCATCATCAGCTCCCTTAAGGAGTACCAGGAGTGAAAACTGCAAGCCAGATGGGATGTCCCTACTTAGTCACTACTGCAGTGTAAATAAACATCTGCAGGAAATACAAGTCTGTACACGCAGAAGTGGAAGAGAGTGTCTTTTAGAAAAGCTTGGTGTCTTCCAGGCTGACTGCTACCAACTTCTGCCAATCAGTCCTTTAGATTCTGAGCGTCTAGCCCAGGAGAAGCACAGCCTTCTCTTGGTAAATGGTTTTGTTTTTTTTTTTTTTTTTTCTTGCTGGCAATCTCTGTCATGCTTAGAGGTTTGGAAGGTTTCTTCCAAAGCAGTTATTGGTTGCCTTCCCCAGACTGACAGGGTTCTGCGGGACTCCTGGAGAGAAAGTTTCCAGTTACCGGGATGGCAAGCCCCTACGTAGGAGGAGGGAGGTAGGTATGCAGAACTTCGGCCACTGCTCCTTCTGATTGGCTGTCCAGTGCAGCTGCTTCCTCGGAACAAAAGGTCAAAGAGGACTGCAGAGTGATTCTAAGAGAAATAGCCCTGCTGGAAGAACCGTGTGGACCTCGAGAAGTGGTAGACTCGATTTTTCAGGAACTCGCCGACTCCCTTGGCTACGAGTTCGCGGCTGCCAGTCCCAACACAGCCCTTGGGGTGCAGACCCATTTTAGAAGAAAGTGCCTGAAATCAGAAACTACCAGATCTGTTACAGAAGAAGCAGTTCCATGATCCCCTTGTAAACTTTGATACTGCAATGGCTTGTGAAATCATGCCTCTGCAAAGGTATTCATTTTTGTCTTGTTTTATTTTGTCTTAGCTGATTAACATGCAAACCATATAACTTTGCCACTTACATAGCTAATACTTAAGTCATGTTAAGAGTGTGTCTGTTTAAAAGGGTTTTATTTTCCTCCAGACAGTCACAGTGGCTAATTTTATTTCTGACTCTCATTCAATTACTGGAAAATAGGAATGCTCAACTGCCCTCTTTATTGAATGCAAATGAATATAGGAAGAAACAGCAAGTGAATTTTCTGAGTACCTGAGGAGAAGAAAACAATCAATACATTAATCAGGTTTTCATCTGTAATATGGTAAAATAGTAAAAGATGTATATTTAGTTTAAGTGATGCTAAAAAGCTAGACTGTTTCCTATACTCCTGAGGACCCTTCCTCTCTAGATCTCACATCTGGGCAATTTTGTGGTAAAGAGAAATTGTAGAAGGCCACCATATGTTATTCTCTTTTGCATAATTCTTCATGTGTTGATGCAAAGAGTAACATCTATTCCATAGAGAAAACTTCCTCATGGAAGCAAAATTATCTTGTTTATTTAATATGTATTCTGTGTGCATTTAAATATGTACATGTTATCTTTCCCAGATATAAATTCCTTGAGATCAGAGACCATTTCATTTGTGTTTCTTTGATGTGCTAGTACCTACCTCAGTATCTGGCATATAATAAAGGATTTTCTATTTCACGCTGAAAGCCACTGGATTTTACTGAATGGAGTAGTAAGGTATTCAGACCTTCAATTTAGTGGCAGCTACATGGAGGCTGGAATAAAGTTGGGAGGAACTTGAAGCAGGAGTCCCAACTATATTGCTGTTACAATAATCTGGGCATGAAGTGATGAGTTTCTAAACTAGGATGATAGTGTCAGAGGAGAGAAGGAGACCAATAAGAGAAGTGTTGTAAAGGTAGAATCAACAGAATTTGGCAACAGATTAGGTATGGAATGAGGAGTAAGTGTTGAGGATGACACAGGCTAGCAGCCTGAAATGACTAGAAGGATAGTGGCACCTAACCCTAATAGGTAAGGTGGGCAGAAAAGAAGGTTTGAGGGGAAAGATAATGAGCTCAGTTTTAGACATGTTGAATTTAAAATGGTTGTAGGATATGCAATTAGAGATGTCCAATAGGCAGTTGGATATGTGAGACGGGAGGTGAGGAGAAAGGTGAGCACTAGATTAGGACACCTAAGTATCTTCTGCATAGAGAGGGTCACTGAGTCCATGGGAGCTGATGAGCTCCCCAAGTGAGATAGTATAGGAGGAGAAGCTAAAAGGCCTAGTACAGAGAGTTGTGGGACACCCATAGTGAGTGGGAATGGCTGGCCATAGATCCAGCAAAGGAGATTGATAAGAGGTCAGAAAGGAAAGAAGTCAGAAAGGAAGAGAATCAGGATAAAGCAGTGTCCAGAAAACGTAGAGAGAAGAAAGTATCAAGGTAGGAGTGTGGTGGGGGGAAGGGATGAATATTGTTAAAGGCTATTATTAGAGGTCAAAAAAAGAGTGAGGATGGAGAAAAAGCCATTAGATTTGTCAGTTAAGAGATCATTGATGAATTCAAGGTCTCATGATGCAGACATTTTTCAAACCTCTCCAGAACAGCATTATGAGCAAGAGATGAAGCAATTCCAACTATTTCCATAGCATAGGACAGAGGGGTCAAACAAATAATCTGCAGGCTACATGTAGCCCACAACACTCCTGAGTACATCCTGGACCAGATTGAATTATAATTGGGAAATATTTAAGAAAATACCTGAAAATGCAATAAAACATAGATAATATGTTGCTTTGTAAGACAATGTGTGACCTTCAAGGATTCTTAAGTTAAGTGACTGTCCCCATTTCTATTCAAGTTTCACACTGATCTAGGATACTAAGAACTCTAACAAGATAACAGTTCAATGAACTAACAGCAGAGAAAGCTATTCCCTAACTCCTAACATCTTCATTCAGTACCCTTTTCCCACCACCTACCATACTTCTGCAGTAGTAGGGCTACACAAGCCAGTCCACTAGCTTGCAACAGAACTCACCAGTGCCCCATCAACCTGCACCCCACCCCCACCATGTGCTGCAAAAAGCTAAAAAGCAGATGCTTGCTCAAGCTGATACAGTAGTATGGCAATGCTCTGTGCTGCAACAGAACTCAGCTAGGGAACTAAGGAACAGAGGGAAGTGAAGCAGAACACATGTGTGGCACTCTACAAGCCTGAACAGAAGAAACCATTTTCCAACTTCCGCCAGAAGTCACTTAGTGCAGACATTGAGGGTAGTAAAATGTGAATTGCTTAGCATACAAGGACACAGACTTAGTTTTGAAATACAACTTCCAGAAAGAGAAAAAATCAAATGGGAAGGAGTCAAAAGGGAGCAATAGGAGAAAATATAGGAAAATGACTGAAATTACCAAAGATCTCAGAAGATTAAAAAAACAGTTAAAGGCAAACAAAGAATATAATTATAAAAGGAAGCAATATGGCATGCAGATCCACTAAATAAATGTGGATATCTATAAGTAAATTTTGCCAGACAAAGGAAAATTAATCAACATCTGATGAAACAGAGCACCATGGGATTATGGAATAACAGGAGAATGTTCTTGAATAGTTTAAAAGAGAAATAAAATTTGTGCAAGCATAAACTTGTGGCCTGCACAGCAGAAATAATGGACAGAATAGAAACCATTCAACCGATGATGACATGTCACCAAAGAAACAACAAAAAAGAAGATAATTGGGAATACAAAAACAAAGAAAAAAGGATAATCGTGAAGCAAAACACTGATCTGAAAGATAGGATATATGTAGAAACAACTTCAGGATTATAGGTCTCGAAAAAGAAGGTGACAAGTAAAAAAAAATTCTTGAGCACTATAATGCAAAAAAATACATTGAAAACTATCCAGAACTTCTGAACAGAGAAAATAAGGTGTTAATCTAAAGAATCCAATTATTTCCTCCAGAAAACAAAATAAAACAAAAAATAGAACAAAACAAAAACTATGCTTTAAAGTCCAAGACATATAGTGATTAAATTTAACAAGCCAATGACAAACAAGAAATTCTACAAGCAACCAAAAGACCTTAAGAAATAAAGGAAAGCAAATTCAAATAACATGAGTATTCTGAACCCACTAGAAATCAAAGGATGAAATAGAATCATTTGTTTTGAAGAGCAAAGGAGCTCAAGATGTAATGCAAGGTGACATACCCTGCAAACCTGAACTTAACTGTTAAAAAAAGATGGGCATTCAATAAAAAGAGGCATTTGAAGCATTCTTAGATAGAAAACCAGAACTGAACAAATAATTTACTTTTCAAAAAGCCTAGACAACATATATGCAAGAAAGTAAACAAATACAGCAACCAACATCAACAACAAAATAATACTAGGGAAACCATTAAACAATTCCTTTATTAAAGTATAGAGACAAGGATAAAAACAGAAATCACGTAGAAGTGATGGTGGAGAAATATGCTCCAAATACCATGGATTAAACGTTACAACACTCCACCTACGGGTCAATCAATGTTTTTTATGGGACAGAATTACAAAATCAGATGACAAATAAAAGGAAATTGTGGAGGATGAAGATAAAGGGAAGATATAATGTACCCTAACCAAGTCAAAGGCTAACAATGAAGGAAAAATAACTCCCTTGGCCTCTAAAGAAGAAGGGAGCCTAGAGGAGAATGGGTAAAGAGTCAGAGGGAGGAAGTTAAAGGAAAAGAAAAGAAGGAAGGAAGAAGGGAGGGAGGGAGGATAGAAGGAAGGAAAGAAAGAAATCTTATTTCTGTTGTGGGAAGGGGATATCACTGAAGAATGCTGTCATGGGAAAGAGAGATATTCTATAAAGGAAAGTGGGGAGTTTACAATGGGTATAATCTGCCAGGATTTGGTGCTAAGAAAAGGCACCTCAGGAAAAAAGGAATCAGAATTCCCAGGGCCAACTGATACCCAGAAGAGATGGGGAGGGATATTTCAAGGCAGATGGGGAGAAATGACCATAGATAAGACAAATATTAATGATGAACTGCACAATCATGGACATAGAAGTATTCTTACCATGGGGCAGTACTCTATCAGCTGCAGGAACTGGCATTTATAAGAATGAGGCAAAACAGAAAAAGGTTTCTAGAGTCAACATCTATAAGAAAATAACATAGAAATGGAATAGAAGAGGAAACCCAAAGTAGGTACCTTAGAAAATTTAATTCCACTGGGAATACAAAGAATAAAGAAGGGCCTAAGTTATAAGGGTGATAAATCAAAGAATAAAAGTCTAGAGTAGAGCAAAAGGGAAGATAAATAATGAAGGGAATGAGTGGGAAAAGGTAGAGAAAATAAAAAACTAACAAAAAGCTAACAAGTTGAAGGGGAGGAGAGGAAAGAGGATTTTGCTTGACTACTTAACTGAGAGGAAAATAAAGAGGGAGAAGTATTAAATAACTAGAAAAAGGAAGAAGAAAAAAGGAACTAATAAGTTAAGCAAAACTCCAAAACTACAGAAAAGAGTACAGGAGAGGTGAGCTTGGGCATGAGAGGAAGAGAGCTGAGAGGAATAAGGTTGCCGTGAAGCAGAGTAAGCTAAAATAACCTAAGAGACAAAGTATTTTGTTTTCATGGGGGGCGGGGCAGAAATCCTGATCTGGGCAAAAAAGAAGAGACAAGTGGAGGAACCTAGCCCTCATAACATTAAATGTGAATGAGTTAAGCAATCCAATAAAATGAAAAAGAAACAGATTTGCTGAGAAAACAAAACCTGACACTGTTGCTAACAAAAAAACCCCACGCATTTAAAAACACACACAGAATAAAAATGAGGAACTGGAAAAAAACTAAGTAGTCAGATAATTAGAAAAAAAAAGAGTCATAATTATACTATCAGACAAAGCAAAAACAAACACTCACAGCATATAAAGAGATAAATAAGGAAACTGCATTATGCTGAAAAGAATCATAGACAACAAACCAATATCAGTATTGAACTTATGGGCTCCAAAAGCCTTAATATCTAAATCAATAAAGGAAAAAATAATTGTATTACAAAAAGACATAGTAGCAGGAGATTTCATGTCCCTCTAAAGATAAAGAAAAGGGAAAGCATTGAATAATTGGACAAAATACTAGAGAAACTATAGTGAAAAGATTTATGACATGTCTTTTTGGTAAGAACTGGTAAGGAATGGACATGTATAGGTATGTGTGTGTCTCATGACCACATGGAACTTTTACAAATGTTTGTCATGTGTTAGGGCATGGATATTGCAAACAAAATTGAAAGTGCAGAAACATAAACTTATGCTTTAAAGACCATCATACAATAAAAAATGTTAATCTGTTTGGGGAGGACAAGCACAATGCACAGGCCCAAATTTAAACTTAACAGTAGGATGATACTAAATAATGGGTGATTCAAAGAACAAATCATAAAAAAATTAGTAATTATATGAAAGTAAAGTATAATGATGAAACAATATACCATAGTTTTTGAGATGTAGCTAAAACATTTTTCAGGGGAAAAATAGAATCACTACATTTATAGGTGAACAGAATAGAAAAAAATATTACTTAGACACTATATCATTGATTGCACATCCCTCTTCCTAATAAAAATCATTCTAATGTTAGAAGGCAACTGTGATATCTCCCAGTTTTTAAAGAACATGGCTTTTTCCTTGTTGTCTTCTAACAACTTTAGTTCTGCCAACCTACCTTTATGTCATCCAAGCATGGTACTGACCTCAACTCTTCCCAGATTCTCTCTCTTGCTTTCTGTAGGCTGAGATTCTCTTACTTAAATTCCCTAAGCCATTCAGCAGGTTAGGATGGTTGCCAAGAGTAGCAGCTACTATTCTAATCTTCAAATTCCTAGGGATAACCCTTTAGGAGGACTATTCTCACCAACACTACAGCTCATGAACTCCTACCTGTATATTGTCCATTTACAAATTAGCCACTCATACTCAGTTAACCTAAGCTTAACAAAAACATTTACTCAAAATACAAAACACTCAGTAGTTAAATAATATTCAACCATAACTCTCAATTATACTCTCCCTACAATGCAGACAATGTTGTTAGGGAAAATAGGCATGCACCTAAATTATGTAGGGGACAACTCTGGAACAGTACACTTTGCTTTTCTCTTTTGGGAACCACCTATAAAAGGTCCTTGATGAGCACAGAATAGGATGATGAATATTGACTAAATGTTTCCACTGCTAACCCGAGCTGATCCACACTGTGCTTGAGTAACACCTCACAACCACACTAGACAATCTTTTGGGTAGTCTCTGCTTCAAAGCTTTTCCTCAACTCGTTTGGACTTCCAAGCTTTTCCTGGTTCAGTTGGACTTATTCCTGGAGTAGACAACACTTCAATCTTCAGACTAAGATCATACCTTCAGCTGAAGTAATGTTAGGGTCTTTTAGGAAAAGAGAAAAGACCTTTAGGCTAAAGTTGTCAGGAAATCTCTCCACTTCTATTTCTTTGCAAGATTTTTCTCCTCTTGGCAATATTGTGTAGTAACGAAGATAAGTTGTCTTCTCCTTTCTTCTTCTCAGCAAGAAATCACAATTAGGAGGTGAATACATTTTTCTATTCATTCTTATTCTTTTCAGCAGCCAGTCAAAATAGAATATTCTCTATTCATTCTTCTTCTTCTTCTTAGAAGAAGAAGATTGCAGTAGAGAACAGCCTCTCCTCACCAACCAGTCTTATCTGATATGTATCAAAGTGCAGAGAGGAAGTTATCAACTCTCTTTGACTCAGTTCAAAAATGTGTTTTTCACTTCTTTCTTTTCTTTTTCTCTCAACTTATCTTGGTTCAGCAGCTGAGTCCTCTCTGAACAACTATGGTACACCTTATGCTTAGTAAAATAAATTCTCATCTTTTGTCTATAATCAGGTAAATTATATTTGTCTTATAATCTGTTCTGGTGTCTAGATTTCCCAAAACTAACCTAAAAGTTCGCTAATTCTTCATATGCAGCCCACTGGAACAGACTATGTTCTCCATTCATTTTATGTCCTAGAGCTTGTCATATACAAGTGAACAATGCCGGTCTTACAATGGAACTTTGAGTCAAATTTAACTCAATCACTGCTTCTCTTAGAACTCTGAGGCAGAATTATACCCCAGATAAATGAACTATCAAGGCAGCCATAACCCAGCAACTGCTTTTCTCAGAAATAGACTTATGCTCCCAGATAATTGAATTGTCAAGAGTCACACTACAGTTATACCATGGTTTCAGATCTCTCAACCTTCTGGTTACCCTCCCCTCAATATATACCTTTCTCTAGATATTAAAAGGGACAAAGTGCCTTTTAAAGTAGATGGTCATAGTACTCAAGGCACAGTATGACCAGTGTAGATCACAGTTAGTCTATTTTCTCCTTTGTTCTGAATACAATATTTATACATAAGTATATATTATGAGATTATATTTGCTTTTTTGGCCACCATGTCTCACTCTTGACTCATTTTAAACTTGAATTTATTTATTGAATAAATAAAAGCCATTGTATTTGATAAATAAAAACTAGAGATTCTACTATTAGTCATGTTTCCCATGTTTCTTTTGATATATATATATATATATAGTATGTATTATACATATATGCAGATGTGTAATACACATACATATATGTGGTTGTAAGAAATTTACAAAGGTGTCAAGTTAATAATAGATACAGCTAGTTTTCTTTAAGAAATCTAAAGCTTTGAGAAAACTGATTGATTCCAACCAGATATTAGTCAACAATAATTTCTTAGAAGGTATCATCTGTTGTCTCATCAGTATAATGTGGAAGGGGGAAAAGTAACTTTCTAGTCTGAAGGCAAGAGAGTGGACCAGTTCTAGATTGGTTGTTTTTTTGTTTTTGTTTTTTAGTTCTATATCTTTTATCTGTGGGGTTTTTTTATCATAGCTTGAGACTCCATTATTCTGGGCTTAGTCAACAAATATGCATGTACCTACAAGATGCTATGTGCACTAAATGCACTATGAATAATATAATAATGTCTTTTTTTTTCTTAATGCAATTTATTTATTTAACATATTTGGTTTTCAGCATTGATTTTCACAACAGTTTGAATTACAAATTTTCTCCCCATTTCTGCCCTCCCCCCCCACTCCAAGATGGCATATATTCTGGTTGCCCTGTTCCCCAGTCAGCCCTCCCCTCTATCACCCCCCTCCCCTCTCATCCCCTTTTCCCTTCCTTTCTTGTAGGGCAAGATAAATTTCTACGCCCCATTGCCTGTGTATCTTATTTTTTAGTTGCATACAAAAAGTTTTTTTGTTTTTGAACATCTGATTTTAAAACTTTGAGTTCCAAATTCCCTTCCCTCTTCCCTTCCCACCCACCCTCCCTAAGAAGTTGAGCAATTCAACCTAGGCCACACATGTATTATTATGTATAACCCTTCCACAATATTCATGTTGTGAAAGGCTAACTACATTTTGCTCCTTCCCAACCCATCCCGCTTTATTGAATTTTCTTCCTTGACCCTGTCCCCTTTCCAAAGTGTTTGTTTTGATTACCTCCACCCCCATCTGCCCTCCACTCCATCATCCCCCTGCCTTTTATTATTTTTTTTTTATCTTCCTCCCTCTTCTTTCCTGTGGGGTAAGATACCCAACTGAGTATGTATGGTATTCCCCCTCAGGCCAAATCTGATGAGAGCAAGGTTCACTCATTCCCCCCTCACCTGCCCTCTCCCCTTCTCCCATAGAACTGCTTCCTCTTGCCACCTTTATGGGAGATAATCCACCCCATTCTATCTCTCCCTATCTCCCTCTCTCAGTAAGTTACTCTCTCATCCCTTAATTTCATTTTATTTCTTTTAGCTATCTTCCCTTCATCCTCAACTCACCCTGTGTCTGCTCTCTTTCTTTTACATATATATATATATATACACATACATACACATACATACATATACACATAGATACATGCATACATACACATTCACTTATATATATACATAAACATATATATATGCATATTCCCTTCAACTACCCTAATACTGAGGTCTCATGAATCATACTCATCATCTTTCCATGTAGGAATGTAAACAAAACAGTTCAACTTTAGTAAGTCCCTTGCAATTTCCGTTTCTTGATTACCTTTTCATGCTTCTCTTAATTCTTGTGTTTGAAAGTCAAATTTTCTATTCAGTTCTGGTCTTTTCACTGAGAAAGCTTGAAAGTCCTCCATTTTATTGAAAGTCCATATTTTGCCTTGGAACATGATACTCAGTTTTGCTGGGTAGGTGATTCTAGGTTTTAATCCTAGCTCCATTGACCTCCGGAATATCGCATTCCACGCCCTTCGATCTCTTAATGTAGAAGCTGCCAGATCTTGGGTTATTCTGATTGGTTTTCCACAATATTCAAATTGTTTCTTTCTGGCTGCTTGCAGTATTTTCTCCTTGATCTGGGAGCTCTGGAATTTGGCAACAATATTCCTAGGAGATTTCTTTTTGGGATCTATTTGCGGAGGCGATCGATGGATTCTTTCAATTTCTATTTTGCCCTGTGGCTCTAGAATATCAGGGCAGTTCTCCTTGATAATTTCCTGAAAGATGGTATCTAGGCTCTTTTTTTGATCATGGCTTTCAGGTAGTCCAATAATTTTTAAATTATCTCTCCTGGATCTATTTTCCAGGTCAGTGGTTTTTCCAAGGAGATATTTCACATTGTCTTCCATTTTTTCATTCCTCTGGTTCTGTTTTATAATATCCTGATTTCTCATAAAGTCACTAGCTTCCACTTGCTCCAATCTAATTTTTAAAATAGTATTTTCTTCAGTGGTCTTTTGGACCTCCTTTTCCATTTGGCTAATTCTGCCTTTCAAGGAATTCTTCTCCTCATTGGCTTTTTGGAGCTCTTTTGCCATTTGAGTTAGTCTATTTTGTAAGGTGTTGTTTTCTTCAGTGTATTTTTCAGTATTTTTTTGGGTCTCCTTTAGCAAGTCATTGACTTGTTTTTCATGGTTTTCTCGCATCCTTCTTATTTCTCTTCCCAATTTTTCCTCTACTTCTCTAACTTGCTTTTCCAAATCCTTTTTGAGTTCTTCTATGGTCTGGGGCCAGTTCATGTTTTTCTTGGAGGCTTTGGTTGTAGGCTCTATGACTTTGCTGTCTTCTTTAGGCTGTATGTTTTGGTCTTCTTTGTCACCAAAGAAAGAATCCAAAGTCTGAGACTGAATCTGGGCGCGTTTTCGCGTCCTGGCCATATTCCCAACCAACTAACTTGACCCTTGAGTTTTTCAGTGGGGTATGACTGCTTGTAGATTACAGAGTTCTATGTTCTACGTTTGGGGGGGAGGTGCCAGCTCTGTCAGAGCCGCACTCCTCCTTCCCCAAGGACCCCCAGTCCAGACTGGGCTCAGATCTTCGGCAGGCTGTGCACCCCTGCTGTGATCCGCCACTTAATTCCCCCCACCAGGTGGGCCTGGAGCCGGAAGTAACAACAGCTGTAGCTGCCCCACCTCTGCTGCCCCCGGGGCTGGAAGCCGAACCGCGAACTCCTTCCACTCCCGCAGCTTTTCCCACTAACCTTCTCCGCAGTCTTTGGTGTTTGTGGGTCGAGGGGTCTGGTAACTGCCGCAGCTCACATATTCAGGGCGCTAGGGCCCCCTCCGCCCGGCTTCTGCTCTGGATCGTCCACGCCGCTCAGGCTGGGCTCTGCTCCACTCCGTTCCCAGCTCCCAGCTCCCAGCTCCCAGCTCCCAGCTCCCAGCTCCGTGTGGAATAGAGCTCACCCAGAGACCATCCGGGCTGTCCTGGGCTGGAGCCCTGCTTCCCTCTGCTGTTCTGTGGGTTCTGCCGTTCTAGAATTGGTTCAGAGCCATTTTTATAGGTTTTTGGAGGGACTCGGGTACGGAGCTCACTCTAGTCCATGCTTACCAGCCGCCATCTTGGCTCCGCCCCCAGTAACTCATAATAATGTCTTTTTGCTGATGAATTTACAATCTAATTAGAAATAAGATGAAAAAATGTGTAAAAACACAAATTGATAGAGGTACTGTAAGAGTAGTATTGAGTATTAAGTCCTATGGTATTTCAGGACAAGGATTAATCAGTGCCATCCACTCAAATTTTTTTTTTAATTTCAATTTCTAATAAAGGAGAACAAAATTGTTTTGTTTCTATGAAGTCTATATTTTAATGCAAAAAATTTAGCTTAAATATTTTACTATAATTATTTCTAAAACCATATTATTGTTTTATCTTAATTTAATGTTTATTTAATTATGCCTTGATAGAACCTTTAAATTTCACTAATGTAGAGTGAAACTTATCAGAGAAACTTGGGGGGGATGGAGCAAAGTGCTTAGTGTTCATCAGTGTGCTTTGCTATTGCTAAAAGAATTGTGCCCATAGTACGTCATGTGTGCACCGATTATTTATTTGCTGTTAATCAGTTTCTCCTTCGTTATAATGAGCTACGGTTCATTTTCTTTGAATAATTCATACAGTGCATGCATTGTAAAAGTTCTAACAAAATTAAAATACTGTAGTTATTTCTGTTACTGGAATAAGGTGGTTAAATGTTTCCCTTTAATAATATGATCCTGGTGAAGTGAAAGACCTCAAGTCCTACCTCGATTTCTCTGGAAGAGGTAACTTGCCTTAGCTGAGTGATCATTTCCAATTGGAAAAATATTTAATTTAGTCTAATCTATGCTAAGGTTAACATCAATGTAGCAAAATGAATCCTGTTCCACTCATACCATACTTAAATTTTAGTTTTACAAAAGCAAATGTTTTCCTACAAATTAATTTGTTTAAGCAAATAACTCAACTATATACTAATATCAAATATATTTTCCTTCTAGTTCTCAAGAAGAAGAAAGACCCATGTCACCTTTTTATTTAAGGTATTTTTTTAATTTGTTTTGGGTGTTAGAGGAGCTTAAGGGTTCTTTTAATGTATTTAGTCATCTACGTTATGACGTATTTTGAAACTTGGGCTACATTAAGACATGACCATCAGCCTCTGATATTTTCTGGCAGACAACTGGAAAATTTTCCAACAAACAATTGAAAAGGATAGAAGACAAATATGCAGATGTGTCATGGAATTTTAACTTGAAAATCACCTAATGATTCTGCTCTTCTCTATTCAGCTCGTTCTATTCTGTACCATTGTATTACCATTAGCAGGGTGTAGTGAGATGGCCTCAGGGTCAAAAATGCTTGTATTTAATTTCTACTTGTGACAGATACTAGCTGTGTGGCTGGGCAAATCACTTCACCCATTTTGTCACAGACAACTCTATAATGCTATAAGTTGCAGAGTCAATTCAATAGCAAATCAACAAGGCTTTAAGTGTCTAAAGTCTTTAAAAGGCTTTGATCAGTATATGTGGAAACCTGAATTGAATAAGACTGGGCTTTCAGACAAGTCGAGCCAATAAGAGTTTATTAAGAGCCAGACACTGTGCTAAACTCTGGGGATACGAAGAAAAGCAAACACGTTCTCTGCTCTCAGAGACCTTGCAATCTAATGAGAGAGACAGCATGCAAACAACTATGCAGAAACAAGATAAATTGGAGATAATCTCAGGAGGAAGATACTAGCATGGGGAGGAGGGAAAGGGCAGGCGTCAGGAAAGGATTATTGCAAAAAGGTGGAATTTTAGCTGGGATTGAAGGAAGCCAGGGAAGCCAAGCTGGAGATGAGAAAGGAGAGAATTCTAAGAATAGAGGACAGCCAGTGAAAATGCCCAGAGTTAGGAGATAATGCAGTGTCTTATGTGAGGAAGAGCAAAAAGGCCAGTGTCAATGGATCATAGAATACATGGAGGGTATTAAGATAAAAGGAAACTGAAAATGTAGAAAAGTGCAAGGCTGTAAAGGTCTTTAAAAGCCAATCAGAGGATTGTATATTTAGTCCCAGAGATAATAGAGATTTATTAACTCAATAGGGGTCTAACATGGTCAGATCTATACTTTATTTAGAAAGATCTTTTTTGACAGCTGAGTGGAGGATGGACTAGAGTGAGGGGATACTTGAAGAAAGGAGACCAGCCAGAAGGCCATTGCAACACTCTAGACATAAGGTGAGGAGGGCCTGGGCCGGAGTGCTGGCAACCTCACAGGGGGAAGGTGGAATATATAAGAGATATTGTGAAGATAAAATTAATAGGCTTTGCAACAAATTGGATATGGAGAGTGAGAGAGAATGAGGAATTGAGGATGACACTTAGGGTGTAAGCCTGGGTGATGGGGAGGATGGTGGTACCCTTGAGAGTGAAAGGCAAGTTTGGAGGACAGGGAGGTTTGGGAGAAAGATAATTGAATTTGGTTTTGGACATGTTGAGCTTAAGATGTCTATGGTGCATCCAGTTCAAGATGTCCAATAGACAGTTGCAGATGCAGCATTAGAGGTCAAGAGAGATGTTGGAGGTTAGAGATGATCATTGACTCCATGGGAGCTGATCAGATCACCAAGTGAAGTAGGTACAATGGGAGAAGAAAAGAGGGCCCAGGACAGAACCTAGAGGGACAGCCACTGTAAGTGGGCATGATATGGATGAAAATAAAGTTAAAGAGACCAAGAAGTCAGATGGGTCAGAGGAGAACCAGGAGAGAGAATAGTGTTGTAAAAACCTACCTAGAAAAGAATATCAAAGAGAAGGAGGTAAACAGTATTGTCAAATTCGGCAGAAAGGCCAGGAATGATGAGAATTAAGAAAAGACAATTAGATTTAGCAATTCAAAGACCATCGGTAACTTTGGAGAAGAGTTACAGTTGAATGATGAGGAAGAAGCCAGACTGCAGCCAAGAAAAGAGTAAGAAGAAGAGACAACAATTTGTAGATGGCTTTTTCAAGGAGTTTAGCATGGATGATGGAGGAGATATATAGTACAATGGCTAGCAGAGATAGATGGATCAAATGAGTTTGTTAAGGATTTGGGAAGACACAGAAATGTGTTTAGGCAATAGGGAGGCAGAGATTGAAGATTAGTGAAAGAATAGTGATGATGTAGGAGGCAGTCTGCTGGAGAATACTAGATGGAATGTGATCCCTTGCACATGTAAAAAGATTTTCATTGGCACGGAAAAAGTCTGCCTCTTCATTTGAGACAGTGGTACATGAAGAGATGGTGGTAAAAGGAATCTAAGAAACGTGAGATAAGGAGGGGAAAGAGGGAGCTTTTAGTGAATGACTTCAATTTTTTTCAGTGAATTTGAGGTAAGGTTCTCAGTTAAGTAGGAGAGGGGAAGCTATGGGAGATTTGGAAATATAAAAAGGTTTGGAAAAGTCACTGTGGTGAATGGGATAATGAATCAATCAGAGAGATATAAAAGGCTTGCCCTACTGCAGCGAGAACCCAGATGAGTTATAAAACATAAATTTGTAGTGAATTTAGTCAGCAGGGTTTCATTATTTTCTCCAGCTTTGTTCAGCAGTATGTGGGTAGGAGTGAAGGCAGTGAGTGATTGATGGGAGAGGTCCAAGACTGAGGCTTGGCACAGTCAAGATTAGTGAAGAAAGGGACAAAAGACTCAAGAGTATTACAACCCCCAACATGCCCCCATCTCAACCAGTAAGTCAGAGGGCATGAGTGAATGTGCAGCCAGTTCTGGCCAGGGAAGTTGTGACATATGGAGGGAGCAAGGTTTCAGCGAGTATAAGAAAATGGAAGGAGAAAGGAAAAGGTTTAAGACAAAAGCAAGTTTATTGAGCAGGCATTCCAGAGTGTTGAGGAATTGGTGAGTTGGTCAAGCACTTGGGTTTGGTCGAGGCTTGGGTTCATAGGGGTGGTTAATGGGGGTTGGAGAATGTTGTTTGACCAGTGACAACCAAGGCTTCAGAATCACTGGGATGGGGAGAATATGATGGAATTCGTGAGTTGTAGAATGTGTTTGGTTAAGTTATCATCATCCCTAGGCATCTGAATTCAGGGTCAAGTCCTCCCAGGGTTTCGGAGAGGGAGGAGGTTGGGGCAGGCTCAGACCAGGTGGAGGTGGAGTCATAGAAAATCCTTGGAGAGAGTACAATGGAATGCCTAATTCAGTAAGACTAGGATGCTAAGAAGCTCCCCTCCTTCCCTGGCGGGAGCTTCCCTCCTTACCCAGCAGATTCAGGCAAAGTAACAGATGCAAAGCATGTGCAGAGCTGCATTGATAGAGAGAATTTCCTCATTTCCGGTTCTCTTTACCAATAAAATCCCAGGTTTGTCTTCCTTCCCCCTCCCCCAAGACAACCCTATACTATAGTATATGAATATATTTGGTCATCAGTTAATGAATGGGGTTGGGAGGGAATATAGCAACTTCTGAAGACTTCCTGCTAAAGCTCAGAGGCAAACTGGTTACTTCTGGAGCAGGTTACCAGAACCTGCTGTGTTGGTAAGCAAAATGGGCTCCTTAGCACTTAGTTCAACCAGTGCCCTTGAAGAGTTTGGCTTTTGTTTGCTTTGAGTAATTTAGTGTATTTCATTGAGCCTTACTAGGTGCTAAGCCCCAGGCCCAAACCCCTATTAGGTGTAAAACCTTAGTGGGTGTGGATTGACAACTAAGGTGGGGCCCAAGGTGGGGCTAACTCCAGGGAGGGCCTAGTTTACGTCTGGGACACCAGAGGCGTTTAGACCACGTGGGTTTAAGTTGCCTCTTTGTGACGATTCTAGGTCACGTGGGTGAGTCACATGTGTGACTCACCCCTGATGCTGAAAAAGATATAAAAACCAGGGGTTGGCCTCCTCTCCTTTGGAGCTCTTTGCCGCAGCAGTGGTGGCGTGCATGAGTCTGGGCCAGTCCTTGTTCTAAGCTCCCAGGCTGCACCTAGATGTTGGTAACTATGAATTGTATTGGGTCTGTGTGTTTGTAATTTGTTTAGGGATGCTGGGACTTTGTTAAACTCTGGTAACTATGTATTGGGATTTGAATCAGACAAGGTCTGTCTGTTGATGTTTGTAATTTGTTTGTATTTTGCCCTGAAGTTCAGTATGCTGGTCTTTTTCCCCTGAACTAAGTGAATGATATTTGTGTGCTGAATTAAAGTAAGCTTGTCAACCCCTTCACCTTGCTTTCTTTAGTTAAGCAGATCAAAAGAACCTGTGCTGTTGGCAGCTTTCTGGGTGCTGGCTGTGGGTGGATCTTCCACCCCACAGAAGCTGCTGGCCAGATTGTTGAAACACCTGCCATGGTTGATAATCCGTACCATTAGAGTCATAGTCTTTTGAAGTATTAGAGAATATTTGTACTTATTTTATATAAGCATATATTTGTATATTTATGGCAAATATACATTATAAATTATGTCTAGAATCATAGATTTAGAGCTGGAAGATATCACAAAGGGCATCTTTTTGAACCTCATCTTGCATTGGAGGAAACTGATGTTACTTGGCCAGGGTCACACACAGAGTGGCAGCAAGCCTCTGACTCCAGATTCACTGCACCAAGCCCATATGTGCGGCTTAGAAGGTGCTTCCACTTTGGAGGGCAACTTAGAAAGTGAATAAATAGGCAGTAACCGAATAGACCATAATAATCAAGTGTAGAATTATTTTTCAGAAGCCTACATTTACAGTATTGCAAAACTCAAGCTAGTGGAAATCATGTTTTCCAGGTCTTTATCCCTGCATTGAGTAAAGAGTGTCAGTGCTGCCTGATATTGTACCAGAGCCTTCCTTTAGCTCCAATTCCAGCTTTTGAAGGCCCTTCCCGGCCACTGGGTCCTTCCTTGCCAACATGACCTTTCATCTACTGTGTGCATACCTAATTGCTTACATCCTGTGTCACCCATTAGAATGTTGGCTCTTTGGCGGTAGAGACTGTTTCTGCCTTATCACCAGGCTTACCACAGTGACCGACTAAACCACAAGATTTAAATTCAAGGTTTTTTAATTTATTCTTTCTTTAGAGACACATCCTAAAAAGTTTTAAAATATAAATGAGAGTGAAATAGGGAAATAAAGGACATGCCTGAATTTTCTTATTTTAGTTTTTCCATGTAAATGATACTTCTCCCTTTGCTTCCCTGTGCTCAGCTTCATTTGTTTTTTTGTTTCTATTTTGTATGTGATGTACAGTTGTACCTTTGTCATTTAAGCTTGTCAAGAGGCCAGTTTCATCATCCAATTATGTCCTCCATCAACAACTCAGAATTCTGTTCAAGGGCACCTCACTCAGCCCAGTGCCTTATTTTCAGATGCAAATTGTCCTTCAGCAACTTGTAGCCTATTGCACTGTTACTTTGTGACAGGATCATCACTTTGTGACAAATGAGGTTGTGTTTCAGAAACCTTTGTTATCCAATTTATTTAGACTAATTTTCTGCCAGTTAGCCTGGTCTTGATCATGAGCAACTTCCACCCTCCAATCATATAAATGGAGAGCATAAAAGAGTATATTTCTGGATGTATATGGATTGGTATTTATTCTGCAATACAGTGTGGTAATTTTATACTGATGACCATTAGATATTTGATAGATATTAAGCCATTTAGCATATTTTAGTACTGGTAATTAATAGGAACCAGTCCTGTTGGTCACAGTGGAATCATAAGTAGAGATGGGAGGGCCCTTAGAAATCATCTGGCCCAGATGCTTTCATTTTATGAAAGACAAAACGAGTCCCAGAAAGGTTGATAAGTTCACAGTATTATTGTGGTGACAGCAAAAATAAGAAGGAGCGCACAAATGAATATTGGGGCCAGCATGGTTCAACAGAACAAACAAACCAAAAACCTTCAACTTGGAGACATAGCACGTTGTTGCACACTTGGGTAAGTTAGGACTGATTTCATATTTGTGAAAGTGGGAAGGTAGACTAGATGACCTACTGTAGTAAACTTACACCCCAACTCATTCCCTCCATTCCCTCATTCCCTCCCATCATTAACAAGTTAGATCCTAGATACTAGAGGGAACCTTGTGGTTAGCTACTCTCACTGCTGATCCCCCATTGGTGTACTGACCACTAACAAATGAGCCACTGACTCAGTTAACTTTTAATAAAGGCATTTACTCAAGAGGAAAAATTAATAATTAGACAATATTCTTCTCCATAAAACAGGTGTACACTCTACCAAAAAGGTACTTAACACCCATAGAGAGATAACTCAAACTAAATTAGCATAGTAGTGGTACACATATGTGAAAGGAACATGTGCTCACAACAACACATATTTACAGAACAGTAGACCTTACTTTAATGTTTTTCTCTTTCTTGGGGACAGTCTACACAAAGTTCACTGATAGGTCTGGTATCTGTTTTGGATGGGTGGATCTGATACTAGGCTTAGCTGCTCCACAGATGGGCTAGGCCATTGTTCTCTTGGGCTGGGCCTCTTCACTGCTTGGTTGGTGTTATGCTCTTTCAGAAAGGGCAGAAATTCTGGGATTTGAAGAAGCTTCTTCAGTTCTGTTCCTTAGGCTGGGCTATAGGGTGGTTTAGTAAAGCACATGAAATTGTACAGAGGCATAGCCTCATTCACTAACTCAACCAATTCATCCAGGCAGCAGGTGGTATTGCAAAGAGGTATGAACTCTTTCATCTACCAACTCCCAAAGGGAAAAGGTGGCAGTTCAGAGAGTTATGTATCTTGACTTCTACCAAATTCTAAAATCTTTTTTTAACCAATTTTCCTGCTTCAGGGTTGGGTCCTCTCATGAGAGAGCTTACTCTAACTTATGCTAGAGTATATTTACCATATCCTCATCCCTATAGGTTAGACCATAAGCAATGGATATTTGCCTAATGATCATTTTAAAAGTTTTCTGCTTGGTCTTGTGCAAATGAGCAGCTGGAAAACAATCCCAGGTCACAGATCTACAGTGCGCTATCTAGGGACCCAGGGGTGGCACAGGAAGCAAGTTCAGAAGCAAGCAGCAGCTGTGTCGTTCTTACCCCAGAAACACAGTGGGATCTCAGTTCCAGTATTTAGCTCAATCAGCAGACTACAAAGGAATAACCAGAACAGCAATCCCAGACCAAAGGAGAACTGCATTTCTGTCACTCTGAACCAACAGAGCTGCCCAGTTGGCTGATAGTGGCTGACAGCAACAGTCTGCTGTTGCTCAGATCCAAAGTCAGGTTAGGCATTTGCAGAACTCAGACTGGAAGGGCAGTGAGCAGACTTTTCTCTCAATCAGACCATTTGGGAACACTGAAAGCTTTCAGGTCCCCAGCCTGATCTATCCCCAAGATCCTGGAATAACAGAACACTCAATGTTAAAAAAAAAAAGCAAAAACACACAAATAAAACAAAACAAAAACAGTAGCAGGACTGGATCTAGCTTTACTCCAAAAAGACTCAGAGGCAAGCCCTAACATCAAGTCTGAAGCCAAGAAGTAGACTGGAAGAATGGGCAAAGAAAAAAAGAGTCCCACCACAAAGAGGTGGCAGGGATGCTCAATATCCAAACCAAGAAAAGAATGACTTCAAAACATCTATGAGCAAAGCTTCAAAGAAAAAACACAGTTTAGGAATAAATTCAGTTCTGTGGAAGAGAAAAAGTAGGAATTTTTTTTAAAAAGTTTAAAGTGTTTTCATTAATGAAATCAAAGCATTTGAGGAAAAAAATTGGAACAGAAATGAGAGTTATAGGAAAAAAATTGGAAAGTAAATTAATAGCCTGGCACAAGAGATACAAAATCTTGCCCAAACAACAAATTCCCTGAAAATGAGGATAAACCAAGCAGAAGCAAATAACTCTATGAGACAACAAGAAATGTTAAAAAGAGTCAAAAGACTGAAAAATAGAAGAAAATGTGTGGTATCTCAGAACAAAAATAACTGACCTAGAAAACTGATTGATGAGAAAATTTTAAAAAATCACCGGAATACCTGAGTGCCATAATTTTAAAAGAACCTAGAGATCCTATTTTGAGAAATCTTAAAAGAAAACTGCCCAGATCCCTTAGAGAGAGAAGGCAAAAGAATACATTGGTCAACTCCTGAAAGAAATCCCAAAATGAAAACTATGAATATTATAGCTAAAATCTGGAGTTTATAGATCAAATAAAAGATACTACCAAAAAGAAAAAATTCAAGAACCAAGGAGGCAGTCAAGATATTATACAAGATTTAGCAGCTACCACCGTCATGGAGTGGAGAGCTTGGAATATTATATTCCAGAAGGCAAAAGATCAAGGCTTACAGGCAAGAATAGCTTACCCAGTAAACAATATAATCCTACAGGGGAAAAATAGATTTTTAAGAAATAAAAGATTTCCAAATTCTAATGAAAAGACCGGAGCTGCATAGAAACTTTAAAGTTCAACCACAAGAGTTAAGAGAAACATAAAACAGTTAAACCAAATAGCCATAAGGGATTAAGCAAGGATAACTTGCTTGCATTCTAATAGGGTATCAATAGGGTATCTACTGAACTCAGTCATCATCAGGGGTCACAGAAGGAATTCAATTAGATAAGGCATGGGAGTGGTTCTGTTATATTTGGATGATCATGTGAAAAGAACGGAGAGGGAAAGAATAATACACTGGGGGAAGGAGGGAACAGAAGAGAAAGAAAAGTTAGGCAGAATTATCTTACTTGCTGCCAGAAAGATTAAAATAGAAATAAGAAATCTTTAACAGAAAAATACAACATAATGTTAATTTGTGCTTTTCTAAGTCAATATGTGCCCCTCAGGAATTTATTTCTATTTGAGTTTGACACTACTCTTCTATAGGAAGCCTCTCCCAAATCTTCCTAATTCTAATGCCTTCCTTCTTAATTATTTCCTATTTATCCTGTGTGTCACTTGTTTGTACGTAGTTTGTACATATAGAAATGGGAGACGTGCAAATTTAGAGACATCTCCACTCCAAATGTTCATATGGATTATTCATGTCCCATGCGTAGTAGAGCCTTCTGAGCTCATATTGGTCTTCTCAGCCATGGTTAAATACACTGTGCTTGACCCTAACATAGTGATGTTATTTTGGCCCTCTTAGAGAACAAAGGACAACCTCCCACCAATTAACACATTAGTTTGCTTGTTGTCTCCCTCAATGGATTTCAAGCTCCAGGCTGGCTTTTGCCTCTTTTTGTATTCCCAGAACTTAGCAGAGTGTCTGGCACATAGTAGGCACTTAATAAATGCTTATTGACTATCATCTGTTTTCATCTGGGTAGTCAACATCTCACCTCTTTAGCCAGGAATGACTTTAACCACTGGGATGTTATTTGTATCCCCAGTACTTAGCAAAGTATTTTGCATATAATAAACTCTTAATAAATGTTTTCTTTTATTCATTCTTCTGTTTCTGAAAGGTCCAGGATTCCCCCCCCCTACCCCATAACCATGTGGTGTTCTTAATACCAAAGTAAGAGGCCAAGGAGCTCCAGATTGATTATAGATAGTAGTTTAATCAATTTGGTTTGCTTACATTTGGGACAGTATAATGGATTCCTACCAAAATATTAATTATCCATGGTCTGAGGTGGCAGTGGCCAAACCAATCAGTGAATCCCTGCAAAAAAAATCCCCATGGTAATTATAGAAAACAGGCAAAGGGAGGAGGAGCTAGAGAGTGCATAACTACTGATTGGTGGATAGTTTTGGTTTTCTGCTTCGTAATGAGCTTGGGTGTTAAGCCAATGTTATGCCCAAACCCAAGTTTGTGTATTGATCATGTACCAGTCACATATGCATCACAATGTTCTTGTTATGGCTTTCATAGGTCATAGTATTTAAGTTATGATTCAGTCTCTAAATTATGATCCACTAAGTTATAATTTTAACAGGTCACCATGTCCAGGCTTCTACCTTTCAGAGTTTAAATTTTATGGCTTTTCACTTAGTACTGTATTTTGTGGCATTTTCCCCAATCGGGACCCCATAGATTCTAAGAGACTGTAATTATTACTAAAGCCTTAAGAGCCAAATTGAATATTAAAGGGGAAAATTGTGCTTGCAGTTTGGAATTCAGTTAAGAAATGACTGTGTTCTTCTTATGGAATCAGGGAGGTGTATATTTTTATCTGTGATCTAGGAGGATCTGCTTTAAAGTCAGTTGAAAAAATGGCTTGTTGTGAATGGAGTATTCCCTATGGAGTCAGAGAAAATGTGTATGTGTGTGTGCGTGTGTGTTTTATCTGTGATCAGTGAGGCTATAGAATGGATCTGTGGAGGTCTCCTATGCACTGAGTTATTTTATGCAATTATTTTTTCATGACCAGGTCCTAGAGCCAGACAGAAAACTTAAACTTTTGTTGCTTCTTTTACCCTAGGGCAGAAGAGGCTTAAACATTTCTAGTTATTTGAACTTGTTCTAGAAGAGGTGAGAGAAGGCAATTAAAGAAATAAAAGAGATGAGCAACTTTTTTTCACCCCTCCTCAATCTTGGTCCTGCCCCCACTTCTATTTTCCCCCAACATGTGAAAGGAACATGGAGAGATAGTTCCCCAGCCACACTGGCCCACACCAGCACCTACAGACCAGATGAGGACACACCTGACATGCAGAGGCTAAAGCTAGATATCCATACTGCATACAAAAGCATATAGACCAAAAAGTCCCAGATGAGGTCAGAAATGCAAACCATGAAACATAACCTCTCACTTATTACCATAATGGCTGAATTGGCCAGATATACAACATGAGAATAAATGATTAATAAAATGACCTCAAAAACAAACTCAAAACTCATGTGAAAGCATGAAGAGCTCAGTTAGTCAAAATTAAATTGAGTCTTAAACATTTTTTTTACATATTGCAGAATTTTTTTTCTAGGTCATGATCTCACTTACTTGGAAGTATTATTCCTACCCTGTGACTATGCTACCAAGTAAATGGATGGCTCCATTAGAAAAGTGATGGTACTTCCTACTGGAGTAGTAGGTGGTATTCAAATTACTTGTTGGTTTGTTGTCTGCCACAAACTGTGGATATTATGCTACACCATGTTAGCTGAAAAGGAAAATGAATAAGTTCCAGAGCTTTACATTACCATCAGAATTAAAAATCAGATTTAAACTTTTTCTTTTAAAAGATACTTGTGTCTGGAATTTAGGTATACCAAGGTTAAGAAGAAATTATTTATGTATATAAATAAACCAGAAAAATTTTGGCTTAATATACACACACCAGTCAGTTTGATGCTAGTTTATTTTGTTAAGTAAGAGATGTACAAAATTCTGGTAGCATTTATGTAACACTAAATGTAAGTTAGAAGTAATTTTTTTGCCTCTACCATCAGTTAGAAAAGTAGATATTCTCAAAGTGTCATAAAAGCATTCTAAAATAACACTATAAAATCTAATTTACTAAAGCAATCTTAATAATAATAAATTATAATTTATTATACTTTATTATATTTATTAGGACAAGTAACTTATATTTTATATACTTTGTTACAATGATAATTTATTATATTTCCTATACTTTGTTATATTTATTATAATGTAAATAATTTATTATATTTGTTATAATAATAAATCTTAATACTATCAGTACTGAATAAAAGAATCCATGGAGAAAAGAGGAAGTGAGGATAGACATCTTGCTTGTGAAAACTATCTTAAATGTAATTTTATAAAATCTTATAGAGAGAAGTTTATAAAGAAACTCTATGTGAGGAACTTATAAGTACAGTGTGTTTTAGAAAGACTTTTCTATGATTACTGAAGAGAAGAAAAAAATGGAAAGCGACTAATCTTGAGAAGAAATAAGCAGAGTCTTAAAAGTCTGTAATCAGTATCCATAGCAAACTGAATGGAACATGACAGCTTCCAGACAAGTCAAGTCAACAAGTGTTTATTATACAGTACTATGTGCCAGGCGATGTACTAAGCACTGGGGATAAAAAAGACAGTCTTGGCTCTCAAGTAGTTCAGTCTAATGGAGAAAATAGCATGCAAACAAGTGTGTACAAAAACTATAAGTACAGGTTAAATTGGAGACATCTTCATGAGGAAAATACTAGCATTAAGGGGAATGGAAAAATCTTCTTACAGAAGGAAGGACTTTTGTTGAGACTTGAAGGAAGTCAGAGGGAGCCAGAAATTAGAAGAGAAAAAGAGAATTCCAGGTATTTGGTAGATCAAATGAAAATGCCCAGGGCAGTCTCTTTCAGCACCCACTGAGCATGGAGCTTGCTCCCTGTCCCACAGATAGGGCTCCTCAAACAGGATCAGGAAGGTTCTGGTTGTAACAAGGAGACCTGCAGTGTCTCTCCATCCATCACCTCACTCTCTTCTGTATTTATAGGGCTCTTCCCCCAGTTCAACCATGAGGCCATCTCATTTTGTCCCATCCTACAACTATACCCAATATCAGAGATATGGTCTTACCATCAGCACCCTCTTAGGTCAGATTTGGTTGGGAAGAAGTGATAAAATTATAAGTTATTGCACATTTAATAAAGTGGGGTTACTTTGCCCAAACACAGGAAGAATATAAAAAGATATGGTGACACTTAGCTTCTCTAACTTGACTCTCATCTATGTCTGAAAACCCATGGCAACTCATATAGTCTGAGGCCTTGAACCAGGAAGGTGTATCAAGGAATCTCAGGCTAAGGGGTCTCAGGTATAGCTTCGTCCTATCACACAAGGAAAATAATATTTTTTTTAAAGTTGGAAGGGAAGAGGTTTAGCAGTACCAAATCTCAAATAATGTTATAAAGAAATACTAATCAAAATTGTTTGGTACTGATTTAAAAAAAATAGGGATTAGGAAGATCTTCCCCGTCCATTAATAGGCCTATGTGACCATATGTGTTCAATCATAGCTGTGATATATCCTAAGTCACATAGAATCCATTGGGGGAGGGACTTGCTTAAAGGGGAAGCTTGCTTATGGGGAGGCTTGCTTGCAGGAAGGCTTTCACACCTTTTGGTAATTAGGCACTGAGGCATGTAGGTTGTGATGCCTTTTGGCTCTGAGAAGTAGATATATATTCTGAGGTAAGATTTTGCTTTGGGTGCTTGCTCATGAGAAGGACCTTTTGATTCCCTGGATGGGACTCTGAGTAGACATTTGTTAAGAGCCCTTCAACTACTCAGATGTAGTGGTGCTCCCCCAATTTGGTGGTATGTGTAGGTAGTTGTATTACCTTGTTCCGACAGTTGGAGCCCTGTCTGTTGGTCTTTGTGCTAATTTCTCTGCTTGTATTTTCTCCATGTTCAGGGTGTTGACCTTTCCCCTGAGCTAGTGAATGTAATTAAAGTAAGATTATTGATCCCTTCAAGGTTGCCTTTCCTTTAAGAAAAGCAGATCAAAGAACCTGTGTTAGCAGGGCATCCTGGGTGTGCCAGGATGCTTGCTGTTACAAGAAACTTGTGTGATATTTTAAAAAGCTCTGAGAGACATAGTTTCTAGGTAATTTAATGACTTTATAAAGGCCAGCATGTTTTTTTAATAAATAGATGATCATTTGGCTGTCTCCCTTAAACCAAAGACCCCTCATGGCAGTTTATACGCCCTTTGAAGAGTAAGTATTCCTGAGGGTACTGATCAACTCTGATTGGTTAACAATTAATAAGAAAATGAATATTACAGTGATAGAATGGGCTATATTATAAGGAGGATCTTGGGCTACAGTCACCCAAATCTTGGTCAAAGAGACTTATCAACTTCTATATCACTTGTCTAACAAAAGGGAGAATCCACATTTCCCCCCCCCCCCCCCCCCCGACATGTCTGAGCAAACAAAATATGCAGGAATGCATCCATTAGCCCAAACTTAGAATGTCTTTATCGCCTTTGATTAGATCTTGGCCTGGGCACATCTTTGAGAGAGATTTCCCACACTGGTTGATTTCTGGATGAGGAAGTAGAAAGGGGGAAAATCTTTGGTCCTAATACAATAATTAGTTATTAATACCAGAGAGAAATCATCACTTTTCACACTTGCTCTATAGAAGAGATTAGATACAATCCAGAAGGAAATTAAGATAGCAGCATAGTGTTTGATAAAACCAAAGACCTCAGCTATTTGGGGAAGGACTACTTATTAGATAACAACCTCTAGGAAAACTGGAAAGCAATCTGACAGAAATTAAGTTTAGACTACCCACTCACACCACAATAAGTGCCAAATGGATACATGACCCAGATTTCTAGATGTCTTAGAGACATCTCAAACTCAACACACTGAAAACTGATCTCATCTTTTCCCCCAAAGCCTCCCCTCTTCTGAGCTTCCCCATTTTGTGGAAGGCATCACCATTCTTCCACATAATAATAGTTAGCACTGATATGGTGCTCAAAGGTTTTCAAAATACTTTCCATTTGTTATCTCATATAATTCCCATAACAATCCCAGGAGTCAGGCATCATTATCCCCATTTTACAGTTGAAGAAACCAAGTCTAAGAGATGGAAAGTGATTTGCCCAGGGTCACACAGCTAGTAAGTATTTGAGGTAAGATTCAAAATCAGGACATTTTTTACTCTAATTCCAAGGTTTAATGACATATACATACCTGAAAAGAGGATAACTACAAAGCATGTCAGGTGTGTCCTCATGTGGTCCACAGGAGCTAGTGTGGGGTAGTGCAGCTGGGGATCTATCTTTCCACTGTTCCTTTCACATCTTGGGAAAATGTGGAAGTAGGGAGAGGACCAAGATTAAAGGGGTGAAAAAAGTTGCTCATCTCTATTCCTTCTTTAATTGCCTTCTCCCTTCAAATAACTAGAATTGTTCAAGAGATTTAATTTTTTTAATTATAGCATTTTGAAAATATAGTATTAAAGAGAGTGATGAATCTAACAGGAAGACTTCTTGGATGAGGTGATTGAATCTTAAAAGTTTGTGGATGTATGTATTCAATCTTTATCAAGTAACCAGATGAATTCCAGGGAAGTACAATTAGCATATTCATTCATTTTAGTCAAACTGGCTATTAGTGACTGCTATAAATGTTAATATTTCATAAGTCTGTATAACTATCATAATGCCAAAGGTACAAATGTGGGAGGATAGTTGTGCCTTTGACAGAAATGGGTAGTTCTCAAATAGAAGTGGGTTTGGGAGGAAAGATAATAGACAATTTTGGACATGTTGATTTTGAAATATCTCTGGGACATCCAGCTTGAAATTTTCAGTAGGCAATTGGTGATGTTGGAGGGACTCTGGCTGAGTGAAACCAAAATATGTATATTTGCGAGTCATTTGCTCAGAGGTGATCATTAAATCAAAGGAGCTGATGAGAATGTTGAAGAAGGGTAAATGGACTTAGTCCTTAGGGAACCATAAGAAGGTTGAGGTAGAGGGCATGACATGGGTGAGAGAAAAGAGGTGGGAAAGAGGAGTTTGACAGATATGAGGAAGACCAGGAAAGAGTAGTGTCACAAAAACCTGGAGAAGAGAGAATATCCAGGAAAAGGGGGTGATCAACAGTATGAAGTAAAGAAGATAGGTGGGAAAACAGAAAGGGTGAGAATAGGAGACCACAACCTGCAACTGGCCATAAAACTCTGCAATGCTGAACTAGAGTAAAATGTAATTAGGAAATAATTTAAAAAAATAAATAAAAATACAATGCAACATAGATAATATTTATTTGTATTTTTTAAAGTTACTATGTTGTTCCCAGGGATCCTTTTTCAATTTGAGTTTGACATCACTACTTAAAAATAATGTAAATGCAGGAAGGACACAGTGAACTGATAAAAAGTAAAACCTTTTCATGATCAGATTCGGCAATTAAGAGATCATTGGTAGCTTTGGAAAGAGCAATTTCAATTGAGTGATGAGATTGGAAGACACATTTTGTAGTCATTAAGAGGAAAGGAAGTGGAGGCAGTGAATGTGTACAGGTTTTTCAGTGAGTTTTTCTGAGACAAGGAGTAGAGATAGAACACGATAGCTTGAAGGTCTGGCTAAATCTAATCTTTTTTTTTCTTTTTAGGATAAAATATTTGGACATGCTTAAAGGCAATGAGAAAGGAATCAGTAGTTAGGTAAAGGTTGAAGATTCAGCAGAGAAGGGGATGGCTGAGGTCAAAATCTGCTGGAGAAGTTGGGCAACAATGGGGTCAAGAACAGGAGAGTTGGCATTGGCAAGGGAAAAGGCCACATCTTTGTCAGAGACAAGGGGACATGAGAGAGTAGAGGAAGAAAGAGTCAAGAAGTTTTTAGAGAAAGAGAAAGGGAGAAAAGGACACTGATAGGAAATGTAGTAAGAGTCCAGGCCCTCAGCTGAAGGGAAGTAGGGTGAAAAGAGAAGGAGAGAAGGGGAGAAGGGAAGACAAGGTTTGGAGTCACTTCTCTGGGGAATGAGATAGGGAACCAATTAGGGAAGAATGAAACTACTGCCTTGTGTCAGTGAGGGCCCTGTTGAAGTTGGAAAACTTGAATTTATAATGTACCCAGTTAGTGCTGTTGGGAAAGTTTCTTCAACTACATTCAAGAAGCCCATGCATAGGAATGAAGGAGGGTAATGGTGGGGACAATCCAGGCTACATTTTCAAGCATTTGAATGGGTTTTATGTGGGAAACGGAATAGAATAGTTCTGCTTGATGACAAAGGGAAGACCAAGGAGCAAGGGATAGAAGTTGTGCATGTCAGGTATTGATTAGAGTTATCCAAAAGTGGAATGGGCCGACTTCAGAGGTGGTGAGTTTCCTCCCCCTGGAGGTCGCAGTCTCACAGAATCACAGATTTAGAAGGGAAGGGAGGTTAGAAGACATCTGGTCTAACACCTTCATCTTACAGATGGGGACACTGAGGCTGAAAGCAGTTTAGTGACTTTCCCAAGGTCATACAGGTAGTGTAAGAGGCAAGATTTGAACCTAGGACCTCTGACTGCCAAGTTTTCAAGTGGAGGCTGAATGACTATCTACTGACAAGGATATAAAGGGGGTTCTTGGTCAGGTATGGGACTTGGACTTGATGGCCTCTGAGGCCCCTTTTAATTCTAAGGTTCTTTGATTCTCTTACCTTTTAGAAATCTCATCCAACTCCCTATTTTCCTTAGTAAAGGAAACAAGTACAGAGAGGTCAAATGCATTGTCCAGGATCACAGAGCTAGCAGCTGAATGACAAGAACCTGTATCTTGATTGACAGTGCTTTTCCCTTTGCATTATACTGCTTTTTTTTTAAATAATTGGGGTAAAGTGACTTGCCCAGGGTCACATAGATAATAAGTGTCCCAAGGTCAAATTTGAACTCAGATCTTTCTGACTCAAGGGCTGGGCTCTATCTACTATACCACCTAGCTGCCCCATTACACTGATTTTAATGACTATAGAGCACTTAGAACTCTTTGGAGCATGCTCATCACACGTTACCTGTCAGTGTAGTGACAATATGATTAGAGCAACCAATATTCCTGGCTGGGACCTTTCTTCACCAAAAATATAAATAATAGCTATACACAGTCAATTGTCTTTGCATTGTTAAGAGTCAACATAAGAACCAGATGGGTTGGGAAAGAGAAACTTGACCTGCTAAAATGTTTAACCTTTACAGTTAAAGGATTCCAGCAAAAGTAATTCCACAAGAATTCTTGAAAAGGATGTTAGGTAATAATAGTTTTCCCTCAAGTATTAAGTCAATCAATATTGTTTTTGTTGTAGTTCAGTTGTGTCCAACTCTTCATGACCCCATGGACCATGGCACACCAGGATTTCTGTCCTCCACGAACTCCCAAAGTCCATCCAAGCTCATGTTCATTGCTTCCATGGCACTATCTATCCATCTCATCTTCTGCTGTCCCCTTTTCTTTTTGCCTCCAATTTTTCCCAGCATTAGAATCTTTTCCAGGGAGTCCTGTCTTCTCTTTAAGTGACCAAAGTATTTAAGCTTCAGCCTCAGTATTTGACCTTTAGTGAATATTCTGGATTAATTTAAGTACTGACTGATTTGATCTCTGCTGTCCAAGGGAGTCTTAAAATTCTTCTCCAGTACCACAATTCCAATGCATCAGTTCTGTGGTGCTCAGCTTTCCTTATAGTCCAACTCTAACAACCATATGTTGTCACTGTAAAAAACCATAGCTTTGACTCTACAGACCTTTGTCGGCAAGGTGATGTCTCTGCCTTTTAGTATTCTGTCCAAATTTGCCATAGCTTTCCTTCCAAGGAGCAAGCAGCTTGTAATTCCATGGCTACAGTCACCATCTGCAATGATCTTTGAGTCAAACAGATAGATAAAAAGACACAGATTGGCATTCAGAGAGAGGGAAAAAAAGAAATAAAACATCTGAAAGCCAAGAAAGAAATATTACAGAACCATATTTTGTCATATCTTGAAGATTTCAAAAACCAAATCTCTTGGTATTTTCAAATATTAACACTTTAAAATATAAACACTTTTAAATTTTGGCTCAGAATAAAACTACATTCATGAGAAAAGACCAAAAAGAATGCTAAGCAACAGAATGCTTCACAGAGGTGTCAAATTAGGAGACCACAAGCTGCAGCTGACCGCAAAATGCCCAACAAAACTCTCTAGGGTTGAACCAATTTAAAGTGTAACTGGAAAATACTAAACAAAATAAATTAAAAATGCAATGCAATACAATGTTGATTTGCGGTTTTGAAGTCAGTATATGGCCCCCAATGATCCTTCTCAATTTGAGTTTGACCCCACTGCTTTAAAATAATATAAATACATGGTCATGTACATTGATAAAGGTAAAAAATTTGAAGAATAAAAAAAAGAATGATATAAGTTCATTGTCCAAATTTGGAATTTGAAGCATTTCTTGGATTTTTCAAGCTCTTAGATGTAGAAATGAGAAAAATTTTAGAAAAGAACATCAATAAAAATTAAAAGGATAGAAAATAGATCTTATGAGGAAATTTAGAATTCTTAAGCCCACAGAGGAAATTAAGAGAGGGCTCAATTTGATATAAATTCATTTTGAAAAAAATACTGATTATGTATCCTCCTCCTGCAGTACCTTAACAAGATGAAAAATTTACACTTGTAACAAGAAAATATTTTATTAGATATAAAAATTTATCATTTATAAGAGTGATTAAACATTGTAGCAAGCACCATCTTCATATTTGCTAGGGGCTAATTTTAAGCCACAGTAGTTTAAATATAGTTAAAGAATTTATGCTATGAATATATATATGTACATATATACATACATATTGTACTATATATAATAAGCATTTTATATAGCACCTACTATGTGCCCGGCACTGTGCTGTGTTTTTTTTTTAAAGAAATATTATCTCATTTGATCCTCATACAACCCTGGAAGGCAGGTGCTAGTGTTATCCCTATTTTACCATCAAAAGTGAGGCAAACAAAGATTAAGTGACTTACCAAGAGTCATACAGCTAGTAAGAATCTGAGATCATACTTGAGCCCAAGTTCCTGACTCCAGGCTCAGTGAAGTAACCAACCACTCCCTCCCTCTATGAAAACACATCCTGCCAATGAGAGATATTACTGACAACATAAAGATATCTTTAAAAGTCAGAGAGATCATCCATCTGTCCAGGATGAAGCTACCCTCCAAAGTCCTTAGTATAAATAAAAATAGACCATATAATGATCTATCTGAGGATAGTTTGAATAGAGATGGCCTCTTGAGGTCCCCTTGACTCTTATTCAGATATTTCATCACCAATCTTTCCTTTTGTTTTTTCTTTTTGTTTTTTATACAGCGCTCCTGTGTCCCAAACCAAGAATGTTCCAACAACTGGAGAGTAAGTAATTTAGATCTATTCATTCTAATTCTCTCACTGTGAAAAACCAACAAGAAAAGCAACTTTATTGAAAGACAAAAGATATTGAATTCATGGATAGGGACTGGAACCATAATTTCATAGCTATAGTGAAGTCTCTTGATAGGAAACTTTCTCTAGCAATGCTGATCAATGCCTTTTCTGCTTTAGTCTTACAGAGTTGGTGCCTCCAGCATTGAGTTAATGACTTGTCTAGGGTCAAATAGCCAATGTGGGTATGTAAGTTTGTGATTGATATAATACAAGTGAATACATATAACATGAATTAATGACAGTAATTTACATTTATATACTACTTTTGGATTTACAAAGCACTTTCCTCATAAAACATTGTGAAATAAATATAAATATTACAACCCCATTTTTATAGATGAAGAAAGTGAAGCTCTGAAAGATAGAGAAACTTGGCCCACAGCCAGTGAGGGGGCAAAGCTTGAAACGAGGTCTTCTGAATATAAGATAAATATCCTTTAATTTACTATATTAATTTTTTTACTACTTAGATACACCAGATAATAAGTCTGTTTGTGCATTTGTGATATTTGTATCAGGTGGCATGGGGTAATGGATAGAAAGCTCACCTCAATCCAGGAAGACCAAGGTTCAAGTCTCCCCCTCTAACACACTGGGCAAGTGATACAGCCTCTCCTTGCCCCCATACAAGTCTTTAATGTTGTAAAATATACATGAAGTGCTGCTCATCTTCTTTGGTAGAGAGAATTTCCATATGGAGAGTTTCCTAGCCCGTTAAAATGACAGTTTGAGTAAAAAAAAAAATATATATATATATATATATAAACACATATAGTATAATACATGTATCTGGATATACATCTATTGCACTATAAATACCTGTGGTGATATAATACAGAAGCATGTCTATAAACATATACATACACACATGCATACATATCACATACATATATGTGGGTATGTTTATGTATACATATTGTATGTGTGTATATATTTGTGTGTGTGTGTGTGTATATATATATATGCATATATATGTGTGTGTGTGTGTGTGTGTGTGTGTGTGTGTGTGTGTGTGTGTGTGCAAGCATACCTAAGTATTTGTAGACATACTTCTGACCTTCCTCACCATCAGTATTTCCTCCCAAGGTGTAGACCAAGCTCCCTCTAGAGGGCCTAATGCACAATTTTTTCTCTTTTTCTTCTGAGCATCTTACCCATTTTAACCAAAGTAAATTCAACCTTTCAGCTGATATATCATGAGTATTTAAATGAATACTACCCGTTACAATGATATGCATCATGTCTAAATTGGGCAGAACTCAAGAAAGGATTGTGTTGATTTGCTGTAATAAGTGGTAATTGCATCTTTGGGGAGGGAAGTCAAGGAAAGGAATTACAATTATCCATCTATTTCCTTTTTTTCCTTAAAGAGACATTGCCAAATTTAATAGGCAACATAAGATTGGATCTGATGTTTTGCTTGGCTTCTTAGGAGAGCCTTGCTACCTCTTTGTTTATTAAAACCTCAAGGAAACCTGCTTTCTTAAGACTAAATCTGTTAGTTGTTCTCTAAAGAAAAATTTTCTTTCCTTATCATGCTTTATCTTAAATGACACTTGCTTCCTGAATACTTCCTGTCATGCTTCCTTTGCTTACTATATACATTTCTGTGACTTTAGATACCATGCAAAGACTCAGAACACAGGCAAAGAACTAATGAGATGCTTCGTTTGAAAGATAATGTGTTGCATAAGCACATGAAGGCTAAAGTCACATGCTTTGCCTTGTATGACAGACTTACCAAAGCCACAAATTCAGTACTATATACTGAAAAGAATTTAAGATTATAGAGAAATGTTTTAATGACAATCACTCTGTAGATGCTAAAACTTGTAATTGACCAAATGTGTTCTTTATTTACTAGGTTGTTAGAAAGAACAATTCGGTCAACTGTGGAACAGCATCTTTTTGATGTTCAGGACTCTGGGGGTCAAAGTTCAGAAGATTCAGAATGTGGAGGACCATCAGCTTCTTCCACAGCAGCTGCCGGGCATAAACGGTGGCATAACAAGGGTCAGAATGAAATCAGACATAGCAGAGAAAGGTAAGATGTAAAATTTTGTGTTTATGCATACATATATGCATATATATTTATGTATATATAAATACATAAATATCATATACAAATATATAACTATATATGCATTCATAAAATACCACTATACTGTAGCTATGTTAATAGTTGCATCTTTATAGGTGAAAAAAATTTCATGTATTTAGAACCATTTTTGATTGATAAAAGTTTTTACTTTTCATGTAGAAATTTGTTCAGACTTTAGTTAGAAGTCATGTTTTCTCCATTAATTACTTATTTTTTGAGTAATGATAAACCATTTGGAAGGAAAGCAGACCTATGACATGGTATTTATAAAATATCTAGCAACAGTGTTGTTTTTGGTTGTGAAACCTAATCCCTTTGACTCTTAGACTATGGAGAAGAATTTTGCATAGGGCAGATCCAACTTAGATATCATTAACGGAGGAAATATGCAAGAATTCTCATTTTCATTAAGGTCTCAGTCATACGGCAATCACATATACAACCTAAAGTGAGTGTTAGTGAACAAGGCTTACATTGTAGGTGTAGTATTATATTTATACTGAAGATTAATATTATCTCTCAGAAATATGAAGAAAATACAGGAAAAAATTATATCTTACTATTAAAAAGAACATATAGGAGTAAAGGAAAAGAATATCTTGCTATTATAATGGTCGTTTTACTCAAACTTTTATAAGAAAAAAATTTTTAATTATTTTTGTGTATTAGTATTTTCCTATTTTTTTTCCTAACACTGCTTCCCCAGTAGCTGCCACCCTTAAAATATATGGACTGGCTGGAGGCAGTCATGAGTTTTTGAAAACCACTGTCCATCTTCCATGCTTGACATGCCTTCTCTCCTTACCCCTGTCCCTTGGAATCCCAGGCTTCCTTCAAAGCTCAGATCAAAGGCTACCTCCTATAGGAAGCCTTTCTTCCTGTCTCAACTTCTGCTGCTTCTTCCTAGAATTACTTTGAATCTATTTTGTGTAGACTAATTGTGTACCTCTTGTTTCCCCCAATAGAATCTAAGCTCCTTGAGGGCAGGGACCACTCCATTTTTGCCCTTTTATCCCTAAGATGATACATAGCTAAATAAAAGCTTATTGATTGGTTAGATAAAGTATATGTTAAATATTTAGATTAAGATAAGAACCATTTACTACTCTCCCTATAGGCCATACAGATATCCCTTGCACATCTCAGGGATTAGGGATGCAGCACCCACTCGAATCTGTAAAATCCACGTAAAAATCTTTGGCCCTCCCTTCATACCAGGGAAGAAGTCTGAATTATTATGGTATTATATAATACTGAATTATTATGTCTTTATACAATACTATGCTATTATACAGTACTATCCATATACTTTATGCATTTCTGAGTTTCTAAACTTTTTCTGTGCTTTATGCTGGCCTGTGTGTGTAATCTACAACTCCCACAAAACTCCCCAAAAATTCCCTTTTAATTTCTTATGCTGACCCACGATATATCGAAACCATGATGGGGAAGTCACATTGTGGAAAGGATAACTGTGCATTTAAAATGAAAAGTAAAGTAAAAACATTTAAAATGAGTAAAGAGACAGGAAAAGTTCCACTAAATCTGTCTGAAAAGCTAAAAGCTGTTTCCACTGGTATGCCCAATCAGGCAACTTTTGAGGTAGGTAGGTCAGATGTTAGATACAACAACCCTCCATCATTAGAAGGCAATTTACTTGTATAAATTGATAAAGAAATGTAAGCAGGATTGTATTATTATTTATGAAAACAAAAGTACCTGGAAGTTTGAAGACTGTTTCTGTAAAGGTTATAATGAAGTAGTGCACAGTTGGGAAAACAATGCAACTATCAGCAACTACATAAAAATTGCCCTAAATCATTAATAATATGAAAAAATAAAACAACACTAAGATTATACCCCAGACCCAGAAGATCAACAAAGATTGATAATTTTATGTTAAAGGTAACTCAGGAATGTAATAATAGTTAACATTAATATAGCATTTACTATGTTCCAGCACTGTGCTAAACATTTTACAATTATTAGCTCATTTGAGCCTCACAACAACCCTGGAAAGTAGGTGTTGTTATTATCCCTGTTTTACAGAAGAGGAAACTGAGGCAAACAGCAATTAAGAGACTTGTCCAGGGTCACCCAGCTAGAAAGTGTCATGAAGCTACAAATGAACTTGGGTCTTTAAGACTCCAGATCTGGTGCTCTATCCACTACACCACCTAGAGGCTCCTGCTAAAAGGCATACTTTTGGTGGCATAGTGAAATGGTTCAAGTACTTTGGAAAATAATTTGAATTTATATGACAAAAATCACTAAGGTATTCTTGGACTTTAACCTAGGGATGCCAAAAAAAATGGAAACAAAGTGGGTGCTTTGATGGGGGAATGAATAAACCAAGGGTGGTGCATGAATGTAGTGCAATATTATTGTGTCATAAGATAAGAGAAATATGAGAAGACCTGTATGAACTAATATAGAAGAAAGAAAATGAGAGCCATATCCATCAGCACTGCAGTCACCATATTCTGAGTGACCATTTGGAAAACAGATGGTGAAATGCACATCTCCCTTTTTGGTAGACATGGGCAGGATGGGACATAGGCTCTCAATCAGCCAATCAGTCAGTCAGTTGTCAGATGGTTTTGTTCAACCCTTTTGCAGGCATGTTCATTAGGTGAAGGAAAGGAGTGGGGTGGGAGCTGTGATTTTTTTTAAAAAAATTGCAAAGTGCAGCATATTTTGAAGTTAATGGAACTGAATTAAAATTTTGTCTTTCCTACTTACTAACTGGGACATGAGAAGGCTTCTTAATGTCTTAGGAACTCAGTTTCCTCATCTTTTCAATGCAAAAAAAATGATATTTGAACAATCCAAATTCTAGAGTTTTGTGAGGAAAGCACTATGAAATTGCATCAGTTATGTAAATGTGGATCATAAGTATCATTTTTGATAATCTTCTTTTCCTCTTCCTTTTGCTCCTCCTTCTTCTCCTATTCCTCCTCCTCCTCTCCCCTTCCTTCTCTTCTTCCTCTCCCTCTTCATCTTCCTCATCCTTCCTCTCCTCTACTTCCTTCTCTTCCACCCCCTTCCTCCTCCTCCACCTCTTCCTCTTTCCCCTCCTGCCCTACCTTCTCCTCTTCCTCCTCCTCCTCTCCCATCCCTCCTTCTCCTCTTCCTCCTCCTCCTCCCCCTCTTTCTCCTCCTCGCCTTCCTCCTCTTCCTTCTCCTCTTCTTCCTCCTTCCCCCTTCTCCTCTTTCTTCTCACCTTCTTCCTCTTCCTCCTTTCCCTCTTCCCCATCCTGATCCACCTCCTCCCCCTCCACTTCCTTCTCCTCCTCCTCTCCTTCCCTCTCCTCTTTCTTCCCCTCCTTCTCCTCCTCACCTTCCTCCTCTCCCTTCTGTTCCTCCTTCTCACCTTCCTCTTCCGCCTCCTCTTCCTCTTCCCCTTCCTGCTCAGCCTCCTCCTTATCCTCTTTCTCCCCGTGTTCCTCCTCCCGTCTCCTTTTCCTCCTCTTCTTTCTCCTCCTCCCCCTTCTTCTCTTCCTCTTCTCCCTCCTGTTGTGCCTCCTCCTCCTCCTCTTCTTGTTCCTCCACCTCCTCCTCCTTCTCCTCCTCCTCTTCCTGCTCCTCCACCTCCTCCTCCTGATCTTCCCCTTCTTCCTCCCTCTCCTACTGTTTCTTCTTCTGTAGCTGCTCACAGGGGCCAAGCCCACGGCTGATGTGCTTGGGAGCTTTGATCAGCTCAGTTTCACTCCTTCTTAGGCAGCCTGTTCCTGTGAGCTCACTATTTGGTGACAGTGAGGCCACCCACTGAACTTTAGTCCACTACAGCTCAGGACTCCTGTGTTCAAGTGATCTACCATTCTCAGCCTCCCAGGGAGCAAGATTTGCAGACAATAATAGTTCATCTTAGCCACCTCATTAGTTTCTTCCCTGTTAGGTAATGTAATTTGGACATGTGCTTACCTTTCCACTATTTATGGAAAGAAATTTGCTAAATAAATTTGTAGTTTAAATAAAATTTCATTAGAGTATATTTAAGCTACTTAAACAGATCCATTTTCAAGAAATTTAGAAGTTTTGTTTGCTTGTAATACCTTTGCTAATTTCACAGAATTTTTATCTATTCAAAAAACTATGTTATTATATCCTTTTATAAGACTTAATTTCTAATACCTCACAAACATAAAAGAAACCAAACTGCATTTTAAATTTTAGACTTTCATTTAACTGAAACTTTGCCCTTTGATTAACTTACTTTATTAAGGTTTCACTTTGTCTAATGTGTTAGTTGTAACACCAGGAAGTTTGGAGGATGCATCGGAGAAGAAAAATATGTTATTTTCTAATTTTTTTTAATGTTTCCTACATGGGTGATAAATCTATCATAGTTTTTATAATAGGACATTTAATTTCCTTTCCCCAGTATCACATTCTCTTTATAACCAAAAAAATAAATCCCTCCAAACCTAGATGCCCGAAGCCTCTTTTGAATCTTTAATTCTTCTCCCTTTTAAAAACCACATAAATTATTTTGACTACAATTGAAAAAGTTGTACATTGTAGAATAGTAGCCCTTGCAAATTTGTGTCCAAGAATAACTTGCCTTGCAAAATAAGTAACTTATTTAGCATACAGATTTGCACAGGCTGTTTTTCAGGAGTTGTAGTGCTTTTGCCTATGATCTCAGGATGACACCTGGGAAGGCCTGGTGCTCATCTATCTTTCTTCAATGAGCTGTGATTAAGATCATGGGTCTTTTCTCCTCTCAGTAAAATTAGGCATAAAAATTATGTGTTTTTTAAATTGAAGGGTACTTATCAACAAAGAAAATATTCCTTCTGAGTTCAGCAGCCTCGAGGATTGTATTTTGACTGCACAGGAAGCAGAAAAATACCAGGAAAACAACTGTGTATATATTGAAGAAAATAGCAAACCTAAACGACAGAAATCCAGTACCAGACTTTCTGAGATTAATGACAACCAAGATAATCATGTGGTAAGTGAATTTTTCCTATAAAATATTGAAATGCAGCATGTTTAGGAAGATCATTTCTTTCTACTAAACATTACAGAACATGAAAACTCATTTTGGACCCAATTTTGTACAATCATGAAATTTCAGAGATGGAAGGGACCATTGAAATCATGTCATCTAACACTTGTTTACTGATAGGGAACCAGAGATAGAGAAAGGTTAAATTTTTGCCAAGATAGTATTGGTGTAAACTTTTGCAACCAAAATCAGCTTTGGGTTTTATGTCCTTTGGAATATCTTTGAAAGAGGTTAGATTTTAGTCAAGGAAAGTTGATGTCTTTTCTTATTTCCACACCATCCTTTGAGTGCTACCTCAGAGTTTACATTTTTAAAAATAAATGAAGACAGGGAAGTGGCCAGCCCATAAGTCAATCTTGTTGCTGTCCAGCCTGACCACAAGCTCCAGTGTCCTGGAAAGAAGGGGCCAAAGCACTCCCTGTCCCCTGGCTTGGCTCCTTTCAAAGCCTCCTGCCTTCCAACCCTAAATGGTTCATCCCCCAGGCTTTTGTCCAAATTCCTCCTTTTTGGAGAGGTTTTTGACAGATCACTACTTTAATATAGTATAATTATTATTTCTAAAATAATTTTATTGCCAACTTAATAACCATCTCCATGAAAATAAAACAGAATAAAATCATACTTGAAGTCATAAAAAATAATGAATGAAGAAAGGTAGTATGACATAATAAAGAAAAAAACAGCTGGCTTCAGGATCAAGTCACAGCTATGATACATACTGATTTTGTGACCCAGACAATTCACTTAATGTCTCAGTGCACCCAGGTAACTAACTTGCTAAGACAGCCAACTTCAAAGCAGGTTCTAACCTGCAACTTAAGATGGAGTTTCCCTACCAAGACTTCCCAACACCAATGAAATCTTAAGTTTAGAACCCTCCCTAACCGCCCCACCACACAGAACTTAAAAAAGAATAAAAAGGAGTGATAATGCTGAGGGCCCCACCTTTCTAGAATTACTTTGTATATATGTTGTGTATGCATGTATACAAAATATATTTGTATATATGTATATAAGTGTATGTGTGTGTATATATATATAAAATATGTACAAAGTATGTGTATATACATACACTTGTACACGTATATACCAAATATATGTATGTATATGTATATTCTATCTGTACATATATATGTATGTATATTGTATATATTATTTTGTACATTGTGTACATCGTGTGTGAGTGTGTATATATGAAATACATTTTATATATAAATAAAATATAATATATTATGTGTATGTGCATGTGTGTGCGTGTGTGTGTGTGTGTGTGTGTGTGTGTGTGTGTATGTGTGTGTATTATCCTTGTACCTCCCAGTTGAAAGTAAGCTCCTTGAAGTCAGGAATCACTTTTGGTCTTCGTATCTTCAGCTTCTAGAATAGTGCCTGGAATATAGTAAATACTTAGTAAATGAATCATTTTTCAAATTAATCAAGATCTTTGATTATAAAAGGGTGATTTAAAATATTTATTCAAAAAACATTCAACAGTTTAGACCTATATATGCCACTGACAATGGTGTTTGGATCATTGGGCAAATTGCTTTAAACAAAGAAATATTTATTTAAAGTTTACTGTATGCCTAGTTTTAGCTTATGTGTCAGTTTCTTCTATAAGATACTTGTTTCCTAATTCATTCTTGTCAAAAAAATTAATGTTGAAAGTTAGAAGATAAATTATATCATTTTAGTGAGTGGGGGATTCAAATATTAAGTCTTTTCTTTGAAAATTCCTTTAAGCATTTGAGAAATTCCATTAAGAAAACTTCTTCTACCAGTTCAGAACAGCACCACATCTGCAATTTGTTTTCTTAGAAAGTGGCCTGGGGTTGGTTGTCATCCTTCCTTCTTGAAGAAGACCAAAATGACATCACTGTGTTAGAATCAAGTTACAATGCGTCTGACTGTGGCTGATCAGACCAGTACGAGCTTGGAATGTTCTACCACAGATCAGGCACAAATAGTCTGTGTGAGCCTTTGGGGTGGATTCTCTAAATTTGTTCATCTTGTGATTTTGTTTCGTTGTTTAGCTACTCCAATTCTGCTTTGCTTATAGAGCATAGCACCTTGCTTGGGGACGTTAAAAGGTTAAGTGACTTGCCCATGGTCACATAGACAGGATACATCAGGGGTGGATCTTGAACCAAGATCTTGTGGATTCCATTATCAGCTTTCTCTTCGTTACACCATACTGCCTTTCAGATTTTCTTGAGTCTTCTTATACAAAATGACCAACATGGAAATGTTTTACATGATTGCACATGTATAAACTATATCAGATTGCTTACTGTCTCAGAGAGAGGGGAGAGGAAGGAGGGATAGAATTTGGAACTCAAAACTTTTTTAAAATGTTTAAAAAATTACTTTAACTTGTAATTGGGGGAAAATAAAATATTATATAAAAAAGGAAAAAATCATATGGATGTATATCGAGATCATCAAAGTAAAGTTAATATTATTACCTCTCATGTATATAGAATCCATTTTAGAGATCAACTTGGCTACCTGTGTGATCTTGGGCAAATCACTTTAATTCTCTCTGACCCTCAGTTTCCTCATTTATAAAAAAAAGGATTGGACTAGATTATGTCTACAATCCCTTTCAGATTTAAATTTGTGACTATGACCTCTGATTAATTTTTTATCCCAGTCTGTCTTTCCTGTGCCAATTAACATGCTTCAGGACTATACCTACCAATGTTCATGGTCAGAGAATAACTTTAATTTTAATATTAGTCTGTTAACAGTTAAAAGTTTATTATAGTAGAAAGATATCAAGGAAAAATATTAATTCTCTCCATTATAGGCACAAGGCCACAAGAAATATTTTTTTATTAATTTTATATTAATCTAAATCTAAGCATTGTTCTACTTGGAGAGAGAAATGATATAATCTCCTCATGGTCTCAACACATCTCTCTAATACAAGTCATTTTGATGTCACATTTTATTTTTTTTAATTTATTTTTTATTTTTGGTTTACAAGTTCTACAAGTTTTTGAGTTCCAAATTTTCTCCTCCTCCCTCTCTTCCCCCTTATCCCCCAAGATGGCATGTAATCTGAAATAGATTCTACAATGATGTCACATTTTAAAATAAAGAAACTTTCACAATTTTATAAAATATAGTTATGACTCAGGGTAAGGTAAAAATTCATATTTTGCTTTATCAAACAGAAAAATTATTCCTTGGACTTTAGGCCTACTCCTGGAGAATCATTTTCCTAAAATCCCCCAATCTTGTTTGACCACGTCCTTCAGAGGCTCTTCTTTCGAGCTGGTCAAAGGAGAACTGAGAGCAACATAGACCTAGAGGGCCTTGAGGCCACAGGTTCCCCACTCCTGTGTCCTCTCAGGGGATGGGGGAAAGTGATGACCTTAACTAGACAAGAGGTATTTTTCCATACTAAATCTAGGTACCATTCTTCATCCACTTTCCGAAAATAAAGGGCTTCAGGTGGAAAGAGCTAGTTGAAAGAGCCTTGGGCTTGGATAAGAACACCTCTATTTAAATTCTGGTTTGGAGGCTAATTAAGCATGACCTTGGCAAGTCATTTCATTATTTCTTCCTCATCCATAAAATTAGGGTAATTATTTATTTGCTTCTGCTCTCATTTTTATTAGCTCGATTTTCTTTTTTTTTTAATTTCCTTCTCCCTTTTTTTTGTCTAGTGTCTTTAGGTACAGATAATTCATCTAGTCTTTTATTTTCTCTTATTGATGTAGGCACTGTTACTCTATTTCTTCTAAGAACCATTTTGATAAGGGCTACTAATAGCATTATCTTTTAAATATCGTTTGGTCATTTTTTCGGTTTCATCCTTAATCCCATTGTTTTTCATAGATTTCTTGTTTCCATGTAGTCATACCTTTTATATTCATCAATACTATGGCAAATGTCATTACATGAATTATTTCATAGCCCCTCCAATTGCTTTACTGTTCATTATTTGGAAAACAAAAACGAATATCTTTTAGAGAAGAACACAGACCCCAGAACTAAGTCGACAACAATATTCATATGTGTTTAAAGTTGTACTTTTGGTATATATTTTACATATAACTTGACAATTGAATGTTTCTTTTAAGCAGTTTCAGCACTAAGAAACCAGTCATTTACTAAAGTACCACTAAAAGCATTGGGTTCTTTTGAGCAAAAACCTTTAATCTAAAAGGAAAATCAAAGAAATTGAACACTTTTTCCAATTTAAAAAATTCCTCTTACTGTGCTTAACAGCACACCCACCATTTTTATGCACTTTGTACTGTTCTAGCAATCAATCATCAAGCATTTAACAGAAGTCTCTTCTGTGCCAGGCACCGTTTTAGGCACTAGGTCCACAATGACAAAAGTCTCCGTCTTCCTGATGCTTTCATTATATGCACACATATAAGTCTATACAAAAATACATACACAGAAAATAAAGACTAATTTTAGGACAGGGTAGGAAGCTGTTGCTGTTGCTAGAAAGAAAAGCCTCTTCCTGTAGGAGGTGGCAATTGGATTGATCTTTGAAGGAAGCTAGAAATTTTAAGAGGTAGAAAGAGGAGGGAATTTATTTCAGGTGTGTTGGACAATCTGCACAAAATCAGACAGGACGTGGAATGTTTTGAGCTCCAGCAAGAGGACTCATAGGGCTAGAGCAGAGATTACCTGAATGAAGAGAAACATGCATTGTGATCTTGATATTTTATCTTGAAGGAAAGTCCTGACACATTGCTACCAGACTCCTTTGCTGAATCTTATCCAGACCACACCTGCTAATTGCAGGTATCACAAAGGACTCGGTTCTGGGTCCTCTTGTCTTCCCCCTCTATTCTGTTTCACTTGGTAATTTCATTAGCTTCCAATTATCATCTCTCAAATCTCAAATTCTATTCTGAATAGATTCTCAAATCTATTTACCTAGCCCTAAGTTCTCTGCTGACCTTCAGTCTTACATTTCCACTTGCTTATGGAACATCTCTAACTGGATGTCTTATGGCACCTTAAACTCAACATACCCAAAATTGAACTCTTTATTCTTCCCTCAAAACCCTCTCCTTTTCTGACTTCTCTATTACTGTCAAGGACACTACCATCCTCCCAATCACCCAGACGTACAGTCTAGACATCATCCTTGACCCCTCACTTTCTCTCACCCCTAACCCATTTTCAATCTGTTGCCAAGGCCTGTCAGTTTGACCTTTCTAACATTTCTCATATACATCCCTCTTCGCTGACACAACCCTGGGATAGGCTTTCATCATCTCATGCTTGGCAGTGGTCTGAGGATGGTGTGCCTGCCACAAGTCTCTCCCCACTCCAGTCCATCCTCCACTGAGCTGTCAAAAATGATCTTCCTAAATTATAGGTCTGACCATGTCATTTAAAAAATGGGGCAGCTAGGTGATGCAGTGGATAGAGCACCTGCTCTGGAGTCAGGAAGATCTGAGTTCAAATGCGGCCTCAGACCTTGCTAGTTGTGTGACCTTGGGTAAGTCATTTAACCCCAATTGCCTCAAGATAGATAGATAGATAGATAAAAATTTTTAAAAGTTCACTATACTCTACCAAGCTATCATCTAATACATTAAAAATAAATAAATAAGAATTGCTCAATAAACTCCAATGACACCCTATCACTTCTAGGATAAAATATAAAATCCTTTGTGAGCATTACACACCCTTTATAAGCATTCTGCCACACACACCTTTACAGTCTTCTCTCACCCTACACTATTCCACATACTTTGATAACAGTGACATTGGCCTCCTTGCTGTTCCTCAGACAAGATACTCCATTGCTTGGCTGCCCCCATGCCTGGAATGCTCTCCTCCTTCATCTTTATCTCCTGCTTCCTTCAAGTCACAGCTAAAATTCCGTCCACCTTTCCCAATCCCTCTTAGTTCTGGTACCATCCCTCTGTTGATTACTTCCAATTGATTCTGCATATAACTTATTTATATATAGTTTTTGCATATTTTCTCACCATTAGATTGTGAGCTTTTTGAGACTTGGGACTGTTTTTTACCTTTCTTTTATCCCCAGTGCTTAGCACATTGCCTGGCACATGGCACTTAGTAAATGTTTGTTAACAGACAATTTCATTTTCCTTTGTCAGTTTATATTGATTTCTCCACATTAGCATAGACTATCACAAAAATGAAAGGAGAAGAAATAAACAAAGGGAGTTCTTACTTTATAGGGCTAAGGAAGAGACTGAGAGAAAATTAGCTTTGAGATTAAAGCTCAGGTGAGTTTTACTTTACTTGTGAAAAAGTAATCCTGGTCCTTTTCTGAATGTTTTAATAATAATACATTTGCAAACAATTTGGCGTGAAAGAGAGGAAGCATTGTATCCGTGAGTGCTGGGCTCAAAGTCAAGGACACTCCTACCTCTCCTATATGAACCTGGGCAAATCATCCATTTCTATGAACCGTAGGTAAGTCTGGAGGAATTGCTAATTGTGCCCTTCGTTTAGTGTAAGAGGTTTCCATACCAGGAGTTCCCCAGCCTGACAGTATCATAGATTACTCAGTGTGTTAGCATATGGAATGAAACATGTAAGGAAAAGTCTAACTCTGCCCGTAGTTTGTATTAATAAGAATTTATTAGCTGTGAAGCTCATTTTCCTCTGGTTATGTGAAGTTAGAACAGTGAACCAGTTGTGACTAGCATAGGAGTGCTGAGGTTACCTTGTTCTGTGTAAGAAGAAAAATCACTTTGTCATGCAATCTAAAAAAAATATTCTTTGGCATTTTACAATTTAAAAAATTGTTTTGCCTTGAGTGTTTTTAAATGCTTCTATGGTCAAATTATTTCATATTTAGCTTTCTTTTTTAATTTTTAATTTTTAGTTTACAACACTCAGTTCCACAATTTTTTGAGTTCCAAATTTTCTCCCCTTCCTTCTCCCCCCCCAAGACAGCATGGAATCCAATATTTTATTTAGCTTTTGGTAACAAAACTCAGAGAACAAAAGGAAAAAGAAATTGGAAATAATTTCTACAATTTAAGAGTTAATGTCATAAAAAGCCTTAGCTTTCTTAAATTTCAGATTATTTTTCTAAATTAAAATTTAAAATCTTTGTGATATTGGACTGAAGGGATAAGGAAAGGTGGGGCATGACCTTCCATGTGTTGAAGTGCATTCAACAATTAGCTTTTAGAGTCTGATTTCTTTATATTGTTTGATATTTCTGATTTCAACATTAAAATTGTTCTAATTATGACTTTGTCCCACAGGTCTGTGTTAGCACATTGAATATTCATAACCTGGTTACATAAAATGGCCTGTAAGGACACCATGTACTTTCACAGAAGTCATTGGGTTTGCATTTAGTAGACAGTCACCTATATTTGACTTTGGAATTGAAGTCAGCTGTTGTTGTGTTTGTCCTTCGTTTTCAAAGAGGACCATGACATCAGGGAAATGATGACATGACTTGCAGTTGACTTTGATTTGAGCGAGGGAGGAATGTGCAAGGTCACCAGCCTCACTTTCTCCTACAGAGCCAGATAGATATTCATCAGGATGACTGGAGATGGCCCTGGTGCAATGGGAGACCCTGGCCCTTTTAGGCTAAGGCCTTTTCAGGTACTCATTTAGAGTGAGGCAATGCCATTTAAGTGAATAGGCCTCTTTAAGAAGTAAGTCAAGGGATGGCCCCTTCAATTAGAAAAAAAGGAAAAAAATAATCAAGCTGGGAGGGGAAGACCCTCAGGGTCAGCTAGACAACAGGTAAAGTCAGTTGCAATGGGTAAAGCACTTTCCTCCCTCAGGAAAAAACCAACAATGAACACCAGCATTGCCGGTAAAGTTTTGTGAGTCCTACTTATTTCAATGACAAATGGATCTGTCTCCCTAACTTTGTCTCTGTCTGCACTGACAAGTTGACCTACTGATCAATCCTTCAATGCTGACCTCAAATGCCACTTTTTCTCCTAAGTTTCTCTGCTCTCCTTAGCTGGTAGGGGTCCTCATCTGATCTTTTAGTGCTTTGTATTCCTCATATGCACTTCAACAAATATTTATTAAATATCTACTGTGTACAAATCACTGTAGACAAAAAAGGCAAAAATAAATTAGTTACTGACCTCAAGAAATAGAGAGCTTAACTTCTTGCTCCCTAAAGCAAGCCCAAGGAGTGTACCTTCTAAAGAAAGGCAACAACGAATAAGTAAATATAAAATATATGCAAAGTAAACATACTGGTGGCACAAGGAAGAGGAAACATAACCTGAAGAATCATTTCAACTGTCCTTGAAGGGAACTAGGTGTTCCAAGAGGCACTGTTCATGTTAAGGCATAGCTTGTGTAAAAGCACCAAGGATTAAGATGGAATGTTGGGATGGAGAATAGTAAACAGGCCAGTTTACCTGGGAGGTAGAATGCATGACAGAAAGCAATGTGAAATCATTCAAAAAGAATGAACCAACCTGTGAAGTGCTTTAAATGTCAAACAGCAGAGTTACTATTTAACCCTGAGGCAACAGGAAGCAACAATAGCTTCTTGAGTAGGGAATCAGTGCAAAAAAAGAGGAGATCATACCCCACCTTTCCTATTCTTTTAATCCATAATCACAAAGATGAAGAAAAAAGGAAAGGAAGATGTCATATTAAATATGGCTTTAATACTTAAGCCAGGGAGAGTTGAAACAGGGAAAGAAAACTATACACCAATAACACTAATACATATTAATGCAATTTTAAAAATAAAATATTAACAAGGAAACTATAACATCATATCACAAAAAATATACCCTGGTTGGAACCTTTGAATTCAGAGCTAGTTCAATTAAAAAAAAAACTAAACACTTAATTGTCCATTTTAACAAGAAGAACGACAAAAATCATATGATTATATAAATAGATGCAGAAAAAGCTATTGACAAAATATAATACCCGTTCCTGTTTTAAAATCTAGCCACTAGCAAACATAACAATAAACGGATCTTTCCTTAATGTGATAAGGAGTACCTATCTAAAATCAAGAGCCAGCGTTGTCTGGAATAGGGATAAACTACAGGCTTTTTCAGTAAAATCAGGGGTAAATCAAGGCTATCCATGATCATTATTGCTATTCAATAGAAAAGCTAGCTACAGCAATAAGAGAAGAAAAAGAAATTGATGGAATAAGTATAGGCAAAGAAGAAAGAATATCATCACTTTTAACAGATGATATAATGGTTTACCTAGAGAACCAACTAAAAAGCTAATTAAAACATTTAACAACTTCAGCAAACTTGTACTCAAGGACATAAAATAAACCCAAATGTATTATGTTTCTGAATATTACCTAGAAAATCCAACAGGGAGCTATGAAAAGAGAAATTCCAGTTAAAATAACTATACTATCCATATAAAATACTGGGAATTTACCAGCTAAGGCATACATAAGAACTATATGACACAGTCATACAACACTCTTTACACAAATAGAGAAATTTTTAAATAAATGAAGAATCAATTACTCATGGATAGGCTGAGAAAATATAATAATGATAACACTACCTAAATTTATTTACTTATTCAATGTCATACTAGTTAAACTATTAAAGGATTCTTTCAGAGAGCTAGAAAAAATAACAAGAAAATTCATCTGGGGGAACAAAAGGTCAAAAATCTTAAGAATACTAGATCTCAAATTATACCACAAAGTAGTAATCATCAAAACAATTCGAAACAAAGAAATGGAGAGGTCGATAAATGGAACAGATTATATATGTGATAATATTGAAGCAAAATAGTAGAGTAGCAAATGAGCCTCTGACAAACCCAAAGATTGCAGATATTGGGACAAGGACAAGAAAAACTGTTCGGGAAACTGGAATGCAGTCTTAAAGAAACTACGTTTAGGCCAGCACTTCATACTGTATACTAAGAAAAGCTCCTAACTGGTATATGACTCAGACCTAAAGGATAAATCATAAAAACAAATTAAAGGAGTTAGGGAGAAATTGTTTTTCATATCAATAGGGAAGAGTTCATGATCAAGCAAGGAAGAGAGAAGATCAGAGAAGATAAAATGTATGATTTTGACTACATTGAATTTTTGCAAAAAAAACCAATACAGCTAAAATTAGAGTTAACTGGGGACAATAAAACCTTAGAAGAAGTTTCTTTGAAAAAGGTTGCACTTCCAAGTATATAAGGAACCGATTCAAATATATAAGAACAAGAGCCATTCCCCAACTGATAAATGGTCAAAGGATACATACAGGTAGTTTTCAGAAGAAAAATTCCAAGCCATCAACAGCCACATAAAAATGCTCCAATTCCCTAATAATTAGAGAAATGCAAACTAAAACAATTCTGAGGTTTCATCTCACCCCCATCAGACTGACAGCACTGACCAAAAGAAGAAAAGAAAAATGACATGTCCAGGGGATGAGGAAGGATAATCACATTTATGCACTATTGGTAGTGCCATGAATTGGTCCATCCATTCTGGAAAACAATTTGAAACTATGTCTAAATAGTTACTAAACTGTACATACCCTTTGACCCTCCAATAGCACGATTAGACCTATATACCAAAGCAATAAAATAATGGGAAAAGGAACACAACTACACAAATTCATGGCAAACACCTGAAATATTAGGGGTTTACCATCAATTAGGAAATCACTAAACAAATTACGATAAATCAATATGAAGGAATATTATTCTTCCATAATAATGATGAGAGGGACAGTGTTAGAGAAACTTGAGGAGAATTGCACGAACGGATACACAGCAAAATTAGTAGAACCAGTTTCTTCCATAATATCGTATTGAAAAAAATGAAAAAAAATTGAGACTTAAAATCTCTTCTCAATTCATTAATTAATTATGATCACAAAGAATTTATGTTGCATGTCACTTACCTCCTAATAGATTATTGAAGAACTTTGGATGCAGAATGAGACATATTTTTGGACTTAACCAGTGTGGGAATTTATTTTGCTTGGCTATGCTTATTTGTTACAAGAATTTTATTTTGTTTTGTTTCGTTTTCATTTGTGGGGGGAGGAGTGGGGAGGACAGAAAATAAATGCTAGTTGACTTTTTAAAAAGTTAAAAATAATAACTTTTAAAAAATAATAACTTTAATAACTTTTTTTAAGAAAAGAAATGTGAAGGCCATCACTTCCCATGGGAGCCCATTCTATTTATTAATAGTTCCTCACATCAAGCCTGAATTTGCTTCTATACAACTTTTACCAGTTGTTCTATGTTCTACTCTTTGAACCTTTGTGGGAGAACTTGAGTGATAGACTTAGGTCCCTCTTCCATATAATAATATTTTAAGAAACTTGTAGAAGGCTATCATTTTCCCTTCCTGTTATCTCTTCTTCTTCCCAAACATCCCCATTTCCTTCAGCTGAGCCCCTTATGATGTGTTGTCTACTCACTGATGTCCTTTTAAAATTGTGACACATTACTAAATATAATACTCTGAAGGTGGAGTATTGTTCATGGTATGGAGCAATAGGGTCTATCACTTCCCACATTCTGGGTACTATGCTGTGCAAAATAGCCTAAAAACACATTCCTTTTTTAAAAAAAACCATTATTTCACATGACTTTTATTGAGCTTACATTCTACTAAATTCTTCAGATCTTTTGCATATTAACTTTTACCTCAGCCAGTATATGCTTGCAAAGTTGTTTTTTTTTTTGTAAGCCAAGTGTGAGACTTTACCTTTATCTCCATTAGATTTCACCTTTCAGTACATTTTCTAACCTTTGAAGTTTATTTTGGATTCTGATTCCTGTGTTTGCTGCATTAGCTATCCCTCCTAGCTTTCTTTATCTGAAAATTTGATAATTTTGTTATTACCCAAGTCATTGATAGTGTTGAATAACATAGTACTGAGGACACATCCTTGGGGGTAGTCCAATAGAGACTTCTTTTTGAGCTTACATTAATCATCTAATAACTCCTCTTCAGTCAGAGTTAGTTATGAATTGATCTAATTGTATTAATGTCTCCTACCTGCCATCACTCCATCTTGCCTGAGAGTTTATGTCACATGCTCTGCTAAAAATCTAGGTAAACTGTGTTTACAGCATTCTCCTGATCTTTTGTCAACCTTGTATAAAAAAAAGTTTGTGTGGAATGATCTGTTTTTTGATGAAGCTGTACTGTCTCTTAGTGATTACCACTTTCCTTTCTAAATATCGACAAAGCGTTCCTTTAACAACGTTGTCTTTAATCTTTGCATCTCACTATATCTATCTATCAGATTCAGAAAATACATAACAAGAGTGCTAGAGATATAATTGTTATTTCCAGAATGCTTTCTTAATTCTTATACAAAAGGGGTCATATAAGTACAAAAAATACATTTTGTTGTAAAGTGTTTCTTATATATTCTAATAGTTTAAATATGGCAAAAATTAAAATCAGATTGTTTCTGCATAAAATGTAACATCTGTATCTTACATGCGGTGCCCTTTTTAATAACGGTATATTGCCTTATAGACTATGGAAAGCATCAATTCTGCAAGACCACAGGAGAGACTTGGATGTGATGATATCCTGGAACTGATGTCTGATGAAAGGTAAATTGAAGAGTTCAAGAGACCATGAATAAGTTTTTGTGGGCTTTAATAATTTAGGCCCCCTCTCTCCTGTCATTCCAGACAAACTCTCTCTCTCTCTCTCTCTCTCTCTCTCTTTCTCTCTCTCCCTCCCCCCCTCCTTCCCTCCCTCTTTTTTCTGTCTCTCTTTCTCATATTATATAAATATATATACATATTATATAGTTATGTAATACATATTATATTAAAATATTTATTTTCCGACATAAAAGAATCCAAATGAGGATTAAAGCAAAGAAATCATTTTAACGAAACCAGAAGAACAATGTAGATAAAGACTACAGCAATGTAAATGAAAAGATCACTAAAAAGAAATCATGCCCTGAGTAATTTTTTTTTAAATAGTAATGGTCCTGTAAAACAAAAATATAAGGAACTATAGAGCTAAGACAATTCTCGGATAGAATGTTACATACATTGTCAGGTGTCTTTATCATATCCATTGTTTTGCTTAACTGTTTTGCTTTATTACCAGGGCAGGTTCCATTATGGAGGAGTACTGTATCTAGAAATGACTGTAATGTAAAAACAAAAGGCTTGATAAAAACTTATTATTTAAAAATTAGTTGATTTTTTAAATAAAGAAATAGATTTGGATTCCATTTGTTTTTCACTGGTGCTTTTTGTGATCTGGCTGATGTTTATGTGCGGGTAAAGAACTTCTCTTTCTCAACAATAATGATTCAAATTGTGAATATTTTTCTCTTTTTTAAAACGATTCAAGTTGGCTACTACATAGAAATGTAAGTGCGCCAGAAGTCTGAAATGGAAAAAGTGAGGAAAGGATGAGAAGTGTTGTAATAAAACAAATTGCCTTTGCTTTATGCAATGTGTATTTGTTTATTTTTTAGCAAAGAAAATAGCAGTAATGGGAAGTACCCACAGAATTCTCAGGTCAGTATCCTATTGCTTTATATATTGTGTTTCAGTGTGAGATAGAGTAATTGGGCCATTCTTGACTAGAAGATCAGTACTGTACTTTGAGAATGTTCCTGAAGAAACATTTGAGATTCTTTTATTTAATAAATATATAATGAATGTTTATTGAAGAAATGAATGAATGAAATACAATGGACTTAACACTGATTCAGGAGTCAGGGGACCTTCACTTAAATCCCAGATGATCACAGAGAGACACACACAAAGAGAAAGGAAGGCAGAGAGAGTCACAGAGAGAGAGAGAGGGTGAGGGAGAGAAGAAGGAGAGGGGAAGAGAGTGTTACAGATAGATAGATAGATAGATAGATAGATAGATGGATAGATGATGGGTGGGTGAATAGATGGATAGATAGATAGATGGATGGATGATGGGTGGGTGGGTGGATGATGGATGGGTGGATAGATAGATGGATAGATAGACGATGGATGGATGGATGGATAGATGGATGGATTGATAGATGATGGATGGATGGGTGTGTGGATGATGGATGAGTGGATGGATAGATAGATAGATAGATAGATAAATGATAGATGATATGGTCACAGAAAAATAGATAGAGAGATCAATACTTAGCATTTGTACCTGGATTCCAAACCTTGAGCTCTTGATTTCTCAGAATTCTTCCCCTAGGGGAGAAAAAACTTTCTGATTTTTCAATTTATTCAACAATCATTTATTAAGTGCCTACTATGCACCTGGCATTATGCAAAGTACTGGGAATCTGGAGATTTTTTAAAAGTCCCTAACCTCAAAGAGCTTACATTCTATTGCTTGGGAAAATGTCCAAGTAGAAAATCAAATACAAATTGTGTCCAAGGTAATTTCTGGATAGAAAGGCACCAGCAACTTAGGAGATTAAACAGGCTCCTTACAGGAGGTGGCACTTGAACTGAATTTTTCAGGAAGCTAGAGATTCTAAGAGGCAGAAGTGAGGTGAGCATGCATTCTAGGCATGAGGAATAGCTTGTGCCAGGGCTCCAAAATGGTAGCTGGAATATCATGTACAGGTTGGTTTGGCTGAAACAACAAGTGCATAAAAGAGACAAATGTGCAATAGGACTAGAAAAGCATATTGAAGATAGATTATGAAGGCCATTCAAAGCCACAGGAGTTTGCATTTTATCCTCAAATTAATAGAATACCACTGGAACTTCTTGAAAAGGAGTGTGAAGTATAATCTATATCAGATTGCTTGCCTTCTCAATGAAGGGGGAAGGAGAAGGAAGAGGGAGAGAATTAGAATTCAAAATTTTTTAAAATATATATTAAATATATATTTAATTATATATTATAATTATATTATTATGTATTATAATTATAATTATATTATATTATAAATTATAATTATTATAATTATATTATGTTCTTATATATTATAATTATATTATATATAATAATTTAATTATAATATATATAAAATATATATTAAAATTACTTTTACAAGTAATTGGGGGAAACAAATATTAAACAAAAAAAGAAAACAGAAAAAAAGGAAAGGAGTGTGAGGCAGTCAGATTTGTGGTTTAGTGATATCATGTCAACAGCTATATATAGTAGAGACTAGGCAGATCACCTAGTTCAGGTAAGAAGCCGAAGTTGCAGAGAGTAAGGTAGAATTTAGAAGCCTTGGCAACTGTTTTGGATGTGAGAGGTGAGACAATGCAGAGAGAAGAATCAAGGATGGTTCCAAGGTTGGGAATCTGGGTAACCAAGGACATTGGTGCCCCCAGTGGAAATTGGGAAGTTTGGACAAGAAGAGGGTTTTCAAGGAAATGGACATTGTCTGATGTTTTGAAAAAGTCAAGGAGGAAAAGGAGAGACTGAGATAAGTCCATTAGAAATTAATAAATCTTTTACACATAATTGGGGAAAATAAAATACTAATCAATTAAAATATGTAGAAGGAAATTAATAAGTCATTCATATTCTTGGAGAGATTGGTTTAGTTAGATTAGATTAGTTAGTAAGAATAGTTTAGTTAGTTAGATTAGTTCAGTTGAATGATGAGGTCAGAAGCCAGATTGCAAAGGATTAAGAAGTGAGTAAGTGAGAAGCTAGAGGCAACAAGTGTGGACAGCTTTTTATAAGCATTTGGTTGTGAAAAAGAAGAGAGGTCTAGGGCAGTAGCTGCAGACAATGGTAGAATCAAATGCAGTGGGATTTTTTTGTTGTTGTTTATTTTTAAAGAACATGGGTCATCTGAGTATATTTGTAGACAGAAAGATGATCCTGTAGAAAGGGAGACATTGAAAATTCCCTCTTTACAGTTGTTTTGAGATGCATTTGTTTTCCAGTATCCCTGCCAGTGAGTACCAAACTGGCCTCACAGCTGTTTCACCCACTGAGAAAGATGGGGTCGTAGATCTTGAGATGGAAAGGACTTTCAACTGGTATTCCTAGCTTATGCCATCTATTTCTCCCTCCCTCCCCCTTGAACCCCAGTTAGCATATTGATTTATCCTTCTTTGCCTCTTAAAGGGCATAATCTCCACCTTGGCTTGGTATTGTCTTATTTTCCACCTGTGTTTTCATTCCATTATGTGCCCTTTTTTCCTTTCATAAAGCATCTACTCGTGTCACTGTGCATTATTTGAAAGAAAATTGCTTAGGCTTTCTTCTCTGGATGGAGCTCATCTCAGTGCTTTCTTTTCATGCCTGTCACACTCTTTAAGATACAAGGCTATAAAGAAGGATTTTTAGAGGTATTTTATAACATTAATTCACAAATTCCAAAGACAACCAATCAGAGACTACACTGAAATAAATCAATTCTAAGAACTCTTTGGACAGCTTCCAATGAAGTCACACACAAGTGAAAAATGGAATTTATCTTAATTCCCTCTACCAAATACATTCACTATCCTCCAGTACAGCTATTAATCAGCAGCACATAGCACAGTGTTGCCTTGTATAAAGACTACTTGGTAATCACCATCATCATAACAATTCAAATGAGAAGATAAACACAAGCACAAAAGATCTGCTGAGCTATCTGACACATGCAGAAATGCCAAAGCTGCCAGGTTAAGGATGTCGGTCTAATTTTGTTATAGTTTTTAAAAGGCATTTACACCCTGTAAAAATCATATAATTTGACAGGTGATCCTAAAATGATAGGAAATTCCAATCTGTGATTTAAAAATAAAAAGCAATGGCCCACCATGTTTCTCTTCTTTTAAGCTCATACTTTAAAACTTGTCCTTTGGAGTTTTGTTTTTTCTGATTTTCCAATTCCAATTTTCCAATCCTCCCCTTTTTCTACCCCCATAGCTTTAAAAAAAATGATGTTTGTGAGTGGTCAATAAAGGAGTGGACTTGGAGACCTGAGGTTGTGTTCTACACACTAGCTGTGTGACCCTGGGAAAGTCACTTAACCTCTCTGCCTTAGTTTTCTCATCTGTAAAATGAATTTCGAAGGTCCCTTCCTTCCCTGAATCTCTGATCTCTGCAGTAGTTAAAGTACTTCAAGAAGGCCTAATTTCAAATCCTACTTTTCCATTTAGCACTTACGTGATTCTCACTGTCACCTAAGCCTTCTTCATCTTCTATAAAATGAGGTAATGAACTCAGTGGATTCTAAGATACCTTCTTGTTGTTATGTTTGTCCTTCGTTCTCGAAGGACATCAGGGAAATGATGACCTGACTTGCAGTTGACTTTGATTTGAGTAAGGGAGGGCTGTGCAAGGTCACCAGCTTCACTTTCTCCTCCAGAGCCATCTGAGTCCAGTGGCCTGATATGCACCAGGACAACTAGAGATGGCCCAGGATGCATTGGTAGCTCTAAATCTAAGATCCTATGGAAAGTAAAGGTGGGCAAAGTGGAGAAAATGCTTTTTAAAGCATTTTCTAAAAAATTAACAATTCAAAAGACAGTGTTATACTACCTAGAAATAGATAGCAATATTACATTTCTAATCTTTCTTTAAGTTTTATTCCTAGTAATTCCCCCAATAGGGCAGCTAGTGGATGGAGTGCCGGAACTGAGTTCAAATCCAGCTCCAGACAATAGCTGTATGACCTAGGAAAATCACTTAACCCTGTTTCCCTCAAGTTCTCTGATCTGTAAAATGAGCTACAGAAGGAAATGGTAAACTACTTCCTTATCTTAGTGGAGAAAATGGGGTCACAAAGAGTTAAATATGAGTGAACAACAATTTCTCCAGTGACATTGGTCCTCAGAATTGAGCTTTGTTTTTACAATTGTTTTCTCTTTAAACTCAGTTTTTTTATAAAGAAATATAAATTCAATACAAATTAGTAATTGCACAGAAAAGTGTTGTCTTAACCAAGAGATCAAGAAAATGTTAAATTCCTTCAAAAAATAGTTTTGCATTCCTTGTCCTTTATAAGCCTATTGCTTAGAGGAGCTTAGAAATATACTTTTGATAACAAATAGGTCATTCATAATGAGAAAAGTACTTTCTTATTTTCTTTTCCTTACCATTTCTTGAAGGGGAGGGGGGGAAGGGCCTGATATTAAAGAGTAAATGCAGGAGTTTTCCATTAAGATTAAGAAAAAAAATCAATTAACTGATAAGGGATGTCACATGTGCCAAGCTGTTGATACCTGGGAGTACATTAAACTCACCAACAAATATTTGTTTGAGTGAAAGACTCCATTATTTCACCTACTAGATTTTCATAATAAAAAGTTTAGAAATTTTCTAGATGATAACTAATTGAGCTTGAAAAAGACACTACCTTATTTGGATCCATTTCCAAGTCAGTACAATCTCAAAAGGATTCTGAAACCTCAACTTTCACATTTTTTCCTCAAGTTTGATGTGTTAGAAGCTTAGGTGTTTCTCCTTTCTCCAGTGTAACACTTGACTCTTCTGTTTATGATGAATTGCTACTTCCTGTGCAGTTTGTGTTATGTTGAATGTTAGGTCTGATTGCATTTGCCTGTCTGACTAATTGTACTTCAAACACTACCCAATATCCACATCCTGTGAGGTTCTCCCTCAATTGCCTCTTCCTCCCAATGGAAGACTGGAGGGCAAAGCAATAAACTCTTCCCACAGCCTTTCTTAATAGAAGTCTCAAGGGTTAAGTGAGTTGCCCAATGCCATACAGTTAAAAAGTAGAAGAGCTGGGATTGGAACCCAGGTCCTTTCGCTCCAGATTCAACACGTTCCCAATGCCAACATTTAAACAACAAACCAAAAACTTTGCATTTCAGAGTCAACAGGGAATCATTGGAGCATCTTGAGCAAGAATGTGGCATGGTCCAACCTGTACTTCTGGAATATCTCTTTGTCAGCTCTGTGAAGGATAGATTATGGTGAAGAGAGATCTAGAGGCAAGAAAGCCAATTAGGAACCTATTGCAATAGAGCTGTTGAGAGATGATGAGGGCCTGAACTAGGCTGTTGGCCGTGTGAGTGGAAAGAAAGCTAAATGGGAAAGATGTGGAGACAGAATCAACAAGACTTGAGAAGTAATGGGATGGAGGAAGAAGAAATCATTCAGGTTGAAATTGGGGTACCTAGAATGATGATGGCACCCTATACAGAAATATGGAAATTAAGAAGAAGGAGTGGATTTAGAGGAAAACATAATGAAGTTCATTTGAGACATGCTGAATTTGAGATGGCGGTCTGGTGGGGATAATCAGCAAGTGCTTGCTAATGCACAATTGGTGCTCAAGAGACAAAGATATATGTTGGATATACAGGTTAGAAATACTAATTGGGCTCATGGGGAAAGTGTAGAGAGAGTGTAGAGACAGAAGGAAGCAGATGGGTAACAGTAAGACCAAGAGACAGTTATGTCATGTTTTTGTATCTTAAAGAACTTTTATGTTTATGTCAAACTATTCTGTTTTAAGAGACCTATTATTTTAGTTACTTCAGTTTACTTTCATGTATATATACATATGTGTATATATATATATACATATATATACATATATTTGTAGATGTATAATATAGATACAAGATGATGGGAGGTAGGGCTGGAGTAAATTAGGAAAGATATTATGTCTCCATCTCCTTTCCTCTCTCCCCCTCCCTCCCCCTTCCCCCTCTTTCTGTCTCTCTCCGTCTCTCTGTCTCTCTGTCTCTCTGTCTCTCTCTCTCTCTGTCTCTCTCTCTCTCTCTCTCTCTCTCTCTCTCTCTCCCTCTCTCTCCCTCTCCCTCTCTTCCTCCCTCCCCCAACACACGAACTGATGATAGTCTAGTGCACTAAAGAAAATATTACTTCTTGTGAATCACCTCCTGGAAATGTAATAAGAGCCTTTAGTCCGCCAGCACTGTTAAAGTGGATTAGATGATTAAGTGTAACTTGTCAAGCAAAGTCATGTTTTATTTTAAATATATGAAATTTATCATGAGTTATTTTTAGGTTTTCCAGAATTTTTTTTCTTAGGATTTGATTAGGTTATGATCCTTTTATTTAAAGAAATTACCTTAAGAAATCTAATGTGTTTTGTTCCTGTACAAATATTGTTTTTCTTTATGATAATAATAAGGTAGATGGAATATCCAAGGGATGAAGAGTAGTGGAAACAAATGACAATTTCATGTTGCAAAATATAAATTATTCATCACCGGCTTGACAGTTCCTTACTTTTATTAGAAGGGGTTAAAAAAAAAAAAAGAAGCAGAAGAAAGAAAGACGGCCTCTCTGCAGTTTTGGCTCTTGACCAGATTCTGCACTGCTCCCAGCTGATACGCCAAACCCCACTACCATTTACATTTGCGCAACATTGCTTTAACCCAGAGCTCCTCCATAAATAGTACTGTTCTCCCCACGCCCTGCTAGAAAACAAGCAGAGGAAATCAGAGAATGGGCAGCCTGCAGTTTCGCCGGCACTAATTGAGCTAAGCCTGCCCGGCCTGCGTGAAGGCTTTCTTGTTCTCAGCCTCTGATCTTAGCTGTCCGGGGCTGTTTACCTTAGGGGCTAGCAAGCCGGCTTTGAAAAGAAACCGTGTTGCTACCGCAGCCTTAGCAACAGTGAAAGCGGTTTCTTTTTTGTTTGTTTGTTTACAATCTAGGGGAGGCATCCTCCTTTAAGAAACTAGCAACTCCCTCCCCTCTTTCCTTCCCCCCAATCAATATTCATGATTGTCAGCTGCATTCAGCTATCAATTTGAGCTGCCTTTCGCTTTAGAGGCTTTACGTAGTAGATTTAGAAGGAAGGAAAAGTTGAAGGGAAAGCATATGGGTGCATGCTATGCGAGCAAGTGACTAGAAGTAGCATTTAGGGGCTCTTCAGGCAAGGCTTGATTTTTGGGTTTGCCCTCCGTGCAACTACTATTTGAAAGCTTCCAACCTAGAGAAAAGACCTTGCAGGCATCTTTTGGTTTTTCTTGTGCATTACAATTTTACGTGGGTGTTATTGCAGATCTTCACCATGAAAATTCAGGAACATCCAAGCCTACCCGAAACGAAACTCCAGAGAAACCAGGACACGGATGTCCAGGAAGATAGCTTTGCCACTGAAATGCCTCAGTTGGACTTGACCACTTTGTGTAATGAGAACAGCTGGGAAGGTACGGTGGCGCGATGTTTTCTTGATTGTTATTGAAATAGCATGTGCATACCAGTGGGGAGGAAAGATGTGACTGCATTGGAATAACTGCACTCGTGTTAAATTACCTAAAATGATAGAAAATCTCTTTTGGTCTGAATGCAAGAATGTGTCCCAGATGATATTTCCCAGTGTAGCATCATCTGCATATTCCGTTTTACTTCTGAAAAAATGTTCTTTTGCACGTACTGTATTGCAGTTCAGGATACTGAGGAGGCAGGCTGCATTTATGTATTCCTTTTATAGTATGGCCTTTTCTCCCTCCCCACATTCCAGCAAACTGTTTCCTCATTATCATTAGACCCCTCACTCCCAGCAGGAGAAAAAAAAAAGACCTTTTTTTTTAAAAAAAAAATCAAATTTAAATAAAATTCTAAATCAATTTTTAAAAAAGCAGACCCCACTCAGCATTATTATTCTCATCACCCGTTGCCTTGTGCATCCATGAGAACTCTGCATTTTAGCAATACTACAAGACAGTATTTAAGGAGAGTAAGGTCAAATAACGTAGGACTTCCCTGAGGAAGGTACTTCTCTCAAAAATCATATCCCAAATCTTTTCCCCCATGACTATCATTTGAGAATGTGGGGATCTAAAAGTCTGTCAAAAAGACTATTTTCATTCCCTTTGCTTCAATGTTGAATGCACAGATTTTTTTCCTTTAAATTTATAAACAGACATCAACTCATCGAATACAATGCTGAGTTTAAAATTCCTGGTTTACATAATCATAGTAAAATTTGTAAATTTGGTTTGCAAGTGATTATTAATGCTGATACTTAGAGTTTAGAGATCAGTTAGCTCTTTAATTATACATAAACTGTTGGGGAATTTGTGTATGACCATATGTTTTTGTGTTGGTGTGTGTGTGTGTATGTATGCATGTGCTTGTGTATGTGAGAGACAGAGATAGAGACAGAAACAGACTAAAAGACAGAGACAGAATGAGAAAATTCAGTTTGTATGACAGATATTATATATTTAATAGGAAAAAAAAGAGAGGAAAGGTTTAGGTTAGTATCATTCAGAAGAATGACCTAGCATAGACTGCAACAGCCCCCTCTCAGTTCTGTGATTCCCCTATCTCCCATTCCCTTATCCAACCATGAGTACTCCATGTTAATTATCTTAGAAGATGGAATAAAAGAAGATTTAAAAGAGAGTCAGGCCAAGCGAAAAAGCAGCACCTGACACACTGTTGACTTCACTGAAGTGAGAGGTGGGGGGAAAAAAAACTTTCTTACCCTGCCTCTCTGAAACAACCTTTCCCTCTTAACCAGTACTCACATCTGAGGTATGATTTTGTCAGCTTCCGACACTTTGAAGATAAAGCAAAAACTGCAGGCTTTTTTTTCAATTTGTCCGTCAGACAGAATCTGAATTCTTTAACCTAGGTAAAACTGCATTTTATTTAGAAATAATCAGATATGTTTCCTGTCATTCATTTGGCTGAGATGGCAAAAAAAAAAAAAACCCAGCAGCAATAGGTTTCCTCTGTGAAAACACTAAGTGCTTAAAATTAAACCTTTCAGAAAAGACTGAGTCTTGTTTTGGAGTCTCCAAAATATGATAATCTACCTGTTTCATTAGAATGAAGGGGGCGGGGAGGAAAGCCCTTCTGGGTCATGGGATTTTTTTTGTCTGGGTTCCAAATCTCAACCAGTGGCTTAATGATTCACCCTGAAGAGAGGAGGGTGTGTGCTTTCTTTTACCTTACTCTTGTCTTGAGGTAAGCATATACTTGCACTATATTCCAGTATGAGGAAAATACGAAATTTTATCCAGAGACAATAAGCTGTGGTTATTCCAAAAGTGACTTTATCATGTTATGCAAAGAGTTTAGAATTATTGCATCATTGGGATCATAGGATCACTGATCTAGACACTGGAGCTAGAAAGGCCACAGAGGCCACCTAGAACCATTTCAGCATTTTACAGATGAGGGAATTGAGCCTGAGTGTTTAAGTGACTTGCCGAAGTTAACACAACAAACAAAGGTCATAAGAATCAGAGATTTTTGAACCCAGTTCCTCTGACTCCACAACCAGTTCTCTTTCTTTCTTCCTTTTTTCCATCCCAATTATTTATATTTTTTGCTTTTTAAAAATAAAATTTTCCTGATATTTTATTAATACTTTTTGATATCATCTAAATTTTTCCTGGTATTTCTCCCCTTTCCTCCCCCAGAGGGTCATCCTTTATAGCAAATCATTTTTAATAAAGAAAAAGGGAAGAATGGAAAGAATTCAGCAAATCAATGAATACATCAAAGAAGTCTGATATTGTGTGTGTGTGTGTGTGTGTGTGTGTATGTGTATGTGTATGTGTATGTGTGTTCCACAGCTATGGAAATATCCTCCTCCCAACTTTGCAGAGGAATTGGAGGAAGTACCTTCTCATATCTCTTCTTTGGGCCCAAACTTGTTCTTTGTAATTTTGCAACATCCTTTTTAAAAATTATTTTGTGGCTCTTTCTGTTTTCAATATTATAGTAATTGTGCATTTTTCTTGGCTCCAATTAGTTTATGCTGCATAAGGTCATGTAAATCTTACCATGGTTCTCTATACTCATTATGGGCATTATCTCATGAAACACAGTAATATTTCATTACATTCATGCACCGTAGTTTGTTTAGACATTTTTGATTCACTTGGCATCTACTTTGTTGCTAAAAAGTTTTGCTACAAATATGCTACTACTCCAAATGTTTGTTATTAATATTCTTATTATGAATAATATTATCATCACAAATAAAATTACAAATAATAAAAATAATTACAAATAATAGCTGGCATTTATATAGTGCTTTAAGGTTTGTAAAGTGCTTGATGTATATTGTCTCATTTGATCTTCGCAACAAGCCTTAGAGTTGGTGCTATTATTATCCCCATTTTACAGATGAGGCCAATGAGGCTTAGAGAGGTCAAGTAACTTTCCCAGGACCATACAACTAGTAAGTATTAGAGGCTGGATTTGAACTCAGGCCTTCCTGATTCCAGGTCCAGCACTGCACCAACTAGCTGCCTGTTTTGGTGTACATGGAGCCTTTGTTTTTGTCTGTGACCTCCTTGGGGTATATGTCTAGTTGTGCAATTTCAGAGGCAAAGGTTATGAACATATTAGCTGTTTTATTTGCATAAATCCAAATTGCTTTACAGAATGATTATACACAGCTCTGCAAACAATGCATCAATCAACATGCCTTTCTTTTTACAGTCCCTCCCATATTGACTAGAGCAGGGACGGGAAACCCACGGCCTTGAGGCTTTTGTCATATTTGGCAAATTTTTCCGGGTGTGAGGTTAAACCTCAAGATTGTTTTGATTTGCATTTCTGTCATTATTAGTGATTTAAAGCATTCTTTCATATGATTGTTAATGATTTGCGATTTCTCTTTTGAGAACTGTTTGTTCATATCCTTTGACTACTTTTCTATTGATTGGCTTTTGGTTTTATATATTTCTGTAAGTTGTCTATAGATCTTAGCTACTAAACCCTTATCTGAGAAATTGGACATGAAGATTTTTTTTTCCCTTTCAACTTGTTCCCTTATGTTAGATGCATTCTTTTTGTTCGTGCAATTGCTTTTCAGTTGGAACAAATTATACCTATTTTATCTTTTGATTCTGTCCTTTGTTTGGTTAAAAATTAATATTACACCCACATCTATGAAAGGAGATGATTTTTCTTCTATTTTTTTACAGCATCATCCTTAGTAATCGAAGCCATGTATCTATTTTGAATTTAATTAGGCTTAGACTAAAATTTTATATCATATGCCTCAGTAAAGAATTCTTTCCTAAGTAACTTACTGTTTTCAGATTTATCAAACAGAATTATTGAGTTCTCTTGTTTCTGTTTCCAGTAACCTGCTTTTCTGTTTTTTAATCAAAACCTGATGGTTTTGATGACTACTGATTTATAAAAGTTTGAGTGCTCTCACCCCATAATCCCTACCTTTCTTCATTATTTCCCCTGTTATTCTAGATCTTTTGTTTTTCCAAATGAACTTTATTATTTTTCCAAGTCCTATGAAATAGGTAGTGTGGTTTGTATCACATTAAAACTGAAAATCAATTTTGGTAGTATTTCCATCCTGATTATATTGGCCTGGCCCATCTGTAAGTACTGAGTGTTCATCCAACTATTAAACTTGTTTTTTTTTTATTTCTTTTGGGAGAATTTTGTAATCAATTCTATTCTAGTATTAATCTGCTTTAGTAGGTTGCTTCTCTCGCCAAATATTTCATACCCTTTGTAGTCACTGGAATTGGATTTACCTTTCTGTTATTGCTTCTTGGATTTTGTTATTATTTATAGAATAATACATGCTGTTCACTTTTGTGTATTTCTCTTCTAAGCCTATAACTTTTCTGGAACTATTACTTGTCTCATTTGGTTTCTTTGATGATTTCCTAATTAGAATATCTAAGTGGGGCATCATATAATCAATAATTTTTTGCCTTACCATAAATTGCCTATATTTAAGACTTTAATTTATTTCTCCTTCCTCATTGCTAACATTTCTAGAACTATGTCAAATAATAGTGCAGAGTTGTCTTCTTGGATTTCTGTATTTATTGTGAAAGGTTCTAGGGTATCCCCATTTTGCTTTTAGTTTTAAAAACATATTTTATGATGTTTAAAAGGTCCCTCTGTTCCATTACTTTGCAAAATTTTCAGCATGCATAAGTATTATATTTTGTCAAAGACTTTTCCCGCCCCTGTTAATAATCATGTTTGGGATATTTTCACATTTTTGACGTAATTAATTGTGTGATTGTTTTCCTGATGTTGAATCCCTGGTATAAATTGAACTTGTTTATAATGAAAGGTTTCTTAGATAAATTGCTATAGTCTGGCAGGATTTTATTTAAAAGTTTTGAATCAGAGACCAACAAAATGGCAGAGGAGGAAATCCAAATATAGTTCAGCAAATCCAAACAAATCTTACAAGAGTAAAAAAAAAAGCTTTAGTGATTGGGAAATCTAAGAAGAAACCACAGTGGGTCATTTTTCCAGCCCAAGATCACAAATTCAGCCCACAAGCAAAGTAAATAGTGCAGGAACCAGGAAACAAGTGGACCAACAGCTCTGTTGCTCTGAATCCTGAGGAAGACCATGGATTCAACCCCTGGGTTCAGATCAAGGGTTAGCATGCAGCTCTATCCCTCTGAGCCTGGACCTATAATTATGATTCATCCCAGGGAAGAGTAACTAGGTTTGGGATTGTATGGCCAGGGATTGGCCTATAGTTCTCTCGTACTGAACCTGTAGAGCTTTCTAGCTAAGTGAACTGTCAGCTGGATCTCCACCCAAGGATAAATCTGTGGTTGTTCTGCCTAACCTTGGGGTCTAGAGCTTGAAAAGTTCAGTCTAGGAGGATAGCTGGATTAGGGCCAGCTAAAGGTGTGCATGCAGCATCCTGTTCTGAACTGCCCCTCTGATCCTTGAAGAACATGGCAGTCAAAGTTACCACTGCTACTACTACTACCGCTACCACCACCACTAATAATAGCAATAATGATGACAGCTAGCTTTTGTACAGTGCTTACTATGTGCCACTTATAGAGTACCTACTGTGTGCTGAGTGCTTTACAAATGTCATCTCATTCGATCTTCACAACAACCCTGGGAGGAATATGAAATGAGCCTAATATCTTCCAGACTACTTTCTTGTTTTCCTAGTAGTTCTTGTTAAATAATTAATAATAATTAAATTAATAATTAATCCCTTTCCAATTACATTTTCCTAACATTTCTCATACATCTCCCATCTCTTCTCTAATATTGGCACCAATGTGGTCCGGGCCCTCATGTCCTTATGCCTAGCCCTAGACTATTATAACAGCCTGCTGGTTGACTTCCCTATCTTAATATTCTCCCCACTCCAGTCCATCCTCCACTCAGCTTGATCTTCCACTCAAATTGATCTTCCCAAAACACAGGTCAGACCCTATTCAATTAACTCCAGGAACTCCTTGTTATTTCTGGGATCAAATATAAAATCCTGTGTCGTTCGAAGCCCTTCATAACATTTCCCACACACACCTCTTTCCATTTTCCTTATATCTTACTGCTTTCCATACATTCTTCAATCCAGTGATACTGGCCCCCTTGCCCTTCCTTTTACAAGATGCTATCTCCTGACTCCAGAATGTTTTTGGTTGCTATCCCCCATGCCTGGAATTTTTTTTTGACCTCTTCATCTCTATCCCCCAGCCTCTCTAGTTTCCTTCAAGTCCCTGATAACCCCCTACCTTCTACATAATCTCCTTCAATCATCTCACTCATTTATTTAGCAAGATGATACCAGAGGAGTTTGGGTCATAAAGCTAACGTGACCTTCCCTGAGTTCCCATCAAATTAATCATTTGAGGCTCATGACAGGTACAGCCTGAAAAATGGATATCAACCCCTCATGTTGATGTCATAACGAGGGTGGCCTGAGGCCTTGATTGGTGTGGGGTGCTAGAAGTGGAAATGAAGGTGGGGAATGAGATGCTTTGGACAGGCCCAGTGGGAGGCAGAACGTACTTGGATGCGCTGGTCCGTGGTCTGGCCCCATCTCAACTTATATTAGCCACACTGACAGCACATTCATGAGACATCAAATGGATAAAGCCAGGTTTTATTATCTCCAATTTATCCTGTCTGTTGCTTATTTGTACATAGTTACTTGCTGGTTGTCTTCCCCATTAGACTATGAGCTCCTTGAAACCTAGGATTATTTTGTTCATTTGGTTTTCGCCTGTCTTTGTATCTACAATGCTTAGCATGGTTTCTAACATATAGCAGGGCCTTAAAAATACTTACTAAATGACTATAAGGACTGTTTCAATTCAATCAATGTAAGTTATTCCAAGTAGAAATTTATCTACCAACAAATACTGTATCGTAAATGTTGGTCGTTGGTTGTTCTATTTAGTCAAAATATGGATGCTTTCAACTCCCTTTGTTCTCTTCTGATTTGGGTAAAATGAGACCCTAGAGGAGTTACATAAAGTCACCCTGTGACCCTGACTCCTGACTATGGAATAGATTTATAAAATAGGGGAGAATTAATCATAACTCTGCACCTAGAAGGATATTTATGAAATGGTTTGTGCCTATGTCCCCACTTAGAGAGCTAGCATGGGTCCCACTGAGCGCTCATGCTGCAAACAGAGGGATACCTAACAATGTAAGGGAAAGGGGTGACCCCAAGTGCTAATTAGAAATAATATTAAATCTGGCAAATGTAGTGTTTAACAATAAATCTAAGAAAATCACAAGCATAAGCCTGGGGCAGGGTAAGGCCTGCTGACTTCTCTCAGTGCCCCTACTACTGGGGTGAGTGCCCTTAATAGAACACATGGTGCACATACACTTGTCCATTTGGACGGAAGGCATGTTTCATAGTCTTGCAGATGTAGCTGGCACCAGCTGCCCTGGTTGCACCACTGCCTTGGGACCACTGCCACTTCTCCCTTCTCCTTTTTTTTACAGTCCCCCATCTCTCCGCATGAACAGACCTCCACCCCTTCCTGTCTTGCTGATCTCTCTTCCCAAATTGAAAAGAACTGCAAATTCCAGAGGGTTTTGTGACCAGCCAAGAGTTGCAATAATACAAGTGTCTAGGATTTGAACTATAATCCCTGGATTCCAAATACAGAATTCTTATAGTTAGATGCATAAATTGCAACTCTTCCAGCTGTTCATCAGGTTTTCCTCAGTTTCTTGCACTCTGCAGCTGCTGCTATCAGGTAGATGCATTTTAAATGTGAAAAACATTGCCTACATCTTGCCTTAGATGTAGCCAGATGCATGAAGAGGAAAACATAAATTCCTAATGTGAGCTGTTTATGTACTTAGGAATTTGATCTACATAGTAAAACAAATTTGAGTTCCTTGTTTTTACTGAAATAAGATAAAAACTCATTTTGAAGCTCAAAATCTTTCTATTCAACTTTGAAATAATTTCCCTGGAATACCCTCGTGCTCCTTATTACAGCATACTAAACCTAAGATATGATCTTACCCATACCAGAAGTCTTGAAAGACTTACAGGTAAATGAATTCCAAAAGAACCAGAGAGGCCATGTAGCAAATAGAGACACAGGATTTAAAGTCAGAAGACTGTAGCTTGATCCTAAATCTACAACTTACTACCTGTGTGACTTTGGGTAAGCCCATGAGCCTCAGTTTTTTCATTATGTAAACTAAGGCAGCTGGATTAGATAGTCTCTGAAGTCTTTTCTAGTTCTTTTTTTAAATTTTCATTTATTTAATTTTTAATTTATAGAATAAAGCAAGCAACTCCATAGCAGTATAATAAGGTGATTATATATGAAACTACAAATCTATTATGTGCGGCTTGCTATTCCTTTTAAGTATATAATAAAGTTATTAAGTAAGTTCTTTTTCCTTTTATTTCCTTCCTTTTGGTTCTAAATCTATATATCTCCAATTGAAGTTGGAGCCTGACTTTCCCATTTACTATCTATATGACACTGGACAAGTCACAATCTCTCAGTGCTTCCATCTCTTTATCCTGTAGGATGAAGGGGCTAGAAATCTATGTTCCAGTAAATCTTATGCAGGCAATAGAATGTATGTACTGCCACATGCTACATTTGCCTTATCTTATTTTCACAGTTGGGCATCTGTGTAAAAATGTAATTAAATAGCTTTGTATTCTTAAAATATTTGAAACCAGGGGACAGGAGGAGGATCATCTCAGTATATCATTCAGTTAGATTAAGCTATGTGTTATGTAATGTGACACCCCTTCTTTTTCAACACATTCAGATTGGCAGGCCAGTACCCAGGTGATGGATAACTATTCCTCTTCTCAGGGTTCTAAGGATAACCTTGAAGGGCTGCATTTTTAGTTCTGTGACTCATAGGCCCCAACCAATATGAGGAAAATCAGTGGGGGCTAGACTGAAATAGCTTTTATAAAGCATATTTACTAATGTAGCATGGTCAGAGTGATTGTTAGAAAATGTCTTCACCACTTTCTCCCACAGAGTCAGAGCTACAAACTTCCATGATGACACACAGATCCTTAGGAAAAATGACCCTCAAACAGGGTACAATGGCAGTGATGCCCTTGTTTGGGATACATGTGGCAAAGTGGTAACTCACTGCTCCTGGTGCCAGCTGGCGTTCTTTTATGGTCCAAGGCATCATGCTTCCTAAAGCTGCTGCCTGCCTCCCTCAAGTGAATATTTCTTGGGGTATCTGTCTGTAATTATATTTACTCTCCGTATCTCTGATGGATTCACTGTCTTTTAATGATCTAGTCTCTCCAGTGACCTAAAACCTTAACTATCTCTTTCTCCCTTTCAACTCCCCACAAGAATCTTTATCTCCCAAATTTTGAGTTCTCCAAAGCTACTTCAGCACTGAAACACCTCCAGTTATAGGGTGTATGGGGTGTTCAAAGAGGACTAGCACCTGTGGCGTGAGGGCTTGCCATTTGGTAAGTTGGGGCAATGTCTATCCCAAGCGTGTGAAGACTTCTACCATGGGACAGCACATGCTGAAACAGGCATTGTGGAGCTCTTTGAGCTTGGTCAGGCATCAAAGACTAAGGTCATCTACTACATTCTGGGCCATCACCAGTCATCCTACCTTTTGTCTTGCCACTGGTCTTGGATGACTCTGGAAGAGAGAGTCAGACTGAGGACTTTGTGGGACTCTGCCTCACTTAAATCCAGTTCATCTCATGATGCCATTGATCCTCTTCAAAAAGGACAAACAACAAACCTTTTATATTAAGCTCTTGGGGATGTGACCAGTCCAGGAGTAAAAAACCTGGAGCCTTGAGGCCACATGTGGGCCTCTTGGTCCTCACGTGCAGCCCTTTGACTGAATCCAAACTTCAAAGAACAAATCCCCTTAATAAAAGGATTAGTTCTGTAAGGCTTGAACTCAACAAAAGGCTACACCAGGGACCTAGAAGGCCACATGTGGCCTCAGGCTGCAGGTTCCCCACCTCTGGGCCAGTCGATTATGTCACCCAATCCACTATTGCTTTCTTGACCTAATCAAAGAAGTTTACACCTTGTAAAGAGATCACTGGGTATAGCCCATCTTGTTTACACATTTAAAATTTCATTATGCCCTCATATTGATTAATTAACTGAGGTTGGGGTATGGAAACTTCCCCTTAAATAAGAACCAATATTTGAGTCTTTATTAAATTATATCTAGATTAAAAGGAGGAGAGAGTGTTTGTACATCTTTTTGTGTTCTGATTCACAGTTTTCCAGTGTTATCACATACTGCATAGCAGATGGACTTTTCATGCTTGGTCTGCAAAGCTGATTAATGATAAAACAGTTGTTCTTGTTTCTTATAATTGAGAAACTTAACAGTTTGGTAATGTTATTTTTAAGAAGATAGTTTCATTTATCATACCTTTATCATATGATAGGCCTTATGAATAAATGTACCTATATGTTTGGAATTGACTGCTGGGTATATCTTATCTCAGATTTGTCCTTACCACAGTAGGCAACATACAGATTTTTGTTTTTACAATAAATGGAATGAATTCTTGTGAATAAATCTAATTAATGGTAAAAAGGTGGTCCTGAGTTAGCCTTAACAATTTCTTTAGTTATAAAGGCAGCATATAGACTAGTCTGATCTTTTGATTAAAGTGGTTCTTTTGATAACTTAAGATAATCCTCTCTCTCCCTCTCTCCCCCCTCCTCCCCCTCCCTACCCTCTCCCTCTCTCTCTGCCCCCCCCCAAAGGATATGAATATAAGAACTTGTCAACACTAATAATTTCAGCATTATTAAGTGGAAATTTTAAACCAACTAGCATGTCCATGTGCCAATATAAACACCCAGCTTCTCCTCTGCCAGTGCTCTGTATCCCTGATAAACTTCTTCTCCCCTCCCCCCAGTTTGTTTTGCTCCAGCATTGCCCAGGAATTAAGTAATTGCCTCATTACTATTTAACCTTTTCTTCCTCCTGATTAGGCATTCTCTGTATCGCATTCCTCAAAACAAAATGCTTTATTATTGAATATAAGTATTTTTAGATACATCTGAAGAATAGTCTTGACCAATTTTGATAGTACTTTTTCCTGAAACATTAATTTTCTTCTTGAAATTTTGTTCCCCTTTCTTCCTCCTCCTCCTTTTCTACTTTCTTCAAATGACCTATCATTTTATTGAGCACTCCAATGGCAAAGCACTGTGCTAGGCTCTGGGGGATACACAGATGAATAAAGGATTCATCCATCCCTTGGATAATTTGCAATCTAGCAATTTAAAATTTTTGTATCTTCTTCGTTTTAAAGAAAGAAACTAAAAAAATACCACATTTACCAAGAACGAAAAACCAGCTTACCCAGTTTTGAGCTGTTTACACTTTGGTCTGTAATTCTTTGGAGCATCGTATTACATTGTAGGCCAAAGTCTACAACAGAACTAAGTCTCATGTGCACCAGTTTGTGAGTATTATAGAAAATATATATATCCAATACTATATTCTACTTCAGTCTCCTTTTATGAAATAGGTAGGAGTCTATACTTGGTGAACTGCTTCTTTTTTCCAAACAAGTTATAATAACCATATTCTTATTCAGTAAAGCTCTTGTGCATCTCAGGAATCTGCTAGCATCAAAGTTGCCCAAACTGCAAGTGTTGCTGTGATTTGAATAATAATTTAAAATTTAAGGTCAAAGAATTATAATCCTGTGGTCACATTCACAAATGCACATAGAACATTTCGCATTTATGAATTATTGTAAAACCTAGTCTCAGATATTTCATAGGTTATCAATCATTAAAAACTAGCACACTATATTATTTCTTGAAAAGAGGGTCATTGACGATGATTTTTATAGTATGTAGATACACATGTATAAAATTAAAAATAATATAGGTAAAAGAAGGGTCACCAAGAGATTAAAGGATTTGCTCAAAGTCACAGAGTTAGTATATATCAGACATGGAACCTGAAACAAGGTCTTCCATACTTTTGGGGTCAATTTTCTATCCAACTGTAGTAGGAGGGCAGAGTTTATAATCTCAAAGAGGATCATAAACATGTCTGAAAGGTTCAGAACCGCCGGATATAAGAAACTCTCAAAGTAGAAGGCAGAAGAATCAAAACATATATTTAGGCTCCACAGTAACCAACCCATGAACCAGCAACCCCATTTTGATATATTGATCAAAAGCTTCCAGGCCCAATAAGTACGCCTTGAAAGAGTAACCAGGAGGCTACAGAGAAGCATGATTGCGTAAAGCAAAATCATGCTTCCCCCTCTATGGTAAAAAGATTACCCACTGGCCTGAAGTCTTTGTTCAGCTTCCTCCCGTAGGTCAGCTCTGCTACTGGCAGCTCCTGCTTTACCTGTGGCTGTGGCTGTGGCTGTGGCTGTGGCTGTGGCTGTGGCTGTGGCTGTGGCTGTGGCTGTGGCTGTGGCTGTGGCTGTGGCTGTGGCTGTGGCTGTGGCTGTGGCTGTGGCTGTGGCAGCCTCTGGCTCCAACGGGAGCTGCTTTTAACCATCCAGCTTCTGCGGGGGTGTAAGGTACGCCGGGGAAAGCACAGGTTCTTTCAATCTGCTTAAGCAAGGTGAAGGGGTTGACCGGGAAAGCACAGGTTCTTTCCATCAGCTTAAGCAAGGGAAGCAAGGTGAAGGGGCCGACAAGCTTACTCCAGTCCAAGATACAAACAGCATTTAGTTCAGGGGAAAAAGCCAAACTAGTCAAGGCCACTTGTTGACTAAGTGCTAAGGAGCCCATTTTTGGTTGCCAATACACCAACATACCATGTTATCTGTCATTTATTGTTTGCTCATTTTTATAATATTGATATCTTTTGTTCAGACACACTAATTTCAGAACATTTCCATTCCTCTTTGAACCATCCCTTGTAAGAAGCCAAGGGGACATTTAAATATGAAAGACAAAAAAGTATATGAGGGAAGCAGGGGGTCCAGGAAGAAAAGGGAATAGGTTTTTCCAGGTCAGAGGGGAAAGATGTTCTCCAGCCTTCACATAGGGTTGGGGGTCAGGGGTTCAGGGCTCACACAGTGAATTTGAAGAGACACTGCTCTTCATAGATCTCCTGACAAAGTTTGGGCATGTACTGTTGCGTGAAGATTAAGGGCTAAGACAGGGCCAAATACATGTGATATTGCGATACAAAGACATCACAGTCACTGCCACAGGTAATGGTCCCCTGCCTCACAACACAGAGATGAGTGACCAGTATAATTTCTGGTGCATAGGAATGAGTAACTCTTCCTCGTTGAAGATATCCACATTTTTGGTCCACCTTTTCACTCTGTCATAACCCTTGGTACAGAGTTTGTCATAGAAGAAAATGTTGAAGAAAAGAACCTTCTCTGGAAAAGTGTCCATTGCCAGGTCTCTCTGCATATTCATCACTGGGTCATTAAGCCACTTCTGTGCATAAAAGGTCCCCAAGTCATCCATAGTCAGCACATGCTGATAGGCATATAAGCCACATGAAAGCCTCTCATTGCCTGGCATACATCGGTATGACTGGATCAACTGCTAACCTAACTCTTTTCTAGAAGGTGCAGAAAACTCTAGCTGGAAAATGTCTTCTAGTTTCTTTACCATTTTGTCTGTGCTAAGAGAAATAAGGTTGCCACAGGTTTCAAAGAATTCATCCAGGATGATCTGCACACAGGTCACATATCCCTCTCGAAGTCAGGAGAGAGAGAAGAGAGAGCAGCCCAGCTCAGAAAAACCAACCCAATATATCTACCATTTTAAACATCATATGCCTTAGTCCCTACCCACAATCCCTCCTCCCCCAACTTCTGCAAAGAAAGGAAAGAGATGCATTTTCTCAACCTTTTCCCCATTATAATTACATAAATGATCATTCAGGGCAAAGGGAAGGCTAACCACTAAACCCTCTGGGAATTGTAGTTCTTCCCAGTTTGGGGAGAAAAGAAACTAATGAGAAATAAGACTCGGAATAGGAGAGGAGGCAAAGTTTTGATAGAGGACAACTATAGCTCATGAGGAACGTGAGGAGAGAAGAAATCTGTGAGTGAGCACAGGACATGAACAGCAATGCAACTGTGGAAGCCAGTGACCAGGAGATCTGCATTTCCATTTTTTTTTAATAGAGCCCTGAGAGGTAACCTCTGCATGAATAATCAGAGAGGTGTCTGACTGCGGAGGGGTATTGGGGGAAAACAAAATAAGAGGAAAGAGTGATCCCTACCCTGACCCGCCTTACTTCTACTTTATTATGTTTTTTTAAAAATAATGTTAGAAGACCACATTTGTCAGATTCTTAATACTGATTTTATAAACATCTGTGACTGATCTTGTCTTTAAGTTGTCTGGTATCCTCTGTTTATGACTTGAGAATATGGGAGAGCAATTAGAGCAGGTCAGAAGAGAGGGGTCTTTCTTAGTAGAGCATCTGGAAGCTAAAACTCCTGTCTAGAGAGTCCTGCTTTCTAAATGGGGACATAGCATGAGTTAATTCACCAGGGGCAAAATCACCACAAATCCAGGCCCTATTGTACAAATTTGCTTTGTTTGGGTTTTTTATTCTTGTCCACTGTTGTAGTCACTGTGTATGTTATTTTTTTGATTCTGCTTAATTCACTCTGAATCAGTTCATCCCATGCTTCTTTGAATTCTTCATGTTAATTACTCATCATGGTATAGTATTGTTCTGACAGTTCCCTAATCAGTGGGAATCCACTTTGTTTCTAATTCTTTGCTATAACAAAAAGTGCTGCTAATGGGAATTTTGGACTCCTTGAGATAACGTGGGAATGATGAACTAGTCTGGTTTACAAAATGGATTTTTCAAATCCTTTTCTAAAAACAAGGAAAGGTGAGTGAAAGCCATTAAGCTTAACAGTAAATTGAGTGAATATTTACTGAATACCATCTCCAAAACTGAATCAGTTATTTGAGTAGGCAGTTGTTTTCAGCAGACAAAGTGGATATAACTTGGGGGAAAAAATACTCTTAAAAATAAAACGTGGTGGGCGGAGCCAAGATGGCGGCAGGTAAGCAGGGACTAGAGTGAGCTCCGTACCGAGTCCCTCCAAAAACCTATAAAAAATGGCTCTGAACCAATTCTAGAACGGCAGAACCCACAGAACAGCAGAGGGAAGCAGGGCTCCAGCCCAGGACAGCCTGGATGGTCTCTGGGTGAGCTCTATTCCACACGGAGCTGGGAGCTGGGAACGGAGTGGAGCAGAGCCCAGCCTGAGCGGCGTGGACGATCCAGACCAGAAGCTGGGCGGAGGGGGCCCTAGCGCCCTGAATATGTGAGCTGCAGCAGTTACCAGACCCCTTGACCCACAAACACCAAAGACTGCGGAGAAGGTTAGTGGGAAAAGCTGCGGGAGTGGAAGGAGTTCGCAGTTCGGCTTCCAGCCCCAGGAGCAGCGGAGGTGGGGCAGCTGCAGCTGTTGTTACTTCCGGCTCCAGGCCCACCTGGTGGGAGGAATTAAGTGGCGGATCAGAGCAGGAGTACAACAGCCTGCTGAAGATCTAAGCCCAGTCTGGACTGGGGGTCCTTGGGGAAGGAGGAGTGCGGCTCTGACAGAGCTGGGACCTCCCCCCCAAACGTAGAACATAGAACTCGTTAGTCTACAAGCAGTCATACCCCACTGAAAAACTCAAGGGTCAAGTCAGTTGGTTGGGAATATGGCCAGGCAGCGAAAACGCGCCTAGATTCAGTCTCAGACTTTGGATTCTTTCTTTGGTGACAAAGAAGACCAAAACATACAGCCTAAAGAAGACAACAAAGTCATAGAGCCTACAACCAAAGCCTCCAAGAAAAACATGAACTGGCCCCAGGCCATAGAAGAACTCAAAAAGGATTTGGAAAAGCAAGTTAGAGAAGAAGAGGAAAAATTGGGAAGAGAAATGAGAAGGATGCGAGAAAACCATGAAAAACAAGTCAATGACTTGCTAAAGGAGACCCAAAAAAATACAGAAAAATACACTGAAGAAAACAACACCTTAAAAAACAGACTAACTCAGCGGAGCCAAGATGGCGGCTGGTAAGCACGGACTACAGTGAGCTCCGTACCCGAGTCCCTCCAAAAACCTATAAAAATGGCTCTGAACCAATTCTAGAACGGCAGAACCCACAGAACAGCAGAGGGAAGCAGGGCTCCAGCCCAGGACAGCCCGGCTGGTCTCTGGGTGAGCTCTGTTCCACACGGAGCTGGGAGCTGGGAGCGGGGAGCTGGGAACGGAGTGGAGCAGAGCCCAGCCTGAGCGGCGTGGACGATCCAGACCAGAAGCCGGGCGGAGGGGGCCCTAGCGCCCTGAATATGTGAGCTGCGGCAGTTACCAGACCCCTCGACCCAAAAACACCAAAGACTGCGGAGAAGGTTAGTGGGAAAAGCTGCGGGAGTGGAAGGAGTTCGCGGTTCGGCTTCCAGCCCCGGGGGCAGCGGAGGTGGGGCAGCTACAGCTGTTGTTACTTCCAGCTCCAGGCCCACCTGGTGGGAGGAATTAAGTGGCGGATCACAGCAGGGGTGCACAGCCTGCCGAAGATCTGAGCCCAGCCTGGACTGGGGGTTCTTGGGGAAGGAGGAGTGCGGCTCTGACAGAGCTGGCACCTCCCCCCCAAACGTAGAACATAGAACTCTGTAATCTACAAGCAGTCATACCCCACTGAAAAACTCAAGAGTCAAGTTAGTTGGTTGGGAATATGGCCAGGCAGCGAAAACGCGCCCAGATTCAGTCTCAGACTTTGGATTCTTTCTTTGGTGACAAAGAAGACCAAAACATACAGCCTAAAGAAGACAACAAAGTCATAGAGCCTACAACCAAAGCCTCCAAGAAAACATGAACTGGCCCCAGGCCATAGAAGAACTCAAAAAGGATTTGGAAAAGCAAGTTAGAGAAGTAGAGGAAAAATTGGGAAGAGAAATAAGAAGGATGCGAGAAAACCATGAAAAACAAGTCAATGACTTGCTAAAGGAGACCCAAAAAAATACTGAAAAATACACTGAAGAAAACAACACCTTAAAAAATAGACTAACTCAAATGGCAAAAGAGCTCCAAAAAGCCAATGAGGAGAAGAATGCCTTGAAAGGCAGAATTAGCCAAATGGAAAAGGAGGTCCAAAAGACCACTGAAGAAAATACTACTTTAAAAATTAGATTGGAGCAAGTGGAAGCTAGTGACTTTATGAGAAATCAGGATAGTATAAAACAGAACCAGAGGAATAAAAAAATGGAAGACAGTGTGAAATATCTCCTTGGAAAAACCACTGACCTGGAAAATAGATCCAGGAGAGATAATTTAAAAATTATTGGACTACCTGAAAGCCATGCTCAAAAAAAGAGCCTAGATACCATCTTTCAGGAAATTATCAAGGAGAACTGCCCTGATATTCTAGAGCCACAGGGCAAAATAGACATTGAAAGAATCCATCGATCGCCTCCTCAAATAGATCCCAAAAAGAAATCTCCTAGGAATATTGTTGCCAAATTCCAGAGCTCCCAGATCAAGGAGAAAATACTGCAAGCAGCCAGAAAGAAACAATTTGAGTATTGTGGAAACCCAATCAGAATAACCCAAGATCTGGCAGCTTCTACATTAAGAGATTGAAGGGCTTGGAATGCGATATTCCGGAGGTCAATGGAGCTAGGATTAAAACCTAGAATCACCTACCCAGCAAAACTGAGTATCATGTTCCAAGGCAAAATATGGAGTTTCAATAAAATAGAGGACTTTCAAGCTTTCTCAGTGAAAAGACCAGAACTGAATAGAAAATTTGACTTTCAAACACAAGAATCAAGAGAAGCATGAAAAGGTAATCAAGAAACAGAAATTGCAAGGGACTTACTAAAGTTGAACTGTTTTGTTTACATTCCTACATGGAAAGATGATGAGTATGATTCACGAGACCTCAGTATTAGGGTAGTTGAAGGGAATATGCATATATATATATATATATATATATATATGTATATGTGAATGTGTATGTATGTATATATCTATGTGTATATGTTTGTATGTGTATGTATGTGTGTATATATATATATATGTGTGTGTGTGTTTATATATATATATATATGTAAAAGAGAGAGAGCAGACACAGGGTGAGTTGTGGATGAAGGGAAGATAGCTAAAAGAAATAAAATGAAATTAAGGGATGAGAGAGTAACATACTGAGAGAGGGAGATAGGGAGAGATGGAATGGGGTGGATTATCTCGCATAAAGGTGGCAAGAGGAAGCAGTTCTATGGGAGGAGGGGAGAGGGCAGGTGAGGGGGGAATGAGTGAACCTTGCTCTCATCAGATTTGGCCTGAGGGGAAATACCATACATACTCAGTTGGGTATCTTACCCCACAGGAAAGAAGAGGGAGGAAGAAAAAAAAAAATAAAAGGCGGGGGGATGGTGGAGTGGAGGGCAGATGGGGGTGGAGGTAATCAAAACAAACACTTTGGAAAGGGGACAGGGTCAAGGGAGAAAATTCAATAAAGTGGGATGGGTTGGGAAGGAGCAAAATGTAGTTAGCCTTTCACAACATGAGTATTGTGGAAGGGTTATACATAATAATACATGTGTGGCCTAGGTTGAATTGCTCAACTTCTTAGGGAGGGTGGGTGGGAAGGGAAGAGGGAAGGGAATTTGGAACTCAAAGTTTTAAAATCAGATGTTCAAAAACAAAAAAAGTTTTTGTATGCAACTAAAAAATAAGATACACAGGCAATGGGGCATAGAAATTTATCTTGCCCTACAAGAAAGGAAGGGAAAAGGGGATGAGAGGGGAGGGGGGTGATAGAGGGGAGGGCTGACTGGAGAACAGGGCAACCAGAATATATGCCATCTTGGAGTGGGGGGGAGGGTAGAAATGGTGAGAAAATTTGTAATTCAAACCGTTGTGAAAATCAATGCTGAAAACCAAATATGTTAAATAAATAAATTGCTTTAAAAAAAAAAATTATTGGACTACCTGAAAGCCATGATCGAAAAAAGAGCCTAGATACCATCTTTCAAGAAATTATCAAGGAGAACTGCCCTGATATTCTAGAGCCACAGGGCAAAATAGACATTGAAAGAATCCATCGATCGCCTCCTCAAATAGATCCCAAAAGAAATCTCCTAGGAATATTGTCGCCAAATTCCAGAGCTCCCAGATCAAGGAGAAAATACTGCAAGCAGCCAGAAAGAAACAATTTGAGTATTGTGGAAACCCAATCAGAATAACCCAAGATCTGGCAGCTTCTACATTAAGAGATCGAAGGGCTTGGAATGCGATATTCCGGAGGTCAATGGAGCTAGGATTAAAACCTAGAATCACCTACCCAGCAAAACTGAGTATCATGTTCCAAGGCAAAATATGGAGTTTCAATAAAATAGAGGACTTTCAAGCTTTCTCAGTGAAAAGACCAGAACTGAATAGAAAATTTGACTTTCAAACACAAGAATCAAGAGAAGCATGAAAAGGTAATCAAGAAACAGAAATTGCAAGGGACTTACTAAAGTTGAACTGTTTTGTTTACATTCCTACATGGAAAGATGATGTGTATGATTCATGAGACCTCAGTGTTAGGGTAGTTGAAGGGAATATGCATATATATATATATATGTTTATGTATATATATAAGTGAATGTGTATGTATGTATATATCTATGTGTATATGTATGTATGTGTATGTATGTATATATATATGTGTGTGTTTACATATATATATATGTAAAAGAGAGAGAGCAGACACAGGGTGAGTTGAAGATGAAGGGAAGATATGTAAAAGAAATAAAATGAAATTAAGGGATGAGAGAGCAACATACTGAGAGAGGGAGATAGGGAGAGATAGAATGGGGTGGATTATCTCGCATAAAGGTGGCAAGAGGAAGCAGTTCTGTGGTAGAAGGGGAGAGGGCAAGTGAGGGGGGAATGAGTGAACCTTGCTCTCATCAGATTTGGCCTGAGGAGGGAATACCATACATACTCAGTTGGGTATCTTACCCCACAGGAAAGAAGAGGGAGGAAGATAAAAAAAAAATAAAAGGGGGGGGATGATGGAGGGGAGGGCAGATGGGGGTGGAGGTAATCAAAACAAACACTTTGGAAAGGGGACAGGGTCAAGGGAGAAAATTCAATAAAGCGGGATGGGTTGGGAAGGAGCAAAATGTAGTTAGCCTTTCACAACATGAGTGTTGTGGAAGGGTTATACATAATGATACATGTGTGGCCTAGGTTGAATTGCTCGACTTCTTAGGGAGGGTGGGTGGGAAGGGAAGAGGGGAGAGAATTTGGAACTCAGAGTTTTAAAAACAGATGTTCAAAAACAAAAAAAAAGTTTTTGCATGCAACTAAAAAATAAGATACACAGGCAATGGGGCGTAGAAATTTATCTTGCCCTACAAGAAAGGAAGGGAAAAGGGGATGAGAGGGGAGCGGGGTGATAGAGGGGAGGGCTGACTGGAGAACAGGGCAACCAGAAAATATGCCATCTTGGAGTGGGGGGGAGGGTAGAAATGGTGAGAAAATTTGTAATTCAAACCGTTGTGAAAATCAATGCTGAAAACCAAATATGTTAAATAAATAAATTTAAATAAAAAAAAATAAAACGTAACCCAGTACCCCTGTTCATTTTCAGAGCCTATTCCTACCCTCTCCTCATGGCAGTGTGACAGCATTGATTCAGATGAAGCGCGCCTTTCCCCACAGGCAGGGCGCCTGATTCACCAGCTTCTAGATGAAGACAGTGACCCCATGCTGTCCCCTCGCTTCTATGCTCATGGGCAGAGCCAGCAGTACCTGGATGACACGGAAGTGCCTCCTTCCCCCCCCAATTCACATTCTTTCATGAGGTATACTTTGGTTTGCTGATGATCTTATGTGTCATCTCCACAACATTAGAAAGGGTGGGAATGCAGGTTTTTAAAATGTGACCAGTAAATATTAATAAAAATAGGAAAAAATGTAAACTCTTTACTAACATGAAGATCAGATGTGGAATTCTTTGTTTCCCTGTTTAGAAAAAGTGGTCTATTGTTTCCCTTCTCCCTAAATGAAGCCCATTACAAGGTCTCTGTCTCACACCATGAGATTGACCTCCCTCCCCCAAAGAGAACATAGGTTTTATTAGAGTCACAACCCTTTAGAACCAGGTTGGAATGTGGCCAATAGTAATCATCATAGTTTGACTTAAATACCTCTTTTTCCCAAGAAGGCACCCAAGCAAAAATGAGAAAGAACTACCACGTCTTCTGTAAGACAGGGTAAGAAGGCATGAAAATGGCAATCATCTCCATTTAATAGGAGGAAATATGGTATCTAAGGCCGCACAGTTAATAATTAATTCCATTTCTTTCAAGGGAACAGAGAAAAGTAGAATTTTGAATGTATGCCACATGGCATGCACTATCTCTAAATTTCAGTACTCCCAAATATAACCCTTTGTCATGTTCCTAATAGGAGAAGGAGCTCCTCTTTGGGATCTTATGATGATGACCAAGAAGACCTAACACCTGCACAGCTAACTCGGCGGATTCAAAGCCTTAAGAAAAAGATCAGAAGGTTTGAAGATAGATTTGAAGAAGAAAGGAAATACAGGGTAAGATTCTGCATATACCTCTCCCTTCTCTTGACCTCCCTAACTCATTGTTGATAGCAGTAAGACATAGCAATGACAAAAACAACAAGATAGAATAACCTCAAATTAATGGAGATTTTTAGTGCACTCCATAATAGAAAATCACTTTAAAAATGAAGTACACAGTGTAGCATATATTCTGGAGCTAATCTTTCAACTGCCACTTAGACCAGTCCCAAAAGAGTGGTTGCTACTTCTCCCTTCAGAGTTCTAGGGGTAGGCCTAAAGGATTGGGGATCAGTTTTCATCAGCCATGGCTAATGATTCCTCCCTGACATACTCCCCTTCCATAATTATCAGCTGATATCAGTTAGACTGATTCCTTTTTAGTAAGCAGTATCTACTAAGGTGCTACTGTAAGAACAGTTCATATAAAATATCCACCCAAAAGTCTGTGACATATCCATCCACCAAGAAGTACAGACACAAAGAAAATTGGATTCAAAGTTAGATGTAGCTCCTGGAAGTCCTTCTGCTAGAGTTCTCAACACCTTCTCTTTGGAAATGGTATAGATTTCTGCTTTATTCCTAAATCTGCCCTAACTGATTAAATCTAGTATGTGCTGAGCTCCTGAGAACACTGCCACCAACCATTTCTGTCCCACAGCGTTTCTAGTACACCAGTGAAAAGTCCAAATCCTTTGATCCTCCAAAGTTCATAAGGTCTTCTTCCAGCCAAGGTGATATGGAGGTCAAGGCACTACTTGCCACTAAGAAATTCCTTCTCATATGTTTTGCTAGAGATTTCTACCACTAAGCTGCTAGACACTCAAATTGCTGAATCCAAAATAGTTTCTTGGTTTTGTATAAGCCCCACAGGGTATAACCAAGTCCTTCCTATCCTAAACAAATCCTAACAGACTTCCTGTCATATCCATTTGAAATACCTTAATTGAACTTAGTTCAAACTTCTGATTGATTCACTTTGTCTGACAAAGGTGTCGTGTCTCATAGGTTACTTTAAGTAGGGTGGGATGAACTGCCTGATTGACTTAATCAACTCTCATCCTTATTATACTAGTAACACTATGTATAATGCATCAACATTTCCTAGGAATTTTTGTCAGAAGCATTACAAATGGTATAATGAACTGGAGACTTTATTCCTTGTTACTAAGTAGCCAAAAGAGACAAAGTGGTAAAAATATAACTGAATAAAATCTCATATTTGGCTAAAACAATTCAGTATGGTCTTTTTTTGAAATTTATGGAGTACATCCTTCAAAAAAATACTATTGGCGCTATCCTTTTTAGTAATCACCAAGATAAACACAGGAAAGCATCTGTTGTGATTCTGATCAGTGTTTCACCACTCCCCTAAATAGACCAAAACACTTAAAAACATATTAAGGCTGAAAATGACTTAAAAAGGGAACACAGTCATAGAGAATGAGAAACATAGCTCTAGAGAAGTAGATAAAAAGGAGTAAAGTAGTTATGTTAAGGAGCAGCCAGGTGAATCATAGCTCATTAAGATGCCAGAAGAGTCTCTTGTTGCCTTAGATTTGGTCACATGTAATTTCCTACATTGTAAGTGTACTTCAGCTTCCTTTTCTTTTTAAAATGCAATGGATGGAGCAAACAATTTCTTTTTCCAACCCTAAAATATTCAATCTAGACTTTCTTCTTTTAGCCTTCCCATAGTGACAAAGCAGCCAATCCAGAGGTCTTGAAATGGACAAATGACCTTGCAAAATTCCGGAAACAGCTGAAAGGTAAAAGTTCAAACCATATAGGTACCCTGGTATAAATCATGCTATTCATTCAATCTTGGGGTGGAAAGGAAGAAAGGAACCAAAGATATACTGGAGAGTCAGGATTCCTGAAAGACACTACTAACATTTCTATCATGCATTCTTCTCCCCCCATTTTCCCAAGCAAGCTCAATAACAGGAAAATATAAGTCTGCTAAGATGGCAGATTCCAAAGAGGGCATATCATTTACTCAAGTCCTTGTTAGGACCTTACTTCTATGCCTTGTCATGGTTACCCTGGGGTCTCAAAGGATGTGCCAGTGGAATTAAAGCTCTAGAAGGTCCTATCAAATTAGAAAACCTTCAAGTGATGTCTCAGTCAAATATTAACCATTTGGCGTCTAAGGATAAACACAGTTTAGTTTGAAAGCACTCATTGCTAGGTTGGCCAAAGGAGCTACAGCTACACTCAAAGACACTTTGCCAAATATAGATGACTCTGTTCTATGTCAATAGAGGGAGTACATCAACAAAATATTGAAGTAATATTAGGATGTTTAACTCACATATAGTGATTGAGCTAACTAAAGCTACATCAGAGGTTCATGTCAATGCAAATCTCCAAATAATCCAAGGGAATTTTTCATTATCAAGGGTTTACTTATCTGGGTTATTCAATCTAAGCCTTTCAGCCTAATCTTGCAATTAGATATTGCCTGAGAAAGAGAAATGGAGCCAAGACAAGTGCTAACGTGAGAGAAATAGTAATTTATGTCTGTAGAAATCAGTTCTTTTTCATTCTTCTCCTTTTTTCTGCACTTGTGACATTTCTATGACCTACTACATGGTCTATTTTTGTGAAGGTGCTGGGCATAGCTGAGGTTAGGCATACTTCATTCTGTTCCCATTCAGTATTCTCCAGAGGCCTACCACATTTAACTTTTCTGAAATTCTATGAGGTCCTTCTTTTGTTTTTAATTTATTTTTGTTTAGACTTATCTGAGAGGGGTAAATTAAGGTTTTACTATCTAGTTCTCCTTGTACCTAACCCATTTAAATTTTCCCTTAAGAATTTAAATATTCTTCTATTTAGTACATTTATGCTTTGTATTGTTATTAATTCATTGAATATAGTAACTTTCAACAAAATGTAATTTCCTTATTTATCTCTTTTAATTGATTCTCTTTTTTGCTCTTCTTTTGTTCTGAGATCATAATTAATACCCTTCAGCTGAAGTATAATAGATTTTTTCCCCAGCCCTTTATTAAAATTCTGCATGCATCTTTCTGTTTCAGGTGTGTTTCTTGTAAATAAATACTGTTGGATTCTGGTTTATAATGCATTCTGCTATCTTCTTCTGTTTCATGGATGAATTCATCCCTTTTATATTCACAGTTATGACTGTTAATTGTATATTTCCCTCTTGTCTTATTCTCTTATATTTTTCCTTCTTTCTGTGGCCTACCCCCTTTAAAAGTTTATTTTATTTCTGACTGCTCCCTCCCTTAGTCTACCCTTGTTCTTATTTTCCCCTTTCTTTATTGCTTTTCTGTTTGGTGAAACATTTCTATACCCACCTCTGTGTGTGTGTATGTGGGTGTGTTTGTGAACTCTTCCCTCCTTTAGCCAATTCAGATGAGTGAAGTTCAAGTATCTCCTGCTCCCCACACACACACTCCCTACTCTTTGCGGTATTGTCTTCTACTTCCATGCCCCAAATATGTGAGATAATTTCCCCCCATTCTTTCTCTCACTTCCCTCTTCCCAGTGCATTCCTCTTTCTTTCCCTTTCCATTCTTCTTTTAAGATCATCAAAACCTAACACAACCACTCCCAGGCCTTCTGTCTAGTTAGACTAAATCTATGATCCTTGATGATAACAGAGTTCTGAGAGGATACCTGTGTTATCTCCCCATATAAAAATGTAGACTGCTTATCTTTGTTTAATCTTTTATAATTGCTCAGTCATGTTTAGCTTTTTATTCTTTTCTTGACCCCTGTGTTTGCACTTCAGATTTTTAATGCAGCTCTGTTCTTTTTAAAAGGAAAACTTGGAAGTCTCATTAAAAATCTATTTTTTCACCTATAGGATTATATTCAGTTTTTTCTGGATAAATTATTCTTGCCTGCAAGCCTAGATCTTTTGCCTTCTGGAATATCACATTCTAAGCTCTTTGCTCTTTTGATGGTGGTGGCTGCAAAATCATGTGTGGTCCTGATGGTGACTTCTTGGGTACTTGAATTCTTTCTTTTTGGCAGCTGGCAGAATTTTTTCTTCCACTTGGGAGTTCTGGATTTTGTATATGATGTTCCTGGGAGTTTTCATTTTGGGAGATCCTTTAGGAGATCACTGTTGGATTCTTTCTATTTGCCCTCTGGTACTAAGAGATCTGTGGAGTTTTCTTTTAAGGTTTCTTGAAATATGATATCTAGTCTCTCCTTTTTGATCATGGCTTTAAGGTAGTCCAGTGATTCTTAAATTATCTCTCTTCAATTTGTTTTCCAGGTCAATTATTTCTGTTATAAAATACAGTACATTTTCTTCTATTTTTCTAGTCTGTTGACTTTCTTTTGATATTACTTGCTGTCTCATGGAGTTTCATGGTCCATTCTAATTTTCACAGAGTTATTTTCTTGGGTAGAGTTTTGTCCCTCTTGTTCCAAGCTGTTTTTGAAATAAACATTTATGAGAACCTACTGTGTACCAGGCTTTATGCTAAGCCCTTGGGATACAAAAAGAAGCAGATGACAGTCCTTGCCCTCAAGGAGCTTACGATCTAATTGGGGAGACAATATGCGAACAAATTTTTTCTCTACTTTTTTCTATAGCTTTTATTTTCTTCCCATTTTTTCTTCTACCACTCTCATTTGGTTTTAAAATCATTTTTAGCTTTTAAAAGAATCTTACTTTATCTCTTCAGGAATTCCCATTGAATTTGTGCCCAAGATATGTTTTTGAGACTTTGCTTAGAAATGTTTTGGAGTCATTCTCTGCTTCTGGGTTTGTCAAGCTTCCCTATCACCTTAACAGATCTTTATGGTGGGATTGTTTTGAGACTTTGCTTAGAAATGTTTTGGAGTCATTCTCTTCTTCTGGGTTTGTCAAGCTTCCCTATCACCTTAACAGATCTTTATGGTGGGATTGTTTTTGTTGTTTGCTCATTCTTATAACATAATTCTTTACTTTGGACTTTTTCTTAGGGCTGGGCTCTGCAAATTGCTGAGAGGAATATCTGGACTGAACTTTTGCCCTCTTTAGTCCTTCTGCTGCTTTCTTGGGATATTGAGAATTGTGCTATTCTAATATCTCAGGGATAGTTCAAGCTGGATACCTGAAAAGGTTTAGTGCTTCCAAAGTGATGTGGCCTAGGGCAGTCTTCTCACTAGCCTCCTGATCTAAGCTTCACAAGTTCCTAACCCAGCTTTGGATCTCAGCAAGACAACTATTGGTTTGTCCCCTAGTCAGAGGTTCCAATAGGTTGCTGCTGGATTCAGCCCTGCCAGCCCTCTTGGAAGCTCTATAGGTTCAGAGCTACAGAATTACAGGTTTCCCATTGGTCTGGTAGCCCTGCTTTGGGTATTTCACTGTAGAATTCAGACAAGGCTGGATGTTGGAAGTCAGTCTTTGCTTTGTTTCTGGGGTCAGAATCACAAAGCTACCGTTTGCTTAATTTGTTCCTCATTCAATACATAGCTAGGACCCATGACCATTCTGCCATCCCTAGAAATGATTCCCCTACTCAGTCCACCATGGATCTGTTTCCTAGAAGTAGGTAGTAAGTGGCAGAACTGCAAGATAGCACCCATTCTTATAACTTGCACGGCTTCAAGGACCCTCTGTAACCTCTTCCACAGCTTGGTCCTCTTTCAGTCCCTTGGTGCTGGGATGCAGTACATTCCTGGCCAGATGCCATCTCCAGTGTCTGCAAACCTCTGTGTCTGTCTCCCTGTGTTGATCTGCCTTGGAAAAAATGACTTACTGTGATTTTTTTTTGGATTTTCCAATCAGGATTATTCCTGGTTTATAGATGACATAGGTCATGATTTTTCTAGAGGTTTAGGGAAAAGGTATGGTGGGGAGCTTCTTCCTGTTACTTTCTCATCTTGACTCTGCCTCTTACTGGTTTTTTGGTAACTAGAGTCAAAACTAAAGATATCTGAAGAAGAACTAGTTCCCCAGATGCGCCAACGAAGCAACACACTTCCCAAGAGTTTTGGCTCTCAGTTGGAGAAGGATGATAAGAAGCGAGAGATGGCAGATAAAGCAATGAAACCTACTGTTGAAGCCACCCTGGAATCTATTCAAAAGAAGCTACAAGAGAAGCGGATGGAAACCAACCATCCTGAGGACATTAAGGTATGGGAGTAAGGTGGGGGCGGAGGGAATCATACTTTTATTCAAAAACTGTGCATGGAGTCTCTACCACATAGCCTTACACAGTTTTGTTTCTGTAGTGCTCCATGATACATAAGCCTTAAATGCTGGGACCTTAAAAATGTGGTAGACATAACAGAAATGGTAGTAAGTAGAGAATGATCATTTATGTATAGATCTTCTATTCAAGTACTATGTAATATAATCCTCTCCCATTAGACTATGAGTTCGTTGAGAGCAGTGACTTTTTTTTTTGTCTTTCTTTGTATCCCTAGCACTTAACACTGTACTTGACACTTTAATAAATACTTCTTAACTTGACTAATGTCATGATTTTAGCTGATTTTAATTGTGTTCTACATCAGGACTTCCTAAACTTTTTCCACTCTGGACCCCTTTTCACATTTGTTGGTGTTACATGGCCTGAAGGCATGCACATGCAAAGTGCACATGCTTTGTGTTCAGAATCAAGGCTGCAGTGAAGTTGCATGAGGCCAAGCGCTGCTGGAAACACCTTGGATTCATTACACATTTGACTTTTAACTAATTTTTGGCTGTCACATGTTCAGAAAGCTTTTACCGTTGCCAAATTTTTCTCGACCCACAGTTTAGAGAGTGCTGTTCAAGATTTTGCTCAAAGAAATTCATTGGGTTAAGTGAAACAGCATGATGTAGTGGAAAGACCTCTGGTTCTGAAGTCAAGCGGACTTGGGTTTGAATCCCACCTCTGATACTCCTTGTCTAAATTTGAGCAAGTCACTTAACCTCCCAGATCTTCATTTTCGTCACCTGTAAAATGAGAAGGCAGGACCAGATCGTCCCTTTCAAGTCTAGATCAAGCATCCTATGTTTGTATTTGTGTTACAATTTAACTGGTGATTCTCTGTGATAAAATAAGTACAATCAAAACTCTTAGACCTAAGCAGAGTCTTGCCTACTACAAATGAAATATTACCCTAGGACCTTTGGCTGTTGCAGGTGCCTGACTCTTCCCTACAAACATGGAGATACTTTCTGTGGTCAGTCTGTTGTTGTTGAGTCATTTCAGCCACGTCCTGCTCTTCGTGACCCCACTCTTCCTGCTCCCAAGCCCAGTGCTCTATCCACTGCACCACCTAGATGCCCTCAGTGCTTCTTAGCTGTTCATCATTGATAATGGTGGTGTGATGCTATTGTATTCTGACAGTTTCTTATTCATAGGGCCCCCAGTAGTCAACCTCAGAATGAGCTATGAGACAAGGGAACCGATGGAATACTAAGTATTTCAGGTTTTTATTTGGGGAAGTTATTTAAAGACATTGAAATATTAATAAATATTAATTGTGTTCTCTTTCCTTTCTCCACCATGTAGGACATGACCAGAGACCAGATTGCCATTGAAAAAGTGGCTCTGCAGAAATCTTTGTTGTATTATGAGAGCATCCATGGAAGACCGGTATGTAAGCTGCTCTGTCTTTTCGGCTTGGAAAAAAAAAAGTTTTCAAGTAAAATTTAGTAATATGAAGATTCTCTCTGCCTCAATGAAAATCAGATAGCAGTGGGGTTGACTGGGGAGCTCGGGACTGGCAGTTTGTATCAGACTTGGTCAACTCATCTCTCTCATCTTCTTTATTATCATTTGTCAAATAAAGGGATTAGGCTAGATGATTTCGACAGTCCCTTCCAGTGAGAAGAGTTAGATAATGAAGCTTCAAGTTGATACGGTAGCTGTAATTGCCTTTTTGAGATAATGATCCATTCTTCACACTACTATTAAGTTGAGCTTCCTTACATAAGATCATGTTATTCTCTACTCAGAGCTCTTCCTGACTCGCTCTTGTCTATGAATAAAATATAGATTCTCAGCATTCAAGATCTTCTCCAATCTGACATCATTCTTTCTACCTTTCCCATCTTCCACTACTACTACCTCCTCTACCCCATCCTGCTTCCTGAAGCTGGACTTTGGCTGAATTTGGAGAACTGAAAATGCCCTCTATTCATGTTTTACTTTCTTCTGGGCCTTTGCCCAGATTATTTCCTATGCCTAGAATGCCCTTTCCTTCTTACCTGCCTGTTGAAATCCTACCCATCCTTTAAAGCCCAGCTCAAGCGCTGTATCCTCCAGGAATACTTCCTTGATATTTCTAGGCTAGGTAGTAGTGGTCCTTCCCCCACTTGAGCTTTTTATTTTGGAAGCACTGAGGCATCATTTTTTTATTAGTTGCTCTGTATGAATCATATTCTCCTACTAGGCTATTATCAGGTGTGTCAGGGCAAGAGCCAGGCCTTATCAACATGTTCTCTTCCCCGTTGCCAAACATATCGTTCTCTTATATAGTATGAATCTAAAAATGCTTAACTGAAGTTCAATTCGTGAATGTCTAAAAAACGTGGAGGAGGGATTTCCTTTTTCTTTTTTATAATAGGAAACGCTTTTTTTCACCAAGGCAACAAGTTTGACTTGTTTCATTTATTGACTCATCAGCTTTGTGCCCAGCACTTTCTTTTTTTTTGTGCCCGGCACTTTCCTAGGTACTCTGAGGCATACAGAAAAATACTTTTCCTTCTTTGCCTATAATTATGGTTTCTCTCTTCCCAGCCTCAGACTCCCATAATTCATAGTGTTGTCAAGTGAACAATCAAGAACCTCTAAGGCTAACTTCATCATAGGACAGTGAGTTTTATAACAGAGTTGTCATGCAATCTTTTTCCAGGACTTGTTTCAAACATAGAATTTGTTATAAATATTCTTTTAAAAATATGAGTTCAGTTGAGATAACTTGGTTAGGGAATGGATAAAGGTCAGAATGTGAGTCAGGGTTTAAGAATATTAAATGGATTTAAGAGAAAGAAACTTCTGATTTCAGCTCTTTGACAGTAGATAGTTCTGCATTTAAATAAAAGTTCATCTTCTCTTCTGGAATTAATTTTATTGAAAGACAGCATGGTGGAATGAATAGAAAGTTGGCCTTCAGAGTCAGGAAGACCCGAGTTCTAGCCCTGCCTCTGGTACATACTGGTTCTTTGACCTTGCACAAGTCTCTTAACCTCCTCAATACCCCACGTGACTCTTTAAGACTGTAAGTTACATATTTAAAAGGAGTAGAAAGCTGTACATAATAGGTTTGCAGTTTCATGTACAATCATCTTTTTTTCTATTCTACTATGTTATGGAAATGCTTGCTTTATTTCTTAAGTTCAGAATAAAATAAATTTTAAAAAATAAAGGCTAAACTTTTCTTTAAAAAAAAGACTGTAAATTGTAGAACATTCACAGATCTTCATTGGGTCGGAAGGAGTTTCTTCTAAGGGAATTAAATATTCAAACCAGAAAAAAGTTAAAATGTTTTAACAGTTAATGACACTTTCAGAGTGAACTATGCCTTCCACGAGACTTCAGAATTCAGAGCTCTAGAGTGGCAAATGAAATTGCTTCATAGTGATATATGTTTATTTTTCCTCTGGACTCTGCTTCTAATCTTTTGAGTCCTTCCACCCAACTCCTTGCTCAGTTTTCTTGTCATTTGCTTATCAGTATGCTCAATTCATATTTAATAGATATTTCCAAATGAATAAATAAATAAAAAAGCATTTATATGCTAAGTGATGGGGGTACAAATACCACAAGCAAGGCAGTCCCAGCCCTTAAGGAGACTTTATTCTACTTTAGAAAGACAAAATACACCGGAGAGTGGTGGCAAGGGAGGAGAAGACAAAGGCAATGGTGATTGGAGTCAGAAAGAGGGCAGTAGAAATGTTGGTTTGATTACTGTTTTCAGAAATAGAGTTGGAAGAGATTGGGGGAAATATGGACTCAGCAGAATTGACCACTATTGGCACAGTGGGCCCGAGGCCACTCAAACAAGGTGAAAGCTCACCAGTCAGAACCGGCGATCACAGGGGTGACAGATTCAACCCCACTCCTGCCTATGTGTGTGAAATGGGGTTAGATAAGCACTTAACTCACAAAGTTTTTGTGAGGATTAAATGAGATAACATAGAAACCACTTTGCAAACCTTAAAGCATGACATAAAAGCTATTATTATTATTACATCAACTTTGCTTATAAAAAGTTCAGTAGTAGTGTTAAATTTAGTGTTCATACATATGCCCAAATTGACATAGAGCCTGTTCATCTACCCTGCCCATCCCTCTTGGCCACCAGCTACCTTTATTATTAAACTTTTCATCAATAAATGGAATGGCTCAAAGTCACTTCCATGTCACGATGAGTCATTGAAAAAGAATGCTATTGGATCATTTCTACTTTGCCTCAGAAAATCCCAGGCATTGGAAATACTGATTTCTGTTTCATTTTCTAATCCATACTAGATAATGTGGGCTATCTTGTCAGCATTATGGCAAAAGTTAGACACAGATTAATAGATAGATAACTTTCATTTCCATTTCTTAAGACTAATTGAGGGCATTTATTATTTAAAACAAAAAGATGACCAGCACAAGTGTAAATATTTAGCAAGTCCATGTAACAAGTAAGGCCTTTATTATGTGGTACTTAGCAATTTCACAGCATGGAAGATTTGTCTTCTTTTAAGCAAAAAAAAACCCAGTACTTTATTTCTTTCATAAACATAAATTTTAAACTAATCCCTTAATAAGTATTGGGCAGCTAGGTGATGCAGTAAATAGAGTGACAGGCCTGGAGTCAGAAAGATTCATTTTCCTAAGTTCAAATGTGGCCTCAGACATTTACTATGTGACCCTGGGCAAGTCACTTAACCCCATTTGCCTCAGTTTCCTCATCTGTAAAAATAAGCTGGAGAAGGAAATGGCAAACCAGTTCAGAATCTTTGCCAAGCAAACACTAAATGGGGTCACAAAAAGTCAGACAGGGCTGAACAGAAACAACAAAATCCTTTAGAGAATAAGTATTGTTTCAGGGTTTAGGGGGATTGTAGTACTTTTGGTAAAGATAAATTAATCACAAAAGACAAACAGCTTTCAAATCCAGCCTTTGTGGTGTTTCTTCTCCTGTTAATAAATAGTGGATAATTGATTAGGACATCCTTTCCAGACTTTGTGATGTTTATCTAGTAGGTACATTGCAGGAAAATAAGGTCAGAATAGAAAATCAGCCAAAGTTTTAAGTTTGATTCCTGGGCTGGTAAGAAGGCAATGCCAAGTTTTTATTTCTATATTTCATAGATTCTGAAACAACAGTGTGGTCTAGCTTGCTGCGTAGCCTGAAAAATCAAGCAATACCAGTACCTCAGTGCCGCAAACATTTAATGGCAAGAGGCCCGACTTCAGAGCCAGCAAAACTCAGGTTCAAGTTCTATCTCCGATACATATTGGCTTTGTGATTTTTAGCGAGTCAACTTAACCTCTCAATGTGCCAGGCAGCTCTCTCAGACTGTAAATAACTAAGAAGGTGCCAACCTACAGTGATAGAGTTTGTTCAGCTGGGATTTCCCAATACTAATGAAATCCCAGGTCTGGTCCCTATCGGTAACTTTACTGTGTGCCAGGCACGATGCTGGGCACAGGAATTAAGATAGCCTAGGAGCTTACATACTACCACTGAAATAAGCAATATATACTCCAGAATCATTTTGAGGAAAGAGAGCATTAACTACAGGTGAAAATCATGGAAGGCCTTGTATAACAAGTGGTGGCATTTGAATGATCTTTGAACAGAACTATGGGCTCTCAGAAATGAATTCGAGGAGAGAGTCTGGAGGAATAGGGGTGACCCAAAGGCAGCAGCTGGAATGGAATGTGAAGGGAGGACCAAGGAGGTAACAGTGACCAGAAGAACCAGTGTGAGAGGAGGAATAAGATAAGAGTAACTAGAAGAATCAGTTGGATCCAGATTGTCAAGGACTTTAAAGACTAAAGACAAACATCTGAATTAGGTACTTTAAACTAGTAAATTTCAGGATCACCAAATTTATCCGCAGTTCAGTTAGAAGTGGACTTTGAGGTCAGCTCATTACTGGGGAAATAAATAACCCTGAGGTTAATTGAGGGAGAACCAAAACTCACCCACCACAGCTACTCCCAGTCCTAAATAAATATCTCAGTGTCACATCTCAGTGTGATTTGGATGTATCAATGATCAACCTACAAATGTGAATTAGGAAAAAACGTTTTGGCACAAGGGAGCCAAGCAATTACAATCACCCATTATAATGGAAGAGGAGACATGAATAGAAAATGGTAGAAATTTTCAAAGCCATAGAAGTGTCTTTGAATTGTACTCTGAGAAATGCATTCAGTCTGTGATGCAGTCTCTGATTCTTATATAAAAACTGGGACACCTCTAATTCCATTCCACTCCACATCAACCCTTTGGATGCATTTTTTGGTCCAGTTAGACTGGCTTTTTTGCTGTTGCTCACACACAACATTTTCTCTCCATGCCTTCCAAGGCTACTTGTCCTCCATAAATCTCATCTTCATAGAGTCCCTAGCTTCCTCCAAAGCTCAGCCCAGTGCTGCTTCCTGGATTCCCCTGCTACCTGAAGTATCTCTTATTAAGTGAACTGGGGATAGGAACTAGACCTGAAGTGTCTTTCTCAATAGAACGTAAACCTCTTGAAGTCAGAAAGTGTTTCATTTTTGCCTTTGTGCCCAAAGAGGCAGCATGGAGTAATAAATAGAAGGATGGCCTCAGAGCCAGGAAGACCTGCTGTCAAGCCCCACCTCTGACCCAAACTATACTTATATACATGCTGATTTGCATTGGTAGAGGGAGTTTCCTCATCTTGGAGTTCCCTAAACCAATAAAATTGTAAATCCAGTCCCTACACCCTATCCCTAGTGGGTGGCACATAGTAGGTGCTCAATAAATGCTTATCTGATTGATTGATAGTTCCATGCTTAGCCACAATCTCCTTCAGGTTTTTCCCATTATTCCATGGCCTTACAAATAGACTGGGCAGCAGTGAAGAGTCTAATGTATACTACTTAGGGACATTTAACAAGTGTTGGAAAGTCTTATGAGGCAGGTTGCTACAGATAGGAATCTTTACCCTTTCCCACAGCCTTCTTGCTGAATAAAATAAAAAAATGACATGTACAGACAAACCCAGCCAGGAATGCTAAGTCTGTTTTTCTGTTGGGATCTACAAGGTTAGTTGAGTAATTATGGGTCATGTGTGTGTTTATACATGAGTGTCACATGTGTCTTCGTCAATCTATGCTTGAAAATTATGCTATTAAAAGCCTGATATAATTTACTAATATTATCTTAAGCGTTGATAAGACTTATTGACTAAATGGTGTTATTTACATAGCTATTAGCGAGAAGATTTATAGCTGGGATTGAACAATTTTCCTTCTTACCAGTGATCCTTTAACCCTGCAGCTCTGCTTACTAAGATAGTTGGCATCATAAACCCGAGAGAAAGGTGAACTAATTGTCCTGTTTTTTATTTTTCAGGTAACAAAGCACGAACGTCAGGTTATGAAGCCATTATATGACAGATATCGGCTGGTCAAACAGATCCTGTCACGGGCCAACACCATTCCCAGCATTGTGAGTAAAATACTTTCCTAGCTTTTGGTAAACAGGTGGTTTTCCAGATCCTCATTACTATCTCTTGACAGCCTAAGAAATTTCTTTTTTAAAATTTCTTTTATTTTCAATTCAGGGAATAAAACAAGAATTTCCAGAACACAGTACAATTAAAAAAGATGATTGCACGTGAAACTGCAAGTCTAACGTGTACAAATTGCTGTTCCCTCCAAATACACAACAAAATTATCATGTGAATTTCTTTTTTTTCCTTTTTTTATTCCCTCCCCACCCCCAGAGATGATACCATCAGACACAAATTTGTGTGTGTATACACACACACACACCCCTACATCTACGTACATATTTATGTACACATATACACACTTATATACATATATACATATACATACACATACACACAAACACATGTATGTGTATATATATGTAAAATTATTCCATACATCTATTTTTCAATTCTTTCTCTGGATACAGATAATATCTCTCTTTATATGTCAGCCTAAGAAATTTCTAGCCAGAATGAAGAATTCATTAAAATGTCTATGGCTACATTTGCCACAAAAGGGCAAAACTAATCAAATAAAGCCTATCAGATTTCCTTTTTAAATCTTATTTTTAAATTTAAATGTAAAAATCCAATTTTTAATCATCACCTTTAGTTATTCAGTTTTGCCTACATTTTCCCCCCATACATATAATTATATTGACATCCCTCAAATCCCCTCTCTAAATTTTATGTCTATGCAGATTTGGGCAGGAACATGAGTGGCACTCAGTGCCCCCTCATAAGCAAAGTCAAAGTGACACCAGTAGCAAACCCCAGGCCTCCTCCTTCCCTCTATGAAGGGAGTTTATAATCCTATCACAGCTTCTCTGAAACTTTTACCAAGGGAAGAATCTGTCCTTCTTGGGTTTCTAGCTTCAGGGAGACAAACTCCCACTTGTAGCAAGAGAGGTGGCCTTTTTAGGGGGTTGAAAGGGAGTGTGGAGAGGAAAGGGAAGAAGGTAGTTTTAGAAGGATTGTGAAATGATCCTATTGTCCACAGCACTTGGCTGTTTTTGGTAAGCTCTCTGCCCCTTTGACCTGATTCCAGCTGTTGTATGCTAAAGAATTCCGCACGATGATGAGGAATGGTTTCAATATGTTGGCCAGCTTCCTATCATACTATCCACTTTTTGATGGTAAAGTTTTGGAAGGTAGTATCCTGTTCTGCATATACAGGTGGTACCCTGGTTTTGAGGACGTACATACATACATGTGTACATACATGTACACACATACATTAATACAGTTGCTTGCTGCCCTTTCTTGTACATCTCTGATATCTCTTTCCTTGTCGTGCAGGGAATTCCTGACGCCAATTTTATTTCAATGTTATTATTGTCCCACACCTTTAGTTCTACTAATACATTCACAACAGGCCTTGAAAATATCTATCGATGACACATCTTGTCCCTTTATGTTGTGATTGAAATTCACATACAGTGTTAGGTTGAATTTTTTTCTGACCCTAAAACTCCTTGTGATTACATTTTGGGGGGGGGGACTTATTTAAATAGAGTAGCTGTTCATTAGACTAGACTAGCTGGGGAGGTATCTGTCCTAAACAGCCACCTTAGATACATTTCAGCAAGATTCTTTCCTAGCTAGATATTGTAAAATTAAATTAAATGAGCAAATAAATAATTGGGTTATACTCCATGATTCTTAGTTTCCTCTAAAGAGAAGCTAATATATAAACCAGTGGCTGAAATGAAAGAAAGGAGAAGGATGGGGGAGAAAGGAGGAAGAGAAAGCAATTCACAATATAACATACTTGTTAATGTTTGCCACAGGGTTCCCCCTCCAACAAGAGAAGAAGTCCTTTGCTACAACCAATTATCGAAGGTGAAACAGCTTCCTTCTTCAAGGACATAAAGGTAAAGGCATAAAACTACTAATAGCTAGTCCTGGCAAGATCCTACCCCTCACATTAATGAAAACTATATTGATATTTGGTCTCCAGTATTACTTCTCTATAATGTCTCCAGAAAATCATTAACTTCATGAACATAGTTAACTGTGAACATTTTTTCTTTTTATCATAGATTAGCTTATTTCCTTTGCTTTGTTTCTGTTTTAAAAATAACACCTTGCCATAAAGAGCTCTTGGTATAACTTGATGTTTGATTGCATAATTAACACAAGCTTCTGGAATGAATTTCTTCTAAATCTCTCCAACTTGTACATAGTAACAGTTCATTTAGCAACATAGATCATACTTTTCTACCTGTGCTGGGATTTTTCTCCTGCTCTATATCTTCCTAGCTAGATTTCTAGAAAAAGCACTATTTTTTGCAATATTTTTCATATGTGAAGATGGTACTTCTGACCTACCCTCAGTACAACATGTGATTTGTATTTTTTATCTAGCTGCCATTATAGAGCTACAAGAAACTATCCGTGGCCAGTCTCCTCTTTACCCATTGGCAAGACTGAGTACAGGTATTCAGGCTAGGTCAGGGGTGAGGAACCTGCAGCCTCGAGACCACATGTGGCCCTCTAGGTCCTCAAGTCCAGTCCTTTGACCGAATCCAAACTTTACAGAACAAATCCCCTTCATAAAAGGATTTGTTTTGTAAAACTTGGACTCAGTCAAAAGGCCACACCCAAGGACCTAGAAGACCACATGTGGCCTCCAGGCCACAGGTTTCCCCTCCCCCTGGTCTAGATTAATCAAAGTTGTTTTTTTTTTCAGTTACTTATGACTGACCCATGAAGAGATCAGCTCCACTTACCTGGACTTTGATGATATCACATTCCAAAATGAAGCTCACATTTATCACTCTTGATCTTTGTTAGCAACTCTTGAAAAAGGCATGTTGCTGTCCAAGACACTAGTGAGGTTTCAGATGTTCTCATCTAACTTTTGCAAGGATAATCTGAAGCTGGATATAGTTGTAATTCCGATTAAGTTGTTTCTTGGCTAATTAATTCAAATACCATATTTTTTTTCCTGTGAATTTGGACACATGTATGAAAATTAGAGCATTATTCTGGTATTTGCATAGGGCAGAGTTGTTGCTACATAAAAAACTTGCTCTTGGTAACAACATTCAGAATTTGGTAGTACTTGTCCCATCACATGAACTATGGACATACTTCCAATTTGTCATTAGAAAGAAACCTTTAAAAATTCTTACCCTGTAGTTGAAATCATCTTTTTACCCTCTTCCAGTCAGTTTTATGTAATGGAATTCACTCCATTTCTAGACATTTCTAATTGTGTGTGTGTACACACATATTTATTTATATATTTCTCTTATATATGCTTCTCAATAACTCCATTGGCCCTAATTTTACCTTCCAGAGCACTACAAATCTTTCTTCCATAATAGCAGCCTTCAAATATTGGGAGAAAGCTAGTTTATTTGTCCCCAAGTGTTCTGTTGTTTGGGCCCAACAACTCTAGTTCCATTAACCATTCTTCATATGGTGCAGTTCATAATCATTTCATTATTTTAATTGCTGTCCTTTGAACATGTAATTTGTTTTAAAGCATGACATTTTTGATAAATGCAGAGTACAGTGAGTCTGTTGCCTCCCTTGATGTAGACATTATATTTATTTTAATGTTACCCTGGATCACATTAAATGTTTTATCAGCCAAGATTCATAGGTCCATAGGTTTGAGAAGCATGCTTTCTTCTAAATCAAGTGTCAGACTTATGGGCCCACTGTATCTGGAACCAGATTAAAATATAATTTGGAAATGTTTGACAAAATAAAAAAAATACAATATAACATAGATAATGTTAATTCGGTGGTTTTCTAAGTCAATTTGCAGCCAGCAGGGATCTGTTCCCATTTGAGTTGACACCCCGGATCTAAATTATTGGCAAAAATGTTGGATAAGACAGGATCTACCAAGAAAGAGACATATAAAGCAGTGTAGGGGGTGGTATAAATCTGTTAGTCATACAACCAACTGTGAATCCACCATAGTGGGTCTAGACCACATTTCTATCTACTTTTAAATACATATATATACTCTTTACATATGTACATGTATGCATATATGTACATATATGCATATATGTACATTTATTCAATACTTTAAAGTTTGGAAAGTGTTTTATATTCATTAACTTATTTGAATCTCACAATAACACTATAAATAGTATCTCTAAACTGAGCTTCAGCGAGGTTAAATGTTTTCCTGTGGTCACACAGCTACTCTCAGAAGTCAGGTCTTACTGACTCGAAAACTAGCACTTCATCACAGGAATACCTCGAGAGACATTGCCAGATGTCTTGATGAAAGGCAGATTTTCCTAGTCTATTAACAATATCAAAAAAGGCAAGTGAAATTAGCTGTTAAAAAGCCCAGACTGGCACCACTCTGTTGAGTACAGAATGATAAAAGTGGTCCTAAAGACATTTAACAATCAGTTCCTGAATTTTGTTTATAGTTTCCAGTACCTACCTTTTGAAAAATCAGGATGCTTCCTGTCTCCAGCATGCTGCTGATTTTTGTTTGGTTGGTAATCACGGTGCTTAGTCATCATGACAAGTTCTTTTAGTACTTTGGGAAGTAAACTTGTCCAAATCTGAAGACTTGACTTCATTTGTAAAGGCTAGGCAGTATTACTGTGTTGCCCTTTAAATGCATTCTTCAATCTGAAAAGGGTCGATAATTCTTGACAGAGAAGCTTTTACGAACTCTGTTTTCTCCTTCTTACCTGCTGATATTATGCAGTCTGCCTCATATGGTGAGAGGTCTGTCTCCTTTCACCTCGTCGTTCATCTTCCAGCTGTAAAAGGCCATTTTTGTTTTCCTTCCTTAGCAATTGTTTGCTAGAAGGAGCTTATTCTTCCCTTTCACTTTCTTGGCACTATTTCTATACCTGTCATCCTTGGCTGTGTGAAAGACCTTGCACGTTCCTTATAAATGTGAGCTCATTAGAGATTTACCCCTGGCGTTTTTGGATTTCTTCAAATGCTTCCCCTTTTTTCCTCAATGATTGTACCATCAGAGTTCCATGACCTCTCAAACCGTATCTTTCTTCTCTGTCCATGGGGATCATACCTATTTTTATTATAAACTCATTGAAATCTACTTATCTTAAAGTCTAAGATACATGTATGACTATGCCCAATGTTCTCCTTCTTGGCTATTATGAAATCTCAAAAAAAATATCACCACTCTCTGTCAATATTCCCAGCACTTCCACATAGCCAACTAGTTTTTATTTGTTCTTCAGAATAAAGTGCAATTAACAGCAAGGTGGCTCGGTAGATTAACACTGAGCCAGTCTCACCTGAGTTCAAATCTCACCTCAGACACTTATTAGCTATATGACCCTGAACAAGTCACCTAATTTCTGTCAGCCTCAATTTTCCTCATCTGTAACATGGTGATAATAATAGTACCTAACTCCCAGGGTTGTCACAAGGAAAGAATGAGATGAATTTATCAAGCATTTTGCAAACTTTAAAATACTATATAAATACTAGCTATCATCATCATCATCATCATCATCTGTCTCCTCCACCTTCTGAGAGATGACACTGTTACAAAAGCATATCATTTTGATTGCTTCTATTTTTTCATTTTTTAATCTTATTTTTACTTTTTTTTTTATTTTACACTGCCTTTATTTCTAAACATATTATTATTGCATCCCTTATCCAATAAATCATCCCAAGTAATTTTTAGGTATTTTTTTTTCAAAGAAAGAGATAAGAAAGCTTGGCAAAACTAATCAGTATATCAACTTTGTACATGCAAGATTCCATACTCATAGTCACCCACCTCTGCAAAGAGATGATTTTCTCAGTTTTTCCTCCCAGAAGTGAGTCACTCTAGTCCACTACCCACCAGTTTCTTTTTTGTTCTTTTCTTTTGCACTGTTGTCACTATACATCTTCTTCTGTTTTCGTTTCTACATCATTCAACGTCAGCATACGCAGTCTTTCTGACTTCTTGGAGTTTTTCATATTCAGCATTTCTTAGAGTTCAGCAATATCATATTATGAATTTGTTTAGCCGTTCCCCAGTTCAGGGTCATTGACTTTGCTTTGATTGACTTGAGTAGAATTGGACTTCTAAACAATGTCTTGGTAATTGAAATTTCCCGTGGTAGTATACGCATAGTAGGTACTCAGTATGTTTGTGATGATTAAGATTAAGAAAAGGGCTATTATATATCTCTCTAGGAGGAAGAGGATGGTTCAGAAGATGACAGCAACACAAAGCCAGACTTCACGATCCCCATAGAAACTGACTTCTGCTTTCTGGACCAACTTGAAGATAATGCCGAACATTTTGTCTCCCCTTTGGATGATAAGTTACCTCCAAAAGGCAGTCAGGATATGAGACTCTCCAACCTTCATGCTGCATCTATGTATGTCACACTTCTTAGAGCTTTCTATTTTTATGAATTCTACTTTTTTCAACCTTTTCATGAAGATAAATGTAAAGACCAAAAAGATATGACTTATTCAGGAAATATCTGCATGGAACACTGGACCTAGGTTCAAATATCTTTAATGATAATTGATTGTATGACTTCCCTGGGCCTCAGTTTTCTGAGGGAATTAGACTATATGGCATTGGGGTGGCCTTACGGCTCTCCATGTGTGATCCTCTGACTGGTGCAGAGTTAAGGGTGAGGTTTTGTTTTGTTTTGTTTTGTTTTTAACTATTGATTAGTTTGGAGTTTCCTGACATCTCTTACTGGCTCCTGCTTCAACAAGGAAAAGATGTTTATAAATGGCTCTACATGAATCTGCACTTCACAATTTGATACATCTCAAGTACAAATCCTCTCTATTTTGTAAAGCAAAATATGGCAAATGTCAACATGAGACTTCATAAGCCCTAAGGACACTTAAAATAGCAAAAGTCTGCCATGACATCTGCTCCTGCTGACCCCAAAAGTTTTATTTTCATAACTACTCCAAAACTGTCCCCGTTGGTTTTCATTTTTACTGCATTACTGTGTGGGGTTTTTTTGGTTCAATTTTGATTTTCTTTAATTTTTTAACCTCCTTAGACATGAGCTCTTAGAACAACTTCAAGAAGTAAAAGAAGAGAAGAAAAGAATTCGAAAAAAACTTCGTGACTTTGAGGATAATTTTTTCAGACAAAACTCAAGGTACTACATTTCCCCCCTCCCTTTCTTTCTCACCCATCTTATACTCATCTGGAGCTTCACTGTATTACTTTCCTTGAGTCTATCTTCCAAGACCCCCCATTCTCAGTAGCCTATCTTTTGCTGTTTCTCTAAATGATCTCCTGAGAAATTAGGGTCCAAGAAAGAAGTAAAATATCACATGCTTCTTTTTAGGTAGCAGAGTAACTAGATTTGAAATAATTTTTAGGAAACCGAGATTGGGAATGGGGGGGAGAAAGGTGAAGCACAGTGAAGAATAGAAAGTACCACCATAAAAATTGTATTTAATCGATTTAAAATAAATAATCAGTTTGTTTTAGAACACAAATGATCATGAGGTCATAGTGTCACAGACCTAGAGCTAGAAGTGACCTCAGGGGTCATCTGAACACCCACTCCTTTTACAGATGGGGAAACCAAAGCCCAGGGAGGTTAAATGATTTTCCCAAGGTCACCCAGATAGTAAGTATCAGATGGGATTTGAACCTCTGACTCCAGAGCCAAGCCTCTTTCCACTCTACTGCGTTGTCTCTGACTACCCACATCATAATGACACATGCATTTTTAGAGTCCACATATGAGGCCCAGGTCATGCAGCTTATAGTCTGAGTGAAGAACTTATCTACAATGAGTAGAAAGAGTACTTTGTTCTCTCTCGTGGACAGGAACTGTTCCACTTCAGCCTTGTGCAATTTCTATGACACATTTTAAAAGTAGATTTCATTTGGCATTCATATGTGCTTAAGGTCACATAATAAGTCAAAGGCAAAACTGAGTAAGGTATGTTGATCTTTTTTCTTTCTAGTTAAGTTTCAGCCATTAAAACAGATTACTCATTCACCAAGCCAAACATCATAATCACCCTAAATTCAGAGATTTATAAAACCCACCTGTTATAAGTAATACCAAGGAGACATTTGGGGAGACATTTTTAAAATATTCCCATAGAATGTCAGAGATAGATGAGACCTTGGAGATCATCCAGTCCAGCACCCTCATTTTTACAAATCATAGACCTGAGGTCTAAAGAAATTAAGTGTATAATATAAATGGAAATTATGATAATAAAAATGTATGTTTAATTAAAATCATTGAAATTGGTCTTAGAACAAGTATGTTGACTTTTGCTTTAATTTAAAAACCATATTATACATTTTAAAATATGTAATTTTAAAGTTCATATTCTATACCATATATTTTTAAATATACATTTTTTTAGAGTTCATACTCTGCGTATAGCTTAATGTTCAAAGGAAGAATTTATCTAAGTAAAATGTAAACCAAGTATCTAAGTACAAATGTAAATAAGGTGTTCTCTTTTTAAGCTAACCTTAATCACCCTGGAGACTTGGGTTAATGTCAAATGTTCCTGGTTTGCTTTAATTATCAGAAAGATATGTAAAATATAATACAGTCCCTCTGTAGTAAAGAATTTTATATGGAGAAGAAAGGAAAGAAACTAATATTATCTCCTCCTTGTATTTCCACCAGAAATGTCCAAAAGGAAGACCGCACTCCAATGGCTGAAGAGTACATTGAATACAAACATGTGAAGGCAAAAATAAGGCTTTTGGAAGTGCTCATCAGCAAGAGAGACATTGATTTAAAGATCATGTAAAAAAGAAAAAAAAAACATCCCTTCAGAAAAGACCCAGTTGGATTGAGTTATTGAAGGATCCTTCACAAGGCAGTCAGCAGCTCTCTAGGAAACTAAGAAATCCAGCGGTGGGGAGTACAAAGGACAGCTCCGGTCATACAGGCTATTTGGTCCGTGCTCCAGTCATTCACTTACGTACTGTCTACTGAGAAAGAAACTTTTGTTTAGGAATGTTGTTGTATCCGAGTCGAGTCAACATTTATGCACATATACATACATTTCACTGTGGTGCAGACTTTACTAATATTAGCTATTCCATCATTAAGTTTAGATACACTAACCCTACACATGACCCACAGTTATTCAACGTTCCGAGAAACACAAAGAACTGTTCCATTTCAGTGCGATAAAAATAAGCTCAGGACTTTGTTCACTTACAGTCTGCATGCTGTGGAGTCTTATGTTCTCTTTGGACCCAGTTCAGTTAAGTGTTTCTGGTGAATTAGCCCGGTATTCTGCCTTGGCTTTCATTGTGACATTTTAAATAGCACTATGCCATCCACCATCTTTGTTTGTGGCCTGGCTTTTACTTCAGCTCAGGTAGATGGCAGCTCAGACCAGAATGACAAATACTCTCTTGATTCATATTTTTCTTTCACATTTCTTCAACTGAGCAATAGATGTCATACCTTGGCTATGACTGGGCAGCATCCAGCAACCCAGATAGGATGACGGGAAGACAGCAGAGGCAGTGACATTAGTTGTACTGGCTTCAAGTAACTGGAGTGTTACCTGAAAAGTGATTTCTCTTTCTGTGATAGGTTAAAAAACATTAAAAGTCCTCATTTAACACTGACTCAGGCCACCCACATGCCTATAGCAACTACAGTTTATGTCTGCTATTTTCTTTTGATTAAAAAATAAGATAGACAAACATGCTGGATTCTTATTTTCAGTGACTGGGTATGGGACAAGAGGTAGGTCTCTGTTCTTGTTTTCCTGAGTTAAAGGCAAAAGTGGGCTTATAACAGGAAACTAGGAACTGAAGAATAAGTTATTTCTTCAAAGGTGATCTCCAAGGCAGGATATTATTCACATCATTTTCAGTAAAAATATGTAAGCAGAAAACAATTTATTGCTGATTCATTTACATTCATTTTCATTGCTGGTTATTTATTGGAAAATGTTCAGTAAAGCCATCTACACTGGCTGGCTTGTTAGGACCAGGCAATTAGACTTCAAATCAGCCATTTCAAAAGTTGACATTTTAAGTGTGACAGTTCACCCTGTGATTTATCAGCTTTTCTTCTTATCCTGCATATCAACAAAGATCACTTTATGGTTCATACTCTTTCCAAATCTAGCAAGTGTGCTTTGGAAGAACTAGAGTAGATTTCTGAATGCATGGACTGATTTCTTAAGGTTTTTTCTTCTGAAGAGGGCACCTGATGGATAAACACGCCTGTCTCTTTTGGAGGGCCAACCTTTGAATTGACACAACAGTTCTTAAAGCTAATTGATCCAAAGTGTCAGAGGTGGATTTCTGATGTTAACTTTGCCAAACCACTTTCAGTCAATGGCATTATAACCTCAAAGTGGCTTTTCTCCATTTCTGTCAATTAGTTGAAGAATTGCTAAAAGATGGAGAGGTGTGTCAGGGGAGAAAATGATCCCTTTTTTAAAAAATGAATGTAAGCATGAGCTCTGTGCTAATAATTTCCCCATTTTAACTCACTATACAATGACAGTGCATAGCCAAAAGGTTAATTGTGAATTTCTAAGTTAAAAAATGAGACTAGACATAATGATTCTGGATGCTTTGATTCACTGTTTATATGACAGATTGTTATAACTCCAAAGAGTTACAGCTTAAGAGATAGAATGTATTTTAATGATAGTTTCTATTTTTGAAATTGAATGTGATTAATAATGAATTCTACATAATCAGAAATTGTATTTTTAAAGAAAAAAATTGCCTCTAAAACACCTTAAATATGAGGGAATATTGATTAGCGTATATTACTATTTAACTTATTATACCTGAGAATATCTTTGAAGAAAACCTATAGAAAAAAAAACCTTATATAACTAAATTATAAAACTCAAAACACTAAATGGTGAGAAAACTAATGTTACTGGCATATCTAAATTAAAAACATTATAAATTAACAAATTTTCATTTTGTTATTAAGTAGGCCAAAAAACTTAGCAAAATAAATCCTTGTTTTCAGTTCTAATTTCCACTTTAATTTGTACTCATTCAAATCCTTAAGCTTATAGAGCCCAACTTTTAAAAATCGTTTTTAAAATAGCTCAAAACTTATTTGTAGACATATTACATGCTGTACTGGTGTGTAAATAAAATAGTTATGAGGCAAACTTGTTTCTATTGCAACACAGTTTGCAAAGAGTTGTATCATGACACAAAAGTTATTTTATTTGAGTTTGCATGGATGAGAGCAATGTGGGGTGAGTTTTTTCTTTTGCTCTGTTAGAAATGTGCATGTTTGTTACCAAATGCCAACAATATAAAAATTTTCAAGGTGAATAATAATTAAAAGAAAAAACAAAATAAAAGTTATGATTGATTATGAGAATTAGGATGGCAAAGGCTTATAATTTTCACAAGAAGCAAATATATGCAAGATTTTAGTAAGGGCTGTTTCAAAATACATCAAGAAATAAGAAAAAAAATTCTTCTGTAAGGGGAAAGGCTTCCATCTTTGTACACATTTATTAGCTTCAAGTTCAAAGAATGTTTGCACAGAACACCAACTCAGGCCAAACTTGAAAAACAAAATGAAAAGATTTGTTTGTTTGCCTTTGATGAAATACCGTGTTGTGAACAGCTTGTGTGAGACTAGTTTACTTCTGGATACTTGCTTTAATTGACAAGAGGAAAAGGCCATTATAGTTCCTGTATTTGAGAGACATGGCCTGATCTGTAATCTCCATTTAAAAATGGACGTGATGGATGGGGTGTAGAAAACTGTCCAGACAACAAGTATGTGTACACTTAAGAGGAGGGCCTGTGTATGGCTAGTACAAATTGGGCATTTTGATGGTATCTCAACATTTTATGTGGAGTGCAATATTTGGACCTCTGAGGGATTCAAAGTTTTCTAATGAGGATGAACATGCTATGCTTTCTATGTGCCTTGCTAAATTGTATTCCAAAAGGAAAATTGAAATTCGTGTCTCAGGGGATTTCTGTATGATTGCATATCCAATGCCTATTTTATAAATAAAAGTATCCATAGATTACTGCAAATATATAAGAATTGAGGAAAGAATGAGAATGTTGTCATCATTGCTAAGTTTGGGATACAGTGCAATTAGATGGAATGCCTTTAATATTGAAGATGCCATTTTTCTTACATAAAAATCATTTATTGTATTGACTTGATGACTTAGAAGCTAAGCTAGGTTTAGGCTATTTAATATAACATCAACTTGATTTAACTATTTCGGAACTATTTCCAAAAGTACCTCAGAATGTTTATTTTAGTGAAATGTCAATCTGATAAAATCTGTTTTACAGTCAAAATCATATTTTTTCGATGACGAAACTTGTTTCTATTGCAACACAGTTTGCAAAGAGTTATACACCAATTATATACAACATCTTGATTTTGTCATTTGGCCTAAAGAAGAGTATTTTCTAGATGGGAAGGAAGGAAGGAATGAAGGAAGAAAGAAAGAGAGAAAGAAAAGAAATGAAGAAACCAGGCTTCCTAATACCACAATGTCCAGCCATCAAGCTCAGAGGAAAAGGGATAAACAGACAAATAACACTATGTTGTGAAATAGTTTTATATAAAGCCTTGAGTGTGTTGGAGCATCCTTCCCCTGGTTTGTTTTTTAAAGTCCTATTATTTTCTCTAGACCTCAAACTACATGTTTTTAAGAACTAAGATTTGGGAAAAAAGTTTGCTAAAAGAGAGAACTTTATTATTCTCTGCAAACCCAAGTTTCTTCTAATGGTAGCTTTTAAAGGAACTGGTAAAATGTAATAAAAGCCATACAACATGTGTGGCTCAGGATCTATGATCCTGAGCTTTAAACTCTGTCAGGCTTCCTCACTTCCAGAGTGCTCATTCAGCCTCTCTGGTGATCTCCCTGTAGTCAGAAAACATGCTTTATGAGGATGGTCTATGGGAACTGATAGAGATCAAGCTAATCTATTTATATAAGCATGAGTGTAAAATACAAATATATATATATATATATACTTATGTGTATGTGTGTATATATGTATATATACATTTATATGTCGATTTTCTTGTATGGAGATGCTTGTGGTATATATAGATATTCCTGTTTCTCCCCAGAATTCAGAGGCCAATTACTCTTAGGTGCACAGATTGGTAAAATTAGTTTGGCAGACTTTATTTTCTATCTGAAAACAAATTGTGTGATCATGCAAATAATGACCCAAACAAAGGATAAAATTTGAGGAAATATGGGCCCAGAACTGTTTATAGACATGTAATATTTAAAATTGCCCTGTGTACTTTTTAAATGTGAACTGAATGAAAGATGTGTACATTTTTGTACATGATTGTATTTTGTACAAAATTAAAGAATATTTTTACCTCTGTGAGCATCTGGAAATTGGATGGTATCAAGGACATTTGAGGAAGTGATGTTATTTCCTCAAACCTAGGAGCCACAAATTGTGGCTTAGACCTGAGGTCTCTGTAAATGTTTGCAGATTCCTTTGAATAGAATGTAAACTCTTTGAAAGCAAGGACTATTTTTTATGTCGTATCTATATTCCCAGGGACTCAGAAAGTGCCTCACACAGAGCAGGTACTAAATGCTGCTGCTTACTGTGATAGCTCTCTGAAGAGTCTAATGAAAATTGACTTTCTTATACTTGGTTTTTAGTGATACATAGAGGAGCAGAATTACTAGAGGACAATGCTTGTATTCCAGGTTTCCCTTCCCTGTGCACTGCTCCCCCTCCCCCTTTTAGGAGCAGATAACAAGAGGGGGGAAAATAGGACTATTACTCTCCAAATTTTCAGAAGTTGGGCTGCGTGATGGGGGAAAACATTTTAATTATGCAAGAGGGAAATTTCCTTCCTTTAACTCATGCTCTTGCTAATGCCGTGGTTCTAGTGAATCTGAGCCACCCCAAATATTACTAGTTCCAGGACAAAATGGTCAAAATGATTCTTCTCTCATTTCCTCCCTCCCTCTCTCTCTCTCTCTCTCTCTCTCTCTCTCTCTCTCTCTCTCTCTCCCCCCCCCCCCCCCGCTCTCTCCCTCTCCCCACCCCTCTCTTTCATTTGAGAATAGAGAGCAATAGAGAGCTTTTGGAAAATCTCTATTCTATGCAGGCCCACATAGTGAATTTGTAGAATTGTCCTCCATGCATGTTGTCTCATTGTCATTATCTTTAACAAAATAATTGTTTCTATGATTTGTTCTTTGACCTACTCATTCTTTAGGATTAGATTATTTAATATCCAGTTAATTTTTAATCTATGATTCAAAGGTCCTTTACTGAATATAATTTTATTGCATCATGGTCTGAAAAGTATACAATTATGCATTTGTTTCTAAGGTTTTTATGCCCTGAGACATGATCTTTTTGTGAAGGTGCCATGTATAGCTAAGAAAAGGTATACTTTTATTTCTGTGATCTATTATATCTAACTTTTCTAAAATACTGTTCATCTCTTTTAATCCTTTCTTATTTTATAGTTAGATTTATCTAGGTCTGGTTGGAGTAATTGAGGTCTCCCACTAGTGTAGCTTTACTTGCTATTACCTCTTGTAATTCATTTAACTTTTCCTTTAAGAATTTGGATACTATGTTATTTGGTGCATATATGTTCAGTATTGATATTCATTGCCTATGGTAACTTTTACCAAAATGTAGTTTCCCTAATTATCTATTTTAATTAGATCCATTTTTGCTTCTGTCTAAAATCATGATTGCTACCCATCCCTTTTTTACTTCAGTTGAAGCATACTAGATTCTTCTCAAGACTCTTATTGTAATTCTTTGTGTTCCTGTTTCAAATGTGTTTCTCGTAGAGAATGTATTGCTGGATATTGATTTCTAATCCATTCTGCTCTCTTCTTCCATTGTATGGGTGAGTTCATCCCATTCACATGCACAGTTATGATTACGATTTCACTCCATCTTATTCTCTCACCCCCAGAAAGCATTCTAACATTTAGGGACTGACATCAGACTGCATAACAGAAAGAAAAGTTTGCAGTCCCATAAAGTGGGGCACTAACCTTGTGCAATATTTATAAGCAGGTGACATTTGGGAGTTCTGTCATTCACTACCCAATTTTTGGTCAGAGATCCGGGGCAGACTGAGGAGGGAGCCTGCACCTAGGGGTGGTATTCCACAGGGAGGAGTGGTCATGGGCCCTAGGCAGTTTACTGAGCAAGAGGCAAGTTTAGAAGCAAGCAACAGCTGTGTGTCTCTGACTACAGGAATGAAGCAGGGTCTCAGTTCCAGTCTCTAGACCAGTTCTGAGGTTTGCAGCAGAATAACTGAGACAGGGAACTCAGACAAAAGGGGAGTCTACAGTTCTGTTGCTCTGAATCTGCAGACCTTTCCAGTTGGCTGAGAGGGGCTCAGTCTAGCGTTAATCTACTATAACTTCAGACCAGAGGGCAATCCAACAGGAGTACAGACCCAAATCCAGGTCAGAAAATTATAGGTCTTAGACCAGGAGTCAACAATGAGACTTTTTCCTGGATCATACCACAGAAAGGGTACTGAAGGCTTGTAGGTTCTCAGCCTGAGCTGTCTCTGAAATCCTGGGAATAATACAATACTCAATATCCCCAAGAAAGCAGCTGAAGTACGACAACCTCAGTGAAAAAAGACAAAAAACTCAGGCTACAACTAGTCTCCAGACATGAGCAGAGTCCAAAGTCAGGAAGTATAAAACCAAAGGGAAAGAAGGAAGGAAGAAAAAGAGAAAAATAATCCCTTCATAAAGAGATATTATGGTACCAGAGACACTCAAGACTCAAACTCAGAAGAAAATGATTCCAAAACATCTACAAGAAAAGCTTCAAAGATAAACATAAGGAAGGGTGGAGTCAAGATGGCAAAGGACATGATGCAACCCAGCTGAACTCCCACAACATTCCCCTCCAAACAACTTTAAAATAAATGCTCAAATCAAATTCTGGAGTGGCAGAGCCAACCAAAGGTCAGCATGAGATTTTTCCAGCCTAAGACAACTTAAGACACTGGCAAGAGAGGTCTGTGACACGGGTGTCACAGAGCACAAGCATGTGACAGCAGCAGCAACAACAGCAGTTTGGGAGCTCTCAACCTAGAGATGGTAAGGGGATCAGAACACTGGTCAGAAAGAGATTAGAGGCAACTCTTTGCTGCCACTGGGTGTAGAGCTGGCAGTGATTTGTAACTCTATTGCCCAGTTCTGGGTAGCGGTTCCAGGGCAGAGAGTAGCACTTGTGATCAGTTGGAAGGGAGCAGGTGTCCAAGTTGCAGTTCCAAGGCAAGAAGGAGCAGTAACACCTGTGGGTACAAGAAAGCACAGACCCTGGTCACAGCCCCAGGGCTAAGAGGAGCACTAGCATTTGTGACTGTTGGGGAACAGGGGCCCTTTCTGGATAAAGACCAGAGCACAGAGTAAGAAAGCACTGACCACACTTCTTCCATCATACAACCTTGGAAGCACCAAAAACTTGTAGATCTTCAGAACTAGCTCTGGTAACAACAGCATGAAAGCCTGCAGCTTGGGACAGTGCCTTCCCACCCCGAGGTGGGCAGAGCCCAACTTTAACATAAAATTCAGAGTCAAGAAATAGGGTGGAAAAATAAGTAAACAGGAAAAAAAAGAACTTAACCATTAAAAAACTACTGGGAAGGGAAGACCAAGACAAATTCAGAGAAGACAACAATATGAAAACTACTACAAGCAAAGCCTCAAAGAAAAATATTAATTGGACCCAAGTCCAACAAGAGTTCCTGGAAGAATTAAAGAAAGAAATAAAAGTGGTAGAGAAAAAATTGGAAAAGAAATGAGAGGGATGCAAGGAAATTATGAAAAGAGAATTAATAGCTTGGTAAAAGAGAGACACAAAAAAATTCTGACAAAAATAACACCTTAAAAAACAGAATTGATCCAAAGGTAAAAGAGACACAAAAATTCACCGAAGAAAGGAACTCCTTAAAAAGCAGAATAGTCCAAATATAAAAGGAGGTACAAAAGTTCACAGAAGAAAATAATTTCTTAAAAATTAGAATTGGGCAAGTGAAAGCTAATGATTCCATGACTCATCAATAAACAAAGTCAAATGCATGTTTAAAAATAGAAAATATCTCATTGGACAAAAACAACTTACCAGGAAAATAAATTGAGGAGAGAAGAGATCATTTAAGAATAATTAGACTACCTGAAAGTCATGATCAAAAAAAAGAGCCTAGACATCATTTTTCAAGAAATTATCAAAGGAAACTGCTCCAATATCTTAGAACCATATGGTAAAAATAAAAATTGAAAGAATCTACTGATCACCTCCTGAAAGATGAAAACTCCCAGGAATATTTTAGCCAAATTCCAGAGCTCCCAGATCAAGAAGAAACTAAGAGAGAAATAATTCATATATCATCGAGCCATAGTTAGTTTAACACAAAATAAAGCAACTTGGATCAGAGGGCTTGGAATATGATATTCTGGGACAGGGGGAAGCAAAGAAGGTAGCATTAGAATCAAGAATCATCTATCCAGCAAAACTGAGTATAATCCTTCGGGGAGGGGGAAGGAGGAGATGGCTATTTAATGAAATAGAGAAAGGTCAAGCATTCTTGAAGAAAAGACCAGAGCTGAATAGAAAATTTGACATTCCAATACAAGACCCAAAAGAAACAAAAAAACGTAAACATGAAAGAGTAAATGTAAGAGACTCAATAAAGTTAAACTGATTACATTCCTATATGGGAAGACAATACTTGTAACTTCTAAGAACATTATCATTATTAGGTCAGTTAAGAGGAATCTACACAGATAGAGGACATGAGTGTGAGTCAATTATTTTGGAATTTTCTCCAAAAAAATAAAAGAGAAAGACAGATGCACTGGGAGAAGGGGGAATGGAACGATAGGATAATTAATTTTTTCTCATATAAAAGAGGCATGTAAGAAAGAGCTTTCATAATGGAGGGGAAGGGGGGCAATGCTTGAACCTCACTCTCATCAGAATTGACTCAAAGAAGGAAGAATATTATTATAACACACACAGCTGGGTATAGAAATCTATTCGACTCAATAGGAAAATAGGATGGGAAGAGGATAAGAGAAATGGGTGGAATGGGCAAATGATGAAAAGGAAGGCTGGTTAAGGGAGGCAGTTGTCAGAAGCAAAACAGATTTTTGAGGAGGGACAAGATAAAAAGTGAGAAAAGAATAACAATTTTTAAATAGGATGGAGGGAAATATACAGTTAGTCATCATAACTGTGCATGTGAGTGGGATGTGCTCACATAAAATAGCGGATAGCAGAATGAATTAGTTTCTAATTCTAGTTTCTAGAATTCAACAACATGTTGTTTACAAGAGTCATACTTGGAATAGAAACACACAGGGTTAAAATAAAAATTTGGAGCCAAATCTATTATACTTCAGCTGAAATAAAAAAAAAGCAAAAGGAAAATAGATCTAATTGAAAGCTAACCAGGTAAACTACATTTTGTTAAATGATACCACAGACAATGAAGTAATATTAAAAAAATAACAGCAATTTTCTTTGATAAAGGCCTCATTTCTCAAATATATAGGGAACTGAGTCAAATTTATAAAAATAAGAGCTATTTCCCAATTGATAATTGGTCAAAGGCTATGAACAGAAAGCTTTCAGACCATATCAAAGCTATTTATAGTGATATGAAAAAATGCTCTAAATCATTATTGGTTAGAGAAAAGCACATTAAAACAACTCCAAGGTACTACCTCACACCCATCAGAAATGACAAATGCTGGAGTGGATGAGGTAAAATAGGTACTTTCATAAACTGTTGGTGGTGTTATGAACTAGTCCACTCATTCTGGAGAACAATTTGGAACTATGCCCAAAGGGCATCCCTCTGATCCAACTATTTTGATCCACTATTAAGCCTATACCCCAAAGAGGTCAAAGAAAACTATTTATAGCAGCTCTTTTTTGTGGTGGCAAAGAATTGAAAATTGGGGGAATACTCATCATTTGAGGAATGATGAACAAGTTGAGACATATGTTTGGGATGAAGTACTATTGTGCTATAAAAATTACAAGGGGGGGTTGTTTCAGAAAAATATGGGAATACCTATATGAACTGACACAAAGTGAAGTGAGACAAACCAGAATATCACTGTGCATAATAACAGCAATGTCTTAATGGTGATCAACTGTGAAAGACTTGACTACTCTGATCAGTACAATGATCCAAGATAATTCCAAGGACTCGTGATGAAAAACTGCTATCCACCTCCAGAGAGAGTTCACCAGGTGGTGAACTCTGAGTGCAAATTGAAGTATAATTTTCTCACTTTTTGCGACATAGCTAAGATGGAAATGTGCTTTGCATAATTTCACATGTATAAGTGATATCATTTTGCTTGCCTTCTCAGTGGATAAGGGAGGAATGGGAGAAAATGAGAGAATTTGGAAGTCAAAATTTAAAAGGAAAAGAAGGTTTAAATTAAATAATAAATTAGTTTTTTTTTTAAAGAGAAAGAAGGGAGGGAGGAAGGAAGAAAGAAAGAAAGGAAGGAATGAAGGAAGGAAGGAAGGAAGAAGGAAAGAAAGAAAAAGAAAAGAGGGAGAGAGGGTGTATTAGGAGGGCAGAGTTTATAATCTCAAAGAGGATCATATATATGTCTGAAAGGTTCGGAACCGCCGGATATAAGAAACTCTCAAAATAGGAGCCAGAAGAATCAAAGCATATATTTAGGCTCCACAGTAACCAACCCATGAACCAGCATCCCCATTTTGACATATTGATCAAAAGCTTCCAGGCCCAATAAGTACACCTTACAAGAGTAACCAGGAGGCCACAGAGAAGCATGATAGTGTACAGCAAAATCATATACATGCTTCCCCTCTATGGTAAAAAGATTACCCACTGGCCCCAAGTCCTTGTTCACTTTCCTCCCGTAAGTCAGCTCTGCTACAGGCAGCTCCTGCTTCAGCTTCGGCTGTGGCTGTGGCTGTAGCTGTAGCAGCCTCTGGCTCCGACAGAAGCTGTTTTTAACCATCCGGCTTCTGCGGGGGTATAAGGTACGCCGGGGAAAGCACAGGTTCTTTCAATCTGCTTAAGCAAGGTGAAGGGGTTGACCGAAAAGCACAGGTTCTTTCCATCAGCTTAAGCAAGGGAAGCAAGGTGAGGGGGCCGACAAGCTTACTCCAGTCCAACATACAAACAGCATTCAGTTCAGGGGAAAAAGCCAAACTAGTCAAGGGCCCTTGTTGACTAAGTGCTAAGGAGCCCATTTTTGGTTGCCAACACAGAGGGAAAGAGAGAGAAAGAGAGAGAGAGAGAGAGAGAGAGAGAGAGAGAGAGAGAGAGAGAGAGAGAGAGAGAGAGAGAGAAAATAGCTTGTGCACATATCCAACCAGAATCCTAGATGAGATGAAGCAAGAACCTGTAGACAAAGTGTCAACATATTCTGTTCGTGATGCCTTGTTACCTCCGCCAGATTTCTGCCTTCACCTCTTTCTCTTTGAGTATATTTAGAAAGAATTCTCTTACTGGTCTCTCTGCTGCCTCTCTGTTGCTGCTGCTGTCTTTAGCAACTGCACTTACTCATTCCTGCATGTCTCTTGTTTAGGGTGTTCCAAAAGCAAATAATCTCTTCAGTTCTGATCATTCCTCTAAAAATGTTTCAAACACCTCCTTTAGATTCCATGACTAAGCTCAAATTGCAAAACAGGTCATCCTGGATTGTAGACTGAGCTCCATTGCTCTTCAGAACACATTACTCTATTCTCTCCTGCATTTTCTGGTGGGTGCGGAATAGTCTTGACTTATTTGAATTTCCTTTCCTTTGTATTTGAATTTCTTCTGATCCCTTACAGAATTCGTTTATGAATTTTTTTCAGAATCATTAAATTTAACCATCATGCATCTCAGTTTGCAGCCTTGTTTGTTTTCCTGGAGATCTGTGTATTCTTTCAACTGTATTTCATTTTCTATGTTCAGAAGTTCTAAGCAGTTCTCCTGAATTCCTTCCTGAATTATTGTATTAAGGATTATTTTTGTCCTATTCTTCTGGGAGACCCATGATCCTTGGGTTTCATCTATGCATTCTGTCTTTGAGATCAATAGGTTTTGCTTGCATAGTGAGCATTTCTTTAAAGTTGCTGTTTTTTGCTTCTTTTCTTTCTAAATTGTCCACTTCTGTGTATTTGCATTCAAAATTTATTGTTCTCTCTTTTGTTTCTTTGGTGAGATTTGCCATTGCAAATGCCAGTTTTTTCTATTCTTCTCATTATTTTAGCTCCACAGGCAATAAATTCTGTTTTCATAATTTTCATTTCTCTTTTGAACCACTCACATTCCATAAGGTCCTCTGTCTCAGCGAATGCTGGATCATTTTCCTTTATTTTGCAGTATTTACTCGTAGATATAGATGCTTGAATTCATTTACTAGATGTGGAGACCAAATTTCCTTTTTTTTGTTGATGTTTCCCTGTTGGTTTATCTGCTTGTGTTCAAGGTCTTTGAGTTTTTCTTCTTCTTGACGCCTCTGTTAATTTCAGTGATTTTTCCCTGTCATTTTCCCCTATTCACTCTCTGACTCCCTCCCCTCTGAGTGTGGTTTCCTTTGGGGCTGGATCTCCAAGTGTTTGAGCCTCCCCCCACACTGGGCAATTCAAAGTTAATCAACCTAGGTCTTTGCCCCAACTGACTTTTAAGTAATCAAACATGGCCACAGCTCAATGCTATACTCTTTCCCTCAGGTTCAGTGGAGTGCTGCATAGCCCCTACAATACCATATTTCATCCTGACATCCTGTCCCACTCCCTTATTTCTCTGGTCTTGCACTAGTAGACTGCTGCACTAATGCTACAGGGTTGTCCACCCTGGCATTGGTTGTTCAGAGAATTGCAGTACTGGAGCTATGGGGCTGTAGCCTCCAGGAGGCTTTTGCTCTTGACTAACTTCAATAGCACTGACTGTCATAGCAATATTGTTAACCCCTTAATGTTGCTTTTCCTAGTAAAGCAGATCAAAAGAACCTGTGTTAGCAGCATTCTTGTTGGTGGGCTTGTGTTGGTTTTTCACCCCCACAATAGCTGCTAGCTGAATTATTGCAACAGGCTCAGAGACTCCTGAGGGCAAAGAGAAAGGGACTATGTGCATGAGCAGCTTTCCCCACCTTCTTGGGGACCCAAACCCGTTCTCTCTGTGTGGTCCAGTCTGTAGGTTCAACTCTGGTCTCTCTCTATTCCATATTTGATTATTTCCTTTTAAAGGTCAAATCCAAGGGGGAGGCTCAGCTCTATTCCAGCTATGATTCAATTAGTCATCCTCAGTGTGGTGTCAATAGGCTAGTAATCATCCATGACAAGGCAACTTGTACAGACCCTATCAAGATGGCATCATCAGAGTCCCAAACGTGTTAGTGTAGACATTTATATAGGTAGTATAAGAGGTGGATTTGATGTAGGTCATAATTCCAAATTTAAAAATTCATAAAACAGAATTTCCTATTAAAACACACTCAGACCTTTATCCCCAACAAAACAAGTGGTCAAATTAAAACTAACATTCCTCACCACTGACCCTCTGCCCACCAAAAAGGCCTTCTTTTAAGGTTTCAAGTGGGCAAGGTTGAAATTTGTGCAGTAAAACTCTAGAGCAACCTTCTAGATCCTGCCACCTTAGTGGGTATGAAAAGGTACTTTTTGAATCAAGTAGTGTCTAGAGCCTCCTTCTTAAGAGTAAGGACGATGGGTTCAAGTCTCTGACATATGCTGGTTCTATGATCCTGGCCATGGTCAGGATCAATGCTCTAGGAACCTCTCAAAGACTAAGAGAAAACAATGACCAGAGTTGGTAGAGGACATTTTCTCTCTTGATAGATCCCTATAACAAAATCACACATCCAGGCTCTGACCTTATCTTTAAAGGAACATCTCTTAAGATGTCCATAAGCTTCCTGACTCTTATAGGTCAACTGAAAGTATCTACTTATTCTTTCTGATTATGGGCAATGTGGAAACCTCTGAGATAGTAGACGATGAAGTTTATTCCTTTCTCCCATTGCAGGCTTGTTTCTGGGCATTCTTGATTCCTTAGAATCACCTAACACCTAATAGGCTTGCGACAAAGGACAAACTTACTTTGAATGCATCTGCTATCCATAGCTGTGACCAAGGTCTGAAAAGTAATATTGGGAGCAGCATTGCTTCCTGCTTCCTATGCATAGTCAATTTGGCATTGATCATGAACCTCAAGATTTTAGCACCCCTGGAAACATTATAGGTGATTGATCTCACTCACCTCTACGATCAAATATCAGCTTTGTTTTACATTTAAAACCTTTCACATTCTGGATCCAACCTACACCATTCAAAGGAAGTGTCTTAATTTTGAATTTTGATGTTGTTGAGTCATTTCAGTCATGTTTGACACTCTGTGACCCCATTTGGGGTTTTCTTGGCAAACCTACTGCACCAGTTTGCCATTTCCTTCTCCCACTCATTTCACAGATGAGGAAACTGAGGCACACAGGGTTAAGTGATTCTCCCTAATAAGTATATGAGGTCAGATTTGAACTTAGGAAGATGAGTCTTCCTGACTCCACATCCAACACTCTATGCACTATAACCACCCCAATGTATTCTAATGTTAATGTTTCCTTTTACCTTCTTCGAATCCTATTAACTTTCTAAATGGAAAGGGATGGAGGAGGTTGTGAGAGAGGAAGGAATGAAGAATTTAGATCAAACATTTCTGTTTCAACTATGAGCCAGGGCCAAGAGAAAAAGTCGGAGTCCAAATTACTTAGCAAGCATCTGCCAAATGCTACTTACTCAAAAGTGTATCACTGTAGCTTATTAGTACGATGCTTTCAAATGTTTTCTATTCAGAACTTGCCAAACTGGTTAGGCATATAAAAAAAGGCAAAGGCTTCTTTGCCTGCTGAAATGTGTTTTATTGATATATTTTGGTTTTATATCAGATTAATTTCTCTCTCTCCTTTATGTCTTTCCAAATGAGCCATTCCTTTTACCAAAGAGAGAAAAAAACAACAGGGCAGAAAATCCAGTATATCTGACAATACATGCAATGAATGATCCACACCCACAGAGCTCCATATCTGTGCAGAGGGGATGTTTTTCACCTCTTCTATGGCTATCAAATAATTCAATCAGCTTCACACAGCAGGACCTATTCACACTTCGTGGCAGATCTACAGGGATCCCAGGGCTCACCATATGTGAAGAGTGGAGATCCTCCTCCATCTAACCTTCAAAACAACTTCCTTTTTTCCCTGGGACCCCAAGCCTCCCCCATATGACTATTTTCCATATTTAAATGTTTCCTTTAGTTTCATGGATAAGTGGAAGAAACAGACAAGCAATTCATCTGCCATCTTGGGAAGAGGCTCTAGCCCAGTTTGGAGGATGAGTAGCATCCTAATAATTAGATTCTTCTACCACCAGGGTCTTGGAATTGAAATTGTGCGTGTGTTTGTGCTGGTGATGCTCTATGCCATGCGAACAGGTGTACTGAGTGACTGCCACAAATGTTCTTTGCCTTGCTTCCTTGCTCTGCTCTTCCAGGAAGAAATCGGGCAGCCAAGTGATTTACCCAGCATTTTGTCAGCTGAGAGGAAAGACCTTTTTTGATTGGCTGCTGTTGGAGTTCCAGTTACTCCAAAGCAGTCTATACACTGCCCCTCCCCACCCCACTTCCCAATTCAATGTCAGTCCATAAAACTGGAATATACTCAAAACTTTACCAAAATATAAAGGCCCAATCAATCAACAAGTATTTTTTCAGCACCTCCTATGTGCCAGGGACTGTGCTATGCCCTGGGATACAAATACAAAGAATGAAACCATCCCTACTTTCAATTAGCTCACTAAACCCCCAGGCCATAGGCTGTTTTCCTCCCTCAATAACAACCTCCCTCAAACTCACAGGATTCAACAACTCACTGTTAATAGTCATATGATTTATTAATAATATCAGAATCAGAAAAAAAGGTGAACAGTAATTAAAATGGTGTTTTAAAATATTTTTCCATAGCCAGGGTTGAATTTTTCCTTTCTTTCCTACCCTTCCTCCAGTTGATATGAGGAAAACTGAAGAAAAGGAGATTGAAATTTAAATCATTTGGGGGAACTTTTCTAACATAACACTGAGTAAGCAGAGAGAAAAGGAAGCTGCTCTGGACTATGCTTAACTCTCGCCACAGGTAGTATAGTTTATTAACCCTTGACCTCCCTGCAGGAGGAGTCCACAACCACTATGAAGCAGCTCGTCTTGCTCCTGGCCCCCTCAGCCAAGAACGCTTGTCTTTGCATTCCCCTGTTGTGGCCGCTGACTCCTTCAAACCCAAGAGGAACTTCCAGAGACAAGGCTAGCTTCTTCTTATTATTACTCTCTCTTATAGACTGTGAGAAACATCTCACAGCAGTCCCGCCAAGGCCAAAAGAACCAGAAAACCTATAATTCTGGGAAATGTATTCCCACACACATTTCCTGGGTCATCAGGTCTTTTTGGCTTCATCCTCTTGAGTCTTCCTGGTTACAGAACTAAAAGACATCTTAAGCCTCCAGAAGCCAGATTAAATCCCCATTGACCCTATTCTCATGTCACTGCCAGACCCTGAAGGCAGGGGTGAAGGGAGGGAAGACAATCAAGTCATTCCCCATGAGATGGAGAGCAGATTCTCAGCTTCCGTTCCCGAGTTAAACTCTGCTGAGGCAAAATCCCCTCTCCCTCCTACTTGTTACTTGTACCCTCATCCCCACCCACAACCTTGCCCTTTCAGTCTATAATCTTCTTTGTTTTTGTTTGTGTCTTGTGGGACCTAGCTGTCTCCAAGAGAAGTAGGCCTACTCATTCTTCACTCCACTCCCAGGCCTTCCTTTTGCCATCACCACACAACAATCTTTCCATCCATGTTATCTACCCATCTCTAGATGATTCTCCATTCTTAAAGAGTTAGCACTTGGTCCCAAGCCTTGCCTTCACACTCGAGAATTTCAATATGCACCTTGACGTCTCATCCTTTGCTCTGGCCTCCTGGTTCATCAACTTTCTTAACTTTTCATTGACAACAGGAGTGATCATACCTTTATATCACCATCACCCATAACATTTTGCCTGCATAAACCTCTGGAATTCCTCTACAGGATCAATGACATATATTTGCAGCTATAATGAACCTTAGGGGCTCTCTTTGTATAACTCCACCATTTCAGAGTTGAGGAAACTAAGGCAAAGAGAAATTTGATAACTTACTCAGGGTTACTTGTATGTATGTGTGTACACATATATGTACACACATACATATATACGTATATATGTGTATGTGTGTGTGCATGTATATATATATATGTACATATATATATATATATTGAGAGAGAGAGAGAGAGAGAGAGAGAGGTGGGATTTGAAGCCAGAGTTTGACTCCAAATCCATTGCTCTTTCTGCAGTATCCCTCTGCCTCACTCCTCCTAAGTCTGTCCTTTTTCCTGTCTGTGATATACTCCCAAGTCCCAGTTTTGCCTCACCTTATCCCCTTCATGGCCTTGGTGGATGAGTTCCTCTATGCACTGTCTTACATTGAATCCCTTACCCTCTTGCCTTAACAATATTCTTTAATGACATTAGCACCCAGCACAGTGTCTAGCACTAGTAACCGCAGATAAGATGCTTGTTGATTGATTAACCCCTGGCTATTGATATGCCATAGGCTGGGAAGCTCAAGGGGGTATTCTGGGAAGGACAATATACTAATTTAGAAGAGAAGTCAACATATTACCAAATCTGACCCTATATTATTCATTTTGTAGGTACAATGAGGAACAGTCTAATTTAAAACATCAGATTTATTGCATAATACCGAACAGTACGCACACACATAGAAAATAAACATTTCATATCCTTGTATTATAAAGAGACTGAAAAACTACCAATGTAGCAATCAGAGAAGTTTAGAAAACAAAAAGCAAAAGCAAAACCCTATATCCTTTTGTTGAGATGTGTAAAGTTTAATATCTTGTAATATCATGTGGTTCATAAATACTGCATATTATATAAATAAGTTCTCTAGCTTAGAAGGTCTTTAAAATTAGATTCACGTGAATTCTTTGATCATGAAGGACATTTTTCCCATGATGTGGAAGGTAGTAGAATTCCATTCTGTTGAGAAATATCTATCTGATTCAAACATAATTTCCCACTGTAATCAAGCATTTCAAATTTGCAAAACATAAGTTCTGTAATAAAGAATGTCCTTAATTTGCCAGCATTTAAGTGAAGAGGGAAGAAAAATCTGTTGGATAGAAATTTTGCATTTTTAATGTAAATTTCAAAAGAATAAATTGCATGCATCCTCTGAAAGGGAAGAAAGAAGGAAAAGTTAAATAAAGCTAGAGAAAAACAGAAGGGGGAGAGGAAGAGTTCTACAGGGAAAGGGGGAAAATAGGAGGGGGTTGGGAAAGAAGAAAAATTAAAAAGTGAGGGAAAGTGAGTTAGGGAAAAACTGACTAGAAATTTCACACTGTTACATATGGTTTATTGCTACTTTCTCCTGGCACAAGAGAGACTCTCTAAAAACAAAACTTGCCAGGAAAGCAGGATAATGCAAATAAAAAACACATCCTTTTTTTTCAGAGGGACATGCCTAAAAGAGGCCGAAATGGGACTAGTTTCCACTGAAATGCCAAACTACTCTGCAAATCCATCAGAAGGAAAAGGAAGGGGGCCATATTCGTAAAAAAGGAGTTTTATTTTGTTTTTCTTTGAAGCTCTTTTAAAAAAAAAAGGTATACAAAGGTTCATTGTAAGTTCTCAAAGCTAGACCAAAGCCGTAGACTGAGACTCGGCGGTTTAAAACTGTGAAACAGTCATTTCCTCCTGAGAGTCAGAGCAATGGTTAGGGCTTTGAGTCAAAGCCAGCCAAATGCACCAATAAAATTTCAAAGGCTTCCAAGAGAGTGAATGATTCAACATTCTTAGGTAAGGAAGAAAAGGTCAACAAGAAAGGAGCTTTTCGAAGAATGAAAGAAAGGGATATCAGACAAGGAATAACTGTAAGAGGGGAAAGGCATCTAGAAACTGACAGCTAGGAAGTGACTACTGTTTTACCCAGCAGATCACCAACCACATTGAGAAGTGCGAGGGACAGCTGGAATGGAAGAGGCTGAATTTGAGAAGGTAGTTTTTATAAAATCTCCAAATGAGAGTCAATTCCCCATTCCCGACCCACTCCACCCCCAACCCAAATGCTGATTTGTTAGAGTTTCACTGCTTTGATATCCCTAAAAACATATCACTGAGATGCAGTCTTCAAATATTTCAACCCAATTTGATTGCACAAATCCAAAATAAAAATCACTCCATGTGTTCTTCTGCACAAGGCCCAGTGTAGGCACTGGGGTAGGGCAGGTGAACTTGGGGTGTCTCAGGCTAAACTAAATCCCTCATAGTGGTCAATAGCCTGAGTCAGGCGCATATTCAGAATCTCCTTGCTGCTGTATTTGGGTAGATCTAGAAGGTTGTAGCAAGTATGAGCCACAGGCAAATATTCCTCTCCACTGGTTGTGGACTGGATGATGATTCGCAGGCTTGACATTCCATAGATAGGGATCCGGTCACTGCCTGTCAGAAATACTGGGAATAATGGAAAAAGGTATTAAAACCACAGCCAAGCAAAGAGAGACAATCCCCACTGGTGTTTGTGTTTAATCCTGATTCACTCCTACTAATGCTGAAAACACATCACACAGTGGTTTGTGCTAAACAAGCCATTCTTTCTTTTCTTTTTTTTAATTTCTTTTTAATTTATGGAATAAAAGAAGCATTTCCATAACATAGTACAATAAAAATATGATTGCACATGAAATTCTATTATGTACAATTTGCTATTCATTTTAAATGTATAATAAAGTTACCATGTAAATTTCTTTTTCCCTTTTGTTCTTCCCTTTCCCACTTTTACGTACCCCAGAATCCATCATGGAAAACAGAACTGCAGAGTTACAAGGGGCATGCATAGCCATCTAGTCCAACCAAGAAATGGTAACCTTTTAAGAATAGGGACTATCTTTTCCCTTTCACTGGATCCCAATGTTTCATACAATGCCTGGCACAGAGGTTGTTGACTGACTGACTCAGTAACCCCATACTAGGTCATCATCATGATGGTCCACACCTGTGATTTCACTGGGGTGGGGAATTCTCATTGGAAAACTTCTACCAATGCAGGTCAAAGACTTGCACTTCTGTGGACAGTACTGTATCATGGTTCTAGGAAGCCTCATCTGGTTGGAGGGCTGGAGGGTGGAGAAAAGAACTCCTTCCAAAGCATCCATGGCTCCAAGGCTTGCCATCTCTTAATTTCCCACCAGTCATTCTCCTTTGGACTGGATTCCAACATGCCCTGAGCACCTTCCCACCTCTCAGTCCTCAATCTTCTTGTTCTCCATGTAGCATCTGACATTGCTGCCCATCCCCTCCCAAATGTTCTCACATTTCTAAGTTTTCATTGACACTGTTCTCCTGGTCCACCTCCGAGCAGTCTCACCGAGCTTTCTTGGTCTCTTCTGCAGAATAACCATTGATATTTGGGTGACCTCACAGTTTCAACCTGGGTCTTTTCCCATCTCTCAATGTTCCCATCAACTGCTATGAGTTCAAGGTTCATTTATTTCTATGCAAATAACTGCCAAATCTACATATCTAGCCCCCTTACCAGCTTCCTGCTTCTTGAATATGCGCCTTCCCAAGCAGATCTTGAGCTTCTGCTCTACCATGCTGATTAGCGAGAGCTAATGACATCTGGACAGCCCTGGCCACCCAAACACACCACATTTCTGCCATGCTACAGTGCACATTCCCTCCACCTCCCACCCTAGCTTTCCCCTTCTTTCTATGGGAACAGTAAATCAATTCTACCATTGCTCCAGGAAAAGACATCATTTTATAGCCCCATAATTGAACTCACCATCCTTATGTCTTCATTTTCCTGGCCACCCTTCTCTTATATGCATTACCTCCCTGATTAGATGACCAGCTGCTGATGGTCAGGTTAAACACAGGAGCCCTGAGAATAGGAGTGCTCTCCCGATCACAGCCCTCTTTCCAGCCCAGAACTTAGAACAGCCCTTGTGAGACGGGGCCCACCATCACGCCACTACCACCGTCAACCAGGTGCCACTGACAGAGCAGGCAAAATCTCCCAGCTGAAGCATTAAGGCTTTCTGAAGCTGCCCCTACCTCCCCTCAGACCCTGGGGGAGATAGCCAGTACTTTAAGTCCAATATTCCTGAGTATAGTAGTCCCACTCTTCATCCTCCTACTTACCCCCAGGCCAATGGACCTTGCAACTCAGCTCTTGTAGCCATTACTGAGGGGAACAACTCACAGTAAGAAAAGGGACAACACTGACCACCAACCAATCAATGGCCAAGTAAGCCCCAAAGCCCTGGGAACATCAACACTGATGAATAGGAGGAGTAGGAAATTAATAGAGTTTATATTCATATTTCCAGCATTTATAATTATGGCCTCTGGAGCCATAATCCAAGGAAGCAGCCCTTGGGGAGATGTTATCTGGAAACTCCCTTGGCAGGGACCAAATCCTCTACCTTCTCAGCAATGATAAAAACAGCTAGCATTTTATAGTACTTGAAGATTTACAAAGCACTCTACATATTATCTCGTTTAACCCTCACAACAACTTTGTGAAACAAGTGTTATTCTTATTTTATTAGCCAGGAATCTGAGGCTTGCTTAGGGTTACAAAAGTAGTAAATGTCTGAGGCAGACTTCAGACTCAGATCTTCCCAACCCTCCATCGTCACCAAGACCTGAAAAAGAAACTTTGCAACTGAAGCCCTTGGCACCGTCTAGCGGTTCATGAGAAACTGATATAGTTTTATTAGTGGAAATCATATTTTAAAAATGTATACTGCTTTGCTTCTACACCTTAAAGGCCCCAGGGCCTTCCTGTCTGATGTGCAACTAAAACCTCCTATAATCTCCTCCATTAGAATGGGAGCTTCTTTAAAAAAAAGTTAAAGTTTTTAAAATTGTTTTTAACATGTAATTGTGGAAAAAATATATTTTTAAAAAGAATGGGAGCGCCTTATTCCAATAGCTATTTTTTTGTTCATGCTGTTTCCACAATATCCTTTGTATCTATTCCTTTTATCCCCTCATTTGGCAACCACCCATTCAGCTCTGATCACTTCTTTCCTACACGATCCCAATAGCCCGGTCCCTTTTTTCATTTGCTAGTGCCTTGTTTTGACTGCTGTGCTCCAATTCAGCATTTGAAGTGGTACTTGGATCCATTTGAAGTGGATCCATTTGAAGAGATGGATCAAGCCAGCAAAAGTTCTCTTCATTGCTGTCAATATTTTTACTATTATTATCATTTAATTCATTATTTGCATTTTTGATGTGGGTCAGAGAGAAACAGTAAGGACAGGTCACTATCATTCCTTTTTTATTTAATGATTGCTGATATACTTTCATCTTCAGGACAACTGGAGGAAGCAGGGTGACGTACCTATTTCCACACGGTTTTTACTTCTTTAGATAAATTTTCTTGTCAAAGGTTGAAGAGGCTTTTTTTTTCTTTTCTTATAAATTCAGCAAATTCTCCCCTCAACTCCCAAGCCCCAAGGTAAATGTATAAGCAGGAGCAGTCCAGCCTCAAATTATATTGCTGCCAAAGACTCTTCCCACAAAACCCGTTACAGGACAACAGGAAGTTCTATAGACCCAATTAAGTGTGCCCTTCACTTGTTAGTACAAGGGTATCCTGGTACCTTTTGCACTCATTCTTTTCCCAAGTTACAGCAAGCTGTAATTAATTTCTTGCAATAACTGATACCCTTTGGTATACACTATTGAAATATACGTAAGGTATACTTTGAGGTTTGCTTTCTCCCTTTGGTCATGGGTGGCAGGGAATGAGTTAATATTTCTCACATAACTTCATCTAGAGAGCATTTGCTGCTAAATGCTGGAGAATGGTTGGGAGAGCCCAAATACCTTTTCAACTCTTAGAATCATTCCCATAAATCAAACCTCCTAATTCCTTTCCTTGTCTCATTTCTTTCTCCCTAGTGCATCTTCCACACAAGTGACAAATTGATTATTTTTTTTTAAAAACACAGGTCTGTTCATGTTGTTACCCTGCTTAAGAAACTTGAGAGGCTCCCTATAGAGTCTATGATAAGACAGAAATGCATTTGTTAAAGTCCTTCACAATCTAGGCCAATAGCAATCTCATGTTACTCTCACCATGTCCTTTATGTTATAGACAAATAGATCTCCTTACAAAATACTCGTCTTCTTTTTTCTGTGCTTTTGCCCAACCTGCACCACCTTCTGGGAATGCCTCTCTCTTCACTTCTACCTCTAAGAATCTTTAAGGGTCTTCAAGGCTCAGCTCAAGTTTTATGTCTTAAAAGAAGCCTTTCTCTTCTCCCTGAATTATTAGTCACACACACACACACATGCACACACACACACACACACGCACATGCACACGCACACGCACATGCACACACCTCATCCCCAATTTTTTTGTATTTATATATTTAGTATTTAATCATCTGGTTAATTGTTGTTTTCACCCTAGTGGAATGTAAGCTCCTTAAAGGAATAGCAGTCCAATTTTTGTCTTTGAATCCCTAGCACAGAAAAGGAACTTAATAAATGCTTATTTAATTAATTACTGAAATGAGATATACTTCTCATTAATACTTACAAAGAAATTTCTTCTTCTTTTCCAATGGAAATTCATGAAAAGTTTCCCAAAACATTTTCACTGTCGGATGTGCAGCTGAGTAATCACCCTTATAGACTGTGCTCTGTTAAAAAAAAAAAGTCCAAAGACCTTACAAAAATGATAGCACTTACAAAGAAACTTATCAAAATAATAGCAGCCATCAGGGTTTTGTTCTCCAGACAGTAAACGTATTAACAAACAGCACAACTGATACAAACCAGCAAACTTCAGAAAATTCATCCATTTGCTCATCTATCCTATAGGCATACCCTTAAGAAGTGAGAACCAATCAAAGACAGCTCCAAAAGACTCACAATGGAAAAAGCTATGCACATCCAGAGAAAGAATTACAGAGGCTGAATGCAGATGGAGGCAAACTATTTGCTCTCTTTTTTTCCCTTCTTTTTTGGTTTTGTTTCTTCTTTCTCATGAATCATTCCATTGGTTATAATTCTTGTTTGCAATTGGACTATTGTGTAAATAAATTCAATGTGACAGTATAGTAGAACCTATATCGGATTACATGTTGTCTTGGGGGGGAGAGGGAGGAGGGAGGAGAGGGAGGAGGGGGGAGAGAAAATTTGGAACTGAAAAACTTGTGGAATTGAGTGTTGTAAACTAAAAATAAAAAATAAATTAATAAAAAAATGATTAAAAAAAAGTGAGAACCAAGTGTTATGGTGTCCAAAGTTATGAAAACTGAGTGGAAGATGGTCCTGCTAGACACTGGGGAAGCACTGGATACCTGTGGAAAAATGAGGGATCAAGGGGCAGGCTCAAGAAAACCAAGGGACTGGATAGGCAGCAAACGTGTTTGGGGAAAAAGACTGGAAAAAAAATGTATAAGGCCAGTCTCTCATAGACCAAGGATCCCACTAAAGGTTAGAGAAATCCTAATAAATTGGGATATATTACGGAAAAGGCTGGGCTCAGCGCTCTCTCTCCACCAAAGTGTCATTATCTCCTTACCTCTTCCAACTCTTCCCAGTTATAATTGCTGTTCCCCACAATCATGGCCCTGAGCTCTGAAGGCTGGAAGAGTTCCAGTACTTTGCCTCCACACACCTTCAGAAAACCACTTGAAAAGGCCGCATACCATTCATGGATTGATAGGTGGAAGACATAGTTAACATAAGCATCCACAAACTCTTGCCTGCCCAAAGAAGAGAAAATAGAAAACTTTAAGGTGATGTTGTGCATGTCACAAGGTCACTGTACTTCAACGTTAGAGTTTTATTCCTTTTCAGCTCTCGTTATTGTTTTGGTTCCTGTAATCATATTATTACAGTGAATTGTGCTCCACTTGTTTTATATCAGTAAAGAACTATTGTTGAATGCCTACTTGTCCTTTTTTGTTTTTTACTGATACCCAAAATAAAACCTCTCACTGAGGAAGAGAACACCTACTGAATGGAATGGAATCCTTCTAAGAGACAGCCACAGCCAGTATAATTTCAATACCAAGAACTCCCAATGAACAACTGAATATATCTTCCACCCACAAAGCTGAGCAAAGCCAGTGCCTAAAATAGTTTCTTTGGGGCAAAAGAGTATGATTATAGACCTGCTTCATCAGATTCATATGCAGAAAGACTACCTTACCCTAAAAGAAACATTCATCAGGCCTAAGTGTATGCCAAACATAAGAAGATTCCCTCACTGTCCCAATTCATTAAAGACTAAGACATTTGATAATCTTGTGAGATTGTTGAAAATGTCTTCAAACAAGATATACTTGAATACACACACACACACACACACACACACACACCCATCCTGCAGAGATGTAATCACTAAAAATACCTTCAGTCACTCAACTCAATGTATGATAATTTTAATTGGCAAAATGTTTTCTTTATATTCAACTTAAGTCCTTTAGCTATGTTTAAACTATTAGATTTCATATCAGACATTGGTGACTCTAAATGGCTATAAAATAGTTCTCCCAAGATTTAAAGAAGATATTTCAATTCGTTTCTGATCTGAGGAGCTCAAGTTCTTTACCGAAAACATTAAATTTTCACATGATCAGTCACCCTTAATATTGACTGAGCAAAACTCATCATCCCAGGACCCCAAAGAGCTTAAGAATCTTTACCTGGAAGTAAGAATTTTCATAATTTTTTAGATGAGAAAATGGGGGGGGGGTGGGAACTCTCAAAGAAAAGTCCTTGCCCAAGGTCATCAAACACTTAAGCTAGGGAGTGTGACAAAAGAAACTAAGGAGGGAGAATATTCCAGAAGTGGGAGATGGACAGCCTGTAAAAAAGCTGAGTAAACAGGAAAGCCTGTAAAAAAGTTGAGGTTTTATAGAGAGATAGTGGTATGTTAAGACCTAGGGAAGCCCAGATCCTCCACATACACATTTACACCTAACAAATGTTAGGCCAATTTCTCTTTTCTCACCTTCTGTTTTGTAAAGGTGGGGAGGGGCAAACAGAGGAAAATGTACAAAAAGACAAGATAGAAGAAAATACACAGTTAAAAATCATAACTATGGACAAGAATGAGATGAATACACCAATAAAACAGAAGAGGATAACAAATAAACTATAAAGTAGAATCAAAAATGTTGTTTATAAGATATACATGAAACACAATGATCCCCACAGAATTAAAACAAGAGGCTGGAGCAAAATCTATTATGTAGCACTTTAACTCAAAAAAACTAGGAACAGCAAGAATTTCTGACAAAGCTATAATCAAAACAGACAGCAGAAAGAAATAAGCAGAGAAACTAAATTGTGCTCGAAGGCAGCAAAGATGATGCATCAATATCAATACTTAATACATATGACCCAAACAACATAGCAGCTATGTGACAGAAAGGTTTATCGAATTGCCAGGAAAAAAAGACAAGTAGAACTCCAATAGTGAGAAATAACAATATACCCTCTGAGATTTAGAGAAATCTAACAAAAAATATAAAGAAGTTAATAAGCACATGAATAGAATTTTAGAAAAATTAGATATAATAGACATCTAGCAATTGTGAATTGGAAAAGGGGTGTGTGTGTGTGTGTGTGTGTGTGTGTGTGTGTGTATACAGACATAAATACATAATTTATAGATACACATATCTCTCTCCATATAAATGTGTGTGTGTGTATACAGACATAAATACATAATTTATAGATACACATATCTCTCTCCATATAAATGTGTGTGTGTGTGTGTGTGTGTGTATACACACACACACATATGGTGCTTTTAGAAAAACTGGCCATGTGTTAGAGCATAAAACTGTCACCAATAAATGCAAAAAATCAAAAGTACTAGACACACCCTTTACTGCAACTATAATGCAATAAAAATTATATTCAATAAAAGCCCTTTGAAGAGAGAATTAAAAACCGATTAGATGCTAAATAACTTAATTCTGAAGAACTGATGGGTCAAAGAACAAATCATGGAAGCATTCAAAAAATTTCATTAAAGATAATGACAACAATTAAATAAATACCAAAATTTAATGAGATTCAGCTAAAGCAGTCCTTTGGGGAAAATTTATATCTCTACACTTTCATCAACAAAAGTAGAACCAAAGTAGAAACTCTGAAAATAGAAGAGATGGACAAAATTGAAAAAAAAAAGAATTTCAAAAAAAACCTACTGAACTGATAAAAACAGAAGTTTTTTTTTTTGGGGGGGGGAATCTAATAAAATAGATAAATAATTAGCTAATCTAATTAAAAGAGAGGGGACAATTAAACTGTTCACATCAAAAATAAAAAAAGAATGAACAGTAACTGGGAAGGAAATAAGCCATTTTGTTAGGTGAAACAAATCAATATGTTAGATGAAATGAATGAATACTTAGAGAAATATAAAATATACAGAGCAACAGAGGAAATAATAATCCAATATCAGAAACACAGAAATAAAAGGACTTCCAGGGGGGAGGGGAGGAATCCATGACCAGATAGATTTATAAGCAAATTCTATCAAACAAAGATCAATTACTTCCAATATTAAATAATTTGTAAAAACAGAAAACAAAATACCCTTCCAAACTCTATGATACAAATTTGATTTGGAGACCTAAGCCAGAAAAAAGACAAAGCAGAGGGAAAAAATGACAGAGCAGTATTCATAATGAACATCAACACAAAAATATTAAACAAAATATTTAGGCTACTACAGTATAAGATTATACACTGACTGGAGTGGATTTACATGAAGAATGTAGTGTCTGTTCAATATAAGGAAAAATATAGACAGAGTAGATGATATTAATAACAAGAGTAAGAGCAGGTTTTCATTAGTAAATAGGGAAGAGGCATTTGACAAAATCTACTCCTGCTCACCCCTTTTCTATTATAAACAACAATGGAAAGCATGGACTACCACAGTAGCTGCCATGTTATTTGGAGCATATATATCAAATACCAATACTTTTTCATTGTCTTTGTTGCCTTTAAGCATAATGTGGCTTCCCTCCAAAGGACTTTTTTCTTTATTTTGGTCAATGGTATTTGTCTAAAACCAGGATCAAAAGTGTGAAATACAGAAAGGTTAGAGGCATGTCCAATTAAGATCAAGGATAAAGCAAAGATACCACTATTATTTAAAATAGTACTGGCTCTAGCAATAAGAAAAAACATCAAGGAACTAAGCATAGGCAAGACTGAAACAAAATGATCTTTTTGCATATTATATAGTGGTCTATAAAGAGAACCTAAAACAATCAACTAAAAATTACTGCAACAGTTAAATTCAACTTATAGCATAGAAAATAAATCTACGTAAATCATCGGTATTCTGTTATATTACCAACAAAACTCAGAAAGAAAACATAGAATCAGAAATTCTATTCAGAATGTATTAGATTATTAGGATTCTACCTAGCAAGATACACCCCAAAACTATACGAATGCAACTACAAACTACACTGTACAGAAATACATATGAAAGGTAACCCTAAATAGAAAAATACTAAGAATTCACAGGCAAGTCACGCCAATATAATTTAAATGACATTATTACCTAAATTAATCTATTTGGTGCTATACCACTCGAATTACCAAAGAATGATTTTACAAAGCTAGAAAAAATAATAATGAAATTCATCTGGAAGAACAAAAAGGTCCAGAATCTCAAGGTAAATGATGGAAAAAAGTGTAAAAGTTATTATTACCAGATCTCAAATTAGGCTACAAAGAAGTAAAGAGTAATCTCAACTGAGCCTTCAAAGCTACAAGACAGTCCTCCTACACCTTCCTAAATAACTCACTATCCCAGTCACCACAGTGGTTCTTCAAAATCTTTTCATCCTTCCTCAAACCACTCATGCTTCCCACTCCCCCACTCCATTCTCACAGGTGAGAACCTTGCCTTGTTTTATTTTTAAAACTGAAGCTATTCACCAAGAATTCCCTCTTCTCCCTTCCTCATCTCATATTATTCAGATGCCTTCTGTCACTATCTCCTCTTTCCCCTGTCTCACATGAAGAGGTGGCCTTTCTGTTTGCCAAAGCAAGTCTGCATGTGATCCCATTCCATCCCATCTGTAACAGCAACCATATTGGCATACCCAGGATGGCTTCTAGTGAAGGTTCTTTTATTTGCTTTACTAGGGAAAGACAGCTCTTTCAGGGGTCAATGATCTTCTTTAATTAAACAGAAAAAAATACAGAGAAGAGAAATAAACACCAACAGACAGGGCTCTACTGCCTGAATCAAAGCTTTACATCCACTACTGAATTGAGAGAGCCTCTACCTCTGAGGAGTCAGGTAGCTCTGAACATAAAACCACTCAGAGTCTCAAACAGGGAATCACAAGATCCTTCTTGTAAGTGAGCCCCCAAAGCAAAAGCCCACCTTTCACAATACATACTCTTTCAGCTAATAGGCTCAAAGCCAGAAGGCATCACAACCTGACTCATTGCCTAATTAGATTATTAACAAAAGGTGTGCGAGAATTCCTACAAGCTAGCTTCCCTTAATGGGCTCCACATGAGGCCTATTGATTGACGGGTGGGGAAGATCTTATTCCCCATTAACCTTACACCATGTCCTCCATCATCTCTGTTCTCACTAACCTTCGCTCTTTCCCTGTCAATTGGCTGTTTCCCTACTGCCTATAAAACTAAAGACTACGTCTCCCTCATCCTCAAAAACCCTGACTTGATACATCTAAGCCCACTAACTATTGCCCCATATCTGTCTTGCTAAACTGACAGCTTATGAAGGACAAACCAGAAAGCTGGTAGAAGCAATAGAAATCTTGCAAAGGAATAGCCAAATCGACAGCTTTGAAAAAAGTCTGTTACAAATGTCTCCACTTCCTTTGCTCTCACCCTCTTCTTTACTTCCTACAGTATGGCTTCCGACCTAACATTCAACTAAAAGTGTTCTCTAGAAAGTTACTAATAATCTCTATTTTTTTCTTTTGCTTTGTCTGAGATGACAATCACTACTCCTGCCTTTGTTTCAGCTGAAGCGAAATGGATTCTGTATCCAGCCCCTTACCACATTCGTCTTTCTGTTTCAAGTGTGTTTCTTGTAAAGACATATTGTTGGATTCTGGTTTCTAATCCATTCTCCTATCCAATTCCTTATTATGGGGGAGTTCATCCCATTTACATTCACAGTTATGATTACTAACTGTGTATTTCCCTCTATCATGTTCATTTTTTTTACCCTGCCATCTCCTCAAAAGTCTGTTTTGCTTCTGACCACTGCCTCCTTTAATATACCATCCCTCTTAACACACACCACCCTCCTTTCTTTTATTCCCATCCCCTCCTACTTCCTTTTATGGCAAGATGAATTTCTGTACCCAACTGTGTGTGTATATATCTATAGATAGATGGATAGATAGATAGATAAGATAGACAGATGAACAAAAGGATGGATAGATAGATATCTTCTCTTTTTGAACTAGTTCAAAGATTTAAGCATGCCCACTCCCTCTACGCCCTCATTTTCCCCTCCACTGTAAAAATTCTCCCTTGAAGGCCTCTTTTACATGAAATAACAATATTTTCCCCATTTACATTTGAATAAATATATAAAGATATATTCATTTTATATATAATATTTATATATTATATTTATATGTAATATCTTATACATAACATATATGATGTATTATATAGAACACACAATATATATGTAACATATTATATGTAACTGTATATTATATATAACATATATATTAATACATGTATATAAGTATATATAAATAAATACATATTGAAATATATAAATGAGATCTCCCCATTATTTTCCCCATTCTTCTAACTCTTTTCCTTCTCCTCCCAGTGCATCCTCCTTTCTCACTCTACAATTTTTCTTTTGAGATCAACCCAACATAATAGACTCACACTCATGCTCTCCAAGTAAACTCCTTATATCTGCCCATCTGATGATAAAGTTCTTAGAGGTTATAAGTATCATCTTCCCATTTGGGAATATAAAAAGTTTAATCTTATTAAGTTCCTTATGATTTCTTACTTACATTTACATTTTCATGCTTCTCTTGAGCTTTGTGTTTGAATGTCAAATTTACTATTCAGCTATGGTCTTTTCATCAGGAATGCTTGGAAGTCCTTTATTTCATTAAATATCCACTGTAGGATTACACTCAGTTTTTTGGGCAGGATGGTTTTGGTCATAATCCTAGATGCTCTGCCTTCTGGAATATCACATTCTAAGCCCTCTGCTCCTTCATAGTGGTAACTGCTAAAATCCTGTATGTTCCTATGGTTTCACAGTATTAGATTTCTTTATTTCTGGCTAATTGCAATATCTTCTACTTCACCTGGGAGCTCTGGAATTTTGCTATAATATTCTTTGTTTTCATTTTGGGATTTCTTTCAGAAGATGGACTGGTGGATTCTTTCGATTTTGACTTTGCCCTCTGGTTCTATGATATTGAGGCAGTTTTCCTTTAAAATTTCTTGAAATATGATGACTTTTTTTGCTCATAGCTTTCAGGTAGTCCAATAATTCTTAAACTATCTCTCCTTGATCTGTTTTCCAGGCAAGTTGTTCTTCCTATGAGATGTTTCACATTTTCATCTATTTTGCTCAGTTTTTTTTTAAAGATTTGGTTTTATTGTTTCTTGATGCCTCATGGAGAATTAGCTTCTACTTAATCAATTCTAATTTTTAAGGAATTGTTTTTTTCAATAAGATTTTATACCTCTTTTACCATGTGGCCAATTCTGATTTAAAAGGAATTATTTTCTTCAGTATTTCTTTGTGCCTCTTTCACCAAGTTGTTAATTCTCTTTTTGTAATTTTTTCTTATATGGCTCTCATTTCTTTTCCCAATTTTTTTTTCTTTATGGCTCTTTATTTGATTTTAAAAATAATTTTTTTGCTCCTTTTTCTTCTCTTTCTTTACTTCCTGTAGGAATTCCTATTGGACTTATGTCCAAACTGCACTTTTTCTTTGAGGCTTGGCTTATAGATGTTTTCAAGTTTTTGCCTTCTTCTAAGATTGTGTCTTGAACTTCCCTATCACCATAGAACTGTTTTATGGTCAGATTCTTCTTTTGTGTTTTGCTCATTTTTTTCCAGCCTATTTCTTGACTTTGGACTTTATGTTAGAGTTGATCCTGGGAGAGGTCTGGTCACTACCCTCTTGGTCTGCTCTCTGGTCCTTACTCAGGTAGGGCCCTTGCCCCCTGGTTACTTCAGATACTCTTCTCCACCCTGAAACTATAACCCAGAAATGGGTAATGGGCAAGAGTTGTCTAATGCCGCCCAGTCCTGTGTCCAGTGCTGGCACAGGGGTCCCCTATAATTGCTTTCTGACCAGGTGTTCAATCCCCTTACTGTCCCTGAGCACTGAGTGCTCCTCGTTCCACTCTCATGACCATGCTGCTGCCCCCACAGCTGGTGTGACCAGCCCTCACCCTAGTGTCTGGAGATCTCTATTTCTGCCTCCCTAAGCTGCTCTGAGCTCAATGGGACTTTTTGTTGGTTATTCCAGTTAGAATTCAGTTTGACATGCTTTTTTAAGTTGTTTAAAGGGGTATGTTTGGAAAGCTTCACAAAAATGCAAACTTTCCTCCAGTATCTTGTCTCTATCTCACAAAAATTCTTAATTGCCCAATCCAACAGCCTTTTCTCGGTCTTCATCCTTCTTGACCCCTTCATAGCCTCTGACACTGATGATCAACCTCTTCTCATTGATACTATCTTTTCCCTAGGTTTCCAGGACACTGCTCTCTTCTGCTTCTCTGACTCTGCTCATTCTCAGTCTTCTTTTCTAAATCTTTATCAGGTTCATGCCCACTAATGGAGGCTGTCCTCCAAGCTCAATTGTGGGCCCTTTTCTCTTCTCCCTCTATACTGCTTCATTTGGGGATCACATCAACTTCCGTGGACTCAACTGTCACTTCTACGCCGATGAGTCTTGAATCCACTTATTCAGCCCTAACCTCTTTGCTGACCTCCAGTCTTACATCTCCAACTGCCTAGTGGATATTTCAAACTGGACATCCTGAAGACATCTTAAACTCAACATGTCCGAAACTGAAGTAATCATCTTTCCTCTCCAAAACACTTCTCCCTTCCAAACTTCTGTGTTGCTGTTGAGGGTACCACCATCTCCCAAGTTCACAACCCAGGTGTCATTCTTAGCTCCTCACTATCTTTCACCCTTCACATCTAATCTGTTGCCAAGGCCTATGAATCTTACTTTTGCAATAATTCCTGAACACATTCTCTTCTCTCATACTGCCACTACCCTGGCAAAAGCCCTCATTTTACACTCTGACTACTGCAATGTCCTGCTGATTGATCTACCTTCCTCTAGTCCATCATCCATGCTGCTGCCAAAGTGATTTTCCTAAAGTGAAGGTCCAATCATCCCATACACACACACACACACACACACACACAACAACACCACCACCACCACCACCACCACCACCCCCATTTAATATACTTCAGTGGCTCCTCATTACCTCCAGGAACAAAAATCCTCTGGCATTCAAAATCCTTCATACGCTAGTTTCCTCTACTCCTACCTTTTCCAGTCTTTTCTTTGATCCCTCAAGTACTATTTGATTCAGTGACATTAGCCTCCCTGCTATTCTCCAAACAAGACTCTGGGCATTTCTCCCATGCCTAGAATGCTCCCTCCTCTTCTCTGCTTATTGGCTTCCTTTAAGATCCAGCAAAAATCCTACCTTCCAAGGTAACCTTTCCAGAATCCTCTTAATTCTATTTCCTTTCCTCTTGTTTATTTCTAATATAGCCTGTATATAGCCTACTTGTTTATTGTCTCACCATTAGACTGGCAGTATCTAGAGGGACTTTTGCCTTTGTGTCCTTAGAACTTAGCACAGTATCTGGCACATAGTAGGTGCTCAATAAATGATTATTGACTAAAAATGTCAGTATAACCTTGGGCATGTCACTTAACCCCTCAGTGCTCTAGGAAATTCTCTCTATAAGTTAGAGAAGGTACCAACTTGTACTGGGTAGAGGGATTTTCCTCACCTGATCATTTCCTACCTATATCAATGAAATCACAGGTCCAGTCCCTACCCCAAGCCTTTAATAATGGGGATTACCATCTCAAGTAGTTAGGAATTGGAGGTTCAGGGGACACATTGATTGAGTTGGGTATTTAGGGCCTACTGTATCATGGAGCCAGGGTCACAGATTTAGAGCTAGAAGGTCATCTTTAGAGGTTATTTTCAAACCTTCCATCCTCATTTTGGACTAGAAGTTCCACATCCATTTCAGTTCTACATAATCCTGTTCTCTGATGGACAGTTTTAACAGCTAGATTTTTGTTTTTCAGATAAGCCAACACAAAGCTCATAACTGGAGCTAAAATCACTCCCAGTCATACACTATGCATGATTATCATGAAACTGATTAATGTTAAGGACAGCAAGTAGAGTTTCTGAGAAGAATCTGACAGAAACAATGGAATGGGAATCCCATCATCACCTTTGCTCTCTGAATACTAGCTAACATTTTTTTCCAGAATAATTTTAGTCTTGCTTTTATGGCACACATTATCCAATGTTCTCCAGCCCCAACCAGAACACAGACTAGCAAGCTGCAATAAAGACAGGTGATAGCTTTCATAGCAAAACAAATCATCTGCTTTACAGATAAATTTTTGTGACTTTAAAAGCCCTAGCTAGACGTTAGATTTAAGAATTAGGTAATTCTTAAAAGCTGTATTTACTTGTAAGTACACAAATTTAAAGGTGAAGAAAAGGCATAAATCTACACATATTGATTTTTTATAGCATGCCTCTAAACATGTAGTGCCTGCCTTATACTCTTAATAGCATGATCAAATAAGTTGCATATTATTTGAATTAAAAATTTAAAAGTCCCTAAGAATGAAGATAATGAGCATATAATATAATGAGCATATAACATCTCAAAGGAAGCAATTATTTAGAAAGGAGTAGCTAGCAAGAATGGTTGAATCCATTGAGGGTTTTTTTCAGAATGGGGGAGAAATGGGTATGTTTGAGAAGCAGCCAAGAGACTTGGAGAGATTGAAGATTAGAGAGAAAGTGGCAAGGAAATCTGCTGGAAAGGAAAGGATGGAAATGGGATTGAGTGTGAACATATAAAGGGATCTGTCTTGGCAAGAAAAGGGGCCACCTCTTCATGTGAGATGGAGATTTAGGAGGCAGAAGGCCTGATTTGACAGGAGGACAGGAAGCTCTTGGTGAAGGACCTCAATTTTTTTCAGCGAAATATGAGGTCAAGTTCTTAGCTAAGATGGTAGGGATATGGGGAGCCATGGGAGGTTAGAGGAGATATCAAAAACTAAGTGGGATATTAAATTGATTATGGAAGTCTAAAAGGATTGCCTTGCCCACAGAGTCCAGGTGAGATTATGTTACATTAATTTACAGTGGACCCAGTCAGCACAATTTTGTAATTTTCTCCAGCTTTATTCAGCAGCATGTGGGTTGGAGAGAAAGCAGCAGATGGTGGGAGAATAAGGCATCATATAACTGATTTAACCCATAGTTTTCCCTGGAATGGGACATAAAATGAATATAGAGGTATGTAATGGAGATACTTAGAACACTATCCTACAATTTTAAACAGTCTCCTAATGTAAAGGGAGCAAGTCTCTATATAATTGCCATTCCTCCTAGTCAATCAACAAATATCTATTAAGTACTTCCATATAATTTATGAGACCAACAAGTATACACATAAGTAAACAGCAAAGTATACTAAGTAAATACAAAGTAATTAAAGAGTGAGCCTCTAGCAACTGGGGGTGGGTGGGTGTGATTACAAAGTCCAATGAAGTCCTTTCCATATTTCCTCTATGGGGTCTGGCCTAGATTTTCTACAGCCTTGCTGCAAGCAGGTTAGGTTTGTTTTTCCTTAAAAAGCGTTCAAACTGCCCTTGAGATGCTGCTGACTGAGGGAGTTAAGGCTTGGGCTTTCTAGAGGCCTGGCAATCTATAAGCCTGGGCTCCTTGAGACTCACTCTATGAACCAAGGGATTAGGCGTAACCCTGCTCTGTCTGGCTGACCACACGCTTTTCTATATGCTTCTACCTTAGCTAAATGCCACAACTTTGGCAAGTATCATTTCTATGCTGTGGCTAAATAAATCTGCTAACTGGGGAATGACCTAGGAATTTCTTCATTTCGTCACAATTCCAAACATATTGACTGTACTATAGAACATGTAAATGAGAATAAGCTTAGGGAGTGAGGCTAGAGGCAGACTGTAAAGATTTATAAATGCCCCAAAGAATGCTTTGGGTTTTATCCTAGAGGCAGGAGATTTAGATACTGAAGAGATGGCAGGGCTGTTTGGCTCTGCTCCTGTGTAACTCTGGGCAAGTCATTAGCTTCTCATTTTAAGCATTGTTACTGTCATAGGGGAGTTGGATGAGATTATTCTCTGATCCCTTTTAGCTCTTGATAGCAATGACTCCTATTCATCAAAGATTGCCAAGAGTATAATCAATAAAGGGCAGCTAGGTGGCACAGTGGATAGAACTAGCAGGAAGATCCATCTTCATGAGTTCAAATCTGTCCTCAGAAACTTACTAGCTGTGTGACCCTGGCCAAGTCACTTAATCCTGTTTGCCTCAGTTTCCTCATCTGAAAAAAGAGCTGGTGAAGGAAATGGCAAACCACTCCAGTATCTTTATCAAGAAAACCCCAAATGAGGCCATGAAGAGTCAGACAAGACTGAATAACAATACTCAATAAAAAACTTAATGAATAAGTCAGGAAATTTAGCAGGAATATTCAGCTGGAAAAAAAAAACTTCCTTGAATGTGAGCCATCAAAGACGACAAGGGAAACCATCTGGGCTAACAAAATCATTCCACATTTCAACATGGCAATTTCCAAACGTATAGAGACAAACTAAATTAAAAATAAAACTGCATTACAAAAGTAAACTCAATTAAAATATATAGAGAGAAATGGAGTATATTTTTGGATTTACATCAATGCAGGGAATTCCCAGTTTAAAAAAACAAGTCTCTCTATCAGTACAGATCTGCAACCATTCTGCAATTTGTCATTGTAAACAGTCGCCTGAAGCATGGAAAGGTTCAATGACTTTCCTTGGGTCATACTGCCTGTGTGTGTTAAAAAGTAGGCCCTTCTGACATTAAGGTTGGCTCTGTATAGGAGGTCATGCAGCCCCTTATGTGATCCTGGCTGCTGCCCTTTATGAAAGAGTGTGCCAGAGGCTAGAGGTAGTGGAGTCCGCAGCTGCCCACAGAAGAATGAAATCCAGGGAGTCTATCAGATTGCCCATCAGTCTCATGAATGGATACAGAAACATTGGGCCCTAGGAAGAGCCCAGCAGCTGAGCCACCTCCCTGACCCAGTCTGGGTCGGGAAACACACTGAGCCCACAAGAAGCCAGCTCATCTGAGCCCTGGGGTGACTTGTCCATCACTAACACCAACAACCCTGTCCCACAGTGAACTTCTGAAGGTCCTTCCAGAGAAAGAAACACCATCAAGTTCTGCACTTCCACAGTTGCAAGTTGCCTTTGCCAGGTGTGTTTCCTATACAAATTGTGTGCCTCACTAACATTGTACTTTCCTCCTTTAGAAAAGTACATCCCAAAATTCCATGGGAAGTTATTTCTAACTACTATTCTTACTATGCCATTTGAGTGAATGGCTTTTCTAAAAGCTGATTGACACCACTGGCTAATCAACCATTATTAATGGGAAACAAATTGGTAGAGGCTCATGAAGTACAGTGTTAGAAGTAGTCACAGAGGGGCGGAGCCAAGATGGCAGCTGGAAAGCAGGGACTTGCCTGAACTCCCCTCCAGGTCCCTCCAAAAACCTATAAAAAAATGGCTCTGAACAAATTTGAGACCTGCAGAACCCACGGAATAGCAGAGGGAAGCAGTGCTCCAACCCAGGACACCCTGGATGGTCGCTGGGTAAGGTGTATCCCATGGAGCTGGGAGTAGAGGGGAGCAGAGACCAGCGTGGGTGGCAGGAGGATCAACCAGACCAGGAGCCAGGAGGAACAGGCCCTAGGGCCCTGAATCAGTGAGCTGCAGCAGTTACCAGACTTCTCAACCCACAAACACCAAAGACAACAGAGAAGGTTAGTGGGAAAAGCTGCAGGGGACAGAGCAAAAGGAGTTCGCAGTTCAGCCACCACCCTGGGGGCAGCAGGGGTGCTGTAGCTACAGAACTACAGCTGCAGTTGCTTCTGGCCCCAGGCCCACCTGTTGGGAGGAATTAAGTGGGGGATCAGAGCAGGAGTGCAGAGCCAGCTTAAGATCTGATTCAGGTCCAGGTTGGTGGTTCTTGGGGGAGGAGGAGTGATGGTGTGGCAGAGCCAGCAGTATAGACACAGCTCTGAAAACAACAGCGCAGCCCCTCAAGCTTGGGACAAAGTACTCTGTACTCTACAAGCAGTCATACCCAGATGAAAAACTCAAGGGTCAAGTAAGTTGGCTGGGAACATGGCCAGGCAGTGAAAATGGATTCAGATTCAGACTCAGACTTTGGAATCTTTTTTTGGTGACAAAGAAGACCAAAACATACAGCCAGAAGAAGTCAACAAAGTCAAAGAGCCTACATCAAAAGCCTCAAAGAAAAACATGAACTGGTCTCAGGCCATGGAAGAGCTCAAAAAGGATTTGGAAAAGCAAGTTAGAGAAGTAGAGGAAAAAATGGGAAGAGAAATAAGAGTGATGCAAGAAAACCATGAAAATCAAGTCAATGACTTGCTAAAGGAAACCCAAAAAATACTGAAGAAAATAACACCTTAAAAAATAGATGAACTCAAATGGCAAAAGAGCTCCAAAAAGCCAATGAGGAGAAGAATGCCTTGAAAGGCAGAATTAGCCAAATGGAAAAGGAGGTCCAAAAGACCAGCGAAGAAAACACTGCCTAAAAATTAAACTGGATCAAGTGGAAGCTAGTGACTTTATGAGAAATTACGAAATTATAAAATAGAACCAAAAAAATGAAAAAATGGAAGACAATGTGAAATATCTCATTGGAAAAACCACTGACCCGGAAAATAGATCCAGGAGAGATAATTTAAAAATCACTGGACTACCTGAAAGCTATGATCAAAAAAAGAGCATAGATACCATCTTTCAAGAAATTATCAAGGAGAACTACCCTGACATTCTAGAGCCACAGGGCAAAATAGAAATTGAAAGAATCCATCGATCGCCTCCTGAAAAAGATCCCAAAAAGAAAACTCCTAGGAATATTGTTGCCAAATTCCAGAGCTCCCAGATCAAGGAGAAAATACTGCAAGCAGCCAGAAAGAAACAATTTGAGTATTGTGGAAACAAAATCAGAATAACCCAAGATCTAGCGGCTTCTACATTGAGGGATCAAAGGGCTTGGAATACAATATTCCAGAGGTCAATGGAGCTAGGATTAAAACCAAGAATCACCTACCCAGCAAAACTGAGTATCATGCTCCAAGGTAAAATATGGATTTTCAATAAAATAGAGGACTTTCAAACTTTCTCAGTGAAAAGATCAGAGCTGAATACAAAATTTGACTTTCAAACACAAGAATCAAGAGAAGCATGAAAAGGTAATGAAGAAAGAGAAATCATAAATTTACTAAAGTTGAACTGTTTTGTTTACATTCCTACATGGAAAGATGATGTGTGTAATTCATGAGACCTCAGTATTTGGGTAGCTGAAGGGAATACACACACACACACACACACACACACACACACACACACACACATACATATACATATATATATATATATATATATATCATAGACAGGGGGCACAGGTGAGTTGAATATGAAGGGATGATATCTAAAAAAAATAAAATCAAATTAAGGGATGAGAGAGGAATATATTGAGGGAGGGAGAAAGGGAAAGACTATCTCACATAAAAGTGGCAAGAAAAAGCAGTTCTGTTGGGAGGGAAGAGGGGGCAGGTTAGGGGGAATGAGTGAATCTTGCTTTCACTGGATTTGACCTGAGGAGGGAATAGCATACACACTCAGTTGGGTATCTTACCCCACAGGAAAGAAGGAGAAAGGAGATAAAAAAGGAGTGATGATAGAAGGGAGGGCAGATAGGGGGAGGAGGTAATCAAAAGGAAACACTTTTGAAAGGGGACAGTGTCAAGGGAGAAAATCGGATAAAGGGGGATAAGAAAGGAAGGCGCAAAATATAGTTAGTCTTTCACAACATGAGTTTTGTGGAAGGGTTTTGCATAATGATACACATGTGGCCTATGTTGAATTGCTTTCCTTCTTAGGGAGGGTGGTTGGGGAGAGAAGAGGGGAGAAAATTTGGAACTCAAAGTTTTAAAAGCAGATGTTCAAAAAAAAAGGTTTTTGCATGCAACTAGGAAGATGTACAGGCAACAGGGCATAAAAATCTATCTTGCCCTAAAAGAAAGTAAAGGAAAAGGGGATGGCGAGGAATGGGGTGACAGAAGGGAGGGTTGACTGGGGAATGGGGCAATCAGAATATATGCCATCTTGGAGTGGGGAGGAGGGTAGAAATGTGGAGAAAATTTGTAATTCAAAGTCTTGTGAAAATTAATGCTGAAAACTAAAAATATTAAATAAATAATGATTTAAAACTAAAAAAAAAAAAGAAACAGAAAATATCAATAAAAACCTATTTTTAAAAATAAAAATAAAAAAAAAGAAGTAGTCACACAAAGGTTCACCCTTAGAATCCAAGAAGCAGTGACACCCCTCTGGGTACCTAACCTGCTAGCGACAGTGTGAGTTATGAGAGTGATGCTACACATTATATAAAATCTATGATCAAGGGCTTACTAGTTGCAAGTCAACCTCTGTTATAGATGCTGATTTTACATATATATGTGTATGTGTATGAATATATATATATACATACACACACATATGTGTGTATGTATATATGTATATACACACAAATATGTATTGTGTGCATGTTTACAACAAAAATTAATAAGTCACTACTTTTTCATTCCTAAAGATAGTCCCAAAAATGTGCCAGGCACAATTATACATATATTTGTGACAAGATAAGCCTTTTATTTTCATAGTAAAAATAACTTCATGACCAGAAGCTATTTATGTTGGTTACTGGGCTGGTGAAGTCAGTTGCAGTTGGCTCAGGCACTGACGCTAACTATTCTATCACTGGTGTCTCACAAGACTGAAAAGGATCAGTAAACATTAGACTCTAGTACTGCTGCTTATCTCTTAAGAGACAGAAGTCCTAGGAGAACAGGATCACACATTTAGAGCTAGAAGGACCTCTGGAGGCTAAATCTAATCCTGTCATTATACAGATGAAGAAACAAAGGAACAGAGAAATCAAGTAGCTGAAGTGGGATTTCAACCTGTCTTCCTTCGGGCTTCTTAGAAGCAGCTAGGTAGTGCAGTGGATAGAGTGCTAGATCTGGAGTCAGGAAGACCTGAGGTCAAATACTTAATAGTTGTGTGATCCTGGGCAAGTCATTTAACCTCTGTTTGCTTCAGTTTACCCCTATGTAAAATGGGGGTGATAATGGCACTTATTTCCCAAGGTTATTGTAACAATCAAATGAGATAATAATTGTAACATGCCAATCACAGTGCCTGGTACATACTGAATGCTATAGAAATGTTAGCTATTGTTGTTATTATGCCTGACTCTAAGTCCAAATTCTGTCCACTAAACTATACTACCTCTAATCTATCTTTTTTCCATTAATTATAAATCTGCTTCACCTCCAATTTATCTTAATATTAAAAAACAAAAAGATAGGTAATGTGGAAGGTTAAACATGAACATGACGACAGTGACCCACTGAAAATGTCATGACATCACATGGATTTGTAAGTATACAAGTGATTTTGATTATTCAAACTTAATTGAGTTCTTAAAGCTCTCCTTAACAGATGATTTTTAAAAAAGTATTTCTTTCTAAAAAGACAAACCCAGACTTGTGCTGATCCTTAAAGCCAGACATTGGCTGTAATTGAAAATACAAGTCAATTTTCACTAGAATGAATATCAAAAACTATAAACGAGAATGAACACCCAAATATAAAGCCAGTATCAATTTTCTTAATCACCTGAAAAGAACATTTATGAATGCCTTACAAAATGGACCTCCCTCCCTCATTCCCTGACTCCAGTATAACATTCCTACAATAGAACTTAGAATTCAGCATCAGTCTTATTCTAAAAAGGTCAACAGATTGGCTTCCAAGCAATGAAGTGTTTGCTATGGACACAAAGAAGGACAATTAACAAAACTGACCTGTTGTCTTTCTGTACAGGCATTTTGTCTCCTCCAGGTATGAGCTTCTTCTCTTCAACAACCCCATAACTTTCTCTGCATATCTTTATTTTAAGGAAAAAACAAAAATCATTCTTTTATTCCACATCCATTTCCATAACAATATCGAGCAAAGCAAAAGAGGAAAATAGAAAAAGAGAGAACCTGCATTAGCAAACAAGATGGTTATTTGTTTCAGGGGACTTTCCCTTGTTCCTTGCTGAGCTATCTTTTAAAATAAGTATGAAAAGGAGAAATTTAGAAGACAGGAAATATAAGCTATAGAAAACAAATATCTGGCGTATAGATCTGTTCATGCATTCATTCTATAAAGCACTTTGCAAACCTTAAAGTACCATATAAATGTTAGCTATTATGATTATTACTCTTGTTTTGATTTTTTTTTTAATTTTTGTTGTTGTTGAGTTGTTTTAGGCATGTCTGACTCTTCATGACCCCTTCTGGGGCTTTTCTTGGCTAAGGGTGGTTTGCCATTTCCATCTCCAGCTCATTTTACAGATGAGGAAACTGTGGCAAACAGGGTTAAGTGATTTTCCCAGGGTCACACAGCTAATAAGTATCTGAGGCTGGATTTGAACTCAGGAAGATGAGTTTTCCTGATTCCAAACCTGGCACTCAACGCACTATGGCGCCACCTAGCTTTTTATTTAAGTCCTACCATGTTGCAAACACTGTAAAGCAATGTAGATACAAATTAAAAAAAAAATAACCTCTGCTTTCAATCAAATAACATTCTATAGGAAGTGGGGAGAGGGCAATATTGAGAGAGGAATGATGTGAACACAGATAAATATAAATATACATACACGCATATATACATATACACACATATGTGTGTGTATATGTGTGAATAATGTATAACACGCCTGGAAAGGGACACTGTCATCAGATTGTAAAGGGTTTTAAATATCATAGGAGTTTGTGCCTTACCCTCAATCCAAGTGGGAGTCACTGAAAGTTTCTTGATCAAGGTAGTCACATTTTCAAACTGGAACTTTAGAAATAACAAGCTGGCAGCTAGGTTACAAGATATATCTATATCATCAATATCTATACCTACATCTGGGAGCCATCAGCACAGAGATGATGGGAGGCTGATGAGCTCCCACTGAGAATGAAGAAATAGAAGAGGATCTGGACAAAGTCGTAATGTATACCTACATATAGGGTATGGCGCTTGAATGGTAATCCAGCCAAGGAGATGGAGGAATAGCCAAACAGACAGAAGAATTTAAGTGACAAGCTAAAGGCCACATAGGAAAGCATAAGGAAGGTATGCTGGAAGGTGGGAGAAATAAGAGAACAAAGTATTACAAGAACCCAGGATGTAGGTAGAGAGTATCCAAGAAGAGGCTGTCAGTAATGTCAAATGCAACACACTGGTCAAGAACATTAAAGACTAACAGGAGATTATTAGATCTGATAATTAAGAGATCACTGATAACCTTGGACCTAGTAGTGATGAGATCAAAAGCCAGACTGAAAAGGACTGAGAAGTGCACTGACTTCTTGTTTAGACAGAAAGTGGAAGTAACTAATAGATACTAGTTATAGATATAACCAATGTAACTAAGTATAACTAAAAAATGGATATCCATTTTTTACCCCTGGAAATTTGTCTCTGAAAGGCAGGAGAGATATACACTAGATGAAAAGTAGAGGGAAAATGGAAGTCAAGTAAAAGTTTTGTTTGTTTGTTTTGTCCCATTTGGCAACAGGTACTAATCTCAGAAGAGACAGAAAGGTTTTCGTTTTTAATGTAATTAAAGGATGGGGAGACTTGGACATATTTACATAAGCTGCAGAGAAGGCATCAGTAGCTAGAGAGATGTGACAGGACCAACCAGTACCTACCCAAGTAGGTTTCTACCTCCCTGTGTAATACAGATTAAGTTATTTTTTTTTCCCTAAGAGGCAATAAAGCTTCCCTGGGATTTGACTGGCCTGGAGGCTCAGGCTCAAACGAGATGCAGTTTCCTGATAGCCTTTAACCATACTGAAATTGCTTCATGGTTACCTAAGGGCAGATTTGGGTGCTCATCCTGAGGCAGTTACTGCATCCAGCTCCCCTGCAGACACGTGGAGATACAGGCCATACCTAACCGAACCAAGGAAATGGCAGTGTATCTCTATATCCTTTCTACATTAGGGCTAAGGAAATCTCCCCTTATTAACTGTTGAATGATCTATAAGTATCTTCTTTCATCCCATCCCTTAACAGGACATACTGAAGATCAGAGAATGGTAGGGAGATGACCAGGGGGGAGAAGAGGGGACAGGTGAAAGAGGTGACAGCAGGGGACAGGATCAAGGACACAAGCAGAGAGACTGGCCTTGGTGAGAAGGGTCTAAATCAGAGGCTAGAGTGAAGGAATAGAGGATGAGGAATGACGTTAAAAGGTTTTGAGATAAAGAAAGATCAGCCAAGAGTCCTGGATTTGGTGCCTGAAAACCTTGGTCTGAAACCAAGCCCTGCCACCTGCTCCATGGGCAAGTCACTTAACCTTTGTGGGTCTGAGTTTCCTAATCTGTAAAATGACAGGGTTGGGCTAGACAGCCTCCAATGTCCTTCCCAGTTCCAGATCCATAATTCTGAAATAAGAACGAGGTCCACTGCTGAATAGGAGTATGGCATGGGAGGTTTGAGGATAATTATGATAGCTAACATTTATATAGTGCCACCATGTGCCAGGCATTGTGCTCAAGATTATCTCATGTGAGACTCAAAATAACCCTGGAAGGTCGGGGTTATTATTACCCCCACTTTACAGATAAAGAAATCAAGTGACTTTCCCAGGGTCACTCAGTAAATGTCTGAGGCTGAATTTGAATTCAGGTCTTCCTGCCACCAGGCCCAGCACTCTAACCATTGTGCCACCTAGAAAGGATTTGGAAGAGGTGTGGAAAATGTGACAGTCAACTGGGAAAGAAAAAAAAGGTTGTTTTGCTGTAGTGAGTACCCAGAAATGATTAGATAACAAATATATAATGGGCCCAGTTAGCACAGTTGTGTGATTTCCTCCAGCACTGTTCAGAAGCAGATTAAGTTGTCTTCCTGAGCTAAGGGCATCTATCACTTACCTGTTTAACAAATATTCAATGAATTATTTTATTTATTTAACATTAAATTACTTATTATTAAATTACTTAACAAATATTCAATTCTACAGGCATTTATTAAGTACTTACTGTACACATAACACTATACTGGGGGCTGAGAGAGATATAAAGTTAAGACAAAACCTGCCTTCACAGAGCTCATAGTCCAGTAGAGAGATAAGTCACAAACACAGATACACAAGTTCATGGATGTGGCTTAAAAAATGATGTGGGAAGGAATGGGTGTAGGGGGAGGCACTCATTACTGAATGACTACTATATGAATGGCATTTGTTTCCAACAAAGCCTTGAATTTGTCCTTTTTTTTCCAAGGACAAATCCTTGAATTTGTCCCAGTTTTGTAGACCACTGGAACCAGTTAAAAATGTTTATGACAGCCTTTATGAGTATTTAACAAGTAGGCACTGTACTTTATACACACAGTTAGGCACACAATTTGGGAGCCACATATGTCTGGTGCTCCTTACTGTGAAGTTGAGACAGAACACCTCTTCTACATCTTCCCCTGGGTAATCAAGAAGCTGCTGGAGACTCCTAACAATGAAAGACATAGAGCAAAGGAGAATGGTCAGAAACTCCAATGGTATTCCTGTCATAATTATATTTATGATTGAGAAAATAGTAAACAGGTTCTAAAATGCAGAAAAATGCAGACACAAATTAACTCCTGAATGCAGAAGAAATAAAGCTTAAGATCTAAAGGAAATGCAATTATCTCTATCTTTTCCTATCAGTTTCATGGCAATTTAGGTTCAAGGGAAAATTTTGAATGGCTCTATCACACATACACACACACACACACACACACACACACACACACACCAGCCATGGTTAATTTGGCTTTAGGGTCACCAGAAGGGAGGAGAGAATTTAAATGATACTACAGAGTGTGGATGGCTAAGAATGAAAATTAATATTGGCTGACAGAAATGTTCATGAGCCCATGCTTTGGCTAAACTTAATTTCTCTGCATAAAGGGGTGAAGAAATCCTTCCACCACATCTATATGCTATAGATACAGATACACATAGACATAGACATATATAGAGACATCCTATGCGTCTGCATTAGAATGACTTTGGTTTTTAATACAGTCAGTCCTCTATGGCACAGCATGGGCAGTTGCAACAAGAGCCTGGAAAAATATACTTTTAAAGAAGAATCAAATGGGGCTCAGGGTTTTTTTACAGAATATAGGTAACTCCAGAGAATGTTAGCTCTTCAATCCCACAACCTCAAATAAGTAATTTTAACCTTTAGGTAACTGTCTTGTACTTCCATTTCCTTTTATTCTTTTGAGCATGGAAATAAAGTTGTTTCAAATAAAATTTATAAGAAATATTTAAAAAATAAATTTCACTCGCTCTCTTATATTTAATCGTTGACTCTTAGCCCTTGCCAGTAGTTGATCAGGAGCTAATATCTCAAATGGAGCTTATTTAAGCATACTACCAAATTCACATCTTCACACACAAGGTTAGATAAAGATAAGAGAAACAGGGCACAGAACATTCCTATTTCTAAATAAGGATCTGTCTTCTCCTTCGGGAGAGCTAGGTGGTATTGCTGGATCTGGATGAGTTCAAGTCTGGCCTCAGATCCTTACTAGCTTTGTGACTGTGGACAAGTCATTTAACTCTATTTGCCAGTTTCCTCATCTGTAAAATGAGCTGTAGAAGGAAACAGCAAACCACTCCAGTACCTTTGCTAAGAAAACCTCAAATGGGATCGTGAAGAGCTGGACATAACTGAAACAACCAAATATCTCTTCCTTTGAGTCATGGAATAGTGTCCTATCTCTTAATATTTGTTTTGCCTCACCATCTTTTGTTATTTCTTCTATTTCTCTCTTCTAACAATATCCTCACTCTTTTCAATTTTTGCTGCTTAAAATGGGGCATGAAACAGCATGTTCTATTGGACAGAAAACCAGGCTCAGAGCCAGGAGAAGCTAGGTCAAGATCCCACCTCTGACAAATACCCAGTGCAAATTACTCAACCTCTCAGTGCTTTAAGCAACTTTCTAAGACTAAATGTTGTGGAGAGGATGTCAACCTGTATTGGTAGAGGGAATTTCCTCATCTGGAAGTTCCCTATACAAATAAAATCACAGGTCTAATCATGATCCTCTAGAGAGAAACAACTTATAATTTTTGCCTCTTTTTTCTTTTCCCTTAGATTCTTTCTTCATTTTCCTTTTTCCTTTCCTTCCTTCTTCCCTTCTCCTCTCCCTCCCTTCTTCTCCCCCTTTTTTGGATACCAGATTTTCTCATCTTCCCCAGACTAGAAGTGCAATGGCTACTCACAAGCTTGATCCCATTACACAGCAGCATGGAAGCTTTGTTCTACTCCATTTCCAATCTGGACCAGTTCACTATTCCTTAGGCTGCACATGCTCCCAAAGGCTCACCATATTGGTGAACTTTTAGTGACAAGCTTCAAATTCACTGTCTCTCAGAACTCCTGAGCTCAAGTTATCTACCAGTCTTAACTTCCTCAATAGTGGGATAATAGACATCCACTATGGCCAGTAGGTCATTTCTTTATAACATTTTTCTTAAAACCAATAATTCTTTTTGGTAAGTACCAGGACTATCAACCCTATTTTTAGAAAGCATTAAGGTGATAATTCATCCAGGCTAAGACCCTATTTTTCTTGCATAGTTGGATGCAGGAAATCTCTAATCAATAAAAATGACTCAAGAATAGGGTTGAGGACTCTAAAAGCAATAGCATTCGAATAGCTTTGTCCTCTATCCCACACCTCACAGCCAAAGCCAAAGGCGCATATGAATTGCTCCCTATATATGCCTTTTAAGATCCATCGGAGTCCATTCTCCATTTCTGGACAGCCATTACATCCCTTTTGTTCTGTCTTCCTCCATGAGAAGAGTCAATATGGTGGCTGGTTAGTTGTACAGCTAGCTACCCTAGTGTAGTATAGTGTATATAATGCACACATGACAGAGTTCAGACATAAGGAACAAAAAACAATTCAATAAACTTAAATCAACCAACATATCTTCACTTTCACCTACGGTGATCCAAGTTTCAAAAGGAAGAAGAACTAACCCCCATACCCTGCTTATTTCTATTTTATACCTTCCTTCAGTAGGTGACAGCTCCTTTAAATCTTCCAAGCCAGGTTTTACATTCAGTAATTTTTTGTAGAGAGCCAGGGGGAAGTGAAGATCTACCACAGTGAAATTGTAGATAGCTAGTCCACAGATGATACCAATCAGGTGAAACCAGTTGTGCTCTACAAAACACTTTTAAAAATAAAGGTTAATACTTCAAAAAAAGGCAATGTCTGAAGCTCTCAAATCAGTACCATCTATCTCAAAATAATTGTTTTTAATAAGAGGCCTCATTTACATTTGACAGCTGCCTAAAGTGATGTCTCAAATGTTAAAGTATCTTCCAGGTGATGTTATGTGGTCTAAGTTAAGAAATCAGTTTGGATAACGAAGTGAGGGATAGCACAATGACAGCAAAGCCAGTACATCTAGCTAATCAAAAGGCATATTTTTACCACTCTCTACTAAATAAGTCTCTTTCATGGCTCTGACTCAGTTTCCCCATCAGTTAAGCAGGGATGAGGCTTGACTAATATCACTTATGGGAAGATAATAACAGAATGACTGACATAGGATTCCTCTGAGCTCTAAAGTACAGACATACTAGGTAAAAGAATGTTATAGCTCGTATCCTTATCATTTTTGTCATGGCCAAGGTCACCAGATCAAAGACTGACAAAAGGGCCTGAAAAGAGAAAAAACAAACATGGTGCCATGCCTTACTTTGGTTGAATATCCAATTTGTTTTACTGTGACATTGCTGACCTACCGTGTCAGAAAACCATAAGAGGTTTGAATCTTGATAATAGGTAAACATCCCATAGATAGGATTCAAAAGTTCCTTCAAGAGCAAAAGGAAGAATTCCTTTGTGACCCCGCCAGCATCCACTGCTTCTTCACCATCAAAGATCACCTGAAAAAACATGACAAGTAAGGTCCATGGCAAGGTGAAATCTGATAGCAACTTTGAAGTTACTGGGGGAAAAGTCAGGAAGGGAGAAGAAAGAGAAGATGACACTGGTATTTCTGTGTAGTGTTGCCTGAAACTACCCATTTTGCTTATTGCGTTGAAAAACTCAGCTGAAGTTCCATTCATCTGCAGAATTTCGGGATTTGAGAGTTGGAAGACATTTCAGCAACTATTTAGCCCAAATCAAACCAAAAAGGAATCCCTCCTAACACAAGGGCTGCCAGATGGTGCAGTGGATAGAGTGCTGAGCCTGGGGTCAGGAAGACTCATCTTCCGGAGTTCAAATCTGGCCTCAGACACTAGTTGTGTGACCCTGGGCAAGTCACTTCACCCTGTTTTGCCTCAGTTTCCTCATCTGAAAAATGAGCCGGAGAAGAAAATGGTAAACCACTCTAGTATCTTAGCCAAGAACCCTGAATGGTGTCACAAAGTCAGACATGACGGAACTAATCCTACTGCATACCAAACAAGTGGTCTTCCAACCTCTGATTAAAGACCTTTACTCATGGGGAAACCATCACCCGTCAGGGTAGCCTAGTCCACTACTGGGCAGTTCTAATTGTTAGGAAGTTTTCCATTCATCCAATAAGCACCAATTAATCAGCAATTATAAAATGGGGTTACAAAAATTAATTGTAGCTAATGCTTCTAAAGAGTTTTCAATAAATTTGGAGAGTTAAGATGAACATCGAAGAAGGGTTAAATTGGTTTACAAAGACAGAGGTCCATACAAGATAGCAAGCAACACTGTCGTGGAACACAAAGGAATGATTGGCACTGGGAAATGTTTCTAGGAAGAGGTGACTCAAGTGCTTCATAATAGTGATGAATATAGAAGGCAAGATAGAAGGGAGGAGAGTACAGGAACGGAATCAAAGAATCTCAGAGTTGGAGACCTCAGAGCCCTTCTAATCCAACCTGTATCTGAACAAGAATCTGCTCTACAACATATCCATAAAGTGGCCAATTAGCCTTTGCCTGAAAACTTCTAGTGAAGGGAGTCACTATCACTCAAAGCAGCCCATTCCACTTTGAGAGAATTCTAATGGTTAGAAAGTTTTTCCTCACATGAGCCTGTAACAACAATGTGGCTACCAGCTGCTGTGGCTGTGTAAGGCCAATAACACCAGCACACAGAGGGGCTGCCAACACAGATGCTTTGACCTGTGTTTCTAAGGAAAGCAACTTTAAGGGATTAACAATCTCAGTTTAATTAAACATACATATATCATTCACTTAGTTCAGGGGAAAAAGGTCAGCCCCCTAAACTTTAGAGCAAATACAAACAGAAATTACAAGCATACATTTTAAACAGAGAAAATAACACAAACCAGTTTATCCATAGCAATACATAGTTACCAGAGAAGCAACAACATCTGGGTTATCAAAGCCAGGGTGGGGAGCTATTTCAACAGCTTGCCCAGAGTCTTGTCACCAACACTCTTTCAATGAGTTTGCCCCCAAAGGCAAAACACCAACCTCAGAGCTCTTATACCCTATTCAGGACCCTGAGGGCTGGGGCCAACTTACCATTTAGGGTTTGGGAAAGTTCTTCAATCACTAACACCATATCATATACATATCAATGACTCCCAATTGCCTTAGTACTGAGAAACACTCCAAAACAAAAAGATCCCACTTTACCTGCCCCATTCAAACAAAGGCAAGACTTATTAAAGGTACTTGATAGCCTTAGCATCCCAAAAGAGAAGAAAAGCAAAAAGTTCTGCCCTGATTACCATTACAGAGCCCCAATGAGCTTCTTTGCATCTTTGCACCTTCCACCCTGGCTTCTAAGGAGAAAGCACACCATAAGTCATGAGTGTTTTTCTTCTGCCAAATTCTCTACCTCAAATCCCCTCAGCATTAGTTCCCAATATCCCCTCTGCTTCAGTCTCAGAGAAAGAGACTGTCCTTTTGTAGGAAACTCCTCCTCTGCTCCTAATCTCCCCTTTCCCAACACAAGTAGGACCTCCCCCTGCCTCCCTTTCATCATCCTTTTTCACTTTTTAAGCTTCTGGATCTCTCCTAGCTGCCTAAAAGTATGTGTAGATCTTCTTAAACTTTAAAATACTTAAATATACTTAATTAATACTTAATTATCACCTCCTCAAGCTACAGTTATTGCTTTTCCCATTCATTACACCTTTTAGAAAAAGCTGCCCATATTCACTGACTCCATATCTCCTTCCATCCCACTCACTTCTGTACTATGGGTTCTGACTCCACCACTCAACTACAACTGTTCCTTCCAAGGTCACCAATGATCTCAAATGCTAAATCTTGTTCTTGGGCAGGGGTGGGGAACCTGCAGCCTCAAGGTCATATGTGGCCTTGTAGGTCTTGGGGTGGAGCCTTGTGACTGAGTCCAAGTTTTACAGAATAAATCTTTTTATTAAGGGGATTTGTTCTGTGAAATTTGGATTCAGTTGAAGGGCCACACTTGAGGACCTAGAGGGCTACATGTGACTTTAAGGCCACAGAGTCCCCATCCCTGTTCTTGGGCCTCACCCTTTTTATGACCTTTCTGTAGCACCTGGCTCAGCACCTTTTCTCCTCCTCCTCCTCAATACTCCCCCATCCCTTGATTTTCAGAATACTGCTTCTCCTGATTTTCCTACCAGTCTGACTGTTCGTTCTGCCACATTCCATCTTCTTTTAGTGAATGTATCCTAACGCTCTGTACCTGGCTTTTTTCTTTCTCTCTACATGTTTTCTCACTTGATATTCCTAGAGGACAAGTCATTCCTCTACTCAACAAGCTTCAATAGCTTGTTGTGCTGCTAACTATAAATTCTTGTATTTAGCACTTAAAGCATTTCACAATCTCTCTTCAGTTGGTCTTTTCAAGATGCTTACCCATTACTCCTTCATGTGATATATACAGATATATATATATATATATATATATATATATATATATATATATATATATATTCCAGTGAAACTAGACTAACTACTGTCCCTCCTGTATGACATTCCAAATCCCACCTGGGTCTGTATAAGAAATAACACAGAATATATACTCTCCTTCCCTTAGTAACCACAGCTTCCTTCAAGGTTCAGTTCAAGAGTCACTTCCAGCAAAGTCTTTGGTCACAAACATAGTTGTTAATCTGGTAGTTCCTTGTTAATAACCAAGTGTCTCTCTGACATGGATTTGGAATTATTTTATATAGATACACACACACACACATATGTGTATATATATACATACACATATGTGTGTGTATGTTTATGTATATATATTTTTATATATCCTATATTTACAAACCTATGAATATACTGTACCCTGCTCCCAGTGAAAGGCAAGCTACTTGACAGCAGACTGTCTTACTTTTGCATTTGTATCCTCAGTGCCTAGCAGAGGAAGCACTTAAAATGCTTATTGATTTGAATGATTTATAATTCCATCAATTCCAGGGATTCAATTAGCATTTTTATGCAGATAGCTCATAAATCTAGATGTGCATTCTCAACAATTCTTTTTTTACCTTTTAAACTTTTTCAATTTTTTTTATTTTTTCCAATTACATGTAAGAACAATTTTTAACTTTTTTAATTTTGAATTGCAAATTCTCTCTCTCTTTGAGAATGCAGTTTGATATAGATTACACATGTGCAATCATGTAAAATATATTTTTATGTTAGCTGTGTTGCAAAAAACAGGAAAGTTAAAAAAAAATCTATGCTTTAAACTGCATTCAGACTCCATGAGTTCTTTCTCTAGAGTTGGATAGCATTCTTCATCTTAAGTCCTTCAGAATTGTCTTAGATCGTTGTACTGCTGAGAAAAGCTAAGCCATTCAAGGTTAATCATAGTACAATATTGCTGATGCTGTGTACACTGTTCTCCTGGTTCTGCTCACTTCATTTTACATCAGTTCAGGTAAGTTTTTCCAGGTTTTTCTGAAAGCATCTGGCTCATCATTTCTTATAGCACAATAAGTATCCATCACAATCACATACCACAATTTTTTGTCATTCCCCAAATGATGGGCATCCCCTAAATTTCTAATTCTTTGCCACCATGAAAATAGATGCCATAAATATTTTTGTGCATAGAGATCCTTTTCCTTTTTCTATAATCTTTCTAGGGTACATACAGTAGTGGCATTGCCTGGTCAAAGAGTATGCACAACTTGATAATCCCTTGGGCATAGTTCCAAATTGCTTTGCAGAATGTTTAGATCAGTTCGCAACTCCACCAACAGTACATTAGTGTCCCAATTTTTCCACATTCCCTTTCTGTCATATTAGCCAATAAGTAAGAAATTCCATGCCCACCTAATTTGCTTATGATATCACCCTTTACTTCTATATCATGTACCCATTTTGACCTTATCTTGGTATACAGTGTGAGATGTTAGTTTATACCTAGTTTCTGCCAAACTGCTTTCCAGTTTTTCCAGCAATTTTTGTCAAAAAATTACTTCTTGTCCCCAAAGCTTCAATCATTGCATTTATCAAACACTAGATTATTATGGTCACTTACAGGTATGTTCTACATACCTAATCTATTCCACTTGTCTACCACTCTATTTCTCAATCAGTACCAGATTGTTTTTGATAATTAGCATTTTGTTATAGTTTCAGCCACCTTCCTTCACATTTTTTTCATTGATTCCTTTGATATTCTTGACCTTTGGATCTTTGAGATTAATTGCATTATTTTTTCCTATTCCATAAAACAATTTCTTGGTAGTTTGATTGGTATGGCATTGAATAATTAAATTAATTTAGGTAGAACTGTCACCCATGAGGAATTAGCATTTCTCCAATTGTTTAGATCTGACTTTGTGTGAAACTGTCTTGTAATCATGCTCATATAGTTCCCAAGTCTGTCTTGGCAGCTATTCCTAAGTATTTTATATTGTCTACAGTTATTTTAAATGGAATTTCTCTTATCTCTTGCTGTTGGACTTTGTTGGCAAGGATTTATGTCAGTTTATTTTATACTCTGCAACTTTGCTGAAGTTAATTTCAACCGGTTTTTTAAAATTGATTCTTTAGGATTCTCTAAGTATACCACCATATCACCTCATGCCTATTCTAACTCATTTTTTTTCCTTTCTTATTGCTGTAGCTCTCATTTCTAGTACAACATTGAATAATAGTAGTGACAATGGGCATCCTTGCTTCACCCTGAACTTAATGAGAAGACTTCTGTTTGCTGATGGTTTGAGGCAGAGACTACTTACCATTTTAAGATTTCTAGAGTTTTTAATAGGAATGTGTTGGGTTTTTTTTTTCAAAAGCTTTTCCTGGGGGCAGGTAGGTAGTACAGTGAGAAGAGCACTGGCCCTGGAGTCAGGAGGATATGAGTTCATTATCTGACTTCAGACACTTGACAGACTTACTGGCTGTGTGACCTTGGGCAAGTCACTTAACCCCAATTGCCCTGCCTTTTCCACTCCAAAAAAAAAAAAAGCTTTTCCTGTTTCTATTGAGATAGTCGTATGTTTCTTGTTGTATTGATATGGTTGACTATGCTGATGGTTTTCCTAACATTGAACCAGCCCAGAATTCCTGTTAGACATCCTACTTGGTCATAGTATTATGATCTTCATGATATATAGCTGTAATCTCCTTGCTAGTATTTTATTTAAATTTTTTGTATCAATCTTCATTAGGTTATTTGTTCTATAGTTTTCTTTCTCTGTTTTTGTTCTTCCTGGTTTATGTATCAGCACCATATTTGTGTTGTAAAAAGGAAGTTGGTAGCATTTCTTCTTTGCCTATTTTCCAGATAGTTGGTATAGTAAGAATGAATTGTTCTTAAATGTTTGGTAGAAGTTGCTCATTAATCCATCTGGCCCTAGTTCAATTTATTTTTCTAAGACTGAGTTAGTTAAATATTCTATTTCCTCTCCTTAATCTGGGCAACTTATATTTTTGCAAATATTCATTCATTTCCCTTAGATTGTCATATAACTGAGCAAAATAACTCCTAATAACTGCTTTAATTTCCTCTTCATTGGTGGTGAATTTGCCCTTTCCATGTTTGATTTTTGTAATTTGTTTTTCTTCTTTCCTGTTTTTGATCAAATTAACCAATGATTTATCTATTTTATTGTTTTTTTGTCATAAAACCACCTCCTAGTTTTATTTATTAGTTCAATGACATTCTTTCAATTTTATTCATCTTTGATTTTTGAGGATTTCCAAATTAGTGTTTAATGAGGGATTTTAAAAATTGTTCTTTTCCTAGTTTGTAGTTGCCTGCCCAATTCATTGATCTGTGCTTTCTCTATTTTACTGAAGTAAGCATTTAGATATGTAAATATTCCCCTAAGTACTGCTTTGGCTGTATCCCATAAATTTTGGTATGTTCTCTCATTGTTGTTATTCTCTTTAATTAAATTACTGATTCTATAATCTTTTATCCGCTTGTTCTTTAGGATTATTGTTTCCCCTCCCCCAATTAATCTTTAATCTATGTTTCCATGGCCCTGTACTGAATGTAAATTTTATTGCATTATGATTTGAAAAGGATGTATTTAATATCTTTGCTTTTCTGCATTTAGTTGTGAGGCTTTTATGACCTAATAATATGGTCCATTTTTGTGCAGGTGCCATGTACTGCTGAAAAAAGGTAAATTTCTATCCTCAACTGAGTGTATATTTCATTTCCTCTTTGAGTCAATTCTGATGAGAATAAAGTTCACGTATTACCCAACACCTCCCATCATCCCCTCCACTGTAAAAGCCCTTCCCTTTTGTGCTTTTATAATGTGAAACAATTTACTACATTCTACCTCTTTCCCCTTCTCCCAATTTATCCCTCTTTCTCACCCCATTTTTTTATTTTGGGGGGATCATCCCATCATAGTCAATTAATACCTGTGTCCTCTATGGATACTCCTTCTAACTGTCCTAAAAATGATAATGTTATTTACAGTTACCAGTATCATCTTCCATGTAAAAATATAAATAGGTGAACCTAATTGGATACCTAATGATTTCTCCTTTATGTCTACGCTTCTCTTGAGTCTTGTTTTGAGAATCAAATTTCCTATTCATCTCTGGTCTTTTCATCAGGAATGTTTTAAAGTCCTCTATTTTATTAAATATCCATTCCCTCCTCTTCCCCCCAAAACTCAGTTTTGCTGGATGGGTGATTCTTGGTTGTAATCATAGCTGCTTTGCCCTTCAGAATATTACACTCCAAGTCCTGTGATCCTTTAATATAGAAGCTGCTAAATCTTATGTGATTCTGATTGTAACTCCATGCTAGTTCAATTTTTTCTTTCTGGCTACTTACAATATTACAATAGCTTCTCCTAGTTCCTCAACCTATTTTCCCAGGCACTTTTTTCCGATGAAATATTTCATATTTTCTTCTATTTGTTCATTCTTTTGACTGTTTTATTGTTTTTTGATATCTCATAGAGTCATTAGCCTCCCCTTGCCCAATTCTACTTTTTAAGGTGTTATTTTCTTTAGTGAACTTTTGTACCTCCTTTTCCATTACACCAATTCTACTTTTTAGGGAGTTCTTTTCTTCAATGAATTTCTGTACTTCTTTTTCCATTTGGCCAATTCTGCTTTTTAAAGAGTTCTTCAGTGGATTTTTGTGCCTGTCTTACCATTTAACCAATTCTGTTTTTTTAAGGTTTATTTTCTTCAGTAATATTTTGTGCCTCCTTTACAAAGCTGTTAACTCTCCTTTCATAATTTTCTTGCATTACTGATTTCTTTTCCCAAATTTTCCTCTACCTCTCTTATTTGATTTTTAAAATCTGTTTGGAGCTCTTCTAGGAATTCTTTTTGGGCTTGTGACCAACTCACATTTTTCTTTGAAGCTTTGCATGGAATTGTTTCAACTTAGTTGTCTTCCGATTGTGTCTTGATCTTCCCTGTTACCATAGTAATATTCCATCATCAAAACCATTTTTGTTGTTTGGTCATTTTTCCAACCATTTCTTGATTTATAACTCCATATTAAAGTTGGACTTTGCTCCCAGGGTGGAAGGAGGCACTGTCCCAAGCTTCAGGCCTTTCTTGCTGATATTTTCAGTGATAGCTCTGAGGGTCTGCAGGTTTTTGGTTCTTCCAAGGTGGTACAATCTAGAAGTCTGGTCATTGTTCTGCTGGCCTCTGCTGTGGTCTGTGAGTGACCACAAGCACTCTTCTCCACCCTGGAACTGTGAGCAGGGCCCTTGCACCCCTGCAGCCATAAGCACTCATAAGCTAATATTCCTCTTAGCTCTACGACTATGACCTGGAACTGTGTATGGGCGATGTGACAGAGTCCTGCACTCAGTGGCAGCAAAGGGTTCCCTGTAATCTCCTTCTAACCAGTTTTCCAACCTCCTTACCATCTGTGGGTTGAGAGCTCCCAAAGCTCCTGATGCCATTAATGAAATGCTTCCAATGCCTGCTGTTGGCACCTCAATGCAGCATCTTCTATGCTGGGCTCCTGGTCTGACCACCACCTCACTGAGACAGACCTTTGCTGCAGACCTCCTAGGTTGGCCTGGGCTGGAAAAGTGTTTAATCCTGACCTTTTGTTGGTTCTGCCACTCCAGAATTTGATTTGAGGTGCTATTTTAAAGTTGCTTAGATGAGACTTTGAGAGAACGCAAGGGAGTCCCTGACTTTACTCCACCATCTTGGCTCAGCCTTCCCTTAATTTTTTTTCAACTAACAAGTTTTTAGTTTCTTTCCCTTCTAGTTCCCTCTTCACTAATCAGAAAAGAAAACCCATGCAACAAGTAAGTATGGCTAAGGAAAACAAATTTCTGCATTAGCCATGTCCAAAAATATGTGTCTCCTTCTCTTGAATCCATAAACTCTTCACAAAAAGGTGGGTAGCTTGCCTGAATCTGAAGTTCTTTGGAATTCTGACTAGTCACTTCATTGATCAAAATTCTAAAATCTTAAAAAGTTTTTTGTCTTTACAATATTGTTGATAGTGAATAAATATTCTGCTTCTGACTATTTCATTCTGTATCAGTTACACAGGCCTTACAAAGTGTCTTTGAAACCATACACTTTTATAATTACTTTAATTTCAATATAAAATTTTTATTGTATTTTCATTTAAAAATATATTATCTTCTCCCACTGGAAAAGAAAAAATAAAAACAAAGCTCTTGAACAAATAAGCATACTTAAGCAAAACACATCTCAATATCAGTCACTTCCAAAAATTTGTGTCTCATTCTGCATATTAGTGCATCCTCTTTCTGTCAAGAGGTGGGTAACATTCTCTGGAATCACAGTTGATCATAATTGAAAAATCTTTCAAAATCATTAACTTATACAATGTTGCTGTTACTGTATAAGTTGTTCTCCTGCTTTTGCTCATTTCACCCTGCATAAGTTTGGATAAGTCTTCCCAGGTTTCCTTGAAACTGTTTTCCTCATATTTTCTTATAGCACAATATATCCTATTACATTTCTATTGCATAATTGCTGTCATTCCCAAACTAATAGGAGCCCCACTAATTTCCAGGTCTTTTCTACTACTACAAAAAAAGCTGCTATTAATATTTTTGTACATATCAATGCTCTCCCTCTTTGATATCTCTGGCACAAAGTTATAGTAGAGGTATAACTGGGCCACAGGCTTACTTTTTTGACATAGTTCAAATTGTTTTCCAGAATAGCAAACCAATTTCAAGCTCCATCATCTGTATACCTGTTTTCACACAGCCCCTCCAACATTTGACATATTCCTTTTTTGTCAACTTTACTGATGTAACGAGTTTGAAGTGGAAACTCAACTTACATTTCCATTTTTGTGTTTAATTGTTGGTTTTTAATTTGTTGGGTTTCTAGGTTTGTTTGTTTTAGTAGTATGCTCAATTTGTTGATCTGCTTTCTTTCTGAAAACATTTGGAGATATAAACATCTAAGTAGTTCATTGGCTGATTTCCCCTAATTTGGGGGATGCTGTCTCATTATTTTAAGGAGATTATTGTTTCTATCATTTGTTCTTAGACTCACATAGACAAGTTATTTAAATTCAAAGGCCCTTTAATAAAGGTTGTTTTTATTGCCTTATGGTCAGTAAATGGTGTATGTAGTATTTCTGCATTTCTGCATGTTTGTGAGTTTTTAATGCCCTAATTAACCCTAATGTTAATTTTGTGAAGGTGCCATGCACAGCTGAGATAACATTTATATTCCCACTGAATATTCTTCAGACATCTATCACATCAAACTTTTCTTAAAATCTATTCAGGTCTTTCATTTTTTTGTTGTTGTTATATTTTTCTAGATCTGAGAGGGGTAGTAAACTAAATAGGTTTGCCATCTACTTTTCCCTATAACTCATTTAAATTTTCCTTTAGGAATTTGCTATTTTTTTTTGCTTTAGAAATTTAGATGACATTTGGTGCATCTGTTTAATATTGATATTAATACAATGGCACCTAAGGTCCATGGTATCTTTTAGCACAATGTAGTTTCTTTATCTCTTTTGTTTCTATTTTTGCTGTTGCTTTTTCTAAATCATAACTGCTATCCTTGCCTTTTTTACTTAATCTGAAGAATAACGGATTCTGCTCCAGCCTCTTAGAGGCGGCTTCTTGTAAATATCAGTATTGCCAGAGTCTGGTTTCCCATCCTTTCTGCTATCCTCTTTCATTTTATGGGTGAGTTCATCCCATTCACATTCATATTTATGATAGCTAATTGTGTATTTCCTTTTATCCTATTCTTTTTTCCCTTGCCCCACTCTTTAAGAGTTTGCTTTGCTCTGACTACCCTCCTTTAATCTACTCTACTTCTTATCTACCCTCCTTTCCATTCCCTTAACACCTTTCCCTCCTGTTTCCATGTTGGATGAAATCTAATTCTGTACCCAAAAGTGTGCGCATGCATCCCTTCCTCTCTGACCAGTTCAAATGAGTATGAGTTTTAAGTGTCACTCCTCATTTCCTCCTCCTTGTTACACAGATTTCTACTTTCTTATTCTATTTACGTGAGATAATTTTCTCCATTCTTATTTTCCCCTCCTTCCCCACCCCCTCCCAGTATATACTTCCTCATACTTTCTTTTCAGATAATCAAAATATAATAGAACACTCCCAGGCTGTTTATCTCATGATATTCCCTCTAGAATTCCTGATGATGATGATGAGGTAGCTAAGTGTCACAGTGGATAAAGTTCTATGCCTGAAATCAGGAAGACCAAGCTCGACTCCAGCCTCAGAAACGTACTAGCTGTGTGACCTGAGCAAGCCAATTCACCTCTTTGCCTCAGTGTTCTCATCTCTAAAATGGGGATAACAGTAGCACCTTCCTCCCATGCAGGATAAAAGTTGAATGATATTTGTTAAAGTGCTTAGCAAAATGCCTGGCACATAGCAGGCAGGTCCTACATTATCATTATTACAATCATTATCAGTACTATTATAATATAAATAAATATAATATAAATAATACAAACTATATTAGAATTTAATAATTTAACCTTGCTTAGTCTCTTGTGATTGATTGTTCACATTTACCTCTTTACATTTCTCTTGACTCCTATCTTCGCATTTCAAAGTTTCTTACACAACTTTGGTCCTTTCATCAGGAATGTTCAGAATTCATTCATCCAATTTATTAAAGATCCACTGTTTCCTTTGTAGGATTATATTCTGTTTCCTGGGCAAGTTATTCTTATGCTATAAGCATAGATAGTTAGTCTTCTGGAATATAATATTCTAACCTCAATTTTAATTCTTTGATAATAGTTGCTGCTAGATCTTGTATAATCCAAGGTGGCTCTTCAGTATTTCTCTCTGCCTGCTTTATTTTCCTCTGACCTGTATTTTGGCTATAATATTTCCATTTCTACTTTGCTATCTGGTGCTAATATGAGGGCATTTATTTTTAAAGATTACTTGAAATAACGTTCAAGGAGGCCGATGATTTTTAAATTGTCTTTCTTTGACCTGGACTGCAGGTGAATTGTTTTTGCTATGAGATTATACTTCACATTTTCTTCTATTTTTCTGTCTTTTGACTTTTTAAATATTTCTTGATATCTTGTGGAATCATTAGCTTCTATTTGGTCAATTCTAATTTCTATTTTCTTTGATAATATTTTGCACCTCTTGGTCTAAGCTGTTAATTATCTTTTCACATCTTTTTCAGCTCTTAATTCTTCTCCCATTTTTTCCTCTATCTCTCTCATTTGGTTTTTAAAATCACTCTTCCCCTTTTAACTCTTGTTTTAACTCTTTCCACGAATTCTGGTTAGACTTATGTCCAAGCTCTGGTTTTTTTTTTTTTGAAGTTTTACTTGTGGATATTTAAGCTATTCTATTCTTCTTGATTTGTGTTTTGAGCTTCCCTGTTATTATAATAATTATTTATGATAAGATTTTGTTTGTTTGCTCATTCTTCCAGTCTTCTGCTTGATTTTGGATTTTGTGTTAGTGCTGGACTCTGCACATCTGAGGGAGAATGTCCTGAGTGTCTGTCCTCTTATATCCTTCTGATGTTCTTAACAGTTCAGACTGGGGAAATCTATAAGCTTTCGGTGCTCCCAAAATGATATGGCTTGGTCAATGTTTGCTCACTGCCTTTCTGATATGAGCTCTGTAAGTTCTTGATCCAGGTTTGGATCTGTTGGCTTATCTCTGGTTGGAAGTTTCAGTAGACTGCTAATGTACTCACCTACTATTTGTCCCCTGGAAAGCTAAGCAGGTTTAGAGAGAGTGAAGTGTAGGTTCTTCTTTGGTCTGGGACTCTTGTCCAAGTTATTTCACTGCAGGCTTCTACTCTGGGCTAGACACTAAAATCAAGTGTCCACTCTGAAGACAGCCACACACAGCTACTGTTTGCTTCAGAACTTGTTCTCTTCCCAGTACACAGCTAGGGTCCACTAGAGACAACTCTATTCTACCACCCCTATGTACAAATCCCTACACTGACTAGTAAAGGAAAGAGCTACCATATGGTACCTATTTCTACACCCTGGAATGCAAGATTTGGGGATCTCCTGGGATCTCTTCCTGCACAGTGTTCAGTCTTAGTTCTCTTTCAGTCTCTGCTATGCATGTGGCACATTCTATACCCATTCTACAGACCTCTCCAGTTCTTGGACTTCCCAGGCAGAATTAGGCCTGGTGTTTTTTCTTTGAGAAGAAATTTATAAAGGAGGTTCAGTGGGGGAGCTAAGTTGTATTTTTTCCTATACTCTGCCATTTTGATGATCTTTGAATGTTACACAGTCTCAGGCCCAGTCTGAGCCAAATTCATGACCCTGCTTTTTGTCTGTAGGCCCCTGCATTATTCTAGATGGCTATGCTCAGGCTTATCCTGAATGAAACCCATTCTTAGAGCCCACAGGTCACTGGCTATCTTACTCGGCCGACTTGGGTTAGAAAAGGTGGTTCATTGTGGTTTCTCCCCAGATCTCCTGATCATTATTAAGTACAGTGTTCTGCTTCCTCCTACACCACTACCATTGCTAATCCCCTGATCAACCCTTTTCTGAGTTCTCTATTCCTGTATCACCAACTACCTGTTGGATATTGCCACCTGCTTGTACTACAGGCACCTCCAACTCAACTTGTTCAAAATGGAAATCATTACCATCCCCCTAAAACCTACCCCTGTTCATAAAGTTCCCTTTTTTCTGTTTAGGGAACCATCATTCTTCCAATCATCAATGTTTAACATCTTACAGTTATCCTCTATTCCTCACTTTCCTTCACTTCTCACATCTAACCAGTTATCAAGTCTTTTTGATGCTACTTATCTGTCCTCTTCTTTCTCACATGGCCTCAAAGCTGAAGAAAACTGCTGGATTACACCAAGCATATTTTGTATTGCTGGAGTTAACACAATTCTTCATAACTACAGAGACGGGGTATTCCATGATGTACAGCCAAAGAACATCAGAGAAAGAATACTGCTTTTCAAAAAAAGCTCTCTGAGTCAAAGAATACCTTAGGGTCATTAAAAGCAATGTGCAATTTTCCAAATACAATAAATTATTGCTCTTATTCATATGCAATTCTAGGCCTAGCTCAATGTCTGTCCAAGACATATGTATTGATGAGATACATTCATCAAATTGATTATCATAGTCCAAATGACAGGCACTCTCATCCAATTTTTTTTTCTGTGACCAGTTAAACCAAATGTTTTAGTGTGGTCTTGCATCTAGTTTAGGTAGTTCTGTAATGTTCTAGGACTTTATTGATATAAAACATAATCTGTGGACCTCATCATTTATAGGGTCTCCCTTTTCTATTTATCTAGACCAGGGCTGGGGAAGCTGCAGCCTACAGGCCACTTGTGGGCCCTTTGACTGAATCCAAACTTCACAGAACAAATCCCCTTAATAAAAGGTTTTGTTCTATTAAACTTGGACTCAGTCAAAAGACCCCACTCAAGGACTTAGAAGGCCACATGTGGCCTCGAGGCCACAGGTTCCCCACTCCTGGTCTAGACTCTGAGCTAGATAACTTCCACGTTAGTAGCAAATAACTTTATTGAACATATGCCTTACTTGATTATAAGAGGGCTGTTGAACAAATGTCTTTCTGTTTTTATCTCATTCATAGAATCTTATATGATTCTGACAAATGCAATGGAGACACATGGTTCACAGACTGAGCTAGTCAATAAACAATAAGTGCATCTTGTATTCTCTAGACCTTTTAGTCAATGATATGAGTATAAAGTGGAGTCTGACACAGAAAAGTTGGCAAAATGACTATACACCACAATCAAACTACAGCACACATATTTCTCTTAAATACTTTACTACACATTGATGGGAAAACCAAGAAAGTAATTAGAAAGGATAAATCAGAGAATCTCACTTTCAGAGGCTTTTTCAAATCAATGTCGGAGTGAATACTCAGTTCTCTTAGGGCATCTCCAACAAGGTTGCTCCTCCGAACATGAAGGACAAGGAATGGGCTTCTGGCCAGCAGAGGCTCCAACGTGAGGAGCATGAACACATTCTGCAAATTTGCTCCATTGATAGCGACCTAGAAAATGGTGCCCAAAAAATGACCATAAAGAACATCTTTGGAGAATACCTAAAAGCCGATATATAAATACCTTAATGGTGTTAAAAGTACTTGGTTTGGCTTTTTCTTATAATTGTTATAGCAGTTGCTCATGTAAGTACAATAAACAAGAATTGTTTTAGTTTGGGAGTTATGTTGAACAACTAAAACTATTTATTGAAAAACATGGTCTCTAAACTAATTTGAGATACAGTGATTGGAACTAATTGTTAAGTCTAGAATAACACACTTTCAGGATTATCAGCATCAGCAGAAAAATTTCAAAGTAAATAGAAATCTATTCACATAGCAGCTTCTGTTCTTTGAAAAATGTAATTCACTCTAACTCAAATTAAAATCTGTCAGTCCCATATCAGTATCATGCAACTTCCACTATGAAAAATACCCATAGTATCAGTACAATAATATAAAGAAAGGATAGGAATTTGGATATTTTTGTCAGTGTTAAATCAAATTATTTAACTGTGTTGTGTTTGCAAATAAAACTGTAATAAAAGTCTCTATGATTTAGCACTTCTTTGAACAAATGAAGATTTCCAAGCCTCAATCTAAGAATTATATGTTATAATATTCAAAACAAAATTCTAGCATAAAAGAATAATTTGGATGACTGCTTAATGCTGCATCTAATGTTTTCTACTATCATATAAAAATTACAACAGAATTCTATGGTGCAAGAACATATTTTTAAAAGTGATACCTGCATCTGCAGTTCAGCATCTGTCTGTAACATTTTGGTCTTAGCTTGAGCATCAAAGACAAATGGATAGGAACAGAGAGTCACAGCATCCTGGAATGAAACACATTATTATTAGCAATATTTAAAGTATAGAGCAAAGTGCTATATCAAAAAGGCAAGAAGTAAAGGGGAAAAAAAGAGGGATTATGTACCTGCATTATAGATGGTCTAACTTTCTGTGGAAAGAAAATAATAAACAAAATATCATTCTTGTTTTCCAAAACCCAGAATTCCCACCCCCCAAAATGTCATCAGTATCATGTACATACAAATGTTATTCATTAAGTCAAACTGCATATTTGGCCATGTAAATAATGCATCTGATCGACTGTCTGAATTTCTGGTTGAGGAGACAGGTATCATGAAGCTGCCTAAAGGAAGATCATAGGAATAAAATGGGCAAAAACCATCTGACCAATCTGATACCACAATCAGATACTTAAACCACTCTCAACCAATGAAATGCTTTCTTTTCCAAAACTTGATTATAAAAAAGAAAAATTCTACAATCTACTTTGGAAAATTTATACCAGCATCTAACTTTAATTAATAAGTAAACTTGGGTGAGATAAATTAAATCAAACATACCAACAATGGATTTAAATCTTTCTTCAGTAAAAGAAAATAATTCTTGGAAAAAATTCAGAAAACATTTTGCCTTCTTCAAATAAAAACACAATATAAATTCAAGTAGTCACCTATAACACTGAGTTACTTGATTCCCATTATTTAAATCCATCTAGTCATGAAATTTTATTTCTTTAGCTGTTCTTATATGATTTGTAAGAAATCAGACAAGTAGGAAGAGAATCAATAGAGAGCAGTGTCATGAAGACCTACAGTAAGCTCGCTGGTGCAGTGGATAGACAGAAACGCTGGACCTGGAGTTGGGGAGAAGTAAATTCAAATCTGGCCACAGACACTTACTGGATGTAGGAACTAGGCAAGCCACTTAACCTCTGCTCACCTCAGTTTCCATATCAGTAAAATAATTGCACCTACCTACCAGGGTTGTTGTGGGAATAAAATGATAACATTTGTAAAGTGCTTTGCAAACCTTAAAGCACTATATAAATGCTAGTTATTATTATTGTTATTATTAATAATATTTGTCCAAGTCATTGGCAATTATGTTGAACAAAATAAAGCTAAGGAAAAATTTTTGACAGATACCACTGGAGACTGCCCTGGTCAAGTTGATATGGATACATTAATCAACCCTTCTGAGTCCAACTGTTTTCCAAATTCATGTAGCCATCCTACCATCATGTCCAGGAGGATGGGGGGGAGACTGCCAAACTCTCTACTATGTTCAGTCTTTTCTCCCTGACCTGCCAGTCTAACAAACCCATATGGGGGGGGGGGCCTGCGGGGCGGAGAAAGATTCAGAGACAGAGACAAAGAAGAGAGACAGAGACAGAGATAAGGTTAATCTAGGAGGAATTATTTTTCTTAAATTACACTGATGCTTTGTTTTTTTATACTGGTCATTTCCTAATAAAGTACCTATCTCCATTCAGAATCCTCACTTTGAACAAAAAGTAAGCAGTTAAAACAAAATTGTAAAAAAGACTTGATGGTATGCATGACCATAGTACTCCTATCCCCTTATTCTGAGAACAGAAATATCTTCCATAAATTGGTCACTGCATTTTAATGTAGTTTTTATTTACATTACTGTTTTTACTGTGTGTACTGTTCTGGTTCTACTTTGTTTGTTCTGCATCAATTTGTCTTAGTTTTCCCATATTTCTCAAAATTCTTCATACTCATTTCTTATGGTACAATACTATTTCATTACATTCACACATCACAACTGATTCTGCCATTCTCTAATCAATAAATACTATTTTCTAGTTTTTTAAAATATTTTGGTATATTTAACAACTTTCTATGTATCTTTGGCTTCTTTTGGGGTGTGTGCTGCATCAAGGAGGGGCATAAACAAGCAAGTCAGTAATTTTCCTTAGGCAATTCCAAACTGTTTTCCAGAATGGTTGGATCTAACACAGCTTCATCAACATTGTATTAATGTGCCTTTCTTTTCATAGTCCCTCTAACACCACTTCCAGCTTTTACCATTTTTGCTAATTTGATAGATATAAAATAAAACTAGATTCCATTAAATTTATATTTCTTTCATTTAGCAATTCTTTTGAAATCAATTTGTATTTGAAAGTCACTGCATTTTTTGATTTTGTGATTCTTTTGAAAATATACATTTTAAAAATTTTCTTTTTCCTGAACTACATGTGAACATCTTTTTAAAAAAAATTTTGAGTTCCAAATTCTCTCCTGCCCTTTCTCCCCTCTCCTCATGAAGAAGCCAAGCAATCTGATATAGGTTATATGTTTAGCAATTCTTTGAAACCCATTTGTTGATATCCTTTGACCGTGTATCATCTGAAAAATGGCTTGGTCATATGAATATATGTATGTTTCTTAGGATAGTTGACTTTTTTTTAGGGTATGTGATGTAAAGCTGCATTCACACACCTCACTCCCAATGCTGCCAATCAATAGTTTCTTTTCTTATTCGAGTTACATTAATTTTGTTTCTTTTAATCACTTCAGCTCCCTATGTGGTTATGAAACCTCCCTTTAACTATAGTTCTGAAATGTACCTCCTTCTGGCCTTCTTTAAGATTTTTATGATGTTTCCTATTTTATTCATATTCATATTTTATTCATATTTAAATCTCTTATTTCATAAAATATAACAGAAATCCAGTCTAAATCAATTTTCCATCAAACTGCTTTCCAGTTTTCCTAGCAATTCTTGTGAAAAAGGAAGTCCTTCCCCTAGTAGTTTATATCTCTTGGCTTTTTGTTTGCTTGCTTCTAGGTCACACTAGTCTAGCCTACTCCAGTGACTTACTTTTCCATTTGTAGCCACTACCAAATAGAATTTATGATGAACACATTTTAATATACTTGGAGATTTAGTGATGCAAAGTCCCTTTCATTCTTGCTTCCCCTTTCTTTATTTCCCTCAAGATTGAAGATATTGTGTTCCTCCAAATAAAGTTTCTTCTTGCTTATTTCTTTTTCTTTCTGGTGATGATTTTCACAAGATGTTGTCACCAAAAGTTCACTATCTTGTAGCCTACTTGTTCCACGAATGATAGATTTGCTTCCAGGTCATACTCTAAGTCTTTTGGAAAGACCTGCCAGAGCTTACGCTTCATTGGTGTAACCTCTGGGAACACAAGGTTGGCTCCATGTCATGTGCCAAAGGAATAAATACCAATACCTGTTGAGTTTGGGTAGCTGCTGAAAGTCAAACCCATCTGCCTGACAATTCCCTCCATCTATTCCCTCTACTTCTGACTGGATGCTGAGGCTAAGTGCAGCATGGTTTCAATTGGGATTCTCTATCACGATACAGATTATCAATACAGGTGAGGTAAATCACTTCTCTTTTGCACTAACTGCCTCTTTGCTGTGCATCCAATGAGAATCCAACTCTTTCTAAAAATGCTCTGAGTAGTTTATGTCATTACTTGCATTTTCGTGTGCCCCATAACTATGTTTAGGGTCATTTTAGGATAAGATTCTTGCATACGATCCTGACACTAAGCAATGATGAGTACCTTCTATTAAAATAAACATATCTAATGCCTCAATAATATATGTAAATATCATGCTTTTATAAGTCTCAACATCAGCTGGTATTGGCATATAAAAGATAGTTTTAAAAATAAGATTATTTTAAGATAAGTTAGATTTTAAAATTTTAAACAATTCTTTTTTAAAAATTTTTAATTTTTTTTTACTTTTAAACAATCCTACATAAGATGATTTTGTTTCAAATTAAAGATACCATTGTGATGTATTAATTTTAATACATAATCATATGATATTTGAAAAAATAGAAATGATTTTTGGATATAAATAGATAGGTTTGTAAACTAGACAACAGCCCATACATTATTTTCAATTCATTTTTGACCAATATTTTATTTCTTTTTTTTGTAGGCCAAGTTCTTTCATTGATTTTACTTTAATTTGTTTGCATAAAAAGTTCAAGAAAAACTGGATAAAGTAAAATGATTTTAAGCAGTAAAATCAGTCTTAGCATGAGGCTAACCAGAAACTTAGAGGCAGCCTACTCTGAAATATTTCCATTAGAACAGATTGAACCTTGCAGGAGAACCAAGACTATCCTCACCAAAGTGTTCCCATGATCTTAGCACCCAGAGGCTAAAAGCAAAAACAAACAAACAAACAAACAAAACCAGGGAAATCTTGACACCAGACTGAAGGTTCCTATGAGACAAATTTCTCCAGTTGAACCTCCTAGCACTTCTCTGACACAGGAAAGGCTATCACACTTTCATACATACTACAGCAATGACTCTATTTCATGTGTTTTTTTCTATTTCAAGAGTTTTAAATTTCCAAGAAGAGACGAAATATCCAGAAAAAGTCCAAGGGAGATATTTCAATTGCGTCTTCTCACAATCAAAGACAGGATTCAGGAAAAAGTCCATTTCCTTTAATAACTACATGACACAGAAGGACCAAATGAAAGAATGGAGGAGGCCATAGCTTTAATAAAACACATATTCTTACCATTCCTGCTTGATGCAAGAACCACATGAGATAATCTTCCTGAATGTCCACAAGATGGGAAATTTCAGGTATATAAAACTTGTCATATTCTACATGTTTCACTTTCTGGTTTACCTTAGAGGCACAAGAACAAGAAGAAATGCAAGAGATGATAACTCTATTACTATCAAAGACTTTTTATTATTAACAATAATCATAACAACAACAAAAAGGAAGAAGATGATCAACAGCCTTCTCAGAACACATTAAAAACCAATGGAAATACTTTGGAACAAATATTCCTTCACTGAGCAGCAATGAAGACTGAAGCAGCAGGAGCGTGCAGTAAATCTTTAATAAGAAAAAAATGATACAAAACACACTTTTAGATTTAATCTGCATTATTTATATTTTCTTCATCACTTTCTTAAGTCTGGGTAATCAAAACAATAGCTCAAGCTCTGATCCTTAGCATTTACCAATTTCTGAGGTATAAATGCTCATATTGAACACTTAACAATCAGTTCTCATGAGCTGGTTCAAGCTGGCTCATATACACTGCTGACAACAGGCACACGCCACTGGATTTGTTGAATGTAATCAAAATTACTTTACCACCAGACAGAGCCAATGAAAAGATTAAGGTCCAAAGGTGGAATCAAAGGACCCTCCATAGGCAGTGAACTCAGACAGCAAGATGTCAACAGAGAAGCATGGTTTAAGCAATGGTTTAATCATGTAGAGCTATTTAAAGACATGAAGCGGTCAGACAATTAGCATCTACGTACCAGGCACTATGCTAAGTTTTGGGGATACAAAGATAGGCAAAAGACAGTGCCTGATCTCAAAGAGCTTACAGTCCGATCGGGAGAAAATTATAGAAATGATAAAGAACAGGTAATTCCCACTAAAACTTGTAGATATATTATTCTTAAGGAGCCTGTATTTATCAAACAATGAAGATTACACAAGGAAGTGGTAAAAACTGAGCAATAGATCATCGCAGTTTGCAAACACTTAATAACCAATACCAGATACCAACAGGACAAAACCTTGTGGTCAGAAACTCACTGTCTTTGGTAAACTAATAGACAATAAATTTTCCTGCTTCAAATAAAGGCCCCAAAATAGTTTTGGGAATTGAACAAATTATACCAGAATCAGAGAATTATCACAGACAAAAACACTGCCTGTAACTGCCAAGGTATAACCTAATACATAAAAATTTAATAACGGTATTTCTAGTAGAGCATACCATGCCAATTTTCATAATCACTAAACTATGTGGAATGAAAAGTTTTTGAAATAGTGAAATTAAGAAAAGAAATTAAAAGCACGTGGTACCAAAATGAGGTATATATCACCATTTTGTCCACTACTAGAAATGCCCTAAAGATGTTTTCAGTGGACTTATAGAAGATGAGCTTATATTCTGACAATTTTATTCATTTTCAAAATGCAGTCATTTTTTTCCATCTGTGCAGTGGTACACAGAACATTAACTCCAAAAGAAGAGTAAGATAGCGACTTTTTCCAGGACTATCCCTATCTCAACAACATTGAAAAGATGAGAGTAAGATACTGATAACGCTAACAATTACTGACACTCAAACTGTGATACAAGCTTCCCAAACACTTCGTTTGTATTAGTACCTACTTCACAGGAATGTTGCAAGGCTCAAATGAGATAACATGAGCTTCACAACTTTATTATACATACCAGTTATTATCACTCCATTTGACCCTCACATCAACTCTGTTGGGTAAGTATAACACTATTATTATTCCCAATTCATAGATGAGGAAATTGAGGGTGAGGTAGGTTAAGTGACTAGTTGTGCAGCTAATGAGCATCAAAAATAGGGTTTTTGACCCAAGTCTAGCCTCATTTCTAGACCAGCACTCTATCCACTTTCATGGGAGGTCCTTTTTACCTCACAAGGGGGTCTTGGCCATTTTATAGGTGCTATCTAGCATACACTAGTTTCAATTACATTCAAGTAATTCAGTGGTATGTGCCTGTTATCACTCTTCACTGTTTTTCAGTGAAAAGCCCAACCTCAGAGATGGCAAAGCACCCATTCACTCTCTCTCTAGCAAGGCAGGTCCACTTCATACTTACCTTATGCAGTTTTTCCAATAGCTTGAGTGCTGCTGTTATATAACTGCTAAACAGAACAGGAATCAACAATGTTTTTCTTCCACTCAGGAGGTAAACTACTGCACTTTTATAAAGGTCTACTAGCTTCAAGAAATATCTTGGGCATACCTGGCACCACCAGTTATCTATTAGGAAAAAAAATAAAGAAAAAATTAAATATGTAATCCTTAACTAAATATCAGATATTCATGCCTCTCATGAGTTTGGAAGAGGCTGCCCTGGTAAGAAAATGTTATTGAATCAAAATTAAATTCAGAGAATCACAAAAATCATAGAATTTTAGAGTTGGAAGAGCTTGAGAGGTCACCTAGTCCAACTTCAGAAAGCATTAACTAATCACAAAAGGTCGTTTTAGAAAACTAGCAGTATAAGCTCCTTTGAACCTCACTATCTGCATTTTCATATACTGTTTCTCCTATAAACTATTTTAGAAATTAATATAAACATTTAAACTGTCTACTAGATTTCTCCAAAATAAGAGCAACCTTCTCATAAGGCAGACACTTTCTGCAAAAAAATGATCTTTGGAGGACAGCAGGGGTAGGGAGTTAATTGTCTTTATAGTTGTTACCTCCTCCACCATCTTAACCTCCAAACGATTTCAGCTCTTTGCTAAAAGACTAAACACAAAAAAGAATGCTCTGCAAGGCAAAAACAAGATCAAAAGGTTGTTCCTATATTGAGACCAAAACCTGCTAAAATGTGGTTCTGCCTAAAAACTTTATTTATCCAACTGTAGAATAGGATTAGGATAGGACCATGACTCTCCCCTTGCCCCCTCCCCCACCCTCTATGGATCAACTTGGAAGGATAGGAACCCAGTTTGTAGGCTTGTGAGAATGGCTGCAATGAAGCCTTTTTAAAAAGCTTCCTTAAAGAAATACACTACGATATTTGTAGTGTTTTCATTACTGTTACTGTTAGTCCTTCTGCAAAAGGAGTTATAGTCTTTTGCCCTCTCCATCCTTAATAACATTTTCTTTTCATGTGGTGACTGAATTCCAGTAATATCACAGCTCATCTGAAGCACAGAAGCAACAGAATAATTAACACTTTAAAATTAATTAACATTTAATTAATAAAGCAACTGACACTTTAAAACTATTTAAGTGTTAATTAATTAGCACATAAAAAAATAATGAAAAAGGGGAGACTTTCTGCATTTTATTAAACCTATCTCAAATGTCATTCCTATGAGAAACACTCTCCAATTCACTGAGGAAGAGTATCATCTCAAAGTAGCCACAGTCTACATTTTGGTCAATCCCTTCTTTCATGGGAACTTCTATATCACCCCCTCTACCTAAAATGAGGTAGGTAAAAAAAAAAACCTATGTAGAGAGCACTTAACTTTTCGAGGCACTATTTACTACTACTAGCTCAAGAAAAACTTTGTAAATACTACAAGACCAAGAAACAAGCTAACTATTTTTAACAGCTTCTAAATGAATTATCAAATTACTCTATTCGAGGATCAGTAAACATGTTACACAAAGCATAACTTAAAGATAGCTAAAATAAATTGCAGAATGGAGTAAAAAGGTAAGATGTTAAAGAACCATAAATACTCCAAAAATGGATACTGAATCTCAGCCTAATTTTAGTGCTGATGCCAAAAACTTACTACATTCAGAGTCAAAGAACCCGGGTTTGAATGTCAGCTCTCATACTTATTACATTTGTAGCCTCAGTCAAGTCACTTAATATCTCTGGGTCTCACTTTCTTTTCTAGCAACGCAAGAGTATGGAGCTACATGTTTTCTAAAGTCAAATCAAATAAGAGGCTATCAAACAAGAGGCAGAAAATAATGTAGCAGTTAAAGTATTTTGCAGGATTTACCTAAAACTTTACTAGGGTTTGCATCCAGCCGTAGAATAGCCATTGCCAGGGGAAGGGTTAACGTTATGTAATATTTAGAATCCTGAAGTAGAGGGAATTCGGGAAGTATTAAATAGATTCTCATTGCTTCAACATCTGGTGGTGAACTGGACAACTGGGGGATCAGGAAACTTTCAAAGCTTTTTAAGATCTGTAAAAAATAAAAAAAAGTAGGGGGGAAGACTAAGATTAATTCGAGCACACACAGAAAGGTCTAATTCTTGACCAGTATTTATGTGGAATATCTATGTCTCCAACTGCAAATACAATTTTCTAGGATTCTCTGTAGTGCATAGATATACTCACTTTCACTCACACCTAACAGCACATTTTGTGGGAAATCAATCCTAACAGAAAAAAAAATGAAATGAAAAGGAAACATGATGGCTACAAAGTAAAACATAGGAAATCAACAAAAAAGGAAAAATGACTCCACCAAAGGAATGAAAGATCACAGACTTACCTCAGAATGTTAAAACAAAGGAAACGAAATTGTGCATGTTCCTATAAGTAAAACCCATGCCTCTACATGAGGAGTCTCTATTTTTTATTACATCAAAAGCTGCCATGCTGTACCCCAAGTACTTTGGAGACAAGGTTGGGAAGTTTGTACACAATCTTTTACCTTCACAAGTGAGAGGCAACATGGTGAAGTGAACAGATAACCAGCCTCCAATTCAGAAATATGTGGGTTCAAACTCTGTCTCTACTACTCACATGAACTATGTGACCCTGAATAGGTCACCCTAGAGTCTCAGTGTTCCCAGGCAATTCTCTAAGACAATAAAAATCAGACCATGTATGTCATTCACCAATGGATTCATAGGTCTGGTTAGAAAAGAATTCTGCTGCTTAGCTATGGCATTAGGACTCTGCTACCCTGCTGTTGAAATAACCAAACTCGCACACTTGTTAAAATCCTAGACCATTACATGTAGAAGTAAAAAGCAAATAAAAAAAAACTCTCTTGGGTTTCAACTCATACATATTGAAAAATTGCCAATGATGACAAAAGATAGAAATGATCACTATTAGAAGGGTAATAGGAAGATGGCACTAAAGCCAATTATGAATTCTTCTGGAAAACAATTTGAAATTATACTAGAAAAGGCACTGGTTCACACTCTTTGATCTCACTACTAGGCTCATGACTTGAGGAGGTCAGAGATAAAGAAAGGCCCATGGATACAAAAAAAACTTACAGCAACAGTTTGTAGTAGCAAAGAACCTGAAACAAAGAGGGTGCCATCATTTGTGAAATGGCTGAACAAATTTTGGTATATAAATGTAATGGAATGTTATTGTGCCATAAGAAACAATGAATACGAAGAATTCAGGGAAACTTGGTCAAGATTTGTATGAACTAATACAGAGGGAAGTAAGCAGAACCAGGAAAGAATTTAGACAATGATCCAAAAGAAACCACATTGAACATCAGAATGTTGATCAATTCAGTGACCAACCCTAATTTCTGAGAACTGATGGTAAAACATGTCCCTCTCTCCTTTTAGGAAAGAGGTGGCAGACTACATATGTGCAGAATAAGGCATCCTTTGTTATATATGATTAAGATGCTTATTTGTTTTGCTTAACTGTACTTTGTCTCTGATGAGGATTTGAAAGAAGATGGGAGAGAGTGATGTTGGGGAAAAAATCAATAAAAAGATATTTTTAAAAGAAGATCAAAATTAGATATAATCCTAGGTTTGAGTTCTATACTTAAAAATTTCAAAATGTTTTATATTACAAAACATTTTTGTTTATAGAGGTAAAAAAACTATTAAATACAGTAAAATATAATAGTTGCTCATAAAACAGTCCATCAATGGGGACCAATTCACAAAACTGTCATCTGCTAAATCCACTGAAAGATTTTGGATTGCCACCTGTGTGTGCTTCCCCATCTCTGTAATCAGTTCTCACTCTGATTTCCCCATGGGTCACTATTGCTAATATAAACATTAGTTTCCCATTCGTGCTCTTTAAAAACCTGTCAAGTTTGAAATTTCCTTCTGTTTAAGAATATGTTGTTGGTAGAAAGCAGGCATAAGCCTGTAATCTCTGCTATGGGAAAGGCTGAAACTGGCAAATATCTTGAGCTTGCCAGTTCTGAGCTTCAGTAGAACTAAAGTCAATCAACTGTCCACACTAAGTTTGACATTATCATCATTTGTCCCCAAGAATGGGGGGTGGGGTGCCCATAAGATAGCTGAAGGAGGGTCAAACTCATGCAGGTCAAAAACAGAAGTATAAGATATCATGCTGAATAGAGTAGGATCAGGCACGAGTAGCCCCTATACTTAGAGAAATAAAAGCTGGCTGAAAGAGTGGCTGAACCAAGAGAGAATCAAATTATGTGGGGGTCTGTACCTTCCCTTCACTATTTATTGGGAAATAAATTCATTATTAAAAATTTCACTATTCATTATTACTTTACTATTATTGGGAAAATCACTAACCCCCACCTGAACTCCAGTAACTTCTTTTGTTAAAAGAGAACCTTACAAGGTTAAGAAATTCAAATGAGAAAATAGTCTGGAAGTACTTTATAAATTGTAAAGTGCAATGCAACTATAAAGTGTCAGTACCATACTACCACAGCATTATTACCGTGGGGCTCAAATGAATACATTGAATAAGTTTTGCAAAGCAATCTTTATACTATCAGCTATCATCATTACTGCAAAAAAAGATGTGCCCATGCCTTAAAGGGTTTAAAAAATATCTCTATTTTATATAGATATAGATAAGTACATAGAATCTAAAGAATACATAATTATAAAAGTATTAATATAATTACTGTAATAATTACCAAAACTAGCAGCCTTCAAATCTTTAACAATTCCAAAAATGTAACATGTTGAAAATCAAGATTAAAAAAAACCCCACTAACTCTTTCATAAGGCCATAAAAGGTATCATAGTATCAGATTGTAAAATACCATGAGGCTTTTGGGTAAGGTAAGTTTTCCCAACGTTAAAACACTATAACAAGTAAGCAAGTATGTATTTTATTTTAAACATCTTAAATGTAAACGCATTTGTATATAACATTGTATCCAATTTCACCTTTCCTTCTCTGCAAACTGTACTAGGCTTTATTGAAGAATATGGTTAACTGAGATCTAAAAATTCTAGTCTGAAGGTATTTGCAAGGAGGTAGATTTTTAGAAAACCTAGTAGAGAAATTAAAAGATGAAATTGACTTTCTAAAGTCATACATTTCAAAAGAAAAAAAAATTTAAGTATACAAAATCTTCACTTCCCTTTTGCTGCATTTTTCTTTCATAAACTTTTTATGCTTTATGATTTCATTTGCAAAGAGAACTCTCAGTAAGGAAATTTTCTCTACTAGTACACATGTGAAACTTCTGGAACTGATAATCTTAGAAAGATGCCTGGGGGCATTGAGAGCTTAAAGGACTTACCCAGGGTCACAAAGCCAGTATGAATGAGTCCCACCTCCCTGGCTACATGGCCAGCTCTCTACCTACTACATCACACTGCTTCTCCTTATAAACTTAATTTTTTAATATACATAATACTGTTGCTTGAAAAAGAGAACCCTTGAAAAATGTATAGAACATACCTGTTCTAGAAGCATTGAGTGCTGAGAATTCATTAGCTTCTCAAACAACACTCTGGTAGAATTCAGGTCAATCCCTGGAATTTTGGGACTAGTTTTAAAATGCTCATCAATTCTAAAATGAACCAAAAAGAATACAAGCAAAATTACATATGGCAAAGGAAACAATGTGCTGAAAAGGACCAAAAATACTCAGAATGGTGTTATGAATATAAGAATATTAATAGTTTTTTGCACCAGAGACACAAAGGTCCTCCAGATGGCTAGGACACTCTTCCGAAATCCAAAGGCTACATATGCTTATGTCTACATAAAATTTCCCTTCATTCACATGTTCAACAGATACTTAATAAATGTCTGCTGCATATTTAGCTCCATACTAGGCAAAGAGGAACAACAAAATTTAGATAAAACAAAGCCCCTGTCCTTGCTGTTTTATGGAGGGGAATCTAATGGAAGGGTAAGACAACACGGAGTTCTGTAGTTAAAAAACACTCCATGTTAAGTGCGTAAGAAACACAAAACAAAGCACTATTTGGGCCCCAAGGGTAAATGCCAGTACCAGCATGGGAGATCAAGGAAGGCTTTCAGGAGGAAAAGAAAGGACTGAAGAGGCTATCTGCTCCACATATACTTAATGCTAGACACTTGCCAACACTTAGACTCTGATGCTACTTCCTCTCTCCTATTTTTAACCTAACAACAGCATCAACCTTACCTTGATCCATAGTAGAGATGGGGGAGACAGAAAGGGGATAAGTATTTATGTAGTGTCCACTATATGTCAAGCATTGTGCTAAGCACCTGACAAATACTGTTGCATTGGATCCTCACAATAACCCTGGGAAGGCAAGTGCTATTACTATTCCTATTTTACCATTGACAAAATTGAGGGTCACACGGTTAAGAAATGTATGAGGCCACATTTACACTCAAATCTGCCCAACTCCAGACTTGGTGCTGTCTCTGCTGTGCCACCTAACTACCTCATAGTGGACAATAATGGTGGCCAGGTATACAAGAGTGGAACTGAAGAAAAAGTCCTGGTCCACAGAGGAGTTTTACTGAAGCAAGAGTCAACTAATAAAGGGTCTGTGAGAGCTCTCTCTCTCTCACCAACAGAGTACTCCATGAGGCAATACATTTTAGGACCTCTGTTCTACAACAGTAGGATCTGGGAATTTGTCTACACTAAAATTGGTTGCCAGCATCAAGGAAGGGATGAACTATCACATTACTTATTTCACTCTTACAGAAAATTTAGAAAGACAAAAAGAACAACCTAGCTTTAAATTAGTGCTTTACATCAGTCTAAGTAATACAGGTACTTGAACAGGTACAAGTCAGTAACACTGGGCCACTTTTAGCTTCTCAAGTTATCCTTTTCCAGTACAGTTTCATTATTTCACGATCCTTAGTAAACTTTCAAAACATTCACACTGGTGTATATATGTATGTGGGTATGTGTGTGTGTGTGTGTGTGTGTGTATGTGTGTATAAAGAGAGGGCATGTATATAGGCATATATGTGCATGTGTGTGTGTATATATATATATATATAGGTGTACAGAGATATGTGTATATATAAAATTTAATTCATGCAATACATATACAAATATATGTGCATGTGTGTATACACATGTGTGTATATGTGTGTGCATAAAATAATAATAGCTAACTGTAGGTAACATTTATAATAATAGCTAACATTTATATAGTACTTACTATACACCAGGCACTGAGATAAACTCTTTACAAATCATAATTCATTTGATCCTCTCCTCAACCCTGAGAGATGTGCTATTATTATCCCCATTTTACAGTTGAGAAAACTGAGGCAAACAGTTTAAGTGACATGCCCAGGGTCACACAGCTAGTACATGGCTGAGGTTGGATTTGCACTCAGGTCTTTCTGACTCCACACTTAGTTCAGCTTTTAACAATAGCTATTTTCAATGGGTCACTGACAAATGAAGGAACATGTTATGTGACATTTTGCAGGAGTCAGACTGGAGCCAACTTTGCAGATGGCCCTAATTTTAGTGAAATCCCTATGTCATGTTCAACAGGTAATACTTAGGTGAATTCAGAACTCCATGTATTTGATGAACTAATACTATCCTACAACCAGGGATGTAGTTACAAATGTTTAATGACCACTTTGAGCGAATAAGTTATTTCATCTATTATAAATACCCAAATTAACTATAATGAACATATAAAGAAAGATGCTATCTACATTCAGAGAAAAAAAACTGATAAATAGAAATATGTATAGAATAAATTTACATATATATGTGTACACATAAAAAGATGTACGTATATATATATACATATATATATTTTTATATATAGTTGTGTCTAATAGCAGACATTCTGGGATGGGGGGGAAGGAAAAAAAAGGAAAAAAATTTACATGATAATTTTGTTGTATGTTTGAAAGGAATAGTAAGTTGTATGTAGTAGATTTGCAGTTTTATGTACAATCATCTTTTTAACTGTACTATGTTTTGGAAGTACTTGTTTTATTCCATAAATTAAAAATAAAATTAATATATGTGCACGTGTGCACACATACACACACATATATATAATGACCCCATAAAAATGTAACACAAGCCTAGGTGTATGGAGCAAGATGATTCTATCAATTCAGGTCAAGCAATGACTGCCAAAATGGATGATACAATCATATTATTTTGATTCTCTTATAGGCTTGTCAAATTGAATCAACTATCTATGTTAACCATTCCCCAACATTAGATTCCTACGATGAAGCTAATCAGTTCACTATGTGGCCTTAAACAAGTGGACACTGAATTTTTTAGAATACTTTTAATTTTTAAAGTGAAAAGTTTCTAATTTTCAGACTGTCAGGCAAAGAAGGAAATGTGGTACTGTGGAAAGAACGCTAGATTTGTAGGATGCTGATAAGCTAGAGAGTGCCCAAACATGAATAGTCTGAAAAGTGAAGGTCTCATATTTAAGGATATAAGAAATGAACTGGGGATGCTTTGCCCAGAGAAGAAATGATATTTGTCTTCAAATGTTAGAAATGGGCTTATATTTGCTCTGCCTCAACTAGAAGGCAGAAAAATGGCTTAGAAGTCAAAAAGATGCAAATTTCAGTTTGAGGTAAGGAAAAACTTCCTAAGGATCACAGCCAAAAATAGAATGTGTTCCTTCTTAAGGTAGTATATTTTCCCTCAACCTCAGCAAAGGTTACATTATTGCTAGTTAGGTAGGATATAAAGGGGATTATTGTTCAGATATGTGTTGGGCTAGATTGTCTCTGAAATGTCTTAGCAAATCCTGTGACTCTATCAATATTAATGTTGAAAGAAATGAAAACAGTTGCATATTTTTCATGTAGTTATTTATTTCTGAGGTGATGTTTTTTAAAAAAACTTATAAACAATGATTAAGAATATTCTTTAAAAAAACTAACTTTTAATTATGATGTTCTAATTTACTAACAGTTTTAAAAGTCATTCTTTTAGGCAGCCCTCAACATCTGCCAGTCCTTCATGAATCAGCACTGCTCCTCTAATGGACTTTATTTCAAATTATAGGGCAGTCCAACTGTAGTGCAAGATCATCCCTTTTTCTACTGACTTAACATCAAAGCCCACCATAAAATGGAACACATTAACCTTAATTCCTGTTCTGGAGTATCTGCTTCACATACATTTTTCAAATCTCTAAAAAGCTTACTTTTTTTCAAGGAAACTTCCATTCCAGCAGGCAGCTGATGATAATATCTGCAGAACACCACTGCTTAAAGTAAAAAAAGTAAAAGATGTTAGTTGTTATAACTTACTCTGTGGACATGAATTATCAGTAATATAATAGATATTTAGTTCACATTTTTTCCTATTAGCTGCTTTAGTTTTCATCTACCTGCTCAAAAATTCATAAAATTTACTGATAAATATTCTAATGATATTCTGGTGATGCTATATGATCATGAATCATGGAACACCACAAAGTCCAAAGTACAAAAATTTCTGATGATCCAAAGGGCACTGAAGAAACATATAGTGAGGATAAGTTGGCTATAGCACATTACCAGTTGTGGAGCAATGTTATGAAGAGAAGCATGTGAAAAGTAGTTGGGCCAGTCGAGTAGTCAACGGTGAGCGACAGCACTGAATAATGCTAAATGACTTAGGGGAAAGACTCCAGCATATTCTTTCTTTGTTGCCTTGAAATAAATACTAAATAAGAAAATAACAAATATGCTCTGAAATAGTAATGAAAAGATAAAAACATGTACTTGATTGAATTGGAGTTGCTATGCTCTGATAGTTTTTGTCTCCAAATAGCTATAGTTTCATCATTTATTAAACTGGTATATTGTGCTTGATTCATAATCCTGAAGTCATCTGCAGGTGAGGAATTCTGTAATACATATAAGATAACAAGAAATGACATATTATGTTGTTACATTCTTTCTCTCCTTTTTTCTTTTCTTATTTGCATTTAGCACACACACATCTTTCCATTCACTTTGCTTTATTGACACAATCAGGGATTCTCCTTCACATCCCTGACTGTTTCAGTAATCCTGATCATACCTCCTTCCTCCAAAATAAAGGAAGTCACTATATAATGAGAAAGAAACCTTGTGGATTCCATGGACACAAATCTTTAATCTCAACCAGTCAGTGCTAAGTTTGCTACAAGAAATGGGGTTCAGCAAGGGAGAAGGGGATACAAAGAGTACATGAGTAATATCCTTCAAAATACCAAACAATACCAGATGCTGTAGTCTCCCTATTCAGGGAAATTAATAAAAATCAAAAGGAATATCATTTCCTAAATTATTTGTCTCTTCCTTATCCAACAAACCTCAAACTCCTTGACTTCTCTGCAGCTTTGGACACTGTCAACCAACACCTGGCTTTCTTTCTGACTTCTCACCCTTTTCTTTCTTACTTAAATATGAATATACTCCAGGGCCACCTTCTCCCTTTTCCTTCACTATCACACACACACACACACACACACACACACACACACACACACACACACACACACCCTAAATCTTTAAATCTAGCCCTGCTTCACCTTAGAGCTACAGGCATCTATTTCCAAATACCTGGCAGATACATTTACTTGGGTTGCCTCCTCAAAAATATCCAAAAGTGAACTAATCACCTTTTCCTAAAGCATATATCTCTCCAAGGGATTATCTATTACAAGTGATGGCACCACTATCCTAACGAAACACCTAGAATTACTCTTTTGTGGTTCTTTGTTTCTTGGTAGGATTTTGTGGGCTTCTCTTTGACTCTTAGCTCCTATAACTAATCAGTTGCCAGGCCCTGTTAATTCAACTAATACACTATCTCTTGCACTTGTCCCCACCAGTCCATTCCCAATCTAACCACCCAAGGTCAAGTCCTTGTCATCTCTTTCCTGAACTATTATAACAGCCTACAAACAAGTTTTCCTATATCTAGACTGCCCCTCTTCCAACCCATCTCTCATGCCATTGCTTCTAATGCATTGTTCTAAGGATCAACTCACTGTTCAAAAATTCCATTGCTCCCTACTCCCTACCATATAAAGTATAAACTTCTTACCATGACATTCAAAGTCCTCTACAATCTTGTTCTTTGCCTTGCCTACTCCACCTGCCTCATTTCAATGCACCTTCATTTTATGTATTCTTCTTTCCAGCCAACCTGGACTACTCAATCCCCATCCTTGTCCTGCTTTCTCCCATTTCTATTTCTTTGATCATATAAACCCCCTTATACCTGGAACAGACCTTCCCCAGAGCTGTGCCTTTTGAAAACCCTCCCTTTCTCTAAGGCCCAATTCAGGAGACAACTTTCATTTTAAGATTTCCCTAGTTATCCCAGTCAAAAGTGATTTTTTTCCAACCTGCAATTTCTTACAAGGCCTTGCCTTGTTCTCTTCTTTATACTTCTCCCATTTTGCCTTGTATTACATCTATTTAGCTACACGTCTTATTCCTGCTATTAGATTTCAAGCTTCTTACATCCACAACACCTTGAGCACAATGTCATGCACAAAATTTTATTGAATTTTAATTACATATTCTATACTTCTATAAGCAAAATGTGAAACACCACCTATCCAATGTAAGAGATTTCACTGGCCTAGGTATTTCCCCTACTGATATATATCATAGTCCTCTCTACAGCTTAGTAATATTTGAGAGCTGCTATGGCTGAAAAATTCATCACCTCAAAGCCAATTTGATGATAAGCCTCTCTATACTTTTTTTTCAATTTTTTAACATTTGTATTTAAAGTTTTGAGTTCCACATTCTATCCTTTCCTCCCTCCCTCCCTTCCCCCCCTCTCCTTGAGATGGTAAGCAATCAGATACAGGGTGTAAATGTGCAATTATGTAAAACATTTCCTTATTAGTCATTTTGTACAAGAAGACTTAAATAAAAGAAAAAAATGAAAGAAAGTGAAAATAGCATGATTCAGTCTGTATTCAATTAATATCAATTCTTTCTCTGGAGTCAGATAGTATGCTTCATCATTCATCCTTTGGGATTGTCTTGGATCACTGTATTACTGAGAATAGCTAAGTCATTCACAATTCTTCATCGAACAATATTGTTGTTACTGTGAAAAACATTCTCCTGGTTCTGTTCATTTCACTATGCATCAGTTCATGTAAATCTTTCCAGAATTCAGAAAAAAATCATCCTGCTTGTCATTTATTATGGCACAGTAATATTACACTACAATTGTATATCACAGCTTCTTTACCCATTCCCCAATTGATGGACATCCTCACAATTTCCAATTCTTAGCCATCGTAAAAACAGCTGCTATAAATATTTTTGTACAACCAGGTCTTTTTCTCTTTAAACCTCTCTACACTTAGCCAGGCTGACCCTTTGACTGTAGACAGATAGTCATTTCACAGTAGACCTATCCTCAAGGCCTTTCCAAATGGGTAGGACCTGCTAGAACTCATGGGCCTTTGAGAATTCAAGATCATCTCCATACCATAATACTGCAATGGAATTAGATTTTAGAGAAGGTGTGACTCAAGTAAAATAGAAGGAGAAAAAAGGAATTATTCTTCTACTATCAACAATTCATACAGTCAATGCTACTTTTGTAATAGATATATAAGTATATCTGAGATGGAGTTTCTCACTTTCTCCATTTCCCGAGGTTGAGAATAGAATATTTACCACCATATGGCAAAAAAAAGGTCTTACCTAACTTTCCTAACCAAAATTAACAAGAAACTACTTAGCTTTCCTATAAGCTTAAACTATTTAACTGAAATGGTTAGGAAGTGTCTAGTTGAGAAGACAAAAACTGTTGCAATTTATTATGTACAGGAAATGAACAACCAAACGTGTGTTTACATACATACATAGATAATAAGACTAAAACCAATACAAGATTGCACTATCTATGCTGCCTCTACAAAAACCCTGCTCATGTCTGCCATTCAGCATAGGATTTCAAAATGCCATCTAATGGAAGAAAAATTTATGCCATAAATATAAATATAGTCATGACCAGAGTGTCCTCATCCTTCACTTTACATCCAAACACCATGCCCAATGCCTTCAAATGAAACAAACACAGGATCACGTTATGCCTACTGCAATTAATATGGCATAAAGGTCAAAGACAATGGTTTTTACCAGTAAAAAGATGATTGCAATCATATATCACTTTAATTAGTATGTATAGTAGGAAGTGTGCTATATTATCTTAATTCTGCCACTTACTAGTTTGGTGACTTCCATCTTCCATCTCCATAGGCTGTCCCTTCTTCCTGAGATTCTCAAACCCTCCAACTCACCTCTCTCCTTTCCACCACAGCCTATATGAGGTCTTTTCCAATCATCCCTACTGCTGTGACTCCTCTGTAAAATTACCTTGTTATTGCAAAGCCTCCCCCCAACAGAATCTAAGTTCCTTGAAAACAGAGCGGTTCATTTTTTAATTGTACTAGAGAGCCTAGAGCATGTGGTAAGCATGTCAGCTCTTGGGGACTGACTGGAAGGTGAGTCACTTCACCTTTCCCTCATCTATAAAATGATGGATTTTCATAAAAGAATCTATGTTCTAATTCTAGCACTTGGTAATTCTGTAAGTAGGTACTCCTGTGGAAAGGAGGGGGAGAATTAATTACTTGACCTAAACAAACTTTTCTTTATGTTACAAACTATAGACACTTCCCTGCCCTCTCCCTCTTCAAGTGAAATTGTGACTAGGTTTACTAGACTAAGATCCATCAAGATAAGATAATATCATGTCTAAATTTTCTATCTCCCCCAAGCGAATGCAACAAACATTTATTATACTCCCACTAGATATAAAGCACCATATTAGGTGCTGCAATGGTAAAGATGAAAAGCGACACACGGCTACAAGGATCTTACAGCCTAAAAGAGGAAGGGCACTAAGATATATGTACAAGGATGGTACAAGGTCAAACATCAGAGAAGTAAAGGGGAGATTCAGACAAATATCCAGCAGAGTGATCTATGACAAGTACTTCCTAAATGCTGAATTGTGAGGGGTCAAAGGGAAGGGATGAAGAAAGAAGGGGAAAGGGCAATTGTGTTTAGCACCCACAAAAAAGGTGGAGCACCAAAAAAAGTAAACCTCAGCATGAACCCACCTTTTAAAGCACAAGCATTATTAACAAGTTAATATTTCTTTTTAATTGAAATTTGGAGAATAAATAAACATTTGTATCAATAGTTCCAAAATGTTTCTAAAATTTTCAAAAAAGGAAGTTAACCTTCCTAACACAGGGCACCTTTTTCCCCCTTATTAACATGCTATTTCTCTTCATCAGATTCACTTTATGTTGCCTAATGTTTGCTCTTCTTGTTATTTGTACTCGATCCTACATTTTTTCTACAACACTCATCTATTTTCTCTTTATCTCTGTCATTTTCAAGTCACACTTGACATTTATCATTGTTAATTTCCATTAATAGTGATTAATCACTACAGAGAACAGACTATGTGTACACATACTAAATGGATTGTTTACAATAGGAATATAAACATCAAGCTTATGTTCTACATACTTGAATTTCAGGAACAGAATGGTTCACATTGGTTCACATTGTTCTGGCCGGGATATTTGGTAACTGAATAAAGTTTTCCTTAGAGAAAAAAATGGTGATTTTTCTTTTAGCCTGCAGGGATTTCATTTCTTTCTGTATTATTTCTTAATGCAACCTGATTGCAATAAAATTCGGCTTAAGACAAGGAGAACAGCAAAGGTTTCAAATTATCTCAGGAGGCTGGGCACTGGCAGTTATTCAATCTGTAGCTTCTACCCATCTGTGCCTCTCTGGCAGGCCTCTCTTTGAAATCTACGGATGTCACAAAATAACTATGCTAAAACCATGTTAAACAAGAAACAATATACATTTGCATCTATGTAGCATTTCAAATTACTTAACCAGAAGGGGGAAAGGCAGAAACTCAGACAATGCCAAAGTATTTTTCTGGCAATTAGTAAGTGAAATAATAGGAAAAAAAATTCTTACTCAAAACTCGACTTAGGAACTCAGTGCCACCTTTCTGATATTTGTTTCTTCTAATTAGATAAAACTAACTTAACATACTGGTAGATAAAAAAGTAACATCATTTGCTTGTGTAATCACCTGTGAAAGAAATATAAGCTCATAAAATAACCATACTACTAATCCCTCCCCCAAATGATAGTAGTCAATAAAAATTTACCTCGTATTTGGAGCAAAGTACAAAAGTTTGGTCTCCTCCTGAGAAGATATGTTTAACAATGTGATATTTAAAGGAATCTGTTAAAGAAATAGCAAATACATCATCTCTTTTGGTATCCGAAGACTGTCCACAATTTGCTTTTTTAACATAAAGCACTAAAAGCTTTACCCAAACTTTATCCACTAAAAGCTAAACCCAACTTTTATTTCTCCTTTGGAGTCCACAGCATCAATTCAAAGTCAGCTGAGCATTGAGCATGAAAAAATAAGTCTCCTGAGTATCTTACTCTAAAGACATCAAATCTTCTAAATTCTAGTATTTTAGAACTTAGAAGCTTCGATCAAGAAAGGGTTAATGTCACAAATAAGTTTGTGGAAGAGTCTTAACTACACCAGTCTTCTGACTCTTCTCTTTCCATTCACATTCAATATATTTTCAAGCATGTACTGGGTTCAGATACTTATTACAAACTCTAAATCTATTCCAAACACCTTTACCTACAACCTCATCAGAACTGTACTACTAATCCTAATTCTATACTTATCCTTAACCTGGATTCTAAAGTAATCCCTCCCAAGAGCACGCAGGCAACTCACAGGGACATGTACCCATAGGAGATAATGTATACTAGCATCAGGAGGGTAAGAGCTTGCAATATACAGGAGCAGCACAGTCCATGGAGCTTTTGGTCATGCAATATCGAAGTCATACTTTAATACCACCCATTAAGTTGCAGTCAAACCTCTTAAATTGATGATATCAGAGAATCATGATCGCTTACACCATCATTTTGAAATATTGCAAAAATACCAGTGTGTACAGCCTAAAAGTCTAGTGCTTTAAGTAAGATCCTACAATGAGAGAATATTCAGGCAGAAAGAGAAGATAGGAAATTATCCTTAAATCTGCTTTTACATTATTTTCTAATTTCTATATATTTTTAAGTATTTCCTTCCTTTAACTGGACATTGTACCATTTACTTCTTGCAAAATAACAGAGAATACTTGCACAGAATTACTCATCCTTAAATGGATCTGTGATCTCACCATTTTGGAGGTTCCCCAGTAATGTAGATCACAGCCCATTCATACCTGCCCAGCCCATGTGAATCAGTCATTTCCTCCTAGAAATCGACCACAAGGGTTCAACTGAACACACCAGAGCCTTCCTTGCTTCTTCCAGACACTGAGAAAGGCTGACCAACTGTCATCCTGCATTCTTGACACTTGACCAGCCCATCTTCCTACCACATATTTTCCCTGATGACGTCTTTACTCTTAGTCTTTCAAGTTCCTCTTTACTTATATGTTACAGCCAATTCACACTTACTACCATGAACAACTGACCTCTGGGTGAAATTCATTTTTAATTATTTAGACTGTTGTGTTCCATGTCTCATAATCATACAGCACCATAGTCATACAACACAAGGATACTGGTATTAGAAAGATGGGTCTTTTGTTTCTGGGAGAAGCTTTGCAACTTGAAGGCAATCCAGCTTTTTCTTTAATTGTGAGTTCTCCTCTAGCTGTGAGTCCAACTCACTGCCCATTTCTGCTAAGTGTACCAGATGCACATACATGGACAAGTTCAATGGTTTGTCCATCCAATATGCAGGTTATGATCACATTATGTTTTTAAATCAAAGCAAAGAAAAAGATACCAAAGAGAAAATTAGACAGTAAGCCAAACTCTTTGATGATCTTTTCTCTGACTTTCTGCAGGCCTTTGACACTGCCTGAACTTCCCCTTCTCTTCACCCACACCACCACCATTCTATTATTTCATCATTTCTCAAATGCACTACCAGCACAGCTTCCTGATTTCCCCTCCCTCTTCAATCCATCCATGTAGCTGCACAGATCCTGGGCATTAGAGCCCTCTAAAATCTGGCCTAATTTCATAAGATTCCTCTTTGTATACTTTATGTTCTAACCAAACTAGACAACTAGCTCTTCTCAAATCAACATGGCACCTTCTGCTTCCAGGGACTCATGCAGGCTGTCACCAGCTCTTGGATTCACTCTTTTCCTTATCCCTACCTGGCAAAACCCTTCTCTTTCTTCAAGGCTCAAAACATGAAGGTCACTTCCTCCTTGGAGACTTTCCTGATCCTTACAGCTGAAAGTTTTCTTTGCTTCCTCAAAATTTCCTTAAAGTTGTTTTGTGTGGATTTCTTCTGTCCCAATAACACTATACTTTTTATTATACTTATCATAGGACCCAATGTCTAAAGTGGGGAGGGACCTCAGAGGTCATCTACTCCAGCCATTTCATTTTATAGATTAAGGAACTAAGGACCAGAGAGATGAAGTGATCTGCCAAAGGTTACACAGGTAGGTAGTAACAGAGTAAAGACTTAAGCCCAGATCCTCGGACTCAAAGCCATCTCATTTACCTCTGCACCATCCAGTCTTTCATCATCCATGCACATGTCACTCTTCTCCTCATAGGAAACAAGCCCCACTAAGGAAAGGGCTGCATTATTTTTCATTTTGTATCCCCAGTACCTAGTACAGTATTTTCTTGAACACTGTTGTTGTTCAGTCATTCAGTTGTGTGCAACTCTCCATGACCCCCTGGACTATACTGTCCATGGAGTTTTCTTGGCAAAGATACTAGAATTGTTTGCCATTTCCTTCTCCAGTGGATTAAGGCAAACAGAGGTTAAGTGACTTGCCCAGGGTCACAAAGCTAGTAAGTGGCTGAGGCTGCATTTGAACTCAGGTTTTCCTGATTCCACAACTCTATCCACTGAGCCACCTAGCTGCCTCCCATCTTGGAAATAGTAGGCAATTAATGTTTTTTGGATTCAGTCAAATTTGAGGGCCAACATGGTATCTCACATTTGCTTGTTTTCTTCACAATGTCAAGCACAACACTTGCACCCAGTAAATACTCAATAAATATTTATTATAAATGTATAATTTACATAAAAATGTTTACAAATGCCAGAACACATGTGGACTTCCGTCATAAAATCTTTCCTTCAGAAGCTCTCAACACATGCGTGTGTATAAAATTAATTTCATACCTTTTAAAATTATTTAATTTCAACAGAAATACTTACCAGCTCTAGATGAAAGTTGGCCATTGTGAGCAGCCCAATGACCCTTTACAGGAGATGGGCATTTAACATTACATGTATGTCCAGTTCCTAACTGGCCTCTTGCTCCACAGCCAAATGCATAGATGAGCCCCGAGGAAGGCACAAAGGCTAGAGTGTGCTGTCTGGGAGGGAAAAAAGAAAGCATCCTTTAAAGTCAGCTTGGGAGCATGCATGGAGGTACACATAATGGATAAAAGATATTAGCACACAATTTCTGTTTAATGTTCTGCAGCTGCCTCACCTTCTAACACTGAGTTGGGAGAAGAAGGTAACGGCATGGAAAGGAAAACAGATAACAAACTCAATCCCAGGCAAAATTTCCAGGTAAAGTTTGTATTTTCTCACCTGCTGGATCCCAAAGCTCAGTGTCTTCGTGTGATTCTCTGACTGCCCAAATCCCCACCAGCTATATTTTCAACAAGCCTGTCCTCACATGAAAAACCTGGTCCTAGATTGGTCCTAATACCCTACATAAATTGGGCCCCCAGTTAATATTTCAATGATAATGATTTAGTTACTAAGTTGGCTTATGGATAATCTCTCTCCCTTCATCATTACTAAGACAAGATGCTCTTCTAATGTTTCTTTAAAAAAATTTTTAAAAATCATGCAATAACTCACCTGCCACAAGCAATCTGAGTTACTTCACTGCCCATTAATTCTAGAACCCTTCTTGGATTAACCTCATCATTCATGGAATCATGTCCAAGCTGCCCAAAGGAACCAGCGCCAAAAGTGAACACTCCTCCACTCTAACGGAAACAAACAGCACACTATTTATACAAACATACTTCTCAATATGAATAGTCTCTTCTCCCACACTTTGCTGAATTTAGCATTCATAAAAGAACAGCCTAAGTAGAAATTCTACCTCCATTTGAATTTTACCCAGAATAACCCAGATCACTGTGGTCCATCAGATCATTCGTATGTGACTATTTTTAGGGTTTTAAACACTATCTCTGAAAAATTATATATCTGTATACATGTAAATAATATGTTAACTATATGTCACATATATATATCAAATATATGTGTGTGTATATAAACTGAAGACAATGGGATGATTATGTAATATAATTATATATTTGTAATTAATATATACTTATGATATTACATATAAATATGTACTGAAGACAATGGGAAGATTATATAATATAATTATATATTTATAATTAATATATACTTATAATATTACATATAAATATGTACTAAAGACAATGGGAACATTATTTAATAATAATTACATATTTATGATATTATATATAAATATATGTACAGAAGATAATAGCAAGACTATGTAAGTATTCAAAGGTTATACCTCACAAAAAGGTTAAACTGTTGAGTTTCACATCATAAGTTAGGATGGGTCACTGTTTATGAGGAGGCTTTAGAGACTAAAGGTAGAAGGAGAGAATAGCCATAGGAAGAGACAGACAGAGGCAGGAGAGTAAGTCGAATACCAAGACCAGATACAAGAAGCCAGAACAGAAGTCAGAGAAGGCAGTGAGAAAGTGCTTCTACCTAAGACAGCTTACTCTCTGGTTGCTTTACTGAGAACCTACTGAATGAAAGAGGAACCGTTTTGCTCATTGGCTAGAGAAAGGTTGAGGAGTTATCCAAGGAAGCTCTTTAAATGCTACACATGGTGAAGAAGAACTGAATCTCGCTGATGTGCATGGAGCTGACTAGTTTGCTGCTTTCTACATCTACAACCTGAAAGAGGGGAAAACTGGTTGTTCTCTACTGAACTCAATTGTTTGAGATAGAGGGTGAAAGACAGACTTTGATATATTTTGCTATGAGTAGTGCTTTTTGAAAATGAGGCTTTGCTTTGTGAAAAGGTGACCCAAGGAAAAAAAGCTCAGAGGGTCGAGATTTCACTGAGCTATACTGGCCAGACAGCCAAACTGATGAGCTTTTCAGTTTTCTGGCTTAAAGGAACTGCTTGTCACTGAAGAAGCACATGTTGTTGTTTAGCATAACACTTTCTCAGGATGCTGTTAAGAATGCAATGAGCTAAAAGAGCTTGTCACTGTTTCACTAGCTCAAGAACAGCTTTTCCTATCAAAAGAGCTAGACGGGGATAGCTTCGTGTGGTGCAAATTGTTCCTAAAGGGACTAAGGACATGAAGGCGTGCAGTCCAGAGTTGTTCATTGTTACAGGCATGTAGGTTTGCCTACTCATGTGCCTCCTTGATAGGTTTCCATAAGTGTAACCATCTTCCTCTACAGACATAGTGTGTACTGGTAGGAGAGTGTGACCCAGGTTTAGGGGTAGACTGCGATGTTTTTCATTATTCTTGCTTTTGCTTTATATTAAGTAAAAGTCATGATTATTGATGCTTTTGCCTTCTACTAAGTACAAGTCATAATTATTCTTGCTTTTGTCCTCTACTGAGTATAAACTGTAATTACTGTCATTTAGTAAATATTCTATGTTTAAGAGTTAATCAGAAAAAAAGGAAAAACAGTTAATCAGTCACAGTGACTGATTATTGTGTAAATAGGAAATATACTAGTGGGGGCTCAGGAGCTTCAGGGTTGAGTACTAGGAGTATATGCCTCCCCGCTCCATACACACTAAGGTTGCTTCTCTCCTTTCCCACCTCTCTCTACCCCCCAGTATCCTGAGAGAGAACATGAGTTGTAGCCATGTGGTTGATGCCACAGCAATGCCTGCCTCCCTCCCCCTCTGGGAAAAAGCCCAGACCTGCCAGAGTGAGGGGAGGCTGGGGTGAGTGAACCAGCCTAGAGAGAGAGAAAGGGTTTTTAGGTCAGACACCACACAAACAGATGGGCTTACAATTCCTGTGTGGCATAGATCATAGCTATAATTGTGCTATAAGAGAAGAGGTGCAGAAAGCTCATTCTAACACTTAATAAATATTATTAAGGTCCTACTATGTGCTATGTGCTAAGGATACAAAGAAAGGCAAAAATAGTTCCTGCTTTCAGTCTAACAGCATAAATAAGCACACATAATCTTTGCAGATAAATTATCATCCCCCCACCCTGAGTAAATTACACTCAGTAGCAAGAAAATGAGCAAATGATTTTTTTTGGAGGGGGGAAGGCAAGGCAATTGGGGTTAAGTGACTTGCCCAAGGTCACACAGCTAGTAAATGTGTCAAGTGTCTGAGGCTGAATTTGAACTCAGATCCTCCTGACTCTGAGTCACTGCTCTACTCACTACGCCACCTAGTTGCCCCAGCAATGATTTTTAAATAAATTTTTTTATTACTTATGATTTCCATAATTTAGGAACTGCCTGGTGAAGAAACTCCCCAATGCAAATTAGCACCTTCACTGCCATTTATATTTTCAAACAGCTGCTATAAGCTCCAGGAAGTTAAGTGACTTACCTACAGACACATATATTACAGGGAGAAATTGAACCCAGGTCTTTCTGGCTCTGAAGATGATGGTCTAAATAATCCTCTATTAGCTCCCATAACCACAATTTTAATCTTTTTTAAAATAAAAACAATGTGTTTGTATAAAAACCACAGGTAGAGGTGTATATTTGTATTCATTAGAATTTATATGCTGAACTGGAACTTCTAGTGTCACACAAGGAATTTGTGAGATTCCAAGGGTAAGAGAGGAAAGAAGAAAACACCAATAAGAAACAAAATCAATCTTTGCATAGCTTTGAAAAAGTGACATTATATCCAAAGAGAATAAAAATATGAAGACTAAAACCACATAATTTGTCTCTGTGAAAAGCACTACCTATAGGACTCCAGGGTCTCTTTACCTTTGTGAGGACTGCTGTGTGTTCTTCTCCACAGCTAATATAAACAACTTTTTGAGTTCGTAAGAGTTTCACATGACAAGGAGATTGTCGATCTAGGATAGGGATGTAAAGATAAAAGTTGATCAATTGTAAGTATTCAATTCTGAATACAAATACAACTACTCTATTTTTACCACAATAAGAATGATGAGGGTTTTTGCAGCATATTATTCTGTTTTTTTTAAAGTAAAGGTGAAAAGTTTTCAAACCTGTTTCATCACTCAGTCCTAGTTGACCAGCATTGTTCCTTCCCCACCCAAATACAGCTCCTGAGAGAGACAGGGCAAAGCTGTGTGCCCCTCCTGCAGCAACCTGAGCCAGAGGGATCCCCTCTAGGGATTTCACTCTCTGGGGGCTAGCTTGGGAAGGGAATTCTTTCCCCAGGCCCAACTGCCCATGGCGGTTCTGTCCCCATGTGAAGAACTGCCCATCTGAAAGAAGAAAGTGCAAATTAGCATCAGCACAGCAGAATTTTAATTCAATTTGGACAAAAAGCCAAGTGGGAACCACTATCCCCATAGCTAAAGAGCAGAGGACAGAGTAGAGACATTTCACAGGAACAAAAATTTTGAGAACAAAATTTTCAGTGTTGGGCTGGGCCCAACTCAGTCCAAAAGTTTATTTTCAGTACTGGAACAAAATGAGACACTTGTAGGTCATTCAACAGTTAACAAAAGAAGATTTACCTAACCATAGCAGAAGTATATTGAAAAAAGATAGGCACTGAGGACACCTCAAGTTGATTCAGCTGGGAGAAAGTCCCTTGTCTGAGCTGATTCTCATGATCTACCAGCCAAGCATCAGGAAGAGCACCTGGAACTCTTGGTAGGTGTTTTGTACTCAAGTGGTGAAGATTTCCACAGCCTGAGCCAACCAAGTCTCCAGGATGGTCTAACAGTTTTTCAGAAAAAAACTAACCTAATGGAATGGCAGGAAAAGGGGTTACAGTACTGCTCCTTCACAACTGGTAAAGACCAAGAGTGATCAGGACCTATGTGAACAAGATTTTACTCCCATGCACAGGCCATTAAAATTTGTGGAGAGGCAAAGTCACATGGCATATAGGCGATTTTTACATGCTATTTAGTAAACTCAGTATACACTGCTAACATCCCATGATACCTCTAGCAGAATAGGTGGTAAATATAGGCTTCACTGCAATCACTTCGGGGTAAAGTTTTATTTATTGGTCTATATGGTATTGTATAAGAACTAGGATAAGAATGGTAAAAACAGAAATAAAACTGAAAAAATATAATCCTGGTTAAAGAAAACTTAAGATATACAGGTTGAATGTACTACTAAAGCACATTCTTTTATAATTTACCTACCAAGGAAAGGTATGGTAGGTTAACTGAAGGAACATCAGGAAATTCCCAAATACCCAATAAAAAGACAGGCTGATCCTACCAGATGGTCACAAAGACCCCACTAAGATAAGCTGGAACACACAAACACATTCAATGTTTCAATATCAAATGGATCTGTGATTTCCTCAATTTATCCAACAAAATGGGCAAATTCCCCTGGTTCTCTGGAAATCATATAGGTACCAATGGTTAATGAAGACTTAGTTGCCCCTCACTCTTCATCTATAACCAATCCTTTTAAATCCATGACCACCACTTCCTCACTTTTGTTTTTTGGAGGGAGGAAGGCAGGGCAATTGGGATTAAGCAACTTGCCCAAGGTCACACAGCTAGTAAGTGTGTCAAGTGTCTGAGGCCAGATTTGAACTCAGGTCCTCCTGACTCCAGGGCCGGTGCTCTACTCACTGCACCACCTAGCTGCCCCTGCTTCCTTACTTCTGAATAATTCCTCATTAGTGATGAGATGGAATAATGTTGTTGTTTAGAAATCAGACCTTTGTGGGGGTTTTTTGAGAGAAACTTTGGGTCATTAAAAGAGTACATGATTTACTTAAGGCAACTGAGTCAAATCTTCTGGTCCTATTCACTTCTGGGACCATTTTTCAAGCTCACATCTGTACAAGATAAATGTCCTGAGAGATCAGTTCTATAGATTGTCCTTCCAACTGCCTATTATTGTCTAAATAGATTTTTAAATGCTTTTTTTTCTTCTAGCACCAATACTTAGACCAAAATCTTTTGAATGATCTAATTAGGGAAGCTCTGCAATATTCTGAGTCTGGATGCAAACAACAAGCACAATGTCATCTGAAAACAAGCATTTGTTTGACCTCATCCTTTTCCATTTGAACTATGTGGGACATTTGCCACAACTGTGGCAAACACCTTTGGTAAGCATATAACTCCTGGTTTTTGACATCGCTCAACATGAATCATCTGAAAATCAGCCTTAGTTATCTCTGTTGTTACACCTTTTAAGGAATTTTGAATAATTTTTGACAGATAACTTCACTGAAGAAGAATCTTTCAGTTGGTATTTTGCAAATCAAATGGTTGTGCAAATCAAATACTCTTTGAAAAGTTAACTTGTTTTAAAAGTTTGATGTGCAGTTATGTTTTTTTATTGTACTATGTTGTGGAAATACTTGTTTTATCCCACAAATTTAAAAAAATTCACAATAAAAAAGTTAACTTTTTTTTCTTTTGTACCTCTTAATGAATTGTATGATTGCAAAGATATGGTCTGTTGTATGGTATCACTTGATTTTTCTGTTTCTGACTCATCCCTTCAACAAGGATGCCTTTGATAAGTGTACAAATCATCACAAAAATTTTGTTGATAGGAGAAAGTAGACATAAGGGACATAGTTACTGACATGTTCTAAGTCACTTTCTTTTTTGGAGAGAGGGGAGATAATGAGAGCTGAAATTCTTCACACACATGCACACACGTGCGCGCACACACACACACACACACACACACACAGAAAAAGAGAGAGAGAGAGAACCCAAAATCAATGTCAAACTACTATACATTTAATTTTACACTACCAGCTGCAAGAGCCATGCAGTGCCAGTTGCCACAGGAAACCTGCAGTATCATCTGTTGGTTCAGTTTCTTTATTAACCTAAAACAAAAAAAATACAGATTTTGTTTACAAAATTGGATTACAATGTTATAAGATATGTCCTAATATCATGTTCCCAACTAAATATAACCATTGTAAAAATATAATTTTTATTTAAATTTAAAAAAACAAAATATGGTACTGAAACACAACATTTTTCTTTTAACCATTTCAATCTAATTTGTTGCAACTATATTGTTTCTTTCATCAAACTGTTATTTTCCAGGGAAAGAATCTATTGATTCTGAATTAAAATCCACTGTACCTCAATTCCATTATTTCACTTATTATGCACAACTTAGGGACAAATGGGTAAACTACTGAGCAGAGGTACAGAAAAATAAGTATTATTCTCTGAACAATTTAAAAATAACAGATACCAAACAATCTTATAAGCTAAATGCTGGAATGGTAAAAATATGCCCAGATAGGGGCTTAGGTTTCCTAAGAAACGATGCTTGTTATCTATATTAAAATCTGTATAACAAAAGGATGACATCTGTATGAAATCTACATAACTTTATGGAATATTCATCCTCATTGTATGTAAATCAGTGAGGATGAAGAAGGTAGGTGACTTACTATGTACCTCCATTAGATACAAAGAGTGTCAGATTTGGGTGGGGAGGAATATTTGCATAGTACCATCAAAAAACCGTTTTCTCATTTAAAAATCATTGCTTTTTCTACAGACCCCTATTATGAGCAATTCCTTGGGATTATCTGTTTTGGGCAAACAGTCTTTTAAAGTCCCTGCTATCTTTATGTGTCACTATCAACTTTGCCACACCTTGAGCAGTTAAAGTAGAAAAAGTAAGGGAAAATGATAAGTACAAATGGTAAGGAGGAAAATGTCTCTTTGTACCTATCGTTGACCAAGGACCTTATCTAGGGATAATTCTCTAATTGTGATTTTTGTCAATATCACTCAAACAATCAATAGCACACCTCTTACTAATTTTTCAAAGAACAGAGCTCATTAAGAGATCTCATTTTGACATTGTTTTATAATAATTATTTTAAAAATCATCCTCCCAAAATTCTGTAATTTGAATTCAAAATGCAAATGGTACTTCTCCTTTTGCTTCCATTCACTCATTCTTAATCATATTATCTTTTTCAAGTCATCTCTCATATCTTCCCCTACATGTAAAACTCTCATTTAATTTAACATCTTTCATAAATCAAAAATAAGGCACTATATGCTTAGAAAAGGATAGGTTTCAAGGCCCTCAATTTGATGGATCAAGAGACCCCATCTTCTTCCCCTCTGTTCAAATAAAATCCCTTTTATTGGTAGCTGGAGGAGGAGATGGAAGATGGAAACACAAGCATTTCCACTTTACGGAAGAGAAATAGAAGATAGAAGAGGAAAAGAGGAAATAGGAGGGAAGGAAGATTAATTTGTTGGAATGTTTCACAGTGAGATGGACTCTGAGCATAGGAAAACAGGTAATGGAAAATGAAATTTTAAAAATTTTCTAGCAATAATGTGGCTATTTAAAAGCATTTTTGGAAATCCAGAATCTTTTAGGGGAGAACTTTACCTGGGTATGGCAACAGAATCTTCAGTTGTTGTATGTCCAAGTTGTCCATCACTACCTGCACCCCAAGAAAACAGCTGTCCCCGATCACTGAGGGCCAAGCTATGGGACTCACCACAGGCAACGTGGACTATGTGCTGATCTGCCAAAGCCCCAATTTGCTCTGAGAAAAAGAAAAACAAACATAAAAAAGAAAATTTATGGGTTTCTGCCATTGAAATGATAATTATCTCCCCAGGCAATACTATTTTTTTAATACAACTACTATGCTATATATGAACAACTTTACATTTAGCTCCAAAAATTTCTGGAAAATGGTTTGCCAAAAAAATTAAAATAAACACTGCAATTATTTAAAAGCACTGTCTATTAAAAGAGCAGGCCCTCCTTCTTTGTTAATGTATCCAATAAAAACAGCCAAAGTGCCTAAACTGATTTATCTAAATTGCTTCTGCACATAGAATTAAAATTACAGAAAAAGCAGGTGCTAACAATCAAAAACACTAGGCCCTGGAGAATCAGCAATTGTTATCTCATCCCATGTCAGTAGCCTGATGGGAGTCTTAAACAAAAGGGGCCGGAGAAAGTAGCAATTGAAAGAGATGATGCCTGGTATACAGTAGACACTTAATCATTGGTATCACAGCCACAGCTTTAAAAAGAGCTACTTAGATTATAGATTAATCATTGATATCACGGTGATAACTTTAAAAAGAGCCAATTAGATTACAGATTTAAAAAAAAAACAAAGAAAACAACAAAATGCAGTATGACATTGCATAAGTCAGGATAGCCTGGGTTCCAATACTGCCTCTAGGTGACCCTGGGTAAGTCATGTAAGCTCCCAGTACTACAGGCAACTCTCTAAGACTGTAAATTGCAGAACAGTTGGCAGAATTACAGACTGGCATTGGTAGAGGGGACATACAGATGAACAGGGCATACTGATAAGCACATAAGCAATTATTATTATTATTATTATACTATCTAAGTTGTTGTTCAGTTGTTTCAGTTGTGTCCAGCTCTTTGTAACTCCACTTGGGGCTTTCTCAGCAAAGATACTGGAGTGGTTTGACATTTCATTTTCCAACTCATTTGACAGATGAGGAAACTAAGGCAAATATGGTTAAGTTACTTGCCCGGGGTCACACAGCTAGTAAGTGTCTGAAGCTGGATTTGAACTCAGATCTTCCTGACTCTGGTGACAACTCTCTATCCACTGTGCCATCTAGCTGCCATAACATTTATATGGAACTGTAAAATTTACAAAATCTCACATGAGGTAGCTAGTACAAATATTATTGTCCCCGTTTGACAGATGAGGAAACTGAGGATTAAAGGAGTAAAGTGACAGAGCCAGGGAAGATGAACATTGAACACGGGACAAGTAAGTATGTTAATATAAGTATATTAAGGGAATCAGACTTAAAACAGCACCGTGAGCAGCAGCACAACAGCTAAGCTCACATACAACTATTCCAGAAAGAATGAAAAAAAGTGCTCTGACTGAGGAATGATAAAGAAATCCAAATGGAAAAAAGTCTATCTGTCCTGGTCAGATCTGCACAGACCAGCAGCCAGAGCCTGAGGGCACTAAGGAAAGGGTCTAGCCAGAATAAAGTTATCCTAAAAGCACAACAAACAGATGCCTACTAACGGGTGGCCAGAGACCAAGACAAGGAAACTTGAATCTGCAGTTGTGGACCTCATGGACCAGGGGAGGGGTCCAACTAGAAAAATATGGGCCCAGAGTGAAAACCTCCAAGTATATAGACCAAGTCAGGGAAATCAAGTGTTTGCAGTTGTATCTACAGGGCTCCAGTTCAGATCAAGGATAAGCCAGAAACACTTTCTGCAGCTGTTGCTTTGACCCCTGACTATGTCAGGAGACTCTAAAACTCAGACCTAGAGAACATCAATAAAACTACTTGGAGAGTCAGCAACTACCTAGCCTGAGCTGACCTTGAAGTCTTTGAAGAATATAGTACTCAGTATATTAATAAAGCAACGGCAGAAAATCTTACCCCCACTAGCCCTACCAGAAGTTCAAATACCAAGGAACCACTGTCAAGATCCTGTAACATTTGGCAGCAGCAAGATGGAGGCTGGAAAGCAGGAACTTGAATGAGCTCCCTGCAAGGTCCCTCAAAAAACCTATAAAAATGGCTCTGAACAAATTTCACAACTGCAGAACCCACAAAATAGCAGAGGGAAGCAGTGCTCCAACCCAGGACAGCCTGGATGGTTGCTGGGTGAGGTCTACTGTGCACAGAGCTGGGAGCGGAGGGGAGCAGAGACCAGCATGGGTGGCAAGAGGACCAACCAGACCAGGAGCCAGGAGGAACAGGCCCTAGGGCCCTGAATCAGTGAGCTGCAGCAGTTACCAGACTTCTCAACCCACAAACACCAAAGACAACAGAGAAGGTTAGTGGGAAAAGCTGCAGGGGACAGAGCAAAAGGAGTTCACAGTTCAGCCACCACCCTGGGGGCAGCAGGGGTGCTGTAGCTACAGAACTACAGCTGCAGTTGCTTCTGTCCCCAGGCCCACCTGTTGGGAGGAATTAAGTGGGGGATCAGAGCAGGAGTGCAGAGCCAGCTTAAGATCTGATTCAGGTCCAGTTTGGTGGTTCTTGGGGGAGGAGGAGTGATGGTGTGGCAGAGCCAGCTGTATAGGCACAGCTCTGAAAACAACAGCACATCCCCTCAAGCTTGGAACAAAGTACTCTTTACTCAACAAGCAGTGATACCCAGATGAAAAACTCAAACGTCAAGTAAGTTGGCTGGGAACATGGCCAGGCAGCAAAAACGGTCTCAGATTCAGTCTCAGTCTTTGGAATCTTTCTTTGGTGACAAAGAAGACCAAAACATACAGCCAAAAGAAGTCAACAAAGTCAAAGAGCCTACATCAAAAGCCTCAAAGAAAAACATGAACTGGTCTCAGGCCATGGAAGAGCTCAAAAAGGATTTGGAAAAGCAAGTTAGAGAAGTAGAGGAAAAATTGGGAAGAGAAATGAGAAGGATGTGAGAAAACCACAAAAAACAAGTCAATGACTTGCTAAAGGACACCCAAAAAAATACTGGAAAATAATACTGAAGAAAACAAAACCTTAAAAAATATACTAACTCAAATGGCAAAAGAGCTCCAAAAAGCCAATGAGGAGAAGAATGCCTTGAAAGGCAGAATTACCCAAATGGAAAAGGAGGTCCAAAAGACCGCTGAAGAAAATACCACCTTAAAAATTAGATTGGAGCAAGTGGAAGCTAGTGACTTTATGAGAAATCAAGATATTATAAAACAGAACCAAAGCAATGAAAAAGTGGAAGACAATGTGAAACATCTCACTGGAAAGACCACTGACCTGGAAAATAGATCCAGGAGAGAGAATTTAAAAATTATTGGACTACCTGAAAGCAATGATCAAAAAAAGAGCATAGATACCATCTTTCAAGAAATTATCAAGGAGAACTACCCTGATATTCTAGAGCCAGAGGGTAAAATAGAAAATTAAAGAATCCAACGATCGTCTCCTGAAAAAGATCCCAAAAAGAAAACTCCTAGGAATATTGTCACCAAATTCCAGAGCTCCCAGATCAAGGAGGAAATACTGCAAGCAGCCAGAAAGAAACAATTTGAGTATTGTGGAAATGCAATCAGAATAACCCAAGATCTAGCAGCTTCTACCTTAAAGGATTGAAGGGCTCGGAATACAATATTCCAGAGGTCAATAGAGCTAGGATTAAAACCAAGAATCACCTACCCAGCAAAACTGAATATCATGCTCCAAGGCAAAATATAGACTTTCAATAAAATAGAGGACTTTCAAGCTTTCTCAGTGAAAAGACCAGAGCTGAATAGAAAATCTGACTTTCAAACACAAGAATCAAGAGAAGAATGAAAAGGTAAACAAGAAAGAGAAATCACAAGGGACTTACTAAAGTTGAACTGTTTTGTTTACACTCCTACATGGAAAGATGATGTGTATGACTCATGAGACCTCAGTATTAGGGTAGCTTAAGGGAATATGCATATATATATATATATATATATATATATATATATATGTATATGTATATATATATGTGTGTGTGTATGTTTGTGTATATATATGTGTGTGTATATATATGTATGTATATGTGTGTGTGTATATATATGTGCATATGTATATATATGTGTGTGTGTGTATAGACAGAGGGTACATACAGGGTGAGTTGAATATGAAGGGATAATATCTAAAAAAATAAAATCAAATTAAGGGATGAGAGAGGAATATTTTGAGAGAAGGACAAAGGGAGAGATAGAATGGGATAAATTGTCTCACATAAAAATGGCAAGAAAAAGCAGTTCTGTAGGAAGGGAAGAGGGGGCAGGTGAGGGGGAATGAGTGAATCTTGCTCTCATCACATTTTACCTGAGGAGGGAATAACATACACACTCAGTTGGGTATCTTACCCCACAGGAAAGAAGGAGGAAGGAGATAAAAAAGGGGGGGGGAACGACAGAAGGGGGGGCAGATGGGGGAGGAGGTAATCAAAAACAAATACTTTTATAAAGGGATAGGGTCAAGGGAGAAAATTGGATAAAGGGGGGTAGGGTAGGAAGAAGCAAAATATAGTTAGTCTTTCACAACATAAGTATTGTGGAAGGGTTTTACATAATGATTCACATGTGTCCTACGTTGAATTGCTTGCCTTCTTAGGGAGGGTGGGTGGGGAGGGAAGAGGGGAGAGAATATGAAACTCAAAGTTTTAAAAACAGATGTTTAAAAACAAAAAAAAAAGTTTTTGCATGCAACTAGGAAATAAGATACACAGGCAATGGGGTATAGAAATTTATCTTGCCCTACAACAAAGTAAGGGAAAAGGGGATTTGAGGGGAGTGGGGTGAGAGAAGAGAGGGTTGACTGGGCAATGGGGCCATCAGAATATATGCTATCTTGGAGTGGGCGAGAGGATAGAAATGGGGAGAAAATTTGTAATTCAAACTCTTGTGAAAATCAATGCTGAAAACTAAATATATTAAATAAATAAATTTTTAAAAAAATACACATCAAAAAAAAGAACAAGATTTGACAGCAACCTCAAAAAAGAATAAGTAGAAGAGCTTTTTTGTTGCTGTTCAGTCATTTTCAGATGTGTCTGACTCTTCATGACCCCATTTGGGGTTTTCCTGGCAAAGAAAAGTAGCTTGTCATTTCATTCTCTAGCTCATTTTACAGGTGAGGAAATAGAGTTAAGTGACTTACCCAGGGTCACACAGCTATTAAGTGTCTACGATAGATTTGAACTCAGGAAGATGAGTCTTCCTGATTCCAAGCATTCTATCCACTGTGCCACCTAGCTGTATAGAACAGCTTAGAATAGAATATTCCAAAAGGCAAAATATTAAAACAAAGAATTACCTATAAAAAACCTATAACTCTACAGGGAGTAAATGGCCCTCTATTAAATGAGTACTTCCAAGTATTTCTGAAGAAAAAAAGAAGAGCTAAGTAGAACTCTCTAAGACAAACACAAGATTCAACTAGAATGGACTATGTGATAATTAACTGTTTACATTCTAACAGGAAAACAAGAAACATGTCCCCAAGGAGGGTCTTCAAGGGAGATGGAGGGAAAATGAATAAGGAAGAAGGCTAGAGATTGGACATTTTTTTTGGACTGTTAATCTTCAAGGGAAGAAAAGGGAAGAGGAATACACTATGGAAGAGGTACTATGCTTTCTCACATAATCTGAGTGTGCAAAACAAAGCCATAAAAAGGTTTGGAGAAATGAGTGACATAAGACTTGATTCATCTGAAATGGATGAAAAAAGGTTGAACGTAAACACAAAGCGCTTGGTGTAGGAATGCATTAAACACAACAAGGAAATGGTCAAGGGCAGTAAGACAGGGAATTAAGAGGGAGAGTAGAGTTAAGGAGGGAATAGATTAGTCATGAACAAAACTATCTACAACTTCAGAGGGTGAAGTATGAATAGCAAAAAAAGGGGGGGAAGGCGAAAAGGGGGACAAGGATAATGTTCTGTGATCTGTTACTGGGCAAGGAGGAAAAAAAGAGGAACAACTGAAAGAAACCAGAACATGCTACTTCTGAATCACAAATATTTGGCACATCCATTCTATTTTACCACCCTCTTCTTCTTTGTAATGTGGAGACTGAAAAGGAATGAGAATAAGAGGATAGGATGGAAAATACACAACATACAATCATGACCATTAACATGAATGGAAAGAACATACCCATAAAAAGGAAAAGGATAGAAGAATAGATTGGAAAGCAGACTATAAATAATAAATTGCTTATAAAAAATATACTCAAAACATAAAGATTCACAGAGAATCAAAATAAGAGAATTTGACAAAGTCTATTATGCTTCAGCCAAACTCTAAAAAGCAGAAGTGGCAACTATTGTCTCAGACAACACAAAAGCAAAAATTGGAGATACAGAGAATGACAAAAACATTCACTGCTCTCAGGAAGCTCACAGTCATATGGAGGAGACAATATGCAAACAAGATATATTCAGGATAAGCTGATGAGGAAGGCACAAAGACTAAGGAGGATCAAGGAAGATTTCTTGAACAACATAGGACTTTAGCTGAAACTTGAAGAAAGCTAGGGAATAGAGATGAGGAAGGAAAGTGTTCCAGGCATAGGAGACAGCCAACGAAAATGTCCAGAATTAGGTGATCGGTAGTGTTGTGCACAAGGAACAGCAAGGAGGCCGGTGTCACTTGATCCAAAGTATGTGGGGAAAGGTATAAGGTTTTAAAAGACTGGAAAGGTAAGAAGAGCTCAGGTTATAAAGGGCTTTAAAAGCCAAAGAGATGATTTTATATTTGATTTGGAGGGAAGAGTTTACTGAATGGGGACAGGAGTGTGATATGGTTAGATATAGCTTTAGGAATATCATTTTGGCAGTTAAGGGGAGGGTAGATGGGAAAAGGGAGAGACCTGAGGCAAAGAGACCAACCAGCAAGTTGCTGAAAAAGTGTAGGTGTGAAGTAATAAGGTTCTGCACCATTGTTTTAGCAGTGTCAGAGGAGAGAAGGAGGCATTTATGATGGATGTTAACTTGAAAATAATGTGACTAGATACAAGTGAGAATGAGGAATTGAAGATGGTACCTAAGTTGTAAACTTGAGTGACAAGGCAAATAGTAGTACTCTCAATAAAAGTGGGGAGGCTTTGAGAGGAAAGATAATGGATTCAGTTTTGGACATGCTGAGTTTAAGCTATTTATTGGACACCCAGTTAAAGATGTCTGAAAGGCAGCTGGAGATGCAAGATTGGAGTTCAGCAGAGAAGTGAAACAGGACAGGGAGAAGTGATTATCATAAGCACAGATATGGTAATTAAATTCAAGGGAGCTCATAAAATCTCCAAGTGAAACAGTATAGAGGTAGACAAGGAGCCAGGACAGAGCTCTGTAGGACAACCATGGCTAACTAAGAAGAAGTAGTCAGATAGGTAGGAAAGAACCAGGAGAGAGCGGTGTGACAAAAACCTAGATTAGAGAATATCAGGAAAAAAGGGTGGTCAGCAGTGTCAAAGGATTGAGATAGGTCAAAAAGGATGAGGATTGAGGATATCCCATTAGGTATGGCAATTAAGAGATTTTTAATAATGAGTTAAAAATTAATAACAAAACAAGAACAGTTTCAGTGGACTGATGAAATCAGAAGCCAAACTGCCAAAAGTTAAGAAGAAATTGATAGGAAAAGGAATACCTAATCAATTTATCAGGAGAAATTGACAGTAAATTAATGATAGTTGTTGACCTCAATGTACCACTTTCAGACCTAGATAAATTGAACAAAAAGATAAATAAGAGAAAGTAAAATACCTGAATACAATTTTCAAAAACTTAGAATGATCATTCTCTGGGAATTAGTGAATGAGATTAAAAGGAGTACAAATATTCTTATCTGTGTATGGGATCTGCATACAAACTTTACAAAAATTCACTGAGCCATTACAAACCTCAAAAAAAAAATACAGAAAACAAAAAAAAAATAAATACATCCCTTACTGACTACAACATAATACTAATTATATTCAATAAATGGTATTTGAAGAAAGGATTAAAAGCTAATTGTAGACTAAATAAGTTAATGTCTGAGAATTGGTAAGTCAATGAAAAAGTCATAAGAACAATAGATAATTTCATCAAAGAAAATGACAACGATGAAACAACATAACAAAATGTTTAGAATGAAGTAAAAGTTGTGTTTAGGTATGTATATTACTAACACTTTCATCAACAACAGATGGAAAACAAATTAATGACTTGGGCATGTAACTTTTAAAAAAATACTAGAAAAGCAACACACCAAAACAACAATAAAAACCCCTAAACATCAAAACAAATTCTGAAAAATCAAGAAGAGATGAATAAAATTGAAAGCAAAAACCTAGTGAATTCTAAATAAGACCAGAAGGTTTTTTTGAGGAGGGGGTAGGGGGAGGGGGCAGGAGATGGGTGCTTAAATTACCATTTTCAATAGAGATCATAGTTTCATTTTAAAAATGAGAAAGGAAAACAAAATTGCCAAGATTAAATATAAAAAAGAAGAATTTACTACAAATAAAGGTGAAATCATGAAAATTATTTAAAACTATTTTGTCCAATTATATGCTAAGAAAATTCACAACATAAATGGATGAATATTTATAAAACAGAAAATACCCACATCAACAAAACAAGAAATAGAGAATTTGTAAAACCTGATATCAAAAAACTGAAAAATCCATAACTGAATTCCCAAAAAAATTCCTTTTGCAAATGAATTCTATCATACATTAAAAGAACAATCAATTCCAATATTAAACTGCCTGGAAAAAAAAGGAAAAGAAGGAATCCTTCCAAATTTTCTATAATACAAATATGATCTTTATACCTAAATGAGGAAGAGATTAAACAGAGAGATCCTTAGATCAATATACATAATGAATATCAAAACAAATAATTAAATAAAATAGTAGCAAAGATTCTACCAAAATATTTTACACCATGACTAGGGTGGGTTTGTGCCAGGAATACAGATTTGGTTCATTATTATGAAACATAAGAGATAATTAATGGTAAAACAACTTTTGATAAAATACAATACTTTCTGTTAATAACATTATGAAACAAAACAGGTATTTCCTAATATATGCTCAATGGTATACATCTAAAATCAAGAGTCTGAACTGTATATAACAGAGCAATGCTTTACAACAAAATTTAAAGTAAAGCAAGGATATCTATTATCCCACTATTTTTTGGTATGATTCTAGAAACGTTACCCATAGCAGCAAGACAAGAAAAAGAATTTGAGGAAATAAATATAGGCAAAGAGGAAACATAATTATTACTTTTTGCAGATCACGGGATGATATACTTAGAGAACTCTAGAATATCCTCTTAAAAACTAAATGAAACAATAACTTCAGCAAAGGAGAATATGAAATCAGGGAACACAAATCATCAACCTTTCTGCATATTACCCACAAAATCCAGCAGTAATACAGAAATTTCATTCAAAATAACTGCAAAGTATATATAGAATATTCAGCAATCCAGCTACCAAGTCACACACAAGAACTATAAATACAATTATAAAACTATACCAGTAAAATGAAATTGCCTAAATTAATATTCTTATTCTCTGCCATACCAAACACACTACCAGAGGATTCTTAAAGAGCTATGGAAAATACCAAAATTCTTCCAGAATAATAAAAGCTCAGTATTTACAAGGGAAATAATGACAAAATCAATAAACATTTTTAAGGGCCTATGTGTTGGTCTATCTCTTTTTCTTTCCCGCCCCCTGCATCTCTCTCTCTTATTATGTGTCAAGTGATCCAAAAAAGCAAGAGCTGCAATCAGGACAGACAAGGAAAAAATAAAAATTTGCAATTTCAAGAGAGAGAAACAAATAGTTTGCATTTTGTTTAAAGAATATTATTAAATGTACATGAAAAATGCATAAAATCACAAACACGCATGATAGAAATTCATAAAAAAATGCTGAGTTGCAAAAAGACATAGATAGCAACACAATTATTATAGACCACTAATGTTCCTCTCTCAAAGCTATATAAATCTTACAGAAAGATGAGCAAAAAAGGACAATACACAAACGAATACATTTTTGGATAAACTAAATTTGAAAGAGTCATGGTATGCTGGTGGAAAAATAAAAGCAACTTTTTACATAGCACATTATACTTTCCTCATAACAATTATGGGAGGTAGACAGTGCTAATATTATTATCCTTATTTCACAGACAAAAATATTGAAATTTTGTCAGGCTGAATGACTTGTTTGTCCATATGGCTAATAAGTTTGAGGCAAGATTCAAACTCACATCCCCCACTTTTAAGCCTAAAGCTTTATCCACTACACCATGATGCTTTGCAAAAAAAAAAAAATTGACCAAGGAACCAGGAGACTCCAGGAAGGAGAGAGGGAGAGAGAGAGAGAAGGGATGGGAGAGAAGGGAGAAATGAAGAGACAGGGAAGTAAAAAGGGAGAAGGGGAGGGGAGAGAGGAGGAAGAAAGGAAGAGGGAGAGGAGAAAAGTATATGAGCTAAGCAGTCACACATATTGGGATAGAAGAAAGAGCTACTTTTCTAACCTCTCTCTTAGAATCTCAACAAATCAGCACCAGTACCAGGCTCACCTTGATCTATTATCTGGGTCCAGAATTCTAAAACCCTGTAAACAGAGGAGCCTATAAGTGTTCAATGCATATTCATTCATTTCAAAAAACATTTATTAAGTATCGTCTATGTTCAAAGCATTGCATTTAGTCTGGGAAAATATACATAAACAATATGATACAGTAGAAAGAGTACCAGACCTGGGCATCAGCAGTGACTTGGTTTGAAACTCCACTCCATGCCTACTAGCTCTATGACCATAGGAAAGTATTTCACTCTCTGGGATAATAATTACTATAGACCTACCTCAGAGTATTGGGGTTCTTAAATTCAATTTTATTTTATTTTCAGTTTCAAATTCTCTCCCTCAATCCCCTCTCTCACCCACTGAGAAGGCAAGAAATACAATGCCCATTATACATATGAAGTCATACAAAAATTATTTCCATATTAGCCATATTTTAAAAAAAATAAAGAAAAAGAATGAAAAGTGAAAAAAATATGCTTCAATCTGTACTCTGAGTCCAGCACTTTTCATCTTGAGTCCTTTGGAATTGTAGTGGTTCATCATACTGATCAGAACAGCTAAATCTTTCACAGTGGATTAGCTTTAAAATTGCTGTTACTATATAAATTGCTCTCTTGTTTCTGCTCACTTCACTTTGCATCAATTTATATGTGTCTTCCCAGGTTTTTTGAAACTAGCCCCTTCATCATTTTCTTACAGAACAATAGTATTCCATTACATTCATATACCATAACTTGTTCAGCCATTTTTCATTTGATGAGTATCAGCTCAGTTTCCAATTCTTTGCTACCACAAAAAGAGCTGCTATAAATATTTGCGTGTATAAGTCCTTTTCCTTTTTCTTTGATCTCTTTGGGGTACAGACCTAATAGTGATATTGATAAGTCAAAGGGTATGCACAGTTGTATAGTTTTGGGGAATAGCTCCAAATTGCTCCCTAGAACAGCTTGACTAGTTCACAGCTCCACTAAATAGTGCATTAGTGTACCTCTTTTCCCACATCACCTCCAAGATTTGTCATTTTCCTTTTCTGTCATTTTATCAAATCTGATTGAGTATGAGGTATTACCTCAGAATTCTTTTAATCTGTATTTCTCTAAGTATTAGTTATTTAGAGAATTTTTTCCTATGACTATTAATAGTTTTGATTTCTTCTGAAAACTGCCTGTTCATATTCCTTGCACATTTATTAATTGGGGAATTATTCTTATGAATTTGGCTCAGTTCTCTACATGTCTGAGAAACAAGACCTTTATCAAGGAAACTTGCTACAGACATTTATTCCCAATTTCTTTTCTTCTAATTTGGGTGGCAATGGTTTGATTTGTGCAGAAATGTTTAATTTTATGTAATCAAAAGTATCCCTTTTACCTCTTGTGAATCTCTCTCTCTCTCTCTTGTGTGGTCAAGAATTCTTCACCTATCCAGACCTTTGACAAGTAATTTTTTCTGTCACCCTTTCTGTCTATTTTGAGCTTATTCTGGTAGATGGTATGAGATGTTGACCTATGTCTGACAGACTACTTTCCAGTTTTCCCAGCAGTTTTTGTCAAAGAGTGAGTTCCCCAATAGTTGGGATCCTTTCTCAGTCTTGTTGAGAAGAGCAAATAAGATAATATACATACACTGCTTTGTAAACCTTAAAGCTGAAGTGTTATATAAATGTCAGACATTATAAAACTATCCCTGACCTCATGGAACAACTTAATAAATGTATTGCTTTCACTCAACAATGTTAAAAGCAATTCCTTCAAAGGCTTATAACTAAACAAGTCACTTGATGGCACAAGTGAAAGACATGTTTATTCATCATTAAAGTATTTAATCACCATTAAAGTGTACAGTGGAAAGTAAATACATCTAATTTAAGGTGTTCTTAGTTAGTTATCTGTTACAGTACAACCAGGCACTCTTTCCAAAACCTAGTCTTTAAGTTGGCCAGGGGCCAAACACACTTCCTAAGAGCAACTGGGAGCCACTGAAAGGTTCTTGTGTTCAAGTGATATGGTCACCCTTATGCTTAAGGAAAATTATTTTGGTAGCTCTTGTGGAGAATAGAAAGTGGAAAGACTCAAAATCACCAGTGCAATTAGGAAGCTGTTACAACAGTGTGCATATGAGATGATATGGCAACTTACCGAATATGGAGAGCAGGAGACTTAGGAAGAAAGAAGAGTTAAAGATACTAAAAAGTTGAGAAACTGGGTAAGGAAGGATGGGGTGCCTTTAACAGAAATAGGAAAGTCTGAAGGAGGAGTGAGTTTAAGGCAGAAGATAATGGGTTCCATCTTAGACATGTTACATTTGAGATGCTTATTGGAAATCTGGTTAGTGATAATATAAATATGGTCACAAAAATCACAAATAAAGTGACATGACCAAGATCATAAAGACTAGAAATTGGAAAAGCTCGGACAACAACCCTGATCTACTGACTCCAAATTCAGTGGTTTTCCTTGCACTGAAGTCCTATTTATTTAGAATGAGTCCCAAATGTGTATATGTGTGTATGTGTATACACATATATTTTAAACATGTAATATATATTTTATACAAATATATGTAGAGAATATATATATGAGAAAATCTATGTATACAATATATAAATATGTAATACGTGTAACATATAATATAGTGTGTGTGTGTGTGTGTGTGTAATATATACATACGGTGTTCCTAAAGTCTGGACACATATGCAATTGATGGCAATGTGGAGTTATTGCATCGAGTTCATGCGAATCTTGCAAAGCGCATCAACTTTTGCATGACAAATGATGGAAATCATATTGAAGATGTTATTCGTTAATATTCCAATTAAATAAAAATTTGTATATGAGAGAATACATTCCAAAAATCACTACAAAACAAACAGAATATGCCACAAGAGGTACAACAACCTATTAAGAGAATTTTGAAACAGAACCATTTCTTGACTGAGGGACCAAGAAAGGCTTCACAGAAGAATTGGCATGTAAACTAGACCTTGGAAGTGGAAACAGAGAAAGTGGATAATGCAAAAAGAATTTACAAGCAATCTTTATTTAATTTAGCCAAATAAAAATCTCTGTGGCACAAAGTGGAATGAGCTTCATTAAGCATGGAAGACTTGGATTGGCACTAGCAGGCAAGCCCCTGGGATGGCTGAGGACTGCATTCTGGTTACCCAGCCTGTCATGCTTGCAGACTAACACAAAGAATTGCCCAATTATAAAACCAGATGAAATGGTGAAAATAAAGAGAGAAAAGGCCAATGAGTCTAAAGTTGAGGGATAAGTAAGAGTCAAACAGCAAGGCATTGTGAGAAAAGCTTTGAATTTACCATCAGAAGATTGGAGTTGTCCCAACTCTCACCACTTACTAATCATGTACATCCTTGGGTAAGTCACTGCATTCTGGGCTTTAGTCTCCTCATTTGTGAAATAAGGGGGTTGGACCAGATCATCTCTAAGGCCCCTTCCAGCTCTAAATCCTTCAAATTACCACAATTCTGCCTTACATTTAGAAATCCACCTAGTTATGTCACTTGATTTTTAAATTTTGATGAGCATACTGAAATGTCTCCTTCAATGGATGACTTTTTTGTACCTTCTTTGAACAGAATGTATGTAAACATAATACATGGTGATATATAAATAAGCCACTGGAGTGAATGTATATAAACATCATTAACAACTCCCACATGATACACGAACACAAAAACCATATTCTTAGAAACACTAATCTGGCTAGCTCCAGTACACCACGGTTGAACATTTTCTTGCCAATCCATGAATCTGAACACAGCATCTATACTTTAAAAACGAAAATCCTCCCCACCCGAATGCATTCAATTCAGTTAACCAGAAAATTAAAAAGCATTTGTATAGGGAGAAGACAGGTGGAACAGAGAGAATGCAAGGTAAAGAGATAAAGAAGATTCTATGCTCTTGAATTAAAGACAATAAAGTAGGCTAGGATGACATAGTTTAATGAATATTTTTTAAATAATTAAAACATGCTACAAGACAGAACATGCTGTAGTGAAGGGGTAGAGTGCTAAGGGTGACATTAGGAAGAAGTGTGATGAATTCCCTCCCTGGTACAAGCTGGGGGCTGATGGCCAATCTCTTCACTCTTCTGAGCTGAAACTTAGCTAAAACTAAGTTACCAATGGATTAAGATCTGCAGTGGGAGTTCCTGCACCAAATGAAATCACATGTCCTTTACATGTGAATGTACAATAGTTTAATTAAGGTAGTTTTTTAATTTTGTTTTTTAAAAAAAACTAAATCTCCCTCTATTGTCCTGGCTGGAAGTATATGGACCATTCAAGGGCCTGGTCACACAAAAAGTGGCCCCAACCTCAGCCACTTTGCAGCCTCCTTATGGCCCCACCTTCTGGGGGCTCACCATATTAATATTAAACTCAGTGTAGATACCTGATCAGCTTAGCCCATTGAAGCTCAGAACTCATTTCTGCCAGAAATGTGTTGTAAACAAGGATTGTTAAAACTGCCACCAAAAAGGCCAAATGAGAATTGAACATTTCATAGACATCTAGAGATGATAGATGCATCTTATTATTTTACACTTGGGGACACTGAGGCCTTGACAGGTTGAGTGAAATGGCTGAGATCACATAGTTATTAGCGGGAGAGCCACATTTGCACCCAGATCTCCAGTTCTCTTTACATGTTGCCTTCTCAAATTACAAAGGAATGTCCATTAGTTTGGCAAATTATGTTTCTGCTTTCTAGTAAAAAAAGAGCACCAAAATAAGAAAAACAAAATGTAAATGTCTAATTAAGTCTGAGCTGGACCCACCAATGTGAACAGAACTTTTTTTTTTAATTAGAATTGTCCAACAATGGAAGTTCACTGATGTGGACGTATGACAGAGGGAGAGGAATGACTTTCAAATATTTCATCTAGGTTAATGAAATAGTCTTGATTCATTGTCTCATACACATAGAGCTAGAGGGGACCTTAGATTGTCTAGTCCAACCCGTTTGCCTTAAAGATGAGGCAACCAAGGAGGTGAGAGGAAGGGGAACAAGCATTTACATGGCATCATTACCAGGCACTGTGTTAAGCACTTTACAATTATTATCTCACTTGACCCTCACACCAATCCTGAGGGCTAGGTGCTAGTATTATTCCCATTTTATAGGTGATGAACCTTGAGGCCAACAGAGGTTAAGTTGACTTGTTCAGGGTCACACTGCTAGTAAGTGTCTGAGGCCACACTTGAACTTAGGTCTTCCTGACTCCAGACTTCCTGACTACAGGTCCAGTGCTCCATCCACTATGCCACCTCTCTAGGTTAAGTGACTAGCCAAAATTCACAGAAGTATGAAGTGACAGTGCTGGTTTATGAACACAGATCCTCAGAGACTCTACTTTTTTGTAACATATCAGAGGTCTAGACAGAGTTAATTTCATCCATGTTTATGGATTCTTATAAACTTCAACTAGAAAGGTTCAAGTGTTTCCTTGATTAAAATGTCCTGCACTTTGACTTTTTGCCTCAATAACTTTTGTCTTAAATCCCAAATTATCTTAATCTGAAGCCTATAGTCATTTACAAACAACAGCTATATTCACATAGCTTCTTTTATTACTATTGTTAAATTACAAAATAGTAAGAAATAAAAAGGGCATTGATTATTGTAAACTGGACGCTGTCTCTCACAGGATATATTCCAGGATCACCATGTACCTCCAGTATCCTTTCTCAAGAGTTACAATTTACTTGTGGTATATCAATGTAATGGAATATTATTGCTCTATAAGAAATGATGACCAGGCAGATTTGAGAGAAACCTGGAAAGGCTTCCATGAACCGCTGCTGAGAGAAGTGAGAAGAAACAAGAGAACGCTGTACACAGTAACAGCTACATTGCGCAATGATCAGCTGTAACAGACTTAGCTTTTCTCAGCAATGCAATGATCCAAGACAATTCCAAAAAATCTGTGATAGAAAATGCTAACCATATGCAGAGAAAGAACAATGAAGTCTGAATGCAGATTGAAACATACTACCTACTTTTTTGTCTTTTTTCTTTCTCATGGTTTTTCCTTTTGTTCTGATTCTTCTTTCACAACATGACTAATGTGGAAATATGTTGGATATGATTGCACATGTATAACCTAAATCAGATTGCTTGCTGTCTTGGGAAGGGGAGAGGGAAGAGAAGGGGAAAAAATTAGAACTCAAAATCTTATAAAAGTGAATGTTGAAAACTATCTTTACATGTAATTGGAAAAAATAAAATACCACTAAATATTGGGGGGGTGGGAGGAAGAGAGTTACAACTTACATGAAGCAAAACTAGGCAAACTCCTATGTAGCCAAACCATGAAGTAGGGTTCTGAGAAATAACCGGGCACTCACTTGTTCTCCTTCCCTATAGAATGTCTGGAAAAAATACCTCAAATGATCTCCAGACAGATCTAACTGTTTTCAGAAATGAATTCCACATTTAGTTAATTTGTAATAAAACTAAAAGGCACACCAAGAAAGATCAAAATGACCTAGAGTATAAGTACAGAAATAGCACAGGTTTCTGACATACAAAATATGATGATGAAAGAAGAAAGCATTAAGAATGACAGGGAGAAACATACATGGTTCTTGATTTCTTATTAAAAATAAAAAATGTTGTATGCAATTAAATCAGTTCCTTTTTTGAATTAAGGAAACAATACACAAGAATAAAGATAAAACAACAAAGAAAACATATTTTTTAAGGTTTTATTTCCCCACAATCCATCCCTATCGCTGCATTTTATAGTTCAAGAGATTTAAAGCTAAAAGTAACTTTGAAAATCATTTATCTAACCCCATCATTTTATAGATGAGGAAACTAAAACGCAAGGAGGAAATGATTTGTCCAAGGTCACAAAAGCTGGGATTCAAACCCAGGTCACTTGATTCTTCTTTTATTTTTTTTGGCAGGGGTGAGGCAATTGGGGTTAAGTGATTTGCCCAGAGTCACACAGCGTCTGAGGCCACATTTGAACTCAGGTCCTCCTGATTCCCGGGCTGGTGTTCTATCTACTGTACCACATAGCTGCCTCTGGATCCCTTGATTTTAAACCCTGTCTGCTACCTTAAATCGATCCTCACTCCAAAATGTACTAGAGAACACACACTACAAAACTGATACAATTCTACCTTTCTAATAGGTTCCACTTTCACACTAGGTACCACACGTAGATCTCCAGCTCTAAAAGTTTGGACTCCCCTGGAAAGGGAAGAAATTTGGGGTTCCTAGAGAGGCAAAACCTTAACGTTCCAGTGAGTCCTTTCTTCCCTTTGGAGACCCGCTCAGGTACTGGATTTATGGTGAGCCAACATTCTATAAGAATTTCCCATTATCACTACTATTCTTTCACTCAGTGCTAGGAACACTAGCTATAGCAGTAAGAGAAGAAAAAGACATTTAAGAAATAAAATAGGCTAAATAGGAAACAAAGATGCTGCTTTGTGCAAGTGACATGTCTCCTTAGAAAAGCCTAAAGAGTCAAGTGAAAATATTAATAATTTCAGCAAAAGAACAACATATTTAAAAAAAAACATTTTGGGTGTGCTACCAACAAAGAACATCAGAAAGAGACAAAAAGAGAAAGTCTATTCAAAATAACTATAGAATAAATAAAATACATGGGAGTGTACCTGCTGAGATGCTCAGGAAATGATGTTAATACAATTACAAAACATTTTAATGAAATTAATGACAGACATAAATAATTGGAGAAATGTTCATTTTTAATGGTTGGACTGTGCCAGCATAATAAAAATTATACTACTACATGGGCTAATACACTCATTCAGTGCCATACCACTCAAACTACCAAAAGATTAATTTATAGAACAAGGAAAAACAGTAACAAAGTCCATCTGGAGTAGCAGAAGGTCAAAAATCACAAGGGAAATAAAGAAAAAACACGGAAAGGAAGAAGTATTAGCTGTACTAGTTTTCAAACTATACCACAAAGCAGTGATTATCAAAACTATTGGGTAGGAAAGTTTAGTTGTGTACACTGGGTACACAACATATGGAAGCAAAAACACATAATAAGCAAGTGTTCAATAAACACAGAGATCTCCTAACTACTAGGTTACGACTGGTTGTTCAACAAAAACTGCAAAGCAGAAATTGTTTAGACTGGTATTTCACACTACATACCAGGAGAAGCTCCAAGTGGATCCATAACTCAGAAAAAGAAACAAATTGAAAGAACAAGAGAGGAAATACCCTTTATGACTAGATTGGGAGAATTCATGACCACATAAGGGAGAACACAGGATAAAATGAACAGTTCTAATTACATAAAATTCAAAAAGTTCTGCACAAACAAAATGACAGCAATTAAAATTAGAAGCGAAACCATGAACTGGGTAGGGGAAAACACTGAAGGAAATTTCTTTGTGATAAACATCTGAGACCTAAGACATCTAAGGAACTGATCCAAATATATAAGAACAAAAGCCATTCTCCAATAGATAAACAGTCAAAGAATATGACAAGAAAGATTTTCAAAGGAAGAAATTCAAGCTATCGGTAGTCATATAAAAATGCTCTAAATTATTGATTAGAGAAATATAAATTAAAGAAATGCTGGAGTTCATGGTCATGCCCAAAGACTAACAAAGATTTATTTTTAAAGGAAAGTAACACCTTTTAAGAAACTACAAGAGGACAAGCCAAATAATGCTTGACAAGCCAAGAATTATGAATTGATACAGCTTTTCCAAAAAACAATTTCAAGCTAGACTACAAAAGGCACTAAACTGTATATGCCTTTTAAACCAACAATATCAAGTGGAGAATGGCTGGACAAATTATTACGATTTGTCATTATTATATCTATTATATACTATATAATATATTATAAATATTATATATTTTATAATACATACAGTATATTATAATGTATAACTAATTATGTTGATAATTTAAATTATTAAAAGGAAGAAAAATCAAACAAGATGGAAAATGGTCTGTTCTGTATGAAGCTAATATAGGCTACACTTGGAATTGTTAATGTCTCTCCTATTTTGCAAGCCTTAACTTAATTTAATCATATTCTTTTCTTATTACAGATCTCTGGAGGGAACATATTGGTTTTGAAATTTTAAAGATGCTATGCTATTGGTTCTCAAGATATCTGAAAGAGAGGATACCAATCAATTGAAAAAAATCACATTAAGAGACTTGAGAATTCTTATCAATGCCATGAGCGACTTCAATTACAGAAGACTGATAAAAAGCCTGGAGGCAATAGCCTTAAGATGAAGGGGGAAAACCTATTTCAGAAGCAGCCAATGCAGATGCATTTTGTTGGAAAAAAGAACATACATATATATATATATATATATATATATATATATATATATATGTATATGTATAAACACACACATATAGATTGGTTTTTTTTCCTAATGTCAGGGAGTGGGAAAAAAGACATGACAACAAAAGGAAAAAAAAAGAAAGAGGGTACATGAAAGTAAGTAAGTACATGAAAAGACCTTAGCCTAAAATGGCCAGGTCTCCCATTGCATCCTGGGTCATCTCCAGTCATCCTAATGAATATCTGGTCACTGGATCAAGATGGCTCTGGAAGAGAAAGTGAGTCTGGTGACCTTGCACAGCCCTTCCTCACTCAAATCAAAGTCAACTGCAATTCATGTCATCATTTACCTGACGTCATGATCCTCTTTGAAAATGAAGGACAAACACAACAACTACCCAAAAAAAAACAATTAAGAAAACATCATTCACTTCAGTCATGTGCCTATTTTTTTCAACTCTTATGACATCTTTTTTTTTCTTTTTAAATTTTAATAGGGCCTTTAGAGGTTATATCTCAGTCATTCCTGGGTATTTCGCCCATCAAATTGTAATCACTGTCTTGTAACAAAGAAAAACTTAATTGTTTTGGCAAAGCTAATCTGCATGGTCACTATGTTTGACAACACATGCAATACTCTACACATAAAGGAAGGAAGGATATGAAGTTGCTCATCTCTTTTCCATGGTTGCTAAGGTTATTACAATTAAATAATCTTTAGCTTTGTTTTAGTGTTCATTTATATTGAGTCATAATCTACAAATTCTTTGCAAGAATAATCTACATATGTACAAGTCGCATCTTTAGTCACATAATTATAAACAACAGGAAAACAAACACTATACTTGTTGCTTGTTGACTATAAAAAAGCATTTGATTCAGAAGAAAAAAATGTCATAATAAAGTAAGCTAATCAATTAAAAAACATTATTAAGTGCTTACTATAAAAGCTGGAGATGAAAGGCCAAAAAAAAAAAAAAGACTCCACTATCAAGGAATTTACATTATAATGAATGAGATAACATATAAACAAAATAACTGGGTAAATGCAAAATACATATGAGTAGATGGGAAGTGTGAGAGGGGAAGGCACTAGCATCTGGGAGGAATCAGAAAAGGCTTCTCACAGAAGGGGAAATTTGAGCTAATCCTTCAAGGAAGCCACTGAAACCAAGAGGTAGAAATGAAGGGGAGAGCATTCCAGACACTAGGAAAGCCAGAACCAAGGAAAAGGCATGGGATATGGATTATCATGCTTAAGGAAAGGCAAACAGCCTCGAGTAGCTGGATCAGAGACCACTTACACTGAAGAGTAAGATGTAAGGTGAGGGGAAGTAGTAGGTTATGAAGAGCTTTAAATGCCACAGACTGCTAGGGGGTGACATAGTGCACAGAGTCAGGAAGATTCATCTTCCAGGGTTCAAATCTGGCCACACTCGATGTGTGGCCCTGGGCAAGACACTTTACTCCATTTGCCTCATTTTCCTCATCTGTAAAATGAGCTGGAGAAGGAAATGGCAAACCACTCCAATATCTATGGCAAGAAAACCCCAAATGGGGCCACAAAAATGACTAAACACAAATACCAAATAGGAGTTTTTAATCTGATCCTTGAGGTAACAGAGAACCACTCAGGTTTGCTGAGGTGGGGAAGAAAGGAATGTGACATGGCGAAACCTACACTTAAACGTTTTCCTTTCTGCAAGGTATCTACCATGAACATGTGAAAAATCACTTAAGATTTCTTGAAAGATGTAACAGCGATACTTTATTCTATGATCCCCATATTATCAAGGGAAACATAAAACAAGGTGTTTGCTGTTGTTGTGGAGGATGTGGTAGAGTCCAAATAGTAGGGGATTCCTACGAATGGTAAGGTCCTCCAGACGGTCCTGTTTACAGATAGCACTGTGCCGACTGCAATCTAGCCCCAAACCCTTTCAAGGCTTCCCAAATTAGATCTACATCAAATAGTCTGGCTTTTTTTTAATTAAATTTTCAATGAAAAAAATCTATTCTCTCTTATTTTCCCCTTCAATTAAAAAAAAACCTCATAATCAATATTTATAGTCAAAACAAGACAAATTCCTACATCAGCCATGACTATATATATATATATATATGTATATAATGTATACACACACACACACACACACACACACCATTCCATATCCCAAGTCTTTCCCTCTTTCTAACAGGTGTGCAACATTCTACATCATCAGTTCTCTGGAATCATGATTGGTTACTGCATTGAACAGAGTTCTTAAGTCTTTAAAGTTCATTCAAGAGTTTGGTTTAACTCTCTACCCAGGCAAAACCAAGTAAATGAAGAATACTTATTGTCCTATGCTGTACGGTTGATGGAATGCCCACACAGCTATTCCATCAGTTCTTATATCTCAGTCAGACAATGCAGATGGACAGTAAAATGGGCCAAGAATGAATAAGAGGAAGAGAAAAGGCTGGACACCATTTCAGATAGACACAGTTAAAAAATTTAAATAGTCACTAATCTGTACATAAAAGGATCTTTGAGGGCTATGTATTGACTTAGTTTTAAAATGTAATGTTATCTATGTTTTATTGCATTTTTATGTATTTTGTTAACTATTTCCCCAATTATATTTTAATCCATTTCCAGAATGTTGTAGGCCAGAGTTTGACAACTCTGAGCTACACTGTTGTAAGGAGTACCCATATCAGTGAGATAGAAGCATGTCAAGTAACCGTTTGATAATTCCCTGAATCATAAAAAAAAAAATATGCTCTGGGATAGACTGTGTGGGTGGAAATAGAGGAGGTAGAGAGAGAAAAGATGGGAGGAGGAGGAGTGGGATGAGGAGAAGGGATAAAGCACAGCAAATTTTCAAATAAATAAGTTGGCCACTGAGCTTAAGATGAGACCTTAACATTTTGCTATGCCTATGAAAAAAATGTTTAGAGCAATCATAAGCCTCGTTGTTGCCAGTCCAAGCACAAATGAGTCATAAGCTAAACTTGAATACTAGAATATAAACAAGGTACATAAGGTGGCATTAAAAATTTCTCAGGGCTTAATAATGTGGTGGATCTTTTATTTGGAGGACAGAGCAAGAGTAGCAGAGGGAATGGTTCATGTGAATATATGTACGTATAGTTGTTTCTCCTAACATTTATTACTTCAAAGAGCTATATGTGGTTATTCCATCTACTAATGGAGATTGCAACTCCATGTGCCTTAGAACATATATGGTCTTCATAAGTTGATGTAGCCAAAAAAGGTTAATCACCAGCTGACCAACTTCTTAATAAGTTGTTTGAAATAAGGCTAGTCCCATAAATGACTATTATATATCTATATAGGTTGTTAATAAGCTGGTACCTAAAAAGCCCTTCCACCTAACTAGGTCCTAACAGAGATCCATTGGTATAACTTGAGGAAGAGACATTCAACTCCATACCCTATCATGATGAAGCATTAGGGAAAAACTTTAGTGAAGTTTGGGTGTACAGGTAGGTATTTCCTCATATCTACACTGATACTGGAAGGGATCTCACTTTCAAGTTACTTTAGGGATTGATTTTCAAGATATTTCATGGGGTAGGAAGAGAAGACTCCAAAAGAATAGAAGAATATCACAAATGGTGTTATTTTTATTACAAAAAAAGGCATATGATTCAGCACAGCAATCAATGTCAGATAATGTCCTCTCTAGGTTTTCATGACATTGCTCTTTCTTTGTTCTCCTCCTACCTGGTATGACTCAAGTCACCAATGCTGGATCAACACTGCCTATTAAGCCACCTAACTGTGGGTACTCAAAGACTCTGTCTGAGCTTTTCCCTTTCTTTCCTCTCCTATTAAGAAAATCTCCGATAGCTTTTTATTGTCTCCAATATAAAACAAACTTTTCTGTCTGGCACTTACAGCTCTTCACAATCTAGGTCCAATCTACCTTTCCAGACTTATAACAAACCATTCTCCTCTTCACACAGCCTGTGTTCAGCCCAGCCTGGCTTCAATGCTATTCCCCATACGTGACATTCAATCTCCAGCCTCCAATGTCTATCCTCCCATACTCTTCACTTCTGCCTCTGAGAATCCCTAGATTCCTCCAAAGCCCAGCTCAAGTAACAAGAAGGCTTTCCTGATTCTCTAAGTATCAATGGCTCCTAATAAATTACTTTGTGTTTACTTCATATATACTTTGTATTTACTTACAGGTGTTTATGTTTCCCCTGAATATATTCTGACAGGATCCTTGAGGGCAGGAACTTTATTATTATCTTTGCATCACCAGGGTTTAACACACAGTAGACAAATAATAAATGATTACTGATTGTGTTCATATAGGTATATATTTTTTCAAGGTCATGCCTCAATCACCTATAGGCTTCTGCATAGTAAAACATCTTCAGGACAACAGCACAGAAAAGTTTTAGATCCTCGAGTTTTAGTTTGGTACTTTAGTTTCTTTGGAATGTTTTTGTCATTGTGACAATCAAACAATTTTTGAAATAATTATTCATTCATATGAATCACTTTAAAATGTACAACAGGGAACCGGAGAGGTATAAAACAATATGTAAACATTAAGAGGGTAAAACCCTCCCAGACTCCCTTTTTCTCATCCTTTTCCTCCTGGGTAAAGGATGTCTTCAGGCTCCTCTCCTTTCCCCCTCTATGTTCTCCTCCCACCCACCCAACTCTTCAGTGAATAAAGAAAGGATTCCTTAAACTCAGTCCCACCAGGGTGCACTCTGCATCTGAATCTTAAATACAGCAGTCTGTTCTGCAACTTCATATGCTTATATGCTCCCTTATTCTTTCATGAAATGCAGTAGAGTAGAAAGAGAATTGAATTCTGAGACAGATTAGACCTGTGGTTTGATTCTGCATATAACCGATATCAAATTGCTTACTGTCTGGGGGGTGGGGAGAAAGAGAAAATTTGGAACTTAAAATTTTATTTTAAAAAATGAATGTCAATTCTGCATCTAACACTGGCTGTGTTACTGTGAGCAAATCACTTAACCTTCCTGAAACTTAATTCCTTCATCTGCAAAATAGGCATAGTACTGATCCCCATGGATGTTGTGAGTTCAAATGTAGTAATACATATAATTGAAAACTTTTAAGTTTTAATTTATTATTACATCTCCCAGGGCTCTTGCACTTTAACAAGGTTACAAAGCCAACAGAATCTATCTCTGGGTAGAAATTCAACCACAGAAACTGGACTGGGGCTTTTGAGTCCCAGATAGGAAGAGTAATTTCACGACTCCCTTAAGTCAGGTTACTTAGCTGCCTTTTTGCTATAGCCAGCCATGACCTTAATGGTATTTAAGTATTAGAATGCAACTAGTTAGTGGGAGACTAGACTATAAGCTCTTTGAGAGTAGGGATTGTCTTTTTACATTCTTTGTATCTGCAGTGTTTAACACAGTACCTGGAATATAGTAGGTGCCTAACGAATGCTAGTTGACTGACTGGGAAAAATCAATAGAAAGGAAAACATGTTCACAGATTAGACAAAAGGTGACTTATTCATGGGAAGAAAGAGACAATCACTGTCACAATCACAATCACTGTCAACTATTTGAAAAAAACTATAGTTAACTCTTAACCATTTTCACTCAAACTTAAAATTGCATCTATGGATCTAGCAAACCAGAACCAGGAAGGCTGACAAATCATCAGAAAACAAATTCCTTTACATGGCCTCCTTTCTTTCTTTTTTTTAATTTTCTTTTTAATTTTTAATTTATGGACTAAAACAAGCATTTCCATAGCACAGTATAATAAAAAGAATGATGGCACGTGAAACTGCAAATCTATTATGTACAACTTGCTATTCCTTTTAAACAGATGTTATCATGTAAATTTCCTTCTTTTTGTTCCCTCCCCATCCCTCAGCCCTAGATATAGCTGTCATCAGGCACAAATGTGTGTATGTGTGTGTGTACGCACACATGTGTATGTGTATGTGTGTGTCTGTGTGTGTGTTCGTGTGTGTGTGTGTGAAATCATTCTATGATCTCCTATTTGGCCTCTGAGCTGAAGCTTGTCTACTGAAAAAATGAATGTACCCTCTCATCGTTCACTCCTACTTACTTTTCTTAACTGTTCCTTTCTTAAAGCTCCCTGGTCGATAAATAGCATTTAAATTTCAGACTCCCAAGCAAGTCTTAGCTTATTTCTGCCTACTACCTCCCAGACACACCCTCTCTATTCACCCCAAAATCCTCGCTTGCCTATAACGGACTTCAAGAAAACTTTAGGCATTATCAGTGGTATCACCAAGCCTCCTGCCTGATCCTACCACTTCCTCTCACTGCTGGTGACTCTCTAGGTCTCAGTTCTGAGTACATATACTGCCGGAAACAGATGAATTCTATTCTTACTCTCAACTAAAAACAAAAGCAAAACAGTCAACTGCATTAGAACACAGCTCATACCTGCCAATAAGTTAAAGGGAAAAAAAGCCACTCATTTCTTTCCATTTATTAGGCATATACAAATTTATAGCTATTATGGCATTTATATTCAACAGACAAGCTGAAACCAACAATGACATTTCTGGAATCTGGAAAAGTGAACACATTTCCCCAAATTGACACCATAATCTTGGGTCATGCTTCATCTGTAACAAACTGTAGACTTACACCAAAAGCTCTGGAGGCCTAAAACCTTTTTATATCCCTCGTGCTAGCAGACCGTAAATGCTAAGTCTTAAGTTCAACTGACTCACCACAAGATCCTGTAGGGTACTTCAAGGTGTCTATCTGACATCATGTTTAAAGCATGAAGCAGAAAGGCTATATCTAGATTATTCAGTCTTTATCCCGACACCTGACTCTCATGGTCAGAGGCCAGGCTTCTATCAGACTTACAGGTTCAACCGTTTGGTTCAGAAAGGTAGATGGTATATGTAAGTTCCTGACACCTAGTAAGCATTTAATAAATCCTTTTTGATGAATTTATTGGTATCACAGATATGTAGATTGATCTACATGGCATAGTAGAAAGACTACCACACTTGGGAGTCAGAAGATCTGAGTTCAAATTATGGAAATGACAATTAATACCTGCCTAACTTTAAGCAAATCACTTAATCTCTTGGCCTCAGCTTTCATCTGTAAAATGGGAATAATCCTTGTACTACCTACCTATGTAACAGTGTTGTTGTGAGAAAAAGATAATATTATTATTGTCTTGCCACAGCACCAAGACCAATATATCCAAATGGCTTTTCCAAAAACTAAACTTCCTGTGGACAGGGACCAGATTTCATTAATCTTTGCATTCCACACAGTGCCTTGTAAAAGGTGTGTGTTCAGTACGTAATGAGAAAATAAGTGACCAAGAGACCCAGATATAGGTAGTGTTTATTACTTCTTCGATTCTCAATTCTTTCTTATACAAAAAGATGATGTCAAGAACAGCATTTCAAATAGGTAGAAAAAGCTGCCTCATGACAAGACTCCTTTTCCAAACATACCTTAGTAAGGTATAGGTATGGGGTCCTGTGTTATCTTGGGGGGAAATTCAGGATCCTCTATAAAAAAGCAAGGGACATCATTTCTTAAATATATAGAGAACTGAGTTACAGCTATAAGAATGCAAGTCATTTCTCAATTAATAAATGGTCAAAGGATATGAACAGGAAGTTTTCAGGTACAGAAATTAAAGCTATCTATAGTCATATAAAAAAATGCTCTAAATCACTAATGATTAGAGAAATGCAAATTAAAACAACTCTGAGGCACCACCTCATACCTAAAATATTGACTAATATAAGAAACAGAAAATGAAAAATGCTGGAGAAGATGTGGGAAAATTGGAACACTAATATATTGTTGGTGGAGTTGTGAACTGATCCAGCCATTCTCGAAAGCAATTTGGAACTATGCCCAAAGGCCTATAAAACTGCTCAGCAATACCACTATTAGGTCTGTATCCCAAAGAGGATTAAAAAAGGGGAGGAGAGGGAAAGGGGAAGGACCTATTTGTACAAAACTATTTATAGCAGCTCTTTTTGTGGTGGCAATGAATTAGAAATTGAGGGGACATCCATCAATTGGGGAATGTCTGAACAAGTTGTGGTAAATGATTTTAATGGAATATCATAGTGTAATAAGAAATAATGAGCAGGATTATTTCAGAAAAACTTGGAAAGACTTACATGAACTGATACAAAGTAAAGTGAGTAGAAATAGAAGAACATTGTACACAGTAACAGCAATGTTGTATGATACACAACTGTGAATGACTGAGCTATTCTCAGCAATACAATGATCCAAGACAATTCTGAAGGACCTATGATGAAAAACATTATCCACCTCCAGAGAAAGAACTGATGGAATTTTAACACAGATGGAAGCATACTATTTTTCATTTTCTTTCTTTTTTTTGGAGTTTTCTTCCACAAAAATTTCTAATATGGAAATGTTTCACATAAACATATATAACCTATAACAGATTGCTTACCATCTCAGGGAAGGAAGGTAGAAAGGGAAGAAAAGAATTTATAATTTAAAACTTTTAAAAATGTTAAAAATTATTTTACATGTAATTGGAGGGTAAATATTATTAAAAAATATTTTGAGAAAAAACAAAGAAAGCAAGGCACAAAGAAAAACTAAAAGGGAAAGTAAGAGGGTCCCAGAGACTTCACAGATTGGTTTAGGGCCAGCCCCCAAAAGTTAACAGCCTCAATCCCAAGTATATCCCAAAATATATTGTTATACATTAATATCGACTTCAAAATGTGGAGAAAAAATTATGTGGTATTGTGCAAAATTACTTGTGACAAAATCATTTTTATAAGGTTTCATTTTGTAACAATAGTCATGTGCATACCACTAGACAGACTTGAAATGAACATGTGACCTTGACCTGATAAAACCAAATTGAGCTGGTTTCCCTACTTTTAAGTTAATTCTCTGTCAAGTGAGCGTTGGATTTCATGCATATATTTCATTTCTTTTTTATTGTGTTCTCAATTCCGTGATTTTTAAGAATGGATATTATTCCAATGAAATGCAGAAAAGTTGTAATGCTTAAAGAATACACTTCAGTGACTCTTGCTCTGGAAAAGTCAAGTGTTTCCAAAATCATTCAAGCCCAAAATGAAACAGAATCAGTCATTCCAAAGTACAAAGGAAGAAGCAGTCAAAAACAAACCCCTCCAAAATTTCAACAACTGACAAACTTTTGCTGCAAAACTGAATGATAAATCTTCAACAAATAAATTTAACACTCATCTGACAAAAATATTATAATGACTTTGCTTTCAATTATAGAAAAAAAAAACCTTATACATTCCCTTTTTGACTCTCTGAAAATCAAAGTCAATCTTTTCTTCCACAAGCTTGAATGGCTAATTCTTCTACTCTTGGAACCTAATATTATAAAAGTTGTCTAACAAGGTAAACAATGTTTTTAATCAAATAACTTAAGCTAGAAACAAAGGGTCAAAAGGCTGGAGGACTAAACCGCTGAATGTAACAAGAGACTCATAAGACAGCTTAGCTACCGAGAAAAAGGTCCTAAACCTTTGGAGAAAAAATTTCAAACATTCTTCTTCTCTTCACCATCCCACTCCCTTATCTATACACTCAAAACCCAACTCAGTCTAACCACTAACCTGGCTTATTTCCTTCTCTTTCATGGCCCAGTTGTCCTTTGGTGTTCGAACCACATGTATAAACTTCCCCATCCTCCAGTAAAAAAATAGAGTGGTTTCCTCCACAGGCCACTTCTTTGATGCTTCTGTCAGAAATAAATCCATATACTTGTGGCTCAGTCACAATTCCTTGGAGATTGCTGCTAATACCACCAGGATGGCCCAAAGACCAATATCCCCAACATAACATTTTCCTTTCCTTCAGCAAGTCATGTAGCCTAGAAGAGTCAAGGAAAATAAATTTAAACATTGAATGCCATAAATAAAACATTTGTTTCTCATTAAGATTTCCTACATGTCCTAAATTTTACTTTTTTAGTTATGGATATTTTGTACTTCAATCACATCCCTTCTGAAAACACCCTCTATACAAAAGGCCATTCCTTATAACAAAAACTTAAAAAGGGGGAAAAGTGGTTCAATGAAATCAAATTAATGCACTGATTGCACCTGATAGTATCGGCATACTCCACATCCACATTTCCCCTTTAAAGAAGGCTGATGCATTTTCTCAATCTTCTTTAGAGTCAAGCATGGTCATCATAATGATACAGCATTAGGTTTTGCTTTATTGCTTTCTTTTTCCGTTGTTGTGGTCATTATCTACCTTATTTTCCTGGTTCTGCTTACTTCACTCTACAATCAGTTCATACAAGTCTTTCCAGGCTTCTTTAATATTCCATTACATTTAGGGACCATAATTTGTTTATTGATTTGTTTCTAGCTAAAAAGTGTTATCATGAATATCTTGGTATATGTAGCATTTTTCTTTCTTTGCATGCCTTAGATTACATGCCTAACAGCAGATCTCTGATAACAGTTAAAACCGCAAGCATATACAATGCGCATCTTCCCATATACTGATTATTTCTACCTTTTGACCTAAATTTTATTTTAAAACAAATAATCACCTAAGTAAACAGGTTGAAAGAAAGCTATGATAACATTTTATTTTTATAAAAACTAATAGGACTTTTAGGAAAGACTGAAGCATTCTTCCTAGTATTTTTTTTTATTTCCCAGTATCTTGATGATGATTAGAATCCAAAGAGCAGAAAACTTAAGTGGAATGACATTGATCTAGGGAAGAGGCAGGAAACATCCCCAGGCCTCCAGACTTTTAAGTCTGTGCTTTGTCAGTATGCTATTTTTCCAAAGAAGTCCGTTTTGATTTTGGGCAGGGAGGGGCGCAGGTGGAGGGGGACTTTTGTTGTTTTGAGGGAAAGGGAGTTATGTTCATTTAAATGCATTTACCTTTATTGTGATGCCAATCTTGGGCAGCAGCACAGCTGGAAGGAGGCAGCAGATGGAAGAGGAAATGTGCTGGATTGGAGTCAAATAATCAAGAGTCTGAAAACTCCGAGGCCCAGATTTCAAATCCAGGTTCTGCCATTTACTAGTTGCATGATCTTGGATAAGTCCCCCTCACTTCTCTGATCCTCAGTTTCCTCATCTGTAAAATGAGAAGGCTAGATTAGATAGCTGGTAATATTCTTTGAACCTAAAAATCCTGTGATCCTGTAAAATTAAAATGATTAAATAATCAAGGAAAATTTATGATGTCTGAAATGGCCTCTTCTACAATTATTTGAATCCTAGCAAAATCCTCCAAACTGGCCTTTCTGCATCTCCCATGTCCATGCCTGTGCCTCTAATGCCATCCCTCCTCACCTCTGCCTCTTACTGCACTTCATTTCCTTCAAAGCTAAGCTTAAATACCACTTCCTACATGAGACCTCCCACAATCTCCATCCGCCACTAAGGAAATGACCTTGCATTTATTTTTTGTATAGGTATAGTTTTCTGATGAGCAGAAGGAAAGAAATGATAGGCAGTTAGCTAACTAGATGTAGAAAGAGACCATCCACCAGTTACAGAAAGACTTCCAGGGCTAGACAATAGCTCAGTGCAAATAATGCAGTCCAATAACCTAGCCTAGAACTCAGAATTCCAGTTCATTTGGGGTGACAGGAAGAATACTTACTAGACCCCAGATCTAGAGATTCCTTAGGATACAGAGAAAATGCACTTAACTTAGAAATACTAATAGGTAGCCTGAGGCCCCAAGAATTTCTGGTTTGGGAAGAATGGTATGATGATCAGTTTATACCATCAACCCACTCAAGTATAGTTGCTAGAGGTCAGTAGGTCACAAATGTTGGTATTTCATTTACCAAATGAACTGGTTATTAAAAGTCCTGCCCACTTCTATTAGTGAAACAATAAACCTTGTCTCTGACTGAAAGAAGGCTTGAGGAGAATTCTTTCTAGGCAAGATCTGCCTTGAATTTCAGGGTTCCCAGCACCCCTAGCAACATGCAACAGCAACATGCCCTTGTAACATATGTCTTGCACACAATTGATATGTTGATGTAGCCTTTAATTATTAATGGTAACAAATGTTGTTTTGTGTTATGTCCAACACATGTAACATTACTGTAGATCTTATATAATCTAAGTCATTTTCCAGGAACTGAAAAAAAATTTAGCTACAGAGAAAGAAAAAGTCCTGGGTTGCCAAGACCCAGGGCAGTTCAGTAGGACCTCCCTGGTGTGACAGAAATTTTGGATAATGTTCCATAGAAGCACAAAATCTTTGGAAGAACTTCACAGGATGGTAGAAAATCCTGGGGCTAGACTGTTCACAGGCATTCAATAAAACTCAGTCTGTTCAGAGATTATAGTAGCCTTGAGAAAGGGATGCCAGACAAAGGAGATTTAGAGATGACAATGAGAAGTGGACAATTTTGCTTCTGCTGCTTCGCCTTGTTTCAACACGCAAGAACAAGTTGCCCCTCCCAAAATAAGCTCATAACTTCTAATCTCATCACCAAGCTGGTAACTCAAAACTTGATTGACACCACTTCTCTCAGCTTCCTCTCCTCTCTGATTGGACGGCTGGAAGGTGGAGTACCAATTCCTCCCAAAGCCTTCCTTTATAAAGGGCAGAAACTGCACTTTCAACTCAGTCCACTTTGCATCTGCTGCTCTCCCTGGTTTCAGCTCCATGAAAAAAATGATGCTGTGCAGAGTAACCTTTGGTGTCATCCTCTGAACCCCAGTCTTCTGCCTACTTTTCTGGATTGTCTCACCTCACCTCCCCCAGATTATAAACTCCCTGAGGGCAGGAGCTGTCTTTTTTTTTTAAATGAATTGTATCCCTAGTCCTTAGCACAGAGCCTGGCACATAATAAATGTTTATTAGGTTAGACTGAAAGAAAATATAACAGTCTATTAATCAACAAATATTTAGCAAGCACCAAGGACTAGAATAACAAAAATGAAACAGTTCAAGCTCACATCTAACAAAATATTTTTTCAACTTAAGCCACAGAAAAAACTACCACAAGATTTTAAAAAGGAATTAGATGAAAAGCCATTTATATTTATACAGTATCATATCAATCAAACTAATAAAAATCATTTTACAGAGCTAGAAAAAATAATAAAATTCATCTGGAAGAACAAAAGGTCAAGAATATCAAGGAAACTAATGAAAAAGAAATGTGAAGGAAGGTGGCCTGGCTATACCAGGTCTCAAACTGTATAAAGCAGGAATCATCAAAACAATCTGGTACTGGCTAAGGAATAGAGTGGTGGACCAGTGGAATAGATTAGGCACACAATGCACAGTAGGAAATGACCATAGTAACCTTGTGTTTGATAAACACAAAGATCTAAACGTTTGGGACCAAGAACTCAAAATTTTACCAAAACTGCTGGGAAAATTAGAAAGAAGTTTGGCAGTAACTAGGTACAGACCAACAGGTCACACCAAATACCAAGATAAGATCAAAACAGGAATGCGATTTAGACATCAAGGATGATACCATAAGCAAATTAGGGGACATTGGAATAGTTTGCCTGTCAGATCTATAGATAAGGGAAAAGTTATTACTAAACAAGAGATAGAGAGCATTAAAGGATGTAAAATAGTATTTTTTTATTACATTAAAAGTTTTTGCAGAAACAAAACCAATACAGCCAAAATTAGAAGGAAAGCAGAAAGTCATTCCCCAACTGATAAATGGTCAATGGCTATGAACAGGCAGTTTTCAGAAGAAGAAATCAAAGCTATCTATCTGTAGTCACGTGAAAAAAAAATGCTCTAAATCACTACTGACTAGAGAAATGCAAATTAAAACAACTCTGAGGTACCATATCACACCTATCAGATTGGCTAATATGACAAAACAGGAAAATGACAAGTGCTGGAGGGGAATGCACTGTGGTGGAGCTGTGAAAGGAGCCAACCATTCTGAATATCAATTCTGAACTATGCCCAAAGGGCTATAAAACTATGCATACCATTTGATCCAGCAATACCACTACTAGGTCTACATCCCAAAGAGATTTTAAAAAAAAAGTCAAAGAACTTAGTTGTACAAAAATATTTATAGCAGCTCTTTTTGTGTAGCAAAGAATTGGAAATTGAAGGCTGCCCATCAATTGCGGAATGGCTCAACAAGTTGTGGCATGTGATTGTGATGGAATACTATTGTACCATAAAGAAATGATGAGCAGGATGCTTTCAGAAAAACCTGGACTTATATGAACTGATGCAAAGTGAAGTGAGTAGAACAAGGAGAACATGGTACACAGTAACAACAATACGGTATGCGGATCAACTGTGAATCAACTGTGAATGAATTAGTGATTCTCAGCAACACAAAAATCCAAGACAATTCTGATGGACCTAGGATAAAAAAAAATGCTATCTCTAGAGAAAGAACTGATGGAATCTGAATACAGACCTAAGTATGCTGTTCTATTTTTTTTACCTTACTTATTTTTCTTGGAGTTTTTTTGCCTGTGTTTTTTCACAACATGACTGATACGGAAATATTATTTGCATGACTGCACCTTTATCAATTGCTTGCCTTTTCAATGAAGGGGGAAGGGAGGGAAGGTGGGAGAGAATTTGGAACTCAAAATTATAAAAAATGAAGGCTAAAATTTTTCTCACATGTAATTGGGAAAAAAAATATTAAAATCCTTTACTTGCTGGAAAAAAAATGAAAAGCTGCTTCCTGTGATGGGTAGTTTGGGGTAATTGGTGGCAGCTGCTGAATGAAGTATCTCTATGGATGGCCCCTGAGGCTTGAGAATATCGTGAGGATGTTGGTCAATAACAACAAAAGCCCAAAGGAATAAATAATTCATAAAATCCAAAAAGCTAACCTCCTTTTTTGATACCAATTTCTAAAACCCTGGGGGGGGAGGCATGTTTTGCCCCATTACATTGCCCCATCTCCATTTTCGGTCATCTATGCCATGCATCCTAATCAACTCTTTAGTGTCGAAGGCCTGGGCAGAAATAACAGAAATAAATTTCACCCTTTGGTCTCAGTACTTAACTACCAGTACTGAAATCACATTTTATGATCAGTAATAAATAATCAAGACTTCGGTCTTAAATAAACAAATAAATACTGTTCTAAGAGAAGAAGGATATACTCCCTACAAAGAAAAAAGCAATTACAACTAAAACCACTATCCCATCTCTCTCTCTCTCTCTCTCTCTCTCTCTCTCTCTCTCTCTCTCTCTCTCTCTCTCACACACACACACACACACACACACACACAGAGTAAGAGTTGTTATCCCCTTGCTGGCAATACTTCCTTATCCTGAGATATTACCTCTCCTTGTTCTACTTACCATTCTATATGCCTTACTCCCTTACCTAACACCTCTCCCCGACAAAGACATCCACAGACTATGCCCCAAAGTGTAATGATTCTCAGGTTTCTGCAGGAGGAGGAGGGTTTGAGATACCACTGCTCTCCCTCACCTCAAACTTCACCCATGGGCTAGACAAAAAGATTCATGGGGCGACAAAACAACACAGCTATTAGTTTCCACCCACCAACCTACCCCACATGCTAGGGTCCACTATTCCCCTCCTCAATGGACAAATCCTCCTTGGCTTTCAAAATGATTTTCCTAAACCATTCCAGGAGGAAATGTTAACATAAGATTGAGGACAGACAATGCTTCTGCAAAGAAGTCAGTCCATTTAAGGAAGGCCAAAAGACAAAGCTAGTTTTTATTATAAGATTTACCCCAGTTCTGCAGGGTGATGGAGGCAGAGTGAGTTTCTTTATCAAGGAAAATGATACATGAGATGGCCACAAGAAAAGAGTCTGTCCATACTATTGCTTCATGACCTTGCTGAGTGCTGACACAGCCCATTTGAATATGTGTTAACACTTTTTGGCTACATGGGGGCCTCTTTGATGGTCTAGAAGGGGATGGATGCTAAGCCTATCATGGGAAAAATCATCTGCATACTAAACACTATTATCAGTTTGGAGTGTTCAAAACCTCACAAGGAAGTATCCAAGTGGCCAGAACCAATAGTGCCAGAAAAACAGGTTTCTGGGGATATAAGCCTCAGATAGATCAAATTTTCCATAGAGGGAGCTGGCACCAGTAGGTCCAGGCTTATTAGGCTTAATATTCTTAGGCCCTGCCCACCATACTAAAATTAATGCTTTCTTCATTGCTGCTGTAAGGTTGCAAATCTCAAACACTTTCAGAGATAAAGCAATGAGATGGTAATGTCATAGGATGGTTTGGGCAAATCAAGAGGCTTTCAATGAACTTTTCCCACTACAGTGGGGTAGAACTGGCAAAATAACAGTCAGAACTGCAACCAAATGAAACAAATTCACCCCCACTATAAATTCAGGTTATAATAGTATGTACTAGTGGTCATCCTTCCACCTTTATATAGCCAAGAGTCTTTTTCCCCCTTCCATCTCCTCTGGGTTTCTATGTCTAACCTAAGTGTGATCCCCATGGGATCATGGACATTTGACTTCCTGTGTAGAACAGACCCTTAAAGGTCTTCCCAATAAACTATCACCTGTGTATAAGGTCTCTGATCTTCAATGCTCAATGGGAAGAACTAAACAAATGTAGGGCACTTGGCCCCATATCTAAAAATCTTTAAACTCTATAAGATCAGGATAAAGACCAAACAGTTACTGAGGATGAAAGATCTACTGCTTCTTTCTCCCTCTAAAAGTATTTCCTAATCAGCAAGCTAAAGGGGTGGTTGTCAATCTCTTTTTAATAAAAATCATACTTTAATAGCCAATTCTGTAACTCTCACCTAGAACAAGGCTCCTATTTTTTTAGTCATCCAAAAGGGTAATACCACAAGAATCTACTAATATCAGGGAGGCCTGGAGATCAGCAAAAATAGCCCAGTAAGGAGGAAGCAGTACAGCCCAGCTCTCTCCTCCAACTATACCTACCAAGAGTGAAGAAGAATATTAGACTAAGTTGTGATCAAGAAATCCAAGGAGAAACTACAATAAGGCAATTTTCTAGCCTAAGATTGTAGATTCAGCCTACAGCTGAGGAACAAAGACAACTATAACTAGGGGTTGGCCAACAACTCTTTTGTTCAGACCCTAGAGCAGGATCCTGGATCCAGCCCACAGAGTTAGTGTGGGTCCTGTAGCTGAGTAAGAAGGAAAGGGACTGAGGTCTAGTCTACACCTCCAAAGCTCTGAACTTTAGAAGAATCTCAGCTTGCAAGCCAGGGCTTAAGGAAAGGGACGATTGTCTACTGGAGCTCCAATGAGGGGAATGCTTACAGTGGTGTTGTCCACACCCAAAGTGGGTATAGGGCCTGCCAAGCTCAGACTAGGCTGAGACTAAGCTCAAATCATACCCTAAATCAAACTGTTTAGGGCCTGATTAAAGTTTGAACCACCCATGGGATGCTTTAACAATAGTCAGAGAATCCATCAGCAAGACACTAGAGATTATAAAAAAGGATAATGCAAGGCTCCAATATTGCCTCCAAAAGAGCCCAGGGTACTGCCCTAACACAAAGTCCCAACTCAAGAATAAAGGCTTGAAAGAATGAGTAAATCTAAAAAGATAATCAAGATAAAGAGCAATATAATACTCCCAAGAGACAAACCCAGAATAAGAGAATAACTCCATAAAATCTATAAGCAAAGCATCAAAGAAAAACACAGCCTGACCACAAGGTCAACTAGAATTCCTTGAAATAATGAAGCAAGAATTAAGAGGGTTGTTTTTAATGATACTATAAATGAAATTAGAGCTCAAGAGGAAAGAACTAGAAAGGAAATGAGTGTTTTGGGGGAAAGACTTGCAAAGAGAATTCACAGTTTAGTATAAGAAGTAAACCTTATTCAAGTAACAGCTGCCCTGAAAATTAGAAATTAATGGCTTCATGATGCAAGAAATATTAAACATAGAAAAATCTTTTAAATATTAAAAGTCAAAACTGGGGGTGGGGGGAAAGAGGAGAAGAAGAAAATATAAAGTAAAAAAAATGATCTGGCAAATAGATCAGGAAAAAACAGTTTAAGATTCACTGGAATACATGAAAGTCATGACCAAATACATATATGCAGGGAGAGATATGAAATCTTATTTAAAGAAACCATGAATGAAGCAGCCAAGTGGCCCAGTAGATAGAGCACTGGCCCTGGAGTCAGGAGGACCTGAGTTCAAATCTCACCTCAGACAGCTACCAGCTGTGTGACCCTGGGCAAGTCACTTAACCCCAATTGCCTCAAAAGAAAAGAAAAAACAATGAAAATTGCTTGGATCCAGAGAACCAGAGTGCAAAGTAAAAACAGAAAGAATCCACATCACCTCCACAAAATGAAAACCTAGGATTTGTCAGAATCCAAATTCAGAGATTTTTTTAAAATGCCACATGAGGCCACTTAAGATCACAAAATAATTGGCTGCTCCCACTATATATAGAGAGAGAGGTTGGAATACAATATTTCAAAAGGCAAAGATACAGGTTTAAAATCAATAACTTACCCAGCAAAACAGTATAGTACTACAGAGGGAAAATGAGGCTTTTAATGAAATAGAAGATTTTCAAGTATTAATGAAAATCCCAGAGCTCAGGAGAAAATGAAACTCAAACACAAGAATCAAGAAGAACATAAAAAGGTAAATACATTGTAAGCAACTAAAGGAAATACACGGCGATGAACTGTTTACATGGAAAGAAGTAACAAGGCTCCTTCAGAACCCTATCCATCAAAAGATCATAAAGCTATTTAAGTAAGACAAAGGACCAAGGAGTAGTTGTATTGTGATTTGATCTTAAAAAAGAAAGAAAAGGGAGGGGTAAAGGGATATATTAAATAAAAAAGGGAGAGGAGGAAAGGGAGGGAATCAGTATCCCACATAATGGGAGTATATAAGTAGAAGACTAGACAAAGGAGAAGATGGGGGACAGTAGGCATCGCTTGAACCACAATTTCATCTGAACTAGTCAAAAGAAAATAGAATGTGTACATGCACACTCGAGTGCATGTGCGCGTGCATGCACGTGTGCACACACACACAAACACACATACACACACAAAGTTTGGTATAAAAAAGCATTTACCTCAACAGAGAAGTAGCAAAGAACTGGAGAGACAGGAAGTAAGAGGGAGGACAGATAGGAAGGGATTAGTCATAAGCAAAACAAACTCTAATCTCAGAGGATGGATCATAAAGAGAAGACTAAGAGGATAAAAACAAGAGGGTAAGAACCTATGATTAGAGTCTGGACAAGGAGAAAAGAAGAGGGGCAGGGGATGAGAAGCAGACTACAGAAGCATACTACATCAAATGCAGAATACTAGTAATAAGTACAATCTTCTTTCACCTTTTTTTCTAACAGGGGAAACAGGGACCAAAAAAGGGGGGGGGTGAATATAAAAGAATAGAATAAATGGAAATACACAATGATTTATCATAAGTGTAAATGAGAGTATCATGTTTTCAAGAAACATACACAATTCACAAAGAGGGCTACAGCAAAACTAGCATACTTCAGCTGAACTCAAAAAAGCAAAGGTAGCCATCATAATCTTAGACAAGGCAACAGCAGAACCATATTTGAATAAAAGATAAATGGTAATACAATATGCAGAAAGGTATCATAGACACACTAGATGCCACAGCATCTAAATACTTAAAGAAAAAACTAAACTAGTTACAGGGAAAAACAGACAGTAAAACTATAATTAACTCAATGTATACCTTTCAGACCTAGAAAAATCTAATAAAAAATAAGTAAGAAAGAAGAAATAGTTTAAGACTCACTGGACTACATGATAAATAAACAGATATTTATTAAAGCTAGACATGGTGAATCTCTGGCAATTAGTGGATACAAAGAGAAAGGAATTTGCTTGAATAAATAAATAAATAAATGGCTAAATGTATAAATAAATGGCTGAATAAATTAATAAGTGAATAACTGAATAAGCAAATGAATAAGCAAATAAATGTGTTCCCTCACCTATGCATGGCACCTTTACAAAAATTAACCAAATATTAAGGGATAAATGCTTCACAAGCAAATGTAGAAAAGCAGAAATGTTAAACACATTCTTTACTTACCACAATGAAATAAAAATTATATTCCATAAAAGTATCATTTAAAAGGATTAAAAATTAATTGGACTAAATAATCTTAATTGTCAAAGAACAAACCATAGATATAATAATTTTATCAAAAATAATGAAAACAAAGAAAATATGCTAAAAGTGTGCATGAGATAACCAAAGCAGCCCTAGGGGAAAGTTTTATCTCTAAATACTTTCATAAACAGAGGAAAGAATAGATCAATAGAATGATATGTAACTAAAAAAAAAGGAAGAAAAGAGAAAAACTAGAAAACCAATAAATTAAAAAGCCTCAATACCAAAATAGAAATTCTGAAAATCAAAGATGAGATTAACAAAGCCAAAAGCATAAAAAGGAAATAATAAATAAAACTAATACCTTATTTTCGAAAATCCAATAAAATGTAAAACAATGGCCAGTTTATTTTTTAAAAAGAGAACCAAATTACCAGTATCAAAAATAAAAAGCATTCATAAAAAATAAAGTAAATTATTAGAAACTGTTGTATCCAACTATATGCTAATCAAACTGACAACTTAAAGGATACAGATGGATATTTATTTTTAAAAATAATGAAAGACATCAGATTAACAGAATAAGAAACAAAGAATTTAAATCTATCTCAGAAAAAGAAACTGAATAAACTACAACTGAACTATTTAAGAAGAAGAAATAAATGGATTTACAAGTGCATTTTATCAAACATTCAAAGAACAATAAAGTTCCAACATTAAATAAACTGTATGCAAAACAAATTCTCTATGATACAAATATGGTCTTGATATCTAAATCAGAGAGATTCAAAACAAAGGAAACTATAGACCAATATCTCTAATAAATATTGATGCCAAAGGGACTACAGCAACATATCAAAAAGAATATCGAATTAGTTCAATTTTAGAAAAACAAAATATAATTTACCATATTAATAACAACAAAAATAGGATCATATCAGTAGGTATAGAAAAAAAATTCTGGGAAGATGCAATATCCATTTCTGTTGAAAACATTAGAAAACATAAACAGGAATAGAACTTTCCTTAATACTAGCCATCTAAAATTAAGAGGCAGCATATTAAGTAATGGGGATAAACTAGAATACTTTCCAATAAGATCAGAGGAGAAACATAGCTGTCCATTATCACCACTTTATTTGATATCATGCTACAATTGCTAGCTATAGCAATAAGACAAGAAAAAGAAATTGAAGGAGTAAGCATAACAAAGAAAAAACAAAATTACCACTTTTTGCAGATATCATGGTTTATGTAGCAAACCCTAGAGAATAACCTAAAAATTGAAACTACCAACAGCAAAGTACCGTATTTTTAAAGCCATGTAAATCATCAGTATTTGCATATATTATCAACAAAACCACGTAAGAAGAAATAAAGAAAAGCTTCTTTTAAAATAACTCCAGAATATATAAAATATATGGTAGTTTTCTTAACAAGACACATACCAAAAATATATACGTACACAACTACAGGAAATGAGATAAACCCAAATAATAGGAGAAATATTAGTTGCTCATCCTTAGGCTAAGCCAATAAACAAATGATGATACTATCTATGTCACTTTACTCATCCAGTGAATTACTAATCATACCATCAAAAACTATTTTATGAAGCTAGAAAAATAATAACAAAATTCATCTTGGAGGAACAAAAGATTAAGAAGCTCAAAAGAGATAATGAAAAGAAGCGGGAATGATACCAGATCTCAAACTATACTACAAATTTGTAATAATCAGAACAACTTGATACTAGATAAAAATCTGGTCAGTGGAACAGATTAGGCACCCAACATGCATGGCATATAAACACAGTAACCTAGAGTTTGATAAATTCAAAGACCCCAGTTACTGGGATGAGGGCTTGGTATTCAACAAATACTGTTAGAAAAACTAGAAGGCAGGCTGGCAGAAATTAGGTTTAGACCAACAACTTACACCATCAAAATAAGCACAAAATGAATATATAATTTAGACATTAAAGGTGACATCATAAAGAAACTAAAGGCTCAAGAAAGAAATTACCTTTGAGATCTACAAATAGGGGAAAAGTTCAAGACCAAACATGAGATAAAGAGCCTCCAGGAAGATAAAATGGATTATTTTTATTACATAAAAATCAAATCCAATGCAGTTAAAATTAGAAGCGAAACATAATAACTGGAGGGAGGGGAGGAAATCTTTGCAGCAACTTTCTCCGCTAAATATCTCATTTCCAAGTATATATAAGGAACTGATTCAAGTTTCTATGAATACACTATCCACTTCCAAATAGAAAGGTTTTGGATTCAGAGTACTGAGTACTGAGGCTTTTTTAAATTTTTTTATTGTTTAGTAATTTTCCAGTTTCTTGTGTGGTTTTATAACTTTGTGCCTGTTATTGCTATTTAATTCTAATTGTATTGTGGTATAAAATGCAGTGCATATAATGTCTGCCTTTTTAAATCTATAGAGGGCTTTTCCATGATCTAGTGTTTTCAGTATTCCAGGATTACTTGAAAAGAATATGTATTCCTTGATTGTTCTATTTAATTCCTTGTCATTTAGCTGTTTAGCTCCAACATATTAAGTGAGCAGGTTAGGTCTTCCATCTGTTTTGCTTGACCATACACATTTATATTGAGATCTGATTTTCTTGCTTTCTCAAGGTGAGGAGAGAAAGAAATTGGATCTGAAAAGAAAATTGAATTTTAAAAAGGGAAAGGAAAGAAAAAGTAAAGGGGAAAAGGAAAGGAGAAAGAGAAAGGGAAAGGAAGAAAGTGTCATTGGCACCTTTACTTTTTAAATGCAGAGAACAGAAGGCAGGCCAAAGAGAAGCACAGACAAGAAAGACCGGATTGAAAGCTACTGGATGAATTTATCATGTTCAAAAATAAAAGCAACCTACATATAATAGAGATCTGCAGTTTTATGTACAATCCTCTTTTTCTTCTACTACGTATATATGTAAATGTACATTTTATTTGGTTCTGTTAAGTTCTGAATAAAAATTAAAACATTTTTTGAAAATTTGTAAACGAGGCTGGAACTAAATGACACAGAGGTAAACAAAGGTGGAAAACATTTGTGTCCCCGGTGATTTAGGGGGAAAAGACTGAGGGCATATGGATGCAATTCATACGATACAGTTGACTGTTTAATATAGTCTTTACCAAAGCATTCCTATATTAAGTATTGTAAAAGTTTGGGGTTTTTTTTTCAGTTGTTCAGTTCAGGCTTCAGAAACTTTGGAGGGGAACTTCGAATTTCTGAACGTCCTGTAATACACATTTAAGGTCATCCTGGGGGTAAAATACATTACCTTGGAGTCAGAGGTTTTGGTTTAAATCGCCCCTGGACGAGTCACAATTTCTTAGAGCCTAGTTTCCCTATTATAAGGGGGATGGTCTAGATGGTCTATAAGGCCCTTCCAGCTATGGATCTATGATCTTTCCAGCCTTAAAACCATGCTCACAGTCAGGTCCTACAGAAAACACTATTTCCCAGTTTTCCTACATCCTGGCTGCGCCCGCTGTCTCTAAACTCCCCCGTAGCCCAGGACCAGGCGAAGAATTTGACAGTGCAAGGGAGGTGCTCGCCCACAGGCACCGCCCCCCTCCCGCTGCCTGCCTGCACACTGGGGCCTAGTGGAGGACCCAGACCCTGCGGGGGCCAGCCGCTGACGCCCCCCGCCCGCCGCCGCCTTGCCACGGTGGCCGGGGCTGAGGGGGAGGGTCGCTGCTGCCCAGACTAACCGCATCGTCTCGCAGGGGGCGGCGCGGCAGCTCCTTCCCGCTGCTCCTCCCCACTAAGGCCTCGAATCTCGCCCCCACGGAGCATCTCGCGTCCCACGCCCGGCCGAGCTGCCCGGAGGGGCCTCTCCGGGCTCTGCCAAGCCCAGGCTTTGCCCGCAGCCCCCTCTCGCCCCGTGCACCGTCATTCCTGCGGGCAGACACCTCCGGCCGGCCAGTTTGCGGCTCAGGTTCGCTCCCTGCGGCCGCCGGCCCGGAGCATCGCCGAAGGTCAGTGCGGCAGGGCGCTGCCACGCCGGCCGCAGGCAGGGCAGAGCTGCGCGGCGGCCCCCGGCCCTCCCAGCCCTGCCCGACCCTTCCTCTGCGCCCGCTGCAAATACCCGCACGAGCAACTCAGATTGATCACCCGGAAAAGAGCCGCAGCAGCCGCGGCGCCGCTGGAGAAGCCGCCTGGGAGGCCGGGTCACGCCGGCAGCCGCCACCCAAACGCGGCTGCAGTGCTGCGGTCGCTGGAACCCGCGGCGTGCCGCTGCGCTCCGCCTTCCAGCCCGCCACGGGGCCCCAGGATGCCTGCCCTGACAGCTCGCCTGGCCTAGACTCAGGATTCCTCTGGCTCTCCCCAGCGTCACAATCACCAGGAAGTTTCCTCCGCCAGCAGACTGCGGACCATCGCCCCAGACTGACTTCCTAAAATGGCCAATGGGGTGCCCGCCTGGTGGCCCGTCTGCACCAATGGCTACGGCTCGCAGGAGCCGGAGTGGGGCGGGGGCAGCGGATTGACACGTGGTGAGGAGGAGGGGGCCCGGGCGGGAGAGGGAAAGGGGCAATGTGGGAGGCTGGGGGCTTGTGCTTCAGCCCGGGGAAGCCAGGAGTACCTCGTCGGGCGGGTTTTGTCTCCAAAGTAAGGGAGCCTGCGAAGCATCTTAGGCGCGGCTGCATTAGGAAGAACGAGATTGACAGGAGGGAGGTGTGTAGGAGAGGCTTTTAGTACTTCTCCAGCGAGTACTTCATCAGCGGCTCAGAGATGCCCAGGTGCTTCATCAACAAGTATTGATTACGCGCCTGTTACCCGGCTCCGTTCTGAGCTCTGGGACTGCAACGACAAAAGTCAAACACCCTTGTCCTCAAGGAGTTTCCTTTTTTTTTTTTTTAAACTAGACTTGTGATTTCAATAGTATGATAAATTCCCAGTGAGGAAACTTCCTCTACCAATCCTGCTCTGTAATTTATAGCCTTAAAGATTTATGTAGGGGCACGAGGAGGTTGTGATCTGCTCGCGATCACTCAGCCTCTAATATCAGTGGCTGGCAGGTTTTGAAGCCTAGGTCTTCCTCAAAGCTGTCTCATATACAAAATATATAAACAAATAAATACAAGTGGGTGTTTTAGCGGGAAGGGGGAAGACGTCAGCTGAGGAGATCAAGAAAAGTCCCTGGTAGAAGGTGCTGCTTGGGCTAATTTTTGAGGTTAAATTAGGGATTCTAAGAGACTGAGCCGAGAAAAGAAAGCATCACTTGAATGGCAAACATGCAGGGCAAAGACACAGAAAGGAAAGATGGCAGACCCTGTGTTAGAAAGAATAAGAAGACTTTGATGAGAGAAAATAAAAGGCTAATTTGTGAGATTTAAAGGATATATCCTTAAATTTGTCATAAATGTGCCCCCATACCTTTATTCTGCCCTTCCCTATACCCTAAATAACTTATATTTCCGTTTGGAAGAATGTAAACTTTATGAGGGCTGCAATCTCTCTCTCTCTCCCTCTCTTTCCCTGTTCTCTCCCTCTTCTCTCTCTTCCTCTTCTATTGTCTTGTCTTCTTCTTCTTCTTCTTCTTCTTCTTCTTCTTCTTCTTCTTCTTCTTCTTCTTCTTCTTCTCCTCTTCTGTTCTCTTCCTCCTCCTCTCTCTCTCTCTCTCTCTCTCTCTCTCTCTCTCTCTCTCTCTCTCTCTCTCTCTCTCTTTCTCTCTCTCCCTCTCTCTTTTACATCCCCAGTGACCTCAGTGGCCCGTGCCTGATATGTAGTCAGCATTTAGCGAATACTTGTTGAAAGGATTGCCCCCCTCCAAAGAACTCCTATTCTACCTCCTCCAAGAAACCTTCCCTGATTCTCCCAGTGGATGATGACTTTCCACTTCAGACCCTTTATAGCACTTTGTTTTGTAGCGCTAATGCAGTTATTTTTGTAATAATGTGTTAGCATAGTCACATACGGACCCTGCTTACTTTGGTGTTGTATGGCTGCCAGTTATGTGACAATGAACTCTTGGAAGGACTGACAATGATTGTTACCCCAAAGGTATATGGTATATGCAGGCAGGCTGCAGCATATTATGAAAAAGAACTGGATGTCAACAAAGAAATGCATCAGGGAAAAAGATGGGCTGGTCAAGTGGAGAGGGTGAGGCCTAACTGATGGACAGCCCATGGAGAAAGCAAGATTTCTAGCATTTTGGGTGGACCCTATCCTGTCAAACTTAAAGAAGAATAAAAATTCTCCCTTTTGAATGTATGTCTCACAAAATGGAAAGTCACGGATGGGTTGTAGTCTTTCAGAGTAGGAATATCCACATCAATGATATTGCAGATCAAACTGAATTTTTAGTATATAATGCTCTTTGTCTATTTTATTTTTTTCAGGGGAAGCAAACAGGGTTAAGTGACTTGCTCATGGTCATACAGCTAGTGAGTGTGTGAGGTCACATTTGAATTCTCAGGTCCTCCTCTCTGTCCACTGCCCACCTAAATGCCCCCGGTCTACTTTAAAAACACAGAAAAAATAGTAAAATTCATAAAAGACCTGGATATAAGGGACAGATTAGGAAGAGTTGTGTATACTAGAATCAATGGAATGATAATGGCATAAACAATGAAATGGAAGGAAACATCCAATACTGAATACTGGAGAACAAAGAAAGAACTAGAAATAGCAAATTTTCACGTGTTAAATTTAATGGTTTAGTCATTAGTGCCACCTGTTACTCAGGGAACCCTCTCCCACAAAGGACTCCTGCTCTGGACTCGCATGGACCTGGTTAAGTCATGGGAAATGTGGCTTTTCTAAAATGTTCTAGTTTGTTATGCTCTCACCTGGAGTGAGTTCCAGGGAAAACCTCTACACCAAAGCTTAGGTATGGCTCATTTCAAGAGTCTCCCCATAAAAGGATCCCTTCTAGAAAAGGAACTGAATGTCTCAGTCAGATATAAGACAGCAATTCATTTTCTCCACCACAAAAAGAAGTGCTTAAAGTAGAAAAGACTCATAGCCCGTCATCATCATTATTGTCTCCCTAAAAAATAAAGGCTCTCTGTGGGACTACTAAACAGGACACTTTCACATGTATAACTCACAGGCCAATGATAACATGTCTTGGGCTTTCTTAATCCTATTAGCTACAGCAGCTTCATAGCAGTTTCTCATAGTGATCATGTGAACGTGTGGTTGGAAGAGGTACCATTCACAGGTAGCCAACATCAACTCAGGAACTCATGACCTCTAAAACTCATGAAGTAGTCACTAAGGCTAGAAATATCCATCTTTTAGGATTGAAGTTCAGTCACCTATACTTTGTGAAAGAAGGAGAAGAAATAGCCAGGGGCTTGAAATCTAATTCCAGGTTCATTTGACAAACATGTGCTTTTGCTATCATATGCTTATAGCCATTGAACTGGTAAGGAAGGAAGGAACATCCCAACACACACACACACACACACACACACACACACACACACACACACCCCTTCCTAAAAGTCCAAGAAAGAGTTGGCAGAGTCCCAAATGATAACAATCAAAAAAGAGAGGAAGGGAAAGAGGTGGAGCTTTTTTTTTTTTTGGTCAATTCTTAAAGCTTCCCAAATGGACAGCTCCTTCCAGCTCCAGTCATAGAGACCAAGTTGTGTTATACCTGTTCTTAACCAAGGCTCAAAGCATCCACACTGAACCAGACCACATGTCCAGTTCTGTATGGTAGTGATTGTCCTACCACCACTACATTAGTGTTTGGATAAATATTTGCTTATGTATCTAATTTTGTTGTATATTATATGCCAAACTTCAGCCTAAGAAATAGGTTAGTACCTAAGATTAAATCCCTGGATAAATGATTTAGAATTGAAAAACTTAGCTACTGTAAGATTTCTCCACTAAATAATCAAAATTCTGAAAATTTATTTGGACTTCAAGCCAGAAACCTCAGATAACAATGCATTTATAACATATCATCGTTTTATTTTCTGAACTAGATTTTTAGTAAGCATGAGGAGGTTCATTTATCAACATGTTTTTAAAGGGTTCCAATACTATCAACAGCCTTTGACCTTAAAAAGCAATTATATGAATTATTTTGCATATCTCTTATTTGAAATAGTCATTACTCTGTAAACCTCAAAGCACTATATAAATGTCATTTAATTAAACTATTATTCTTTCATTCTTTCTCCTCAAGTTAACTATTTGCTTGTCAGTATATATATATATATATATATATATATACACATATACATATATATATATATATTGTATTTCCCTTTCAAATAGACTATAAGCTCCCTCCCTCTTTCATTTTTATCTTTGTATATGTATTCAGTGCCTAACTCAGTGCCTTGGATATAATACATACTTAAAAATTGAATTATTGCTTACCTCGTCTGTATGCCTCTTCCCCTTCCTGTAGTCCTATTTTCTACTGCTTTCTTTGCTATCTCCCCTACCTCCCTCATCATTTTAAACACAGAATCACAGAATGTTGGAGCTGGAAGGGACTTCAATGGCTCTCTAATCTAATACACACCTGAAAGGAATCCAAACTATCATATACCTGACAAACAGTGACTCAGCCTCTGCTTGAAGACCTCTGTGGGAGCATATTAAAAGTCTTTTCCGTTTCTCTAGAAATATTAGGAATAAATATTCCTCTAGTCTAAAAGCCCTTTCCAGACTTCTCCTTGTTGAGTGTATAAATCCAAAGGATGTGATGAGGAAAGCCGTTTTTTTTTTTGGGCAGGGCAATTGGGGTTAAGTGACTTGCCCAAGGTCACACAGTTAGTACATGTGTCAAGTGTCTGAGGTCAGATTTGAACTCAGGTCCTCCTGACTCCAGGGCCAGTGATCTACTCACTTTGCCACCTAACTGCCCCTGGGGAAGCCTTTTTTGTTTGTTTGTTTGTTTGTTCATTTGTTTTTATTTAATATATTTGGTTTTCAGCATTGATTTTCACAAGAGTTTGAATTACAAATTTTCTCCCCATTTCTACCCTCCCCCCCACTCCAAGATGGCATATATTCTGGTTTCCCTGTTCCCCAGTCAGCCCTCCCTTCTATCACCCCACTCCCCTCCCATCCCCTTTTCCCTTTCTTTCTTATAGGGCAACATAAATTTCTACGCCCCATTGCCTGTGTATCTTATTTTCTGGTTGCATGCAAAAACTTTTTTTTTGTTTTAGAACATCTGTTTTTAAAACTTTGAGTTCCAAATTCTCTACCGTCTTCCCTTCCCACCCATCCTCCCTAAGAAGTCAAGCAATTCAACATAGGCCATATGCGTATCATTATGTATAACCCTTCCACAATACTCATGTTGTGAAAGACTCACTATATTTTGCTCCTTCCTAACCTATCCCCCTTTATTGAATTTTCTCCCTTGACCCTGTCCCCTTTCGAAAGTGTTTGTTTTTGATTACCTCCACCCCCATCTGCCCTCCCTTCTATCATCCCCCCCCCTTTTTATCTTCTTCTTCCTCCTTTTTTCCTGTGGGGTAAGTTACCCGATTGAGTATGTATAGTATTCCCTCCTCAGGTCAAATCTGATGAGAGCAAGATTCACTCATTCCCCCTCACCTGGCTTCTCTTCCCTTCCTACAGAGCTGCTTTTTCTTGCCACTTTTATGCGAGATAATTTAGCCCATTCTATCTCTCCCTATCTCCCTCTCTCAATATATTCCTCTCTCATCCCTTAATTTTATTGTATTTCTTTTAGATATCTTCCCTTCATCTTCAACTCACCCTGTGCCATCTCTCTCTCTCTCTCTCTCTCTCTCTCTCTCTCTCTCTCTCTCTCGATATATATATATATGTATATATATACATACATACACACATATACATATACATACATACACACATGCATATGTATATACATACATATATATATATATATATACATATATATATGAATATTCCCTTCAGCTACCCTAATACTGAGGTCTCATGAATCAAACACATCATATTTCCATGTAGGAATGTAAACAAAACAGTTCAACTTTAGTAAGTCCCTTGCAATTTCTTTTTCTTAATTACCTTTTCATGCTTCTCTTGATTGTTGTGTTTGAAAGTCAAATTTTCTATTCAGCTCTGGTCTTTTCACTGAGAAAGCTTGAAAGTCCTCTATTTTATTGAAAATCCATATTTTGCCTTGGAGCATGATACTCAGTTTTGCTGGGTAGATGATTCTTGGTTTTAATCCTAGCTCCATTGACCTCCAGAATATCGTATTCCAAGCCCTTCGATCTCTTAATGTAGAAGCTGCTAGATCTTGGATTATTCTGATTATGTTTCCACAATACTCAAATTGTTTCTTTCTGGCTGTTTGCAGTATTTTCTCCTTGATCTGGGAGCTCTGGAATTTGGTGACAATATTCCTAGGAGTTTTCTTTTTGGGATCTATTTGAGGAGGTGATCTGAGGATTCTTTCAATTTCTATTTTGCCCTGTGGCTCTAGAATATCAGGGTAGTTCTCCTTGATAATTTCTTGAAAGATGATATCTAGGCTCTTTTTTTTGATCATGGCTTTCAGGTAGTCCAATAATTTTTAAATTATCTCTCCTGGATCTATTTTCCAGGTCAGTGGTTTTTCCAATGAGATATTTTACATTGTCTTCCATTTTTTCATTCCTTTGGTTCTGTTTTATAATATCTTGATTTCTCATAAAGTCACTAGCTTCCACTTGCTCCAGTCTAATTTTTAAGGTAGTATTTTCTTCAGTGGTCTTTTGGACCTCCTTTTCCATTTGGGTAATTCTGCCTTTCACGGCATTCTTCTCCTCATTGGCTTTTAGGAGCTATTTTGCCATTTGAGTTAGTCTATTTTTAAGGTGTTTTCTTCAGTGTATTTTTCAGCATTTTTTGGGGATCTCCTTTAGCAAGTTTGTTTTTCATGGTTTTCTCGCATCATTCTCATTTCTCTTCCCAATTTTTCCTCTACTTCTCTAATTTGCTTTTCCAAATCCTTTTTGAGCTCTTCCATGGCCTGAGACCAATTCATGTTTTTCTTAGAAGCTTTTGTTGTAGGCTCTTTGACTTTGTTGACTTCTTCTGGCTGTATATTTTGATCTTCTTTGTCACCAAAGTAAGATTCCAAAGTCTGAGACTGAATCTGGGTGTGTTTTCACTGCCTGGCCATATTCCCAACCAACCAACTTGACCGTTGAGTTTTTCAGCGGGGTATGACTGCTTGTAGACTAAAGATATCTATGTTCCAAGCTTGGGGGGATGTGCCAGCTCTGCCACACCAGCACTCCTCCTTCTCCAAGAACCCCCAACCCGGACTGGACCTAGATCTTCAGCAGGCTCTTCACTCCTGCTCTGATCTGCCACTTAATTCCTCCCACCAGGTGGGCCTGGGGCTGGAAGCAACTGCAGATGTAGCTCTGTAGCTGCCCCACCTCCGCTGTCCCCGGGGTGGTAGCCGAACCGCAAACTCCTTCCACTCCCACAGCTTTTCCCACTAACCTTCTCTGTTGTCTTTGGTGTTTGTGGGTTGAGAAGTCTGGTAACTGCTGCAGCTCACTGATTCAGGGCGCTAAGGCATGCTCCGCCCGGCTCCTGGTCTGGTTGGTTGGCACCACCCACGCTGGGCTCTGCTCCGCTCCCAGCTCCGTGCGGGGTAGACCTCACCCAGAGACCATCCAGGCTGTCCTGGGCTGGAGCCCTGCTTCCCTCTGCTCTTTTGTGGGTTCTGCAGTTCTAGAATTGGTTCAGAGCCATTTTTTGTAAGTTTTTGGAGGGACTCGGCGGGGAGCTCATGCTAGTCCCTGCTTTTCAGCTGCCATCTTGGCTCCTGGGGAAGCCTTTCTTAAGACAATAGACTGAGTGGAAACCAAACCTTGAACAAAAAGTGCTTCTTGTCTTGTTAAGATCATTGCCTTCCGCTGAAGATATTCTTGCAATGATGCTCTACCTCCGTTCTCTAGCTGCACCTCATGTTTCCAAGATAGTCTTCTCTAAGCCTTGTTGCATGGCTTCTACTGGCCTTCAGATCCTGAGCATGATCCTAACAATACTGGGCCAGGTAGGGACCCTAGTGTCCAAACCATGTGGAAGTTCCCAGCCTCCATTGGCAACAGTATCTTCATGACCCAAGTGGTGTAGAAAGTACATTTAATGTCTTATGTGGTCCAGAATACTGGTCACATGAAGTACCAGTGTATTATTCTCTCTGGGCCCTGCTCCACGATCTGCAAGCAACTGGAACGCTTTTCTGTCATCTTTAAGCTCTTGACTCTGCTGGACCCACCGGTCTACCTTATTGGGGCCAAATGTATTATGTAGGTAGATACAGGAACCAAAAGCTGACCTCATATTGACTTCAGGGGAATTCTTCCTTGTCTCAGTACTCCTGATCCAATCCATGTGTGCTGGAGACTGCCCACATAATCACCAAGGACAGAAGGACAATCCTCTCATGGCTGAAGCTCAGAAGGAAGAGTTGAAGCCCATCCTGTACCCGAGCTGGGCAGCATGCCATGCTTTTTCTACTAGGTGGGGGAATTGATGTACTTCACTTGTTCCTCAGGAAGCTCAAGGGACACAGACCACTATATGGCCTGATACTCTGCTTCTGCCTCCTCCCCAGTGGTCTCTAGAGGTCCTTCTGAGTGTCTAAACAGGAATCAGGCATGAATCTAAAAAGGAAGCTGGGGCAAATGACTCCCTGAGTTGAGAGAGGCCTTCCTTCCACTGTCTTCCTCTCAGAAGATAAAGCTGTAGGTGACCCCTGAAAACTGAGATTTTTTGTTTTATTTTTTCTAACCCATTGGAATGAGGATGACGCCCCACTCCTGTCCTGATCTTTGGGGCTGCTACTGATGCAGACAGTCTTTCAGAATCTCCCTTGGATAATAGAACTACAGAGCATCTTTCCCTGGATAATAGCACCACAAAGACCTACACTATCCTTCCCCAGTATTAAGAGAAAAGTTCTTCAGTGGGCACTCTCCATTCCACTCCCATATCCCAGGAATGTAGGATCAGTAAGATTCCACTGATTTTCCTCATCCTCCTTGAAAACTGTGATAAGCTTCTATCATCCCCTGGCCACCAGCCAGCAAGGAGATGATCTCTCTTCTACTTAACCTACTCTTTTCTTACTAATCCAGAATCCAGAGTCTGAAAGCAGCTTCGTTACCTTCTCCACCTGTCATGTGACTGCCATCCCTTCCTGCCCCTGTTTGTGATGCTTTCATGGATTTTAGAGAATAAAGTGTGTGTGTGTGTGTGTGTGTGTGTGTGTGTGTGTGTGTGTGATTTTCTTTATTTTACATTCAGAAGGAAGTGCCCCCTTCCTCATTCTGAAAGGCTTATGCTATTACTAATTGGGAAAAAAATGCTATGAATCCTTGAAGGGGGGTCATCAAAGAAGGAATTTAGTCATTACTGCCTGTACTATTACAAACTTTATTTTTTTTAACATATTATGACATTTTTCTTGTTCAAGAATCCTATAACTCTTACCTTGAAACATATAGGGCAGAGATTTGTTCAAAGCTCCAGGGTAAGGGGGAGAGAACTTTGGATGTTTTCCCAAGTTAGAAATGCTTGGCTATAGAATAATGTTAAATTAAATAGAAGTGTTTCTGATAAATGCAAAGCTCAGTATCCTCCATGGCTCCAATCAAGGAGAATTTACTCTGCCTCAAGATAGTCCATTCCACTATTGTAAAACTCTAGTTCATAGTGTGTCATTTCTGACTTTGAGCCTACTCTTGCCTCGTTGCAGCTTCCATTCACTGTTCTAGGCATTGCTCTCTAAGACCAAACCCAATCCCCTCTACCGCATGATATACCTGTGTAAGGGTGAAGTTGAAACCACTATACCCCATTTTAGTCTTATACCTTAACTAGGTGAAAATACATTTCAATTAATTAAAAGAGTAAAAGGCAAAAAGTCTTTGAAAGTCATTTGATAAAGTGAAATGCCAGAAATGATGTCTCTTCCATTTGGCCGTGGGCTTTTGTTACACCTTCTATATAAAAACATGAATTAGCTGGAAAGGGGGGCCTTTACAGAAATTGGAACAAATATGACTTTCCAGTGCATCCCTGGGGAGGAACCACCTGAGGTGTGGGAGTGGAGAAGAGACATTAGCTTTGACCTTGAAGGAGACATGGCCGCACCTCTTTCAAGGTCAAATCCAAAGTTTATTCTTTAACCACTACCACCGCCACCCCCCATTCGGATCAGAGAGCCTTCTAATTTCAGAGGATGTTGAACTCATCTTCCCACTAGTGTCCAAAATGGTGTTTTTGGATCAGCTGGTAGCATCAGGAGCTAAAGACAATCTGGACACAGAATCACCATGCTTAAAGGGAAACTTCTTGAGCACCACATAAATGAAAGAATAAGACTTCTGTCAATTAGGAACTGCTAACCATCTACCACTTGTATTCTCTAAGCTGGAGCCCACTTTCTCCTAGATTTTGTATGTACTGGTGGGAAAGTGTGGCACTGACTTTTGGGGGGGATTTTTTGTGCCAACTCTTCATACTGTACCACATTAAAATCTACTTAAGGCTAAATTCTTAAGGTAAATTCTGAGCTGATTATTTTGAGGGAAAGCATGCCAGTGGGGGTTCTAGCTGATGTCGTTAGAGAACCACCCCAGACCTCCTCTGGGATATTTGCTAGGAGTAGGGAAGAGATATAACCAGCCTTGCTCTGGGAACCTGACTCATCTGTCAAAGTGGGAGTTAGGATAAGGATCTTCAGAACTTATGTGGGCTCCACCTGCAAATAATTGAACATAGTTATATCCCCCAAGTTTTCTTTTCTAGAGGCATCTAGGTGGCAAGGTCGATAAAGTGCTAGACCTAAAGTCAGAAAGACACATTCAAATGCACTCTCAGACACTGTTTGACCCTGCTCAAGTCACTTAACTTCTGTCTACCTCAGTTTCTTCAACTGTAAAATTGGGATAACAATACCACTTACCTTCCAGAGTTGTAAGGATGACATACAGCTGCGCGCAGTACCTCACACATAGTAGACACTTAATAAATGTGAAAGAACTTCCTTCTCTTCTTCAAGCTAACAGCCCCTGGTTCCTTGATCCAATCCTCATATGATATAGACTCAAGACTCTTCACCTTCTGGTTGCCCTCTTATGGAGGTCATCATTGGCATCAGCATCATAGCTAACATTTCTATAGTACTTATGATGTGCCAGGCACTATGCTAAGCAATTTACAATTATTATCTCATTGGATCCTCACAATAACCCTCTTAGGTAGGTACTATTGTTATACCCATTTGACAGATGAGGAAACTGAGGCAAATGGGGGTAACACTACTAGTAAGTGTCTGAGACCAGGATTGAACATAGGTCTTCCTGACTCCAAGCATGGTTCTCTTTTCACTGTTTGTACCAACAATTCAGCTAGCAACTACTGTGGCTGTGTAAAACCAACAACGAGACCAGCAACAAGAGCTGCCAGCACAGGTTCTTTGATCTGCTTTACTAAGGAAAGTAACTTTAAGGAGTTAACAATCTCACTTTAATCACACATACGTATATATAACTCACTTGCCAGCACCCTGAACTTCAGAGCAAATGCAAATAGAAATTACAAACATCAACAGACAGACCTTGTCTGATTGAAATCGCAATTCAGAGTTACCAAGGAAGCATCCACATCTGGGTTTACAAGCCGGGGGGGCCAGAATCATACACCACTCTTCCAGTGAGTGAGACCCCCAAAGGAAAAACACCAAACTCTGAGTTTATATACCTTGTTCATCATCAAAGGGCATCACAACATGAGACTCAAACCAAGGTGACCCAAAAGCTTCTGGCGTCACAAACATGTGACTCAAACTCATTTAAACTAGGCTTTCCCTTGAGGTAAGGAGGTCATCAAAGACTCCTGATTTAATCAAAGAAACAAAGGCACTTGATTAAATAAGTGCTCCAAAAGAGAAAACAGTAAAAAAAAAAAAGGTCCCACCTTGATTACTGATACAGTGTACCACCCAGGTATGTTATTCAGGGAAGTTAATCCTCTTAATACAGCCTAAGATGGCATTAGTTTTTTGACTTCCATGTCACACTGCTCACTTATTCATACCAAGTTTGAAATCTACTATGACCCCCCAAATCTTTTTCAAACAAATTACTATCTAGCCATTTCTGTCCTGTCCTTCATGTGAAGTTGAGTTTTTGAATCCGGATATGAGACTTCACATTTATCCCTGCTAAGTAACCTCTTATTAGTGATGCTTTATGTTACCACGTAGATGCCACACCAGAATTCTGATACAGACTGACACATTCACTTTACATATCTGTCTGTTTTCTTTCTTTTTCTTTCTTTCCTTTTTTTTTTTTTGGAGGCAATTGGGGTTAAGTGACTTGCACAGGATCTTGCTTTTGTTGTTTGTCCTTCATTCTCAAAGAACACCATGACATCAGGGAGGTGATGCCATGACATTGAAGGGATTTGGATTTAAGTGAGGGAGGGCTGTGCAAAGTCACTAACCTCATTTTTGAAGGGTCACACAAATATTGAGTGGCTGAGGTCAGATTTTAACTCAGGTTCTCCTGACTCCAGGGCTGGTGCTCTATCTGCTGTACCACCTAGCTGCCCCCTATCAATCTGTTTTCAATTCCTGATCTTTCTACCTTCACAACATCTTTGAGATATCTGCCTCAGACACAGCCTGCCACCTCAGTATAGGCCCTCATTACCTCCCACCTGGATTATTGGGATAACCTGCTAGTTGGTCCCCCTTCCACAAGTCTCTCCCTGCTCTAGTCCATCCTACGCTCTGCTGATCTTCCTACAGCACAGATCTGACCATGTTTCACACACCACCATCACTATCACCACCCCAGACATTCAATAAACTCCGGTGGTCATTACCACCAAATTCAAACATAAAATCCTGTTGGCTTTAAACCTGCTCACAACCTGGCCCCTTCCTACCTTTCTAATCTTACATTGTATTCCCCTTCAAATACTCTAGGAGTCTTATTGTTCCTTGAAAATATCATTCCATCTTCTGAATGCTGTTTTTTTTCATCTCTATCTTCTGGCTTCTCTGGCTTATTTCAAGACTCAGCTCAAATCATACCTTTTGAAGAGGCTTTTTCTGGTCTCTTCCTCACTGTCAGTGTCTTTTCTCTGTGATTAACTCCAATTTTTTTTGTTGTTGTTCAGTTGTTTTCCAGTCATGTCTGACTCTTTGTGATCCCATTTGGTGTTTTCTTGGCAGAGATATTGGAGTAATTTGTCATTTCCTTCTCCAGCTCATCTGAGAGATGAGGAACTGAGGCAAACAGAGATAAGTGACTTGCCCAGGGTCACACAGCTAGTAAGTGTCTGAGGTCAGATTTGAACTCAAGAAGATGAGTCTTCCTGACTCCAGGCCTGGGACTCTGTCCACTGCAGCACCACCTAGCTGCCCTTAACTCCAGTTTACCCTGTATTGTGTATCTGCATACTTGTTTACATGTTGTCTCAACTATTAGAATGTAAACTCCTTGAGGCTATCCTCAAGGAATTGTTTTTGCCTTTCTTTGCATCTTCAGCACTTAGCACAGTTCTTCCTACATAGTAAGCACTTAATAAATGTTTAATTGGTTGGCAGACTGGCTTTATGGAACTGTGAGATTGTAGCATTTTTCATGAAAAATTCTGACAGAAGCACCAAAAACAAAGGTTGAAATGGAGGTTATGTGGCGTGCTTTAGCTTAGAATTTTGTTGGAAAACGACAGGGAACCAGGCACTCTGTTTTCCTACTGACTGTTGTAGCCACTGCAACCAATGAGTTTTAATTTTGATTTATTTTTATTTTTGCTTTGCTGATAGGGACAATAATTGGTAAGCTAGATTGAGCATGTTAAGCAAATATTAACTTCTCTTGTAATTTTCCTTGTATGTGGGAAAGACCCTGTTGTACTGTCCTGTTGTGATTTAAATGTTACTTTTGATGGTTCTTTAAAGCTATGTTGATGCTGGCTGAGATTTATATTTTTTATGCTTTGAAATTGTCCTGTGAAATAAGTTTCTATTGTTTCTATTGTCAATAGCTGGAAATAGCATTTTACTTTAGCTCTTTAATTTTATTTTTCAATGGGACATTTTTGTAAATTTTGTTTATATTTTATGTATAGTTTTCATATATTTTGATTTGTCTCAAAAGGGACTTTTGTTGAATATTTTCCTTTGCTACTGACTACATAGTTTCATTTTTTCTTTTTCTTTCTTTCTTTTTCTTCTTGATGGCACAGAAAAGTTTTGTCTCACTTCCTAGTTATATACTTGAAATATTTTTCCTGTGACTATTCAAGGAAGGTCCTAATTATTTTTTTAGTACGGTTGCTCCATATGAGCCTTTACCAGATAAGCCTTTTACCCCATAATCTATTTGATTGAAAATGTTATCGTTCAAAATATTTTTTGTTGAATGTTGTGCATTGTGAAATTATGAAGAAGCTTTGAATGGATGCTATTTTATAATTATTTGCCCTTTGTTGATACATGGAAAAAGTTATTGATGCTGTTTTTCATGATTTGAATTTGATACCTGTTCCATCTATATTTCTTTGCATATCTGCTTATTTTTTCTCCCCCATGTATTAATTGTATTCAGTTTGTTTTATTTGAGTTGATATTACTAGCCTTGTTGAATTTCTTAAACACAAGCAGTCTCTTTAAATGAGTGCTGAAGCAGTTAAGATATATTGTCCCATTGTACGTGTTAAAAATTGAAAGGCCTCACCTGCTGTTTGTGATAGACTCAGATTATAGGATTAAAGATACTTTTTAAATATTGTGAAGTAAAGTGAGAAGTTTGGAAGACTGCAGAGTAAAGTATACTAACATAAAAGCCTGTGAGATAACTCAAGAAATTCTGTGTGAACTAGCTGAATAATTTGATCATGCAAGTCTTTCTGATGAAGTAGCAGCAGAAGATAGTACCTAGAAAGTGTAAGTCCAGCCTCTGAGGAGGAAGAGATTCTTAGAATCTGAACAAGGAAGGTTTTTCCACAGAGAAATGGTCATATTCAAGTTTGGAAAAGACACTTCTCCCATTGGTAAACTTGGTCTACTCCCTCCTGTGACAGTCATGACATGAGCCAAAATTCTTCTTCTTTCCTTGAAAGGAGATATGCCCCTGAGGACAATGGGAGACTTGGATTGGGCTAGCAGAAAATCTGCTATAGTGGTGGAAAGCACCAGAGTCAGAAAAGATGGTTAGATTGATAGAGATTCTCAGAGTGACAGCTCTTGGCTTTGTACAGAATCTTAAGGCTAAGAATAGCTCGGAATAATCTGGAAGACTTGTTTACAAAATTTAGACGGTCTGTTTGGTGGTTGTGGGACTACACAGAAAGCATTTATCACATTGATTGAGTCTACCATGCAGCGTATGAGAACGACTCTCTGACGTGGTAGTCAATGTAAGCATGACTGCAAAGGCTAATAATCTGAGAAAGAGAATCTGGTAAGATGGTAGCAAACAGGCAGAGGGCTAATGTACAACCCTGAGATGGTCCTGCACCTTGTTAGGGGCACAGACCCTCCTGAAAGCTAATAGACGTGAAGCAATTTTCAATACAGGTAGAACATCCCTTTATATTTGCTAAGAGGAGTTCTGGCCTTACTATCCCAGTAATAACTTCTTAAGTATGGGCCACAGAAGGAAAGCGAGGGAGCTTCTCTGAAGATATACAGCTGAAAGTGGAGGCTCAAAGATAATAACGTGAAAGAGTAAACAATGGATAAAACTATTCTTGGAAAAGTAAAGAACCAATAAAATAGAGGGCACAAAAATCTGATTAAAAGAACACTCAATCAGGACATAAGCAGGACTCCTTCTTTGTTATACTTATGGATTAGAGTGCCATATGCGTGTTGGATGTACAAATGATACAGTTTTGGCCATGCAGAAGCAATGTCAAGCTCCAGCTCAGAGAACCCAAAATAGGCCCAGGGGATGAGAATTACTTGGACCCAGAGGACAGTCACACTTATCTCATCATTGATTCTTCATTGCTCTATCAGCTTGGATTTATAGTTCTCCATTTAGAGAAGGTTGAGTAAAGATAAAGAATGTGGACTTGAAAACTGCCCTGAATAGTAGATTTCAAATTATCACTATCTTCTTTGTATTCTATAAGAAACATTTGAGAAAAATATCTTGAAAGTCTTTGAAAGTACATGGATGTGTTGGATTGAAGGATATAGACTGGCTGTCACTGGGATATATCAAGGTAAGCTTAAATTTCCTTAAGTTTTTTGGTGTCAATGAGAAAGTAGATCTGATGGCTCTAGTAGGCCCATACATTCAACCTTCACTGAAATGTCAGCACTGATTGGAACCAATCTCAGCCCATTAAAATACCAGCAATAAGCTTCAACTTAATACTCATACACTTTGACCATTCGCAGTCAAAGGCAGAGGTCTTCAAGAGTTTAGAGGAGAAAAGTAACACTGAACATCACAAGAACATTGATGTTTTAAACTCTGATATGGATCCTGAGGCATGTGACTTTGGTGATTGTCCAGCATCAGAAGAGCGGAAGGATTAAGATGAGGTAACTCCATAGGAAGACAGGTATCTTCTCACCGCATGAGTAGAATGTGCCCAAGCAGAATCCAATTGACCAATCCTCAACCATTTTAGGAAAAATCCTTCTATCCAAAATGGAAGACCTGAGAAACCACCTCAAAGAAATGCTTGTCATTGGCATCAACACAGAACGTAGCAGCCCTTATGCATTACCAATAGTGGTGGTATCAAAAAAGAATGGAAAGAGATGAATGTAAGCAAACTACCAGGCTTTGAACAAGAGAACTAAAGTGAACCAGGACACTGTTTCCTGAGTTCAAGATGCCATGAAGTGTCTGCTAGGCAGCCAGTGATTTTTGTGTAGTAAATACTATCAGAATCCTACATCTGAGGAAAAAAAGAGAAAACCGCTCTCATCTGCCCAGGTAGATTTTACTAGTTTGCATGTATGCTCCCAGACATGTTGGAAGGGCATCTACTGCTTGCCAATAGCTGATGGACAAAGTAGTTAAGGACTTGCACCCAGGAGGACATATACTACATGGAAGAATTGAAATCATCTTTGTTTTTGGAAACTTACTGGAAGAAAAGAGGAGAGACTGAAGAAAGTACTGGATTGGCTGGAGGAAGCTAGTCTGAAGCTGTCAAGTATCATTTATCCATTTACCTGGATCATTTATCACAAGGTATAGACACTGATCCAGAGAAGGTAGCTATAGTTCTGAATTCCATACCAATAGAATATTCCAGATATAAGGACTTTTCTAGGATAGAGCAGTTTTGTAGAAAATTTATTAAGAATGATGCAACTACACCCTTTGACCCAGCAATACTACTACTAGGTCTGTATGCCAAAGAAATCATAAACAAGGGAAAAAGACCTACATGTACAAAAATATTTATAGCAGCTCTTTTTTTGTGGTGGCAAAGAATTGGAAATTCAGGTGATACCTATAAATTAGGGAATGGCTAAACAAGTTGTGGTTATATGAATGTAATGGAATACTATTCTGTTATAAGAAATGACAAGCAGGGGGTGGAGCCAAGATGGCGGCTGGTAAACAGGGAATAATGTGAGCTCCGTACGGAGACCCTCCAAAAACTTATAAAAAATGGCTCTGAACCAATTATAGAACGGCTGAACCCACAAAACAGCAGAGGGAAGTAGAGCTCCAGCCCAGGACAGCCTGGATGGTCTCTGGGTGAGCTCTATCCCACACGGAGCTCGGAGCTGGGAGTTGGGAGCTGGGAATGGAGTGGAGCAGAGCCCAGCCTGAGCGGCATGGACCATCCAGACCAGAAGCCGGGCGGAGGGGGCCCTAGCGCCCTGAATATGTGAGCTGCGGCAGTTACGAGACTTCTCAACCCACAAACACCAAAGACTGTGGAGAAGGTTAGTGGGAAAAGCTGCAGGAGTGGAAGGAGTTCGCGGTTAGGCTTCCAGCCCCGGGGGCAGTGGAGGTGGGGCAGCTACAGCTGTTGTTACTTCCTGCTCCAGGCCCACCTGGTGGGAGGAATTAAGTGGCGGATCAGAGCAGGGGTGCACAGCCTGCTGAAGATCTAAGCCCAGTTCGGGTTGGGGTTCTTGGGGAAGGAGCAGTGCTGGTGTGGCAGAGCTGGCACCTCCCCCCCCCAAACGTGGAACATAGAACTCTGTAATCTACAAGCAGTCATACCCCACTGAAAAACTCAAGGGTCAAGTTAGTTGGCTGGGAATATGGCCAGGCAGCGAAAACACACCCAGATTCAGTCTCAGACTTTGCATTCTTTCTTTGCTGACAAAGAAGACCAAAACATACAGACAGAAGAAATTAATAAAGTCAAAGAGCCTACAACAGAAACCTCCAAGAAAAACAGGAACTGGTCCCAGGCCATGGAAGAGCTCAAAAAGGAGTTGGAAAAACAAGTTAGAGAATTAGAGGAAAAATTGGGAAGAGAAATGAGAAGGATGCGAGAAAACCATGAAAAACAAGTCAATGACTTGCTAAAGGAGACCCAAAAAATACTGAAAAATACACTGAAGAAAACAACACCTTAAAAAACAGACTAACTCAAATGGCAAAAGAGCTCCAAAAAGCCAATGAGGAGAAGAATGCCTTGAAAGGCAGAATTAGCCAAATGGAAAAGGAGGTCCAAAAGACCACTGAAGAAAATACTACTTTAAAAATTAGATTGGAGCAAGTGGAAGCTAGTGACTTTATGAGAAATCAGGATATTATAAAACAGAACTAAAGGAATGACAAAATGGAAGACAATGTGAAATATCTCCTTGGAAAAACCACTGACCTGGAAAATAGATCCAGGAGAGATAATTTAAAAATTATTGGACTACCTGAAAGCCATGATCAAAAAAAGAGCCTAGATACCATCTTTCAAGAAATTATCAAGGAGAACTGCCCTGATATTCTAGAGCCACAGGGCAAAATAGAAATTGAAAGAATCCATCGATCACCTCCTCAAATAGATCCCAAAAAGAAATCTCCTAGGAATATTGTTGCCAAATTCCAGAGCTCCCAGATCAAGGAGAAAATACTGCAACAGCCAGAAAGAAACAATTTGAGTATTGAGGAAACCCAATCAGAATAACGCAAGATCCGGCAGCTTCTACATTAAGAGATCGAAGGGCTTGGAATGCGATATTCCGGAGGTCAATGGAGCTAGGATTAAAACCAAGAATCACCTACCCAGCAAAACTGAGTATCATGCTCCAAGGCAAAATATGGATTTTCAATAAAATAGAGGACTTTCAAGCTTTCTCAGTGAAAAGACCAGAACTGAATAGAAAATTTCACTTTCAAACACAAGAATCAAGAGAAGCATGAAAAGGTAATCAAGAAACAGAAATTGCAAGGGACTTACTAAAGTTGAACTGTTTTGTTTACATTCCTACATGGAAAGATGATGTGTATGATTCATGAGACCTCAGTATTAGGGTAGTTGAAGGGAATATGCATATATATATATATGTTTATGTATATATATATATATGTGAATGTGTTTGTATGTATGTATCTATGTGTATATGTATGCATGTGTATGTAGGTATATATATGTGTGTGCTTTTATATATGTATGTACATATATATATATGTATATATATATATGTAAAAGAGAGAGAACAGACACAGGGTGAGTTGAAGATGAAGGGAAGATATGTAAAAGAAATAAAATGAAATTAAGGGATGAGAGAGCAACATACTGAGAGAGGGAGATAGGGAGAGATAGAATGGGGTAGATTATCTCGCCTAAAGGTGGCAAGAGGAAGCAGTTCTGTGGGAGGAGGGGAGAGGGCAGGTGAGGGGGAAATGAGTGAACCTTGCTCTCATCAGATTCGGCCTGAGGAGGGAATACCATACACACTCAGTTGGGTATCTTACCCCACAGGAAAGAAGAGGGAGGAAGATAAAAAAAAATAAAAGGGGGGGGATGATGGAGGGGAGGGCAGATGGGGGTGGAGGTAATCAAAACAAACATTTTGGAAAGGGGACAGGGTCAAGGGAGAAAATTCAATAAAGTGGGATGGGTTGGGAAGGAGCAAAATGTAGTTAGCCTTTCACAACATGAGTATTGTGGAAGGGTTATACATAATGATACATGTGTGGCCTAGGTTGAAGTGCTCGACTTCTTAGGGAGGGTGGGTGGGAAGGGAAGAGGGGAGAGAATTTGAAACTCAAAGTTTTAAAAACAGATGTTCAAAAACAAAAAAAAAAGTTTTTGCATGCAACTAAAAAATAAGATACACAGGCAATGGGGCGTAGAAATTTATCTTGCCCTACAAGAAAGGAAGGGAAAAGGGGATGAGAGGGGAGGGGGGTGATAGAGGGGAGGGCTGACTGGGGAACAGGGCAACCAGAATATATGCCATCTTGGAGTGGGGGGAGGGTAGAAATGGGGAGAAAATTTGTAATTCAAACTGTTGTGAAAATCAATGCTGAAAACCAAATATGTTAAATAAATAAATTAAAAAAAAAAAAAGAAATGACAAGCAGGCACTTTTCAGAAAAACCTGGAAATACTTACATGAACTGATGCAAAGTGAAGTGATCAGAACCAGAATAACATTGTACACTGTAACAGCAACATTGTGTGATGATCAACTATTATTGACTTAGCCTTTCTCATTAATACAACGATCTAAGACAATTCCAAAAGATTCATGATGGAAAATGCTATCCACATCCAGAGAAAGAACTGATGGAGTGTGAATGCATATCAAAGCATACTATTTTCACTTATTTTATTTTTAGTATTTTTTTTCTTTTTGTTCTGTTTTTTTTCTTTTACAACATGACTAATATGGAACTCTGTTTTACATGATTGCATATATATAATCTATGTCAAATTGCTTACCATCTTAGGGAGAAGGAAGGGGAGGGAAAGAAGGAGGGAGAAAATTTGGAACTCAAAATCTTATTTAAAATGAATGCTAAAAATTATCTTAAAAAAATTAAATACTACTTAAAAGAAAAAAATGATGCGACTAATACTATACTCTTAAATCAGCTCATTTATTTATATATGATTAAAGAGATTTAGAAGTAGAAGGGCAAAGAAATATAAAGTGGTTTCAAAACCAACAAAGCCCTTTGGAGTTCAATGAATGGACAAATGTTAAAGTCTTTAAATACTTAGTAAACTGACTCATAAATGTTCCAGTGCTGGCCAATGCAGACCCAAACTAACCTTTTTTGCTCCATAGAGATTCCAGCGTGGGGAGTTCTGATCACCGGAATTGGATTCTCTATCCACAAGCTGGAGTATTTTTTTGTTTTGTTTTTTACTTTGAAGTAAGCTGCCATGTATAGGTTCAAAGATCATATAGTGTATGTGGAATGAAACTCTAAGTGTGGACTGACAATTCAGTGACAATTTTTGACCAGTGTTAAATTGGATGCTGCATGCTGGAGATGGGTAGCAGCTTGAGCCAATTACGAATTCAGTATATACTATAAACCAAGGAAAACTAATGTACATACAGATACCCTTTCCTGAATGCCATGCAATTAATAATGAACCCAAAAAAAGGTTCAAGAGGTATATGTGATACTCACAGAGCTAGACCACAAGCAAGTGGACATGTAAATGAGAACTTAAGACTTTCACCAAACAATGTGTTTCTTGTTTCATTTAACCAGCCTTCCTTGCCTCAGTTGTGTGTAGATGACTACAAGTGAGAGCAGATGGCTGCAGGAGAAGTGATAAAATTCAAAAATCAAGGAAGCCATGCTAAAGGGTTTGAGTTCATCACCTTATTGTTAATTGCAGAAATTGTTAAGTTAATTTCAATTGAATGCTGTGCCAAACTTTGACTGATCTCATGTGTGAAACTATGAAGCACTTGGTACTACCTCCAACAAATTGCTCAGTAGACTCAGAAAAAATAGGCCATCCACCAGTTACACAAAGATGGCTCTAACTAGATTTGGGATCTGGAAACACACCTGTATAATCTTTAAAACTTCAATTTTATTTGGCAGCAGGTCAAATCCACAACAGATACATCGGGAGTAGGAACATGGAAAGCCATGCCTGTGAGCTTCCCATTCAGCTCAGGTATGACCTTACCCTACAGCAGCACCAGTGGAAGGAGGGATGATGTTTTGGGTAGCACCGAGCCCATCATGCTACAGCTTGCCAGAAGAGCCCTCTACTGTCTTCTGGGTAGCAATAATAACATGGACTGTGGTCATGAGTTTTTCCATAATGCCAAAGTTGTCATGAATGATCACGGCCAAGGGGGCCAAGCAGTTGGTAGTGCAGGAGACATTACTGACAATCTTAAGGAGATTATCATATTTCTCATGGCTGACTCCTATCACAAATATAGGGGCATCAGCAGAAGGAGTAGAGATAATGACCCACTTGGCTCCACCCTTCAAGTGAGCCCCAACCTTTTCCATGGTGGTAAAGACACCAGCAGACTCTACAACATGCTTGGCCTCAGCATCTCCCCATTTAATATTGGTGGGATCCCACTCCTGGAAGATGGTAATGGCTTTTCCATTGATCACCAGCTTTCCATTCTCAGCCTTGACAGTGCCCTTGAACTTGCCATGGGTGGAATCATATTGGAACATATAAACTATGTAGTTGAGGTAAATGAAGGGTTTATTGATAACCACAAGTCTGCTCCACCTGAGTTGAATGTAGTCCTGGTCACCTGGCGCCCCAATATCCATTGACTTTGACCGTCATCTTGTCTTGTGGATGCAGCTACAGCAGTAGATCCTAGCGCTGAGCTTCGGAGAAGAGCTGAGCAAGCACATAAGCTTTTAAAGTATGGATTTTGTGGCCTTTATTTTGACCTTTCAGAGGCGTATTTTGGTCACTATTGAATCCATTGTCTACTATTCTAGATAGTTGAGTTTGTCAGATAAGTAACCTAAAATATGATTTTATCTAGGTCTTTTTTTAGTAAAGATAGACAGATAGATAGATAGATGGATGGACGAATGGATGATGGATGGATGGACAGATAAAGGGAGCACTTAGTAAATACTTTTTTGCTATTAAATCCTGAGAATACCAATAAAATTATTTACAATACCCAATACAGGTTACCTCTTTCTATCTCCAATGTCCTACAAATAGTGAGTATACAATAAATGTTTACTAATGATGACGGGGCTGAGATAGTTTCTCTTAAATTAAATTTTTCAGATTTGCTTTAAAACTGTATAAAATCAGTCACTAATGTAGAATCATTCTGAAGTGACCCCATGTTTTTAATCTTGCATGACTTTGGAGAGGGCGATGCTGCAGGAGAGGGCAGTATCTAATCATATCTCCTTAGTGTTTATCTCATCTCCTCATAATGAGTACAGGGCAACTGCTTCGACAGCATGCTCACTTACCCCATCTCTCCATTTGGAAGGTGGACCAATCAAAATACTTAGGAAGGAGCTGAAGGGGCACTGATCCCACTTCCTCACAATCACATGATCCAATCAAAATACCTTTGCCACTTACTCCTCTCTATAAAAGCAGTACCCAGTTTGAATCCCTGGTAGGCTGAGTCAACCCATTGAGGCTATTCCGCTTTGGTGTGTTAATAAACTCCTTTTTAACTTTCTCTTCCTGAGTTTTGCCTCCTTGGTCAGTGGGAGGGCCTGAATACAAAATTTTCCTTTTAACAAAACTTTCTGGGAAAATTATTAGCAATTATTTAATATGGAAACATGAAAGTTTCTATTTTTATCATATGTATTAGACATCAAAGTTAAATTCTTTGGATTAAGAGAAGGACTACAATTTAAATCTTATTAACTCCATTCTCTAAACCCAAAATTACAAAAAATCTTGTGGACAAGAAGAATTTCTAATGACAATAGCACAGACATTTAGTTTTTCCTTGGCAAAATATGCCCAATAAACGTGGGTAACATTAAGTTCATTTTCCTTCATGAAGCTTATATAAACACCATTTAATTCAGTATTTATGAACTGAAAAATAGATCTGCGATGATTATTAAAAAAAACAAAAACAAAAAATCTAATATTGTAGATAGTCCAGAAAAATTAGCATTTTCTTTGCCTTGATATTCTTTGTCAAACATAATTTAAACCAAACTTTTCACTATACTCACTACCTTTAATAATTTTTTCTTGAAGAATTTGCTCACTATTATGTCTAAGTATATAAAAAGTTTTGTTACAAATCTAACTTCAGGTAAGTAGAGATCTGAATTTTTCTCTTGCATCCCTAGCAGTATAAAAAGTAAGGCCTTCCTTGGGGCAGCTAGGTGGCACAGTGAGTAGAGCACTGGCCCTGAAGTCAGGAGGACTTGAGTTCAAATCTAGCCTCGGACACTTGACAGCTCCTTGGGCAAGTCACTTAACCCCAATTGCCCTGTCTTCCCCCCTCCAAAAAAAAAAAAGTAATGCCTTCCATTCCTCCAAAAGGAATATGATGAGTTCCAATTAAAAGGCACACATTGACAAAGGTTTTTACCATATGAGTGAGTATATGATACACTGTATGAGGATATGTTATATGAGTATCAAGTATACCATAAACTTAGCTAAATAATAAGACTTGAATTGGTTTAATTAAATTATTTGTTTCTTTTTCTTTTAAAAAATCTTGAATTCACTTAATGAGGTGCTTACTATTATCGATTATCGATTCCTTGAGGACAGGAACCATATTTTGATCTTTTGTATTTCCTTTAGTTCTATCAATGTTTAGTACTTAGAAAGCACTTGGTAAACATTCTGTGGACTAAATATGGAGTTCAAATCTGAAGGATGGCATTATATTCCCCAATAAAAGTTATGGCATAGCCAGCTGTCAGGCAACCTTCCATACACTACTTTCTTTTCAAGGTTTGCAATGGGCCTTTTTTGGAAAGGGCAAATGTCAAACATTGGAAAGACAGCTTCTTCTATAAAGCATATGTGAACTTTACCCTATGAAGTTACCTTGCAAGATAAACAATAAATAATTGTCACTTCCTGACTTCTAAACATCCAAGCCATTTCAATAATATTATGAAGCTCTATGGTAATAAGAAAGAACAGTGACAATTCTAAACATGATTGGAATGTTGTATTCCATGGGCACAGAAACTCTATCTTGAAATGACTGATGAGCCAGCTGATGCTATTTTTTCTTCCAAATGGCTATTCACTTCTTCTTCACTTAACACTGATCTTTAAAACTTTCAAATGTCAAAAATCTATCTCTCTTATGAGCCTAAGGTAATCTTAATTGGTTTTAAACATAAATATGTGACACATTTCTTACTTTGAAAAAATGCAAAAATTAATAAATAAAACTTGAAGTAAATGCCTACTTCTGCTCTTTTTTCTAGTATATATAACCTCTCCTCAAATTCCTGCCATCTAAAACCAAATCATGGAAAATATCTCCAAAGGATTATTTTTTTCCAAGAGTAAAGAGTCAGATGAACAGCACTGCAAGTACAATTCATAATCAAAATGTTCACATAGCTTTAATAGAGCCTACGAAAAAACTATAATTATATCTCATTTTCAGAGTGATAAATCAGAGATTTGTTAGAGGTTAGCTAGAGGCCACGTGTCATTAGCAGAATAATGACTGTGGTCCTGAATATGTGATTCTGTGGTCTCTGCTCTGAGCACTGTTAATATATTATCAAGAGAAATGTTTCCATAAAAGTAAGTCATGGTAACACTAACTGGAAATTTGGTAGCCTATCAAGGAAGACAGAACCCAGTCTTCAATTGGAAACCAAATCACAGACTATCTACAGTATCTAATTACTTTCAAATAAAACAGTAACAGAAATATCCTGTGGGTAAAAGCAGAACCCATTTAGAGCACGCAGGAGAAGGAATATTAGCAACTCTCAAAGAATGGAATCTAGGTATGAAAATTTCCTGATACCATGACTCTGCAAAGCCTGAGGATGACTATGGATTCAACTGTATCAATATCAATAATAGTTGAAAGCTGCTAGGAATGTGAATGGGTGGCTGGGGAATGGAATGTCAAGGACATAAACAGACTTGTAAAGGCTGTGTCAGAATATTCCTGAGTCCATTATGGTCAACGCTTTTTCTCTTTACAAAGCTGGAAGCACTTTAAAACTAAGGCACTAGTAAAAATGAATGCGAAAAATTGTCTTGACATATAATCAGGAAAAAATACTATTAAATAATAAAATAAGACAAAAATAAAAATAAGGCACTGAGCTTAAAAGCAATCCTTGTTTCAAAATCATGGCCAACCCATGCTTATACTACATTGTTGTTGTTGTTGTCATTTGTCCTTCATACTGGAAGAGGACCACGATATCAGGACATGCAAGTGAATTGGATTTAAGTGAGGGAAGGCTGAACTCCACCGTTATGGCCACACTGGCTATATGGGAAAAAAAACCCAACTTAAAGTTTTAAAAATGACCTTAAGCAAATGATTTAACTTTAATCTCTCTGTCCCTTAGTTTCCTTATTTGAAAATGAACTGGTTGAACAAGATCTCCTTTACTAGCTAACTTTCTATGACCCACTGTAGTTCAGAATTCAGTGCATTTGACCACCTCTGCCTGAGAAAGTAGAGGGAGGGCATTATCCATTCACTTGTCATTGACTTCTGTAATACTGGTGTAGCAAGGGCTTGCATGTTATTCAGGCCATCTCCCACATGTAGCATGGAGATGGTGTAACAACAATGCTGCTTGCCACTACTGTGGCTGTGCAAGGCTGAAAATACCAGCATGCAGACACAGGTTCTTTGATCTGCTTTGCTATGGAAAGCAACTTTAAGGGCTTAACAATCTCACTTTAATTAAACATACATATATCATTCACTTAGTTCAGGGGGAAAAGTCAGCACCCTGAACTTCAGGGTATATACAAATAGGAATTATAAACAGATCAACAGACAGGCTTTTATCTGTCTGACCAAATTACAATACATACATAGCTACCAGAGAGAAGCACCAATATCTGGGTTTTCAAAGTGGGGGCAGGGGGGGCTGCTTCAATGGCTACCCAGAGTCTCATCAGCAACACTCTTTCAATGAGTGTGCCCCCAAAACACAACACTTAGCCAAGAAACCCACTTAGCCAAATCAGTAGCAAAAACAAAAATCAGAGAAAGTATATATGAGAATATATACCAGGCAATAGAGAGTGAAGGAACTTTCCCATTGGGAGTGAGGTAACTCAGCTCAACCAAAAGAAAGGAAGAGAATCCTAGATTTTATCCAAGGGAGAGTTCATTGAAATCTGTAGTGTAGCAAGCTGGGGATAGGGGAATGATAGAGACTGTCAGCTCCTCTCATGTTGACTTCTTCCCAAGGTTTTTTCCTTCAACAACTTGAAGTAAGGTTGGCATCTTCAATCTTCTCTTTCAAAGTTAGAAGGCAGTAGCACCTGAAATAACTGCAGAGTCCAGAGACTTAGAGGATGAAGAGAATGAGGAGACTTGAAGCAACTGTAGTACTGCTCTTGCCAACTCTGCCTGGCCCCTGACATAGGCATAGGACATTGATCTCTACTAATAAGGAGAGAGTCTCATACCAATGGGCTTTGGGACTGGGGTTACATTCCCCCCTTGGACAGAAACTCTTTGTAGTCCCTTGCAAAGATCAACTGTGGCAAACATAAAACCTATAAATATATAGAATAAACAAAAATATTAGCACTTTATAACAAGAGTGATTTTCCTGGCATCCCAAGTTACCAATCTTCAGTATCACTGAAATGGAAATAAATAAATGTACATTAACAGTACCTGCAGTAGACATGGCACTATACAGAATGTCACTTTGGGAGGTTATTACAGTGACAACAAGCTGAACTACATACAAGAATATATAACAAATGTGTATTTTAAAAGTAAACAAACATACAAAGTACATAGCAATTGATGAAAAGCAATAAGCAAAGCTAACAAAACAGTCTGCACAAAGCTGCGTAAAATAAAACTTAACTATAAGCATCAATGTATACAGAAAACAATTAACAGACATTGCTATACCTGAATATAACATAACACAATCAAATGAACATAACAGCAAAATATTTTTTAAAAATGAGCAACACTCAAACATGCAATAATCCATGTGTACAATGCATATGCAAGGCACAGAAGTGCAAGACACTTTTAACATGAGCAACCTCTATTATTGTCACCTAGATACGTTTGTAACTAGATAACTTGGCCTAGTGACTGGTGTAATAGGTCTAGATCTATTACTAACTGATCTCTCAACCCCCATAACAGAGCTAGTTGTTAGTATGGGTTAACCATCAGGATCATTATAGACTTGTGTATCTATACCCGGGCTGACAACCATACCAGGTTGGCTATCAGTATTTTCAAGCTCTCTGTGTTGAACCTGTACCATAGGAGTCTCTGTAACAGTTTTGGGAAGGAAAGAATTTGATTCTGGGTTCTGTTCTCCCATCCTCTGTGTTTCCTTCACTAGATGCATCACCTTCAGTACCTATATCTGGGTCAGAAAAGTCTTTGTAGAGCTGGTAAACAGTCTCTCTTCCTCAGCTTTTCCCCACACAAATGTCCATCATTTCCCTCTCCTGCTCATTAGAAAGTGGCAAAGATACTGGAGTAGGCAATAGGTCATTGCAGTGAATAGTCCTGACAAGATCCCTTCCATTTTCTGGGGCTATTTTGAGAACAAGCAAGTTGCCCAGTCTCTCCATTATTTTGTATGGGTTAGCTTTCCAACAGTCAACTTACTTGTAAGGGCCTAGATAGATGAAAGCAGTATTTTCCTTTTTCAGACATAGGAATCTGATATGATCCCAGACTCTACTCAGCAGATGATCCAGGGCATCTTGGACCCATGGCATAGTGTTCCAGTCCATTTTAGTCCTTTTGTTCAAAGTTTGATAATCAATACCCTTCTGCATCTATTTTTTCTTCAGCACCAATGATGGGGTGCTTGTGCTTGGGTCCCAGGCCTAAGATCATGTCTCTGGAAGCCTCCCAATTTCTCAGTAGACCCCTGGCCTGTGAAAAAAGTTTGCCTTGTTGCAGGCCTGACTCTGTTATCGGAACAGACACAGGGTGCCTGGTTCAAGGATTTTTGTCCCTGGCTGGCCCAAGGACTCTCCCTCACACCAAATCCCCAAGGTCCATGCCTCTGGCAGCTAAACAAAAACTGTCTTTTCTCTCTCAGTGTCTGGCATCAACAAAGTTATCACTGCAGACTCCCTATATTTTCCCATCCATAGATTATAGGCTCCTCCTCGCAAAGACCCCTGATATATCTCTTGAAGTCCCTAGAATACCTAATTAGCATCTTTGGTATGCTTTTCCCTTGTCCCTTTTCCATATTAGCCCCAGCATCATCCTCACTAGCTTACAGGTTCCCTAAGAACCCTTGCTCACTTCTATTGGAATTACTATCAACTTTTACCGCTTGACCAGAAGATGGTTTAAGTGTGTGAATTCATTACAGACAACTCTGCATTGGCATTCTTGGGGTCCCTGCCCCCCAAACTTCTTTACCACCACTATGGGAAGCATAAGGACTGCTGGATTCTGTGATGATGTCATTAGACAGCATTTCTTTGAGATGGTTTCTGAGATCTTCCATCATAGACAGAGGAGTTCGTCTAGATCTTTCTCTGGATGGTGTGGAATCAGTGAGTTGGATTCTGTTTGCTGTGCCTGGCAGGCATCCCATGTCCCACTTGCACAATGAGAACATCCTTGTCCTCTTGCTGAGCTCCAGACTCAACCTATCCTTCCACTCCTGTAGTACTGGTAAGTCTTCAAAGTCAAAGACCTCAGGGTCCATATCAGAAAGGGAACAGTTGGGGCTTCTGTGGTGTTTGCTAGAATATCTGTCCTCTAAACAGCTTGCATGGATGGCCAAAGTGTACAGGTATTGGATCCCAGCTTGTCACTTGCAGTATCCTGCCCGAATTTTGAAAAGACTAGAATTAGTTCCAATCAGTGTTAACACTCAAGTGAGTAGTAGAGAGTCCAGACATACTAGAGGCAGAGTGTCAATTTTTCTGTTGACACCAACTATTTCCCTGGTAGATTTCAAGCTCATCTGAATGTATCTCAGGTATGAATAGTCTGTCACTCAAACCACCACATCCAAGCTCTGTCATAAGCTTTAAAGGTATTTTAGCCAAAGACCAGGCATAAAAAGTTTGGAAAATGATGGTTACCTGAGATCCACTGTCCAGGAGAGCACTGAAGTCCACATTTTCAGTTTTTACTATCACCTCTGCATGGGTCTCTTCCACTTGGACTCCCTCCTCCAACATCAAAACTAAAGTTTGTATACATTCCTACAAGGTAACTGTGGCCAGAATGGCCTTTGTTTTCTTTGGGTGGCTCAGTTTATCTCATTGGGCCTTGCTGGATGCCAGCCTTGCTGTTCCTTTTCTGGGGCAGGAAGCCCAGAGACCCATGCCTGTGAGCAGAGAACTTCCTGTGTGACCTCTTCCTGGGCAGGAAGCCCACAGACCATGCCTGGGAACAGAAAACTTCCTGTGTGATGAGTCATGGGGTTGGCTGAGGGGAGGTGTTGACTCCAAAGCCATGCCCTATTGGGTGTTAACCTATGGAAGGAGCCAACTCAAGAACCAATCGGCCCTGGTCATTCAGGTGGCACTTGATGATGTCAAAAACTCTATAAGAGGGGAGAAGATGGCTTGAAGCTTCCCTTTTCCTTTTCCGGTTGGAGCCAGAGACGCCTACAGCCGAAGCTGACGCAGGAGCTGCCAGCAGCAGAGCAGGAGCTGCCAGTAGCAGAACTGACCCACGTGTGGAGCGAGGAGTGCTGAGCAAGGACTTGAGGCCAGTGGGTAATCTTCTTACCGTAGAGGGGAAGCATGTATACGATTTTGCCTTATACCATCTCGCTTCTCTGTGGCCTGGTTACTCTTGTGAGGCGGACTTATTGGGCCTGGAAGCTTTTGATCAAAATATCAAAATGGGGACGCTGGTTTGTGGGTCTGTTACTGTGGAGTTTAACTACATGCTTTAGTCCTTCTGCCTTCTACCTAGAGAATTCCTTATATCCTGTGGTTCTGAACCTTTCAGACATATATGAGATTCTCTTTGAAATCATAAATTCTGCCTTCTTAATACAGTAACATCTGGCTTTGCCTCTATGAATGTATTTGCTGTCTTTGCAGCTATCCACTTTAAGGCTATTTATCAGAATCATGGCAAACCACGCCAGTATCTTTGCCAAGAAAACTCCAAATGGAATCATGAAGAGTTGGATATGACTGAAAAATGAGTGAACAACAAAGTAGCAGAAGATAGAAAGATAACTCTGAACCAGACTGGGGTTTCTGACAAGCTTTTATAGAGAAAATTACATCAGAGACACAGAAAAATAACATAGAACAATCTTTATGGCCTCTTGGGCCTAATCAAACAGCTTTATCATCTCAAGCTTCCTTCAATCAAGGTTGAGCAAACTAAGGTAGAACAAATTATTATACTAAGTTATAGATTTAAACATTGAATTTGGAAAGTCCTACATTTACAAAACTACAAGGCTACATTTTAAAGAAGTAACAATGAACTATCTGAGAGGAAGGGATTTACATATCACAAAGATAGGCTAAAAGTTTGGTGTCAGGGAAATTCTTGCACAAATAGTGAGGAAAATCCTCCCACAAATAAAATCTTTTAGTAGGTTTTTAAAGATGCTGTATTCCGTTCTTCCTCTGCTTTGGTTTCTTATCTCAGAAATGTCACATGGCTTCCTTTAATACTATCATTCTTTGAGTCAGGTTTTAGCCAGGTGAAGTTAATATTAACAGGAAATAGGCTTCGGTTAACCAAATGTTCCAGGAGAAATGACATAATAAAATTGAATAAGAGAAAAATAAAAAATTATCACAGAGTGGAATTCTTAGGTTTGATTGTGAGTCTCTCCATAGGAATGCCTCCTTTGATTAGAATGGCTACTGCCTTTTTAAGAAATTCTTCATCCTCAAAGCATGGATAAGTCTGAAAGTGCCAGGAATAATTTCCTACTATCAATTCCTTTGAAATATTTCCAGGGTCAAAATCCTCAGGCCGCATTAGAAAAACTTCCTGAGTCATCTCACCTGCCTTAAAATAAATGGCCTTAATTATACACTTTTGAAGTTCTTTTATTTATCTGCCCAATATTCTTAAAATGTCCTCATTCTTAAAGTCTGGGTCTATTCTTGATATAAGGAAACCTCTATGCTTTTTCATTACAAAAGCAAGATAGCACCCCTCTATTACCCTTGCTCTCATATCTTCTAGAGATTGCTCCATGTGTGCCCACATTAACACAAAAATATTAATGCAATTAAAAAAGGTACAGTATTGTACAATAATGGTCTACTGGATTAATCACGCCATGCATAATATAGAAGTACAGTACAAGGTATGAATTTGTGTCATGAAAACAGTGTCAATGACCTTTTCATGTATCAGTAAGTATCAAGTAATAACACTGTTGAAAGTTATGGTGACTCAGTATTCCATTGTTCCCAACCCTGCTTATCCATCAGTGCTGGGGAGAGGCTTTGGTGGAGAAAGAGTCATCAAGTCTGCAGCTTTTTGTATTACCTGCTCTTTGTCACTTCCCCTTCCTGCAAATTGTCACATTCTGGCTACCTTGGGGAAGAACTGAGATGCAAGGACCCAACCTCTTTTGCTGAAGTAGACCTATCTGGATTGTCTTAAAGTCACCAACAAAACCTGTGAAGCCATTGATAATCTCCAGGGATCATCCCATCAACATATTGCTACTTTGATGTACTTAGAATAAAATCCTTTTTAATTCTCTTTGTCTTGAGTTTTGCCTTGTTAATGAGGATGAAAGCCCAAATAAAGAATTTTCCTTTCAACAACACATTCATTAGTACTCAGGCTTTCAAGAAATATGCCATATCAATAAAGGCAGCAATCATTTAACAGAAGAATGAAGGCAAGCCAAGATAAGTTTGTTATATTTCCAAAATAAACTAAAACAGAAAAAGTTACCAGGAAGACTCATTTTCTTCTTGTTTGTATTATTTTCTTTTGTTTTTCTCCATAGGAAGTCAAAATCTTTTTAGAGTTATGGATAATTTTGTTCCTGGTGGTAGCCTTACTAGCTGTATGATCCTAGGAAAGTCACTTAACCCTGTTTGCCTCAGTTTCCTCATCTGTAAAATGAGCTAGAGAAAGAAATAGCAAACCATGAGTTCATGAACATACCTGTTGTTCTAGTGAGCAGTAAGGCATATGTGAGGATGTTGGGATATTGACGGGGGGGGGGGGGGGGGGGGGGGGGGGGGGAGGGAAGGGGGAGCGGGGGCGGAGGAGCAGTGCAGTAGCTATATTGAGTGTGGGGGCAGAGGCCCACTCAGGGAGGCCTATGATTGAGTCTGGAGGCCTGTGATGTAGTTAAAGCCAGATTGTGTAGTCAAATCAGGACATGCCTGCTGTTCAGCGGAGCCCATAAGGAAGCTAGATAGATAGATAGATAGATAGATAGATAGATAGATAGATAGATATAGGGCTGGGGGTAACTTTATTAGGATTCCATAATGCTTACCTGAGGCAACTTCCATTCAAAACTAGTGTTAGTTTCAGTCATGTCCAACTCTTCATGACCCCATTTGGTGTTTTCTTGGCAAAGATACTGGAGTGGTTTGCTATTTCTTTCTCTAGCTCATTTTACAGATGAGGAAACTGAGGCAAACAGGGTTAAGTGACTTTCCTAGGATCACACAGCTAGTAAGGCTACATTTCAACTTGGGAAAATGAGTCTTCCTGACTCCAGGCTGGAACCATGTACGGCACCACCTAGTTGCCCATTGAAAATAAAGGGCTAGGCAAAAAAAAAAAAAAATAAGAAGGCTCACAATTCATTAGAAAGTTAGGGGGAAAATTTTATAGACAGTTCCTCAGATAAAGGTCTCATATCTAAAATATATAAACAACTTTGTCAAATTTATAAGAATATGAGTCATTCCCCAATTGAAAAATGGTCAAAGGGTATGAACAGGTAGTATTCCAATGAAGAAATCAAAACCATATATATATGAAAAAAATGCTCCAAATCATTATTGATTAGAAAATGCACATTAAAACAACCTTGAGATATCATCTTATACCTATTAGATTGGCTAAAAAGATAGAAGGGGAAAGTGACAAATTTTGGAGGGGATATGGAAAAAATTGGGGCCTTAGTTTATTTTTGGTGATCTGTCAACTGATCCAACCATTCTGGAGAGAAATTCGGAATAATGCCCAAAGAGTTATTAAACTGCCTATACCCTTTGACCCAGCCATACCACTATTAATTTTTTTTCCCAAGATGATTAGGTGAAAAAAAGAAAAGAATCTACATATTCTAAAATATTTATAGCAGCTCTGTTTGTGGTGACAAAGAACTGGAAACTGCAGGGATGCCTATCAATTGGGGAATAGCTAAACAAGTTATGGTATGTGTTCATGATAGAATATTACTCTGCTAATAGAAACTATGATCTCAGTGATTTTAGAAACGCATGAAGAGACCTCCATAAAATAATGAAGAGTGAAATGAGCAGAACCAAGAGAACGCTGTATACAGTAACAGCAGTCTTGTTTTAAGAACAACTGAGCGATCAAGTCATGATAAATATCCAAATTAACTTCAAAGATCCTATGAAGGAAGATGCTGTTTGGATCCAGAAAAAGAACTGATAAAATGTATATGTATATGTACATATATGTGTACATGTGTGTTAATGTACACATACAGATTCATGTCTAATGGTAGCCATCTCAAAGAGGGAAAGGGGAGAAAGGAGAAAAAAAAGAAGGCAGCTTCTCAGCAGAAATCCCTAAAGGAACAGAAATTTGCTATCATTCCCCAGTGAGGCTTCTAGGGAGGAGGATATCCTGGCTGGCAGACTGAGGAACACTGAGAGGATGGTCACACAAGGCAAATCCTGGTATCAGTATTGACACTGGAACAGACTGCATACAAAAGGACACCCTCCCTTTCCCTCTATCCCAAGCCATACCCACACTGGCCTGACACCTTGGGACAATTCTATCTAAAGATGAATCACTCTGGTTAACATCCTGAACTTTTATCTCAATGATTAATATACTTCCACCCCATCATACCTCCCCCAATCTAAGTAATTCGAATTCCCAGTTACCATTGTTCAAACCTTCTTCTCCATCCCCCACTAACAGCTCTCTTATTCACATCCTTCTCAACTCAACCCCCTAATCTCTCACTCTAAAGCTACCCAACCCTTCCTGCGCTCTCTGAAATGTCTGTTCCATAAGTAACAATCTAGATTTCATCTTAAACCTTTTCTTTTCTTGTTCCCTCCTCTTTCTTGCACTCCCTAAGACCTAGCTCCCTCCTGATGGCACAGCTTCCTATCCTTTCCAAGACTGGTTGCCCTTTCACTCATGGGTTGTGTTGAGGGAGCTGAAATATTCTCAGCTCCCCACAACCACTTCCCAGCCACTATCTCTACCACTATCCCCCAGTAACTTACCCTCTTTTGAGCTTCATACAATACATATGTATCACCCAATTCTGGTAGCTGTAGTCTACAAACTCCTAAGACACTGTCTTTCCTTCCTCAACAAGTTCAGCACCTGACTCAGATCTTCTTCCTCCTCAGCTCCTACCCTCATATTAGAGGATTTGAACATACCTATGATACTCTTTAACCTCCCAATTCTTTTTTCCCTTAAGCTACTCTTCTACCCCACCATGGCTCACATGGAGATGGTCCTACCCTTGATCTTGCCATCATCCACAAGACCTACGTTCACCAATTCTGAAATTCCTTTATCTGATCTTAATCTGTTATCACACCTCATTTCTCAATGGGCTGAACTACTTTAGGACTTCTCTGATTGGTTTCACCACCATATCCAGGAATCTGATTATTGGGATAACTTCCTCATCCCGTCACATCTCATCAACTTTGGTACTCCTCTTCATCACTACCCTCTGATTCACCGATTGAAGGGTGAGGCCCTGAACTACGAATATCCATTTAAAGAGAGAGCTCAGTTCAGTCATCTAGCTCTTTTTTTTTTTTTCTCACCTGGCTGTACTACTTTGGGAATTCTCTGACTGACTTCTCCACCATATTTTCATGTCAGGTACCTCCCCCTGCACCTGCTTCACAGCTTTCTTTTGTGTTTTGTGCTCCCCTCTTAGACTGTAAGCTTGAGGGTAGGGAATGTCTTTCTTTTGTCATATTTGTATCCCTAGTGCTTAGCATAGTGCCTAGTACTTAATAAACATTTATTGACGGGCTGATTTCACTGGCCCCTCTGCCTTGTACTCTAAACCCTGTTCTTTATCTTCACCAAGACTTTCAGTTCCTCGACCCCTCAGTTCTTTCCTAGGTCATTGCCCCTGCTCTGGCTACACCCTGCACCCATGACCATTTTGACCCACTGGCAAACCAGTTCAACTCTACACTGTCCTCTTCTCTTAAGTCCCTGGACCCTTTATCCTATAGACAATCTTGCCCTGTCAAGCCCCAGCCTTGAATGACTCACACCATCTGCTGCTGCCTTTCTTCTTACTCACTTGCAGCTGAACAAAGCTGGAGAAAATCACAAAACTGTGATCACTGGGTCCACAACAAGGTCTATATGGGGCCCTTACTGCCCTCAAACAATACTTTTACGCCTCCCTAATCGATCCTTAATCCTAACCACAGTGACTTTTCCAAAGTTTTTTTTTTATCTCTCCTCAAACTTCCCACCACCTCCTCTCTCCTCCCCTCCCCTCTCAGCTGAGAACTTTGTTTTATATTTCACTGAAAAAAATGAGGTCATTCACTGAGAGAGCCTTCTCTCTTTCTCCTCCTATTTCACTCAGATGCCTTTTGCACTATTTCGTCCTTCATGCCTGTCTCACGTGAAGAGATGGCCTTTTTCTTTACCAAGGCAAACCCCTCCCCATGCACAAATGAGCCCATCCTATCTCATCTTCTCCAAGACGGTCCCCTCTATTATCCTTTTCTCTCACTAATCTTCAATTACTCCCTAATTATTTACTGCCTGCTTCCTTACTGCTTATAAACATGTACATGTCTTCCCCATCCTCAGGAAACTCTTACTTCATCTAGCCACCCCTAAAAGCAATTCTCCTGTATCTCTCCTCCCTTTTAAGTGATTTGTCTCATCACCTCTTGATCAGACTCTTGCAAGAACTCCTAAATGGCCTCCCTGATCCAGTTCCATCCTTTTTCCAGTCCATCTTCCATATAGCTGCCAAAGTGATTTTTTCTAAAGTAGATGGGACCTATCATTTCCCTACTCAACAAACACAAGTGGTTCCCTATGACCTCTCCTATTAAACACAAACTCCACCCTAGACACTTAAAGCCCTTCCTAATAACCTAGCTTCAACTTACTTACCCAGTCTTGTTATACTATACCTTATTCACCTTCTTGCATTCTACAGTCAACCATGCAGCTGCTGTTCTCACTTGCTTGTTGTTTTACTGAATGCCCAGTCACACAGCTAGTGTCAGAGGTAGGAATCTAATCCAGGCTTTTCCTGGCTCCAGGTGCAGGGTTCTATTGTCTTGAAGATAGGGCTTTGGATTCAGATTGAAAGAGATACTTAAAAACCCTTCATATTAGTGAAATAAAGTCACATTAGCCAGTAACTGTTACCAGTTCTACTATATATGGTAGGGCAAGGTTTGAGAATCTCCGTGTGCCTTTGTTTATAACAATAAACATAATAATAAATAGTATACTATATAATAATATAATAATAAATAATATGCTATATAATAACAATAAAGATAAACTTCAAAGAAGTGCCACTTTCTAAATTTAAAAAGTATCATTGGACTTAAAAAAACTGCTGATAATGCCTTTATATGTAGGAGGTAATTCCTGTAAGTTTTCCAGTTAGTAGCATAAGCAGCAACTTTTTGTGCAAAACTAATAGGATGGGAGGGGCAACTATCTTGACTTTATTCAGTGCCTTTTTTTTTTGAGGCAAATGGGATTAAGTGACTTGCCCAGGGTCACACAGCTAGTCAGAGTGCCTGAGGCCATATTTGAACTCCAGTCCTGACTCCAAAGCCAACTGCACCACATAGCTTTCCCTTATTCAACACTGTTCTAAATAAATTACCAATCTAGAGGAGATCTTCAGTAGTAAGAATGTAGCAGAAGAAAGAAATCTCACATTATGTTATGTATCTACCTGAAGATACAGTTCACAAAATTCTATTTTATCCTTAGGAGTTTAAAAATGCTTTAAAAAAATAAACACAGATCCAGGAATTTCTTGTTCACTTTTAACTTCTTGTTTTCAGTAAAGTTTTGTTTAAGGGAATTTGGTGGTTAAAGAAAGGAAGAGGCCAGAGCCTAACCTCTGTTGTTAATACTTAATGTCACTGTGCCCCAGTTCCCTTTCTGTAAAAGACAGCTGATATTCCTTATCATTACCTATCTTACAGAAGGTTTTTGAGGATTAAATAAATGGTCAGTCAAATGCACACCGAACATAGAGTGACTTCTTTTGCTGTTACTCTGGCTCTTATCTCATATAAAGTTATGATGGCACAGTTTCTGTTGGTTTCTTTTTTAAAGTAATAAATTTATGCTCAGCAGTTTTCTTAGTTTGTAAAGAACTTTAAAATTAAAACACTGGCAAATGTCAAAAAAGGAATAATTTTAACTCAATACATGAATTCTAAGACAGCCAAGTAATTTATTCAGGGCAAAATAACTTCTCATTGCCTAATTTAGGAAAACATCATATCTTTAATAGCAATCGTTGACTTCATGATTGACATTAGCCAGAAGATGTTTTCCTAATTTTTGAATTTCCTAATACTCCCAAGAGGGAGCCCTGGGCCTATTCTTTCAGGGCCAGACTTTCTGCATTGCTTCCTTGAGGGTTGGGGGGGTGTTTATTCTCTGTTACTATCTTGAACCCCTATTGTGTTCCCCTATTCTGTTTAACCACTTAACATAAATAGCTTTTGCACAAGGGAATTTATATCAAAGATAAACCAAGAATAAACATTTAAATGGTTCTCCCAATACCTTGAGGACATTCTCTTCCCTTGGTCTCTTATGTAAAAGGTATGACTTAGCTCATTTACTATATAATATTAATCTAATCAAGTTTAAGTTCAAAGGTGGAATCACTGGTCTTGAAGATCACTCAAATTCCTTGTTCCTTAAGGCGTTAATGCTGGATTGTGAGACAAATGAAAAGTTGAGAGACAGAGTTACTGGGTAATTAATAATCAATTTATTAATTAGGTCAGCAAATAATAAATTGATAGTCTGTGGTCTTTCTTGGTAACCAAAAACAAGACCATAGAAATCCCTGAATGCTTAAATACCTTTGGAAGAGGAGGTACCCCTGACGGATGATAATCAACCTTGATTGGTGAACAATTAATGAGGGGAAGGACATATTAAGGAGGAGGTAGGCTAAAAGTCTTCAGCTCCTCCTGCCAAGAACATGACTCGATCATGAGACTCAACTGCCTCCAGGAATCTGGATAGGAATCTCTACCCAGATCACTCTGGTTGGCTTTCTCCTTTGTAAGCTGGGTCACTCTCAGTTCCAACGGAGGGTTCTAAGGACAGGGGCTTATTTCCTTGGGGCAAAAACTCCCCTATATTGCATTTTGTCCACACTTTAAATAGAAGTCAGGTCTTCTAGTTGGGTGGGATCCTGCGAAGATCGAAGATTTGGACAATCTCATCTATCAGCAATGTGCTTCAGAGATTGACGGAATGAGGGCTGAATAAGGAAATAGAAAAAAACCTCCATCCTAATTTAATAATTGGTTATTAATGTAATAGAAAAATAATCATTTCTCTCAATTGGATTCTGCCTTCTAGATTCCTATGATTATAGACTTCATTCTTTGTGCCTAGAATGGAATTTGCACATGCCTATTTTTGCAACTTTTCTACTTTTTTCGATTGTAAGCTTCTAGAGAGCAGAGACTGTTTTTTACCTTTGTATTCCCAGTTCTCAGTATAGTGACCGTCACTTAGTAGGTATTAATAAATGTTTGTTGACTGACTAAAAGGGCCAAGGATGCCCTGTTTTCTTAGCAAGTATATGATCTCAAAGGCCCTAAAGACTCAATATGACCAAAATGAACTTATGCTTTCCCCCATTCTCCTCTTTCATTACTTAACCTCTGTTTGTCTCAGTTTTCTCAACTGTAAAATGGGGATAATAATAGCACCTGCCTCTCGGGGTTACTGTGAAGATCAAATGAGATAATATTTGAAAAGTGCTTAACATAGTGCCCAGCACATAGTAGGCACTGCATAGAAAGGCTAGTTATCATCTTCACCATCATCTCAGCCCACCCCCTTCTCTCCTCTGACTCGGTCAGCACCCTGGTGAAACCCCACATCAAGCCCATGGTAACCTTAGGTTTATTCCAAGAACTGGGCTCTGGGGACCCAATTTGCTGATGTGTGGTTTGGGAAAGTGAGTACAAAGCCTATTTGCACTCCATATGTACCTATGTGTATAGATTATGTATGTACTATACCTATTTATGCAATTTTTGCTTCCACTCGCTAGACTATAGCATTCGTGTAACAGGATTCACTCTTGTCTTTGTTTTCTTAATAAATTTTGCTATATTGATTGACTGGTAATAGCTGGGAGATAAGGAACAGATCTGTGCAGGCTGCAGCTCTCTGAGCTGATTCTAAGATGCATTGACAAATAAAATAAATAAAAATTGAAAAAAAAAAGATGCATTGACAAGGACAGAGCGCATTGCTGGTTTGGGGAAGATCAGTTTGCCTGGAGTGCAGGCGGAAATATACAATAACCCTGAAAAGGTGGGCTGGACACAGGTCATGAAGGGCTTTAAAGGTCAAACAGTAAGGTTTTAGTAGAGTTTGAACTACTAGTGTGACGTGGCGGGGCCAGGTGGCTCTGGAGTCAGAGGACCTCAACTCCAATCTCATTTCTTATGCTTGCTAGGGGTAGGTCCTTGGGTAAGTCACTTCCACCTCTAATGGGGAGAATGGAACAGGGGTTTGATTTCTTAAGAATGAGGCTTTTATTGATAGACTTACAGTAAAAGATCTTTTTCACGGGAGGCCTGTAGTAGAAGTGGATCCAGTTTGGGCTGTGACACTACTAACAGACAAACCCTGCCCCGCCCTCTCCTCCCCGGTTGGTGACTAGATAGGAACGCAAACGCGAAGAGCGCGGTGCGCGGGGGACCGCCTTCCTCTGCGCACCGGAAGGAGCCTCCGGAAGGGGCGTGGCTCCGTTATCAGAGCCGGAGCGGGCGCGAGAACGAGGCAGCCGAGAGTTCCCCGCCGCGGGAGGGGCCATGCTGAGTGGGCCGTGGCGACGAGCTCTGTTTGCGCTGGTGGGGAGGCCGCCGCTGGCGTCGGCCGCCGGGAGCAGGGCGGTGCACGCGGCGGGGCTCAGGCCGGCCGCCGACAGCCCGGGGTCGGGCCAGGCCTCGCCTCCGGCCGCCTTTGACGCAGCCCTGCTGGACGTGCTGGTGTGCCCGCTCTCTAAGAAGCCTCTGAGGTGAAGCGTCCTTCGGGGAGCGCGGGTCCGGCCTAGACCCCTTCTCCAGCTCCCGTCTCTTGTATAGAAGAGAACCGGGGCCCAGAGAGGCCCCATGACCGCTTAGATAGCCCTAGGCTGTGGGAACCCGACTTCCGAGCCAGCCTCCCATAACGGCCCACGTGACCCGGGCCGATCACCTGACCACTCCAACGGGGTGGGGGTCGGGGGGCGTGGACCAGACGTTCTCTGAAGGCCCTCTCTGTAAGCCCCGATCCTCCTGATTTCAAGTCTAACCGCCTCTACGCCCTACCACCCCACCTAGTTTAGTGTTATTTATACTCGTTTTACGGACAATAAGAAACCGAGGCTCATCTAGGTCATAACAGCTAGGAAACGGCCCCCCTGGGACTTTGGTCCAGCACCATCCACCTCCACTAAAATATAGATAGACAAATGGATGGATCTCACATATACTGTACATACGTACATATACATATATATATATGTATATGTACTTATATAGTTAGGTACTTTTTTTTTAACAAAAGTAAGTTGGAGTTAATGTAAGAAGGAGATTAGTATTAAGTAGCAGCAAGTATTAATAGTTATCAGGAAAGGATTCAGGGCAGACGAGGAAAACTAGGGAAGTTGGGATTTGGAGAAGAGGGAGAGCATTTCAGGCATAAAGAGCAGTCAGTGAAAATGCAAGATAGATTCTCATGTCAAAGCAACAACAAGGAAGACGGTGTCATTGGATCTTACTGTACTTGGAGGGGATTCAGGTGTAGGAAGGGGCCAGGTTATGAAAAGCTATTAAAAACCAGAGGGTTCAGGGCAGCTAGGTGGTGCAGCAGATAGAGCACTGGCCCTGAAGTCAGGAGGACCTAAGTTCAGATATGGCCTCAGACATTAGCTGTGTGACCTTGGGTGAATCACTTAACCATATTGCCTCCCCAAACAAAACAAAAAAAAAGTCCCATAGGATTCTGTATTTGATTCTGGAGGTAATAGGGGGCCACTGGAGTTTATTGAATGGCAATGGGGGTAGGTGACATTGTCAGATCTGCGCTTTAGGAAAATCAATTTGACAGCTGAGTGGAGAATGGACTACAGTGGGGAGAGACTGGAGGATGGGAGATCAACCAGCAGGCTCTTTCAGTATTTCAAGTGTGAGGTTTGAGGGTCTATACCCAGGTGTCACCTCAACTCCTCAGTCTCACCCCACATATCCAATCTGTTGGATTGGGTGGTGGCGGTATGACAGGAGAAAGAGGAGCCTATTTCAAAGATGTTACCAAGGTAGAAACAACAGGAGTTGGTAATAGAATGGATATGAGGGGTGAGAGAAAGTGAGGAGTAGAGAATGACACCTAGGGTCTAGCCACTGGGCGGATGATGATACCCTCAATAAAGAGGGGAGGATTTGAGGGGAAAGATATATTCGGTTTTGGACAAATTGAGTTTAAGATGTTTAGCAGGTGTCCTGTTCAAGATGGTCAGTAGGCAGTTGGAAATGTAAGACCATATATCAGGAGTGGGGTTAGGGATTGATGATTTGAGGATCATCTTCATAATTGAATCCATGTCAGTTGATGAGATCAGAAAGTGAACTAATATAGAGAGAGAAGAAGACTGAGGATAAAGCCTTGGGGAATATCCTAGTTTAGTAAACATGAACCTGCTGAGGTGGTAGGAATGTAGCTTGAGAAAGAGTCATCATACATGAGGAAGGAAAACCAGAAGAGAAGAGAGTAGTAGTTTGGTGGTGGTGATAGTAGTAGTAGTAGCAGCAGCAGTAGTAGTAGAAGTAGCAGTAGTAGTAGTAGTAGTGTACTACTAGAGGAAGATAAACATTTATTAAATGCCTAGTTGAGCAGGCAATGTGCTAAACACTGGGCATACAAAGAAAGGCAATAGATAGTCCCTGCCCCCAAGTTCACCATCTAATGGGGGAAGACAACTCATCAAAGGAAGCTGAAGGGTAGGGGAGGAATGGGGTACGGTGAAGTCAGGAATGCAGCTGGAGATGGAGGATCTGGGAGGAGTTCTCCACTGTCTGTCCTCCTCAGTCTGAGGAAGGGAGGAGCATGATCAACTATGTCCAAGGCTGAAGAGGTAGAGAAGGATGAAGAGAAAAAGAAAGGTCCATTCACGACAACCTCCTCTTTGCTCAAGTGGGCCTCTGTGTCTGGAATGTACTCCCTCCTTGACTTTATCTTTAAATATAAAAATAATGATAGCTAACATTTAGATAGTACTGGCTACCTGCCAGGCACTGTGTTGAGTGCTCTACAATGATTTTCTCATTGGCTCCTCCCAACAGCCACGGGAGATAGGTGCTGTTATTGTTCTTATTTTACAGGTGAGGAAAACTGGTCAAGTGACTTACCCAGGGTCATACAGATAGTGTCTGAGGTCTCTATCCACCTTGGTGCCTCACATTACTAAATAGCTTCCTTCACAGCATGCTTAGGTGCTGTTTCCTACGAGAGGACTTTGTGATTCTCCCTGTTATTAGCACTTTCTCCCCCTTGAAATTACTTTGTATTTACTTGTGTACATGGTATATCCCAATAGGATGTGTATGTGTGTGTGTGTTTATGTACATAGATAATGTATAGAGACACACACACGCATATATATATATATATATATATATATATATATATACACTCACATATATGTTGTTTTGTCCTAGTATTTCTAGTACCTAGCAAAATACCTTGCTCAGTAAGTGGTTGTCACACAGGCCTGTGATCTCCATTGACAGACGAGTTATAGGTTCATTGAGATGAAATGATTTACCCATATTAACACAGCTAGTCAGTGTTTGAGGGAACATGTAAACTGAGGTCACTCCTGATTGTCTAAGACTTTTTCCCTTGTGCTATGCTTCCTCTTAAAAGGGATGAAGCTATTTGGATGGGCAGAGCTATTTGATATTTTCTGTGTAACATGGCAGAACAAAGGCAAGTCTGAAAAGGTATAACAAAAATAGAAAAAAAAAATGACTTTATATGGAGAGGAAACAGTCTGAGTAGGAAAATTATGAAATTCTTTTGCAGAAAAACAGGTATGTATGGGAGAGTTTAAATTTAGACTGGATGAAAGCAATAGTTCCCTTATAGGATAGAACTGGATAAAGTTATTTACAACCACATTCTAGACGTTCCCTTTTTTTATAACTTAAATAATTAATTTATTCATACTTCTTGTTTTGCTTAGGTATGAAGTATCAACAAATGAACTGATTAATGAAGAACTGGGAATTGCTTACCCAGTCATTGATGGTATTCCTAATATGATACCACAGGCTGCAAGAATGATACATCAGAATAAGCAACAAGAAAAAAAAGAACAAGAGTAGGCTGCTGTTATTGAAAACCAAACTCCTGGACCCCAGCACCGTAAGGGGGAGGAAGAGATAAACAGTCAAGGAAGATGTTTCTGTCTCTCCCCACAATGACTGTCCTTGTTCCTCTGATCTCTTTAGCTGGACTCTTTTACTCTGCCTCTGTAGATGAAAACTTTCCCCACGGTTGTACCAGCACCAGCAGCCTGTGCTTTTACAGTCTTCTCTTGCCAATTACCATACCAGTTTATGTGTTCTTCCACCTCTGGACTTGGATGGGGATTAAGCTCTTTAGACACAATTGATGCAATCAGGGGCTCCCCTGGGAAACTATGTAGTAAGGCCATGTGATTTACTTTTAAACAGAAAATATATATACGAGAATGATCTCATTTTCATAGCAAACTAAGATTTTCATCCTTCTCTTAGAGACTCTGGATTAAAGAAATTTAAAATGGGCTTTTTTATCTCACCTTTTCCATAGTTATGGGCAGAGGAGAGGAATCCCTGTATTCATTTCATTAAAATGTTTCCTTGTTAGACTTAACAGCCCTAATATTGATGTATATAAATGTTGGATTTTAGTTTTGATTATACTCAACTAAAAGTTAAATACATTTACTGAAAGGTTTTTGGATTATTTTGGTTAGTAGATGAAAGGCTTTTGGGCAATGGAAGGTAATAATAAAAATAACTAATATTTTCAAAGGTACTACACCAAATAATTTGTTCATTTAATTAGTTTCAGATAAATTCATTTGAACTAGCATTCATACAAAATAAAATGGAAATTGATGTGTATAGCAAACTTATATTATGTACCTTTATTTCCATAACTACCATGTGAAAAGTTAATCTACAAGTAGTCAGCAAATATATATGGAGTGCCTATTATGTTACAGGTGCTGTGCGAAGTGCTAGAGCATACAAAGACAAAAATGAAAATCCCTGCATTTCAAGGAACCCCACCTTCTAATGGGGGAAATAAGATGTGCACAAATATTGTTTGGTTATGTCTCACACTTTGGGCCTCCATTTGGGGTTTTCTTGGCAGAGATACTGGAGTGGTTTGCCATTTCCTTCTCCAGCTCATTTTACAGATTTGGAAACTGAGGCAAACAGGGTTAAGTGACTTACCCTGGGTCATTCAGCTGGTAAGTGGCCAGATGAGTCTTCCAGGCTCCAGCCCTAGCCCTCTCTACACTGCCACCTAGCTGCCCTAAAAATAAAGATTAATTTTATTTTTTTTTTAAGTGAGGAGGACATTGACAGCTAGAGAGATCAGGAAAGACTAACTATAGGAAATGACGAGTTCTGAGGTGGCGGTGAGGTATTTCTAGGCATTGGTGTACAGATGGGAGATGGGATGACATAGATGAGGAATGGCAAGATCACTTAGGCTGGCTTGTAGTGTGTGGGACTGGAAACAATAGTGTTGGACAGGGAGGTTGGAGCCAGCTTGTGAAAAGTTTGCCTTAAAAGCTTAACGGGAGCTTTTATTTAGTCAGAAGCAATAGGAAACAATTGGAGTTTATTGAATAGGGAAAGGATGTGGTCAGAGTTGCACTCTAAAAAGACTTTGCAAAAGAATTTGAGGGGAAAATTAAATATTCCAAATTTCAGATGTTCCATTAGAAGCATTTATTACTCAAAAGTCTCTACCAGTTTAAAAGGTTAAAAAACAGAACAAACCAGGATCACGGATTTAGAGCTAGAAAGGACTTTGAAGGCCATTGGATCCAGTCCCTTATTTTGCAGATGAGGGACACAAAGCATAGGTGAAGTGGGCTTGTACAGACAGGGTTGCTAGATAGTATCTGACACAGGGTTTGAACTGCCCTCTCATTTTAGCTACGCTGTGATGCCTCTAGGCCATTTTTAGTTACTTTTGATTTTATTTTTCTCCCCTATGTTGAGTAAGAGACAAAGGCCAAACATTTGATGACTGTATCATAATAGTTCGTGATCTTCCTTAAGAGAGATTTTTACAGAGTAGTGGGGTCCCAATGGTATGATATAAATGCAGACACTTATACTGCATTGCCACATTGTCATCTATGTACTTCACAGAATGTCGGAGTTGTAAGGGTGGGGAAGGGACAAGCATTTATTTGTGCCAGGTGCTATCCTAAACGCAAGGTAGTTGCTGTGATCCATTTTACAGTTAAGGAAACAGACAAAAAAGGTTAAGTGACTTGCTCAAGATCATACTAGTAGTAACTGAGGCTGGTTTTGAACTTGGGTCTTTGTGACTCCAGAGCCAGCATTTTATCCCTCAGGAAGGGACCTCAAAAGCCATCCATTCCAACTCATGCCTGTCCCCTCTACAACATACCCAGCAAATGACTCCAATTTTTGAAGACTTTAAGCAGAGCCCATTGTGTCTCAATGTACCATTTCCACTTTTGGAGGGTCCAGACTATTAAGGATGTCTTTCCTTACATCAAGATTAAGTATACCTCTGTGACTTCAATCAAGCATTTATTAATTATTATTACTTTACTAATTACTAATTTAATTATGTGCTAGGCACTATATTACAGACTGGGGAGACAAATAGCACAGGATGAGACAGACAATGAATATAAATATATATCAAAAAATGCAACAGTTCTGTTTCATAGGTCTGGCCATCCAACCAATTCCACGTGAATTGTCTGGCCCACAATCTTCCCATCTTATTCACAAAGGTAGCACAAAACAAAGTTAAAAGCTTTGCAAAAATCTAAATTATATCTATAGCATTCCCTTGATAATTGTTGGTGTTTACTTAAATTGGCAGCCTCTAAAATCATCCAGACGCTTTCTGTACATTATCTCATTTGATGAAACTTTAGTAAAATAAAAAAGGAAATGAGTTATTTTGGCACAATCTTCTAGAAACCATGTAACACTTTGTGATCATCTTTTTTTACATTTGCTATTTGAACATCTTTTGCCTTGAATAATGCAGCCAAGAAGTTAAAGAACAGCACCATGTTCAGCAGGTCAAAAGATCCTAGATTTAGAGCTGAAATGGACCCAGAAGGGTCATCTCAATCACCTTCCCACCCATTTTATAGATAAGAACAGTCACAGATCGAATGACTTGCCTAGTTTCCCACAGGTATCAAGTAGCAGATCAAGATTTTGAACCCAGGTCCTTTGACTACAAATCCAATATTCTTTCCACTACATCATATCGCTTCTAGGGTAGGTCCTTAATGCTTGTCTCCCCCAGAAGTCCTTTGTGGACCCAGTCAAGACAACCAAGGTTGCCCCTTACCAATCCTTCCTTCCTTGACTTAGTGTGATCATTTGCACAACATCTTAGGTGTACATGGAGAATGAACAAGTATTCAGCCTGGCTCATTTGCTATGCACACCTTCACAGCATCACCCTGCCAATGGGAAAGGAAGCATGGGGTTGACCTGGCATTCCAGAGTCATACAGGATGGGCTGGCATGGATGACCTAGTTGAAGAGAAATCTTGGGAGAAGAAAAGTGTTTAAGAGGACCTGGGAACAGTGTTGACAGAAAACTTAATGATTTTGATCAATATAGTCAGCAACAACTCTTGTCCTTAATTCTTACCTTTAAGTGGAAATTCCTATGTGTAACTTGAGGAAGTAAAACTGAACATGTGCAATCAATAGTTCTGCAAATAGTTATTGGTGATCTTCCCTAACTACCTAGTTATAAGTCATTCTAAGGTTGGAAAATTGTTTTAAATACATTGATTTTTATAACAACCTTGTGAGGTAGGTACTATTGCGATCCTTCTCATTTTGCAGATAAGGAAATTTAGTCAAAGAGAAAGCCCAGGGTCATATAGCCAGTAAGTGTTTGAGATAGGATTTAAACCCAATCTTCCTGACTCCAAATTTAGCACTCTCTCCACTATGACCCACCACCTTTGGCGATAACATGTACAAAATAAGGCCCCTTTTCTCAAAGACCTCATAATAGAGTGAAGGAAACAACACATTCCAGGATAACCATATCAGGCAGAATGTGATAATGGCCAAATGAGTGTCATAATAGTTCTGAGGAGGAAATCAGAAGATGCAAAGGCTGGTATGGTCAAATGCACCATAGGAGTAAAATGTGATGTGAGTTGAGGAGGAGCTCATTAAGCATTTTTCTTTTTCTTTTTTTTTTTTTAAATATTTTCCATCATGAGTCTTTTGGAATTTTCTTAAGTCCTTGCATTACTGAGAAGAGCTAAGTTTATGGAGCATTTTTCTACTTAAACAATGATAAATTGTTTTTCTACCACATTAGAACTGGCTAATTTTAAAGTGAAAAACTTTATGTTGTTCAGTCATGTCCAACTCTTCATGACCTCATTTGAGATTTTCTTGGCAAAGACACTGGGTCGGTTTACCATTTCCTTGTCCAACTTATTTTACAGATAAGGCAACTGAGGCAGATAAAGTTAAGTGTCTTGCCCAAGGTCACACAACTAGTAAGTGTCTGAGGCAGGATTTGAACTCAGAAAGATAATCTTCCTGACTCCAGGCCCAGCACTATGCTCTGCACCACCTAGCTGAGTAGAGTTATAATGAGGAAACAACCCAAAGGTACTAAAAGGTCACAAAGCCAGGTGACAAAGCCAAGACTGGACCCTAGCACACTTAACCACCATATTCTTTATGCTACGTTACAGTTGCCTTGACATTGTAGAGAAAACTTTTTGGGGAGAAAAACCAACCCTGTCTGTGGGCCTATGTTTTATCCAATCCAATTTCAGAGCAGGGAATCCTATTAATGAAAAGACTGGAGAAAGACAGAGACTAACATAAGTAATTTTGTACAATGGTCATTAGAAGCAATTACTATGTTGGCAAATATAGTAAATGAGCTCTGCTCAAGGACATGCAGGGAAAAGCAGAGAAGAGTCTAGGAAGAAACTTCTGGGGGAGAGCAGAAGAGGAATTCCTATACTTTTCTTATGGAGGATATGGTTTTTAAATCAAATTTAAAAGGCAAACAAAAAGTTAACACCTAAAAGGTAATTTTGTGCACAAAACAAAAATAGGATTACCTCCTTGCCACCCTACATGAATTTACTTCCAGTACTGTGTCCTTCACACAACCAAGGTTCTAAGAACTTTTCACTCTTCCATCCAGCCTCTCTGTCTTCTGAATACTCCTTCTGGCTCCACTCTTTGCCTTCTCTGCTGAGCTGGTCCTTCCCTGAATAAGTTCTTATTTATGTTGCTATCATCTTATCTCATCTTATTCATTCATTCATTTTATTCAACAGCCATGAGTACCATGATAAGTACTTACTGAATCAAAAGCATTGCATTAAATGCTAAAGACTCACTAATAATTAGAATGCAGCAAGCTACAATACTTTTGCATCATTCTTAGGATTTCACTTTTTAGAAAAGTCATACATATATTGAACTAGCAGCATGGTCATTTTACTGTATATTTTCAGTCCCAATGTCTTTTTTTTTCAAATGTTTGAATGATGGCTAACCCATAAATCTTCTGTTGTTATTGATGGCTATTTGAAGGGCTTTTTCCACTTTTTCCATCGTAGAATATGGTGGGAGGAATAGACGATGAAAACAGGTTTGTGCTTTTGGAGGGTCATCTTCCCTTGAAAGTTCAGGATATACAAAATTTATTCCCAAATCCTCTATTTCGTGGGCTTGAAATCTGTCATTTCCTGTAAGAAACACTTTAAAAGAAAACAAAATTAAGTGTAGTTTTTCAAATATTGAGCACAAACTCAAAGTACAGAGAAGAAATTTCATTTGTCCATTAGGCAATTATATTGAATAATGTGCATTATTATACCTTAAGTACTGGGTGGAATACAAAGTATAGTTCATGGTCCTTGCCCTCAAGAAGCTTATAATCTAGATGGGTATACAAGGCATTCACGCATGAAATGGTATGTAACATTATAGGATTTCATATTCCAAAAGATTTCATGCTATAGTATATGCTTAACTGACAAACAAATGAGACAAAGTAAATGGGGACTTGAGTCATGAAGAAGTCATGGAGAAATTGGAATTTGAGGAATGGATAATATATCTGTTGGAAGAAAGAAGGGGACAGAATATTTGAGGTAGGAGAAATGGCATGATAAAAATCTCAGAAGGAACATGCAAAACGTGTTCAGGGGCCATCAATCAATCAATTGGGAGAAAGAGTGATATAAGTGATAAGGTTGGAAATTGTGGTTACATGGGATACTACTTACTGATCTGTAAGAAACTCTCTCTCCCTCTCTACACACATATACAAATATACTTATACATACACACATGTTTTCCAGAGATGCATGAGGGGATTTATATGTATTCAGGCAGACAGAAATGAGCAGAGCAAGAAAAACAATATATACAATGACTGCCACTGTCCACACTGCCCTAATTGGTGAATGCTCCTCAGGGTCTGCTATAGCTAGGCTGGCTCCAACCAGCTAGCATTTATTATGCACTTTCAGGCACTGTGCTAGGCTCTGAGGCTCATATTAGCAATCGGAGAAATTAAAAAAACCAGATGAAGCACTTTCATTGTATAGAGCTTCAGCACAAAGACATTTCCTGTAACAACTTATAAATTCAATAATAAAATTTGTAAACAATTGTGATTTAAAAAAAACAACTTTAATCATCCTTTCCCATGAAATTTTATAAATTAGTTTGTTTACTCTAATTTGGTGTTGTGATTGGCTGCCAAATCTCTCTGCTTGGCAATTAAGTTAAGCATCTGTTCACTAAGCCAGTTTTTAAGCTCTTATGTTCTTTTTTTTTTAAAAAAAAATTTAATTTATAGGATAAAACCAGATTTTTGTAACGTATAATGAAAAGATGATTACATATGAAATTGCAAATCTAATATGTACAACTTGCTATTTCTTCAAAATATATAATCAAGTTATCATGTAAATTTCTTTTTTTCTCCCCTCTGCCCTAGAGAAGGCTACCATTAGACACAAATAAGTACACACACACACACACACACACACACTCATATATATAATATATATGCACATATACACACATATATATTTGTATATGTACATGAACAGCAAAAAATTTCTGATCATAAATATCTATGGTCACAGGAAAGCTAAAGATACAAACTCAGAAGAAGAAATCAACTTGGAAACATCTATAAGCAAAGCCTCAACAAAAAATACAAGTTGGACACAAGCCCAATAAGCATTCCTAGAAGAGTTTTTTAAAAAAGGTAAAAAAGGAGCAAAAAATCATTTAAAAAACCAAATAAGAGCATTAGAGGAAAAACTGGGAAGACAAATGAGAGCTATGTAAGAAAATTACAAAAAGAGAATTAACATCTTGGTAAAAGAGGTACAAAAAACTCACTAAAGAAAGTAACTTAAAAATTGGAACTGTTCAGGTGGAAGCTAATGCCTCCATGAGACATCATGAAACAATAAAACAAAGTGAAAAGACTGGAAAAAATAGAAGACAATGTGAAATATCTCATAGGAAAAATATTCACCAGGAAAATAGATTGAGGAGAGATAAGTTAAGAATTACTATACTACCTGAAAGCCATGATAAAAAAGAGCCTAGACATTATATTTCAACAAATTATATTTTTTTAAAAATACCGTCCATGCCAAGACCACCCCAAGACCTGTATGAACAGAATTACAAAACATTTTTCATACAAATAAAGTCAGATCTACATAAATGTAAAAATATCAGGTGCTCTTGGTTAGGCCGAGCTAATGTAATAAAAATGACAATTTTACCAAAATTAATTTACTTATTCAGTGCCATACCAAACTGCCAAAAACTATTTTACAGAGCTGGATAAAATAATAACAAAATTCATCTGGAAGAACAAAAGGTCTAGAATATCAAGTGAATTAATGAAAAGAAATGCAAGGGAAGGTGGCCTAGCCATACCAGATATTAAACTGCATTATAGAGCAGCAGTCATCAAAACTACTTGGTACTGGCTAAGAAATAGAGTAGTGGATCAGTGGAATAGGTTAGGTACACAAGACGCAGTAGTTAATGACTATAGGAATCTACTCTTTGATAAACCCAAAGAATCCAGCTTCTAGGTTAAGAATTCACTATTTCACAAAAACTGCTGGGAAAATTGGAAAATAGAATGGCAGAAACTGGGCATAGACCAATATCTTACACCATATACCAAAATAAAGTCAAAATGGGTTCGTGATTTAGGAATAAAGGCTGATACTATAAGCAATTTGGGAGAACAAGGAATAGTTTACCTATCAGATTTATGGAGAAGGAAAGAATTCATGACCAAACAAGAGACAGAGAGCATTACAAAATGCAAAATAGGTAATTTTGATTATGTTAAATTGAAAAGGTTTTGTACAAACAAAGTCAATGCAACAAAAATTAGAAGGAAAGCAGAAAATTAGGACTCTTTACAACTAGTGTCTCTGATAAAGGCCTCATATCTAAAATATACAGGGAACTGAGTGAAATGTATAGGACTACAAGTCATTCCCCAATTGAGAAATGGTCAAAGGATATGAACAGGCAGTTTTCAGAGAAAGAAATTAAAGATATTTATAGTCATATAAAAAAATGTTCTAAATCACTATTGATCAGAGAAATGCAAATCATAACAACTCGTAGGTACCACATCTCTCCTGTCAGATTGGCTAACATGACAAAACAGGAAAATGATAAATGCTGGAGAGAATGGAGGAAAATTGGAACATTGTTACATTGTTGGTGGAGTTGTGAACTGATTCATCCATTCTGGAAGCAATTTGGAACTATGCCCAAAGGGCTATAAAAATGCACATAGCCTTTGACCCAGTAATACCACTTCTAGGGCTGTATCACAAAGAGATCACAAAAGTGGGAAATGAACCAGTATGTACAAAAATATTTATAGTGGCTCTTTTTGTCGTGGCAAAGAATTGGAAATCAAGGGGATGACCATCAATTGGGGAATGGCTAAACAAATTGTGGTATATGAATGTAATGCAATACTATTGTGCTATAAGAAATGAGGAGCAGACAGACTTCATTATAACCTGGAAAGACTTATATGATATAATGCTGAATGAGTGGAGCAGAACCAGGAGAACATTATACACAATTATAGACACACAGTATCTGTAAGGACTAACTTTGATAGACTTGGCTCTTCTCAGCAATACGAGGTTCAAAGACAGCTCCAAAAGACTCATGATGGAAAAAGCTAGGCACATCCAGAGAAAAAATTATGGAGTCTGAATGCAGAGTGAGGCAAACTATTAGCTCTCTCTCTTTTTTTCTTTCTTTTTTTTGGTTTCATTTCTTCTTTCTCATGATTCATTTCATTGTTCATAATTCTTCTTTACAACTTGAATAATATGTAAATAAGTTTAATGTGAAGGTATATGTAGAACCTATATCAGATTACATGCCATCTTGGGGAGGAGAGGGAGGGAGAGAAAATTTGGAACTCAAGAACATGTAAAACTAAGTGTTGTAAACTAAAAATAAAAAATAAATAAAAAAGAAAGAAAACTGTCCAAATATCTTAGAAATCTAGAACCAATCAATAATTGCATTACAGATAATGATGACAATGAAACAGCACACCAAAATTTGTGTGGTGTAGCCAAAACTTTACTCAGGGAAAAATTTATGTCTCTAAATGCTTATATCTAAATGCTTATAAAATTTTTATCTCTAAATGCTTATATCAATAAAAGAAAGAACAGACCGATGAATGAAGCATGCAACTAAAAAAAACTAGAAAAAGAACAAAATTTAAATCCCTAATTAAACACCAAAATAGAAGTGTTAGATTTGAAATCAGGTCTTCCTGACTCCAATTCCTGTATCTATTCATTATACCACCTAGCTGGCCTCTATTGGTAGCTATATCTTGGGCCCACACCGGGAATCAATAACAAAGTAGAACAGGTGGAAGGGAGTGCCCTGAATTGCTTTTGGGAAAAGTTGTTTTAATGTTCCCAGGCTTCTCCCTAAAACAAAGACTCTTTTTTTCCCCACTACCAATATTTTCTGGTGTTTTATGTGCCTGTGAGTAATGGAATATTACAGCCCCCAGATATTACTTATGTTCACAAAAATTACAATGCAGGGGTACCTGGTATACATAGGTGACTATAAAACATCACAAAGGATTATGAAAGAAAAGTAGTGTAAAACATGTCATTGAAGAAATGAATAGGAAAAAAACCCAAAGTAATCTAGTTCCAGGATAAGCGCAAGGAATAAAGGATCTCTGTGTTTCCTTTGGCGGAAGAGAAGAGAAGGAGTTATATAGTGTCTATTATATGCCAGGCACTGTGCTAAATGTTTTACCAATATTATCTTGTTTGCTCCTCAAAATAACCCTGTGAGGTAGGTGCTGTTAATAACTCCATTTTCCAATTAAAGAAACCAGGGCAGATGGAGGTTAAGTGACTTGTGCAGGGTCACATATTAAGTGTCCCAGATTGGATTTGAACTCAAGTCTTCTTGACTCCAAGCCTAGCTCTCTATCTACTTTGCCACAGATGCCTAATTGGTATACTTGTGACATCAAGAAAAGAAAGAAAAATCTCTTCCCTCCCTGAATCAGGTTCAGTAATAATGTCCTTCACTGAGGACGTGGACAAGAATTATGAAGCATGGACAGCCACTGATGGGTTGTGATCTCTATGGTTGGAGATATAGCCACATTAACAAGAAAAACAACCATAAATAGATGTTTCTTCAGAAGGGAGATATTATCATTTGAAAAGTAGAAGTCTAAAGATCAATAACATACCGAGGAATTCTTTCTTCTTTTCCAGAGACAATCTATGGAAAGCATCCCAAAACATCACAATGGTAGGATGTGACTCATCATATCCACCAAAATACTGTGAATTCTTGAGAAAGGGAGAAAGAAAAATTTATTGAGATGATAAAGAAATTATTTGGGAAATTTTGAATCTATTCTTCTATAACATACCTCTTCAAAACTTTTCCAGTCATAATCTAGGTTTCCAGTTGTCGCTGCCTTAAGCTCCTCAGGATTGAAAAAACTGAGTATCTCTTTTATACAGACTTTGTAAAATCCCGTTTGGAACGCCTTATAAATCTTTTTCACAGACGTGTTAAAGACATAATCAATACATCTGGAAACAAAATCTTCCCTTCATGGAAGCCAGAAGATGATCTTTATTAATATATAGTTACATAAGTTTCTCTCTCTCTCTCTCTCTCTGTATACACACACACACACACATACATGTGTATATATTTATATGTTACTTTGTTCATTTTTTCTCACCCTCCAATTCACACTTAAATAAATAGAACATAGAAGATGTTTATACCCTGTACAACCTTATAAAATATAGGGGATATAGAAACATCTGGCAAGTTAGAAAGCATTTGAAGTGTATAGAAGCAACAGGTGAGGAACTACAGGGACAGGATAGACCTTTTAAGGGTGATTCATATGCCACAGCAGGGCTACTGTCAAAGAATAACAGTAATTAAACACTTATGTATAACATGCTTAGCACCTGCTTCAATATCCCTTGCCACAGAAAAATAGGATTATTGTTACTGTATCTTAAAAGGGAATAGAATCCTGATAGACTGGTAGTTTGTCTTTTCCAGAAGGTCTTGTTATGGCTGAAGAGAGATCATATAAGGACACAGAAAATGAACTAAGAGAAATTCCTTCCTTAGAGGATTATTTTAACTCTTGGGAGAAAAAAGAACTTTATTAAGAGAATGGTGAGGCTGTGCGGAGTTGAGAAGTCAGAAAGAAGTAGCAGTGGTGGTTAGGGATGATTCTAGTAGTGAACCTTCTCACAGATGATACATTTTAGGTAATTATTTATTTCTTTTTAAACTTAGAACACACACAAATGTGTGTGTATGTGCATGCATGTGTGTGTATGTGATCTCTTCTCTTACTTTCTCTTTCTCTTCCCCCTTCTAGGTATGAACATATTTATATACACACATGTGTATGTGTATATGATCTGTATGTATATGTATATACATACACATATGCACATATATGTACATACATAGTATTTGTATATGTGTATATATAAATATGTATATATAGTGTATGTATTATTTATATGCAGTATTTTATATATAAATGGGCAGCTAGGTGATATAGTAGATAGAACACTGAGCCTGGAGTCAGGAAAATTCATCTTCCTGAACTCAAATTTGGCCTCAGACACTTATAAGCTATGTGACCCTGGGCAAGTCATTTAACCCTGTCTGCCTCAGTTTCCTCATCTATAAAATGAGCTGAAGAAGGAAATGGCAAACCACTCCAGAATCTCTGCCAAGAAAACCCCAAATGGGGTCATAAAGAGTCAGACACCACTGAAAAATGAATGAATGACAATATATACACAATACACATCACTTTATTGTAAGCTTTTGTTTATGAGTTTCCGGGGAAAGAGATTTCTCTAGTTAAATGTTTAATAAATGAAAACCTGGAGTAGGGGCAAAGTCGTTATCTAATTTGATCCTTAGAATGATGGATGAATAAATGAAAAGCATCTATTAAGCACTTACTATGTGCCAAGCATTGTGCTGAGGTCCGTGTACTGAAGGAACTTACTTTCTAATTGAGGTAATAATATAGAGAGAGCAGTGGTAGGTAGAGAAGGGAGTTATGTTTGGGAAGTCACAAAGAGGGTCAGCAGAGCAACAGAACAATCCATTAGCCTCCTTTACAGATGCAATGGTAGTGGGTACTGTTGATTTAATGATGAAAAGGAAAGGAGGAGAGACTATTTGCTCTCCACAGTGCAAAATGGCCCATTTGAAATTATAATCCTGGCCTAGGAAAGTAATTATAGGTTAGCATGATAGGAATTGAATATCTAAATACAATCAAATTTTATCATTTGGGGTAGTTATACTCTATAAAGTTGCCACGAACACCAAATTATTGAATACTGAACCATCATTCCTTGGGGAAATGCAGGGTTAGGTTCCTGTGAGCCTCTGTTAACAAAATTTACTTTAGCACATTCTGGAGTGATCTCATATAAAAACTGGCAAATTTCCTCTTCCTTTTTCTGGGTGTACTATATTGTGTGATTCATTAACATTGAATCCATGGCCAACACCAATAAAACTTATGCCCGAACAAATGTATTTTCTGACACACTCATTTTCTCCACAAGGCACATCCTAGCCTTCTTGTATTTAGGAACACTAGACAGCACTTTAGTACCATGCTTGGTGGTCGTTTTAAACAGCAAAATCACACACACACAAAACAAAAACAAATGAGGAAAATGTGGCACTAAATAGGAGAAAAGGATGCTTGTTTATAATATGAGGATTTAAAAAAGTAGAGCATTGCTTTGTTCAACCTCAGTGGAAAACCAGTACTTTACGCGACAATTTTTGTGTAGCTGTGCCCATATCCATGATGCCTATGAACGTTCTGTGAGTATGATTTGGGGGTTATAAATAAATTTTAGTGAATAGGCAAATTGGAAAATATGGAACCTGCAAAGAATGAGGATTGATCTTATGAGTTTCAGTGGGTGTATTCTGATGACTTTGTATTATTGCATATAAATTGTTAATGATCCAACAAATTTACTATTTCTTATAATATAAAATAATAATTATAACAATAAAGGTTTGGCTCACTTTTCTGAAGATAGTTAACTGAAATAAGAAATTAATAGTGCTAATTTATTAAGTCCCTAATGACAGATTGAGAATATTCAAAACAGGTATTTATTTCTACTATACCTACTTGTTGGTTTTATCTACAAGGATGGAGCTTCCATTTGGAATTAGGTCAACATCTCTTTTGTCCCAGTATATCTAAAATCACAAACACATTCAGGTGACAATATGAAGTAGTGATAAGGATAAGGAACTGATAGGGATTTAAAGATCATTTAATCTAACCCAATTATTTTACAATAAGGAAAATTTTATAATTTTACAACAAGGAAATAGCTTCAGAGAGATTAAGAGATTTGCTCAGAGCCACCCATGTAGCAAGTTGTAGTGTAAGATATTAAATTGAGATTTGGAAGAGGCTTTAGAGATCACTTTGTCATAAAATCACAGATTTAGGCACCTTAGAGGCCAACTCATCTGATCCTCTCATTCTACAGATAAGGAAACAGGACAAGAAAGGTGAAGTGACTTGTCCAAGGTCATGCAACTAATAAGCCTCAGAGGCAAGATTCCAACTCATCGGCTTTGATTCTGCATTCAATGGTTTTTCCTATTTTATATAACACTTCCTCTTTTTCAGGCAGTTCTCTGAGATTAAGTGATTTCCGCTTAGGTCTTGGGACTCCCAAATAGGTACCATTTCCTGAACATAATGCTATATCCATAACCATCTCCCATCCTTTATGCATAGGAATTTTTCTTAGAGAATATCCCATAATCAAGAGCTAATTGAGCCCCTTTATTTAAAATAAATATAAATGTAAAAAATTTCCAACTCAGACATTCTTGGATAATGCTGACTGCAAAATATAATTTTAAAGCCTGAATTATAAAGTTGAGTTCTTTACATTAAGGAGACAAACCGGACTTGTTTGTGCTTCATTTTATATTAGACAGAGATATATCTCCTACCAAATAAGGAAGAAAAACTGTCTTATTGTAGAGGGCAGCATTTCAGTAAGGGGCACTCCAAGCCATTGTGACAGGGGGACACATGCCCATCTATATGCTATTTTTCTGTAGTACTTACAGAAAAACGTAGGTCAAATTCTTCTATATCATCGGCATTTTCATCTAGAAGTAACTTCAAATTGCTGAAGGAAAAACAATTTTAAGAGTTTAAAAAGCAAAAGAATGTTTATGTAAAGTACATAAGACTGGTACGGGGTAGTGGGTAGAACATTAGCATATTTGTAGTATGACTCACAAGACCTTAGTTCTCATTCCAAGTCTGCTATTACCCGACTGTGGACAAGTTATCTAACCTCTCTGGTCCTCAATTAGCTCATTTGTAAAATGAAGAGGTTGTGCTAGATTTCCCTTGGAGTCCCTTCTGGCTTTGGAATCTCTTAATTCCCATTATAGTTTCAGCCTCTTGCAGCCAGAGTTCTAACCTCGTAACTATCTACATTGCAACTGCTTTCTCAATGCTAATTCTGATGACTTTTCATCAGTCCTCCTTTTTCCTGACTTCTCAGATACTTTTGAAAGTGTTGGCCACTCCATTCTCTGGATCCATTCCCTTAGCCTCTACGATCTTCTTCTTTGTAATTCTCCTATCTTTCTGTTATTCCTTTTCCACTTTCTTTGCTCGATTTCATCTATCTCCAAACTCCTAAGTATGGGTGTCAGAGGGTCATAGATCTAGCACTAGAAGGGACTTCAGATCACAAATTTAGACCTGGAAGGAACTCATCTTGTCTCAGCTGGCTGCACTATTTTACTTCTCCACCATGCTTGTTATTCACCATTCTGCAGGATCCCATCTGCCTTAGTATTCTATCTCATCCCTATCCCTGCCCTTCCAACTGAAGAGTAGGACCATAAGCTCCAAAACCTCCATTTAAGGAGGGAACTCAGTTCAGAAATTTCATTTCTCACCCAGCTGCACTGCTTTGGGACTTCTCTGAATTCACCATACCCTTGTGTCTGGTACATTGTGAACTTTCCCTGGTATCCCTTCCACTTTTCAGCTTCCTTTTACGTGTTGTCTTCCTCCCTTAGATTATTAAGTTCCTTAAGGGTAGGGACAATCTTTTTTTTTGTATTTCTATCCCTAGTGCTTAACATAGTGTCTGGCAAATAGTAGGAGCTTAATTGTTGGTTAATGACTATTTATTGGCTTCAGATATCATCTAGTACAGAAGTGTAAACTCTCATTGATGCCATTCCCCACAGAGAACTTCAAGAGGACTCCATCCCCCACCCTCTTGCTTCCCAAAAAGAAAGGATATCAAAGTCTGACAGTTCCAAAGTTGTGAATTGCCTTGGCAATTGGTATTCCCTGCACACACACCTTACTGTTTTTATACTTTGTGTGTATATTTGTGGGAAAGTGTGTTCCTGTTTGGGGGGAAATGCTTTGTAAGTAATTACGTTTCTTGCTATGTCATTTGAGTAAATGGCTTTGCTAAAGAACTTAATCTACTCTACTAGCTGATTGTTAAAGGGTAACACACCAGTAGGGGCTGGCGAGCTATCGTGTCAGAAGGATAGACACCTACAGAACCTTGAAAATAGCAGTAGCCACCCTTCTGGGAATCCAACTTGCCATTGCCAGTGAAAGTTGGAGGAATAAGTCCAGAGGAAATGTTACACTGGGATAGATAACTAAACTTACTTACTTGCCCAATTCAGGACTCAACTCTTGCAAATCTTCCAGTGAGGGTTTTTGATCCAAAAGTTTCTTATAGAGAGCTAGTGGAAAAGGAAGGTTGGCTACATTGCAACTGACTATGGAGAGGCCATACAGTACTCCAAAGAGAAAATAACTTTTCTTGGGGAATTTAGGCTGAAAGAGAAAGGAAAGGGGGGGATCATGAACATTTGAAATTGGTATTACACTGATTTTTGAAAATATTACTATACATATTTGGTTTAGGTAAAATTGTTTAAAATCAAGTTACAAATTAAAATAAAATGGGTTTGAGACAAAATGATTATGTGTGGTTATATTCAAACACAAGAATATCTTCAAACATGGTGAAATGTTTCTAGTTCAAAGAATACTGTTGAGGCACTGAATTGTTCACTTCACTTACAAAAATAAAATTAAGCTAAAAATATAGTACAGCTAAAATGTTCATAATTAACATTGATTTTTTCCTTCAAAATTAGGGTGTACACATGAGAAAAGAAGACTAATTCAAGCCTGGGCTGCATTAAGACCTTTTATGAAGTACTGTGGTCAGTTCTGGGTGCTACAAGTTAAGAAAGACATTTTCAAGTTGGAGAGGTCAGTCAGGATGATGAAGGGCCTCAAGTTCGTGTTTTATGAAGATCAGTTCGAGAAACTGCACATTTGGCCTGGAGAAAACAAGATTGGGGGGCAGGGAGGAGCAGGGTAGAACATGATAGCTCTCTTTAAGTATTTGAAAGGATATCTCGTGGAAGAGAAACTGAACTGGCTTCATTTGGCCTCAGAGGGCAGAACTGAGAGCAGTGGGTGGAAATATCAAAGAGGCAAATTTAGGTTTGAAGTCAGACAAAACTTCCTAATAATCAGAGCTGTCCAAAAGTGTCCAAAAGCTGCTTCAACAGTTAGATTTTTGTTTTTTAGAGGTCTTTAAGCAAAGGCTAGACAACCACATATTACATGTATGATATGATATAACATAATATCATATCATATCATATAATACGGATTCCTTTCATATGTAGGTTGGTCCCGTCTCAGATTCTCGGATTCTCTGATGTCTTCTGGTATACAAAACTGTGATGAAGTCATGTTACTAATAGGAAGGGGACAAATGAATATTTAACTATACATACTAGGGACAGAAGAAATATATATGTATATGTTTGTGTGTATACATACATATATGTATATATGTGTAAACACACATGCGCGCGTGTGCACACACACATATATATGTACATATCTCTCTCTCTCTCTCTCCATATATATATATATATATATATATATATATATATACATATATATATATATATATACATACACACACACACACATACACATAATTTCAGTTCTCACATTGGGATAGCGCCATGGACAAAGAAAAAAGATTTGGTTGCACAACCTGGGGAACATGTAATATGTGTCAGGTCAGATTTATACCAAAGGTCATTCTGCCCACGAGGAAGGGCTGTACTTAGAAAGAAAACTATGGGTCACACAAGTTAATTGCTACTATTTGTTTTGGGAACAGGAGAAGAAAAAAGTAGGAAGGGAGAAAGTACTCTCAACTTCGGTCAATCTTTCCTTCAATTTCTGCAGCAATTAGACCAGAAGAGAAATATTTAGTTCTCTCTCTCTCTCTCTTTCCCTCTTTCTCCCTGTCTCTCCCTCCTCTTTTCTCCACACACACACATAAATGTGTGTACACACACACACACATACGCACATGCACGCACACACACACAAACACGTATGTTAAACTAACAAGTAGCAATAGAACTGGCTTGCAAGTCAGAACAGCTAGATATTTGTGTAAATTAACATTAAATAATATGATTTATGGGTCATTGCTTTCTTTCCTGAAACCCCAGAAACAAAGAATTAAGACTTACATTGGTAGGAAACCACATTAGGGAAGAGTTTTCAGAATACATAAACATTTCATATTCTGGTTGGATCATCTCCTTAAACAGACAATGGAAAAATTCTTTCCTGACTCCTCCACCTTCAGGAGGAGTTTCTCCAATTATTGAGATCTAAGGAAAGAAAATGATTAGACATGCCTTCAAGTTCATAAATGATTTGTACCTCTTGCAGTCTTCTTAAGCATCCAACACATTATGTCTTAATGTAAATGAACAGCCACTCTAGTTTAGTTAAGTATTCACTTAGCTTGAACAAGATTATAAGACGATTGAAGCAGAGAATTGGAAAAGTGCTTTATTATAGTGTATAATTTTGGTTTTTATGACTCTCCAGCTTCACCTGTCCCATCTCTATATCAACTGTCAATGATGACCAGGAAATAATGCTACCAAACAGATCTCTTCATAACAAAAGTAACAGCAGCATCTTGATCTATGTTTCCCCAAATGAGGAGGATACTATAGAAGTACCCCTGAATTTAAATTTTCCAACAGATTCTGTACTCTCAAATAGAAATCACTCTTATGACTGTTCTTAAAAATAACTGAGTGCCATAGAACATGAAATAAATTATAGACTTTGATTAATTTACTTTTCAGATTTAATAAATCAGGGTACAAATATAATGCTAAATAAGAATATATAAAACAGGTAGTTGCATAATCCTGTATCTCAAAAGTTATGTTTTGATACCCTCTCTGCAGTTGAGTAGAGTAGGTTTCTACTAAATCAGAATGGATAGATGATTCCACAAAATGATATCTTCTGTGGAAAATACTCTTCTTCCTTTTTCTCATAGAATTTGGGGAATATCATCCATACATCTGTATCTTGTTTTATAGAATGTAAGTTCCTTGATGGTGGGGACTATTCAGTTTTTGTCTTTTAACTCCCATTATCTAGCATAGTGCTTGTCATATTAGTCATTTATTCATTCAACCCATCAAGAAGCATTTATTCATTGTTAAGCTCTGGAGACACAAAGAAAGGTAAAAATAAGGTTTCTGCCCATTGGGAGATCACATTCTAATGGGAGAGACAGCATACAACTATGTACATCTAAATCCTGCAAAATAATTTTAGAGGGATGGGCACTTGAAGTAGGATTTGAGCTAGATCTTGAAGAGGCAGATGTGAAGAGGAGGAGCATTCCAGGCTTGGGGGACTACTAGAAAAAAGGGTCTCAGCTGGGGGGTGTGGAGGGAACATCAAGAAGCAGGGTAGCAGGATTGGTTGGTTGTTGCTCTTTGTTCTTGAAGAGGACCAAAGTGACATCACTACATTGGGTCAAGGTACTCTGTGTCTGACTGTGGTTGATCAAGGTATAGAATGATTATTAGTGGTAATGGTAAGACCAGCTGAGGGTATTTTTTAAGGATAAGGGGTAAGTATTGGTGTGTTTACAGCAGCAGGGACTCCTCCTAGGGGGTCTGTGAGGGCCTAGGGAAAAACTGGAAGATTAGGAAGATAGGGAAGACTGAAGATTAGAGAATTAATGGGAATTATAGTAAAATGCTTGCTGATTGATTTATGGATATTGTCATGATAGTTCTTCACTGGCTTTCAGTATTACAAGAGCACAAGCTGGTAAGGACACCATCCCTAAAGTAGTTAGGGTCAAATTGTTTTGGGGCTTTATAAATAATAATCACTCCTATGGTTATATTCAGAATAAGCAGAGAAGCAGCCAGTTTAGCATATAGTACTAAAGCCATATGCTGCACAAAACAAGCTTGGGGTCTGTCTACCTCAGGAAAAAAAAAGGAATCCTCTCAATCTTGTCCAACCCTGATCTATAATTCTGGCAATAATCTGTTTAACGACTCATTCAGGGCTATGCCAGATCCAAGCAGATGGTGAAGTAAAAGGCTAAAACCGGACTTTGCTCGCAGGGTAGAAATGGCGCAAATTTTCATTTCCTTGTATTCTTATTAGGGTATCTTAAATAGGCACACCTAGTCATAGTTGGCACTTGAAACTCTGAGAACAACTGAGGAACCAGGAAATCTCAAGATTGAGAATCTATAAGGGAAAGAATAATGAGTAGAAATGGCTTCTGAGAATGCCAAGATAAACCATGCTTTCTGGATATTTTCCACCAGCAGAACCCCTGGTGAGAATGTACACTTTACCTTTAATTCCTTCTTAAGGTCATTGTCCACAACTTTGCTTAATTGACAAAGGGTATCCTCAACCAGGTGACTCCGTCTGACATTGAGATGAACCGCACTCATTGTGGCTAATCCATATAAACGATTTATGACGGAATGAGATTCCGTCATAATTGTTATAACCTACAGGAAAAAAAATATTTACTTTCATTTTTCCTTTTCTCAGTTACAATTCTCAGTGAGGGCTTTAACATTATAATGAAATGGTTTATTGGCAAGTCACTGGTCTTCTGTGACCCTGGGTTCAAAAGTCCCTTTCATCTCTAAATCATTGATTTTGTATTTTACATTTATTTTGGGCATGGGTACTCTGTTCCCAACCATTTAAGAGAAAGTAAGGTGAAATACAGTATTCTGTATTCATTGTTGAGCATAAAAACAACACAGGAAAATATTGGTATACAGTAAAAAATTGAGATCATTCTACTCCTGTAGCTGTCTAAGGGTTATCTTGGGCCCCCTGGTGTTCGTAAACGAGATGATCAAGGTAAAGTTTGGGTACTCAAGTGCCTGGTAATTATTTCTAGCTATTTTCAAAATGTCCTAAGATTCTAAAAACTTCTAGTTCCTCTTTACAAAAATTTGGTTGTAAGCTCTGTATACAAGTGACCCACCAAAAAATCCTTCTATTTCTATATAGTTGATTCTTCTATAAATTTCCATTTTCTTCCATAAATTCCTTCATTATAACAAAAATACCAAAAGGATAAAGAAGTGAATCATTTTCTGTTAAGACAGGTTTTTTAGACTTCATACTATTAGACATATAATTCGGTTTAAAGGTATGGTAAGAGTTATATCCTAAGGACTTGCTCCACAAAAGCTAGGCTAGTTTTTCCTTCAAAGGCAACGACACAATTCTAAAAGCTTATTTGGACTGGTAAGTTGCCCAGCTTCATTCCCTATACCTACTCCAGCAAAATCCTCATGTTCACACCAGATTAAGTAATGATTAAGAAGATGAGAAATCACAGGAAGGACATCATCCATCCCAGAAATACATAAAAGGTCATCCAGAAACCCATGGAAAACTGAAAAGGGGTCCTCTTCAGCAAAGCATATACCAGTATGACTATCAAGGGGAGACATATAGCTTGTAAGGTTCTATGTCCTGAGGTGGGAAAAGCAAATGGCTACCCTGAGAAAGCCCAAGAGTGGAGACCTTGGAAGCCTTAGGGAGCAGTAGTACAGCAGGAAGTAGCAATGTCCTGTAGTGATCAGGACATCCCAGGTAAAAGGGTTCTGGAAGAAATTCAAAAGCCCCTTTAAGGACTCAACTCTTAAACACACCTGTGATAGGAGAGACATACCTATCACTCCTTCAAAAACAAAATTCAACTTGATTCTATTTCCACTTCACATCTGTCACTCCTGAGCAATGCACTCGTTCTTTTCCATCCATGCGCAATAATATGGATTGTGTTTATATGAATATTCTTATTTCTGCTGTTTTCTCTGTGGTAATTAGTCTAGCTTGTCTTCTTTAACATGTAAACTTAAGATTCATGCTTCGAACATTCTATAATTACCTATCCAACCTAGAACACTGGTATGAACAGCAGACATTTAGGAAATACTTTTTGGTGATGATAATGAGGAAAATGGGCATACATACCTGCCGATTTAAACTCAGCATTTTAGTTTTGGAAGGTAGATCAAAGACAAAAGGAAAGTCCGCAAATGTGACAGGAATGTTAGTTTCATCTGAAGACTTCTACAATTAAAGAGAAATTATAGTATTTATGAGCATCTGAAAAAAAAAAACAGAGAAGTCCCACTCCATTATCGTACCTTAAGTCTCTCCCCTAAGTCTTTTCGGGTTATCTTCTAAGTCAAAGGTTCTTAACCTAGAGCAATGCATTTGTTTTATACTATGTTTTAATGCAATTGGTTTACTTTGTAATCCTAGGTAATATATTTTATGCATTTAAAATTAACCATAAAGACATATGAAGAAGGACACTATCTGCATTTAGAGAAAGAACTGATGAATAGATGTATAGAATAATTTTGTATTTATATACATATTTATATATGTGTGTGACTACATATGTACATCCCTATTTGTGTGTAATGGCAGCCATCTCTAGGGCAGGGGGAGAGGAAAAAAAAGGGAAAAAATAGAAAAAATAGAAATTTACATGATAACTTTATTACATATTTAAAAGGAATAGCAAGTTGTACTAATAGATTTACATTTTCACATGCAATCATTTTTGTAATGACACTATGTTATGGAAATACTTGTTTTGTCCCATAAATTATAAATAAATAAATAAACAAACAAACAAACAAATGAATGAATGAATGAATTAAAACTTTCTGAGAAGTCCAGAGGTTTCACTGGAAGTTCAAAGAGGTTTATGCCACAAAAAATGGTTAAGAATCCCTGTTCTGAGTACTTCTAAAACCTGGAAGTATTTGTTAGAAGATAGACGGCAATTCCCAGAAAGTATATAAAAGGCACACAAAATGAGTTCTTTCAATGTACATCCTAATTATCTATTCATTAATGAAATGTTAAACCTGGGCTTATCAAAGCCAAGAATCGAATCGCATAATAGAATAGTTATAATTTTAAGAGTTCAGATCCATAGAGTAACATGCACTACGGTAGTCATTCATCCAGAAGACCTGACCTATAAGAACGAGTTGTAGAGGTAGGCTAAATGAAATATGATGCTGGACTGACATACTTACAGGATGCTTTTTCCAAAAATACCATCTTTCTAGATCTCGATAAAAATGAGGCCAATAGTGGAGTTCACTGATGTAGAATGTACTCTCCGGAACTTTATACTTAGCCTTCTTATTTACCTTAAACAGAACATTTTTCCTATGAGTGTACTTTTATATCAGTAAACAGTACAATCTAATTTTTTATGGATATTAATTAAATAATCAGGCTAAGAAGAGCCAACAATTAGGTTCATTTTTCAATTTCATCATGTTTTCATTGATGCCTTTTGTTTTTTCAAATTAACTATTTAGTCCTTCTCCCTCCCCTAATCAGTTAGTTATCCCTTATAACAAAGATTTAAAGAGGGGGAAAAATCCAATTCAGCAAAATTAACCAAAATGTGAACATTTCTGACAGTACCATTCAGCTTTGCACTCTTCTCCTAGCCTATAGCACTTACAGGTACTTTCTGGGTCATCTCCTGGAAGTGCGGATTCAGACTAGTCTCCTGAAGTTTTCTATTCACTTACACTGGATTTTTTCACTGGATCATAGATATAGACCTTCGAGAGAACTTAGAGGTCATCTAGTTCTCTCATTTTGTAGATGAGGAAACTGAGGATCAGAGGTTTGAAAAAATGTGTCCAAGTTCACCTTGTAGAACTCAAGTTATTCTCAGAATTCAAATTCGGATCCTCTGACTTCAAATCCAATACTCTTTCTGCGGCACCATACCGCCCCTCAGAAGTGTATGGTACAGATTCCACAGTAGAGTTTTTATTTATTTTATTTTATTTACCATAGCGAAGAGTCTGAAACTACCAGATATAATTTCTATAGCACCTTCTGGTATGATTCCAATATGGACTAGCATTCTAGCCAGAACTATAACCAGGAATTCCAGTACCTGGTGTAAATTCAGTAGTGGAAGGAGAGGAAGAAGGACAAATAATACAACTGTCCTTTGGCTAGATCTTTCTCTAAATCAGAGGTACAGAGGTCAAAGGATCATAGGTACAGAGCTTAAAAATACCTCAAAGGGCACCCACCCTTTATAATAATTATAGGCATATAAATATTATAACCCACCTAATTTTATGAATGAGGAAACTGAGATCCAAAGAATTTAACTAACTTGCCCAATGTCACCAAGGTAGGAAATGATAGAGTTCAGATTTGAACCCATTTCTTATAGCTCTAAATCAAGTCAGTAAGTATTCATTGAACACTTACTTTGGACCAGGCATTCTGGTAAGTACTGGAAATAAAAAAAAGGAAAAACCAATGCCTCAAAAGCTTATATTCTAATAGAGGAGACAACATGGTAACAGGCATGCAAACAAAACATGTACAAGATAAATTGGGAGTAACCTCAGAGGGAAGGAACTAGCATTAAGTGAAACTGGGAGAGGCTTCTTGCAAAAAGCGGGATAATAGCTGAGATTTGAAGGAAGCCAGGAAAGTCAGGAGGGAGGGATAAAGAGGGAGAGAAACTGAGGAATAGGGCTCAGCCGGTCCAAAGGTCTGGAGTCGGAAGTTGGAGAATTCTCCATCCTTTCTCAAGGAGTTTATCACTTGGTTTGTAATCTTCCTCTCTATTCCACTTCTGCCCTCATGCTTGGACTTCAATGAACATACTGATGTTCCTTCAATGTGGAGAGTTAGGAGATGTGCAAGAACCAGCAAGGAAGTTGCATCATAGAGAATGTAGAGGTGTGTAAAGTACAAGAAGCCTGTAAATGGGGGTAGAGGACAGTTTGTAAAGGGTTTTTAAAGTAAAACAGAGGATTTCCTATTTGATCTTGGAAGTAGTGAGGGGGCAATGGAGTTTATTGAGAAGGGGATGATATGCTCAGACCTGTGTTTTAGGACAACCAATTTTTAATAGTATTTTTTCCAATTACACGTAAAAACATTCTTAACATTCTCACTGTTTTACTGTTTTAAGTATCAACCCTCCCAGGAGTATATAATAAGAGTTATAGGTTAATGGATAACATTTTAAGTCTTTGTCAATGAAGTATTTATGACTCTTGTGTTTTAAGCATTAATTTTATGTGAAGAAAATAAATTGCTGTCCTATACTTGTTCTGTATTGTGTATCAAATATCTTTCTAATTCCACTTTTTTTGTGGGACCTTAGACATTAAAAAAAACCCTAAGCTTTAAGTCATTTTCCCAGGGCCTCCGAGATGGATAAAATGTGTGAAAAAGAGCCTTACTCCACTCTTTAGTGGTCAGGCTCACCCAGGAGCCTAAAAGGACTGAGTATCAGCTTTTAGTGGGAAAGGTAGACCCTATCTGGATCAGGATCAGTCTGTTGTTATACTGAAAAGGATGGCCAGGGAGGGTGCCTTATGTCTTGGGCTCCTGTGAAACAACAAACATGAACTGGACAGACTTCAAGAGACAGTGGGGGATAAAAGGGCCTGGCATGCTATGGTCCAAAGAGTTGGACACTACTGAATGGCTGTATGACAAAAATAGGCTTCTGTGAATGCAAGAAGATAGAGAATAAGGAGAAAAGGTCTAGAAGGAAGGCAAACTTGGCAGCCATAGAGAAAACACAAAAGAAGGAGAGTTCAGAACTGAATTGGTTCTTAGGAGGGGCAGGGCTGAGGTGGATGGGCATAAGAAAATGGGGAGTGGATCCAGGGAAGGGAGTTTTTGCCTAGGCTTCTTGCAACTCTGTAAAACTGGAATTGGGAAAGGAATAAAGGAGAGTTTGTTAACTATAGAATACTGAATTTGTTCACGTTCTTCCCCCTAACTTGTTCCAGTCTTCTTACAATTTACCTTCCTTACCCTGTGAAGCTTTTTCAGCATTCCAAGGAGAGCTTTGATATTATCATTGTCCTCAACTACATCAAGCCAAAAATCCATCTGACAGACGATGGTTTTTTTGAGCATCTGAATCAATGAGTTGAAAGAAGATTCCTCCAATGATTCCCAACATTTCTCTGAAGAATATAAAGATAAATTTATATATATATATGTATATATATGTATAAACACACATATATGTGTGTGTGTATACATACACATATACACACATATGTGCACACATATAAAGATAAAATACACATATACATGTATATAAGTGTGCATGTATACATACATATATAGAGCGTTTATATTACCCAGTATTCTAAATGTTCTCTCTTTGGATTCCCCCAAAAAACCCAATGTTACTATTATTTTCCTAATTTTACAGGTAAGAAAACTGAGGTTGTGACTTGGTCAGGCTTATACAGCTAGGTGGCAAGATTCAAACTCAGATCTTCTTGACTGTGGGTTAAAGCTTATCATCTCCCCACCTTCTCCTCTTCTTTTGGTCTATGACCCAACACCAGCCTAGTTCTTTATTACTGGCTGCTTTGCTCCTTCTTTAGCTGTTTTTCTCCTCTTATTCCATAAATGCATGCTTTCCTCAGGATTCTTTCCTCTAATCTTTTCTATTTTCTCTACAGTCTATCTCACCATTATCTTTTTCCTGTCATAGCCTCAACTCTCCAGCTACATGGATAATTCTCAAAGGTTTATTTCAAACTCCAACATATCCCAGTCTCTACTACAGTGTCCCACTAACACCTCAAACTTCACCTGTCCAACTAAACTCATCACCATCCCCTCCAAATCAGTTCTTCTTCCTAATTTATTTCTTTGAATGCTATTCTATGGGAGAGCACTGGACTTGAAATCAATGGAGGTCTGGGTTTGAATTCTACTTTCTACACTTACTAGCTGTTTAACCTTTAAAAAACCCCTAAATTTTCTGAATCAAAGTTTCTTCATTTACAAAAGAAGGACAATGAAACCTGGAGATACCTACATTATAGGACTGATGTGGGGACCAAATGATATAATTACATATAAAGCACTTTATAAATCTTTAGTATCAGCTAATATTATTTTAAAAATTTATTTATAGGGGCAGCTAGGTGGCGCAGTCAGTAGAGCACCGGCCCTGGAGTCAGAAGGACCTGAGTTCAAATCCGGCCTCAGACACTTGACACATGTACTAGCTGTGTGACCTTGGGCAAGTCACTTAACCCCAACTGCCCTGACCCAAAAAAAAAAAACCAAAAAAAAATTTATTTATTTAAATTTTACTTTATGAAATAAAACAAGCATTTCCATAACATAGTATAATAAAAAAGATGATTGAACATGGAACCATAAACTTATTATGTACAACTTACTACTCTTTTTAAACATATAAAGTGATCATGTAAATTTCTTTTTTTTCCTTTTTTCCCTTTTTTCTTCTCTCCCCCGTGTCCTTCTAGAGATGGCTACATTAGACACAAATAAGTGTATATATAAAACCATTATGTACATACTTCTATTTACCAGTTCTTCCTCCGGATGCAGATAGCATCTTCCTTCATGTGTCCTTTGTAGTTGATTTGGATATTTATAATAGTCAAAATGACTTATTTGCTCAAAATCATTCTTAAAACTATTGCTGTTACTGTACACAACGTTCTCTTCATTCTGCTCATTTTGCTTATTATTGTCTTATGTAAGTCTTTCCAAGTTTTTCCAAGATCATTGAGCTAAGATTATTAATGGCATCTACCACTCCCTTTGTTACACAGACTCATAAGTACATCCTTGATTTCTCTCTTTTACAACCTACATTCACTCAATTGACAAATCCTTTTGATGATTCATTTATAATGTCTTTTGCTTTGATCCTCTATTTTGAATTTTTGGTGCTACTACAGGCACTTTCCTCTCCTATTTCTGCTTATACTGCATCTGCCTTATCCAAATCCTACCCTTGTCTCAAGACAGATAATAGAATGCTAGCCTCTTCCTGAAACCTTCTTTGACAAGCCAATAACTTTAAGTTACCCTCTTTTCCTAAAGGACTTTGTTTATACTTCTTTTAGGCACTTATCCCATTCTAACTTATACTATAATCATCCTGTATCCCCCAAGTAACTGACACCCAATAGGTGCTCAATAAAGATCTGCTGAATTTAATTTAGTTGAATAAATAGTGCACATATGACACACCTTTCACTGACTAAATCCCACTGGAATTAACAACAAAATTTCATGATCTAACAAAATTCATTGTCAGTTACATTCCCATGTAATTCTTGTTTTAATTCATTAAAGACCCGCAAAGTTAAATTAATTATTCTTTATCATGAGTAGAACACAATTGATGTTAAAGTCTAGGTTAATAGGAATAGTAAATCATACTAAATGTAATCGCTCTTACCCAGGACTTCTGAAGACTGGTCATTCACTTTAAAAACAGCTTTTGCAAATGGGACCACTAGAGACTCCAAGTTCTCAAGTGTATGCATTACAGGACATTCTGGGAGTAGAAGGAAAATTGATAAAGCTTCCTGATGTGGAGAATCCCATGGAAGGTATTTGAGCATATAATCTCTGAGACATGTAGTTATCTGTAGTCAAACACATATTGAGAAAATATTAAAATAACAATGTTTACTAAAAAGGCATAGTTAAGGACAATGGCATGGGCCAGAAGACTCGTATAAAAGTCTTATCTTCAATGTCACTAAAATGTACCATATTGGTAAAATAAAACAAAATGAAACAAAATAAAAAATGCAATCTTTCTGGAACTAAGTGCTCAAACAGTTTATCTAAGCTTTATTACATACTCTAAAAAAATTTTTTTTGGAAGGAATTGGGGTTAAGTGACTTGTCCTGGGCCACACAGCTAGTAAGTGTCTGAGGTCAAATTTGAACTTAAGTCCTTCTGACTCCAGAGCTGGCGCCTATGCCACCTAGTGGCCCCACAGTTTATCACATGTTCTTGATGGCAATTGTGTTTCCCATTTAACAAGGTGGAATAATTGAAACAGGGAAAGCTTAAGTAACAAGAATCAAAGGCACACAAAGTAAGCTATGAATCCAAAATTACTTTGGAGTCTTTCCAATAAAATTCTTTATGCACTTGAACCTGTCGTTAACAGTTTCCTTAGAATGCTAATACATTGCTTTCAGTTTGGCCTCCCAATTTTGACCCTACTATCACTGCACTTTAAAAAGGAATATTTTTTTCTGAATACAAAAGAAAAAGCTGTCCCACGATATTTATTTATGAAGAGAGGTAGTGTAGTATAATGAATATAGAACTGGAATTAATCAGGTATTCCTGCAGTCAAGTCCTCCCTCCGACATATACTGGATGTGTGACTCTTGGGGCAAATCACTTAACCTAGCAATGCTCAGGCAAATTTTGATCAAAGACGAAAAATCACAGAGGAGTTGTTGATCTGCATATATGGAAGGAATTTCTTCTCCTAGGATCTCCCTAAATTGACAAAATAACAGGGACCAAAATTTTTTTTTAAAGGATACTATTTTTTCTTTAAAAAAAGAGAATCTATGATTTCTTATAGCATCTGTTGTGATCAGATATCAGTCTAAAGTATTATTTTGTGATAACTGTGAAAGCAGGCATCTGGACTTCCTGCCAAAATGGCCACCTGAAGGGGAGGCAGATTGCCTAGTTCCCACATACCTACAGTAGCAAAAGTCAAGTTTGTGCCAGAAGGAATAATGATCGAGAAACCCAGTAAAAAAATTATAGTAAGCAATTTCTTCTACCTCATAAATGCACAAAAGGTCAGCCAGAAGGTCACAGAAAATTGGAAGGATAGACCACCCACCCAAAAGCATAAGGGGGCAAAGTCTGGTTTTGACATAAAGCCCTAATTCAGAAATTAAAACTGGAGAGATGAGTAAATCAAATCCCAACCAGTATCAAAAATTATTGCAGATCCCCTAAAAAGAGAAGCAATTTTATAACAATTGCCAGCAGAGACTCAAAGGAAAAAAAGGATTTTCCACAAAACTACATTAATACCTAGAAGAAATGAAGCAATGGATAACTGGACTCCCTGATAAATGTTATAAACCAAACAGAAGTCAATTACTCCATGAGAACAAAAATCAAAAGACTGAAAAAAACCAAAGAAAACATAAGGTATCTGGAATCAAAACAACTTACCTGGAAAAGAGCTGAAGAGGAAAAATTTAATAATCATTAGACTCCCTAAAAACTGTGATTAAAAAGACTTTAAACACCAAACGTCAAGAAATTATAAATGACACAATAAAGATAGAAAGCACCCATCAGTTACCTCCTGCAAGGAACCTCAATAGGAAAAGTTCCAGGAATAACATAGCCAAAATTCAGACCTCCCATTCTGAAAATAAAGTAAGTACCCAGAAAGAAACAGAAACTAGAGCCAGGATCACAGAAGACCTGGTCCCCTCTATTTTTTAAATGAGAGAAAATCATAGAATATAGTATTCCAAAAGGCCAAAAAGATAGGTTTATAATCAAGAATGCCTTATCCAGCCATTGTGGGATTCTCAACTGAGAGGAATGGGACATCTTGGGAAATATGTACCTATTAACAGGGCTTTGATGACTATGAATCAAAGATAGGAGACCAAACTAAAAGCAAAGAAATGAAACTACTCTTAGTAGTTTCAGCTTCCTACAGTACAAATTTAGTGTTTGTAATTTCAGTCTCATTTAAATTACATTGCCAATCAGCAGCATTTCACAGCAGCTTAGGATAGATAAATAACACCTTTCACAGGAGAGGGACAGGTAGAGAGATGGGGAATCAGTCCAAGGAGAAAAGGGGGAGTTCTGGAAGAATGTTCTCCATGCCACTGGCACAGTTTATAATTAGAATAGGAAGATATTCTCTGTTCAAGGGCAGGAGACAAGGGGAACTGACCAAATACTTTTACAATTGTGAAAGAAGTTCTTTTGGACAAAATCGTGAGGGTGAGGTAACCATTTAGATAAGCCTGAAAATGTTTCTTATGAAAGGACAATAAATAGTTGTTACAACACGTGGGACTATCTACTCACATATTTTGTCATCTTTTATTTTTCCTTATTTTCCACCATTAGGTCAGCAGGTGGTTGGGGGATTTATTTCTACATTGTTAGCTCAACAAGATGATGAGAAATTATTGTGGTTCCTATTCCCTCACACATTGCAAAAGCTGAGTTTAATCCTAACCAAAAAAAAATGGATTTTTAATGGAATAGAGGACATTCAAGCATTTCTGAGGAAAAAACCAGAGCTAAATAGGAATTTTTAAATATAAACACAAGAATCCAGAGGAACCTAAAAAGGCAAATTTATTTGACCAACTGGAAGGGGCTATATAATGATGTAGTGCTAGCATTCTGATAGGGGACAGAAAAACAAATGTCACTTCAGTACCTTCTTATCTTTTAAAGGTCACTGTGGGAATTAAATAAGAAAAACAAAGGTGGGGGATAGGTTGGCTCTGTCCTGAGGGTTTGAAGAAGGAAAAGAAAAAGGTAAAAGGAAGAATAGACTAATGTAGAAAAAAGGAAGAAGCAGACTGAACTTGCTATTTCTGACTGGGGTATGTGGGAAAAGTATAAAACGTGGATGGAGGTATAATGGAAGAGCTGGCATCAAATGAACTTTACTCCTCTAAAATGGACAAAGGAGGGTTGAATACTTACACATGAAGTTCACTGCAGAACTTCAATTCAAAATCAACAGGGGAACAGAGGGATGGAAAATGGATGGGGTAAGTAGGCAGATAATATAGGAGAGGGAATAGTCATGAGCAAAACAAACTTCCTGATGAGGAATTGAAAGGCGGTGGTGATGCGGGTGTGTGTGTGTGTGTGTGTGTGTGTGTAAAGAAACAAAAGAATTAGAATCTATGGGAGTGTCTTGGATTGTCTCTTAGATGCCAGGGGAATGACTGAACAAATTGTGATATAAGAATATTATTGAGGCATGAGAAATGATGCAGCAATTTCTGAGAATCCTGGATAGTATGAACTAACACTGAAGAACCAGAACCAGGAAAATTATTTATATAGGGATAGCAACATTTTAAAGACTTGAGAACTCTGATCCAAGCAATGCCAAATCATGTTTCTAAAGGATCTGTGGTGAAGCATGCTACCTGCCTCCTGACAGAGAAGTGATGGATGCAAGGTACAAAAACATACATTTTTGGTCATGGGAACAAACATTTTTGTGTCAGGCATGGTGCAAAGCACTTTATAAACATCATCTCATTTGACCCACACAACAATCTTAAGAGGGAGGTGCTATTATCATTATCATCATACCTATTTTATAGTCGAGGAAACAGAAGCAGACACAGGTTAGGGTCACACAGCAAGAAAGTGTCTGAGACTACTTTTGAACTCAGGTCTTCCTGGCTCCAGCTCCCAGTGTTCTACCCATTGCCACCATCTATCGACCTTGGGATTATTTTCTTTTGATTTACTACGCTAATGTATTATGTGTTGTTTTTTTCCCCTACCTCTTCTCTTCTTTAATGGGAGGGACAGAAGGAGGATGAAGGTGGAATTAGCAATAGTCATACAAAGAAAATAATAATAAAGGATCATTTTAAAATGGACAGAAAGGAATAGGAGGAAATTCAGAAGCACAAACAGGACAGTTTTAAAAATAGTGTGTGAAACATGTCATCTACTTGTTTTGAAAGCAAGGAGTATGAAATGGAATTTCATAGAATTCTCTGCATGCTATGTCTATGGAAATGCTCTTTTTGTGTTGGCTAGAATTTTAAAAAAATGTTTAAAAGACATAAAAAGAATTGCTGCTCTTGTCCTTCCCTCTCTCCCCTACCAAAATCTAGCTTCATTCTATTTTACATCTCTCAATATTTTCTTCTTATACTGATCCATCGGTCCCAGGCCAATGTTTATGCAGAAGAGTCAGACTCTTTATCCCTGCAGAGTCATAGTGGACAGAAGGGTCATCTTCCATCTTACTTTAAAAAATCATTTTTCTTGCCAACTTTGGCTGTTCTCACCTCCAATGAGCAAACAAAACTATCACTCTTTGCAGATGAAATGATGATATACTTACAGAATCCTAGGGAATCAACTAAAAAACTACTTGAAATAATTGACAACTTTAGCAAAGTTGCAGGATATAAAATAAATCCACATAAATAATCAGCATTTCTATATATTACCAACAAAGCCCAGCAGCAAGAGATAGAGAAATTCCATTTAAAATAATTAGATAATATAAAATACTTGGGAGTCTACCTGCCAAGACATACCCAGGAACTATATGGACACAATTACAACACACTTTTCACACATATAAAGTCAGATCTAAACAATTGGAAACATATCAATTGCTCGTGGGTAGACGAAGCCAATATAATAAAAATGACAATTCTACCTAAATTAATTCACTTATTCGGTGCCGTACCAATCAAACTACCAAAAAGCTATTTTGTAGATCTACAAACGGCCTATTATAAACAAGGGGAACCATTTCTGAAATTATGGGAAACTATGCCATAAAACACATTACTTGCCTTCACATAATACTGTCATTATTTAATAATAATTATTAAATAGTGTCTCTTTCCCCCCTTATATGGAATTTTAGAGCTAGAATGGACATAGAAACCATCTAGATCAGTTTACTTAATTTAAAGAAGCTGGGGCTCAGTCTAGGGAAGTGATTTGCTGAAGATCACATGAGAGTTAGCAGCAGATCTGAGATTCAAACCATAGTCTGAACTACCAGCCTTTCCTTTATATCCCACCACGCTATCAATGTTGAAAAATGTCATTTGGGAGTTTAATATACCAATGCTAGGGTTAGATCTTGGAAGGAGAATTTCAAATAGTCCATTTTAAGTGGGCAAGAAGAAAAAAAGTGGTAGGATCTTAAGAAATCTTCCCCAGCTAACAAATTCGTCTGAATTTAAAAAATCCATTCATGTGAAATGCCTATAATTAAATTCCTATTCTATATTAGCACATTTTACAAATAAATACATATATACAATACTTTGTATAGTAAAATGTAGATTATTACCATGTTTGTAATCCAGTCCTTCTGCGTTAATTTCCCAAAGACATCTCTTGCCATTTGTAAGTCAACATCAATTGGCATAGCATCATCAGTTCTTTGGAAAAAAAAAATCATTACCCAGATGAACCAGAGACATGTCCAAATACAATTCACTACTTCACTGGGTTATGTCTATATATAAATGAGGGGTTGGGTCTCCAGATGCAATGCTTCTTCTAAAGCTTTCAGCCTTCTATCTTTATTTCTAGCCATTTCCACATCATGCTGTCTAGACTTCAGGCATCATCCTCATCTCCCCCTAGCCTCATATCCCTTGGACTTAAGTTTTCCCTTATCTTTCCTGGAACCAGGACTCCATGCTATTTCCAGTCTATCTCTACACCAGGCTGTTGCATGTCTTCCTCCCCTCTGCCTCCCCAGACTCACCTCCTTCTAGTTCTTTGTATGCTGCTCACCCATTAGAGCGTAAGTTCTTTGAGGGCACAGGTTACCTGGCTTGTTTGTATTTGTATCAACAGAGAGCCTTGCACAAAGCATTTAACAGTAAATGTTTTTTGATCTGACAGCCCATTTGACATTTTTTTTTGCTAGGCTTTTTGCTCATATATTTCAAAGTGAACTTTTTAAAAGTCATGTGAAACTCTGCTCTCTAGATCTTGTTTATTCATAAATTGTTCACCTATCCATAAGTCAAATAAGTAATATGTTCCATGTTCTTCAAATTTTCTTCTAGTATCTCTCTTCATAAGTAGGTTGTATATTAATTTTGACCTTATCTTGGTAAATGGTGTAAGATATTGGTCTATGACCAGTTTCTGCCATACTGCTTTCCAGTTTTCCCAATAATTTTTTTCCAAATAATGAATTGTTATCCCCAAATCTCAAGTCTTTACACTTGTCCAATACAAGGTTACTATATTTATTGGCTGCTATGAATTGTATGTCTACACTCTTCCATTGATCTACCTTTCTATTTTTTAGCCAGTACCAGATAGTTTTGAAAATTACCACCTTATAATATAGTTTAAGATCTGGTACTGCTAAACCTACTTCCTTTATATGTATTTTTTTCATTATTTCTTTTGATAGTCTTGACTTTTTTTTTCTTCCAAATGAATTTTGTCATAATTTTTTTCTAATTCAGTAAAATAGTTTTTTAGTAATTTAATTGGGATGGCATTGAATATATTGAAAATAGTTAATCTTTAGAAATCCTTCTGAATGTTCCTAACCTATAAATCAACAAGCATTTGTTGCAGGCATCTTTGCACTGTATCATGCTAGGCAAAAAAGAAAAAGTATCCTTCCTCAGGTAGCCACGTGATTCAGTGAATAAACTAGACATGGAGTGAGGAAGGCCTGAGTTCCAGTCTAGCTTCAGATACTTGCTAGCTGTGTGCCCCTGAGTAAATCACTTAAACTCTGTCTGCCTAAGCTCCCTTTTGTGTTAGAAGGGGATAATAATAGTATCTATCTCCCAGGGTTGTAATGAGGATAAAGTATGATAATATGGATAAAGTGCTTTGCATTAAATATTATCAGGAACATTACCTTTTCTTCAAAAAACTGGCAGTCAGACAAGCAAGATTTGAAAATATCTCATGAATTTCCCTACATGAAGAAGAACACAAAGGTTAATTAAAACAAAACAAACTATAAAGCAGGTTTCTTCATAGTTCCTATTTTCATTATCAATTATAGTACAAATTACTCACAACTTTTCTTTGTTGTGGGCAATAGCCAACTATATATATGTATATATTTATATATATATATGTAATACATATTATATATATATAAAGTCTAAAATAATAACATAAATGAAATATGATTTTGGAGCTGTCCAAGAAGAATTTATTTTTAACATGTACAAATATATCTTACTTTATATAAGAGACATACCCCACCACCAAAAATTGTGTGTAAACCTAGAGTTAATATAAGATGTCAAAAAACAAAAATTAAATTTTACAGGAAAAATGATTAACTTTCTTTTTTAAATTAACTTTCTCACTTATAAGATCACAGATTTAGTGTCATAAAGAACCTTAGAGGTCATTTAGTTTGTCTCCATCTTATAGAGACGAGGAAACCAAGGCCCAGGAAGGTTAAGTAATTTGCCCAAGATCACAGAGGTAGGCAGGCTTGAACACTGAGTCTATGCTTTACACTGTACCACAATGCCTCCCAGTGCTTGTTTTTTGTTTGTTTGTAGGTAATCAGGGTTCAGTGACTTGCCCAGGGTCACATAGCTAGTATGTGTCTGAGTCCGGATCTGAACTTAAGTCCTTCTGACTTCAGAGCAGGTGCTCTGTCTACTTGTGCCACCTCATGTTTGTTTTTAAATTGATTTTATTCAAGTAACCTGTACCATACTGAAATGTCCTATAGAAATTCAGAAAGGAAACTGCTATACAGCTCTGTGAATACATACAGACACGAAGGAGGGTCAGTGAAGGTGGTTGAGGAATCAAATTGCCTGGGTCGCCTCCATAATTATATTGCAGTCCCTGTTCCCTACCTAGATTGATTGATTGTTCACCACCAAGACCACCACTGACAATTTTAGTGTCTCACTAAACATCAGAGGCAGTCTCAAGGTAATAAAAGCTTGGACATGGTTGTAATGATTCCATTGGTCATCTTCATATATTTGGAGTTTCCTGATCTTATGATTTAAAGAAGGAAAAAAATCAGGATTTTCCAACTGGGTGAAACCAATGAATGTTTTTGAAAACACAGATAAGTCTCTAATTTGAAGGGAAGAAAAGGGAAGGAGGCAGAGACATCAAGTGTTTCATAAGTACAAAAAAATGAATTCTCAAGGTAAAACACAATCCTCCAATAAAGCCTAACATTTCCAAAGGAAAAGAAAAGAGACGAGTATAGGCTGGGAAATTATATCACTCCTAAGAAAATAAAAATGTTGGCCTACGCTAATCTCTCTTTACATCAGGAGAGATCCTAGATGTTCCCCTTAGTGGCAGGGTTGTTGGGGGTACCCTCAACGATTCTTCGAGAAAGAAATTTTAACAGCTAAACACTAGCTTATTTATGGTTGTTGTTGTTCATCTTTTGTTCTTGAAGAGGACCAATGACTTCAGCACGGTGATGTCTTGGCTTGCAAGTCAATTGGTATGGAAAAGGAGAAAGGCACTTTTTCCCTTTCCCAAAGATGTTCTGGAACACAGTGGCTGTATGGTGAATTACTGTCAGAATCCTCCATAAGATCATCTACCTAGAGAGGACTCCTCTGTAGTGCTCTGAATTAGCCAACGGTCCAATATATGTTTAGGAAAGAGAGTGACAGAGGAAGGACCAATGTTATTAACTTGCTACATTATTTGGGGCAAATAATTTTCTTTTCCTGGGTCTTCTTTCCATTATCTGCAATTTTTTTTGCATTTTATACTATTTTTTTTCTAAAGTAGGCATATTATTTTTCAAGCAAAAGAAACATCCTAAATTTTCTGCCCGCTTCACTAAAGACAGCATGGCACAGGAGATTAAAAGCCAGCCTCAGAGACTCAGGTTCAAATCTCATCTCTGACATCTCCCGGATGTACAAACCAACAAGCCCCCTCAGCCTTTCAATGTCTCGGGCACCTCTCTGACAGATGCTGAGTGGGTGTGGGGCAGGTGCTGGTGTACCCTGGCAAAAATTCATGAAATCAGGGGTCTGATTCTTTCAAAATAAGAGAGCTAGACAACATAGCCTCTGAAGCAACTTCCAGTGCTTTCTCTCTCTTTATGACCCTCATCATCTCTTTGAACTTCAATTTTCTTACCTAAAAAATTCAGATAACATTTTATAACACTCTATCTCAGCATTTGAATGAGCAAATTGTAAACTGTCAAGCACCATATAAGTGAGTTATTACTGTTTATCATTGTTGTCATCGATATCAACATTTCAAACTATGACTTTGGGAAGGTCATTGCACCTTCCTAGGCTTCAATTTCTTCATCCAAAAAAATGAGAAGGGGCAGTGCAATGCAGTGGAAGAAGCATTTGATTTAGAGTCAGAAGATGTGGGTTCAGATCTTACTTTTCATACCTAATACCTGTGTGCTCTTAGAAAAGTCACTTAATTTCTCTGGGCCTCAGTTTCCTCATCTATAAAATGATGGGGTTGAATTAGGTAGTAACTAAGTTCCCTTCCAGCTCTAAATCAAAGATGCTATTGATCAAATGATCTGTAATGGTTCTTTCATATCAAAAATTGCTGAGCATATTTCTCTATGGGGGATTCTACAACAAAGGATCAGTTTTCTCTCTTCTTTCTTTTCTTTCTCAGTCTTTCAAGTAATGACATTTGAGGTATTATATTCCCCTGGCATAGTTTTAAACCCTGCTGTACAAAGGGAGAAAAAGGTACAGAACAACCTTTTTGACTCCTCATATTCTTCACTTCCATTTTCCACGGTGGTCCATTTATTAATCAGGGTTTGGTTTATCTGGCTGATTTGCTGGAGGCTTCTTCCAGTGGCACATGAAGAACTAACATCCTCAAAGAGGAGGAAAAAAAAAAGATGAAAAAATATGTGAACAGAGCTCTAAGTCTCAGGGTATTGCATATGACATTAGCGCAATTGCCACCTTATTAAGCAACCAGAAGCAGTTTCTTTGCCATCTCTAGTAAGTCAATCATTTAGCATTTATTAAGCTACTCTGGAACCTAATGCCCCAAATGAGTGATGTCTCAATCACTTCCTGGAGATGCAAAGTTTTTTTAAGTCATGATTTTTGAAGGTACCAACTCTTTGCTAAACATTCTACACCATTCTACACCACCTTCCAAAGCCTTTGTCATGACGCAGGAAATTCTGCACCATTTCTTTACTAATCACGTTCCTGATGCCAAAATGAGTCTTCCTTGAAGAAGGACATGCTTAGCTGAATCACATCGTAAGTGAAGATGAATCACTTTGTGTTTAAAAGAAAATTAAACATGAATGGTAGGTAGGATTATTAAGCTTTAAAAAAAATTAGACTTATTTCAATGGTAACAAAAAATAAAGATGGGGGACTTGCGGGATGCATGTGGATTTAGTTTAAAAATGTAATGTTATCCATGTTTTATTGCATTTTTATTTTGTAAATTATTTCACAACTACATTTAATCTAGTTGCATTAGCACTCAGAAGTATTGTGGGTGGCATGCAGTCTGAAAGGTTGTCTGTTTGACACTTGTATGGTGTGAGGAGGACATAGTCTTAGAAAATTGTCTAGAAGCATTGGAAGGTTAAGTGACTTGCCAAGGGTCACATAGCAAGTGTATCAGAGATAGGCCTTGAACTGGGCTCTTATTGATTCTGAGGCCAGTTCTCTAGCCATTACGCCATGCCTCCTCTCTTCTAAGCCTAGGACACATAAAATGAATATATGTCATCTAGTATAAATTCCGTATGTAAAAATTTTAAATTTCGTCCCCTAATGTAATGGCAAATTCTTCTACTATCAATTTGATTTTCGGTTGCTTGAACTTAGAATAAAAATAAGTGAAGAATTTTCTAATCTACTAATACACGTTAAAGACCCATGAGAAAAATAATTTAATTTAAAATACACTAATAGAGCATACATGCAATCTTCTTTATGTTTTGAGATAGAAATAAAATTTGAATAGGAATCCATAAGGATGAAACAATGCTTTAACTACTGCCCTGAAAAGCTGAGCAAAGAGTTAACAAATGAATCTGAAAGCATAAGAGATATACCTTTGACTGGAGAGTGGTCACAAAATTGGCATCTGCTCCAGCAAATATGTCTTTCACTTGAACATCTGTAAAGTCTGAAAGAATGACATATAACTGAGTTTTTGTGTCCTTGAAAACAAAGGAATGTCATGAATGAGGCTGGTATACTTTGGTGTAAATTAGGTGATGTTTATGAACTTGATTTATAAACCTTCATAGAGTCATGTATTTAGAGCTAAAAGAGACCTTTTAATTCATCTAGTGCAACCTTCCTATATTATAGATGAGGAAACAGACACTCAGGTTATGGGATTTACAGAGTTCTAGGAAGTAGATCAGGGCCAAGATTCAGATCCCAACCTTCTAATTCCAAATATTTTGCCCTTTCCCTTTGAATTGCATGTCATTTTAAACTTTATAAATAAATATAAAATTATGGAAAAGCCAATACACTCTTTGTGGAGTTGTGGACTGGTCTAACTAGTCTTTCTAGCAATCTGGAATTATTCTAAGAAAGTGACTAACATGTTTATGCTCTTTATGTCATAGATATTACTGTTAGGCATATTTCCAAAGAAGGTCAAAGACAGAAAGTCCTACATACAACAAAATGTATGTACTTTCTGTAGTAAGAAAGAGTTGGAAACAAAGTGGCTATCATTGTTTTGTGGTGGGCTGAACAAATTGTGGAAGATGAATATAATGGAATCTTACTGTACCACAAGAAACAATGAATGTGAAAAAGGCATAGGCCTTTCTCTAGTGCAGAGTGGGGAGGGAGGGAGACAGTACAGAACTTAAAATGTAACAAAAAATAAATTTAATTTAATTTAAAAAAAAAGAAAGCATAGGAAGACATATATAAATTGAAGTAAGCAGAACCAAGAAAATAATGTACTAAAAGACTGTATCAGTGTAAATGGAAAGAACAAAAGACAAAAAACCAAGCAAAAAAAAGCTGTATAATTATAATGGTCAAACTTGGCTCCATGAGACAGCATCTCTCTCCCTTCGTTGTAGAGGCAGGCAGGGCATATGAGTGTGGAACAATGAATATACCGTTGGGGCTGAGCTGATACATTAGAACTGTTTCTTTTTCTCTCTTTTTTGTTCTTTGTTAAAGGGTATAGCTAATCAGATGATGAAGGAGGAGAGATATGTATGGAAATGAAGGTGATGTAAAAACAAAAATTATCTACATAAACTTTCAAACAAAGACTATAGATTTGTTGACAACAGGAATCATTGCACAAGAAAGAGTTTAAAAAATTCAGAATTTAAAGTTCTAAAACAAAATAGTTTTTGCAAGATCCTGAAGGAAGAAATCCCTCCCTTTCTCAACCAAAGAATAGAAAATCCCTAATTCTCCTTCTTACCACTCGTGGAAATCAGGTTGCTAATATTGAAGTTCCGTTTCGGGCTGCCTGGTTGCAAAAGGCTGTTCAGTTGACTTTGAGATCCACAACCAAAAGATACCACTTGGCCAGTGGTACAAGCATATGCAAGAGTGTGACGACTGTTGGAGAAATAACACATTATAAATTAAATTATATGACCTGCTTTTATTCTAAAGTAAGAAAAAGATCATATCTTTGAAAGCAACCCAGTCCCTGAATTTTCCCATACATTTCAGTAGCCCAGATCACTGGTGCCTCTGCCCAAGGCATCTGGCCCACCCAAGCCCACCTTGATTACTTAATTAGCTTATAAAACAATTTATAAGTTCCTACAGTGTTCATTGGACTGTGCTAGGCACAAGAGGTACAAAGATGAAAAATACCATGTCTTCAACCTTACTATTGTTATTAACTTCAAAGATAGATGACCTCTGAGCTATCAGGTTTCCCATGAAATCAAGTCTAAAATATTTTTACATTAGCTCTCATAGGTACAGTGCATTTTACTAGGTGTTGTGTGGTGCATTAAAGATGGCCCATTTAAGACAAATGATTGAACTGGGTGGATAATGAATAAATTTTCCCTTAGAATTAGGTCTTGCAAAATTTTATTTTATTTTTACCTAGCAATTATTTATAGTTTGAATTACACTAGTCTAACACCTGTTTCATTAGGCTCTCCCAAGAGACTACAGATACTATTACTGTATCTTTCAGAGCCAATTTTAGCTGACAGTCTGGAGAGACTATTTATAGAATGATTCCTGAAGAGAAGCTAAAGATTTTTTTCTTAACATTGCTGGAGAGAAGCTGGGAAAAGACAGAAATAAAGAGGATAGAATAATTATCTCTATTGATGGAAATGGCTTAACCTTGCAAATACAAAAAAAAGAGCCTTCTTACAAAGTATTGTAATGAACTTTTAGTTTCATAAACTGCATGGTGTGGAACTTTGTTCTCAGAAGTGAAACCATTTACTGCTATAGGGACGGTTTGAGATAACTCTGGTGGTGATAATCCTCACAGCTAAAATATTGTAAATAATTATCTGTCTTTATTATTGATTTTGTTATTAATTAATAATTCATTCATTCATTACTAACTGATAATTAGTTAATTCATTATTGAATTGCATGTTTAGTAACCATAATGTTTGTTTGATCCTAGGAGATTGCGGGATTAGATATAGAGAGATGGGTAATGACTATTAGAAAAAAGTTTCTTCAATATTAAGTAAATAACACTTGGTGAATTTGTGGGGACTCTTGTCTTAATGGATTAAGAGATACGTTAAAATTTTATGAACTGAGCAAACGCACAGACATGTCCCTGAATTACTCTATAGAGTTCAGGATGATAAAACAAAATGTAGAAACAGTGAGTCAAATCCCAGCCTAGAGTTAGCCCTGCTATAGCAGCCTCTGTAAAGGAGCCCTGGGTTATTTTGCTCTTGTCTTGGCTCCCAGATGGATCGTAAGCCTTCAGAACAGACATTCACTCATTTGACTTCTTTTTTATTCCCAGAGTAAATTTTCAAAAAAAATGCATTAATTAAATTTAAAAGACAAAAAAAAATTTGTCAGGTGCCTATTATGGTTGAGATGCTTAAGATAAAAAGATTAAAAACAAACCAGTCCCTCCCTTTAAGTAGTTTATATTCTACTGGGGCAAGTTATTTAGACAGGGATTTACAGATGATTTCATCGGTTCTGAGAACTACTACAAGTTGAAACTCTCTCTACCAATGCAAGTTGGCACGTTCTCTGTGACTTATTATCTTAGAGAGTTGTCTAAATGCCCAGAGCACATAAATAAATATGAGATAATTGGAGGAGGGGAAAAGCACAACTTGGGGGCATCAGGAAAGGCAGTTGGTTATTCTAAGCAATGGAGATGGGGAACACAGGAATGAGTTATGCCTGTGCAAATTGGAGTGTCAAGTTCAAGGGCAGTTTGGTTGAAACACAGAGTATGTGACTACGGAGGAAGTCTGGAAAGGCAGATGAGAGCCAGATTTTGAAGAACTTTAAGTACTAGCTTGAGAAGTTTACATTTTATCCCGTAGGTAATAGGGAATCACTGAAAATTTTTTAGCTGAGCTTTGACTTGGGCAGATTATTTTTACAACTGTTTGGATAATGTTGTCGTTTGGTTCAGAGGACCAATGACAACAACAGGGTGATGTCTTGACTTGCAAGTGAACTGGATTTAATTGAGGCAGACATGTGCAAGGTCATTAGCCTCACTATCTCCTCCAGAGTCATCAGAGTCTAGTAGTGGCAAGACTTAGGTCAAGACAACGGGCGATGGTCCCTGGATAATGAATTAGAGAGAAGAGAGAATAGAAACCAGGAGTCTAATTAAGGGCTTATTGTAATAGTTCAGGCGGACTTGATCAGGGCTTGCATTAGAAACGTGGCTGCACAAGTGGAAAGAAAAGGAGGGATAGGAGAAATGTGGACATGCCAACACGACTTGGCAACTGACAGGAAATGAGAGGTAAGGAAGAATTAAGGTTGAATGCTTAAGTGAAGAGAAAGCAAAAATGGCATGAACTATGCCATTAAGTGACAAATTAAGACCAATTTGCACTAGTTGGAAAATGTGGCCAAACTGCATACGAAAAAATCAACTTGTCAAAAATGAAAACTTCCTTTAAAGAGTCATATACCACAGGCACAAAAACATTAAAATGCATTGATACTGATCATGTAAGAGTTTTTTCTGGATAACAAAATATCATGTTTGAAACTTTTAACCTTTGCCTATACTAAAGGAATACAGACTGTTACCTTCCACAGGCTATTTGAGAAAACAGATGAGCTGAATCCACAATCTGAGGACCCTTCTCCTTAGAAACCTGTTTACATCCCAGTTGTCCGGAGTTATTGCTTCCAAATGTGAACACTTTACCATCCTGTAAGGAGCAGATCAACTTTTGATTAGTAATAGGAAATGAAAAATTAAAGAGTATAGTTCCAAGTAATGGTAGATTTTGTGTATTGAACATGCAAAATCCTGGTGAATGCCTAGATAGCTAGCTCAAGAGTAGTGCCAACATTTCTCCATGTTTCATCAGATTGTTTTCCTAAAAATTAATTTCTCTTTAGAAGGCTTCACTGGTTAAAAAGGATACTTGTCACTGAAGGGGAATACTTCTTGCCTCTTGCCTTACACGTGTCTATCAGCTTTGTAAATTTTAAGAAATGCTTTTGAAATCCAATCATAATATAAAGGTTTTTTAAAAATAAATATTTGAAATTCCATAAGCAACCTTCAAACAGTATAATATATTCTCAATTTAAATGTAGAATCCATTTTCATTAGACTAGGTTGGCAAATTGGAGGAAGGGAGAAGAAGAAAGAAAAGCTGTCTCAGGACTGAGTCTCAAAAGCATGGGAATACTATTTGATGGTGGATGGAATCTGGATAAACCACGAAGGGGAAGCTGAATGGCCATTTTCCAAAATGCAATACGGATGGTTCCTGCTGAGATGTTGGTTGGGCCTCTAAGACGGAGATTAACAAATTGTGGCCCAGAAAAATGTAAAAACAATTCTTAGCTCATGTGCCCAATAAAATTAGGTAGTGTGGATTGCAGTTTGCTGACTCCCGCTCAAAAGTCCTTTTAAACCTTGGGATTCTTTGATGTTGTTGCTCCATTTGCACGTTAGGGCTTCATGTAAATGCAATAATGGATTGGTACTTCTACCAGTCCAAGCAGTGTTAGACTTGGAGTCTAGAGTACAGTGAGTTCAAATTATACCTCCACCGCTTACTGGATATACAAAATTGGACAAGTCACCTAGACCCTCTGGGTCTCAGTTTCTTCATTGGTAAAAAGAAATGAGAATAATAATAGTATCCACATTTGAAGGATTATTGAGAATCATAGGATCTTTCCCCTCAAATTCATTAAAAAATAAACAAACATTTATTTTCTCTTCCTTATGCTTCTCCTTCTCCCAACATTGGACAAAATTTAAAAAAAAACCACTCCAAACAATTATGTACAGAAAAAAAAAACAACTTCCCACACAATGTCCAGAAATATATGTCTACATCTTGTATCCATCACGTCTATGACAGAAGGTGGCTAGTAGGCTTCATTTTTGGCCCTCTGGGATCTCAGTTTGTTATTACATTGATGTTCAAAAATCTTTCAAATATTTCTTTATGATGTTGCCATTACATAATAATCATTCTCCTACTTCTGCTAATTTCACTCTATATCAGTTCATAGAGGTCTTCCCATGATTCCTTTAAAATTGTTGATTTCATCATTTGTTATGTAACAATTAAATTCCATTTCACTCCTATATGATAATTTGTTAAGCTATTCCTCAATAGATGCACACCTCCTTAGTTTCTAGTTCTTTAGAAGCCATCACAGAAATAGCTGTTATAAATATTTTTTGTACATACAGACCCTTTCCCTCTTTCTTTGATCTCTTTGGCTTTAGAGGAGTCAGAAGGTTGATCTCCTATAGGCCTAGTAGTGGTATCACAGATCAGAGGATATCCACAGTTTAATGATTTGAGGGCCATAGTTCCAAATCACTTTCCAGAATACATGGACCAATTCACAATTCCACAAACAGTGAATTAGAGTGCCTATTTTCCCCCAGCCTCTCCTTGTCATTGTTGCCAGTCTAGTGGGTTATGAAATAGAACCTCAGAGTTACTTTAATTTGCATTTTCCCAATTATTAGTGATCTGATATTTTATATGACTATTGATAACTCAGAATTCCTCCTTTGAGAATTACTTGTTCATATCTTTTGACAATTTATCTTTTAAGGAAAGTTGCTTGTTCTTATAAATTTGATTCAGTTACTTACATATCTTGAAAATAAGAAATTCATCAGAGACATTTGCTGCAGGCTCTCCCCTCCCTCCGTTCACTGTTTCCCTTCTAATTTTAATTGCATTGGTTTTGTTTGTACAAAAACTTTTTAATTTTATATAATTAAAATTGTTCATTTTATCTTTGGTGATTCTCTCTAATCCTTTTTTGGACATGACCTTTCTTCTATCCACTGATTTTCATGGTAATTTCTTTTCTTCTCTAAACTATTTTGAATTTATCTTTGTACATGGTGTGAGGTATTGGTCTAACCCTAGCTGCTGCCAAACTACTTCCCAATTTTCCCAGAAGCATTTGCCAAATCATGAGTCCTTAGCCCAGCAGCTGGGGTCCTTGGGTTTATTGAACAAGAAGCTACTGTGTTTGTTTGTTTCCATTTGCTGGGTAACTAATCTGTTGCATTGATGGACCTCTCTTTTTTAATCAGTACTAAATAAGTTCGATGATTACTTATTTGTAGCATAACTTGAGATATAGTACTGCTAAGCTCCCTTCTTTCCCACTTTTTTTCCAACTATTTCTCTTAAAATTCTTGATCTTTTATTTCTCCAGAAGAATTTTTCTAGCTCTATAAAGTAACATTTTAGTAGTCTTATTGGATTAGCACTAAATATGTGGATGAATGTAGTCACTATTTTTTTATTCTATCGGCTCAGCCTATCTATTAATAATTGCTATGTCTCCAGTAAATTAGATCTGTCTTTATTTCTCCAAAAAGTGTTTATAATTAGATTCATAAAATACCTAGGTGACTCTTGGAAGATATATTCCCAAGTATTTTAAACATTTTGCAGCCATTTTGAAGTAACTTTCTATTTTTATTTCTTCTGCTGAATTTTGTTGGTAATATATAGGAGTACTTAATGATTTATGTCAGTTTGTTTTATATTCTTCAACTCTGCTGAAGTCATTAATTATTTAAATTAATTTTTAGTTGAGACTTAAGAGTTTTTTAATGTAAATAATTACATCATATGCAAAAAGTTATAGTTACGCTTCCTCTTTGCCTATGCTTATTCTCTTGATTTCTATTTCTTGTCTTATTGCTATAGCCAGCATTCTGAGTGCTATGTTAAGTCATAAGATGATAATGATCATCTTTGCTCAATGGAAAAACCTATAACTGTTAACAATTACATATAATGTCAGATTTTGTTTTAGAAAGATATTTTTTACCATGATAGGGAAAAATCCATTTCTTCCTATGATTTCTAGGAAAATATAGAATAAAAAATGGTAGCATGTATGGGAATTTTGTCAAAACCCTTTTCCAGCATCTATTGATGCAATCATGTGGTTTTTACTTATGCTATTAACATGTTCTAATATATTTTTGTCTTCCATATACTATACCAACCCTGATATATTCCTGGTATAAATTTCATGTAGTGATAGTGTATAATCTCTCTAATATGTTGCTATAGCCTGTTTGCTAATATTTTATTTAAAATTTTTGTCTAAATATCTATTAAGGATATAAGCACACAGTGTTCTCTCTCTGCTTCATCTCTACCTGGTTTAGCAATTAAGACCACATTTCTATCACAGAAAGAGATTGTAAAGGTCTCTTCTTCTATTTTGTAAACTGTTTCTATAATATTGAAATTTCCTCAAATTTTTTCTTTGTGAGTTCATTTATGGTTTGATAAATTCATTTTTGCAATTATAATAACAGCAGCTAGCATTCATGTAGTACTTTAAGGTTTTGTGTCATTTAAATGATCATTTCTTATATTGCTAATCTGAGTATTTTATATTTTTGTAAGAACTTATCCATTTTCTTTAAGTTACCATTGTTGTTAACACATAATTGGGCAAACTGTTCCTATTATTGCCTTTATTTCTTCTTCAATTGTAGTGAATTCTTTGTTTTAATTTTTGTTACGAATAGTTTGAGTTTCACCTCTCTGAAAAAATCATATTAGTTATTTATCTATTTCATTAGTTTCCCCCAGCATATAGTTTTATTTATGAATTCATTGGATTGTTTTTCTTTTAATTTTATTAATCTGTTCTTTGATTTTTTTTAGAATTTCTACTTTGTTGTTTCATTGAGAGGGTTGATTTGTTTTCTGTTTTTTTAAATTGTGTGCCCAACTCATTGATTTGTTCTTTCTCTTTTGTAAGCAAAAGAATTTGAAAATATAAATTTTCTCTGAGGACTACTTTAGCTGAATCCCATAAGTTCTACTATGTTACCTCATTACTGTAATTTTCCTTAATGAAATTTTCTGTTTCTAAGTTTTGTACTTTGATTCACCAGAATTAATTTAGTCACTAAATAATTTTAAATACTTTTTTCAATGAACCTTTATTAAATGTAGTTTTATTGCATTGTTTTCAGTAAATAATGTATTTAAAATTTCTACTTTTCTACATTTTGAGTGAGGTCTTCAATATATGGTCAATTTTTGTAAAGGTAACATAACCAGCTTAAAAATATACAAACTCTTTTCTACTCACATTTAGTAATCAACAGAAATCTATCACCTCTAATTTTCCAAAGTTCTAAGTTCTTTTAATTGATTAATTCTTTAACCTCTTTGTTATTTATCTTTTTGTTGGATTTGTCTAGGTCTAAAAGGAGTGTATTGAAGTCCCCCACTTTGACATAAGATCACTGAGTTTTAGAGCTGGAAGGAACTTTATAGATAATCAGCTAATCTAACTTCCTTGTTATAGCTGAGGAGATTATGGCCCAGAAAGGTTAAGTAACTTGTCTCTGGTCACACAGGTTATTCTCCTGGTAGCTGAACAGTGAATAGTACACTTATCTTTTGACTTCCAAACCATAATACTCTCCAGATATTTCTTCTCCTTCTCTTTTAAATACAATAATACTCAAGATACACACACACACACACACACACACACACATTTTGTTATATTTCTAAGAAGCTTAAGTTTGTTAGTACCTTGGTGAGGACAGCTGTATGTGCATCCCCACAGCTGATGTATGTCACATGAAGACTCTTCAGTTTACCAATAGAACAAGGTTTATAGATTTGCTCTATTGAAGGAAAGAAGAATTTTTATTATACACTTTTAAAAAGCCTTAGGTTTCATCTTTGTTGATAAGATCTTCAAGCAGGAGAAGAGAGGTGACATAGGAAAGAAAAAAATAGGCCATAAGCATCTCTGATTAGGACATCTGAAGCCTTGGATACAGTCAGGCTTCACACCCATCCAAAACTCAATTATTACTGACTTAAAAACAACCAAGAATTAGCTTTCGAACTAGGCTTCTCAAAGTTTATACAACATCAGTACAGTTAGAGTGCTATTAGAAAACAAACAAACGTACTCTATGAAATTTGGTAAAGTGTCCAACTTAGCTACTTGGGAAACTCTTTAAGGTTTTCAAAAGATTCTTGCGAGAATTGTATAATGGTCCATGAGGGTCAGATTTAACAATTACCCCATCCCACTTAAAGCAAGTGACACAATAATCAGTTGTTCACTAGGTATAATCAATCATAGGCCATAGGCTCAACAGAAAAGCATTTCATCAATTTAGATGGTGTTGAAAGTCACTGGATAAACTAAAGTGATATTACACAGGAAATCTGTTCAGATTAGTTAAGGGAAGTGATAATGTCTTGTGGAACTTTTATAAACGTAATGCATTAATTAAAATTAGGGATTTTAACATGTAGAAGCTTCCAGGCAAGACTCTCTGAGAAGGAATTGCTTGGGGCCAAGGACAGTGCCTTGGCCACAATGATCTAAGTCCTTGCCTCCCCATATCCTCCAGGTGGGAAGAGAATTTTATGAGCTTTGAAAAGTATTGTTGATTTCTAACCTTTGCATTGGCACCTGAGCAGCATCCTCAGCTGGAACAGCTGACAGCATTGTCTTCATTGAGAACCAAGGAGAGAATGGGTGAAATGAAATGCTTGGCACTACAAGGAGCCAAGCAGAAAAACTACACCAGCAAGAGGACTTTTAGAAGCTGTGAGTTATCTCCCTCTGTTACACACTCTAATCTTGAGCCTATTTTCTCTTTGATTCTAGTGGGAGAGTATATCACAAATTCATTTTTAGGTGGAGATGTTTCATTCTCCTGTCAACTAAAAAAATTAATCAAAAGAATTAATTACTTCAGTGAAGTTGTGAAATTAATAAATCATCAACATTCCTGAGGGAGTGGAGCCAAGATGGAAAACTAGTGGCAGCAACCCAGCCATCACTATCCTCCAAACAACTTTAAAATAACACTTCAAATTCCAGAGCAGCAGAGCCAACAAAGTTGAAAAGAGAAGTTTTTCCAGCCTAAGACAACTTAGGAAGTTGGCAGGAGAGATCTGTGACACTGAGGAAGGGGCCGGCCCACCTGGTTGCAGCGCCAATGGTGGACCTTTGAAGTGGCTGCAACTGCTGCAGAAGCAACTTCAGGAATTGTCATCTCAGTGATGGTAAGAAGGTCAGAAAGAGATTACATAAAATCCTTTGCTGGCAATGGGTACAACTGGCATTGACTGGTGACTCTATTGCCCATATGCAGTTCTGGGTAGCAGTTCCAGGACAGAGAGAAGCACTTGTGGTCAGTCATAAGGGAGCAGGGGTTTTGGTTGCAATTCCAGGACCAAAAGGAATGCTTGTGCTTGCAATTTCAGGGGACCAAGGACCATTCCTGAGTAAACAGCAGAGTGCAGACCAGGAGAGCAGTGAATACACTTCTTCTCAGATCCTAAGTAACTTTTTTTTTCCAAATAACACCTTGGAAACATAAAAAAACCAACTTTCAAACCCCAAAACCAGCTCTGAAAAGAGCAGCAGGAAAAATCCTGAAGTTTGGGATGGTGCCTCCTCACCCTCATTCCCTTTAACATAAAGTTCTAAGTCAAGAAATAGACTGGAAATAATGCAAGGAACTAAAACAATTCCAAAAGACTCATAATGGAAAATGCCATCCACATCCAGAGAAAGAATTATGGGGTCTGAATGCAGAGTAAAGCAGACTATTTTCTGTTTTTGTTTGTTTTGTTTTGTTTTCTTTCTCATGGCTTTTGCCATTTGTTATAATTCTTCTATACAACATGACTAATGTGAAAATATGTTTAATAAGAATGTATATGTAAAGTCTGTAAAGTATATATGTAAAGTATATGCAGGCTGTCTTGGGGAGAGAGGAGGGAGGAAGGGGAAGAAGATTTAAAACTTATGGAAGTGAATGTTGAAAACTAAAAATAAATAAACTAATACAAAAGCCACTTAATTAAAAAAGTAAAAAAAAAAGAAATAGACTGGAAAAATGAGCAAACAACAAAAAAGAACTTGACCATAAAAATCTGCTATAATGGCAGACAAGACTAAGCATAAATTCAAAAGAAGACAATGTGAAAATATATACAATCAAAGCCTTAAAGAAAAAGCCTAATTGGACAAAAGTCTAACAAGAATTCCTGTAGGAGTTAAAGAAAGAGATAAAAGGAATAGAAGAAAAATTGGGAAGAGAAATAAGAGTGATACAAGAAAATTATGAAAAGAGAATTAATACCTTGGTAAATAAGGTACACACAAAAATAATGAAGAAAATAACACCTTAAAAAAGAAATTGGGGGGGGCGGAGCCAAGATGGCGGCTGGTAAGCACGGACTAGAGTGAGCTCCGTACCCGAGTCCCTCCAAAAACCTATAAAAATGGCTCTGAACCAATTCTAGAACGGCAGAACCCACAGAACAGCAGAGGGAAGCAGGGCTCCAGCCCAGGACAGCCCGGATGGTCTCTGGGTGAGCTCTATTCCACACGGAGCTGGGAGCTGGGAGCTGGGAGCTGGGAACGGAGTGGAGCAGAGCCCAGCCTGAGCGGCGTGGACGATCCAGACCAGAAGCCGGGTGGAGGGGGCCCTAGCGCCCTGAATACGTGAGCAGTTACCAGACCCCTCGACCCACAAACACCAAAGACTGCGGAGAAGGTTAGTGGGAAAAGCTGCGGGAGTGGAAGGAGTTCGCGGTTCGGCTTCCAGCCCCGGGGGCAGCGGAGGTGGGGCAGCTACAGCTGTTGTTACTTCCGGCTCCAGGCCCACCTGGTGGGGGGAATTAAGTGGCGGATCACAGCAGGGGTGCACAGCCTGCTGAAGATCTGAGCCCAGTCTGGACTGGGGGTCCTTGGGGAAGGAGGAGTGCGGCTCTGACAGAGCTGGCACCTCCCCCCCAAACGTAGAACATAGAACTCTGTAATCTACAAGCAGTCATACCCCACTGAAAAACTCAAGGGTCAAGTTAGTTGGTTGGGAATATGGCCAGGACGCGAAAACGCGCCCAGATTCAGTCTCAGACTTTGGATTCTTTCTTTGGTGACAAAGAAGACCAAAACATACAGCCTAAAGAAGACAGCAAAGTCATAGAGCCTACAACCAAAGCCTCCAAGAAAAACATGAACTGGCCCCAGACCATAGAAGAACTCAAAAAGGATTTGGAAAAGCAAGTTAGAGAAGTAGAGGAAAAATTGGGAAGAGAAATAAGAAGGATGCGAGAAAACCATGAAAAACAAGTCAGTGACTTGCTAAAGGAGACCCAAAAAAATACTGAAAAATACACTGAAGAAAACAACAACTTACAAAATAGACTAACTCAAATGGCAAAAGAGCTCCAAAAAGCCAATGAGGAGAAGAATTCCTTGAAAGGCAGAATTAGCCAAATGGAAAAGGAGGTCCAAAAGACCACTGAAGAAAATACTACTTTAAAAATTAGATTGGAGCAAGTGGAAGCTAGTGACTTTATGAGAAATCAGGATATTATAAAACAGAACCAGAGGAATGAAAAAATGGAAGACAATGTCAAATATCTCCTTGGAAAAACCACTGACCTGGAAAATAGATCCAGGAGAGATAATTTAAAAATTATTGGACTACCTGAAAGCCATGATCAAAAAAAGAGCCTAGATACCATCTTTCAGGAAATTATCAAGGAGAACTGCCCTGATATTCTAGAGCCACAGGGCAAAATAGAAATTGAAAGAATCCATCGATCGCCTCCGCAAATAGATCCCAAAAAGAAATCTCCTAGGAATATTGTTGCCAAATTCCAGAGCTCCCAGATCAAGGAGAAAATACTGCAAGCAGCCAGAAAGAAACAATTTGAATATTGTGGAAACCCAATCAGAATAACCCAAGATCTGGCAGCTTCTACATTAAGAGATCGAAGGGCTTGGAATGCGATATTCCGGAGGTCAATGGAGCTAGGATTAAAACCTAGAATCACCTACCCAGCAAAACTGAGTATCATGTTCCAAGGCAAAATATGGACTTTCAAAAAAGAAATTGGCCTAATGGTAAAAGAGGCACAAGAATTCACTGAAGAAAAGAACTCCTTAAAAAGCAAAACTGGCCAAAGGGAAAAAAGGTACAAAAGCTCACTGAAGAAAATAATTCCTTAAAAATTAGAATTGGGCAAGTAGAAACTAATGATTCCATGAGACATCAAGAAATAATAAAACAAAGTCAAAAGAATGAAAAAAATAGAAGAAAAGTTTCTTCTATAACTGGACTTTCTATTGAAGAATCCTTTATAAAGCTCACCTCTCACCGTGAAAATACAATGTCTTATTGGAAAGATAAAATCTTTTATTACCTGGTACATTCTTGCCACTGAGGGCCAGCTGGCCTTCATTGTTCTTTCCCCAGCCATATGATGTACCAGAGAGAGAGAGGGCAAAGCTGTGATCCCCTCCTGCTGAAACCTGAGCCAGAGGAATGCCATTAAGAGATTTCACCCACTGTGGTCTGGATTGGGAGGGGAAATTTTCTCCTAGGCCCAGTTGACCGTGACTGTTCTTTCCCCATGAAAACACTTTACCATCTGCAAACACACACAGAAGAAATAGTTTCAAAATTTTGGGTTTCAGCTATACTGCAATAGTAAAATTTACTATGAAGCATCTCACAATGCTATAGACTTTTAAGAACATGACAGATAACAACTTGAGGGGTTGACTTAAATGGGGTAGAGTGAAGGAACAAGAAGACATAACTATCTATCATCTTTCCACTCTAAAATTGAGGAGATAGATTTTTTTTCCTTTTAGTGATGCAATGATTATTTTTATATGAATTTTTTTTGGATATAGGATTTCATTAGTATAGGGAACTTGCAGTATAGAAACATCCTCAACTGATGCAGCTTGACAACTCATTTGTAACTTATCCAGTCCTGAAGCTCTCAAAGCCTGGAACATTAAGAGGCTAAGTGGCATGAAATGGTTAAAAGTATCAGGGTAACTTGGATCTGGAATTCAAGGACCCAGGTTCAAATCCTACCTCTGACACTACCCATGCAACCTTGGCTCACTTAAGCTCTCTCAACCTGACTTTCTTCATATGTAAAATGAGGGATTTGACTAGACATTTTTTAAGGTCCATAACCCTCTCTTAGTACATATCATAGGCAGGACTTGGTTCCAGGACTTTCTGATTCCAAGACCAAGATCTTTTCCATTGGGATGAATCTTATGCCAAAAATTAGACTCATAAATCTACTCATGTGATTTATGATTCATAAGTCATAAATTTGATTTATAACACTTTGTAATATCTCGGAGAACTACCAATATTTTTCAGATTAAAAAAGTTAGTTGTGCCTAACGTCTCTTGATAGAATCTTTAGCTCATAATCTGTTATTGATTTGAATGGTTCTACTTGTTGCTTGTAAAATGCAACAATCCTCCTTTGAGGGGCTCATGGTGCAGTCATACTGTATCATCACTCTAGAGCTTTTCAGGTTATTAGGGAGTGGTTCATGATAGCCCAGCAAGAGGAATCAGAAACTTCTCTCTGGCCCTGAAAAGGTTGCCCTATGAAGAACTAAAGATGGACAAAATAGCCAGAGTTGATCATTTTCAGTCTTACTATAGAAGCAATAAAAAACAAATAGGGTTCTACAATGACTCAAAATACATGATCAAATGTAAGCATATTTTCCCTTCTTAAGCACTCTAGATATGACACTACCCCCCTGTAGTTTCCATATACTATCTATATTTCCCCCCTATAGAATATTCTCCCTCTATTGAATGCAAACTCCTTGAGGTGAATAACTATTTCATTTTTGTTTTTGTCTCTCCAATGACTAGCACTGTGCTTGGTATATAGTAGGTGCTTAATATATGTTCATTAATGCATTAGAAATGCCAGTTCAATAAACTGCAAAGTGGCTGCTTTTCCCCAATGTGTCCAAGGTCAGACCAAGCTTCTGACCCAATGCTAAAAGACATCTCACAGGACTGGCTGATATAACCAACTCACAAAGGAGACATACTAGTTAAGGTTAAACCATTAGCAGAATATTTCTTTTGGAAAACAAAATTGTGATGAAATCATGTTACTATAGTAAAGGGGGGAAATGAATATTTAACTATACATACTATAAGAAAAACACATTTCTGTTTAATGATAGCCTTGAGGTGGGAGAGGAAGAAAAAAAGAAAAAAAAAGAAATTTACATGATTACTTTATTATATTATATAACTTTATTATATTATAAATAGAATATATAACACATATTACATTACATGTTATATATAATATTATATAATAATATAGTATAACATAAATATATTATATAACTTAATTATATTAAATTTACATGATAACTTTATTATATACTTAAAAGGAATTGCAAGCTATACATAATAGATTTGCAGTTTCATGTGCAATCATCTTTTTTTTAATTCCATTATGTTATGGAAATGCTTGTTTTATTTCATATATTAAAAATAAAATAATAAATAAAAATTAGTAAGTAAAATAAAAACAAAAATGGAATAGACCTTTTGAAGTTGGATAGTCACAACCTTCTTAATTTACTGAAAATAAATATCAACACAGTAATATATGTCAATTATCAGGTAAATTTTTTAAAAAGAAAGCATTTGTTACAAATTAATTACCATGAAAACAAAGCTTTTACCTTGTGCCAATGCTATGGAATGATAATATCCACAAGAAACTTGTATTATTTTGACACTGGAAAGATCCTGAATTTTCCTTTAATAAAAAAATTATGGGAAAAGTAGTTAAAACAGTTCATTAATGCAGCCCACTGGTTAAACAGTAAAATGAATCCATACGGTAGCAATGTCCCAAAAATGAATGTATTTTGCTATATGCTGAGTCCACCACATTTCCATCATGGGATATGATTAATCATAAGTCCTCAACCCAAGTTGGTCATTGCACTGATCAGAGTTCTTAAGTTTTTAAAAGTTGCTTTTCTTTACAGTATAGTTGTCCTTGTATAAATTGTTCTCCCAGTTCTGCTTACTTTACTGTCAGTTTACTCAACCCAGAATTATCTGAAATAGTCTCATCTTTTATAATGATGCAAAAATATTCCATTACATTCACATATCACAATCTGTTCGGCCATTCTCCAATTTTCTAAGATATAATCTAAAGCACTGCCTTCGATTTTTATTTCTCTTTCCTACTGCCCTCACGTCCCTCATCTTTTAATACCTCCTTTCAGGATCAGGAAGTTTGTTTTGCTTTAGTCTATAACTTCCCCAATATCATCTTAAAACTACCCTCCTGCTCAATTCATTGCATGTTTCCCTGTAGAGTCTGATACAGCTCTACACCAAAACTCTGTGTGTATGTTTGTTCATTTTGGATAAAAGGGAGGTTAATCTGATGCCAATTCCTCCTATCCTTTCATCTATATTTGTATAGTCTTCTCAAACACTTCAATTAATGGGAAATAGCAAGTTCTATGCCCTTCTTCCTCCTTTCTACATTGGTCTAATTTTCCTTTTGCCCTCCCTTCACTTTTCCTTCTTTAAATCCTCAAAACAGAACCAATTTACACCTTCCTAAAACCTTGGTTTTTCTTATTCAACTCCCATGATGCTCTTTAAAGATATTAAGGTTCTGAAGAGACACTTATTTTCTTCCCTATTAACATGTTAGCACTACATCATCACACAACCCCCTTCCAATTGCTTAAATAAATTTAACTTTTTAGGTTTCTCTGGATGCTCGTGCTCATATTTCAAGGTTTCTATTTATCTCTTGCCTTTTCATCAGAAATGTCTGAAGGTCTTTTTCCCCCTCTGAAGGTATTATTGGCTGTAGGCTTCACTCCATTGCCTTTTGGTATACTGTATTCTTTGATCTTCTCTAGGGCATTGTGGGAGTTGAATAAGAAAAACCAAGGTTTTGGGAGAGTGTGGATTGGTTCTCTTCTGAGGGTTTTTAAGTGTTTTTTGGTTATCTTTTTTGACACAGGGATACCCTAGTTTTCCCAGGCTGGACATGCAATGGCCCACTCACAGCCCAGGCCCACCAAGAAGCAACACAGTAGTTGTAACCACCTGTTTCTAACATGGGCTGGTTTGCCCCTCCCGGGGCAGTCTAATACTCTGCACCCTCTCCCCACCCCCAACACTGACTCCTGAAAGATCGCCCTATTGGTAATTGACTTAGTGTTGACACTTGATCTTGACCACTTTGGCCAGCTGCAGCTCATGATTTTGTAGTTACAACAGCTTCATTCTCCTCACCCTCCTAGGAGCAGAGATTAAAGGTATGTACGACCACGGCTAGCCTCCCCTCTGCCTTTTAATGGCCTCTGTCTTCCCAGGTTATGTTCCTCCCCTCCCCGCTGATGTTTAAGGTTCAGAATACTGGATCTTCAGGGTGCTTTCTAGCATCTCAGGACAGAGAAACCCCAGGAGATGAATCTGGGAGCTTCTGTATCTAGTTTCTCCAAGTGCCAAGTCTCACAAAATGTTTCATGTTTTGATATTTTAGAGATCACCTTCCTGGGAAAGTATAATAGTGGCTACAAGTTGTTTATCTCTGTTATCATGTGTTTTGAGTCTTCTGTGTTTTAAGAATTTTTTGTATGCAGAGGAAATAAATAGCTTTCCTTTACCTGATCTATAATGTATATTGAGTACCTTTCTATTCCTTTTCAGGGAGACCTGGAGTATAAAGTAAACCTAGGCTTTCCATGACTTTCCCTTGAGCTTCGAGATAGGAGCCTAAAGAGTCAGAGAGTAAGAAAAAAAAAGAGCCTGACCCTTCTATTTAGAAGCCAGACTCCCCAGGACTGAACCCAGTCCATATACATGTATTCAAGAGTTAGGGGGCAACCTGAAGAGGGAGAGGGGATGTGCTTAAGGTCCCAATGCGGAAGCAGTGGTTTTGGGTTGTTACAGATAGCCTACACTTTGCTTTGCACTTGCCACTCAATATTAACATTGACATTCCTTGAATAACTAGGAGGTCCTTTCCTTCCTAGTATTAAAATTTGCCTTAGAAAATTAATGAAGCAGATAATTTAGGTACAATTGGACACTGACTATTATTTCATTTATTCTCACAAATTATCCACGATGATATACACAGAAAATGGCGACAGGCTTACAACACACCCAAAGTCACAAAGAGAATACTCACTTTGGTAGAAAACTTTGTTTCTTAAGTTTACGAATGCCCAACTGTCCTTCAGAATCAGATCCCCATGAGAAGACCTCTCCTGTTTTGCAAACGGCCAAGGAGTGCTCTTTTCCACAGCTGACCAAAACAACTGCCTGAGTTTCCAGTGCCTGTATTTGTGCTTTAGGGAGTGGAGGGAGGAAGCCACAAATTTATTCAATCTAACCACAGGTACATTTCATTCATGACCATTGAAAGACTTTTTAAATGCACTCAAGGCAACAAAGAAAGTTCAGAAGGAAACCCAGTCAAGCAGGACACTTTTAAAAGCATCATGGAAAATTATTGTTTGCTTTTTTTTTAAAAAAAAAAAGCAATGAAATGGAGATTCACAAATTCATATGCAATGCTCTTTTTGCAATATATATACATATGTGTATGTATACATACATATATGAAATCAAGTTTCTGGACAAAAAAAGAGAATTTGGTATTGGATTTGAAATGCTGTACCTCTCAGAATGACATCATTTAAAAAATATGAAGGAACTAGAAAACCATTCCATATTATCATCTTAACATAGTGCTAGCAAAGATCATCAGAATAAAATATGTAAAGGAAAGCATGCCTTAGTTCATGTTACTTGAAGATTAAGGTTAATTTTCTATGTTATACAAAATATTTGTAATGTACCTCACTGCTTGAGATCTGGCAATGGTGATGTATAATTCCATATTTCAAGGACATTGGTAAGTTCTTTGACCAATGCATACGGCAATGCATCTTTTTGGAGGGGGGAAGGCAGGGCAATTGTGGTTAAGTGACTTGCCCAAAGTCACACAGCTATTAAGTGTATCAAGAGTCTGAGGTCGGATTTGAACTCAGGTCCTCCTGACTCCAGGGCCGGTGCTTCGCCAAGTAGCTGCCCCTAGCAATGGATATTTTTGAGAGAACGGCTTTCCAGAGCTGCTTGGGCCAAAAAAAATCATTATCTGGTTGCCAACTATCAGGTTTTTAGCCAATACTGGATGCTTTTCCATTTTGGCAGAACCTGCTAAAGCTTGGGCTCTATTAATGTAATCTCCAAAATTTAGGGTTACTTCTACCCCATAATTAAGAGGACTACTTTAGTGGAAACAGAGGAGTGGTAAATGCATACTGCAAAAAAAGAATGAGCTCCCACTTCAGGAAGTTGATTAACGCTCTGGATTAAGCAGAATTTTATTTTGTGCCCTCCTCCCAAAAAGAAAGCTTTCCCTGGACGACTGCCTAGATTATGCTTCAGTCTTTTCCCCCATTACACTAACAATTTCTGGACCTTACGTGGTATAAAAGTACAATTTATTTAAGCATCCATTTCGCCTAGGTCATTCTCAACTTACAAAAAAAAGAGCCTGTATCAAATATGTAGTATCAATATCTGCAACACCCCCCCCATTTGTCTATTCACTTTCATCTTTTAAAAATTTTCACAAATAAATCCCTGCCCCATCCCCATAAAGTCATGTCTGGGGAAATTATTTGATGGTTGTGCTGTATTTGGAACTCTGCCCTCGATAATCGGGTTCCTCTTTGTAGACAGGAAGAGCTGTCTCAGGAAGGAAGATGATGACATCAGAAAAAAGAAAACGAAAGAACTCCTTCCCTGGTTTTGTTTCTCAGTTTCATTTCGCAGGACCTCGGGAAACTGAAACTAGCCTTACTCATCGATCGCAAAAAGGAGCTCAAAGAAGATGCAGCTGTGGCCAGGACGGAGATGGGGGAGGAACCCATCTCCACTAATCTTGCTTTGCGCCCTAGAGGATTCAGATCGCTCCTGAATTTATTTCTTCAAGCTCATCGTCATTAACTTTCTTTATTTTTTAATCTTTTTTATTCAATTTTCAACATTAATTTTTTGAAAGATTTTGAGTCCCAAAATTTTCTCCCTACTTTTCTCCTCTCTCCTTTTTCCCCCTCCCCAAGACGGCAACCAATCAGATATAGGTTATACACATCATTAACTTTCCATCAAAAATTTCTATCGCCCTAGATTCCCCTAAGGCTCCAAAACTTTTCCTAAGCCCGGGCTGTGCCACCCCAAAGCTTTTGCCATCCCCAGTTCCTGGCCCTTCTTACCTGGCCTCGTACATTTCTGGATGTTCTTCCTGCCCAGCTGCCCACAGACGTTGCTCCCGCAGGACCAGACGGTGCCGTCGGACAGCAGCAGCAGCGAGTGATGCTCCCCACAAGCTGCCTGCACTAAGCGCTCACTGCCTAGGCTGGCTCCCGGCCGGCATCTCACCAGCCCAGCCTTGTCCCTCTGCTCTGCCTCGATGCCCAGCTGGCCAAAGGAGTTGTCGCCCCAACAGTAGTACATCCTGCCCCTGCCTCACAGGTCGCTGCCAAGCAAGGTGCTCCGCTACACACTCCGGCTTGTGGTAGAGTAGATGTTTGGCATCCCCAGCTCCGCCCCCTCAAGGCGGGGATAGTTTACTGATCGCTAGGAATTTTAGAGGCTTTCAAACCGCCTGCCAACCAGTGAGCTGAGAAGGAATGCCCCTGGGGACCACACCCTTCGCCCCTCCCTCACTAGCACCATCAAGTTAGCGTGGGTTCGTGGAAAAGAAGGGACTGGAAGGGTTAGTCAGGGAACTTGTGTCCCAGTTTCAGCCTTATCACTCATTTTGGGTGTGAGCTTGAATTTAATGAGGGTTGGGCCGGTGAGAGTCCTAGCCTGGGAGTACAGGTAGGTAACCCACGCGGATGTTCGCAAAGGAAGCTTGCTTCTGGAAGTTTTTGAGAACATGGAATGGAGGGGCTGGCTCTCGACTACTGAACATGCACAGGTAATTTCGTCTGCTTACGGCAAGGTGAAGAGAAGACCTTCTGGTTTGCTGCTGAGCTGGAAATAGTTGTGCACACAGAATGCTCCTAGGAAGAAATTCACCCTCTCCTTCCAGCGAAGCTTGTGGTTTGAGGAGGACTCTGAGAGCAAGTGTAGGTGATGTGCATCCCTTCCACCTCCCCTCCTCATCCTGGAGTGTCATTTCAGCCCTGAAACTCACACCTCGGAGGTACCCTCTTCCTTTTTGATTGGAGGATCTTCCCAGAATCTCATTTAAGGAGGTTGTCCAGGCCAACGTTATTTCCCACGAGGCTACACTGATCTGGAATCTCTCTCATTTTCCCTGTCTTCCTCCTTTTGGCTTTCTTTTGTCTGGTCTTTCCCAGATCCTGAAGAGCTGGACTATTTCTTTTTACTTGTATTTGTATGCCCAGTGCTTAACACAGTATAGACAAAATAAATACAAGGAAACTGAGGGAACATTAGCAGCTGGAAAGATCAGAAGACATTTCCCTCATGTAGGAGGTGGTCTTTGAGCTCAACTTTGAAGGAAAGTAAGGAGCCCGAGGCAAAGATGAGGATGGACCGCCTTGCAGGCATGGGAATAGTGCAGACTGCTGTTTATCTTTCATTCTCCAGAAGGACTATGGCATCAGGAAGGTGATGCCATGACTTGCAAGTGAATTGGATTTGAGTGAGGGAGGGCTGTTGAAAGTCACCAGCCTCACTTTCTCCTCCAGAGCCATATGGAAGATAGAATGTCACATTTGAAAAAACAGCAAAAAAGTCCATCTAGCTAGATGGTAGATTTTCTGAAGCAGAGTGATATATTAGAAGGCTGGGAAGCTAGATTAGACTGAGACTATGACAGGCTTTTAATTCCAGAGGAGTTTGCATTTTATGATAGGGAAACACTGGACCTAGGAGGTCCACAGGGTCAAGCTTGTGCTTTAAGAATACGAACTTTGACAGCTAAGAGGAAGCTGGATTGGAGAAGGAAGAGATTTAAGTCAGGAAGACCAATTAGGAAGTTACTGCAATAATTCAAGTGATAGAGGATGAAGCTTGAGGAAAAAGTAACTGGATATGGTAATAAAGAAATCATTAGAAATTTTGGAAATCGCATTACCTCATGTGACATGCCTAGCATTCCAAATTGTTGGTCCTTCATGGACAGAGAGCCTGGATGTCCCCAAATCCCCTTAAGGGTAATGAAGAACCTTGGGAGGAGGCGTGAAATGTGACATACCTGACCTATAGACAATGGGAAGCCACAGTGTCAGTGTTACACTTACATTTCTAAGTTCCTATTTTAACTCCACAGCAGCTAGGTGGCACAGTGGGCTTGGAATCAGAAAGACTCAACTTCATATCAAATCAAGCTTCAGACGCTTACTGGCAAGTCATTTCACCCTATTTGCCTCAGTTTCCTCATCTGTAAAATGAGCAGGAGAAGGAAATAGCAAAGCACTCCAGTATCTTTGCCAAGAAAACCCCAAATGGGCTCATGAATTGGACAGGACTCAACAATACTTTGATTCCTATTTGATTTCTTTATATAAATATCAACCATGCCAGACATTTAGAACAATGTAACACAAATCGGACTCTTCTATATAGGACTATTGCAAACCTAAGTGGGTGTTTTCTACCTTTATAGTGGTATTATATCATCACTTATCATCAGTGATTCATCAGTTATACATATTTAGAGCATTCTCTCATTAGGAGTGACACAAATTGAAGTCTCTATTTCCATGTTTCTCATGTGAATTTTTATTTCTTCAGGTAGAGTAAGTTCATTCTCCCTATTGGGGCTATCAAAAACATATTGGAGAGAGTTATGTGGATTTTTTACTGTCAACTTTTCTCCTAAATTATGTTTTTTTTAAATTTTCATGTTTCAACTTGATTCTTTTAGGTAGAATGAGAGCAAGAATTAATTTTAAAACATTTATTAAAGGCCTATTATGTGTGAGACACTGTTTTAAGCATTGGGACTACAAATACAGAAGTGAGGTGATTCGTGCCCTCAAGTAGCTTTTATTCTAGTAGGAAGAGAAATCACATAGTGGTGGTCAAGGAAGATAGTTTTGCTCTGAGGAGTCATTATTTTTAGTGAGAGCTATAATGAAATCTATTGTTCTGCTCTCTTCAGAACAATGGTAGTATTAATTTGGTTACCATTTTCAGAACAAAAGTATGTGTGTAAAAGTGGGGATGGGTGATTTTCAGGGTAGTGGAGGCCAGGGAAATAACAAGAAGTCAAGGATAGACTTAATTGAAGTATGAAATGATACTGGTTAGATACGGTTAGGTTAGGTGAGTTTGCAGTTTAGTCAGGGCAGCTCAGCAATAAGATGAACATCTAAAATTGAATAGAATAACACCTCTGAGTAGGAGTTTTAGAGGTATGACCTAGCACTCCAAAGTATCTTTAGAGGTATGGACCTCAAAGTTGCTTTAATTTGCATTTCTCTAATTATTAATGATTTTGAACATTTTTTCCATATAGCTTTTGATAGCTTGGATTTCCCTTTCATATCCTTTTTTGTAAAAATTTATCAATTGGAAGAACGGTCTTACATGTAAATATTTGAATCAGTTTTCTATACAACTTGGAAAGGAGTCTTTTATCAGAAAAAAAATTACCTACTTTCCTTTCTGATTTTAGTGGTATTGGTTTGTTCATGCAAAAACATTTATTTTTATGTAATCAAAGTTTCCCACTTTATCTTTCATACCTCTATCCTTTGTTTGAACTCATGTGCTCTATATAGACCTGAAAGTCATTTCCTTCATTATTTTTATAATTTGTTTGGTACAAACTGCCCTTTTTGTCTAAGTCACATACTCATGTGGCATTTATCTTAGTATATACTGTGAGGTTTTATTTATACCCAGTTTCTACAAGATTGCTCTCCAGTTTTCCAAATACTATTTTGTTAAAAGTGAATTCTTATCCCCATAGCTGTATCTTTGGGTTTATTAAATTCTGGGTTGGTGTGGGTTTTTTTTTGGGGGGGGGGTTGCTTCTCTTGGTTACTTATAGGGTATATAGGATATTCAAGTACAATTAGCATTTCTCACGTGAGGGCTTGCTAAGCCCTTTTCAGGACTTCTCATCCACCTTTAGTGTCTACCTGGCACTCAACTATCACCTGTGGCTCCAAGAAGCTGTAAAGCATGCACAGTGGCCAGCCCTAGTAAAGCCATCTCAGCAGACAGGCAGAGGTTGAGGGCAACTGATAGGCCTCAAACCTGTTGGTGAGTTAGTGGATACCTACTCCAAGTGTGTAAAGGCTTCCCCCAGCAGAATGGGCAGATGAGAACAATTCGTTCCAACAGCCATGAAGGTGGCTGAAGCTGGTGTTGTGGACTGATTAGAGCTTGGTCAGACATTGAAGAGGTCATCTACTACATTCTTAGACTTCCGTCCTACCGCTGGACTTCAATGACTCTGGAAGAGAGAGTGAGGCTAACAACTTTCTGCAACTCTGCTTCACTTAAATCTAAGTCATGGGTGAGTTAAGATATCACCCTGTGATGTCACCAAAATGAAGGAAATTAATGAAAGAAACAGCTGAATGGATTAAAAATCAGAATCCAGCAATAGACTGTTTACAAGAAACACATTTAAGAATAAGAGATACGCACGGAGTTAAAATGGAATGTTGGAGTAGAATTTATTATGCTTCAGCTGATGCAAAAAAGGCAGGAATAGTAATTATGATCTCAGACAAAGTTATGGCAAAAATAGATTAAATTGAAAGAGGTAAACGATAAAAAGTATCATAGACAATGAAGCAATATCAATACCGAAGCTATATACACCAAATATTATAACATCTAAATTTTAAAAGAAAAGTTAAATAAATTTCAGATGGAGATGAATAGTAGTGCTATAGTAGTAGAGGACTTTAATCTTCCTCTCTCAGAACTAGATAAATCTAACCAACAGATAATTAAGAAAGAGGTTAAGGAAGTGAATAGAATTTTAGATAAGCTAGATATGATATCCAGAGATAACTGATTAGAAATAGAAAGGAATACACCTTTTTCTCAGCAGTTCATGGTACCTTTACAAAGATTGGGTATAGTTAATATGTAAAAATTTTATACATAAAAGCAGAAATATTATATTAAATATTAAATAGCAAATTAAAATATTAAAAGTATCCTTTTCAGATAATAATACAATAAAAATTATATTTAATAAGGGATAATGGAAACAGATTAAAAACAGGAAAATAAAAAAACTAATCTTAAAGAATGAGTGAGTTAAAGAATAAATCATATAAACAATCAATAATTTCATTAAAGAGAATGACAATGAGACAATGTATCAAAACCTATAGGATATGGTGAAAGCAGTGATTAGAGGAAAATTTCTATTTTTAAACACCTATATCAATAGAGAAAGAGCAGACTAACGAGTTGGGTATGCAACTTAAAAACTAGAAAAAAAACCTAAAAATCTGTTAAAGATCTCCAATGAAATACTAAATTGGAAATCCTAAAAATTAAATGTGAGATTAATAAAATTGAGAATAAAAAAACATTGAATTAGGAAATAAAACTAGGAGTTGGTTTTATGAAAAACATAAAATAGATAAATAATTGGTTAATTTAATTTTTAAAGAAGGAGAAGAAAACAATCACTAGTATCAAAAATGAAAAGGGTGAATATTGGAAGAACTAAAAGTCAAGACTATAACAGGAAATAACGAAAATTGTGAAGGAAAGACATTTAGCAGTGCCAGATCTTAAACTATAAGGCAGAAATTATCAAAACTATCTGGTACTGGCTAAGAAATAAAAAGGTAGATCAATGAAATAGAGTAGACATACAACTTATAGCAGCAAATAAACACAATACCTTGTATTTGACAGGTGTAAAGAATTAATATTTTGGGATAAATATTATTTGATAAAAATTATTGAGAAGCTGGAAAGCAGTATGACAGAAACTAGGCATAGAGCAATACCTTACACCATTGTAATGACAAGCAGGGTGGGACTTTTTGTTGTTTTTTTTGTTTTGGAGTGCTTCTCAGCACTAAGGCAATCAAGTGCCTTTGAGTCCTGCCTTTGTTTCAATCAAGAGTCTTTAATTGAATGGGGAGTCTGTGATGACCTGCTTAAGTCAGGGGAAGGCCTAGGTCACATGGGTTTGAGTTGCGTGGCTATGACACCCTCTGACCCTGAAGAAGTGTATATATACTGTGAGGTTAGCATTTTGCTTGGGGCTCACTCTTTGGCAGAGTGTTGGTGTGGAGACTCTGGGTAGCTGTTAAGGAGATACCCCCGTCTGCCCCTTGCCCACACTGCTTTGACAACCCAGATGTTGGTGCTTCTCTCTCTGGTAACTATGTACATATAGCTTTGGTCAGACAGCTACAATCTTGTCTGTTGATTTGTGTTATTTGCTCTTGTTTATATTTTCTCTGTAATTTCTGTTTGTATTTGCTCTGAAGTTCAGGGTGCTGACTTTTTCCTCTGAACTAAGTGAATGATATATGTATGTTTAATTAAAGTGAGATTGTTAACCCCTTAAAGTTGCTTTCCTTAGAAAAGCAGATCAAAGAACCTGTGTTAGCAGCCCTCTTGTGTGCTGGTGTTACTGGCCTTACACAGCCATAGCATCTTCAAGTAACACTGTTGTTACAACCATTTACCAAGATAAGGTCAAAATGGATACATGACCTAGATATAAAGAGAGATATTACAAGAAAACTAGAAGAACATGGAATATATTACTTATCAGACTTATGGATAGATGAACAATTTATGAATAAACAAGAGATAGAGAGCAAAGTTAGGTGTAAAATGGATAATTTTATTACATTAAATTAAAAAGATATTGTACAAATAAAACAAATGTAACCAAAATTCGAAAGAAAGCAGAAATTTAGACAATTACTCAGATAAAGGCTTCAGATCTCAAATATATAAAGAACTTTGTCAAATCTGTGACAATATGAGTCATTCCCCAACTGATAAATGGTCAAAGGATATGAACAGGCAACTTTCTAATGAAAAAATCAAAATGATTTAGTCACGTAAAAAGTGCTCTAAATCATTACTGATTAGTGAAATGCAAATTAAAACAACTTAGAGATATCATTTTATACCTATCAGATTGGCTAAAATGATAGAAGAGCAAAATGATAAATGTGAGAAAACTGGAACACTGTTGGTGGAGTTGTGAACTGATCCAGCCATTTTGGAGAGCAATCAGGAATTATGCCCAAAGAGTTATACTAAAGTACTTATACCTTTTGACCCAGAAATACCACTACTAGGTCTGGTCCCAGCGATGGATAGAGAAAAAGGAAAAGAACCTACATATTCTAAAAATGTTTATAATAGTTCTCTTCGCAGTAGCAAAGAACTGCAAATTGCAGGGATGTCCATCAATTGAGGAATGGCTGAACAAATTGTGGTGTATGATTGTGATGGAATACTACTGCACTATAAGAAATGATGAACTCAATGATCTTAGAAAAACATATAAACATTTGCAGAAAATAATGAAGTACTCTTCATTAGCATTGAATTGAGCAAAACCAAGCAAACATTGTATATAGTAACAGCAATATTGTTTTAAGAAGGACTTTGAGTAAGTTATTTTGACTTGCAGATACCTAAAATAACTATAAAAACATATGAAGAAAGATACTATCTGTATCCCGAGAAATAACTGATAAATAGAAGTATTATAGAATAATTTTACACATATATAGCTTTTTGTGTCTAATGGTGGCCATTTTATAGGAAGGGAGGGTTGGAGGGAAGGAAAAAAAAGAAAAAGCAATTTACATGATAACTGTGTTGTATATTTAAAAGGAATAGCAAGTTATACATAGCAGACTTGCAATTTCATGGGCAATCATCTTTTTAAAAAATTATACTATATCATAGAAATGCTTGTTTTATTACATAAATTAAAAATAAAATATATTTTTTAAAAAATAAAAATGGACAAACAACATCATATTGGTTACCTAATCTGTTCCACTGATTGATCTTTGCATTTCTTAATCAGTGCCAAATTGTTTTGATAATTAAGCTTTGTGATATAGTTTGATATTTGTTACTGCTATGCCCCACTTTTCACACTTTTTTGTTTCATTATTACTCAAGATTCTTGAACTTTCGTTCCTGCGGATGAATTTCATTATTATTTTTCTAGTTCTATAAGGTAATCCTTTGGTAGTTTTTCTTGGTATGGCACTGAATAAGCAAATTAATTTAAGCAGTATTTAAGTTGGTTGATTGCACAGTGGATAGCCCTGGACCTGGAGTCAGGAAGACTTAAATTCAAATCTAGCTTTAGACACTTAACAGCTATGTAACCCTAGGAATTCAAAAATCAAATAAGAAAGATCAAGGAAAAATTAGGGAAAAAAATTAAAGCAACCCAAGAAAACTTATGAAGAGAAATTGTGAGAGATGATTCATTTTGGACTCCTACTGAAAATTAATAAGTATCACTCAGGTCAGTATGGTTCCATAATGGGTAATGATTGATAGCAATTATGTTACTCTACTCATCTAGTAATATTTAATCAGTCATCTAATAATAGGTATAAGAATAAACAATGTATTAATCTATATTTTTTATAAATCACATAGGAATATAGATTCAAATAGGCCCCCATAACAGGCCTCAAACTTTAATGTAATGTTCACTACTTGCTTACTAGTTATGTAACTTGTGTAACTGCAAGAATGCTGATATTCGTATCTCCAACCTGTTTTACTCAAATTCAATGACCAAGCCAAGCATGGGTGGCATGGTGCAGAAAAGCCTTCTGATTATTTTTGGAAAATATGTATAACTTTACCATCTTCTCTTGCCCAACATGAGGAGGAACCTATCCATTTTATGACCAACCAGTCAGCAGAGATATTCCCTGCTTCATCCAACCTTTGACTCCCTGCTGACATACCATTTCTAGCTGATGCATCATTTTTGGTCAGCAAAACAAGGTCTACCAACCAACGAGATTCAGTACTTTTTGTAGCCTCTCTAGAATGTCAAAATATTAAATGTGATATCATAAGGTGCTGGATGGAGGGGGCATCTCAAACCATGAGGAAGGTCTGCGGTTCACTTCTTTAGAGGGGGCAAAGTCCCTTTCATAAACTGCTACTGGCTCGGAGTGCTGCCTCAGTTTCTCTTTTTGTCATTCAGGATGTTTTTGTCCCCACAAAAATTAACCAACTGGAAAAAGAGGTCCAAAGTCTTAAGGAAGAAAAAAACTTTAAAACTAGAATTGGGCAAAAGCAATCAAATGATGTTCTAAAACACTAAGAAATAATAAAACTAGAAAAAAATAGAAGATAATCTGAAACATCTCATCTGAAGAACAGATCGAGGAAGGGCAATATTTGTTGGATTACCTGAACGTTATGATCAAAAAAAGAATCTGGATATAATATTACAAGAAATTATGAAGGAAAACTTCTCTGAAATTCTAGAACAAGAAGGTAAAGTAGAAATAGAAAAAAAAATCTATCTTTCACCACCTAAAAAAGATCCCAGGAAGAAAACTTACAGGAATGTCAGAGCCAAGTTTCAAAACTCCCAGTTTAAGGAGAAAATATTGCAAGTAACAAGAAGAAAAAACAATTTAAATATTGGGGAGATATAGTCAGAATTTCATAAGACCTAGAAGCTTCTACACTAAAAGACCATAAGTCTTGGAACATTATGTTTCAAAGAGCACAAGAGCTAGAGTTGTGACCATTAATAACTTACCCAGCAAAGTTGAGTATAATGCTGAATGAAAAAAAATGGATACTAGACAAACTGACTCTCAGGTATTTGTGACAAAAAGACCAGAACTCAATTGAAAACTCAATCTAAAAGAGCCAGAAGAAATATAAGGAAAATATTAAAGATTAATTATAAGGGCCTCATTAAGGTCAAACTGTTCCATATATACATATACATACATACATTATACACACACATATACATTATGTGTACACACACACATATATGTTATCAGTATTCTTAAAACTATCATCATTACTAGGGTAGTTTGAAAGAAAGGTTGGGGCCAAGATGGATATGATGGGGTGATTTTAAAAAACAAAATTGGGTAGAAAAAGGTAAAAAGGAACAATTATCTCATAAAATGGGGCATAAAAGGAAGAACTAATACAGAGGAAGCAGGGAGAGAGGGAGGGCTAGTAATAGAATCTGGATTGAAGAAGAAACAATGTGGATATCTGGAGGGGTGTAGTCTGGACTTTAGGTAAGAGAACTGGGAGACAGGGTTGGGGAAGGGACTTTTAGAAGGGTGTGTAGATTAAGATTTATGAGGGTGGGGAGAGAGAGAAGAAAATGGAGGGACTCTTAGAGGGGTAGAGAAGGTAAGGGGAGAAGATAAGGTAACAGGGATAGGGTAAAAAGAGGCTGAGCAGGACAATAGTAATAATAAGATGGAGGGAAATTCACAAATAGTAGTTATAATTTTGAATGAGAGTGAAATGAACTCACCTACAAAATGGGTTGGATTAAATGTGATTGGATTGGATTAAATGAGATTGGAATAGATGAAAAATCAGAATCCAACAATATGTTATTTACAAGAAATACATCAAAGAATTCAAGATACACACAGAGTTAAAATGGAAGGTTGGAGTATAATTTATTATGCTTCAGCTGATGCGAAAAAGGTAGGAGTAGCAATTGATGATAATAGGCATCCTTGTTTCACTCCTGATCTTATTGGGAAGGTTTCTAGCTTATCTCCATTACAAATAATGTTTGCTGATGGTTTTACATGCTTCTTATCATTTTAAGGAAAAATCCACTTATACATAACTATACTTTCAAATGTTCTTTTTAAAGGAATGAGTACTGTATTTGGTCAAAAGCTTTTCCTCCATCTATTGATATAGTCGTATAATTTTTGTTATTAGTATAATCAATTATATTAATAGTTTTCCTTATGTTAAACCATCCCTACATTCCTGTAATAAATCCTACTTGGTCACCATGTATAATCTTTGTGATATATTGTTGTAGTCTCCTGGCTAGTATTTCATTTAGAATTTTTGCATCCATATTCATTAATGAAATTGGTCTATAATTTTCTTTTCATTTTTGCTCTTCCTGGTTTAGGTATCAGCACCATATTTGTTTCATAAAAAGAGTTTGGCAAGATCCTTTGCCTATTATTCCAAATAATTTATTTAATTTTGGAATTAGTTGATCTTTAAATGTTTGGTAGAGTTCACTTGTAAATCCATCTAGTCAGAAACAGCGATCTTTGGCCACTTACACAGAGCAAGCTGCAATTTCTACTGAGTAACAGAGAATACTGAATTCTGGATTTACTGTCCTTGTACTTCCTTGGACAGGTAAGCTACTGGATTTTTAATTTTAATTTGTAAAACTATAGAAATATATTGCTTCTAGAGAATAATAGTATTTCACTGAGCTGGTCTTTGTTTTCCAGCATGCCAAAGTAATACTTTAAAAATATTAAAGTCTTCCTTGCCTATTGTTTTGAAAAGAGTCTCTATTTCTGGTCATCCTGAGAACTACAAACATTTCCCTTCTCTTTTCACGATGTATGTATATATAATGTATGTACCTTAAAGTACATGGTTTAAGTTGTTTTGTGGAGGAGATGGGTAGCATCTATTTCTTCTATATTTTCTTTTTTTTTCTTTTTTCTTAAATTTATTTAATATATTTAGTTTTCAGCACTGATTTTCACAAAAGTTTGAATTACAAATTTTTTCCCCGTTTCTACCCTCCCCCCACTCCAAGATGACATATATTCTGGCTGCCCCGTTCCCCAGTCAGCCCTCCCATCTGTCACCCCACTCCCCTTCCATCCCCCCTTCCCTTCTTCTCTTATAGGGCAAGATAAATTTCTATGCCCCATTGCCTGTGTATCTTATTTCCTAGTTGCATGAAAAAACTTTTTTGTTGTTGTTGTTTTTGAACGTCTGTTTTTAAAACTTCAAGTTCCAAATTCTCTCCCCTCTTCCCTCCCCACCCAACCTCCCTAAGAAGGCAAGAAATTCAACATAGGCCACATGCATATCATTATGTAAGACCCTTCCACAATACTCATATTGTGAAAGATTAACTATGTTTTGCTCCTTCCTAACCTATCCCCCTTTATTGAATTTTCTCCCTTGACCCTGTCCCTTTTCAAAAATGTTTGTTTTTGATTACCTCCTCCCCCCATCTGCCCTCCCTTCTATCATCCCCCCTTTTTGTATCTTCTTCCTCCTTCTTTCCTGTGGGGTAAGATTCCCAATTGAGTGTGTATGGTATTCCCTCCTCAGGTCAAATCCGATGAGAGCAAGATTTACTCATTCCCCCTCACCTGCCCCCTCTTCCCTTCCTACAGAACCACTTTTTCTTGCCACTTTTATGTGAGATAATTTACCCCATTCTATCTCTCCCTTTCTCCCTCTCTCAATACATTCCTCTCTTATCCCTTAAATTGATTTTATTTTTTTAGATATCATTCCTTCATATTCAACTCACCCTGTGCCCTTTGTGTGTGTGTGTGTGTGTGTATGTATGTGTATATATATGTGTGTGTGTGTGTGTGTTTGTGTGTATGTATATGCATATTCCTTTCAGCTACTATGATATTGAGGTCTCATGAATCATACACATCATCTTTCTATGTAGGAATATAAACAAAACAGTTCAACTTTAGTAAGGCCCTTATGAGTTCTCTTTCTTGTTAACCTTCATGCTTCTCTTGATTCTTGTGTCTGAAAGTCAAATTTTCTATTCAGCTCTGGTCTTTTCACTGAGAAAGCTTGAAAGTCCTTTATTTTATTGAAAATCCATATTTTGCCTTGCAGCATGATACTCAGTTTTGCTGGGTAGGTGATTCTTGGTTTTAATCCTAGCTCCATTGACCTCCAGAATATCATATTCCAAGCCCTTCAGTCCCTTAATGTGGAAGCTGCCAGATCCTGTGTTATCCTGATTGTTTTTCCACAATACTCAAATTGTTTCTTTCCGGCTGCTTTCAGTATTTTCTCCTTGACCTGGGAGCTCTGGAATTTGGTGACAATGTTCCTAGGAGTTTTCTTTTTGGGATCTACTTGAGGAGGTGATCGGTGGATTCTTTCAATTTCTATTTTACCCTGTGGCTCTAGAATATCAGGGCAATTGTCCTTGATAATTTCTTGAAAGATGATATCTAGGCTCTTTTTTTGATCATGGCTTTCAGGTAGTCCAATAATTTTTAAATTATCTCTCCTGGATGTATTTTCTAGGTCAGTGGTTTTTCCAATGAGATATTTGACATTGTCTTCCATTTTTTCATTCCTTTGGTTCTGTTTGATAATATCTTGATTTCTTATAAAGTCACTAGCTTCCACTTGCTCCAAACTCATTTTTAAGGTAGTATTTTCTTCAGTGGTCTTTTGGACCTCCTTTTCCATTTGGCTAATTCTGCCTTTCAAGGCACCAGGCCTGGAATCAGAATCACAAGTTCAAATCCAGCCTTACATACTTACTAGCTGTGTGAACCTGGGTAAGTCACTTAACCCTGTTTGCCTCAGTTTCTCCCTCTATAAAATGAGCTGGGGAAGGAAATGGCAAACCACTCCACTATCTTTACCAAGAAAACCCCAAATGAGGTCACGAAGATTTAGACATGACTGATATGATTGAACAACAACAACAAAATCAAAGCAATGGGGTCTTTTATACTTTAATCTCATTATAGTAGTTCATAGATATTTTATAACTGAAACAATAAGATCATAAAATATTTGCAATTTCCCTGTCATGGTGAGAGAAATTTACTATGAAAAGAGGAAGGACACAGTTCTAATAGTATCAGGACTGTTTCCTCAGGCCTAAGCCTAAAGTCACAGATAGACCTATCATAGCTACACTAGGACAAAATTTCCTTAGCTCTATTTGATTTCATAAAGAAGTCATAGATACCTTTTGGAACAGTCAAGCATTCAACAGAATTCCACATTATTCACAAGGTATTATAGCCAGGCTCAGAATCAACCAGGTAAGAAATATTTCTGTTCAAAAAGGAAATAGCATAGTGGGGAAACTGAGTCAAGAGGCTATTGCCATTACCTTTGTAAGACCATCTTCTCAACTTTCCTAGGTACCTACATCCACCTGCAGCATTTTCAGATCATACTTCCTTTGAGAGGCTAATGACATTTCCCTTGAATGGTGGAGTACTGGCTTAATTCAAAATTGGGAGCAAATCAAATTACATTTACACCTCACACAGTAAGTTCCAGTGCTTACAATTTGGAACAGGGTACATTGTTTCTCATGTTACAATAACAGTTAAAAATAAGTAAGAGTAAATTAAAACATTTCTCTTCAGAACTTATTAAGTACATAGAAGCTCCTCCAAAAGCATTAATTCAAGATCTTTCTTTTCTTTTCTAGCGTAAACATTTTGATGGAAAAAACCAATTCTTAGACAAAGCTTTCATTAGTCATATATATTCTTATAATTCTTTCTTTCACAGAACTCATAAAATGTTATGAACTTGTCAAGGCTAACGATCTGGGAACCTGGAAAATCACAAAGAACTTTAAAAATAATGAGAATTTACACAGTAGTTTTTTTGTACTTTTTCCAAACACAAAGGAATTATTATTATCCATTTTAAAACAAAATATACCCAATATCCTCAATATTTATGACAGTTATAAAATTATGATGAAAGTCTCTAATAAGTACACAGCATTCAAATCAACTTAAGACCTAATCTCCTAATAATACAAATGCAGTAACTCGATATAATTTTTCAAATTAACAGCATTTCTTATATGATGATTTCCCAAAATCATAATGCAAAAGAAAATTAGGGTAATAACAATAACTTGAGACAATATTATGTACTTAAACCACAAAACATGAAATTTGACTGCTGGTCAAATGACATCAATTCAATTGAATGCATTTTAAAATTATCTTACATAGAAAATCATTTCATCCATAAAATTTGGAGATTATGAGAAATCTCAAAATTAATATTAACTGTCTGAGGAGGAAACAAACACTTCTCCAAACGGAATAACAATTTTATAAGAATGTAAATATTTTTCTTCTTCTCCTCTTGTCTACATGAGATATAAGGAAAAGGGGAAAAGGAGATCACAGCAAGTGAGATCAATTTGTTCTGTAAAATATGAGGCAAGGATCTCAGCTGAGAGAGTTAGGGGATGGGAAACCATAAAATGTTTGAGGAGGAATGAAGAGATTTGCTGAAAGTAATATTTACTGTTTACTGATTTCACCAAGTTTCCTTCAGAAATTCAGCACTGGAATAATGTTAAGGCAAGCTACAGAACAAATTTATGCAAAATAACTTCAGCACTTGCAAAATTAAATTATGATACACAAGTTATGCATCAAAATCCACAACAAATTGAAGAATCCAAGTGAAGGGTGGTGTGTGTGTGTGTGTGTGTGTGTGTGTGTGTGTGTGTGTGTGTTGAAAGAACACTAGCCTTAGAGTCAGAAGACTTGGGGCCCCACCAAGTTTAGAGCCTGAGGCTTACTAGCTGTGACCTCACTTCACCTCTACAGGCCTCAGTTCCTTCATATGTAAATGAAGTAATTCATAAAGTTACCTCATCTGTAAAATAGCATTTACAGAACTGTGAAAGCTATAAGAGACCTGATAGAAGACATTATAGTTGTAACATCCTAGGTAGGAATCCAGAAAACAGTGGTGTTCCCTGGGGAGTGGATCCATTACTGGCAGATGTGAGTTATCATGATGGACTCACAGAATTTCAGAGTTGGAAAGGACCTCAGTGGCCATTGTGGAAAATATTATACTATTTTATATCATTTTTAATTTCAACCAGACCCGGAGCCTGAATTAAGAAGATCCAGGACCTGGACTTCTTTGTTCTCTCTAAAAGTTTGCTCAGGAAATACCCTTACCACTGTCAACAAGGCCAGATTAGACTGACCTAAGGACATTCTTATCCCTGTTAGCCATTAAAGGATGAGACCTTAACTCCAAGAAAGACTACCTCGATTAATATTAACTGACCTTTGTCAACATTCTTTACAAATCCTATTCCATTAAGGAAAATCCTCTTCTTGTATCATGGTTAAATATACATGGGGGTCATAAACGTGAGGTAATACAGGCTTGTTAGGTCTGCTAAAATAACGTATATAAGTTTTCTCGTTTGCTTTGTTCAGATAGCCACAGTTTATGCTCTGACTCCTTGTACGTACAAGTAAGCTAGCCTAGCTATGCTTTAAGGGAAAATAATAAACAACATGGATTTTTCTATCACCTAGCTCTGTTGTTTCCTTCAACCAAACTTTCATATTTAACACCATGTAGTCCAAAACAGGTTTGAAAGTAATCCCCACTAAAATGTGCTCCATAAACAGCCATTTATTCTCCTCATCTGAACCTTCAATGATAAGGAAATGATAATCTCATTCCACTTCTGGATAGTTCTAGTTATAAGGAAGTTTTTCCTGACTTCACACCACAATTTCTCTCTCTGAACCTTCCACCAAGTAATTCTACCTTCTGGAGCCAAAGAGAACAAGTCTAATCTTTCTCTCACATGACATAGCATTTCAAATACTTGCAAATGGCTACTAGGTTCCCCAAAGTCTTTGACAGGTTAAATACTGCTAGTCTCTTCAGTTGATCTTTAAACTGAACTCAAACTGCTTACAATTGGTTTGTTCATTAGGTAAATTTAATCTGTAAAAATCATCTATACATGTGGATCACAGAAGGGACAAGAAAATGCAATGTATATAATATTTAAAAAGCTAACTTCATAATGTAATTTTATGACTATCAAAACATGCACACCAATTAACCACTCAGTCATAGTTTAATGAAATGGTTAAAGAAAACAGGAGTACATTTAATTTCAAAGACACAAGGTATTTAAATATTTATACTTTTAGTATGTGTCAAAATACAATGGTTTCAATATACAGAACATATTTGACAGATAATATTTTGGCAGCACATTCAATAAGCAAAGAAGTTATTAAATTTACATTAAGTTACAACTGTACAGTCTTCATTTACATAGAAAGTAAATACTGCTAGAATATTACCAAGAATCTAATTTTACATGAATATAACTAGATTTAAGTCAGGCATAACTCACATAGTTTTTTTTTTGCCTGTATGGAAAATTCACAGTTGTAAGAAAACATCATTAAGGCCACCCCCCATTTCTTGTGCTAGTGTGGACATACCCATGGCACACTTTCAAGTCGCAGATTTTGAAGCCTATTAAGTTCCTTTGTCCTTTAGGATCAGTCAAAGCCACATCTTTATATTGAACACTAAAGGCTTGAAAAATATAAATAAAAAAGTCTCTTAGATTAGCTGTTTAAATCAGCATTTTAAAAGTATCCATAAGGGGCACAGCAAATCATAGCCTGGAGCAGCAACACACACACATATCTCTCTGACAGATCTACAAGTACCCTTCCTTCCTCAGCGACCTCAGCCCTTGAGGCTGGTTTGAAAACAATGCCTAACAGTTGAATTTTAAAATAAGTCAACTCTCAAGTATTAAGACAGTACCTTGCATGCATGTAATAGACACTTGATAAATATTTTAATGACCACATCTGTGTTAATGGAGAGAAGGGCACTAACATGAATAATTCAAAATAGCAACAAAACCAAAAATCTTTAGAATGCCATTTTGATATTTTAATAGAGATTTTCTGATATTCTGAGTAATCATTTAATGGTGCAGTTTTAATATTTTTGTTTAAAAACCTGACTCAGGAAGAGCAAGGAAGCTACTTATGTTCTTCAACCTGCCTCTCTGTGCTTGGCACAAATGTCAGAGAGGGACGACACAGGGCTTGAGTGCTGGCCTCTCTCACATACCTTCTTTGGAAAAGAGGGAGGGCAAAAGCAATTAGGTGGTTTCACTTAAGTAGTTTTTCTTGATGAATAAGGTGAGGAGACCTAACTAAAACTTCCTTTTCTGCGGATCAAATGTGTAGAACTACTCCAGGACTAAATAAAGCTTTTCAAAGCTTGTAGAAAATAATTATTCTGCAAAATTTTAAGTTAGGGGCATATGCAATGCCAATTACCTTTTGGTTTTCTGGTGGTCTTTCTGAACCCTTTCACCCATAATTACATCTCCTGATGTTTTAGAATGCTATTTTTTAAAATATTCTATAAAAGAAATTGTATTTAAAATCTTTTAACACCTAACAAGATATCAATATGTTAGTCCATCTTCAACATTTTGGTTGGGTTTCCTGCTTTTCTATATCTATTAACTTTCACAAATCATTTCCAAATACCACTAACACTTAAATGGCTCATGAAAGCGATTCCCTACCTTCCTGTTTCCATTTCTTGTATAGTGATCCCTGGCTCTAGATTATAAATCTAAACAGAAGATTGTATCGAGAGTTTAACCCAAATCGGTGAAGAGCTATTCTGGATTTTGTTCCCTTTCAATGACACAGTGTTACACACACATACACACATATACATACACACACATATATATGTGTGTGTATATATGTATGTATATGTATATCCATACACTTTTACTTAGAGAAAAAGACATAAACAACATATAGTCAGAGATATATTATGCAGAAATAACCTACTGAGACAACCAAGCTCCCTTACCACCATTTTGAAATTCATTTCTATCTGCTTTTTGCTTACTAAAAGAAGACAGCAAAAGAAAAAAAAGCCATGAATTTACATTAGCAAATCATGTAGAAAACAGGATTTTAGGCAGAAAGTTTTAATGATTTATGTTTTAGACGAAGGTGCTAATTTTAATTTAGAAAAGAGCAAAAGCAAACCACCATTAGGTAGCCTCATACTTATGAGGTCATCACTCTTTTCTTCCCCACAAAAATTATCCACAATATAAACACTTAAGAGATAAAAGCAAAAAACTTCATATACAATACTTAAGACCTTCAGTACTTCTTTTTATATTATTTTGCCAAAAGGAACTTTTGCAAAAGTAGTTCATTTTCCTAGATTAGATGAGAAACATATACTATGCATCTTCCTCACAGATAAGAAAGAGAATGTTTGATTATATGAGATCCATGTAACAAGCAAGCGACTTAAAAAAACACATGCCCAGGCAGGAGACAAAATGGTGGAGAAAAGGCAGGAACTCACCTGAGCTTTCCCCAAAATCCTTCTGAACACCTTTAAGTTAGGCCATAAAACAATTCCTAAAGTGGCAGAACTCACAAAAAGATGGGATGAAATAATTTTCTGGCCAAAAACAACTACAGAAGGTTGGCAGGAAAAGTCTGTCACAGCTGGGTGGGAGTAGAACAAAGTCCAGTGCAGGACATGCCAGCGTAGACCATGCCCCAGCAAACCAGGAGCAGTCCTGGGGAGCCAATGAATCAGCACCAGCAGTGGCTACTTCTGGAGCTCTCAGCCCACAGATGGTAAGGGGGTGGAACAACTGATCAGGAGATTACAAGGGTCTGTTTGCTGACACTGGGGGCGAGACTATTGCTTTGCCCATCCTCAGATATGGGTCGGTCTCGGTTGGCAGTCCCAGGGCGAGAAAGAGCATTAGCACACCAGAGTCGCAGCTGCTAGGGAGCAGGGACCCGTATCACAGTTCGAGGGCAGAAAAGAGTGCTTTTGGTCACTCACAGACCAAAGCCTAGGCCAGGAGAGTAATAAACACACCTCTCCTTAGATCATACTACCTTGGAAGAACTGAAAATTTACAGGTCCCTAGAATTATCTCTGAAAACAGCTGCACAAAACCCCTGAAGCTTGGGACAGTGCACCCTCCACCCTGGAAGCCGAGCAGCACTTAAAGAGTTAAAGGTCAAGTAATGGGCTGGGAAAATGAACAAACAAGGGAAAACAATTCTGACCGTAGAAGTTACTATGGTGACAAGGAAGATCAAAACATACTCAGAAGAAGACAAAAAAGTCAAAGCTCCAACATCCAAAGCCTCCAAGAAAAATAGGAATTGGTTTCCAGCCATGGAAGAGCTCAAAAAAGATTTTGGAAATCAAGTAAGAGAGGTAGAAGATAAACTGACAAGAGAAATGGTGATGCAAGAAAACCATGAAAACAAACATCAACAGCTTGCTAAAAGAGACACCAAAAAGATGAAGAAAACAATAACCTTAAAAATAGACTAGGCCAAATGGTAAAAGAGGTACAAAAAGCCAATGAATGCCCTGAAAAGCAGATTTGGCCGAATGGAAAAAGAGGCACAAAAACTCACTGAAGAAAAAAACTTCTTAAAGACTAGAATCGAGCAAATGGAAGCTAATAACTCATGAGACATCAAGAAACAATAAAACAAAACCAAAAGAATGAAAAAATAGAAGACAACATAAAATATCACACTGGAAAATGAACTGACTTGGAAGATAGATCAAAGAGAGATCATTTAAAAAGTACTGGAATACCTGAAAGTCATGATTAAAGAAAGAGCCTAAACATCATCTTTCAAGAAATTATCAAGGAAAATTGCCCTGATATTCTAGAACCAGAGGGTAAAATAGAAATTGAAAGAATCCACCAATCATCTCCTGAAAGAGATCCCAAAATGAAAACACCTAGGAATATTATAGTCAAATTCCAGAGTTCCTAGCTCAAGGAGAGTATTGCAAGTAACCAGAAAGAAACAATTAGGGTATTGTGAAGCCACAATCAGGATAACACAAAATTTAGCACCTTCTACACTAAAGGATCAGAGGGCTTGGAATATGGTATTCTGGAGGGCAAAGGAGTTAGGATTACAACCAAGAATCACCTACCCAGCAAAACTGAGTATAATCTTTCAGGGGAAAAAATGGATATTCAATGAAATAGAGGGCTTTCAAACATTCTTGATGAAAAGACCACAGCTGAATAGAAAATTTGACTCTCAAATACAAGACTCAAGAGAAGCATAAAAAGGTAAGTGGGAAAGGGAAATCATAAGGGACCTAATAAGGGTAAACTGTTTACATTCCTTATCTCTTTTTGGATAGGGAAGATGATATTTGTAACTCAAAAAAACTTTCTCATTATTAGGGCACTTAGGAGTATATATAGACAGATGGCACAGGTATGAGTTGAATATATAGGGATGATATCTAAAAAAATAAAATTAAAGAGAAAGAGGAATGCACAGGGAGAAAGGGAAAGAGAAGGGTGGAACGGGGTAAATTAGCTCACATAAAAGAGGCAAGAAAAAGCTTTTACAGTGGAGGGGAAGATGGAGGACGTAGAAGGAAGTGAGTGAACCTCACTCTTGTGGCTCAAAGAGGAACTAACATACACACTCAGCTGGACATAGAAATCTATCTTACCCTCCAGGAAAATAGGAGAGGAAGGGTATAAAAGGCGGCAGTGGGGGTGATAGAAGGGACAGCAGCTTGGGGGAGGTGAGAGTCAGAAGCAAAACATTTTTGAGGAGGGACAGGGTGAAAGAAGAAAGAGAATAGAATACACAGGGAGGGGGAAATAGGATGGAACGATATACATTTAGCAATCATAACTATGAAAAAAATTTAAAGCAAGTTTCTTTGATAAAGGCCTCATTTCTCAAATATATAAAGAACTGAGTCAAATTTATAAATATAGGAGCCATTCCCCAATTGATAGATGATCAAGAGATAGGAACTTTTCGGATGAGGCAATCAAAGCTATCTACAGCCATATGAGAAGGTGTTCTAAATAGCTACTGATTGGAGGCATGGAAACTTAAACAGTTCTGAGGTACTACCTCATACCTATTAGATTGGCTAATAGGACAGAAAAGGAGAATGACAAATGTTGGAGGGGATGTGGGGAAAATGAGACATTAATGCACTGTTGGTGGAGTTGTGAACTGATTCAACTATTCTTTTGAATGATCTGGACTGCTCAAAGGACTATAAAACTGCACATACCCTTTGACCTAGCAACGCCACTATTACTAGGTCTATATCCAAAAAGAAATAAAAAACAAAGGGGAAAAGGACGTATATGTACTGAAATATTTATAGCAGCTCCTTTCTAGTGGCAGGGAGGTGGAAATTGGGAATATTTCCATCAATTGGGGAATGGCTGGACAAACTGTACTGTGTGCTTGTGATGGAATACTATTGTGCTTTAAGAAATGATGTGCAGGATGCTCAGAAAAACCTGGAAAGACTCACATGAGCTGATAAAAAGTGAAACGTACTGTGATATTGTGAGATGATCAGCTGTGAATGCCTTAGCTATTCTCAGCAATACAGTAATCCAAGACAATTCAGAAGGACTTATGATGAAGAATGCTATACATCCCCAGAGAGAGAACTGATGGCATCTGAATACATATTGAAACATATTTCTTTTACTTGCTTTACTTTTCTTGAGGGTTTTTTTGGGAGGTCAATATTTTCTTTGACAATAGGACTAATATGGAAATATGTTTTGCATGTCTACACTCGTATAACTGATATCGAATTGTTTGCCTTCTCAATGAGGGTGGTGGGGAGGTAGGAAGGAAGAGAATTTGGAATTCAAAAGTTTTTTAAACGAATATTAAAAACCGTTTTTGCATGTAATTGGGGAAAATAAAATACCAAGTATATTAAAAAGCCACAGGCCCACTGTTCATAAACATGTAACTGGGCTTATATAATATCATAGTTTAGTTTATATAATATCATAGTTTCCTTCCAATTTGAATCATTTTCAATGTCAATAATTTTAATTTTTTTTTTCAGTTCCAATAGCCAGTTAGTTACTGGGCCAGAATTTTAAAAAGCAGGTATGAGAAGGCCTGGATTTTCTGCACTTACTGTTATCAATATTTGGTAATTAGTGGAGTATTTAAAAAAAGCTACATGTATACATACCATTGTTTATTTGTTAAAACACACACATATACATACACACACCCCAGAAACCAAGAACACATCCAAATAAACAATGAAACATGATAAAGTTAGATTTCATCTTGTGCAGAAAAAAATAATTGAAAACCAAGAGCTGCCTAGTAGTCCGAAAAATAAATAAAATGATTAACACAGTTAGATCAAACCCTTTCTTGTTTTTTTTTAAATGAGATCCTTTACCCATACTGTTATGCCAAACAAGTTGAGTTAAAGCTCACAGATGATAACCATGATACTTATGAACAATACATGGAAATGGATAATAAATTTATTGATTCACAAGATGATCCTGGTATCAGTCCTTTTTTCCTTTTTGAATCTAGTTCAGTTTCCTATGATGCTCAGTAGACATCAGTCATAGAGAAACATCTGACCCAAGCTATCAGGCCCAGCGTCCACTTGAGGCAAAGCTTCTGCTGAATGAGAAGCTGACGTCCGAGTTTTTGTATTTTCCCCAGGCACCAAAAGGCACTACTACTGCAGTACCATTATCTTCAGTACCATACTGTATTGCCTATAGCATTTGGTAGAAGAAAAACAAACACAGGAAATTACAATCCACACAAAGAACCTTAACTATTGTAGATGTATTTTAAGTACATACTTGCTCTTTGGATGACTGGCAGTTCTAAGCTCAGTCACTGGTTCAACTGTTCTCAAATACTTTTGCTATTTTTGAGCCACGTATTAGTGAACAAATTTGACCCAACTGGTTAAAATAATTGTGCATGCCAGAAGCAGAAGGCATCAGAGGATCAGAGATAGAGCAGAAAGGAACCTCAAAGGCCATCTAATCCAACCCCCTCATTTTACAGATAGAGAAACAGATGTAGAGAAGCAGGCATTTGTACAAGGTCACATGAGTAATTAAGGGGTGGACCCAGAAACCTGGCTTCTAAATGCAGTGGTGTTTACACTAGACTCCATTACCACTCACTGACTTCAAGATAACTTTGATAATGAGATCGAACTTATGGTGGTTGTTTATTTTTCTAACATAGGTACAAAAAGCATACAATTATCTTTTTGGCATTTGTAACTTGATTGTCAGGGATTAATTCAAATAATACATGATTCAGAACCACAGGAGGTGGTTGGCACTGTATTAGATATACATCTAGTATACTTCAAATGAGCCACATCCATTAACATAACCCTAAGTGGGTGAATCACCAATATGTTCGTGTTTCCAATTTCATACACAGCGATATCATATTTAACTAGCAACTTCATCTAACTAGGAAGTAGCCAAGAGCTAGGAAGGAACAGGCAGCTTAACATATTTGAGTCACTCGAATCATTCCCTGAAAATCCTTCTAATTTCTAAGAAATCAAACAAAATTATTGCTAGTTAACTGCTTAATTAATATTTTCCAAAATTGGTATATTAGTTTTACATAATTCATAGCCATAATAGAGTAGGGTAGAATTTTTAATGAATGGCATACATTCTTTACTGTTCAGTGATCCCCTTTAGTGACTGATGCATGAGATATCCATACCTAGCTTATAGGACTTTCCTAAGGAGGACAGCCTGGTTTAGGGGCAACAGCTCAAGTCAGGACCACAGAATTCTAGGTCTTGGTTCTGGCGCTAGCTAGCTGTGTGACTTTGTGCTAATCACTGAACCTCTCTGGGCTTCAGTTTATCCCTCTGTAAACTGAAGGAAGTGGCCTAGAGGAGTTCTAAAACTTCTTATAGCTCTAAAATGTAAACAAGCAAAACGTGTCAAATTAAAACCTGTAAAAGGAAAAATGTTTCCCCACATAATGGCTATCATCAAAGTAGAACGTACAATTTTATACAAGTAACCTTGGAAAGAAAAAATTACATTGAAACATAAGAGAAAATTTTCTTGTCCTTGAAAGTTCATGTGGCAGTCAGAGAAACCAGAAGCGGACTAAAGTTGTGCCTTTGACACATGATATCTTTATTATCTCTCAGTGCCAAGGGAGCTAGTTCTATGAACTTATGTTATGTAGAAGTGGCTCAGCTAGAATGGTAGAGGGGGTTTCCCCACCAGAAGTTCTTTACATTAATGAAATCCCAGGTTGGCACAAAAACATAAAATTCATTTATTCTATGCCAAGACTTCCAATTTTAGCTGTCTCACACAAGCTGTTCTCAAATAATTTCCCTTGAAAATAGAACTAAAGTCATTCTGCCGCATTACCTGCTCAGTTACAACATGGGCTGCTTCGTTGGGATCATGGCACTGATTGACAAAGTCACAAATCTCTTGACTATTCACCATGAAGTTAATTCCATCTGTAGTGAGGACCAGGAAGCTATCGTCAGCATGCTGCAGCTACAAATAAACCCAAACACAATTGTCAAGCAGAGTTTACTTGAGAACGACAGTGAATACTGACACACTTTGCTGTTGAGTAGACAATTACAGTAACTTTTTAAAAATACTTTTTATTCCTTGACATCAATCAGAACAATATAATTGAGAAGGCAGAGGAGTAAATGTCTATTTTTCCAGGCAGAAAAAAAAATTATACCACTCCCCACCCCTGCACCCTTCTACCCTTCCTTCCTTCCCTTTCTCCTTTCCCTTGCCTTCCTTTCCTTCTTGGTATTTTTTTTTCAATTTATATAAATGCCATTCATAATCATGTGCCATGCTTTCCTAATTAGATCACATAACTTCTTTTTAAAAATTTATCTTATTTTTAATTTATGGAATAAAACAAACATTTCCATAACATAGTACAATAACGAGATGATTACACATGGAACTGCAAATCTACTATGCACAACTTGTTATTTCTTTCAAATATACAACAAAATTCTCATGTAAATTTTTTTCTCAAATTATTACAGCATTTGTAAAACAATCTGGGCAGCACTGCAATACAGTATGAAGGATTTATCTATGAGCCTTAATTTTACTTCATCAGATATCAGTAACAGAGCAGCATCTGTGATACAAATGACAAGAGTTAAGTATAACCATAAATACTACATCATCTGCTTGCTACTAGCTACCATTTATATACAACATAAGGTTTGCAAAGCACTTCACAAATATATTTTCTCATTTGACTTTCATAACAATCCTATGACTTGAGTAGTTCATCTATTATTTTAAAAATGGGAAAGTTGAGTCTCAAACAGGTTAAGTGACTTACCTTGTCCATAGTCATATAGCCTCATGACTAGACCTCATTCCTCAAATGACAACCCCTCCCCCCAACCCCACTCCCACTCCCTCCTGAAAACTCTTCTTTAAGTTTTCTTGGTGGACATCGATGTACTAAAATATATGGGTGCCCAGGCTCACGACCCTCTTTATCTTGATTAAAGATGCCTTTCTCTCCACCTATGAGTTTGATTTATTTCAAGACTTGATATTTAATGGTATAAATAGAAATTTTATCTTATCGGTTCTTGGAATGTGCTTCTAGATGCCCTAATGCCAGCATAGACCTAAAGTCCCCACCCACTGGACCAGTAAATACCTAGTTCCACCTAAATCTAAACTCCTGTCATTTTTTAGTTGAGTCCCCTCTTTAATGGAGATTACTGGTAGAGACCAATTTCATCTGCCCCTGACCCCTTAAGAGGATTGCAACCAGTTAAATGGCTTTGCAGTAGTTTGGATGCTTGCAAGTTCTAGGATCTGATCCCCCAAAACTGCTGGCTACAGTGGGGTTCCTTTGGTAAGGATAAAATCAACTATTTAAAGATGTCCCTTGATAAGGCAAGGCCAAAAATCAAACACTCTGAATAGGACTCCTTTAATCGGTGGCTATTAGAAGCTGTTAAGAGGGAAACAGAGTCTAGGCTTTCATCCCATCAAGAAAACATTTAAAAATTCAAAATTGAAAAGAAGGAGGCTGAATTTAAAATATTTCTCCTCCACGAAGGATTAGGCCAATTGGAATCTCAAAAGAAAGACAATGAAACACAAATAGAGTATCTCAAGAGACATGAAAAACCTAAGGAGGCACTCAAGAATCAATCTATATTTCTCTATTAGCATTATTATGCGTGTTTTCCCCAGAATTTGACCTAAAAAGACCTCTCTTGTGTACATACTCAATTATTATTTTTTTTGGAGGGGGGAGGGCAGGGCAAGTGGGGTTAAGTGATTTGCCCAAGGTCACACAGCTAGTGTGTCAAGTGTATGAGGTCAGAGTTGAACTCAGGTCCTCTTGACTCTAGGACTGCTGCTCTACTCACTGCACCACCTAGCTGCCCCTTACTCCCTTTTAAGGAAGCTGCAGTCTTTTTGTCTGCCTTTGTGGAGTGTTAAGTATACTGTTTGTATTTCTGTGTGTGTGATTAGAGACAGCAAGTAACCCAAACTGAGAGCAGAATTCTGTCTGTTACTAGGACTGTGTTTGTTATGTGCTTCTACGTGCTTTTCAAATACACGTTTCAGGAGAAAGCCTAGCAGGATGGAGGTTTGGACCCACCTGTCCTGTTGGCAGGGACTTAAATCTCTAGGGGTAAGGAGGAAGACTTGGCCAATAAAGTACTTCTGTGTCTTTTTTGTCATATTATTTATGTTTAAAATCATTTCTCCCACCCATGCTAAGCCACATGGCCCCTCAGAGGGAAATTTTGGCTGCTCAAGAGAACAAGTTAGAAATTAAACTGAAAGATTAAAGCCCAAGTGAGCTTAAGAATTTTTACATGTAATGGGAACTAAGACCACCAAAAACAGCATAGCCAATGGGATTTCCTTAAATGTGCCAGAGAGAACAGAAAATGGAAAAGCAATTAGAGCATCTAAGTACTTCTCCCCTTTGTCTAACCAGGATAATGTGATTTTTTATTAGATGATACAAACCCTTGTCTCCTGATCTCTCCACCTGGAGAAGTAACGTTGCTAGGTTTGATGAAGTTACAGGAGACAGTACAAGAGGGAGAGAATCCTAACGACTTTTATAATAGGCTATGGAAAAGTGCTAACCTATACGTGAGGCTGGATCCCTTTAGTCTATGAGATGCTCATATTATCTGTACCCATTTGTTAAAAACATTTCTATAACTGTTACCTTAATTGGCATAGTATGCCTATCGAGCACATCAAGTATGCTGCAGTATACAGTTTCTATGACGAAAAGGATGGACGAGAGAAGGAAAAAGAGGGGCAGAAATTGGACAGAGTTCAGGCCCCAAGCTCTCAGCCCCAGTTTTTCTCCAGGTGTTCCCCTCTCACCCTCTTTTCCCACCAATTTTAGAAGACTGAATAACTACTATTTCTATCGATAAAGTATCCAATAGAAACATAACAAATGCTAACAGACTAACTAAAGCCAAGTGTGGAAAGAAATTTTGTTTTTAACTCAGAGAAGCAGCAGCTAGAGAGTAATTAATCTTCCTGCTTCTTCTTCCTGCTAAAGGCTAAAACTTTAATTGGAAAATGATTTGGATTCCAAAACTAAAGTTTGTAGATTATGTTCAATTTAAATCTGGAGAACTGTCTGGCTATTCTGTTCCCTACAATTACCCACCCAACATCTGATATCAGGGCAATATGTTTAAAACTTAAAAATGAGCTTTTTGTCCTTTAAGGCATGCTGTGATCAAGGTTTCTCAATGGTGACCTTAAATGCAATCAATTTAGAATTTCATCAATTTATGTATGCAATGTATATCACCCTTGTAAAAACTGTATAGGAAATGTTGGTATGAATTGAAAAATACAACTCTCTTTCTTGACCGATGAATCATTAAGTATTAACCCTCTCCTAGTTCTGAACAGTGAAGGGTAAGTAAGCAGAAAAGAGAAGAAGTATGATTTTAATTTGGAACAATGCTTTGAGTTGATCTTTGTAGACCACATAACATAACTTGACTGTTAAATGCACAGTCAAGCCCTCTGTAAGCTGTTAAGGGCTGGGAGAACCCAAAACCCCACTCCTGTACTTGAACAGAAATATTAGCCACTGCAGGCCTCCTAAAAGATTTTGTAACTACTAAGAACATCTTAATGGATTTTTTAAAAATTTTTTTTAAAATTTATTTAATATATTTAGTTTTCAGCATTGATTTTCACGAAAGTTTGAATTACAAATTTTTTCCCCATTTCTACCCTCCCCCCACTCCACGATGGCGTATATTCTGGTTGCCCCATTCCCCAGTCAGCCTTCCCATCTGTCACCCCACTCCCCTTCCATCCCCTTTTCCCTTCTCTTGTAGGGCAAGATAAATTTCTATGCCCCAATGACTGTGTATCTTATTTCCTAGTTGCATGAAAAAACTTTTTTTGTTGTTGTTGTTTTTGAACGTCTGTTTTTAAAACTTTGAGTTCCAAATTCTCTCCCCTCTTCCCTCCCCTCCCACCCTCCCTAAGAAGGCAAGCAATTCAACATAGGCCATACGCATATCATTTTGTAAAACCCTTCCACAATACTCACGTTGTGAAAGATTAACTGTATTTTGCTCCTTCCTAACCTATCCCCCTTCATTGAATTTTCTCCCTTGACCCTGTCCCTTTTCGAAATGTTTGGTTTTTATTACCTCCTCCCCCTGTCTGCCCTCCCTTCTATCATCCCCCCTTTTTTATCTTCTTCCTCCTTCTTTCCTGTGGGGTAAGATACCCAATTGAGTATGTATGGTATTCCCTCCTCAGGTCAAATCCGATGAGAGCAAGATTTACTCATTCCCCCTCACCTGCCCCCTCTTCCCTTCCTACAGAACCACTTTTTCTTGCCACTTTTATGTGAGATAATTTACCCCATTCTATCTCTCCCTTTCTCCCTTTCTCAATATATTCCTCTCTTATCCCTTAAATTGATTTTATTTTTTTAAAGTAGAAGCTAGTGACTTTATGAGAAATCAAGATATTATCAAACAGAACCAAAGGAATGAAAAAATGGAAGACAATGTCAAATATCTCATTGGAAAAACCACTGACCTGGAAAATAGATCCAGGAGAGATAATTTAAAAATGACTGGACTACCTGAAAGCCATAATCAAAAAAAGAGCCTAGATATCATCTTTCAAGAAATTATCAAGGACAATTGCCCTGATATTCTAGAGCCAGAGGGTAAAATAGAAATTGAAAGAATCCACCGATCACCTCCTCAAGTAGATCCCAAAAAGAAAACTCCTAGGAACATTGTCGCCAAATTTCAGAGCTCCCAAGTCAAGGAGAAAATACTGCAAGCAGCCAAAAAGAAGCAATTTGAATATTGTGGGAAAACAATCAGGATAACACAGGATCTGGCAGCTTCCACACTAAGGGACTGAAGGGCTTGGAATATGATATTCTGGAGGTCAATGGAGCTAGGATTAAAACCAAGAATCACCTACCCAGCAAAACTGAGTATCATGCTCCAAGGCAAAATATGGACTTTCAATAAAATAGAGGACTTTCAAGCTTTCTCAGTGAAAAGGCCAGAGCTGAATAGAAAATCTGACTTCTAAACACAACAATCAAGAGAAGCATGAAAAGGTAAACAAGAAAGAGAAATCATAAGGGACTTACTAAAGTTGAACTGTTTTGTTTACATTCCTACATAGAAAGATGATGTGTATGATTCATGAGACCTCAGTATCATGGTAGCTGAAAGGAATATGCATATATATTATATATGCATATATATATTATATATATATATATATAATGTGTGTGTGTGTGTAAACATATATATACATATATGTGTGTCTATGTGTGTATATATGTAGGTATATGTATGTGTATATACACACACACACAAAGGGCACAGGGTGAGTTGAATATGAAGGGATGACATCTTAATGGATTTTTAAAGAGATTTTCCCCACAAACTTCTTCACATACTGGGACTAGGGACAGACAGTGCAGATTTCTATCTCCATTTCGGAAAACTGAGAGAGACTTGAGATGGTTTAATCTCCTAGAGGAGGGGTGGGGAACCACATGTGGCTTCAAGGCCCACAAGTTCCCCATGCCTGTCCTAGAGGATACCTGAATTGTAAATTAATCAAGCAACAGAGTATAATTGTGATTGTAAAATTAGTGAAGAAAATCATCAGGGTTAAAATTAACTAAGCAGCTTGGGAAAGTAAGGTTTTATTAAGTCATTGGGTTTAACAACAATATGTGTTAAAATTATGAAGGCCATACTCTGTGGAGTGAATATAGCCTGGGATATGGTTAAAATGTACAATTTGAGCAAGGAAAGTTGCATAGTTTGAGTAACAGTTTTGGAAATCTAGAAAGAGAGAAATGAGAAAGGCCTGAGGGAATAATATGGAAGGTAATAAAGAAGGTTTTGGTTTTTCAAACCACAAGATATATAAAAATGAAAAGGCTTAAGTACATTGGGAAGGTCAGAAGAAGTCTAACTTTAAGTGGAAGGGTTGTTAGAAACTTAATGTAAACTAATAAAAACTGCAGCTTGATTTAAAGTCAATAGAGAGTTATAGAGGGCTAGGAGTAAACTGATAAGCAATGGGTTCTTTCTGAGATTGCAGAACCCAGATTTTAACTAAATTGCAATTGGCTCTTTAGTGTGTTCATTGTAAATTACTGCCACTTTTAAAACTTTTGGCAGTGGATTGGCTGGAAATAGTGGACCCATAACATGAAATGCTTGGGATAAATAGCCTTGTGTAAAATAGAATACTAAATAATTGAAATTATAAAGTGAGACTGAAAAATAGATCGGAGTAATTGAATTTATTCTCGCTCTCTGATGAAATTTCTATTCTGTTCTTAGTTTTGTGCTTATAAAAATGTATTGTACCCTCACTCTTCCCCAGAAGCTGGGCCAACAGACCACAATAAAGGATACCTAGCTAGGAAACCTGTCTCTGTTTTACCCTTTTGTAAATTTCTATCAGAAAAGAGTTAATAGTTGTGAATTTAATTTGGCAAAGCTTGATTTGTACTGCCTAGTACTGCCAATGCCAAATTAAATACATCTCTATAGTGTGAAACTTTGCAACACCAATAGAGATAGGAAAATAAATTCTCATCAATACTGTTTGGTTATAAATTCAGTTGTTAAAGAGTTGTCTAAAGGCTACTATCTTTGTTAAGAGTATTTTATTTCAGATTACAAAAATGAGAAAAGAAAAAAAACCTTTGTTGTTTTATCTGATAAGGTGTTTGACATAGTTATAAATTTGTTTCAACTCTGCTAGTGACTTGGTATAAGTTCTATGATGCTTAAACCTGGAGCTACAGTGGTGAAAATACCTAGCACACCCAGTTAGAATGAGAAAGTTTATGTCAGATCTATTTACGTAAGCTCCACTTAAATCTGTTCAGTATGATTTCCTGTGTAAGGTAATTGGGAGATGCATTCAACTGAATTAAGGGCATCTGAATGGAAATGAATTGTGTTTCATGTTTCAAATTCATAATATTGTTTACAATGTTGTGTAGATATACTATTAGGAACGAAGCTTCCCTTCTAATCTGGATGTTGCTACATTATGAGCTGAACTGTTAGAGGAAAAGTAAATGTTTGAAAACCATTAATATTCCAAAGTACAATTTAAGAAACTGGAAACTTGCAGTTCATCTAGAGTGAAGAGGAAGTTTTACTGGCTATCCACTTAGAAAAATGAATTTCCACCCCCACTGCAAACAAGCTTTATAACAGTGGGGTGGTAATTAGGTATTTGTTTAGTTATGAAGTTATATCTGGAAAGGTCTGTACTGAAGTTACATTTTAACTTAGTCTTAACAAACTCCAGTCTTAAAGATTTATTTTTGCCTTAAGGGTTGACTAAAAGATAGACATGTCAATCTGGAGGCTTATCATATACACACTATTTACGTGTACTTACAAAATAGTATTCTTTCATTAGATTCTAAGGACTACCATTTTACATCAGGATGAATTTTATGCTGCCTTTTGAGAAGGAGAAATACTAATAGAAAGGAATGTTAAGTAAAATATTTTGTGATTTTTTTCTAGAAGACTGATAATTTTTTATTTGCTAGCTAATTTATTGCAACGACTTGAGAACACTGATAACAATTGTGTCCAGACCTACTGTGATCAGTGAGACTTTGCTGTTTGGGGTGAAACCTTTTGAGATTCTGAATATCTTTTCTGAGCTTCGTTTTTAGGTTTGCTGTGTCCTTCAGCCAATGTCTCGCTTCTTCAAGAAAAAATGCCAGCAATGCAATGGGAGTGACATCTGAGATCTAAAGCCAGTGAATATCTGTTCCTGGGAATAAAACTTGGGAGGGTGACGTTGGGAAGACTAAGGCTAGACCCTTCTAATTCATCTTCCCCTACAAGAAATCTTCCCACCTGGTTAATTCTGAGCCTAGCTGTGTGTCTTGCCTTATACTTGTGCTTATACTATTCTAATACATGTGTTGAGTCATTCTGAGTCCTCACGCTTAGATCTGGAGGACCGCTATTGATATGGTTATACATAATCATGTCACTGCTTCTGCCTCTAATAGCAAAGCTCTCTACTAGGGCAAGTGAAGCTGTGATTTTTATGATGAATCTTGTGGCTGCAATACCTTAGCAGCTCTCACTATTTTTAATCTGAGACTACAGTCAAGATCATATGCTGAACAATTAAGTGGATGAGAATTTGTCCTTGTCAGTTGTCTGTTGCTAGTTTTATATAGATAGATAGATAGACAGATAGATATAGATATAAACATAGACATAGGTATAGGTATGTAGATATAGATATATAGATAGATATAGTTATAGATCTATCTCTGTATAAGATAAGGTCCTTTAAATATCTCATAATGGCACAGCATGGTATTAGGCGATAATGTAAGGATCTGTGAAAACAAGATATAATTCTATTATTTAGTGAGGTTAGTATCTTAGATATTTTCTGTTCTGAATTAAGGAAAATAATTTCAGCACAATTAGTTATCTTAAGAAAAGAATGACTTATGGTCTATCTTGTGTTACCTTAAAGAGACATTCAATTTTACTCTGAGTTATTATTTAAAGTGGGATTAACACTTGTATATAGAGCGTGCTTTGAAATGCAAGTGAATTACTCAAGAATTTGCAGCGGATTTGAAAGCAGTGGTCTATGTAGGCATAATACCTAACTAGTCTGAACATGATTAGTAACTGAACATAGTTTACTATATACAACTCATTTGACACAATCTGGAATACACCCCATCACAGCTTTTGGTTATAACTGGAGCAACGTAAGGGTTTCTTAGGTAAATTCATTTGTGATGTACCTACAGAATACCATTACCTAGTGCTCCTATGTAGGATTAGTTTCTTAGCAGCTCATCCTCCTGAGAAGGGGAATGAGCAGCTAAAAGTAAATAAGAATAAATGATGAAGTAAACAGCTAGAATGAAAATTTTGTTTTAAAAAAAAGAAACAATTATAACAAGATCAGCTATCTATACATGTCAAATAAAAAACTGGGTCCAGAATTTTCTGATTTTTCCATTTGTATTTGAATTTCCTAAATATATCAACATAACAATTTGCCAACTTTCATTAAGTCCCTTCCCTTTCTGGGACTTGAATCTGAGGTAAAAAAATAAAAAAGATAATCGCTATAAGTTAAACGGTGGTAAAGTTAATGCCAATTTAAGAGAAAAAACTTTTTTTTTAGCCTTAGCCTACATAATGACATTGTATCAAATGACAAGTATCAAATTCCTAACCAGAAGGGCTCATTCTACAAGCTAGATCCTCATAAATTCTTTTAGTCTCCCTTTAGCCTGTTGCTAAAAAGGATCTAAATCAAGTATCTGGTTTAGATAAGGATCTGAGCAGCAAGGGGTATGGAACAATGTATAAATTCTTTGGTCTGAAGGTTCCTAATTTGATGTTCTCATCAGAGTTATAGGATTTGAACTAGTTTTTGCCACATGATCTGGTTATTGGCAAAGCAAACTTAAAGTGACTGTATTAAATGGTATTAAGATCTATTTTGCAAGAGATTTTGACAGAAATGTAATCTCTACGAGTAACCTGAATTGGAGAAGCAAACCTGCTAGAAGCTGCTCTGAGACCCCACGTATTCCAAGAGGCTTCCAGAGGGCCAGAAGATTGCATCAAGAGATACTCTCAAAAACCAGACAGCTGTATGAGACTTCCAAGCCCTAAGATATGATGGAATGATGAAACAGAAAGTGGGAGTGGATTATCCTTCCTTTCCCATAGGCCAGCTTACCAAAAGGGACTGCCCCCAGTGGCTCCTGTCAATTCATTGGTCAGTCTCTCTCCCCCTCCTGCTACAATGTTAAATGTTTGCTATAACAGCCGGTTACTCACTGAGAAGATGATGTCTCTCAGCAAATCAGAGGAGGGGAATGATAGGAAAATTAATTTTAATATTGTTTAAGTCCCCAAAAGTGACTCCAAAGTGTCCTTGCCTCCTCACTAAGTTTTGGGTAAAATTGAATCTTGAAGGGTAACAAGGAAGTGGGGCTTTTTGCTCGGATTGCCAAGGACAGCTGGAGCTTCATGACCAAGCCTTGTTCTTCATATGACACCTCCCCCGCCAACACTTTTTCCTCCTTACTGTATTCCTTACTTACCTTTCTGTAAATTTCCTTGGTGGACACTGATGTACTCAAATATATGGTGTGACCCTGGCTCATGACCCTCTTTATCTCAATTAAAGACGCCTTTCCTTCCACTTAAGAGTTTGATTTCTTTCAGGACTTGACATTTAATGGTGGCAGTGGTGGGATACATTAGAGATTGTATTTTACCATCCCTGGGTGTGAGCTTCTGGAAGCCCTACTGCCAACAAGGGGCCAAGTCCTCTCCCATTGGACCTTTTCTTCCACTTATGAGTTTGACTTATTTCAGGATTTGACAGAAGATTTGACAGCAGATTTATATAACAGAAAATAAGCTTCTTCAGGGCAGGGACTATTTTGTTTTTGAACCTGTAATGCCTGGCACAAAGTAGGTGCTTAATAAACATAGAGTTGTTGAACTGAATTAAAAGTGGTACCAGGCTGGAGGCTTCAGTTATCAACAAGGAGCCTACCCTTGTTAGAAATAACAAGAACCAAACACGTAAGCAAACATCCTTGAGTAACTGGATAAATCTATCACCATTTCTGTACATAGGCCATGCAAAAGTACCAACTTTTCTTTAAATAATTTTTCAGGTCTTTCCATTCTCTCTTAACATAGGCACTTCATTGAAATTCCTACTCTTGAAAAAATTTTAATGGGTTTCTCTTTATTTCAGTCCAATGAATGCACCCCTCATGCAATCAAGCAGTAGCTTACCTTTATCCTTTTTGTTTCAGGTTCTGCTATCACACCACTGTTTTTGAGATCCAAATCTCCAATGCTCCTCGTCATTGCAAGCCTGCCATTCACATGAGGCTGTCCCAAACTGTTCCAAGCTACAAAGCCACCACATTTCTTGATCCTTTCCATGGAGGAAAATTTAAAATTTAATGAAAAGGGCAGGCTAATATTACTTCAACTCACTCCAAAAAGCTTACCATTTGTCAAAGGCCATGATTCAACATAGGAGAGAAACTTTTATTTAAATGCAAACCAGTATTTCTACCAAAAAAAAGAAAAAACAACCCAAAACGATGGAGGCAGTACCTTTCTTTTTCATCTTTTCTCTCTGGAGTGTGGTCTGTGGTCAGCTTTATGGGCTTTCCTTTTCTACATAAGAGAGCACGGCTATCCCCAACACTAGCTATGACCAGCTCAATACTATCCCTCAACAGGGCTACTGTTGCAGTGGTCCCAGAAATCAGCAAAGTGCCTGCAAATATCACATACAGGGGTATAAATTAGTGATAGTGACAATTTGAACATACATATATATGTATACACACATACATATATATGGTAATTTTTTGCTGAAAATTTTTAAGTCAAATAATCACAGAAACATAGCATGCTAATTTATCTGGAGCTGTGCAAAAACAAGGTAAGAAGTGAAAGCATGCATGAGCTAAGTGATTCAGTGACAAGGTTTCACACAGTGAAGAAAAATGAAATTGAAATTAGAAAAAAAAACCTGTGTTAGACTGTTAAGTATTACAATTTATTATCTTTTCTCCCTCAAAGTTCATATCTATTTAAATAAAGTGCAGTTAATTTGAATTTCAGAAAATTCCAATACCAGGATAAACTTTAAGCATTAGGCTGGGTAAGACCATCATGGGCCCATTTTGTTAAGAGGCCTTTTCTCTAATATGTGGGACCCACACCTCAGTCTGACACTGTTAAAATATAAATATAAATAAAATAAATAGTATAAAATAAATACATAAGATATAAATATAAAATATGAAAATATAAAATTTAAGTTAAGATATACTAAGGAGAGTCAATCTGCATGTGCACATCTACTTTTATATGGTGCCTTGACACAACTTTTGTAATTTTATCAAATGCTACTAATAAAAAACTGTCCTATGAACAAGAAAAGGCCCCAACATGCTTTCTCTAGAGCATTCCTACCAATTTAGCAACTGACATTATAGTTGTCATTCTATTTAAAAAGATGAATCCCTCAAATTTCTAGAGAGTCAGTGTTAATCCAGAAGACACCCAGCACTATATGTCTAAAATACCTGCTGCTACCTTGCCCTAGCCTTTTGCAAAATTATTAATATTCTCAGATTAAACACAATGATAATTTGAGCTTTATTTTCCTTTTCCTTTTTAGTTTACTTCACTTTTAACAGTGTCTCTCTTGTGTTGTCTTCTCTCCTTGATTATTAGAGAAAAGAATGTTGGGTTTGGTAAAGAACTTTTAAAATCTCATTGAGCCTTGCTGTAAAGTAAGATTATCATGAAGTAATGAGCTAAAGAATAAAGCAGCTTTTTAAAAATTCTTTATTCAAGGGATGACTTAATTTGTTAGGGAGGGAGTAAGGACTGATTCAGAATTGTAGGTGATATGGGAACAGTCATGGCTGGAGGGGTGGTAGGAGGACAGGACACTTGTGCATTGTTGTTAGGGATGTGATTCATCACAACCATATTGGAAAACAATGTGGAATTATGCAAATAACGTGATTTCAAAATCCATACCTTCTGATTTAGAGATTCTATTATTAGGCTTGTACCTAAAGGAGGCCATGGATAAAATGGCCATACCTATCACATACCAAAATATTAATAGCAGCACTTTTGTGATAAAGAATTGTAAGCAAGGTAGATGCCCATTGATTGGGGAATGGCTAAACAAATTGTGGTACATGAATGTAATGGCATAGTATATTACTGTGCAAAAGCAATAAATGTGATACATAGAGAAGTACTGAAGAGCTGCATAAACAGATACAGAGTAAAGGAAGCACAGCCAAGGAAACACTATACATAGTGACTATAACAATGTAAATGGAAAGAATGACCACAGAAACAAAACAAAATAAAACCAAAGCGAATGTTGAGAAATTAAAAAGAACAAGGATGGCTTGAAAGAAGAAATATAAGAAGACACCCTGACTCCAAGAATTTGAAGAGGTAGGATGTCCACAAGTGTTGTATATCACACATATTTCCAGACTTCTTCAACGTATTGATCAGTTATGCATGGTTTTCTCAGAAGGGGAAGGAGCAAGATATGGGGAGAAATTGTCATGATACAAAAGGAAGAATCAACAAAATTATTTTAAAAGGAAATGTGTTGTTAAAAAAGAAATGACATTAAAGTAAAATATATCAATAAAAATAAGATTTAAAAAGCAAAGTGGACCAGTAGTAATCTAAATGGTTTATTTAAAGCAGGTTTATTAAAGCAGATTTAAAGTATTTGGTGAAATACTTGACTCTGAAGTAACAAGTAAATGATTTAATTTCATTGAGGCAGTTTATATATTTTATATAAGTATATGTTGATATTTACATAATTTGTACATTGTAGAAGCTAACAAACAAATGTGATTTTGGTATTAAAGGGCCTTTAGGGAAGATGAAATGGCTTGTTTGAAGTGACTGATTAAGGAGCAATTGAATAATGACTGTTTTTCAAATATTTTTTTAAAATCACCTTGATTAATTTTGGACCAAATTTCAATTTTTTTTTAAAACAAGACAGCTTTAATTGAAATATAAAGCAGAAAACTTGTATTTAGAACTACATTTTCAATCTGCATTTTATGAAACAGCAATTAAATGACATTAAAAGTTTTAATCATCTTCACATTTTATCCTTTGTTTTTGGAATGGTCATAGACCAGTCATCCATTGGGCAAAGTTTAGATTACAGGACCTAGATGGTCCCTTTCTACTGTGAAAGTCGAAAGTCAAAATGGAACTTCTGGGTTATTCAAAAAAAAATTCTATTTCTGTAAAGCTAAATAAAGCATGCTATATGCTAAGAACGGGAGATAGTCAGTGGCTCAGTGGATACACTTCTGGGCCTGAAGTCAGCCTTAGAGACTTCCTAGCTGTGTGACTTTGGGCAAGTCACTTAACCTCTGATTGCCTAACAAAATGGATCCACTGGAAAAGGAAATGGCAAACCCCTCCGGTATCTTTGTCAAGAAAACCCTAAACAGGGTCACAAAGGGTTGGACATGACTGAAACAACTGAACAAAAAAGTGCTAAGAAAACAGTATTAATATAAGTACTTACTTGCTTTTTAATTAAACCTAAAATTCCCACTTGAAAGTGATAAATTTTTAAACAGTAGACTTTAAATTTAACTTGTATTTGATTACCACTACTCTACCTGTAACGTGATTGGATCATTAAAATAGAAATGCTTCAATAGCTTCTACCAACAAATTAAAGGCCAGATAAATGACTGAATGGCAGATTCAGATGCAATCTGCCAAAGATACTCCTTTCCTTTGTTTAAAGTCAACATGTGGCCCTCACATATGTGAGTGACAGGCTGAGCCTACAGTACCGAAGTTTCAGAAACTAAGTAATTAAATTTTACTGGCATATCTTCTATCAAAAAAGTTCAAAAGCGCTTCAATTCTACCCAAACTAGTTTCACAGACCCCAAACCCTAGGATTTGAGTACATTTCTAGAAATTAATTATCTATTATAGTCACAGAAAAAAAAAAAATCACAAAATATGCTGAATCAGCACCCATTTTGGTTTAACCTTTAACATAAAAGAAAAATTCTCATTTTTTCCCTTAGCATTATTACTATATGACCAAGATCTTGCAATATGTTCTTAATACTGGCTAAGCAATTTCTATAAATCATCTCAACTAACAGGTCAAAGAGGATGTAGGAAACTAGAAACCACCAGACTCCTTCACCTGAGACAAAATTTAGCGGATCTCTTTCCACTAAAGCCTAGCTTATAAGTGTTCATGGAATACAGGTCCAAGTTCCCTGCCACAAATAACAAGAACAGAGGCAAACAGGAAATTCACTCAAGAATTTTGGTTAAAGAATTATAGTATAAAGGGGAGGGTTTTGTTTGTTTTTACTTTTGTGAAATACTACTAGCCGAGTTATATAATATTTCGGGAAATTCCAAACACATGATTAAAATGTTCCATTTGGCTAGATCTACTGATATTTTGCAGTCCAACAGTTTTTTCCAGTCAACCTATAGTGCATAGAGTTCTTCTCTTAGCTTGTTTCTTCAAAAGGAAGGAAACACAAAACTAATATGTATGAACAAATTGTTTTAGTGTGTTTGATCAGCCAATTCATTTGACACTGATGAAATAGATCCTACATGCCATATTTACCATCCTAGAAGGTCTTAAAAGTAGTATTAAGGCTTAGTTACTTCTAGTTATTCATAGATTCACATTCCCACTAGGATGCCAGCAGCCCCTCTGGCAAAGAGCCATTTGGAACTTAACCAGGCTGTTCCTAGGACAAGATAAAATCTGCTTGCCAGGACTATCTTATGAGCCTTTCCAATGAGGCATAATCTTCCAGAGATCTTGTTCTACTGGTCCCCTACCACAGCATGATGAGCCATCACAGAGGGCCTTAAGCTTAAGCTGTACTGTTATAAACTTACAAATCTGCACAAGCACCTGCCACCTGATGAGTGTCATCTCTTAAAAATATTTTTAGGGGCAGCTAGGTGGCGCAGTGAGTAGAGCACTAGCCCTGGAGTCGGGAGGACCTGAGTTCAAATGCAGTCTCAGACACTTGACACATGTACTAGCTGTGACTTGGGCAAGTCACTTAACCCCAATTGCCTTGCCAAAAAAAAAAACCCAGAAAAAAATATTTTTAAGATGGTGATCTTCAAGTTTCCTCCCAATGCTTGTAAATTCCTTTAAGTTCTTATTTTTATAAAGTTAAACAAACTCTCTTACTAGGCTTTACCCAAAACCGAACAAACTTAGTTATTCTGATGATCCAGAGTTTACCAAACTTATTTGTCCTACCACCCCCTTTTCAAAAAAAAAATTACTCAGCACCCCCTGGAAATCTACTTTCTTTAAGCCTTTAATGGTTTCTTTTTTAAATTTGCGTCATTTCAAAAAAACACCAACCCCTTGTTGGTTCCGGTGCCCCTGGGAACCTATGGATTGATTGTCTGTTACATCTGACATTATGATTTAAGCAGCCTGGCACAGCAGACAAAATACTGACTGTGGAGTCAGACACCAGGTTTCAAAGTTTGCCTGTGGAACTTACTACCTTGTGTCCTTGTGCACCTGACCTCCCTGGCCTCACCTGTAAAACGAAGGGCCGAAGTAGATGCCTTCTAAGGTCTTTCCAGCCCTAGATCTATCCCTTAGGATATGTCCAGCGCTATTATTTAAATGGTTGTGATATGAGGTCACATATCCCTTTTAAACTTGAACGCTGTCTTCTAAATATTTTACTCCAAAATGTTTAGCTATTTTCAGAATAGCTTGTTACACATGACCTAAACTGGCACCAAACATAACTGTCTGAAATTTAGCCAATTACCTATCCTTTGAAAAATGACTAGCAAGAGTCAAACAGAGTATTTGAATTCTGTCTTTTCTCTGCACTCTTTCCTTTTGGCTCAGAAAGAAGCTAGCAACTAGATAGTCAGCCCTGAAAAATGCAGACTTCAATGTTTTTCTGAGGATTTTTATAAGAAAACCATCATCAGAGAGCAGAGAAAATAACTGACCCTCATCAAACAGTCACTGTCCCTCTAAACTACAGAATTTTGATACTTATCAGTGAAGTGGCCCTGAGAGCGAGGAGAAATCTGTGTCCCGGCACTGACACTATTAATTCTTTTTTTGAGTGCCAGCCTCCTTATTTGTGAAATGGTAATGATCCAACCCCATCCACTCCCTTGGGACACTGGGAAAAATGGAAATTTGGGCAACAGACTTTAAGCTCCTAAAAAGAAAGAGTTAATCAAATACAAAGCATCAGTCGTCAAACCAGCTAACAATTCTAAAGCCACACTATTGTTAAAGTACTATTGCAGCTTAACTTTTTGCCCCCTTAATTTCACAAACATCAATTTTCTTGTTAGTACAAAATACTCTGCCAACCCTGATACGGGTGTCCATTATAGAGCTTCTGTATCCTAAAAAGCTCAGTCTCTTAAGTACATTGTCCTCTAGTGTGAAGCCTTTCATACAGTGAACAGAACAACCAAGGAAATGAAAAGGCAGTGTTTGGTAATTCATTTTATTTAAATCAATGGGACCAACAATCTTTTAGGGAAAAATAAATTCTCCAATGAGAATCAAGCTTTACTTTCTAATAAGTTGTTTTAAGGAAGTAAATTCTGAGGAATAATTTGAAGTAACTTTTTAAAAGTTTAATGGAATGTTACAAACACAAAACTCTTCAGGATGATTTTTAAGTACAGTGCAAATAATCTACCAGTTTGGATTTCCACATGCTCAACGTGATTCCTTCCATTACATTAAATAATTTCTTACTTAAAAGTCCATTTCAACATTAAAATACCAAACTTTTTTTTAAAAAGTGGTTTCCTGGTCCTTTCACACTTCCAGAGACCTGAAGAAATGTAGATGTTTTACTTACCATCAGCAGATAAGTGGGCATGCCTTGTAAATGCTTTATCTATTTCTAGGAAAGCACTGGTCAACACAGTTTCCAAATTCTTGTCCCTGGTGAGGAAATCCCTTTGTTTGGGAAAAAAACAGAACCAAGAGCAAATATGATCATTTTACAGTTTTTGATAGTTCTGTTTATTATACTAAACTAAATAATTATAGACTTAAACTATGACAACTTTTTTTCTTTTTAAAATCACCACAATCACATTTATCTAGTGCTTTATACTTTTTAAGACACTTTCACATTCATAATTTATTTTATCCTCACAACAATCCTATGAGATTAACGAAAATATCTGACCATGAAGCCAAAGGAACTAGGCAATGGAGTGTATACCTTTATATTACAGTAGCCAGAGAGCATGATAACCACAGGTGGTGTGATAGACAAAGAACTCTAATGGATCTGGGTTCAAATATTGTTTCTCCTACTTACTACAGGTGTAATTTTGGGCCAATCACTTGCCCTTCGTGGACCTTCGTTGTCTTACCTGTAAAATGAAAGGGTTACTGGATGATCTCTAAGCTTCCTTTTGCTTTATAGACCCTATGACTTAACTGGTACATATTCCTCTATTAAAACACTATGGGCATTCCCCTGGATGTATTATGGTGGACTCCTTGTTCAGACCTAGTAACACAGTGCTCTCTCAAGGATAACTAGGCCAGAGAGGTTACTTATTAGGATTCCAGTGGCCACACTCAAGGAAATCTCCCTACCATGAACACCACCACACAATAGTAGTATTCGAATACTTCAAATCTACTCCCTACAATTTAAAGCCGTATAGGCCATTTGAAATGGATACAAATAAAGCACCATGAATCCTGACCAATATTTACCAAAAAAAAAAAAATAAAATAAAGCTCAAGTAAGTATTTCTAAAACTCTCATTAAAAAGCAGACCATTAAAAGCTTAGCTCCAAAAGAGAGAAAATACACATTTTCTACTCAGTTGAGAAATTACATTCTACACACATAATCAAATATAGTTGTTGTGGTTTGCGTTGCTTCACTACAAAGAAGAGTTCTGTGAGGAGGAGGGGGAGGGCTGCAGTTACTGGAAAGCAACAGTACTGTAGAAAAAAATCCAGTAAGTTTTTTTTAACAATGGCAGCTGCTTTTTCCATCTTCAGCCACAGATGTAACTTTCACTCACTGCTATTTTTTATGCAAACACTTCTACATGGTACAATATTAATACTTGATAAAGGGATTTGCGAACGTCTCCAATCTGAATGAAAAGCCTATGAGGGCCTTACTAGGTTACCATAAGATGCCAGAAGGAAAGCTGAAGTACATACATAATATATTTTTCCATGTGTGTGTGACAGAAGTCAGCAGCTGCAGATCCACCATGCCCATCATACACTGCAAAGTACAAGACTTCATCCGTCAACTGCGCAAAGCCAAACCGGTCCTCATTCTCTTTCCGTTTTCCAATTTGGGAGGAGCAGCCCACATTTTCCAGGCTAATTTTGGGAATTGGCTTTCCATACTTAATGCTTGGTGGAAGAAGAATCGGTTCATCAATGCGGTTATCCCAGATCCCAAAAGTGTCCCATGTGGCCGGACGCCCACTGCCGTCCGGATCAAATCTAGAAGATCTTCGCTCGGAGGTGGAGCCGTGGCAGGCGGAGGTCAATCTTTTGTCATCCTGCAGCAGACGTGATGTCAACAGAGCTCTCCTTCTCACCTGGTACCCTCCACTTCTAACTAAAGTAATTAGAGCAGCTGTTGACATAACTCGATTCCAAAGAACTTGGTGGTAAAGAAAAGACCAATGGAATGTCTTCAAGAAAAATGATACAACTAGGCAGGGAAGAAAGAAATAGACATTACAAGCAATTATAAGTAGTAATTCAACAAGCATTTATTAAGCACCTACTATGTGCCAGGTGCTATGCTAGCTTTAATATAAAGACTAGAACAAAACATCCCTTGTGTTAAGCAGCTTACCTTTCACTAGGGGTGGATAGGGAGGGAAGGGACCCAACATGCACACAGATAAATAACTTCGGGGTAGAGGAGGGCTAATAACTGGAGAATCAGGAAGAATTTGTGGAAGAGATGACAGTTGAGCCGGGACTTACAGGGAGCTAGGGATTCCAACAGGTAAAGTGAAGAAAGAGAACTCCCACACGGGGGTTGCCTGTGCAGAGGCTGCATGAAGGCTGGGGATGCAATCTGTTACTCAGAGTAGTGCAATTTTGCTGAACTGTTCCTCACACCCCATCCCCAACACCCCTCCTTTCCTATTCTTTGTCATGAGGGATGGAACAGTGAGGAAGGAGGGAGGGGAAAAGATACATTAAAATATAGATGTGGTATGAAACAAATGATGATAGATAGAGGGAAATGATTTTGTGATTTTATTGACAGGGGGAATTTTTCTCATTCTTGAGTTCCCTACATCAATAAAATTACCCTTCTCCACAATTTAGAACCTTAGTAAGTTATCTGAGAGATTAAGTGACTCATCCATATCAATATAATTTTTTTAAAAACCTTGACAAAAAAGAATGGGTATCTCCCAAAGTCTCCAATACTTATCTAAGACTGCATCTTAGTTATTGGACTATCTTTTATTAATCATTCCAAAATATAGAAACCTAAGTCTTATATAATAAGGCTTATGAAAATTAGCACATTTCAACACCTTAAAAGAAAAATTAAAAAACTTTTGATTTCCTTTGTGTTAGATTTGCATGAACTTTTTCAGTGTAGCAGATCTTGAGGAATGGTTGCAAATAATTACCAATCTAGACAGAATCCAACTTACAACTCATCTATAGAAATGATCATCCCTGGCCCCTCCCACTGAGGAGGGAAAGCCCCACTCCTATTTGGGGAAAGCTATGTTCCTGGCACTCTGAGTCCTAACTGACTTTCTTCATAGCAATAAGGTTTTAAATGATGGCTAGTTTCTACAGTAATCTAAGTATCATTCTTATTTGTAATTGTATTTATTCTATATGTAAGTATACATGTAAACATAGATATATGTATATACATGGATAAATGTATAATTGTGTGGGCAGCTAGGTGGCATAAAGTGCTGGGCTTGGAGTCAGGGGAGATGAGTCTTCCTAAATTCAAATCTGGCCTCAGACATTTGCTGTGTGAACCTTGGGAAAGTCACCTAACACAATTTGCCTCAGTTTCTTCATCTATAAAATAAGCTGGAGAATGAAATGACAATCTACTCTAGAGTTGGGCAGGACTGAAAAATGACTGAACGATAATTGTGTTCCTCATTAAAATGTAAGCTTCTTGCTAGTACAGATTGTTTTATTCGTAGTACTTATATTCACTAAAAAAAATGAGGCCATCTACTTCCTTATGTTTTGGTTTCATGATGTGTTGTGAGGGAATGGTCTCAGAGAATTCAGAGTCAGACCACCTCTAATCCAAATTGAGGCATTAATTGAGATTGACACCTATCATGAAGCAGCCTAAGTTCCAAGAGGAACCAGCAACTTCTGAGAAAGCAAGATGGATTTTTATAGAGTAAAGATGCAATTACATAACAGAAATTATGAATATTAAAAAGCAGGAGGGGTTAAGGGATTAGGTAATGGGGGAGGGGTCCCAGCCACAGTGGAACTGTGCATGTGATTATCCACAATGTATACAGAAAAATCCATTGGCAGGGTATGTATGTATGATAATGATATCTCTTCGTCACAAGTTCACCAGCTTTTTGCTATTACTGTGCAGGTGCCTACTTAGGAAAAGTCCCTTCTATTGTTTTGGGGTCCACATCCTGCTTGAGCATCCTGGTGGTGCATTTTTCTGATTGGCTGAGAATTATGGTGCTGTCTGAGACTAGATGGATGTGGTTGTGGTTGAGTGCACGGACACACCTGCTGTATCTATGGGAAATATGAGGAATGGGTCTGGGGGCAGTGGCTAACTAGAGGCAGTGGCTGGGATCCTGTCATATGGACATATCTGCTGTTTCTATGAGAAGTATGAGTCCATGGACATACCTGTTGTTCTAGTGAGCAGTGAGGAATATGTGGAGAAGTTAGGATATTGTGGGGGGTGGGTGAATGGCTAAGCAGGGGCAGTGGGCCTGCTGTTTGGTGGGGCCTATCTGTATTAGGATTCCATCCTTTATATCATTCAGAAATCTGTCATGATTTACTCCTTCCTTTGGTCTTGTGGCCTTTCTCCTTGCCAAAGCTAACCACTCTCTGCACGTACCCTGTCCTTACCTTCTGTTGACTTCTCCAGAAAACCACCTCCTCTACAATCCTTACTCTATTTTATTTTCAATCTCCTAGTTCTTTCCCACTGCCTACAAACTTGCCCAAGTCTTCTCCATCCTTAAAACCCAACAAAAACACAGCTTTTCCCTGACCTGATCATCTTCACTAGCTATCATCCTTGATCTCTTCTTGGCTAAGTCCATGAAAAAGGGCGATCTCCATTTCATGCCCTCCACCCTCTTCCAAACCTTTGGCTTCTGACCTTATCACTGAACAGGAATTGCTCTCTCCAAATTCACCAATGATCTTCCCAATCCTCATCCTTCTTGACCTCTTTGAAGCCTCTGGTCAGCTGTTCTCCTGTATACTCTCTTCTTCATGGCCCTGCTGTCTCCTGGTCCTCAGTGTCTACTGAGGGACTTTCAGCCAGGTTTTGCCCACTAACTCCTTAGAGGTGTGCTAGGGCCAGCCCAAAATGGCTGGTGAAAGTCAATGGTTACATTTTCGGTGTAAGTATTTATATCTTGGTTCCTGATCAGGGCTTCATTTATTGTTTTGTTGATTGTCTAGATTTTAAAGAGTAATAGAGAAAATGCTAATACTGCAGATTAAGCTTAAAAGTATATCCTGCATACATTTTTTAACAGAGAGCCAGTTATTGAACTTTTTCTAATCTCTGAGTTTCTATCTTGGGCCTTCTTTTCTTCTCTGTGCTTCATATGTAAAGAAGGGGAAACTCAGAAAAATTTGGTAGATGGACAGAATATTTGCAGATTGATAACTTAAATCTTTCTACAAAGCTACTTAATCTGTTGTTCTTAATCAACTGGAACCAGATACCACATTGGAAAAAGTTTGTATACTTCTATACCTTCAAAGAAACACAGATATCAACCAATTAACAAGCATTTTATTGCTGCCGGGGTGCACCTCCTTCCCCGCCTCGCCCCCCCCCCCAATTTGCTCAGCAGTGTGCTGGGGAAATCACAGAAGAAAGATGCAGACTCAAATATCATAGATTTCCTGTCCTCAATGAGCTTATAGCCAAGATAGCCTATAAATGAATGAATTAGTCTGAAGAGAATAATCTTCTTGGTGACAACTGAGCAGAAAAAAACCATCTTTGCATCAAATATCTCTGATAAAAAGTTTGTTATTTTACATACATATACATATGCAATTGACAAATTTTTAAGGTCACCTCCTAAAAGATGTGGTAAAAGGATATGAACAAGTTTTAGAAAGAATAGACAAATGAAAAATGCTCCAAATAATTATAAGACAAATGCAAATTAAAATAATTTCATAGATTCGCCTCCCACCCACCAAACTGTGATTTCCATAATGTCTGATTTATAACTATGTATCTTTTAATAACATTCAAAAGGACATGCTTGCTATTTGGGATTTCCATAACTTCAAATAGCATAAATCCTCAGTGAAAATGAATAAATTATTGCCAGCAGCACTTGGACTAGAATGTATACATGAATATACATTTATACTTTGGTAAATTAGCATCCTTTTGAAGTCCCTCTAGGTCAGCCCTGACATATGTAATATATACATATATGTGTATGTATGTAGATGTATACATACATCTATATCAACATATGTGTGGATATACCAATAGATATGAATATATACACAAATATATACACATATATACATGTTATGTATTTTGTGTGTATATGTATATACATATACATACATGTGTATACACACATATATGTACATGTATATCCATCTATAAACTTTTAAGCAGAAGTTCCATTGTTTTCCCCCAAGAGGCACCCTCAAGGTAATTTATTTCTCTTGTCAACTGAAATAGCTAATGGAGAGATAAAAGAGAATTTGGTATGATAGCTGCCACCCCACATAAGCTGCTCTGAGATCACAAGTCTCTGTAAAACCCAAGTAACTAAGTAACCAGCCAGCCCAGGTAACCACATTTGGTAATAACAGCCTGCACCCTACTGCCCACAGTGGTGCTAGCACAATATGCTGAGGGCTGCCTTCTTTAGCTTTAATGCTTGCAACCACAATGACTCATCTGGGAGTTTCACTTTATATTAGATGATGTGAGACTACAGCCCTGTGCATATGCCAGATAGCTGGCAGACACCTAATTGGAGACACGACACACGCTAAGGAATATACCGAAGGCAAAGAACATTGTTCAGTAAACTTCACTAGGATACATAAGCCATATGGCCTGTTTCCTTCTACTCTGGGTACCGGGGTTAGTTAATCACAAAATGAAATAATTTAAAGCAATGGTGTCATACTCAAATAGAAATGTCCCTTTGGGTGGCATACTGGCTTAGAAAACTACAAATTGACCTGATCTATATTGTATTGTATTTTTATTTTGTAAAGTAATAGGGACAAGAGAATATGATCAATTAATTTCCCTTTTGAAATATTTCCTTTAATTCATTTGCTAAAAGGAATAGGGGAAGGGAAACACACTAATATGGTATTGATGGAGCTATGAATTGGTCCAATTATTCTGGAAAATAATTTGGAATTATGTGAAAAAAGTCACTAAGCTTTTCTAATCTTTTGCCCAGAGAGCCTACTTGGAATATACTCTAAGGTAGTCATAGAGAGAAACAACTGATTCAAAGCGAGAACTTGGAAAAGACCTGAGCTTAAAAAGGCCAAGGTCTCCCACTGCATCCTGGGCCATCTTCAGTCATCCTGATCTATATCTTGCCACTGGACCCAGATGGCTCCAGAGGAGAAAGTGAGGCTGGTGACTTTGCACAGCCCTCCCTCCCTTAAATCCAATTCATTTGCAAGTCATGGTGTCATCTTCCTGATGTATGGTCCTCTTCTAGAAGGAAGGACAAACCACAAGGTAGTCATAAAAGATTTGATCCTAAATATAGCAAAATGTTCTCAGCAGTACTTTTTGTGGTAGCAAAAAAATTTAAACAAAGCAGGCACCCATAAGAATGGCTGAACAAACTATGGTACACTAATATAACTCCAATATAAGAAATGATGAATATGAGGAATTCAGAGAAACTTGGACTGTGTAACCCTAGTCAAGTGACTTAACCTCTCACTGTCCCATGCAATTCTCCAAGACTAAGTTTCAGAGCAAGCATTGCTCCCTCCATTGGCAAAAGGAGTTTCCTCACTAGGAACTCACTATACTGAAGAAATCACGAGTCTAGTTAAAAAAAAAATTGGAAAATTTATAGGAATTAAGATAAAGAGTGAAATGGAAATGAGTGAAATGGCTTTGCTAAACAGTGAAATAGGAAAATGACAGGCACAATGACAATAATGTAATAAAAAATAACACTAAAATGTGAATGCCATAAAGCAAAACAATCACACTCCCAATATAGGAAATGCACTTTTAGCTTTTCCATGGAGAAGTAGCAGCCTGCCACCGTCATCAGCAGTAACTGTACCAATTGGTTTTCCTTGTTTTCCTTTGTTACAAGGGAAGGCTCGCTGGATGTGTAGTGGGTACTGTGATATAAAAACGAAAAGCTACAAAAAAGAAAAATGGGACAATTTATAAGAATTGATACGAAGCAAAGAAAGAAGCAAAATACACATAATCACAGGAGTAATGTAAATGAAAATGCTACTAATAGGCAGCTACATTGAGATTAATTGCAATAACTGATCTTGGTCCTAAGAGACAGATGCTGCAACACACTTCCCTCCTCTAGGGCAGAGATGTGGGACCCATGTTCTGAATGTTGTTTGTGTTTTATTCAATTATTTTTCTTTTTTTACAAGGTAGGGTTATATGTGCAAAATGACTGTAAATACAAAAAGCAAAAGGCATTAATAAAACTTTTTAGCAAATAGCACAGCCTGAGGGAAGCATATTTTTTCTTTTATCTAGATTGACACCTGCTACCACACCAGGAATGGGATGAAATAGTTGACATTTGCATGGCTAAGATTTTCAAAGCTCTTTACAAACACTCTCATTTGCTTCTCATAACAACCCAATTATGGTAGATATCCAACAGTATTATTATAACCATTTTATGGCAGGGAACTAAAGTTGACTTTGAGAAGTGACTTTCCTGAGGTCACACAGCTCCTAAGTATCAAAGGCTGGATTTGAACCCAGATCTCATAGGACTACAGGACAGGTTCCTTTTCCTCTACAATTTGTGACTTTTCAGGATGATGACATTTCCCAAAATGTACTTCCCCTCTTTAAAGGTACACCAGGCACTAGACGGTTGTCTTACTCCTTTCTCCAGATCTTTGAAAAACTTTGTGCTAAATTCAGATCATTCCTGATGTAACCACTCACTGCTTCCAATTTGGCACTCTAATCTACAGCTCTTAAAGTTACAAGAAAAAAAAATTAAAACACGGATATACTTTTCCTTTAGTTTTGACAACTGACACTTTTTTACCTTCAGTGTCCTAGCAGTGAAAGAAAAAAAACTGGACCAGATATCCAAAAGCGCTGAAATACCCCTAGAAGCAAAAATCAAGAATGGGGCTCATTGGATCAAGAATCAAGAGTGAAAGAAAAGGTCTCTGAACATAGCTGCAGGGTACCCATGAGCCATTTATTTAGTAGATACTGAAACCATTCAACTGCTATCTGCTATTTCAACTCAAAAGGTAAACATTACACTCAGCAGAAATATTATTGTCAGGACCCCCTAGGTAAATTAAAGCCTTTTAAGAGATTCTCTGACACATTTATAATACTACATTTATATAATTCATTTCTATGTATGCCTAACATACATCACAGTCCAAATAGAATACTTAAAAACAGTTAGTTTTCTTGAAGCCTTTCAGCTTAGCCTTACAGATGAGGAAACTGAAGCAGCCAGAGGTTAAGTGACTTGCCCAGAATCACACAGCTAGTAAGTGACTAGTGCTGGATTTGAACTCCGGTCATCCTGACTCCAGGAACACCCAGAACTCTGTCCACTATACCCCCTAAACACCTCTAGGTCTCAGTTTTTAATCTTAGAATCAGTGCCTTGAACTAGATGATGTCTATAGTTCCTTATGCCTCTGAATTAGTAATCCTATGAGCTTGTTCACAAAAAAGTGACTTTGCTAAACAGTAGGTAATGTGAAGATTATGTAAAATATTATTATGTAAAATATTTTTGTGCATTAAAGACAAGTCCTAATTTAACTTTGAAAAACATTTTTTCTGTGTCCAACATACATAAAGCAATTTTATACTAAAATTATTTTTAACTTGCTGATCTAACATTTTAGTGTATGATGAAAGCTGGGGCTGAGCTGCATTAGTGCCTTCAATCATTCCTAAAAAGCTGGCAATATCAGGTAAAACAGAGTTAGGTGAAAACAAGGCTGAAAGGACAGTTAAGAGTTAAAATGAAACATTGATACGGCACAACAAGGCTTCCAACAAATGAAAATATCTAGACAAAAGAAAAATCAAGAAGAAAATACTTCATTCTTTGCTTAAATGCATACATTGCTGAACAATGACTATATACACCAAAGCTGTCACTATGACTTTATTTTTACCTCACCAATGCTGTATGATCCTACAGCAGTTAAACCACTCTCCCACTTTATTTTTTGGAAGGGCAGGATGTTGTTGACTGCCTTCCACAGAAGGTTCCACTTAAAGTGAGAAGACTATGATTCCAATAGAGCTACTAAACTATGCCTTTAGACCCAAATCACTCTGGCTTTCACTAATAGGTCCCAGCCAAAGGATCACTTGCACTTCTCTGGATGGCTCAGAGAGAGCATAAATGACAATTGTTTTGGCTCCTCTCCCAGACTGATTATTTTATGAAGGGAAGCTAAACCATCTTTTGTCTCAATTTTTATCTAGCCTTTAGTCACTGAATGGGCATTGCCTCAGACAAACTGAGACCTGGGAAAGCTCTTAGCTTAAAAAGGTCAACGTCTGGGGGCAGCTAGGTAGCGCAGTGAGTACAGTCAAGAGGACCTGAGTTCAAATTCGACCTCAGAGACTTAACACATTGTGTGACCTTGGGCAAGTCAGTTAACCCCAATTGCCCTACCTTCCCCCCTCCAAAAAAAAAAAGTCCAAGGTCTTCCACTGCATCCAGGGCCATTGCCAATAGTCCTGACCTAGGTCTTGCCACCGGACTCTGATGACTGGAGTAGACAGTGCCTCACTTAAATCCAATTCACTTGTAAGTCAAGACATCACCCTACAGACATCACTGGTCCTCTTCTAGAATGAAGGAGGAACAACGACGATTCAAACTACTCTCTTGAACTTTTGAAGTAAGTCAAAAAAGCAGCTTTGTGAGCTTTTAGGCACAGTTTTAAGTTCAAAGCACTGTTATCCTTCCTTGAGATCAACCCTCCAACACTAAAAGGATGAAATGGGTACATAGTTAATATAACATCTAGAACCTTCACCAAGATGGAAACACATTGGAGAGCTACTATCCAGAATTACCAAGTCAAGGATTTGAACTTTAAAAAAAAAAAACTTTATAAAAAGGGGGAAAATCATTTAATAAATTTCCAACAGCCATCAAAGTCAACTGCAAGTCATGTCATTTTCCTCATGTCATGGTCCTCTTCGAAAACGAAGGACAAACGCAACAACAATATTTTAAGATAAAATATTGCCCAAGGTTTAAAGCCAAATACCTTCTTTGCCAGATCCCAGTTTGCCGGCTGGGCAGCTTATCTACTTGGAACGTGGGAAAATGCCCGGTCTCATTCTTTGGGTTTTTTGTCTAAACTCTGCCTGTACTTGACTTGAGTGTTTTGTTTAGCCTTTATCAGAAAACAAGTCTTGGTTCAATGAATCTAAGCCATTCTAGCTGTCCTTTGACACATATTTGGGAAATGACAGGAGCTAAATACCACAATCCTCATGTGAATTTTAACGTTTTCCTCCGCCCCCCAAAAGAATGAGATTGAGATGCATGAACGGAAAGCCTCCGGAGACTGAACCCTGGCTCAGTTGTCTCAAATGTAAAATGACCCGGACTGGGTGGTCTCTGGGATCCCTTTGCCCCTGGACCCCTCGATTCTGTGAATGGGCATGTTTGGCCCATCTGAAGTTTTGCTACAAGGAAGGGCTCTGCTGGGGGGGGGAGTCATTGCAAAGGGGTAACTATATAAAAAAGGAATGTAAAAAATGAATTTTAAAAGTGTGCGGGGTGTTGGAACAAGGAGGACAGCTTTCTGCCCCGGGCTCCCCTTTCCTCTCCGCCCTCGCGGCTAACTGAGCGGTCCAGGGCTCCCCAACGCGAAGGACCCCGCAAGAAGTGGGCGGTGGTGCCCATGTCCATCCCGCAGTCCCCGGGCTGGCCCCGGACCCCCCTTCGGGGAGCTGGTGCGGGAGGAGAAAGCCGGAGGCCGGGACCGCGCCCCCCGCCCCCCGCCAGCCCCTTCCGGCCGAGCGTCGGCGATGCCCCCCGAGGCGCCAGGGGCCACAGCATCTTCCCGTCCGGCCCAGAGCCTAGGCCCAGCTCCCCGGCCCGGCCTCCGCCCCCACCACGCCCCTGCTGGGACCTCACCCTCCGAACCGAGACGCGCCTTTCCAGCCTCCGCCGCTGGGGCCCCCTGGATCAAGAGCAGAGTCAGCCCGGCTGGCCTGGAGACGGGGAACGTCGGCCTCTGGGCTCCGCCGGCCCCGCCCACGCCCCGCCCACGCCCTGCGGGAAGCCCTGCTGAGCCGCGACCTGGGCCTTGGCCGACCCACCAATGGGAAGCGGGCGCAGAGACCCCACCCCCGGGGGAAACTAAAGCTCCTGAATCCGAAATGCACATCCTGTAGGCCGGAAAGCGTCAGATTGCATTGCCTTTTGGAGAATAAGAATTCGGCGAATCCGCTTACTTGGAGAATCAGAATGATTCACCGGAACCCTCTAAGGAGCCGCCGTGCCCTCTTACCTGGGGACCAATGCGTGCACCGACACCTCCCCTCTGTGCAGCTGCGGGGATGTCCTCAATAACGGGACGGCTTTGGTCCAGCCTCCCTCCTTCAGACCTCCTAGCCCCGCTCGGCTCCGACCCCGAGAAATTCTCGGAACCTTTCCTATCCCGGGCCTTAGGAAGGAGCAACTCGATCCTCTCGGGTTAGCAGTGGGGCTGAGCCAAAACGGGTTTAGCCAGGTAGCTGGCAGGTCGCCCTTTGGCCTTGGTAACCACCAATCACGGGTCCGTGAGGGACGAGCCTCCCGGCAGCTTCATTTACCCTTTAGCTCATTTCCAAACTGCAAATAACAAAGTGATATTTAAGGCAGCCAGTAGAAGACGGAGATTTTTCCCCACCCACTTAAGGTCTGGCGGAGAGTGCAGTAATATTTCTAACATTTCAGGGTGGGGATGGTGAAGACTATTAAAAGAAAAAGAAAAAAAAAAAAACCAGTGCAGCTTGGGCCTCTTTGTCCGTGTCATTTAGGAACCGGAGAAGGATTTGTGCGTGGAATAACTGACTTGCCGATGCCTATTCACTTTAAGTTTGATACAATCTTAGAATTAAAAGAGGCTGAGACTTCAGAACTCATTTATCCTAACTTGGAGCCGTAACAAAAGCAAAACAAAAATGACAGAAACAACCCAGGTCACTTCTTGGAAGACCTTGAATTGCAAATCACCGAGAAGGCTACGGGGGTGCACGGGGCGAGGGGTTGGGGCGGTTAGGGTGTGTGGAGTGTGAAAGCACCTGTGTTTAAATCGAGACTTAGCTACGTACTTTTGTAAACTTGGATACTTCACTTAACTCTGTTCTTTTGGGAGGGGGCGGGGCAGGGAGGACGGGAACCTTGCTTTCATCAGCTGCAAATAAAGGTTTTGGATCTGATGAATTCTACTCCACCTTCCAACTTTAAAGCTTTGATCTCCTGAGGCAGTTTTGGAAGGCTTCGATTGTTAGGAAATTTCAGGTGGCTTAGTGAAGTCACAATCCAGTTGCACTGCTCTGAGTTCCAGCTCACTAGATGTTTCCAGTCTCACACTGATGGCTCACCCATTTTAAAAGTAAGGTTGAGAATGATAATGTAGGGTTAGCATTCACAACTGAGGAGTCTCCTGGCCATTTATTTTCAAGAAAAAATGTTAATTGCTGGGTTTAAAACATAATTAGGTTATTTGAATCTATTAGACATTAATGGATTTTGAGGAAAGACTTGACAGTATTTTATATCAAAGTTTTGGGGCCAAGTTTGGGAAAAACTAATGATAGGCTTTGCTCCAGTAAACTTTTTTTTAAGAACAACTAGAGACAAGGGGAAAGCTCCAAGGTGGATAATATAAAACATTTAGAAATTAATCTTTAGTGTGCTAATATTCTTTCAGCACTAACAGTTGCAAGTTTCATGCTCGCATTTTAAAAAAAAATTTTTAATTGATACATCTTTTTACTCTAAGGCTCCTTAATCTACTGTCATATGATGTACAAGGTCAGTTAGGATAGTTTCAATTTTTTTAAGCCACCAGTGAAATGAACACTCATCTTTGATAATAACCCTATATCGTCTTTCATATGCCACCACAACTGAATTTGAACATATTTACCACTAAAAGTAAGAGAACTGGCAGTACCCCCCTTAATTTCTTCTATTCTTCAAAGAATAGGAATATAGCCAAACGCATTTTTAGCTATCAGATGACAACCGAATGTTGCATAATTTCCAGAATAACTATTTCTATTCTATTTTGGTTAGGATTCAAATCTCCAAGTCAAGCCCTTTTACTCTATCTTTTCCTTAAAACAACAATTACAAACTAATAGTATCTGAAAATAGTTAGTTTGACATGTTGTGGCTTGATTTTAGAATCAGAAATCTGGAATGACAAGAAAGCCTCAGAGACCATGTAGTTTACCTTCCTCCTGCGCCCATTTTACAGGTGAGGAAACAGGCTTGGAGAGGTTAAGTGGCTTGCCTGCTGGTGGCACAAATAATCATCAGAGGAGAAATTTGCATGCAGGTCTGTTGGCTCCAAAACCAGTACTTATTCTGTCCTACTATACTGCCTCTATGAACAAATTTTACTGTAAGAAAAATATTTCATTCTACTTCATAAAATGTAAGTGTAGCTTTTCTGTACAGATTTTTTTTTGAAGGATGAAAGTGATAGGGATGGGACTTGTACCCCTGAGAAGGCCTTGAACTTCCCCATACTTTTCAGTAGCCCAGATCTCTGGCACTTGCCTGAGACATTAGGCCATCACTAATGCTTTTAACTGCCCTTTCATTGTGGCCCTCATTGTCTGTACCTGGCCCACTCCAGATCTTCTTACAGTCTCTCAGAATAAAAATACTAATCTTACCCTCATTAAATCTCGAAGATTCCTTAAGAGTCTGGCCTGCTTGTATTGGCATCACAAATACGGACGACTCACTGGGAGTCTTGCCCACCCAACCAGTGTTATAATAAACTCATTACTTGGACCAAAGAAGGCTTGAGTGGTTGAATTCTTTCAAGGCAGACCCCCATCCTGTACCCTTGCATTTCAGTGTTCCTAGCACTCCTAGACTGAAAGAAAAGCAGGATGAAAATGAGAGGAAATTGTGTCCACCAGTTAGGCTAGCAAGTCACCGTAATTCCACATATTTCTCCAAGGAATTATTTGTCCTACTGGAAGTTAGATGTTGTGATATAATGCAAATCATTATATTGCTTACTGAAAAGAAAAAAATTAAAATATTTTTACAAATATAGCATTGTCAGTTTGTGAGGTTTGTTACAGTAAATAAAACTGGGGTGTAATGCTGTATTTTTTCACAGTTTATTATACAATGTTCTTGTTTTTAAATTTTTTTTATATTTGTGTTTGATTTCCACCTGTATCTCTCCCCCTTTTCCTTCCCAGGGAGCCATCCATTACAATAAAAAAAAAAATTTCCAAAAAAGAAGAAAAAGGAAAAAAATTCAGTAAAATCAAAACCCATGTGAAAAGCTATCACTTTTTCATATGTCATGAAAACACCAATGACAGGAAATAACTTGGAAGAAAATAGAGAAAATTTTAGTTTTATCTCTGTAGCAACAATGCAGCTTGTAGCTGCTGCTAAGGTATAAGACCCAACATGACCAGCAACAAGAGCTGCCAGCACAGGTTCTTTTATCTGCTTTTCTAAAGAAAGCAACTTTAAGGGGTTAACAGTCTCATTTTAATCAAACATACATATATCATTTACTTAGTTCAGGAGAAAAAGCCAGCACCCTAAACTTCGCAGCAAATTCAAACAAATTACAAGCATACGTTATATAAACAGAGCAAATAAACACTAATCAGCAGACAGGCTTCTAGCAGTCTGTCCAAGCAATACATAGTTACCAGAGAAGCACCAACATCTGGGTTTTTTCAAAGGGGGTGGGGGGACTCTTAAGAACGACTGCCCAGGATCTCATCTATTCAAATCACTGGACACTCTTCCAGTGAGTGAGAGCCCCCAGCAAAATGCTAAGTTCTGAGTTTATAAACCTTGTTCAGGGTCAAAGGGCAGCACAACCATACCACTCAAAGCTATGTGAACTAGGCTTTCCCTTATAAGCAGGTCATTGAAGACTCCTGATTTAATCAAAGAAACAAAGGCCAGATTCATCAAAGGCACTTGATTACCTAAGTGCCCCAAAAGAGAAAACAGTAAAAGTCCCACAGTGCTTAACATTACAATCTCTCCCAAAGCCATGTGCTTTATCTCACTTAATGTTTTCAATCACATATTATTTTATACTACAATCAAAAGCTACCATTGCATGGACCATTTGGTGATATCAAATCCATCTACGGATTGTCTAAAGATAATACTAAAAAATCACAAGCCCTTCCTGAGAAATTATTATTAAATAACAAATTGTTAATTTTGGGGAGACAAAGGCTTGAAAGACATTGCTGATAATGAGACTAGATTAACTTTCTCCTCAATGTTGTTTAGACCCAATGCAGGTGGGGAAGCCCATTGTGTTCTACTCAGGTTTGGGAAGGGATAAATTCTTTGATTAGATTGCCCAAGGCTAGGGGTAATTTGGAAGTAAATGATATAATCAAGGTCACTTTCACCACAGTCCCTCATTAGAACAGGTCCACTCCTGTCTCTCATTATTTATTAACCAATCAGAGTCGATTGCCACCCTTAGGAACACCCACTCTTCCAAGGGCAGATGGCTCTGGAGGAGAAAGCGAGGCTGGTGACCTTGCGCAGCCCTCCCTCACTCAAATCAAAGTCAACTGCAAGTCATGTCATCATTTCCCTGATGTCATGGTCCTCTTCGAAAATGAAGGACAAACGCAAGAGTTGAGTGGGTTCCATGAGGAGTCTTTGGCATGTAAGAGTATTACTGACCCCTTTTATTAATTATTGTTAGCACGATTAATGAAATAATCAATTATTCAGAAACCATGTCTCTCAAACTTTTTATATGCCACGCTACCTAAAAAAAATTTATAAGAAGCTAAATTATTTCATCTTTGAGTTGTTCTTACATCAATATTCTAATGGCAACCTGAAAGTATATGCAGTATTGAATTGGCCAATTCTTACCATGAACCCTTCTGTACTTAGCCTTCTCTCCAGTACTTTGTAAAGGTCTGACCTGAGCTTGTTGGACCTCTAAAAGTCTATGATTAACATTCAGCAAATTCATCCTCGAAGACAGGAAAGTGGTCATTCAGAAATTTTCACCTTTACTCTCTCTCTGTCACACACACACACACACACACACACACAGTCACACTGAGCAATCTGTTGGACATTCAGGAGTCACATCTCCCTCTGCTGTACCTTCCCCAGCTCACTTGGGTAGAAGTAGGTATTATACTAGCAATTCTGGTACAGTAGCAAGCAAGGGTATCCTTTGGGAGGACCACAAACCTCAGGCTACAGGCTACATGGGGTGAGAGACTCCAGGACAACACTCTGCTGGGAGAGATGGGAAATACTGATCATAGGACACAATGTTTCCCAATACGGGGAGACCAACAAGGGGCCAGACTGTGGAAGAACATACTTGAGGTACAGGAAAACCTTAGAATTCCATCTAGGCTGATCTTTACAAGTCAATTATGTTGTTATTACTCTATTATCAAGAAAATGCTGATGGCATAGTAGGACTGGGCACCAGAAAAGGGGCATAATGGGTGATGGGCCCCAAGGAATGGTGGTGAGGAAACAGAATGAACCAAAGAGGTGCTGTAGCAGCTTGGGGCTAGCTGAAAATCTCAAGGTTAACAACAACAACTAACATTTACATAGTGCCTACTGTGTGCCAAACACTATACTAAGGGCTTTACAATTATTACCTCATTTGAACTCTGGGAAGTAGGGATCATAAGACAGCTTTGGGGAAAGTATAAGGAAATAAATACAGCCTATTCACACCCCAGTGTCAGATGACCTGGTTGTCTCATCCCGGTTATGGCTTTGACCACCATTAAGATGGCAGTTGAAATGTAAGGAATGGAATTCTTAAGATGAGCTGGCTTTATGAATTACGAGCTGCGATGGCTAATGGATTTACCTTCTTAGTTTTGGGGTACACAGACAAAGGATGTGGTAGTTAACGTGGCAGATTCTTTCCACAACTTCCCATAACTTCACTCTGACAGTCTTCTCTGGGCCATTCTTGCTGCCCCATGCTACCCAATTAAGAAACCAGTCATTCTAACTAAAAGTAACGAGAATGGACAACAGGAACTGCACAAGAGGATTTAGCTCTCAGTTCACTAGGCATGAGAGTGTGGCACTTCTTTGCTGTCTTCATTGGTTAGCCAACTGAGTGACTCACATCCTCAGAATGAGAATGATGTGGAAATGATATAACATGGAAAAAGGTGTTACCATAGGTTGAGTGTTTTCTTGACTTCTACGAGGAGGAAGTGAAGGGAATGCTTTAGACCAATGAGGTGTTAAAGTGGAAGTCCTGTTTCTGTATATCTAGACCCCAAATTCCTAGACAAATTTTCTATACTCTCAAATCCTAAAGAACCCTGAACCATAAGCCTGGATTAATGACTAGAAGTTGATTGAGCTGGCATTCATTTCATGAAAACTTTTTTTTACTAAAAAGAAAGGAAGGGTAGAAGGATGGAAGGAAAGATGGAGGGCAGAGAGGAAGGATGGAAGAAAAGAAGGAAGGATAGAGAATTTTTAAAGTACTCTCAAGCATTTTGAATATGCTTTAATCTGACCCTCACAGCCCTATGAGTGAGTTATGTACTATTATGATTATCCACATTTTACAGATGAAGAAATTGAAGTCAAAAGCCTGTCCAGGGTCACAGAGTTATGTCTGAGACTGGACTTGAATGTAGCTCTTCCTTACTATAGCTCCAAGGTTCCATCTCCTGTGCCAAGTTTCCTCTCGATCCAGTCAACATGATGTTTGCCATAAGCTATTTCAGTGATGTGTGAATGTCTTTGAGCAAGCAGTAAATCTGACATGGATACATCGATTAATTTTCTAACATTAAGGCCAAGCATGTGTACTTCTATTGACACTAGGCTGACTCACAACATCTGACCTTAACCAGATGAAAATCAAATGTCACAGTCTTTGAAGTAATTTCTTTCCCTACTGAGCATGGTCTTGCTGGAGCTAGAAGCCATTCATCTCTAGCTAGACTCACCAAACACTGTTATAGTCTAGTTTCTTCTCTTTGTCTTTGGTTGTATAGCCTTCCCATGCTATGTGCCTTGGGGATATGGACAGAATGAAAATATAGAATGGCATAACTGTGTATTATTCTCTTCTCTCCTAGGTAGCTAGGTAGTACAGGGAGGCCTGAATTCAAATCCAGCAGCTAGGTAGCACAGTGGATAGAGAAATGAAGTTGGTGTCAGGAAGACCACCATATCCTACAGGCTCACTGCCCACGTATTCAAAGTCTTTTTGACTAGCTGTCTGACCCTGGACAAGTAATATAACCCTCTTTGCCTCCATTTCATAATTTGTAAAATGGGCTAGAAATGGAAATGCCAAACCACTCCAGTATCTTTGCCAAGAAAACCCCAAATGGGGTCATGAAGAGTGGGACATGACTTAACAACAAAAGACAAGAAAACTATGTGAATCATATATGAAAACTAACATTTTATCCCCGTTGATTGTTAGTTTTTGGTAATGTGGATATGTTAGAGATGACTAAGTTCAGAAAAATGTTTAGCCAGTGTAATTAGGATAAAACTTCCTCAGTGCATTTCCATTAAAATTTTCTTAAAATGCATTCATGTTCCATGGAGTGCTACATTTATTTCAAACCCAGATAGGAGTTAATTTTTTAATGGTGTAATAACTTTATTAGGGATTGTGAAGGATGGCAAAATTTCCTCTAAGCAAAACAGTGCCTGACACCTATTAGATGCTTATTGTATTGGGTCTGCATCTGGGATTATCTCCAGTCATCCTGATGAGTATCTGGCCACTGGAACCAGATGGCTCTGGAGGAGAAAGTGAAGCTGCTGACTTTGCATAGCCCTCCCTCACTTAAATCCAATTCACTTGCAAGTCATGACATCACCTTCCTGATGTCATGGTCCTCTTTGAGAACAAAGGACAAAGAACAACAATTCGATTGGGTAGGTATATGAAGTTTATGGGCATAAGTAATATTCATGTGCATCCATCCACACACAAGTATATGTGCATGCATATATAAATAGATACAAATTTATTTAATGGACATACACTGATCAGTTGTTGAAGGTGGGGAAGAAAAGAGAATAAGCATTTATATTGTGCCTCCTATGTGCCAAGAGCTGTGCTAAACACTTTACAAATATTATCTCATTTGATCCTCACAATCATCCTGCAAGGTAGGTGCTATTATTATCCTCACTAGAGTTGAGGATACTGAGGCAGAAGTTGAGTGACTTGTCCAGGGTCACACAGCTAAGCAGTATTTTTTGAAACTATTGATAATACATATATTTTAACCCAAATCCTCAGTTCAATCAAAGCACTCAAGATCTGTATTTTTGCTTCTCCAATTTATTGTTCTAATGTTTGGGCCTCAGCCCTGGTCAATAAGGCAAACTCAGGTAAAGAAAAGTAAAAGGATTTTATTAGCATATCAAGACAGCAGTTAGTTGGGTACAGCTGCAAAGATTTCAAACTGTGTGATGCTTCTATAGACAGGAGTAAACAACTTTCATGAAAGGCGGAATTATGACGATTGGTACATGTTGTTGTTTGTTCTTTCTTTTCTTTTTTTAACTGAATATTTTATTTTTTCTCAATTATGTGTAAATACAACTTCCTTCCCTCACTAAGAAGGCAAGCCATTTGACATAAGTTACACATATGCAGTCATGAAATACATATTTCATGTTCTTCATGAAAAAATCAAGAAAAATGAAGTAAAGAAAAAGTATGTTTTGGTCTGCATTCAGACTACATCATTTCTTTCTCTGGAGATGGATAGCATTATTCATTATAAGTCCTTCGGCATTGTCTTAGATCATTGTGTTGCTGAGAATAGCTAAGTCATTCACAATTCATCATCATTCAATATTGCTGTTACTGTATACAATGTTTTCCTGGTTCTGCTCATTTCAGCTTCTACAATTCATGTAAGTCTTCCCTGGTTTTTCTGAGAACATCTTGCTCATCATTTCTTATAGCACAATAGAATTCCAACAAAATCATATACAACAACTTCAACCATTTCTCAATTGATGAATATTCCCTCAACTTCTAATTTTTGCCACCACTAAAAGAGCTGCTATAAATATTATTGTACAGGTAGGTTCTTTTACTTTTTGTTTTTTATCTCTTTGGAATACAGACCTAGTAGTGGTATTGCTTGGTCAAAGGGTATGCGTGGTTTTATAGCCCTTTGAACATGGTTCTAAATTGCTGTACAGAGTGGTTGAATCAGCACACCACCAACAATTGAGTATCTCAATTTTCCCACATCTCCATTTGTCATTTTCCTTTTCTATCATATTAGCCAATCTGATATGTACAGGGTGGTAGCTCAGAGTTGTTCTAATTTGAATTTCTCCAATCAATAATGATTTAAAGCATTTTTTCATATGACCATAGATAGTTTTGATTACTTCATCTGAAAATTGCCTGTTCATATCCTCTGATCACTTGTCAATTTGGGAATGGCTGTCGTTTCTATAAATGGGGTCTTTATAAGAGAAATTTGCTGTAAATTTTTTTCACAGTTATGATTCCTATGTATTTCCCTCCATCTGATTTTCCCCATTTATCTTACTCTCTCTCTCTCCTTTCACCTTATTTTGCTTCTGATTTTTACCTACCCAATCCACCCTCCCTTCTATAAGCACCCCCTCTTCTCTTGTTTCCCTCCTCTCCTACTTTCTTATAAGGTAAGATAGATTTCTATACCCAACTGAATATGTGTGTTATACCCTCTTTGAGTCAAATCCAACTGAAGCAAGGTTCTTACCCCCCACCCCCCAATCTTCCCTTTCACTGTAAAAGCTCTTGTGCATTTCTTTTATGTCAGATAATTTATCCCATTCTAACTCTTCCTTTCCCCTTCTCCCAGTGCATTCCTCTTTCTCACCCCTTAATTTTTTTATATAATTATTGCATCATATTCAATTCACACCTGTGTCCTCTGTCTATGCATATGCCTTCTAACTGCCCTAATAATGAGAAAGTTTTTAGGAGTTATATGTATCATTTTCCCATGTAGGAATGTAAACAGTTTAACCTTATTGAGTTCCTTATGATTTCTCTTTCCTATTTACCTTTTCATACTCTTCTTGATTCTTGTATTTGAAAGTCAAATTTTATATTCAGCTCTGGTCTTTTCATCAGGAATGCTTGAAAGTCCTCTATTTCATTGAGTAGCCATTTTTCCCCTGAAGAATTTCACTCAGTTTTGCTGGGTAGGTGATTCTTGGTTGTAATTCTAGCTCCTTTGTCCTCCAGAATATTATATCCCAAGCCCTTTGATCTTTTAATGTAGAAACTGCTAAATCTTGTGTTATCCGGACTGTAGCTCCATGACATTTGAATTGTTCCTTTTTGGATGCTTGAAATATTTTCTCCTTGACCTGAGAGTTCTGGAATTTGACTATAATATTCCTAAGAGTTTTTATTTTGGAATATCTTTTAGGAGGTGATTAGTAGATTCTTTCAATTTCTATCCAGTTCTAGATTATCAGGGCAGTTTTCCTTGACAATTTCTTTTTTTGTTTCTTTTTTAAATTTAATCATCCAATTCTTTTTATTTGATATTTGTTTTAGTTTTCAGCATTGATCTCCACAAGACTTTGAGTTACAAATTTTCTCCCCATTTTTACCCTCTCCCCCACTCCAAGATGGCATATATTCTGATTGTCCCATTCCCCAGTCAGCCTTCCCATCTATCACCCTTCTTCCACTCCCCCCCATCCCTTTTCCCCTTATTTTCTTGTAGGGCAAGATAGATTTCTATGCCCCATTGCCTGTATATCTTATTTCTCTGTTTCATGGAAAAACAACCTTTTTTTGAGCATCTGCTTTTAAAACTTTGAGTTCCAAATTCTCTCCCCTCTTCCCTCCCCACCCACTCTCCCTAAGAAGGCAATCAATTCAACATAGGCCACACATGTATCATTATGCAAAACACTCCCACAAATAGTCATGTTGTGAAAGACTAACTATATTTCCCTCCTTCCTATCCTGACCCCCTTTATTCAATTTTCTCCCTTGACCCTGTCCCTTTTCAAAAGTGTTTGTTTTTGATTACTTCTTCCCCCATCTGCCCTCCCTTCTATCGTCCCCCCTTTTTATCCCCTTCCCCCTACTTTCATGTGGGGTAAGATATCCAATTAAATGTGTATGTTATTCCCTCCTCAAGTCAAATCCTATGAGAGCAAGATTCACTCAGTCCCCCTCATCTGCCCTCTCTCCCCTTCCAATGAACTGCTTTTTCTTGCCACTTTTATGTGAGATAATTTACCCTATTCTATGTCTCCCTTTCTCCCTCTCTCAATATATTCCTCTCTCATCCCTTAATTTTATTTTTTTTTGGATATCATCACTTCATATTCAACTCATCCTGTGCCCTCTATGTATATGTATATTCCTTTCAACTACCCTAATACTGAGAAAGGTCTCATGAATTACACACATCATCTTTCCATATAGGAATGTAAGCAAAACAATTCAACTTTAGTAAGTCCCTTATGATTTCTCTTTCTTATTTACCTTTTCATGCTTCTCAATTCTTGTGTTTGAAAGTCAAATTTTCTATTCAGCTCTGGTCTTTTCACTGAGGAAGCTTGAAAGTCCTCTATTCTATTGAAAATGTATGTTTTGCCTTGGAGCATTATACTCAGTTTTGCTGGGTAGGTGATTCTTAGTTTCAACTGCAACTCCTTTGACCTCCGGAATATCATATTCTAAGCCCTTCGGTCACTTAATGTGGAAGCTGCTAGATCTTGTGTTATCCTGATTGTGTTTCCACAGTATTTGAATTGTTTCTCCCTGGCTGCTTACAGTATTTTCTCCTTGACCTTTTCATGCTTCTCTTGATTCTTGTGTTTGAAAATCAAATTTTCTATTCAGCTCTGGTCTTTTCACTGAGAAAGCTTGAAAGTCCTCTATTTTACTGAAAATCCATATTTTGCCTTGGAGCATGATACTCAGTTTTGCTGGGTAGGTGATTCTTGGTTTTAATCCTAGCTCCATTGACCTCTGGAATATCATATTCCAAGCCCTTCAATTCCTTAGTGTAGAAGGTGCTGCATCTTATGTTATTCTGATTGTGTTTCCACAATACTCAAATTGTTTCTTCATGGCTGCTTGCAGTATTTTCTCCTTGATACGGGAGCTCTGGAGTTTGGCAAAAATATTCCTAGAAGTTTTCTTTTTGGGATCTTTTTCAAGAGGTAATTGGTGGATTCTTTCAATTTCTATTTTACCCTCTAGCTCTAGAATATCAGGGCAGTTCTCCTCGAAAATTTCTTGAAAGATGATGTCTAGGCTCTTTTTTTGATCATGGCTTTCAGGTAGTCCAATAATTTTTAAATTATCTCTCCTGGATCTATTTTCCAGGTTAGTGGTTTTTCCAATGAGATATTTCACATTGTCTTCCATTTTTTCATTCATTTGGTTCTGCTTTATAATATCTTGATTTCTCATAAAGTCACTAGCTTCCACTTGCTCCAATCTAATTTTTAAGGTGGTATTTTCTTCAGTGGTCTTTTGGACCTCCTTTTCCATTTGGCTAATTCTGCCTTTCGAGGCATTCCTCTCCTCATTGGCTTTTTGGAGCTCTTTTGCCACTTGACTTAGTCTATTTTTTGAGGTGTTATTTTCTTCAGTATTTTTTTGGATCTCCTTTAGCCAGTCATTGACTTGTTTTTCATGGTTTTCTTGCATCACTCTCATTTCTCTTCTCAATTTTTCCTCTACTTCTCTAACTTGCTTTTCCAAATCCTTTTTGAGCTCTTCCATGGCCTGAGACCAGTTCATGTTTTTCCTGGAGGCTTTTGTTGTAGGCTCTTTGACTTTGTTGACTTCTTCTGGCTATATATTTTGGTCTTCTTTGTCACCAAAAAAAGATTCCAAAGTCTAAGTCTGAATCTGAGTCCATTTTTGCTGCCTGGCCACGTTCCCAGCCAACTACTTGACCCTTGAGTTTTTTGTCGGGGTATGACTGCTTGTAGAGTAGAGAATACTTTGTCCCAAGCTTGAGGGGCTGCGCTGTTGTTTTCAGAGCTATTGCTACACAGCAAGCTCTGCCACACCAGTTCTCCTCCTCCCCCAAGAACCTCCAACCTGGACCTGACGCTAATCTTAAGCAGGCTCTGCACTCCCGCTTAGATCCCCCACTTAATTCCTCCCAACAGGTGGGCCTGGGGCCAGAAGCAACTGCAGCTGTAGTTCTGTAGCTGCACCACCTCCACTGCCTCCAGGGCAGTGGCCGAACTGCAAACTCCTTTCACTCTGTCCCCTCAGTTTTTTCCAACTAACTTTCTCTGTTGTCTTTGTTGTTGTAACTGCCACAGCTCACTGATTCAGAGTGCTAGGGCCTGTTCCACCCAGCTCCTGGTCTGGTTGATCCTGGCATGGCCCATGCTAGGCTCTGCTCTGCTCTGCTCCCAGCTCCGTGTGCAATAGACCTTACCCAGAGACCATCCAGGCTGTGCTGGATTAAAGCCCTACTTCCCTCCGCTATTCCGTGGGTTCGGCAGTTCTAGAATTTGTTCAGAGCCATTTTTTATGGGTGTTTGGAAGGTCCTGGGGGAAATCCCTAGGCAAGTTGCTACTTTCCAGCCGCCATCTTGGCTCTGCCCCGCTCCTTGATAATTTCTTGAAAGATGATTCTAGGCTCTTTTATTGATCATGGCTTTCAGGTAGTCCAATAATTCTTAAATTATGTCTCCTAGACTTATGGCCAGTTGTTTTTCCAATGAGATATTTCACATTTTCCTCTATTTTTTCATTTTTAAAATTTTGCTTTATTGTTTCTTGATCTCTCATAAAGTCATTAACTACCACTTGCCCAATTCTAACTTTTAAGGAATTATTTTCTTCAGTTATACTTTTGTACTTCCTTTTCCAGCTAGCCAATTCTACTCTTTAAGGAGTTCTTCTCTCCAGTGAATTTTTCTGTATTTTTTCCTCATTGGATTTTTGTGCCTCTTTTATCATTTGGCCTATTCTATTTTTTTAAGCTTTATTTTATGTTGTTATTTTCAATAACTTTTTGTGTGTGCTTCCTTTACCAAGGTGTTGACTATTTCTTCCTGCATCACTCTCATTACTCTCATTTTTTCTCTACCTCTCTTACTTGATTTTTAAATCCTTTTTGAGTTCTTCCATGGCCTGAGACCAATATTTTTCTTTGAGGCTTTGGATGTAGCAGTTTTGACTTTGTTGTCTTCTGTGTGTGTGTTTTGATCTTCCCTGTTACCATAATAACTTCTACAGTCAGGATCTTTTTCTGCTGTTTGCTCATTTGTCAGGCCTATTTCTTGATTTTTAACTATGCTAAAATGGGGTTTGGCTTCCAGAGTGGAAGGGGCACTGTCCCAACCTTCAAGTTTTTTGTGTAGCTATTTTCAGAGGTAGTTCTGGGGACCTGTAAGTTTTTGGTTCTTTCAAGGTGGTATAATCTAGGAAGAGATGTATTTACTACTCTCCTGTCCTGTGCTTTGATCTGTGAGTTATCACAAGCACTCTTTTCCATCCTGGAACTGTGACCAGGGTCCTAGATTCCCTGTGGCCACAAACTCTGGTGTGGCAGTATTCTTCCTTATCCTGGAACTGAGACTCAGGATTTCAATCCAGATCCAAGTATGGGCAATGCAACAGAGTCCTATCCCCAGTGCCAGCAAAGAGACCCCTGTAATCTCCTTCTGACCAGGTGTCTGACCCCCTTATTGTCTATGAGCTGAGAAGTCCGGAAATAGCCACTTCTGCCACTAATTCAGTTACCTCAAAGGCCTATTGCTAGTTTGCTGGGGCACAGCCTGTGCTGAACTGTACTCTACTCCCACCCCAGTACAATAGACCTTTACTGCCTACCTTCTAAGTTGTTTTGGGCTGGAAAATTGTTTCACTCTGTTCTCTTGTGGGTTCTGCTGCTCCAGCATTTGTTTTGAGGCATTATTTAAAGGTTTTCAGAGGGATTTTGGGGAGAGCTCAGGCTAGTTCCTTCTTTTTCTCCATCATCTTGGCTCTCCCCATCTTCATTTTTAAAGAGGACCAATGACATCATGGGATGATGCCTTAATTCATTTATGAATTCAATTTAAGTGAGGCAGAACTGTACAAAGTTGTCAGCCTCACTCTCTTCCAGAGTCATAGAAGTCCAATGGCAGGACAAAAGTCAAGACTACTGGTGATAGCCTGCCCCTGGGTTGTAAGGAATGACCTTGGCATGTTCAGTGCCTGACCAAGCTCTCCACAGGGCCTGCTTTAGCCACCTGCATGGCCATTGGAACAAATTGTTCTCATCTGCCCATTCCACCTGGGGAAGTCTTCACATGCTGTGGATATGACTCAGGATAGATATCTCCCTAATTCATCTATGAGACCTGTTGGTGTGACCCTCAATCTGGTTCAGCCTGTCTGCCTGCATGGTTTTATTGGGGCATGGCCACTGAAACCACAGGTTGGTACATTTGTTGCATGTAATCATGAGGAGATGGGATTAGTGCCTCCTAGCTCTTCCCCCATTATGGTATCATAGGGACATAGGATCAGTGTGCATGTGCAAAGGTATTTTCAGACCACCACCTCCTGCAGGCCAGCTGTGCATGTACCCAGTTTAAGCAAGCTTTACACATGGGGTCACTCAGACCGACTGCACAAGTGGCTGACTTTGCACAATCCTACCTTTGGTGTTAACTATACTCAAGATGCAGCACTCCAATCAGACCTATGTTGCTCCTCTATCCTCAACTGCCTCATCTTAATCTGAGCTGCTTGTAATTTAGGTGTAGGCCTTGGGAGTAATCCCTTACACTATAAATATACACAGCAAACAATCTCCATAAGGGAGACAAGTAGTAAATCTACAAATACTTCAGCCATGAAAAATCCAAGAGCCATGATGTTAGCCACTCCCATGGAGACCCATACTCTTTCCCACCTCCCTGGAACTAATTCTGGGCCCTCCAAAACCCTTCAACAAGCTGTCGAAGTTGTCAAGAACCTAGGTGCACTCTTGACCTACAACAGCACATACCTCTCCTGGCCAGGAAGAAGTCTAGAGCTAGCCCATTCTGTTAGGCCACAGTCCAGAGTGCCTATACTTTGGTACTAAGTTCCCCCCTAGCACCTATGGTCTCACTGACAAAGACTTGCAAAAATCTGTCCATTCTTTTCAAGAGGGGTAGGCTGTGTGTGGTCCTGTACATGGGGCTGAAGGGGTGCTCATATTCTCCTGCTAAAGGGGATAAGTAGCAGAAAGGAGATGATACAGTAGTAGAACTTGATAATATAGTAGTAGCAGCAGCAGCAGCAGTAGCAGATGCTTGTGTGTGCTTTTGGTAGGGTGGGTATGTCCCAGAGGCCAAAAAGAACCCTCACCATCTTGCAGTGTCTCTGACAATTTTTGGAAAGCCAATAGCATACTTTGTTATTGCATAAAAAATTAAATCCCAGAGGGGCTATCCTAAAAGCCCCATAGCATATACCTGGTCCCCCCTGAAAGAAACATTCTCCACATATCCTTGGTCCCTGTGGGTAGTCATTCTTATATAGGAACATGGTATAGTTACATTCTATCATCCTATTATCTGGCCATTTGTCCTGTTTTGTTTATAGCTCACAGTAGGGGTGGCCTTATGGTACAATGTGGGGTGAAGACTAGGTGGTGTAACTGATTTTTCTTCCAGTGAAATATAAAGAATGTTGAGAAATTCTCCTTCCATTCTATGGCAGTACAGTTAACTTTGTGTGTATGGTTCCCCATATTGACAGCAAACAAATAGTCACAGAAGTCCTGGCCATTCTGCCCCACCCCCACCAAAGGTAATCCTTCTCTCAAGGACAAAGGGGTATGTACACATATCTAGCAGTTGGTCCAGTTAAAAGCACGTCTGGCATGTTGGATCAGATGCACATAAGTGTTAGACTTTCCTGTTTTCCCAAACCCAAGGTTGCAAAGCAGGGTATAAAGTGCAAATAACGAATGCATTAGAGATTGGTCCTAATTATCAGGGCCAAACAAACAAGTGGCCAAAGACCATGTGGGGTCCTTTTTGAGCTTAACTAGTTTAGGAGTTATCAGCAGTTGCTTTTTCTGCTGGACTGAGATCAATCACATCCGGCTTCACAGGGGGGTGATGTATTCAGGTCATCCACTCGGCAGCCTTGACGGCAGTATAACTTCAGCAGGACCTGGAAAGGTCCATTCCAGGAAGGCTGGAGACTAGGTGTCTTCCTAAAGTTACAAATCCACACACAGTCTCTTGGCCCAAATGGATCTCTTCCAAATATAAAGTTTATGCCAAGGCTGCCTCTTTCCAAACCTATGAAAGAGAAGTAGACAGAGATCACATATCTTGTCTGGCTTTTATCCCATCTACTGCACAGAATTTCAAAAGCTAATAATGCAGTCCTGCCTACTATAATTTCTAAATTTGGAACATCAAAAGGGGAAGTACCTGAGGCAATTTTAATTTTGTTTTCTTGCATCGTTTTCCCAGAAGAGTCTTAACTTCCCTGTTTAGCCACTCAACCTCCCCTGTGAATGGTAAGGGATGTATGGACTCAGGGTTATCCCAAAACACTCGGAGAGTTGTTTCATTATTTCATCAGCAAAGTATGGCCTTTGGTCATAGACAATAGTATATGGCGGCAGGTCAAACCTTAGTAGTGTGTCCTTGATCACATACCTTGTTTGCTGTGGTGTGTGTTGTTGGAAAGGCCTCTGCCCAATGCCTCAATTAGTGTCTACACACCAAAAGATATCTGTAGCCCATAGACTGCCAATTCAAAAAATTCAATTTGTAGGTGTTCTAATGGTAGAGTCATCCACTTTCTCCCCACTTTTTGTCACAGTTTCCTCCCATGAGGAGTTGAACTGTTGACAAAAAAGGCAACTAGAGACCACCTGATGGGCCTCTGCATAAACATTAGGGGCCAACCTGCAAACTTGCGGTATAAGAGCCTTAGTTTACATTATGTTCCTAGTCATGTAGTTGCAGTGAGTGACCAAGAACAAGATGTTGGGTCCTTTTTACAAGCTCAAGAATGGCTCCAAAGGACCAAAGGCATCCCACTATTGATAATTTCACAAAATGTGTACATATATACATATATATACAAATATATGCATACGTACACATACACATATGGAGGGAGAGACAGAGACAGACAGAGAGGTGTGGTGGGAGAGAGAGAGAGAAAAAGAGAGGCGGGGTTGGAGAGAGATTGGTTGTTGTCCTTCATTCTTAAAGAGAACCAAAATGACATCACCTTGTTGGACTTGAGGTACAGTGTGTCCGACTATGGCTGATCTGACCAATATAAAGGCTCTACTACAGGTTGACCACAAATAATCCACATGAATATTTGGACTGAAGATGTCTCTAAATTTGCACATCTCACATTTCTTTCCGAGCTACTGCAATTCTGCTTCACTCATAGAGCAATGGGCACGCCATTCTGGGCCATCCTTTGCCAGTGTCTCCCATGTCTCACGATCAGTTCTAAAGTTCTTCAGAGAGACCTTGAGAGTGCCCTCATATTGCTTCTTCTGACTTCCATGTGAGCACTTGCCTTGTGTGAGTTCTCTATTAAATAATCTTTTAGGAAAATACATTTGGCATTCAAATAACATGGTCAGCCCTTTGGAGTTGCACCCTCTGCAGTAGAGTTTTAAAGTTTGGTAGTTCAGCTTGAGAAAGGACCTCAGTGTCCGGTATCTTATCCTGCCAGGTAATCTTCAGAATCTTCCTAAGACAATTCAAATGGAAGCGATTCAGCTTCTTGGCATGGTGCTGGCAGGCTGTCCAGGTTTCACAGGTATACAACAATGAGGTCAGCACCACAGCTCTGTAGACCTTCAATTTGGTAGCAGTCTCATACCTCTTCTCCCCCACGGTTTCCTTTGGAGCCTCCCAAACACTGAGCTAGCTCTGGCAATGACAACCTCATCATCTATATGGACATTCCTGGAAAGTATACTGCCAAGGTAAGTTAACTTATCTGCAGTATTCAAAATTCCTCCATTTGTTCTAACTGATGGTTCCACATATGGATGGTGTGGTGCTGGCTGGTGGAGAACCTGTGTTTTCCTTGTTAGGCCAAAACTGGGCCAAGCAGCAGAGAATCCAGCCATACTTTATTGCATCCCAGCTTCAGAGGCTGCACTGAGTGCACAATCATCTGCAAAGAAAAGATCGTGCACCAACTTTCCTTCCACTTTAGTCTCAGCTTATAGTCTTTTCAACTTAAATAATTTACCATCTATGTGGCAGCTGGCCTTGATGCCATTTTTAGTTTCATTGAAAGCATCTGACAACATTGCTGAAAACATCATGCTAAAAAGCATGGGAGCAAGCACACGGCCCTGCTTCATCCCCTTGGTGACTGGGAAAGTGTGAGAACATTGTCCATTATCCAGAACCCAGGCATGCTGTCATGAAATTGACATACAATACTAATGAATTTCTTCAGGCAACCAAAATTTTAAAAATAGATAACATTATATTTTATTTTCCCTCCATTACATATTAAAAGCATTTTTAACATTTTTAAATAAAGTTTTGAGTTCCAAATTCTATCCATCCTTGCCTCCCTCTCCCCCCTCCCCAGACAGTAAGCAATCAGATATAGGTTATACATATGGAATCTTGTAAAACATTTCCATATTAGTCATTTTGTACAAGACTAGACTAGAAGAAAAAGAATGAAAGAAAGTGAAAAATAGTATGCTTCAGTCTATATTCAAACAATACCAATTTTTTCTCTTGAGGCTGATAGTATGCTTTATCATTAGTCCCTTGGGGTTGTCTTGGATCTTTGTATTGCTGAGAATAGCTAAATCATTCACAGATCTTTGTACAATATTGCTGTTACTGTGTACAATGTTCTTCTAGTTCTGTTCACTTTACTTTGAATCAGTTCATGTAAGTCTTTCCAGGTTTTTCTGAAAACATCCTGCTCGTCATTTCTTATAGCACATAATATTCCATCACAATCATATACCACAGCTAGTTTAGCCATTCCCCAATTGATGGGTATCCTTTTGATTTCTGATTTTTAGCCACCACAAAAAGAGCTGCTATAAATATTTTTGTACAAATAGATGCTTTCCCTCCCCTTTTTTTGATGTCTTTGGGATACAGAACTAGTAGTGATATTGCTGAATCAGAGTATGCACAGTTTTATTGCCCTTTGGCCATAGTTACAAATTGCTCTCCAGAATGGGTGGATCAGTTCACAACTCTACGAACAGTGAATTAGTGTCACAGTTCTCCCACATCCCTTCCAGCTTCCAACATTTTCCATTTTTGTCATATTAGCCAATCTGATAGATGTGAGTAGGTACCTCAGAGTTCATTTAATTTACATTTCTCTAATCAATAGTGATTTAGAGAATTTTTTCATATAACTATAGATAGCTTTGATTTCTTTGTCTGGAAACTGCTTGTTCATATCCTTTGACCATTTATCAATTGGGTAATAACTTGTTTTTTTTAATAAATTTGACTCAATTCTCTATATATTTGAGAAATGAGGCCTTTATCAGAGATACTAAGCAAATTAGGAGAGCATGAAATAGTTTTTCTGTCAGAGTTAGAATTTAGAGCCAAAGAAAATATAGTCTGCATTACAAAATACAAAATGGATAATTTTATTTACATAAAATTAAATTTTTTTGCCCAAACAAAACCAATGCAACCAAAATTATAAGGAAAACAGAAAACTGAGGGGAAACTTTTGCAACAAGTATCTCTGATAACAGACCTATTTAAGAGAAAGAAATTGAATAGGCCATAAACGAGTTTTCTAGGAAAAAAGCACCAGGACCAGATGGATTCACAAGTGAATTCTATCAAATATTGAAAGATCAACTAATTGTAATATTAAATAAATTATTTGGGATAATAAGCAAAGAAAGGACCCTACCACATTCTTTTTATGAAACAAATATGATACTAATACTCAAACCAGGAAGAGTAAAAACAGAGAAATTTAAGACCAATTTTATTAATGAATTTGGACACAAAAATCCTAAATAAAATAGTAGCTAGGAGAATACTATGATATAGCACAAAGATTATATACTATTACCAAGAGGGATTCATACCAGGAATGCAGGAATCATTTAACATAAGGGAAACATAGATACAGACAAAGCCTTTGATAAAATATAACAATCATTTCTATTGAAAACTCTTGAAAGTATAAATATAAATTGGTTTTTCCTTAATTGATAAAAAAACATGTATCTAAAACCATCAGCAAGCATTATTTGTAATGGGGATAAGCTAGAAGCCTTCCCAGTAAGATCAGTTGTGAAACAAAAATGCCCACTGTCACCAATATTATTCAAGATTATAAAGGAAATCCTAGCAATAGCACTAAGAGAAGAAAAAGAAATAGAAAGAATCAGAACAGGGCACAAAGTAATTAAATTGTCTCTTTTTGCAGATAATACAATGATATATTTGGAAAATCCCAGATTCCACTAAAAAGATAGTTGAAACAATAGTTTTAGCAAAGTAGCAGGATACAAAGTAAAGTCACATAAATCATCAGCATTTCTATGTATCACAAACAGAACTCTGCAAGAAGAGATAGTAAAAGATACCCCATTTAAAGTAACTCTAGATAAAGTACAAAATACCTGGGAGTATACCTGTCAAAACAAACCCAGGAACTTTATAAATAAAATTATAAAAAACTTTTTATACAAATAAACTCAGATTTAAATAACTGGAGAAATATTAATGGTTCATGAGTAGGCAGGACCAATATAATAAAATTAACAATTTTACCTAAACTAACTTATATATTCAACGCCATCCTAATTAAATCACCAAAAAATGTTTTACTTAATTAGAAAAAAATAATAACAAAATTCATTTGGAAGAACATAAAGTCAAGAATATCAAAAGAAATAATGGAAAAAAATATAAAGGAAAGAGGTTTAGCAGTACCAGATCTACAACTATATTATATGGCAGTAATTATCAAAACTGTCTGGTACTGGCTAAGAAATAGAAAGGTAGACAATGAAACAGAGGAGACATACAATTAACAGCTGCAAATAAATATAATAACCTTTTTGACAAGTGTAAAGACTTAAAAGTTTGGGATTAGAATTCAGTTGGTAAAAATTGATGGGAAAACTGGAAAGCAATATGGCAGAAATTGGGCACACACCAACACCTTACACCATTTACCAAGAGAAGGTCAAAATGGATACATGACCTAGATATAGAGATATTACAAGAAAACTGGGAGAACATGGAACATATTACTTATCAGACTTATGGATAGGTGAACAATTTATGAATAAACAAGGAGAGAGAGCAGAGTGAGGTGTAAAATATATCATTTCAATTACATTAAATTTAAAAGGTTTGGTATAAATCAAACAAATGTAGCTGAGAGCAGAAGGAAAGTAGAAAATGGGTGGGGGGATTTTATAGACTGCCTCTCAGATAAATGTTTCATCTCTCAAATATGTAAAAAACTTTGTCAAGTCTATAAGAATGAGTCATTCTTCAATTGCTAAATGGCCAAAGGATAGTAATGGCCAGTTTTAGATAACAAAATCAAAATAATTTATAGTCATGAAAGAATATTCTAAATCATTATTGATTAGAGAAATGCAAATTAAAACAACCTTGAGATAATCATTTTATACCTATTAGATTAGCTAAAATGATTGAAGGGCGAAGTGACAAATATTGGAGGGCATGTGGAAAAATTGGGACACTAATTAATTGCTGGTGGAACTGTAAACTGATCCAACCATTCTGGAGAATAATCTGGAATTATGCACAAAGAGTTGCCTATAACCTTTGACCCAGCAAGACCACTACTAGATCTATTTCCAAAGATGATTAGGGAAAAAGTAAAAGAATCTATATTTTCTAAAATATTTATAACAGCTTTCTTTGTGGTTGCAAAGAACTAGAAACTGCAGGGATGTCCATCAATTGGGGAATGGCTGAACAAGTTGTGGTATATGATTGTGATGGAATACTACTGTGCTATAAGAAATGATAAGCTCAATGATCTTAGAAACACATGGAAAGACTTGCACAAAAAAATGAATAATGAAATGAGCAGAACTAAGAGAATGTTGTATATGGTAACAGCAATATTGTTTTGAGAAGGACCTTGAGTGAGTGAGTTATTGATAAATAAAAGTATGTATAGAATGATTTTACATAAATATAATATTTTTATCTAATGGTAGCCATCTCTAGGGTGGTGGAGGGGAAAATTTACATGACAACTATTATATATTTATATTTCATGTTATTATATATTTATATATATTATATATTTTAAAGAAATAGCAAGTTTTACATAATAGATTTGTTTGGGCTTTTTCATGTTTTCTTTTTTTTGCAGGGGGGAAGGCAGGGCAATTGGGATTAAGTGACTTGCCTAACGTCACACAGCTAGTAAGTGTGTCAAATGTCTGAGGCCGGATTTGAACTCAGGTCCTCTTGACTCCAGGGCCGGTGCTCTACTCACTATGCCACCTACCTGCCCCACATAATAGATTTGTAGTTTCATGTGCAACTATGTTATGGAAATGCTTGTTTTATTCCATAAATTAAAAATAAAATAACTCTGATCAATAGGAATTTAGAGCATTTTTTCATACGACTATAGATAGCTTTGATTTCTTATTCTGAAAACTGCCTGTTCATATCCTTTGACTATCAGTTTGGAAATGACTTGTGTTCTTATAAACTTGACTCAGTTCTGTATATATTTGAGAAATCAGGTCTTTAATAGAGAAACTTGCTGTAAAATCTGCCCCTCCCCCACCTCATTTTCTCTTGTCCTTCTAACTTGGTTGCATTGGCTTTGTTTGGGCAAACCCTTTATAATTTAATATAAACAAATTTTACATCCCTTAATGCTATGTTATTTGTTCATGAGTTCTTCACTTATCCATAAATCTGGCAGGTAAAATATTCCATGTTCCCAAATTTGCTTATAATATCACCCTTTATGTATAAATCATGTATCCATTTTCACCTGCAAAGAAAACATAGATTCAAAAAAAAAAGTCATGCTTCACTCTGCATTCAGATTCCATCAGTTTCTTCTTTGGAGATGGATATCACTTTTCATTGTAAGTCCTTCAGAATTGTTTTGGATTACTGTATTACTGAGAATAGCTAAGTCATTCATAGTTGATTATCATATAATATTGCTATTACTGTATATGATGTTCTCCTGGTTCTGCTCACTTCGCTTTGCATCAATTCATGTAAGTCTTTCCAGGTTTTTCTGAGAGCACCCTCCTCATCATTCATTATAACACAATATTATGCCATCACAATTATGTACAACAATGTACTCAGCTATTCTCCAATTGATAGACATCACCTCAAATTCAAATTTTTCTAAGAGAACTGATATAAATATTTTTAGTACCAGATTGTTTTGATGATTACCATGTTGTGATACAGTTTGAAATCTGGTACTGCTAAACCACCTTCCTTCCATTTTTTTTCATTGATTCTCTTGATATCCTTGACCTTTTGTTCTTCCAGATGAATTTTATTATTATTTTTAGCTCTATAAAATTATTTTTGATAGTTTGTTTGATATGGCACTGAATAAGCAAGTTAATTTAGGTAGACTTGTCATTTTTATCATATTGGCCAGGCCTACCCATGAGCAATTAATATTTTTCCAGTTGTTTAGATCTGTCTTTATTTGTGTGAAAAAAAAGTATTTTGTAATTTTGTTCATATAATTGCTTGGTTTGTCTTCTTTTATTTTTGTCTACATTTTTGCATTTTTTCTACAGTCTCTATTGTCTATAGTTATTTTAAATGGAATTTCTCTTTCAATATCTTGCTATGGGACTTTGTTGGTATGTTACCATTTTTAAAGAGAAAGCTCTATGCTGGTTTCAACACAAGAGGTCACCAAAGGGTAACTTTGGACTCCAGCAAATGCTACTCTTCACTATGACTAAGGTGTCCCTTGTCAGAACTCACAGGATAAATTACAAATCAAACCCTATGCTTAATAATTCATGAAACATCTAAAGAGATAATTTTAATACCTAATTACAGGAAGGAGAAAAATGGAATGTCAGAGACATGGCAATTGGAGACACGAAACAATGAAGAAAAGAAAATCTAGCCTATGAAAGTTACCCCCCCCCATCTTGAAAAGCTCCTCTGTCAATGTCTACCTGAGCTTCTGCTACAGTGCAAATAGGGGTGTGCTAACACTAGCTAGAACTGGCTTGAGAAAACCAATTGTTAAATGTTTAGTGTGGGCACTCATATCACATAAATTGGCAAACACTACAAATCAGATCTTGATTTATTATTGTGTTGATTATCTTCTAAATGTTTTAAAAATTTTATTTGTTCTTTCAAAATTTATTTAAAAATTTTAAAATTTTATTTTTAATTCATGGAATAAAACAAGCATTTCTATGACATGGTACAATACAAAAGATGATTGCATATGAAACTGCGAATCTACTATGTGTAACTTGCTATTCCTTTCAGTTATACGACGAAACTATCAAATAAATTTCTTTTTTTTCTTATTTAACCCTCTCCCTGCCCTAGAGATGGCTAGCTAAATGATTTAGATATTTATATCTAGATGATTATCTAAACTTAAGAAAGTGATTGAGAAAATATTAATATTGTACATTAAACTTAAAAGTACATTCCTTTTTTCCCCCATATACCTGATTGTTAAATTTTTACCAGCACACCACTGAATACAAGCCTTGGTGAATTATCAAGAAAGGTCAAATGATAGCTTTGGCCCATATGCCCAGGTCACCATGAAGTGATACTCAGCAAAGATACAGTACCTAGTAGATGTGACCTCTCTTCTCCATAGAAGGGTCAGCAAGCCAATAAATTTACTTGTTCTTCTTTGGTTTATCATCAAGCTTATTTTCTTGATTTTCTTGTGCTGTTCCTTCTCTTATTTACAAATGTAAGTATAATCAAGTTTTATTTACCTGGGTATGGATTGTCCATTTAAAAATAGTTTATTATTTTTATTTTTCAAGTAAGATATCTTTTTATCTTTATCTGTCCTTCTCAGCTGTCCCAGACTTTGCTCCCCTAACATTTTAAGCTCACAAGATTTTATTCATCTCCAATCTCATCACTTAAAACAGGGAAAGAATGAATACATCAGAGAAAGAAACAACAGTAAGGGGCCATTGTACTCAGCTTCATACTGGCTCCTGATAAGAGAAGGAATGAGTCCCTTTTCTCCTACAGATGGCCATAGCAGCCTGTTCCTTTTCTGCAATGCCAGCCAGCCTGGCAAGAGTCAGGGCTAAAAGAGTGGCCTCACTCAAATTCCAGCTACATGGCCAATCACCAGTTTAACTCTTCATTACCAGAATATCTGTTCCTGTTCCAAATCAGGTAGTCAGGCATTTTCATTATACCTCACCATACCTTTTCTGAAGTAGTCTCCTCAACCTCTTCCACAATGGAATTTGAATCAGCTCCTTGTTACAATAGGATAATCTTAAAGCTTTCTTACCAGTGGTGAAGGTTCCCGAGTTTCCTCACTTCCATTCCTATTTCCTTCTCTTATAGCCCTGATCTTGGTGAGATTTCCCCAGCAAAATCTCTGGTTCAGGGACCATACTTCCCTAGCCAGTAACACTTCTTTGACTTTCATTGTTACTAAATCCATTAGCTCTGCCTTTGTGTTATGGTCATTTAAAACCGAGGCCTCTGTCTCTAGTCTCTGAACATGCTAGACCAACTCATTTTCATTTTCCTTATACTTGCAGTTCACCTTCTCTGTGACCATTAATAATGATGCTCCCCATAGCATTCTTTGTCTTCCATGTCAATCTGCTTTAGCATTCACCAGGGGTCAGTGGTAGCCTTTTCTCTGTCCCATTGAAAGGACTTTCCACCTGCCACCAGAAAGGCTTTTGCTACAGGCTGCCATGTTACCATCACCCCATCCACAACATCTGTAGCACCTTTCTCCCATTTCATTAACAACATGAACCACAATGCCATTTTGATTTAATTGCTATAGGCCAAACCAGACTCTGGTTGGTTTGGTAGTTCAGGTTTGAGATTGAAAGGAAATGAGATAATTATAGACCAGATGGTCTATAGTTACTAGTTAATATAATAATAATAATAGTCAACTAAAAAGTGTTTACTTAGCCAGAACACAGAAGTGACGCGCAACAAGGATACAATTCCTAGTAGATGTGACCTTCTCTCTTCTCCATAGAAGGGTCAAGCAAGGTGTGGTGATTCATAGGCAGTGGGACATCAGTCAAGTCTCAGAGGCATTGACTCCTTGTGACCTCTTTCATGCCTTTAGGTGACTGGAAAGACATATCAAAAGCTTTTACCTTAGCCCTCTGGGCCAATCAAATCTCAGAGACAATTTCCTTACCTTTTAGGTAAAACAAAACAAACAAAAAAAACCCTAGCCTAGCCTACATAGCGGATACCCTGGTAGATATTGCTTCTACCACAGCCTCCATGGGTTCACTTATTAATTCCATTCAGATAACTAACTCTCTCTTTCTCTCTGTATACAGACATTTATGCACATATATGTATATATATATATATATATACCCATATATTATATATGTATGTATATGCAGCTATTTCTCTTCTGAGCCTCAGTCTTGAATCACTCTCTGTGAAACATCTCCACTTGTATTCACACTTAAAACTCAATGTATCCTAAACAGAACTTGCTATTCCACCTCCCCCAACACACACACAAATCTTCCCAGCTTTCCTTTTCAGATGCTCAGCTCCATAGTTTTAGAAACATCTTTTATTCTTCCCATTCTGTTACCCCCATAGCCAAACAATTGCCAAGTCTTGTCAAATCTATCTCCAAAACTTCTACTGATTCTGTTTCCTTCTCTCCACTCACACAAGTCTCCATCCTTACAAGGTTCAGGTTCTAATCATCTCTCAGATGGACTATGGTAATAGCCTTTGAATGGCACTCCTGGCTTCCCACCCCTTTCCAATCTATCCCTTACACCAATATTCTCTAAATTGGAATACATAAGATGATCCACTGGGGTGAGGGAAGAAAAAACTATAACTACTTCTATTTATTTTTGTCTAAACAAGAAAATAAATTAAGCTTTCCTAATATTTAGTAGATGGGTTGACAGTGGTACCCTCATTTGGCCTGTAGCTCAGTCATACATCATGGATGGTATCAGAGACAGTGCCTGAGGGAAGGGTTGAAATTCCATGACACAGAATTTTGCAAGTGGCATCTTCATGTGGTCACTCATTGTCAGTGTATTTCACTGTATTACAGTTTGTATGTGCCTGGTAAAATGAAATTATGGGTTATATCATCAAGTTTTAACCAAACTAGTCCTCACAAGATGGAAAAGTAGCTTGAAAGATTTCTGCAAGAAATCACCGATTGAAAATAAAACTTAAAATTCAGGCACAAGTGAACAAGAAAATCACTGAGCTGCTATTTCTCCTACACCAAGTATGGAATCCTCATCAGCCATAATACAAAGTACGATCAATGTTGAGCTAACCAGATATGACAAGTAGGTCAAAAAAGAAACACATTGAGTGGTACTTAAAGCTGTGCTAGACACACTAGGCTTTGGGCTAATTTGGGGGGAGGGAAGGGTAAGAGAATAAGCATTATTACATGCCTACTATGTGCCAGGGACTGCACTGAGCACTTTACAGACATTATCTCCCTGGGCAGAGATGACTAAAAACTGAGGTTCTGGGTGCCAGTCTCACTCATGAAAAAACGAGGGTATGGTATCAATCCTTCATGGCATCTGCTTCATGAGACAAAGGAAAATGGCTCGGAATTATATTATTTGGAAGATCGTCAGCAACTCCTATGCTTGCAAGCATCCTGAAATTCAGTCAATTTTGGAAATTCTCTAACTTAAGTGTTAGCTTGTGAATGCCCATCCTTGTCTTCCACACAGTGCCTTCCAGAAAAAAAAAAATCTGCTTTGGCTTATCCCCAAGCAAAGCCATTGATTTTACTTTCACTAATTGAAAATAACTGGAAAACCTGAGACACTTTAAAAGATCTAGTTAATGTGGGAATTTATTTTGCGTGACTATGCTTTTTTTTAAACAAAGTTTTTTTTTTTCTTTTTTGTGGAGGTAGGTAGAGAAATTGAATGAGTTGAAAAAATTATTTAAAAAAATTAAGTGATTTGAAAGGGAAGCTTTGGAAATGTTCTTACAAGACACAAATATGGGTTAAACAGACAGTTGTTATTAGGGGCGAGAAATTAATAAATATTCTAGCTAGGTCAAGACCGTTTGGGTGGTAGTCTAGCAACCAACTCTGTTTTGATAAAACATTTGTATATCCGGTTACTTCAGCCACGTCCTGCTTGTTTCAGCCCCGTCTCCCTCCCCCACCCCTTTAAGCAGTTTCAGTGAAAAAACAAACTATAAGGAACTTAAGAAGCAAGCTTTTGTTCGTACTTATACCATGCATATGCCCTCTTGTTTGCTGTCCATTGCAAGGTGCTATTTCAGTGGCTCCTTTAAGTAGATCCCCTCATAAAGTTTCGACCTCCATCCTTGGAATTTACTGTGTTACAAGCTGCCGCCTTGCAACAATTGGTGTAGTCGGTAGGAAATGGGCTAGCGAAGGGAGTAAAGTAATGGGAAGATCCCTGATAACTGTCCAGGGGAGCGTGGGTGCTCTTCTAAGATTTGTGTGCGCCATTTAAAGGCGGGGGGAATGCCCTCAAAACGCTGCAAAGGTTGACTACCTTATTAGCTGAAATGAAATTGCTACTGGGCAGCAATAGTTAAAGTAGTTTGGCTATTGTAATTACTTTGTGTTCTATCAGCGAACAGCAGTTCGCTACTGAGGCTGGAGTGTGTAAATCAGAATAAAATCTAGGACTAGGAAGAGATATGCCGATTACAGTCTTTCAATTAATGAAGGTTACAGCAGAAACGAGTGAAATGGGAGAAAAACATCTCTCTCTCTCTCTCTTCCCCACTACCTTAGCATGTCGTTTTGCGAGGGCTAGAGGGCGTCAAACACCAAGAGTTAAGATCAGAACCCTCTGACATCTCATAACTGGGACCTAAGAACCCAGAGGAGAGGGATTCAGGTAAGCAGTGGAAGGTAGCATCCAAGTCTGAGGGAGAGATAGAGAATGCAGACCCTCTGCCATCATACCAGCACTAGAGAGCCAGCTAAAGCAGAGGTGTATAAGGAACCATTGCCCATTAAATCGGATTATTAGAGCCTGTAGGGATGGATGCTTGTGTGGACCCTATTGATATGCCAGTAGAAGGAGCTTCCTGGAGGACCACTGAGGCTACTATAAGAGAAACGGTCATGGAATATGCTCTATATACACCCCTAAATTCCATGGCCCTGATACAGAACCTGTTACAGCCAGGATAAGGAACAAACATTTAAAGTTAGCCCCTGCTCACCAGAAGGAATCTCAATGGCTCTTTTAGTTTCCCTAGTAGGGGTATCAGCCTATGATTTTAGGAAAGCACTGGATGCATTGACTGAGATCCAGGATCTAAATTCCACCAGAGTAAGACCCAAGGCAAGTCAGGAAAGACTTCCTCAGCAAACAGGCCGAAGAACAAGCAAATGTAGCTTGATTTGAAAAGGGACGGGGAGCCTTGAGAAGGAATAAACAATCTGAAGCAGCATTACTAAAGAAACCCCATCCGCAACATACTAGAAAGACTTCATCAGCTCCTCCTGAAGAAAATAAGGCTCCAGACATGAGGAAAGGAACAAAAACCTGTGCCTTTCCCTTGCAGTCTTGATGAACCTTTAAGAGACTAGAGGCATGGCTGAGGCTCACCTAGAGTAATGTGGATGAAGAGACTAGAGGCAACGTGTAGAAGTAACTTTACACTGGTCTGAGGTACAAAAAGCAAAGTCCTGGTCCTAGTAGACACTGGGGCAGAACACACCCTTATTTATGGAAATCCATGTAGGTTCCCTGGTCCCTTGGTTTACACTGATGATGCAGGAGCTCCTATAAGTAAATCCTCGAATAAAGCTTGGACTGATCACTCTGGGTTTGTGTGCCTCTTTCCTCAGAATTTCCTATGTCATAAGCCACCAGTCTGCAGCAAGTCAGGGGAGCAATTCTGTGCTGTCAAAGTTCTGAAGAAAAAAAAAAGCAATCAGAAAAAAGAAGAAAAAATACATTGGCAGAACTCAATTACCTTCTGAAGAATATAAAGCACCCTTTCCTGGCTGGTCTACACTTCTTTTTCCAGATTTCAGACAAATCATACTTTGTCTTATGCTACATTAAACACGGAGAATTGTCTTAGCACCTCCAGAGGAAGAGGCGCTTCCTGGAATTCCTGGATTTTATACTGTTGAAATTTCTAGTGCCCTGGGTGACCTGTACTTCCTGCGCATTGTTCATAGAGATTTGAAGTTAGAAAACAATTTGCTAGGTTTACCTGAACATATTGTCCTGACAGACTTTGAACTCTGCAAAAAGAACATAGAACACAATAGCACAACAGGCATCTTCTGTGGCACCCCAGAGTGCCCCTGAAATGCTTCATGAGTAACCTTATGACTGAACAATTGGCTGCTGGTGCTGTCGTAGGACATGTTCTATGGCCTGCCTCCTTTCTATAGCCAAAATATAAATGAAACATCAAACAACATTTTGAACACTGCCATTCCAATTGAAGCCAAATATTACAAACTCTCCAAGATACCTCTTTGAGGACCTGCTGCAAAAAGATGGAAAAGAAAGGTTTGGTTCCAAGGATGACTTTGTGGAGATTAAGAGTAATATCTTCTCCCTTATTAACTAGGAAGATCTCATTAAGATTACTCTTCCTTTTAAACCAAATTTAAGTGGACCCAGAAATCTTCTGCATTTTGATCCTTAGTTCACAGAAGAATGTGTCCACAGAAGAACTCCACTAGCAAGTTGAAGCTTCCCAAGGCTCCTCTTCCTACTTCCCATGGATTCTTTCCTCTGAAAATTCTTGGGTTGGTTTTGAGAGGGGGCTCTGGAGTGATTCCATTTAGTTGGCCCATCAGCTGACCATACATATTTAAATATAATTTGGACATAACTGGAAATTTGGAACAATAATTCCAAATATGCTTTTTGCGGAGAGATTTTTGAAGAGTACATAATCGTTTCAGTGAGCTTACAAAGTTTGCATTTTTATTCTTCCTCTTCAAAGTGTTGCTATTTCAAATAAGCATAAGACAACTATTGTGGATAGCAGGCCTTTAGTTTCTGTAGAAAGAAGATGGAATTTGAAAAGGTCTGTTTGAGCTATGAGAATGGATTTCATGAAATGTGTCTTTATCTAATAAGATCCACTTAGTTCCAAAGCTTTTTTCATATTTTAAAGTATTTTCCTCCTGTAGTGTAGCGACTGAGGTTTTTTAAAAAGCATAAACTGAGGTACATCTCTGAGCAAGGTAACATTTATTAGCAGGGGCATGCTCCCTGTCAATAAATGGGTCCATGGCTTGACTCAATTCATGCCAAAGACCTTGAGTGAAAGAATAGTTCCATTTATATAAGTTTTGGGGAGTACAGAACAAAGAACAGAGCAGGGTAGGTGTCATCCTGGGATTAAGAGTAGCATGATTGATTATAGAGTTTAGGCATAGGGAACAACATGATTGGTGGGAAGTTTGGTAATGGGGGCTAGCAATCACCCCCCCCTTTTTTTCTCATGAGACTAAGAGATGCTCTTTGTTTGAGTACAGGTGTGAAACAAGTACCAGACTTTTGGCCATGGACATCCTTGAAGGATAGCTTGGTGGCATAAAGACATCAGGCCCAAGTGCCTTTCTGTTCATACACATTACCCAAGATTAACAACACTCCTTGAGACTGGATTTTTATATTTAACCCAACACAGACAAGCTGAACCCCGAACTAAATTCAAGGACAAAGAATCATGACTTAAGCCAGTTACAGGACAAAATTCATTGTTTGTAACCAGGATCAATAAGAAAATGATACAGGATCAATTTTAATCTCAGTAGATTTACTATATAAATGATGTATACATTAAGTTTAGTAAAGATGGACTTAGGTTATAAGCATCAATGTGACATTTGCAGGACATCACAATGTGGAACATTGATTCTGCCATATTTAGAATATAAATTTATACGTAGACTGAAGTGTGTGCATGCATGTGTGTGTGTGTGTGTGTGTGTGTGTGTAAGAAATATAGTCAATAATGAAAGTATATTGAAAATGGTCTTGTGTGAAGGAAAGTAGCTTAGCAGTACCAGATCTCAAAGTATATTACACTGTGGTAATCATCAAAACAGTTTGGTACTGGCTAAGAAATACAGTGGTGGATCAGTGGACTAGATTAGGTACACAAAACAGTAGTAAATGACTATAATAATCTACTGTTTGACACACCCAAAGATCCAAGATTTGGGGACAAGAAATCACTATTTGACAAAAATTGCTGGGAAAACTAGAGAGCAATTTGGCCGAAACTAGGTCAAAATGAGTATATTATCTAGATATAAGTGGTGGTATTATAAGCAAATTAGGGGAGCACGGAATACTCTGCTTATCATATTTGTGGATAATAGAAGAACTTATGACCAAACAAGAGATGGAAAGCATTATAGGATATACAATGGATAATTTTCATTACATTAAGTTAAAGAGATTGCACAAACAAAACCAACGCAGCCAAGATGAGAAGGAAAGCAGGAAACGGGGTGGGGGGGAGAGGGGCAGGAATTTTTTTATAGAGAATTTCTTTTAAAAGCCTCATTTCTCAAATATATAGAAAACCTGGTCAAATTTATAAGACTACAAATCATTCCCCTATTGATAAATGGTCAAAGGATATAAACAGGCAGTTTTCAGATGAAGAAAACAAATATATCTGTAGTTACATAAAAAATGTTCTAAATCACTATTGATTAGAGAAATGCAAATTTAAAATAGCCTGAAGTACTACCTCACACCTATCAGATTGGCTAATAAGGCAGAAAAAAGAATGTCAAATGTTGGAGGGGATAGGGGAAAATGAGGACACCAAGGCACTATTGGCAGAGTTGTGGACTGATTTAACTATTCTAGAGAGCAATACCACTACTAGGTCTGTATTCCAAAGAGATCAAATAAAAAGGAAAAGGACCTATATGCACAAAAATATTTATAGCAGCTCTTTAGTGGTGGCAAAGAATTAGAAATTGAGAGGATGCCCATCAATTTGAGGAATGGCTGAACAAATTGTGATATATGAGTATGATGGCCTATTATTGTAACATAAGAAATGTTAACCAGGACAGTTTCAGAAAAATCTGGGACAAATTATGTGAACTAATGCAAAGTGACCTGAGTAGAACCAGAACACTGTACACAGTAACACACAGTAACAGCAATATTGTACGGTGATCAACTGTGAATGACTTAGCTATTCTCAATAATACAATGATCCAAGACAACTCCAAAGAAATAATGGAGTCTAAATGCAGTTTGAAGCATATCTTTTTCACTCTATTTTTCTTACCTTCTTTTGTAGTAAAAAAAGACAATTTGTGTTACTTCTAAAAACTTGAACTCTGTCCATTTACAAATCTTGGAAATAGAATTTTCTGAACTGATTAAAGATCTTCCAAATAAATATTTTCAAAGGATTTTTAATCCCACTTCTTTTTTTAAAAAAATCTAAAAATGCAATGCAAGTGCTTCTGATTAGTTTTCACAATGCTTAACATTTGGGGAATCTGAAAATCTACTAGCCTAATTAAATCAAATGTTTGTATAATTAGTTGATGGAACTTAAAAATGAGTATCAATTCGGTAACTGCAGCTGAAAATACACTTTTTCTCTTTTGACTTACATATCTTTTTCATCTGTAATAATTATTAAAAAACAAGTTCAAAATAAATTGATTTAAAATAAGAACTTCAAATAGCTGTATCACCCCAAAATAAAAACTTTCAGGAACATGATAGGTCAAACCTAGAGTTTCTAGGTCAAAGAAAAAAATAGCTCAAGCAGCCAAAAAGGAAGTATTTGAGTACTTAGGAGCCACAGCAAGAAGCACACATGATTTAGCAGTCACCACTTTAAAAATCAGAGAACCTGGAATGTAATATTCCAGAAGGCAAAAGTTTTAGTTTTATAACCAAGAATAATTTACCCAGCAAAACTGAGGATTTCCCCTACAGGGGGAAAATTGACCTTTAGTGAAACAGAGGACTTCTCAGAAGCATTTCTGATAAGAAGGCCAGAGTTGAATAGAAACTTCAAAAGAAGCATACAAAGGTAAATATGAGTAACTAATCATAAGGGATAATAAACAAGGATGAATTGGTTATATTTCAGTATGGAGAGATGATATGGTTCATCTCCACAACCATATCATAAGGGGGGTCATAGAGGGAGTCTAATAAGACGGAAAGCTTAGGAGTGATTTTTTAAAAAAGTGTTTTGATGACCTTAAAAGAATAAAGGAAATAGAAGAGGAAAGGAATATACCAGGAGAAAGAAAAGAAAAAAAGAGGAGAGGATGAGGGAAATTATTTCATACAATTTGGGTATAAAAGCAAAAGGCTATACAACAAAGAGGAAAAGTAGGAGGAATGGGCACCTCACTTCTGAACTGGTTAAAAGAAGGAAAGGGAAAGAAATAAGCATTTTATGGAACATCTACCATGTGCCAAGCACTGTGTTAAGCAGTTTACAAATATTACATATCTACATATACACATACACAAAGAGAGAATTGGGTGCAGAAATAAATTTCACTTGATGGTGAAACAGGAGGGAAAAGTGAGAAGAGAAAGAAGGGTATAAGTGGGAGAGTAGATTAAAGAAGGGATTAGTCCTAAGCAAAAAGAAACTCTAGCCATAAAAAGTGGGCTATAAAAAAGGGTGTAAAAGAAAAGAAGGAATAAGAACCTAGGATTCATTCTGGGAGAGAGAAAGAGAAGAGGGGCACAGGAGAAAGGCAGATTGTGTCAAACTTAACACTGGTGCTAAGTATCATTCTTCTCCCTTACCACTTTTTTCTTTATAAAGAGGGGTGGAAAACTGGATCAAAATTCCAACCGCAATTCCAGAGGACTCGTCATAAACTACGTGTTACTCACCTGCTCACAGAGAGGCAATACAGAGAGTGTACATGTTGAGACATATCACTTTTTTTCATGCCCATTGTGGACATTTGTTTTGCTTGACTATTTATATTTGTTAAAAAAATGGTTCTGTTTTTCTGTCTTTTTTAATGTGCAGCTCAAGTAAATCAGGTGAAGGAAGAACCCCAAACAGCCTGATTGGGTTTTTGATAGTTCTTCAGAAAAGGCCTCCGATGGGGAAAATATATGGTATCTCCCCACAACCACCACCACCATGGTTCTCTCATGGAGGCGGAGGTCCTGACTGTTGGGCCAACTGACAGTACCATGCTATGTTCAAGAGAGTAATGACCTTTTACCTATTTTACTACAAATGAACCTGACTTGTGATGAGGACTGGTATCTGCAGGAAGTATAATCATCTGTGCTGTAGCCCTGAAATCCATGGGGCTACACTGACACATCATTATTGCTTTACATGGGCAGACCCACTGCGAACTTCAAAGATTTGGTAGCACCCACCACATGCACCCATTTGTTAAGATTTGGGACACACTTTGATTTAAGATTTTGGGACCACACTGGTCTTTCTGAAATAGTGTGGGGAAGTCAGGAATTTCTGGACTTCTTTTTTCTGTGTTAGGCCACTCTTTGAAGGCACTACATTTTTTTTTTTTGTTTTGGTTAGCCTCCTGTAACAACAATGTGGCTTGCTGCTACTGTGGTTGTGTGAGACCAACAACACCAGCACACAGAAGGGCTGCCAACAGGTTCTTTGATCTGCTTTTCTAAGGAAAGTAACTTTAAGGGGTTAACAATCTCACTTTAATCAAACATGCATATATAATTCACTTAGTTCAGGGGGAAAAGCCAGCACTCTGAACTTCAGAGCAAATATAAATAGAACTTACAAACAGAAACAACATAACAGAGCAAACACCACAAACCAGTCTATCCACAGCAATACATAGTTACCAGAGAAGCACCATCTGGGTTTCTTCAGGCCTCAAATCATGAATATGCCTGAATGGTCCAGAATCACAGGATACAAGGAATTCTCTAAGTAGAAGACAGAGGAGTTAAAGCATTTATTCAAGCTCCAAAATAGCAGACCCGCGGACCAGTGTCCCCAGTTCGATATCCTGGCAAGAACCTTCCAAAACCAATATGCCCATCTCACAAAAGTGACCAGGAGGTTACAGAAAAATATTATGGCAGCAAGCCAAGCCATACTGGTGCTTCCCCCCAATGCTAGGGCCCTCTAGTAAGTAGGCCTCAAGCCCTTGCTCATCACTCTCCGGTCTGCATGAGGGTCAGTCCTGCTTTTAGAAGGGCCTGCTGCCGCTACTGCCACTTCCACTGTTGCCACCACCGCCACTTCTTCTCCTCCCTCACCTCAATCTCTAAGTTGTGTTCTCTTCTTTTATATAGTCACCAGACGTCATCCCATCGACTAGAATGTTATCTGAGCGACCAGAACTCAGGTGCCTACCATTGGCTCCGGTCTTAGCCACTCCCCCTAGGACCCTGAAAGCCCCCACTGAAGCCTATTCAAATGGGCAGGAAAGATCTTCCCATGTACTGATTGCCTTTACAAACTTACATTCAGAGACAATATCAACAGAGCAAACAACACAAACCAGTCTATCCACAGCAATACATATTACCAGAGAAGCACCAACATCTGGGTTTCTTCAGTGCTCCAAAAGGGAAAACAATAAAAACCTTAATTACTAATACACCTTCTATTTTAAGTTTTTCCTTTCCTCTTCCAGTGCTTCCTCTATTACACTTCTTGAAACCCACAGTTGTCTAATAATAGTCCTAAAGACATGTACATGGTGAAGATCCTCTGGAAGAGTTTTAGGACTTTTTCACCAAATAGAGATGTTCTATTGGGAGCAATATCCTAAGGCTACATCCTAGGCAGGTTTGGCCAATTTTCCTTTAAAGATATTGAAACTGCTCACAGGTAGACTGTGCTGATAATAATCTAGCATTTGATAAACCCAAAGATCCAAGATTTGGGGACAAGAAGTCATTATCTGACAAAAATTGCTGGGAAAACAGTTTGGCAGAAACCAATATAGACCAATATCTCACACCATATATCAAGATAGGTTCAAAATGGGCACATGATTTAGATATAAAGGGTGATACCATAAGCAAATTAAGGGAACATGAAGTAGTTTACCTGTCAGATCTATGGATAAAGGAAAAACTTATGACCAAACAAGAAATAGGGAGCATTATGGGATGTAAATGGATAATTTTCATCACATTAAATTAAAAAGGTTTTGCACAAACAAAACTAATGCAGCCAAGAGTAGAGGGAAGGCAGAAAACTAGGAGGAAATTTTTTTAGCAAGGTTCTCTGCTAAAGGCCTAATTTTTCAAATATACAGAGAACTGAGTTAAATACATAAAAATACAGTCATCCCCCAACTGATAAATTGTCAAAGAATATGAACAGACAGTTTTCAGATGAAAAAATAAGAGCGGTCTATAGTCATATGGAAAAATACTCTCAGTCATTATTGTCTAGAGACATGCAAATTAGAACAACTCTGAGGTACCACTTCACACTTCTCAGATTGGCTAATATGACAAAAAAGAAACATGATAAATGTTGGAGATGTGGGAAAATTGGGACACTAATGCACTGTTGGTGGAATTGCAAACTGATCCAACCATTCTGAAGAGCAATTTGGAATTATACTCAAAAGGCTATAAAACTGTGTATATCATTTCACACAGCAATACCACTGCAGGTCAGTATCCCAAAGACATAAAAAAAGAGGAAAAGGATCTATTCGTATAAAAATATTTATAACAGCTCTTTTAGTGGTGGCAAAGAATTGGAAATTGAGGGGATGCCCATCAATTAGGGAATGGCTGAAAGAGTTGTGGTATATGATTGTGATGAAATACTATTGTGCTATAAGAAATGATGAGCAGGATGCTTTCAGAAAAACCTAGAAAGACTTTCATGAACTGATGTAAACTGAAGCAAGCAGAACCAGAGCAATGTACAGAGTAATAGCAATATTGTATGATTATTAACTGTGAATGATTTAGCTATTTTTAGCAATATAATGATGCAAGACAATTCCAAGTGACTGATGATGAAAAATGTTATCCACTAAATGATGGAATCTGAAGGAAGATCAAAGCATACTTTTTCTTACTTTCTTTTTCATTTTTTTCTTGTTTATGTTTTCTTTTACAACATGACTAATATGGAAATATGCTTTGCATGACTGCACAGGTACAATCTATATCAAATTGCTTGCCTTCTCAATGAGGAAGGCATGGAGGGAGAGGATTGGAACTCAAAGTTTTAAAAAACAAATGTTAAAACTTCTTACATGTAATTGGAAAGAAAATATTTGAGAAAAGAGAATTAAGTTAATAAAAAGTAGAACACAGAAAACATTTATTGCTCCTAATAATAAATACATAAATGATTTTACTTTAGCCCATAATTGATCAGGCAGTTAGAGGCCTGTCTATTCATCTTTGTGCTTGTATTTTCTCTGTTTGTATTTTCCCTGTTTGTATTTTCTCTGACATTCAGGGTGCTGATTTTTTCCCTGAACTAGTGAATGTAATAAAAGCAGGATTGTTAACCCTCTTTTTTCTTGTTATTTATTTATTTAATATTTTTAGTTTTCAGCATTAATTTTCACGAGTGTGAATTACAAATTTTCTCCCCAGTTCTACCCTCTCCCCACTCCGAGATGGCACATATTCTGATTGCCCCGTTGCCCAGTCAACCCTCCCTTCTGTCACCCCACTCCCCCCCATCCCTTTTTCCCTTACTTTCCTGGAGGGCAAGATAGTTTTTTATGCCTCATTGCCTGTATATCTTACTTCCTAGTTGCATGCAAAACCTTTTTTTTTTGAACATCTTCTTTTAAAACTTTGAGTTCCAAATTCTCTCCCTTCTTCCCTCCCCAAGAAGGCAAGAAATTCAACATAGGCCACATGTGTATCATTATGCAAAACCCTTCCACAATACTCATGTTTTGAAAGACTAACTATATTTGGCTCCTTCCTATCCTATTTCCCTTTATCCAATTTTCTCCCTTGACCCTGTCCCTTTTCAAAAGTGTTTGCTTTTAATTACCCCCTCCCCCATCTGCCCTACCTTCTATTGTCCCCCCCTTCTTTATCTTCTTCCTCCTTTCCTGTGGGGTAAGATACCCAATTGAGCGTGTATGGTATTCCCTCCTCAGGTCAAATCCGATGAGAGCAAGATTCACTCATTCCCCCTCACCTGCCCCCTCTTTCCTCCCAACAGAACTGCTTTTTCTTGACATTTTTATGTGAGATAATTTACCCCATTGTATCTCTCCCTCTCTCAATATATTCCTCTCTCATCCCTTAATTTGATTTTTTTAGATATCATCCCTTCATATTCAACCCACCTTGTGCCCTCTGTCTCTCTCTCTCTCTCTCTCTCTCTCTCTCTCTCTCTCTATATATATATATATATATATATATATACACATACATACATATGCATGTATATTCCCTTCAGCTACCCTAATAGTGAGGTCTCATGAATTATACACATCATCTTTCCATGTAGGAATGTAAGCAAAACAGTTCAACTTTAGTAAGTCCCTTATGGCTTCTCTTTCTTGATTACCTTTTCATGCTTCTCTTGATTCTTGTGTTTGAAAGTCAAATTTTCTATTCAGCTCTGGTCTTTTCACTAAGAAAGCTTAAAGTCCTCTATTTTATTGAAAATCCATATTTTTCCTTGGAGCATGATACTCAGTTTTGCTGGGTAGGTGATTCTTGGTTTTAATCCTAGCTCCATTGACCTCCAGAATATCATATTCCAAACCCTTTGATCCCTTAATAAAGAAGCTGCTAGATCTTGTATTATTCTGATTATGTTTCCACATTACTCAAATTGTTTCTTTCTGGCTGCTTGCAGTATTTTCTCCTTGACACAGGAGCTCTGGAATTTGGCGACAATATTCCTAGGAGTTTTCTTTTTGGGATCTTTTTGAGGAGGTGATCTGTGGATTCTTTCAATTTCTATTTTACCCTCTGGCTCTAGAATATCAGGGCAGTTCTTGATAATTTCTTGAAAGATGATAACTAGGCTTTTTTTTTGATCATGACTTTCAGGTTGTCCAATAGTTTTTAAGTTATCTCTCCTTGATCTATTTTCCAGGTCAGTGGTTTTTCCAATGAGATATTTCACAGTCTTCCATTTTTTCATTCCTTTGGTTCTGTTTTATAATATCTTGATTTCTAATCAAGTCAGTAGCTTTCAGTCTAAATTTTAAGGAAGTATTTTCTTCAGTGGTCTTTTGGAACTCCTTTTCCATTTGGTTAATTCTGCCTTTCGAGGCATTCCTCTCCTCATTGGCTTTTTGGAGCTCTTTTGCCATTTGACTTAGTCTATTTTTCAAGGTGTTATTTTCTTTAGTATATTTTTGGGTCTCCTTTATCAAGTCATTGACTTGTTTTTCATGGTTTTCTTGCATCACTCTCATTTCTCTTCCCAATTTTTCCTCTACTTCTCTAACTTGCTTTTCCAAATCCTTTTTGAGTTCTTCCATAGCCTGAGACCAGTTCATGTTTTTCTTTGAGGCCTTTGATGTAGGCTCTTTGATTTTGTTGACTTCTTCTGGCTGTGTGTTTTGGTCTTCTTTGTCACCAAAGAAAGATTCCAAAGTCTGAGTCTCAATCTGAGTCTGTTTTCGCTGTCTGGCCATGTTCCCAGCCAACTGCTTGACCCTTGAGTTTTTCATCAGAGTATGACTGCTTGTCAAGTAGAGAGTACTTTGTCCCAAGCTTGAGGGGCTGCGTTGTTGTTTTCAGAGCTATTTCTACACAGCAAGCTCTGCCACACCAGAGCTCCTCCTCCCCCAAGAACCACCAACCTGGACTGTGATTCAGATCTTAAGCAGGCTCTGCGCTCCTGCTCTGATCCACCACTTAATTCCTCCTACCGGGTGGGCCTGGGGCCAGAGGCAACTGCAGCTGTAGTTCTGTCCTCAGAGCTGCACCACCTCCACTGCCCCCGGGGTGGTGGCCAAAATGTGAACTCTTTTCACTCCCTGCAGCTTTTCCCACTATCCTTTTCTGTTGTCTTTGGTGCTTGTGGGTTGAGAAGTCTGATAACTGCCACAGCTCACTGATTCAGGGTGCTAGGGCCTGTTCTACCCGGCTCCCGGTCTGTTTGGTCCAGACACAGCCCACGCCGAGCTCTGCTCCCCTCCGCTCCCAGCTCTGTGGGATATACCTTTTCCAGTGACCATCCAGGCTGTCCTGGGCTGGAGCCCTGCTTCCCTCTGCTATTCAGCGGGCTCTGCAGCTCTAGAATTTGTTCAGAGCCATTTTTCATGGGTGTTTGGAGGGACCTGGAGGGGAGCTCATGCAAGTCCCTGCTTTCCAGCTGCCCTCTTGGCTCCATGTCCACCCCAACCCCTTTTTAAGCAGTCCTTCCTAGAAAAGCAGATCTAAGATCCTGTGCTAGCAGCTCATCCTGGGTATGCTAGAGTGCTTGCTGTTACAGTTATTTACTACCCTTTGTGACCTTAGGCAAGTTGTCTAATCCCCAGGAATTAAGGGTGTTGGACTAATGTTATCTAAGAGCTCTTCTAGTCTTTAATTCTCATCTACTACTATCTTGGACTGAACCAAGAAATAAATGGACTATTAGAGCAAACAGTTTCCTAGAAGACTGCTCTGCATAATTGTGCATATATATTCCCTGTGGCCTTACCCCACAATCTGTGGAAGGTCTTTATAAGAGTTTGCAACAAAAAGTCAACGAATTAAAGCATTTATTAAGCATTAAGTTCTAAGCACTATGTAAGGCTCTGAAGGTACAAATACAAACATAAAGATAACCTCTGCCCTGGGGTTGCTTACATTCTAAGAGAAGGTTCCAATAAATTAAAGGAAGTGGTGTCCAGGGAAGGAAGAATATTTTAGTCTGGCAAATGAGAAGGATAGTGTGTAAAAGACATCTGAAACACACCACACAGAAGCAACTGGGGCAATCACCATTGGTGGCTCCCCACCAGAGAAGAGGAAGGAAGTTCTCTGCCAAAGATGAAAAAAAATGTACCCTTAGTTTGAGGAAATGGAATTTCAGGAAATTCCCAGGCCATTTCCAAACAAGTTTTTGCTGGTAGATGTGCTTCAGGACAGAGAGAGTGGCTTCTGGCCAACAAGGATGCAGCAAAATGAAGGCAAAACTCCAACTCCTAGCAGGGTCTGGCAGCTCTTACAATGTGAGAAACTAAAATTATTCTAGCCAAGCTGGTTCTCCTGCTTCATGGCATTCTCGTATGGAACTATACTCTAATAATTAGGTTATGCTAACATCCCATTTCTATGTCCAACCTAGCTCCTGGAGTTTCTGTGGGCTTTCTACCCCGTGACAGCCTCTGGAATGACGAAAAAAAATAAATAAATAAGAAACCTGCCCTGTGCCTTTCCATGAAAAGAAGGAATAATCAATTTCTCTGCTGTAATGTCAACATAAGATTCCCTACTTAAACTGGTAAGTCTACTTCATTTTTAGACAGAAAAAGAAAGTGGAGATTTTTTTAAATTTTATTTTTTTTTATTTTTAGTTTACAACACAGGGTTCTACATAATTTTGAGTTCCAGATTTTCTCCCCTCCCTCCCCCCTCCCTCCCCAAGACGGTATGGAATCTCATACAACTACCATGTATAACTTTGCATTGAATTAATTTGTACACTAGTCAAGTTGTGGAGAAGAATTATGACCAATGTAATGAATCATGAGAAAGAAGAAACAGAACCAAAAAAAAAACCCCAAAAACAAAAACAAAAGAGAGGAAAAAAGGCGAACATGTAGTGTGCCTCAATCTGCACTCAAACTTCACAGTTCTTTCTCTGGATGGAGATAGCATTCTCCATCGTGAGTCCCTTGGAGTTGTCCTTGCACCTTGTGTTGCTGAGAAGAGCAAAGTCTGTCAGGGTTGGTCCTCACGGAATCCATATATCTGTGGTTGTGTACAATGTTCTCCTGGCTCTGCTCCGCTCACTCATCATTATGTCATGTAGGTTTTTCCAGGTTGTTACGAAGTCCGTATCATCCCCATTTCTTATGGCACAATAGTATTCCATTACCTTCATATACCACAGCAATTGATGGGCATCCCTTTGATCTCCAATTCTTGGCTACCACAAAAAGAGCCGCTATAAATATCTTTGTACACATGGGTCCCTTCCCCTCTTGTGTGATTTCTTTGGGATACAACCCTAGAAGTGGTATTGCTGGGTGAAAGGGTATGAACATTCCTATGGCTCTTTGGGCGTAGTTCCAAATTACTCTCCAAAATGGCTGGATCATCTCACAACTCCACCAGCAATGTAACAATGTTCCAATTTTCCCACATCCTCTCCAGCATTTATCAACCTCCTGCTTTGTTATTTTAGCCAATCTTACAGGAGAGATGTGGCATCTAAGAGTTGTTTTGATTTGCATTTCTCTAATCAGTAGTGATCCAGAGCATTTTTTCATATGCCTATAGATAGCTTTAATTTCTTCCTCTGAAAACTGCCTGTTCATATCCTTTGACCATTTCTCAGTTGGGGAATGGCTTGTATTCCTATATATTTGGCTCAGTTCCCTGTATATTTTAGAAATGAGGCCTTTATCAGAGATACTAGTTGCAAAGATTTTCTCCCAATTTTCTGCTTCCCTCCCAATTTTTGTTGCATTGACTTTTTTTGTGCAAAAACATTTCAATTTAACACAATCAAAATTATCCATTTTGCATTTTGTAATGTTCTCTATCTCTTGTTGGGTCATGAATTCTTTTCTTTTCCATAAATCTGATAAGCAAACTACTCCTTGCTCTCCCAAATTACTTATAGTATCAGCTTTTACTCCTAAATCATGAACCCATTTTGAATTTATTCTGGTATATGGTTGTTTCAACAATCTGGCTGGCAGCTTCTGTGGGGGTATAAGATTCACCCACAGTCAGCACCCAGAAAGCTGCCAACAGCACAGGTTCTTCTTATCTGCTTAATTAAGGAAAGCAAGGTGAAGCGGTTGACGAGCTTACTTTTAATTCAGCATTCAAATATCATTCAGTTAGTTCAGGGGAAAAAGCCAGTACCCTGAACTTCAAAACTAAATGCAAACAAATTACAAACACCAACAGATTTTGTCTGATTAAATCCCAACACGTACTTACCAGAGTTCAACAAAATCTCAACATCCAGGTTTACAAGGTGGAGGGCTCCTTAGCTACAGCTGCCCAGAGTCTCCTCATCAACACCATCTCCAGAGCCCTGCACAAATGGCTCTGTCCTCCCTTCTTATAGGGCTTCAGACATCATCAAACATCATCTGAATCACCAGAGCTCAGGCTCTGGTGATTGGTTCTTGAGTTGGCACCCCCCCCTTAGGACCCTGGGATGTTCACATCTACATGGATTATGTTAACACCTAACGGGGTTTAGCACCTAGTAAAGCTCACTGAGATAAATTGAGTCACTCAAAGAAAACAAAGGCCATTCTGGTTACACTCCACCCATTGTTCTAGGATACATAATCTAATCAGCCATGTATCCTAGAACATACATTGTGATCCAATTACAAAGGAAACTAAAACATATCATTCATAATAAAGCAAAACATATCATTCAGTGACATTCCCGAATATTGGTTTACAATTCAAATGTGACCCACCCCTAGGTCCCAGCAAGATAATTTCTTCAATCAATCATTCCCAAAATAATTGTTAACTATTCAAATATCCACCTCTAGGTTAAAGCAAGTTAATCTCTTAAGCTCATAAAGTGTCCAAATAAAGTGCTTCTTCAGCAGCACACTGCCATCGCAGGCTTTTTTCCAGTACCCTGAGGCATGGGCATGCTTTAGTTAGTAAAGTCCTAAAGCAAACAGACAAACAAATAGAGTTCTCTTGGGGATGTCTCCTCCCTAAACTGCCATTGCAGGCTTCCATGTGGCACCCAAAGTCCCAATTTCAAAGAAAGAGTCCAAACAAAGTTCTTTTAGGGTCTTTTCTCCCCATTAAGCTCCAGTCCCCGGTTCCAAGTCCCTGAGGGTCCAAGGCACTTCCCCCACCCCAACAAAAACATATCCATGCCTCCCTCCTGGATCCCAAGCAGCCCAAGCTGAAGGGACCAAAAAGGCAGACTCAGTGCCTTGCTGCAAAGTTTCCATCTTGCCCCAGGGCTGGACTTCAGGCTCCTGGGTTCCAACTCCAGCTGGCCTCACCTGGCTTCTTCTGGAATCCGGATGTAGGTGGTTCCCCATCTTTGTGCTCACCTCACCAAAGTCAGCTGGAAAGCAGCTTACTGCTCTCACCTTTCCAAAGTTCTCATGCAGGCAGTCTTCTGCTCTGTCTGGGTCAGTATTTTGGCAGCTGCAGTCCACTTCTTTTTTCTCACCAGCCCCTCCTGCCAAATCTGTAGGAAGGCCATTCTCCAAGTCTCCAAGGCCATTCTCCACTCCTGTTTCAAAACTCCATATATAATATAATCTCAAGACATTTACCCTTTCAGCACAGTCCTCCGGGGCCAGGTTTATCAGCTTAAGCCCTGGGAAGAAGGGATTATCTCCTGCTCTGGGCCCCTGGGAAAACATGCCCAGCACTTCCACCGGCCTGTTTTCCTTCAGGACTTTGTTGCTCCTGAGGCTGCACAGAACGATAGCCACTCCAAGTACAAAGAGCAATCCCCAAACTGGGAAACATTCAACCAGCCCAGTACCCCAACATGCCATGCCTCCTTGTTAAAGCCAGATCCTGCCGACTATGCCATATGTTTCAACAATCTGGCTGGCAGCTTCCGTGGGGGTATAAGATTCACCCACAGCCAGCACCCAGAAAGCTGCCAACAGCACAGGTTCTTCTGATCTGTTTAACTGAGGAAAGCAAGGTGAAGCGGTTGACGAGCTTACTTTTAATTCAGCATTCAAATATCATTCAGTTAGTTCAGGGGAAAAAGCCAGCACCCTGAACTTCAAAACTAAATGCAAACAAATTACAAACATCAACAGACTTTGTCTGATTAAATCCCAACACGTACTTACCAGAGTTCAACAAAATCTCAACATCCAGGTTTACAAGCTGGAGGGCTCCTTAGCTACAGCTGCTCAGAGTCTCCTCATCAACACCATCTCCAAAGCCCTGCACAAATGGCTCTGTCCTCCCTTCTTATAGGTCTTCAGACATCATCAAACACCATCTGAATCACCAGAGCTCAGGCTCTGGTGATTAGTTCTTGAGTTGGCCCCCGCCCCTTAGGACCCTGGGATGTTCACATCCACATGGATTATGTTAACACCTAATGGGGTTTGGGCCTGGGGCTTAGCACCTAGTAAAGCTCACTGAAATAAATTGAGTCACTCAAAGAAAACAAAGGCCATTCCGGTTACAATGGTGTAAGATATTGGTCTATGCCCAGTTTCTGCCCTACCATTTTCCAATTTTCCCAGCAGTTTTTGTGAAACAGTGAATTCTTAGCCCAGAAGCTGGCCTCTTTGGGTTTATCAAAGAGTAGATTGCTATACTCATTGACTTCTCCATCTTGTGTACCAATCCTATTCCACTGATCCAAATCCCTGTATCTTAGCCAGTACCAGGTAGTTTTGATGACTGCTGCTCTGTAGTACAGTTTAATATCTGGTATGGCTAGGTCACCTTGTCTAGCATTTCTTTTCATTAATATCCTAGATATTCTAGACCTCTTGTTTCTTGGTTTTCTAGATGAATTTTGTTATTACTTTGTCCAGCTCAGTAAAATAATTTTTTGGTAGTTCGATCAGTATGGCATTGAATAGATTAATTTAGGTAAAATTGTCATTTTTATTATATTAGCTTGGCCTAACCATGAGCAACTGTTATTTTTCCATTTATTTAGATCTGACTTTATTCGCGTGAAAAGTGTTTCATAGTTATGTTCATATAGGCCCTGGGTTTGTCTTGGCAAATAGACTCCCAAATATTTTATAGTGTCTACAGTAACTTTGAATGGAATTTCTCTTTCTGTCTCTTGCTGTTGGGCTTTGTCAGTAATGTATAGGAATGCTGAGGATTTATGTGGGTTTATTTTATATCCTGCAACTTTGCTAAAGTTGTTTATTATTTCAAGTAGTTTTTTACTTGATTCTCTAGGATTCTCTAAATAAATCATCATATCATCTGCAAAAATGATAATTTAGTTTCTTCTTTTCCTAATCTAATTCCTTCAATTTCTTTTTGTTCTCTTATTGCTACAGCTAACATTTCTAGTACCAAATTGAATAACAGGGGTGATAATGGACATCCTTGTTTCACCCCTGATCTTATTGGTAACGCATCTAGCTCATCCCCATCACAAATAATGCTTGTTGATGGTTTTAGGTAGATGCTATTTATAATTTTAAGGAAGGTTCCATTTATTCCTATGCTGTCTAGTGTTTTTAATAGGAATGGGTGTTGTTCTTTGTCAAAGGCTTTTTCTGCGTCTATTGAGATGATCATATGGTTTCTGCTAGTTTTGTTGTTGATATGGTCAATTATGCTAATAGTTTTCCTAATATTGAACCAGCTTTGCATTCCTGGAATAAATCATACCTGGTCATAGTGTATTATTCTTGTGATGAGTTGCTGCAATCTTTTTGCTAATATTATATTTAAAATTTTTGCATCAATATTCATTAGAGAAATTGGTCTATAATTTTCTTTCTCTGTTTTGACTCTACCTGGTTTGGGTATTAGTACCATATTTGTGTCATAAGAAGAATTTGGTAGGACTCCTTCTTCACCTATTTTCCCAAATAGTCTACAAAGTGTTGGAATTAGTTGTTCTTTAAATGTTTGATAGAATTCACATGTAAAACCATCTGACCCTGGAGATTTTTTCCTAGGGAGTTTATTGATGGCATGCTCAATTTCTTTTTCTGAGATGGGGTTATTTAGAAATTTTACTTCCTTTTCTGTTAACCTGGGCAATTTATGTTTTTGTAGATATTCATCCATATCTCTAAGGTTGTCAAATTTATGGGCATATGATTGGGCAAAATAATTCCTAATTATTGTTTTGATTTCCTCTTCATTAGAGGTGAACTCACCCTTTTCATTTTTGATACTGGTAATTTGATTTTCTTCTTTCTTTTTTTTTTAATCAAATTGGCCAAAGGTTTATCAATTTTATTGGTTTTTTCATAAAACCAGCTCTTTGTTTTATTTATTAATTCAATAGTTTTCTTGGTTTCAATTTTATTAATCTCTCCTTTGATTTTCAGTATTTCTAATTTGGTATTTAATTGGGGGTTTTCAATTTGCTCTTTTTCTAGCTTTTTCAGCTGTATGCCCAGATCATTGATCTCCTTTTTCCCTATTTTATTCATGTAAGCATTTAGGGATATAAAACTTCCCCTAAGAACTGCTTTTGCTGCATCTCATAAGTTTTGGTATGTTGTTTCATTATTGTCATTCTCTTGAATGAAGTTATTAATTGTTTCTCTGATTTGTTCTTTGGCCCACTCTCATTCTTTAGAATTAGATTTAGTTTCCAATTAATTTTTAGCTTATTTTTCCATGGTTCTCTGTTACAAATAATTCTTATTGCATCATGATCTGAAAAGTGTGCTGTGACTACTTCTGCCTTTCTGCACTGGATTGTGAGGTTTTTATGCCCTAGTACATGGTCAATTTTTGAGTATGTGCCATGTACCGCTGAGAAGAAAGTATATTCCTTTTTATCCCCATTCAGTTTTCTCCAGAGGTCTATCATACCTGCCTTTTCTAAAATTCTGTTTACCTCCTTAACTTTTTTCTTCTTTATTTTGAGGTTAGATTTATCAAGTTCAGAAAGGGGGAGGTTGAGGTCTTCCCTATATTATAGTTTTGCTGTCTATTTCTTCCTGTAACTCCTTTAACCTATCCTCTAAGAATTTGTATGCCTTACCACTTGGTGCATATATGTTAAGCAATGATATTGCTTCATTGTTTATGGTGCCTTTTAGCAGGATATAATGTCCTTCCTTATCTCTTTTAATTAAATCTATCTTTACTTTTGCTTTGTCTGAGATTAGGATTGCTACACCTGCTTTTTTTACTTTAGCTGAGGCACAATTTTTTTACTCCAGCCTTTTACCTTCACCCTGTGTGTATCTCCGTTTCAAATGTGTTTCTTGTAAATAGCATATTGTAGGATTACGGTTTTTAATCCGTTCTGCTATCCGCTTCTGTTTTATGAGGGTTCATCCCCTTCACGTTCAGAGTTATGATTTCTATCTGTGTCTTTTTCTCCATCCTATTTCCCCCTGTTTATGCTTTTATTTCTCCCTTCTCCTCCTCAACAAAGTTTTGCTTTTGACCGCCACCTTCCTCAGTTTACCCTCCCTCTTTATTCCCCACCCTTATCTTACCGTTTCCCACTTGCTACTTCTCCCCTCCCTTCTGACCAACCCCCTCCTTTTATTCCCCCCTTCCCCTCCTACTTCCCGTAGGACAAGTTAGATTTCTAAACTTATTGGGGTATGTTATTCCCTTCTTGAACCAGATCAGATGACAGTAAAGCTCGAATACTGCTCTTCTCCCTCCCTTCTTTCCCTCTACTATGTTTTTGTGCCACTTCATTTGGTGTAATTTACCCTTTTCTACTACCTCCTTACCTCTTCTCTCATAGCCCTCCATTTGTATCTCTTACTTATATTTTTATCTTTACATCAGTTAATTTATACAGGCATTCACAATCTATGTATATCCCTTTCAATTGTCATAATAGCTGTACCATTCTCAAGACTGACATATATATGTATATATATAAAACACACATAATATGATATAATCCCACATAAAGATGCAAACAACCTGCCCTTATTGGTTAATAAGGTTTGTGGGGTTTTTCCCCCTGGTTACCTTTTATGTCTCTCTTGAGTTTTGTATTTGGAGATCAAATTTTCCATTGAGTTCTGGCTTTTTCATCAGGAAGGTCTGGAATTCCCTTATTTCATTTAATGTCCATCTCCTTGGCTGAAGAATTATGCTTAGTTTTGCTGGGTAGTTGATCCTTGGTTGTAGTCCCAGCTCCTTTGCCCTTCGGAATATCATATTCCAATTTCTCCTGTCTTTTAATGTGGAAGCTGAGAGATCCTGTGTGATCCTGACTGTAGTTCCACGATATGTGAATTGCTTCTTTTTGGCTGCTTGCAGTATTTTCTCCTTGAGTTTATAGTTCTGAAATTTGGCTATAATATTTCTTGGTGTTTTCAGTTTGGGATCTCTTTCAGGGGGTGATCAGTGAATTCTTTCAATGACTATTTTGCCCTCTGGTTCTAGGACCTCTGGGCAGTTGTCTTTGATAATTTCTTCAAAGATACTGTCAAGGCTCCTTTTTTCATCGTGGATTTCTGGTAGACCAATAACTCTTAAATTGTCTCTCCTGGATCTATTTTCCAGGTCAGTTGTTTTCCCAATCAGATATTTCACATTTTTTTCTATTTTTTCATTCTTAACATTTTGCTTTACTACTTCTTAGTGCCTCATAGATTCATTAGCTTCCACTTGCTCAACTCTAATTTTTAATGAGTTAGTGTTTTCATTTTGCTTTTGAGTCTCCTTTTCCAATTGGTTGATTTTACCTCTCAAGGTTTCATTTTCTCTATTTAGATTCTGAATCTCCATGGCCATTTCGCCAATCTTATTCTTTAGGGACTTTTCCATTTTTTCCATGTTTTCTTTTACCTCCCTAATTTGGTTTTTAAAATCCTCCTTTAGCTCTTCCAGCAATGCTTTTTGGGCTGGAGACCAGTTCACATTATCTTTTGAGGTATCCGATGTATCTACAGTGTCATTGCTGTCCTCTTCCATATTGCTATTTTGATCCTGCCTGTCTCCATAAAAAGAATCTATTGTCCTCGGTTTTTTTGTGTTCTTCTTCATGTTTGTTGGTTTGCCTTTTCCTGGCTTTACAACAAATTTCTGCCTTTGGGGCTCAGGGCTCTCTGTCCCAGCTTTCTTATTCTGGGGGTTGTGAGTCTAGAATTATAGCCTTCAGTTTCCTGAGGTGTGGGGGAAGGGTCTGGCTCCCTGACTTCTCACTCCCTATGGGTATTCTCCAGCACTGTTGCTTTTCAGAAATGGTCTCAGCTGTTTGTTGTTTGAGCTGATCTTTGGCACTTCCCCTGGGGGAGCAAGATTACGTCTGGGCTCCTGGTGTTGACCCCTGCCGACTCTGCCCCTCTGGGACTAATGAACTTCTACTATTTGACCACTGAAGCCCCACTTCTTTCTCCTCTGTTCCAGCGTTCTTTTTTTTTTTCTGAGGAATTCTCTGGGTGAGGGGGGGAGGGATTAGAGTCGTTTACCTGGCCATTATGTCTCCCGGAGATTCAAGAAGCCGCGTTTCATTCCTTCAGGCTGCAAGCCTCAGGGCTCGGTGTTTCCCGGCCAGTGGCACTGCTCTGCCTCTCATCGCTTCCACAGACTGCCATCCTGTGTTGGGAGGCTTGGGGATCTCCGCCGGTTTCGGGCACCCAACTTTCTCCCAGCCTGTCTCCCATGTGGATTTCCCTGCCGGCCGCTTCCGCTTTGGTCTGGAGCAGCTCCGCAGGCCCCACACGGAGCATTCTCCGAGCCTACAGATTCGTGCCTTCAGCCTTTCAGACTCTCCCGGCTCGGAAATTTGCCCCACGCAGACTGCTCTCGGTTTCTGACTCTCTCAAATCTGTTCAAATTCACATTTTTATAGGAATCTGACAGACCTCGTGAGAGAGCTCCGGTAAGACGCTGCCTTCATGCGGCCATCTTGGCTCTACCCCCCAAAAGGGGAGATTTCAAAACATGAAGCCCCCGTTCAACATCTAAAAGTATTGTACAGATATATTTTTTATGTAAACTTGAACCCCTGGAACAACCATAGTACGTGTCAATGATTGTGGTCATCCTTTTGGTAAACAGGTATTTCAGATTGCCTAAAACTATACTAATTTCCTTCCTTCCTTCTTCCCATCTCTTCATTCCTTCCTTCTTTCTTTCCTCCTCTCTTCCTTTCTTTTATCATTCCTTCCTACTTGCCGTCTTCCCTCCTTCCTTCTTTCCTTCCTCCCTCCCTCTCTTCCTTCTTCTCTCCATCTCTTCAGTCCTTCCTTCTTTCCTTTCTTCCAGCAACGGATATTTATTGTACTGTACCATTCATGAGGTGCAAGATGCACACAAGATGCACAAAGATGATTAAGGTGTATTTTCTGTTTTTCTCTTTTCCTGAGCAATCAGCTATTTTTAGATCCCACTCTGGATCAGGCTTTTTGGCGTCTTTCAGAAATCAACTTGAGCATACAAAGTCCACCTTTCTTACAAAAGAGCTAGAAGATATAGATGAAGAGTCAGCTAGTTTGTCAAGTGGATGAAGAATGGTATTTGCATTTAGAATTTCCTCTCCTTTTAGATTTCAGATATGGACCTTAAGTACATTTGTTCTCACACATTCTGACATGTACCTGGTTTATCTACAAGGAGTTTTTATCCCAAAGGACTTATTTAAGATATTTAAGGAACACTCAAACCATTTAGTCTAACAGCGTAAGAGTAAGTCTTGGGCCCCAAAGAACCTAAACAAAATTTTTACTACAAGATGATAGATTCAGATCTGGAAGGAACTTTGGTAGTCACTATAGCAGCACTTAAACTGTGGGTTGAGAAAAATTTGGCAACAGTAAAAGCTGAATGCACAATGACCAAAAACTATTGAAAATCAAACCTAATGAATCCAAAGTGTTTCTGGCAGCGCTTGCCAGTGTTATATGGCAACTTTACGGCAGTATTGGTTCTGAACACAAAGCATACGCACTTTGCACTGCACATGCCCTCTGGCCATACAATGCAGCAAACTGCTGAAAAATGAAAAGAGGTCTCAAGTGGAAAAAGCTGAAGCAGCCCTGATCTAGAGCAGACCATTCTTTTCACACATGAAAATGATGCCCAGAATGGTTAAGTGACTTTCATAGGGTGGTACATGGCAGAACCACAGAATTTGACCTGAGAGCCCCCAACTCCAGGCAGAGACTAGACTCTTTCTACTTCACCAGGAGGACTCCTAAGCACCTTGATCATTAATAACGAAATAGAAGACATACCGGGCCCCACTGGAGGGAATGTTTTGGTGGATATTTATATCTATGGAGAGACAAAAAGGAGATAGCTTGTAAAGGCTTTTTTCTGGCATTGGGTTATTTTCTTTAATTCTCATCATGCTGAATTGTGGTTTGTCCTTCATTCTTGAAGAGAACCATGACATCAGGAAGATGATGACATGACTTGCAATTGGACTGGATTTGAGTGAGGGAGGTTCTGGTGACTGAAGAACAAAGTAGCAGGAGCTTTTAAGTCAGGATCTATGAGCTTTTTAAAAAATTGATAACCGTGTTTCATTGTGATTGGTTATGCATTTTCTTTTGTTTGCATTTAAAAATAGTATTCTGAGAAGGGGTCCATTGGCCTCACAGGACTGACAAAGGGGTCCATGATACAAGAAAGGTATAGAGAGATACCCCTGATATAATGGCAAGGGTACTGAAGTGAGAACCAGGGGACCTCGGGATCTCAGTTCAAGACCTTGCTCTAACCCCAGTTAATTCAGGAAAACAAAAACCAAACTTTGAGCAAAGATTTTAGTAATTCTAAGAAGCTAACATTATTTGGAAATTACTTCGTGTTTATTCCACATGTACTCAAATATGTACAAGAAGTTGTTCCAGCTAACATATTATAAATTCTACTAGGGCAGGAATTGTTTCATTTTAATTTTTATTCCCCCAGAGACTGGGCAGGCCATTGTACATAGCAGTCATTTGTTAATAAAGGCTTCCTGTTCTGGCCAGGCTTGAAAGTAGCAGTAACAATAGTGATGACTTTGGGCCAGTCACTCAATTTGGGGGGGTCCTCAGTTTCCTACTTGTAAAATGAGGAAGTTGGGCCATCACTTGGAAGTATTACGGATAATTTAAATCCTGCCAAAATAAACATGTTTGCTTTGGCACTATATTCAGTAATCTCTGCTTCCAAGCTATTGACTGTTTATGTTCTGGCAGATCTGTTTGATTTTTTGCAACTAATAAACACAAGAGGCGCCTCTGAAAATTTTTCTTGGAGAATGGAGGACCCAGAATTCAACCTTAAACCCACTGAACTAAAGATTTTCCTTTGATATACATATTCCTTCCTGTCCCTCTGCAGTAAATATTTAATTAACATCTAGTTTCCTTAACTAAACCTAGGAGGTGGTGCTGATGGGGCCATTTTGAAGAAACAGGGGACATTTGCTGATGACAATGCTGATGACATCTGCTGAATGGAAAGAATCTGGATGTGGAGCCATGGGATCTGGGATCTGCTACTTGCCCCCGGGGGGCCTTTGATAAATACTATATTTCACTGCACAATCATCACAAATTTTATGCCAAAATTTTTGCAAAGAAGTGGGGTGCGACCATTAACTGAAGCTTTTTGGAAAACAATTGTGTGGTATTTGTCTTTTAGTTTCCACCAGTCTCACACCAACTTTTCACTCACTGAAAACTCTTTCCATAGGTCTGCTTCCATGCTGTTCAGTGAACGCAATCACTTTCAGCTTTAAGTCCGAAGAATAGTTTTTATATTTACCCACAATCAGAAAGAAGTGCTTTGCACATTAATGTATCTCAAGTAGATGAACTGTACAGTTTAACTAGCGAGGGAAGATGCAGGTCTTACCATATTACGTGACTTACTCATTGCAGCTTCTCCTGCCTGCCTACTTTCCTTGTACCTATATTACGTGACTTCTCATGGCTCTTCATTGGGTTGAGTGACAATACTGTTAGTACTGCAGCTCTCTAAACAAACCCTGCAAGTTGGCTTTTGGAAATACACTGACAATGTGAATGGGCTGAGAATTCTAGGCTCACAGCTCCAATGTACGAGAGATAAATGCGTACCCATCTGCCACTGGCGAATGCATTGCTGCTCAGTTTACCTTTTAAGCTATGTGAAGAATGGAATTGTACCTTGTAACAGTTACGTGATGAAAATTTATAAACCAATTTTTGGACTGAAAAAAAAAAGCTGCAATGATTATGCAGTGGCGATGACTATGTGGGTGAAACACCAGAACTCAATCTTTCCGAGTCTCCATTCCCTCACCTTTCATTCATTCACTCCATTGACGAGGTTGGAGTGGTAACTTCTTAGGATGCCTCTATTAGTTCTAAATGTAGGTTCTGATGACCGAATCTACCCCTTTTGCCCCAGTTTCCTCATCTGTAAAATGGGGATAATAATACCCCTACCTACGGGGTTGTTACGAGGTTCACATGAGATAATTGTAAAACATTTAACACAGTTGTCTAGCACATAGTAAGCATTATAAAATGTTAGTTATTATTATTATTATTATTATTATTAATTTCCCTCCCCTCTTCATCTCTCCATCTTGAGTTTAGCAAGATAATCTGGAATACTTTCCCCTAAATCTTGGTGTTTTCATTGTTGTAGTAAAATACAATTTTAACCAATATGAACCACGGAACTATAGAACCCTAGAGAATATTCGGTCCATCACTCTCATTTTACACATGAGAAAACAGGTTACTTGACTTGCCCAGTGAGATAGAACTAAGAGGTGAAAAAGACCTTGGAGGGCATCTGAAACCCCCATGCCCTAAATGAATCTCCTCCATATCATTTTTACGAGTGGCATTCTAGTCTTCAGCAATGATGCACTCATTTCACTTCTGGATAGTTTTAATTGTTTGGAAGTTCCCCCTTCTATCACACTGAAGTTAATCTCTCCGAAACACCCACTTTCTGAGATCTAGAACATTGCTTTCAGTCTTGCCGAAGTGAACAAAATCAGTCCTTCTTCTCATACAACTTGCAGCATGACACACTGGAAAGAGTACTAGTTCTAATGCCAGGAGAGCTGTGTTCGAGTTCTGACACATGCAGAGGTTTGCTGGCAAATGTTTAAGAACCAGTCCTTTGGGGGAAAAAAATCTATACAACACAGTTTAAAATTTAATTTTCATTATTAACATTTTCTTCCTCACTTTTTAAAGTCTAAACAATTAACAAAACAGTAAGTCAAGCATTTATTTGCCAATTTCTGAGGCATAAATGCTCCCACTGAAAATTTAGCAAGTAGCTTTCTGTGAACCTCTTTGAGTTGGCTCCAGCACATCCCTACCAGTATGACCAGTATGACCTTGAGCAAGTCAACCAAGGAAAACTGGGCTTCAGTTTCCTCATATGCAAAGTGAGGGAATTGAACTGGATGGACATTGGCGCCTCTTCCAATCTACAATCTCATGGTACCTGAAGACATCTACCAGTCTACTCCTCTGTCTTCTACATTTCTTCAACCTATTCCCATATGGTTCTCTTTACTGTCCCAATGGTCCTTCTTTGGAGAGTCCATGGCTGTCCAGGTCTTTCATAAAAGGTACTTCCAGTACTCTAAATGTCAACTATTTTTGATTAATGGAGCCCAAGATCAGATTTGCTTTTTTGGATGCCAAGTTATGCCTGTTTGCAGTTAACAAATTTTAATTTTGAGGCTCTCTAAAAGTCTTAGGGTTTTATATATATATATATATATGTGTGTGGATGTACATGTGTGTATGTGTATATGTGTGTGCATGTATGCATGTGTATGTATATATAACGTGAATACATATATATCCATATCTATATTTACATAGAGATATACGTACATACACATACACACACAATTAATTACCTAGCTACATATACCCATCTCTCTGAGCCATAGTTTCTTTATCTGTGAATAAGGGAGCTGGACTAGATTACCTCTAGGGTGTCTTTGAGCTCTAAATCTATAATCCCATACTTAATAACAAAAAATAATGTAATACCTTACATTTATATAGTGCTTACCATGTGTCAGGCACTGTGCTGAGTATTTTACAATTATCATCTCATGTGATTCTCACAACAACCCTAGGAGACAGGCGTTGTAATTATCCTTATTTTACACATGAGGAAATTGAGGCAAATAGGGGTTAAGTTACTTGCCTAGGGTCACACAACTAGTAAGAGCTGAGGCCCTGAGAACTTGGGTCTTCCAGACTTCAGACTTGGCACTCTTATCTACTGTGCTATCTAGTTGCCTTTTAAATCTGGGATCCCCTATTTACACAGTTGATTAAAAAATGTCAACAAGCTGAAGTGGGGTTGGCCTCTTCCATTTTTCTTCTTGAAGCTAGAAGCCAGAAGGGCCAAAAGTGATTTGAAGATTGAAGAGTCCCAAGAAGACTGAAGAAGGCTGGAGCTCTCTTGCTCTCACCAACTCGGCCCTGCCCCTCACACAGGGCAGGACCTTCATTTGCACCAACAAAAAAGAGAGTCTTAAACCAATGGGCTTTGGGACAGGGAAATATCATAAGAAACAGAAAGATACATAGATAGACAGACAGATGGATATATATGTGTGTGTGTAACAGAAAGTATCAATAAAATATTCTGAAAAATCAAATTATATTTAAATGAAAACCCATAACTATGGTGCTCACAGGAGACACAGAATCACCAGAACTATTTGGCATTTATTAGGTAATAACCATTACCAAGTTTTTGCCTTGCCTTCAGAGATAAAAATCTGAAAAGTACCTTGGATAGTCACCATTAACTCAGGTGAGGTCTCTGAACAATGAGACCAGAAAGAGGAATCTAAAAAATTATTAAACTTTAGGACTAACTAGTTCTACTAAGCCTGGTGCCTGGGATTAAAAATTTCACTGGTTAGAGTAGATTAGAATATTCTTTGCTCCTCATTGCTACCTCTAGGATCTTACTCTCCTCCTTTAAAGTTCACTAAATCCATGTTTACCATCCAATTAATTCTGGTAGCTATTATCTACTGACCTCCAAGATATTCTTCTTTCCCCAGTGAGTTCAGTGCCTGGCTTACAGTCTTTCCTACCCCACTCCTGACCTCAGACTATGGGATTTCAACATATGTACTGATATTCCCCCAAACACTCTAACTTCCCAGTTGTACAACTTACTCATTTCCCATGACCGTTCTACCTCAGCTATACATGGAGATGTGTAATCTTGTCATAACCCATAAATACAATTCAATTCCATAAACATTTATTAAGCTCTTTCTATGCACGAGGCACCGGGCTAAATGCTGAAAATAAAAAAGAAGCAAGACAGTCTCTGCCCTCAAGGAACTCACAATTTAATGAGGGAGACAACATGCAAACAAATATATACACAATGAGCTATATACAGGATAAAAGGAAGTAATTAACAGAGGAAAGGCAGTGGAATTGAGAGGTGATGGGGAAGGCTTCCTGTAGGAGATGAAATTTTGGCTGGGACTTAAAGGAAGTCAGGGAGGTCAGTAGTTGGAGTGGAGGAAAGTGAGCATTCCAGGCATGAGAGACAGCCAGAGAGAATGTCCTGAGCCAAGAGATGGAGTGTATTGTTTGTGGAATAGCCAGGAGGCCAGTGTCTCTGGATCAAAGAGTTATGTGTGAGGGAGTAAGGGTAAAAAGATCGGAAAGGTAGAAGGAGGTTAGGTTTTGAAGGGAATGCCAAACACAGAATTTTGCATGTGATCCCAGAGGCAATAGGAAGCCCCTGGCATTTATTGCATGTGCATGTGTGTGGGGGTAGTTGGCATGATCACCCTAGCATTTTAGGAAAATCACTTTACTAGTTGAATGGATGATGTACTGGAATGGAGAGAGTCAAGGCAAGCTGACTCACCAGCATGAGGGTCTGCAGTAGAGCCGTAGCAGTGACAGATGAGAGAAGGGGGAGTATTTGGGAGATGTTGCAGAGGTGCAATTGACAGACTTTGGCAACCTCTTGGATATGGAGGTGGGGTGAGATAGTGAGGAATCCAGGATGACTCCTAGGTTGTAAGTCTCAGGAACCTTACCTTGTTACCTTAAGCAGGGAGGGTTTAAGAGGAAAGACAATGAGATCTGTTTTGGATACACTGAGTTTAAAGACATATACTGGATATCCAGTTTGAGAAGTCTGAAAGACTGGAGCTCAGTTGAGAGACTGGGACAGGATAGATAGATTTAAGAATCATCAGCATATGAGTGAGGGGAGCAGAACCAAGAGAACATTATACAAAGTTACAGCCACATTGTGTGGTGACCAACTTTGATAGACTTGGCTCTTCTCAACAACACAAGTTTCTAAGACAACTCCAAAAGGCTCATGATGGAAAATGCTATCCACGTTCAGAGAAAGAATTACAGAGTCTGAATGAAGATCAAAGCATATTACTTGCTCTCTCTCTTTTGTTTCATTTCGTTTCTTCTTTCTCGTGGTTCATTCCATTGGTTATAATTCTTCTTTGCAAGATGACTAATGTGAAAATATGTTTAATGTGAATGTATATGCACAGCCTATATCAGACTTCATGCCTTCTTGGAGAGGGGGGAAGAGAGAGAGGAGGAGAAAATTTAAAACTCAAAAGCTTGTGGAACTGAATGTTATAAACTAAAAATAAATAAATAAATACATACATATTGTGATAAAAAAAATCATCAGCATAAAGATGGTAATTGAATCAACAGGAGCTGATGACATCACCAAGTGAAGTACTGTTTTTAAGAGGGAGGATTCCAAGAGACATCTACAATTGAAGGGTGTGGTCTGAAAGAGGAGGCAGAGAAGGAATGGTCAGATAGATAGGAAGAAAACCAGGAGACAGTGGTGTCCTGAAAACTTAGAGAGAAGAAAACATCAAACAGAAGAGAATGAAGACTGAGAAAAGGCCATTAGATTTGGCAACTAAGAGATCATTATCCACCACTTATATGTTCATGAACTCTGGAATTCCCTTATCTGATCAAAATCTGTTGTCATTTCACCTGTCTCTCTGCCTTGAAACCCCTAACTCTTTTCTTCATCTTCGCTATGACCTCCACTGCACTGTCTACAAACTCCTCCTTTCCTTTTAAACATATCAACGCACCCACTCCTTTGTCTTTTACTCTCCAGTTTAAACAATCCCATTTCTTAAACCATTCTGTTTTGGTTCTCTTCACCATCCTCTACACCTCCCCTGGATGATATGCAGTGGTCAATGTTTTTCCTAAAATCAGATTTTACTCATTTTATATGTAAATACTCTAAATATTGACTCTGTTTCTTTTAATGGAGTCCAAAATCCAATCAGTTCAACTTTTCACTGTCTTTTTCTCTTGAGTCCCTCGGCCTTTATCTATCACCAGTATTTCACTGCCAAGCCTCAGCTGTGGATTACTCCTACCATCTTCTGCCTTCACTGTTGCTTAGGTACTTGTTGAACAAAGCTAGAGAAAATCACAAAACCATGTTTATAGGATACACTGCAATTTTATGTTCCATAATCTCAACTGGGCCTTCCCTCTGACAAAGCAATTCCTTTAATTAAACTTATTTAATTCGCCCATTATCCCATTCACCATTGCAGAATTTCCAAGCTTTTTCATCCCTTCTCAAACCTTTCATCATTCTCTCTCCCTGTTTTCTCAGCTGAGAACATGGACTCATATTTCACAGAAAAAAAGTCATTTGCTCCTTCTCTCTTCCTCCTCATTACACATCACTTAAGATGTCTTCTGCCACTATTTCCTCCTTCACCGTTGTGTTACACAAAGGCCTTTCTTGTCAAGAAAAACTGTTCTTTCTGCACAAGTGATCCCAAGTTCTCTACTCTTGTAGACTACCTCCTCTATCACCCTAACTTTCTCACTCTCTCTTCAATCTCTCCCCAACTGCTGGCTGCTTCCTTACTGCCAGCAAATATGCCCATGTCTTCCCACCATGATCCATCCTTCCCCTGTAGCTATCATCTATCTTTCCTCCCCTGTAGCAATCTATCCATCCTTCCCCTGTAGCTATCATATCTCTCTTCAGTTTTGTGGCTACACTACTTGAATAAGCCATCTACAATCATGCCTCCATGTTCTTTTTGCTCGTTGTCTTCTTAACTCTCTACTGTCGGGCTTCTAACCTTATAATTTAAACTGCAACTGCTCTCTCCAAAGTTACCAATGATCTCTTAGTTGCTTGTCCTTTTCTCATCCTCAAATTTCTTTCTGCAGTCTTTGACACAATCATGATGTTCTTTTCTCGCTAGGTTTTCATGATAACTGCTCTATCCTGGTTTTTCTCCCACCTTCCTGTCTGTTTCTTCTCAGTTTCCTTTGTTGGATCTTCACCCAAATCATGTCCTATAGCAGGTGTCTCCCAAGGATTTGTTCTCGGCCCTTTTCTCCCTCTATACTGTTTTCCTTGGTGATCTCATCAGCTTCAATGGATTCAATTATCATCTCTATGCTGGTGATTCTCAGATCCACTTATTCAGATTTCACCTCTCTCCCAGTCTACACTTGAATCCTTAGCTGCCTGTTAAATTTTTTGAACAGATATCCTGTAGATGTTTTAAACTTAACCTTCCAAAACCGAATTCATTATCTTCCTCTTTCCCCAACCCTCTCATTTTAAAAACTAAATCAAAGTGACTTGAGCAGAGATTTTTCAGCAAACAAGGGGAAACTGTAATTTGAATTTCTTTCACTAAGCAGCAGTGCTTCAAGATAATAAATCATCTTTGATGGCTATTGGTTAAACAAACACAGACTACTGAGTTCTTTTCCTCTTATAGTACAAGTCCTCTTCATCTTCTTCATAAGATGTATGTTGAAACATTTCAATCAAGAAAAAAGATCTTTCTACCCTCTTTCTTTCTGTCTTCTTCAGTTTCTCTCTATCCATGACAAAAATAGTTTCTTGAGCTTCTTTCAAGCTCTGAATAGTCTTTCCAGAGACAGTTAAAACAGGCATTTTCAGAACATTCCATTAATAGTAATGGCAATTAGGGGGCAGCTAGGTGACGCAGTAAGTAGAGCACCGGCCCTGGAGTCAGGAGGACCTGAGTTCAAATCTGACCTCAGGCTTGACACACTTACTAGCTGTGTGACCTTGGGCAAGTCACTTAACCCCCATTGCCCTGCCTTCCCCCTTGCAAAAACAAAACAAAAAATAAAAAAAAATAAATAAATGCTTATTTAAAAAATAGTAATAGTAACAGTGTACTTAATATCAATAGAAGTACCTAGGGAAATAGCTGTTAGATTTCTCCATGTGGCCAAAAATTTTCTGTGCCTTCAAAATTTTTTATTGAAATACATCAAATCCACACCAATCCCAACTTGGTGAGGAGAGAGAGGAGGAGTGAGAGAAGGTGGTTAGTACATTAGGAACTAGTATTGCAGTGCCAACTGGAAAAGAAGTCAAACATATTGAACAGTAGGGACAAAAGTTCAGCAAGAAACTACCTTGAAATAATATTTTCAACCAAAGATTTCAAACAAATGAATTTCTTGGGCTTTTTTGCTTTATCTTCCATACTGGCTTTTCTTATTTTATTTTTTTTGCTCTTTTGCATATATTTGCATATATTTGTCATTTGAATATGTCAATACTTCAAGGCTTAATTTTGTAGGTGTAATTTTCCTACCAATGCAAATAGCAATACCTCCCATGATATAGCACAAAGTTCTTGTACGTTGCTATAACCCAAAACTTCATCACTCTGAAGTAAACCTAGTAATGAGTAGTTGTGGACATGGCAAAGCTCATCTTCATACAAAAGGCATGCTTATAATAAATGCCTACACTGTCAGTCACACTCTTTTGCCCTGATTCTTCAATGATGTAGACTTGGAAAATCTACCGTGTGGGATATTATGTCACATAGATTTCTTCCAAGAGGTATAGGTGGTGAAAGGGTGCTCTCAAAGTTAGGATGCCTGGGTTCAATCCCTACCTGGAATACATAAAATTTATGCAACTCTGGACAGGCCATAATCTCTCATTGCCTTGGACAATTCATTATAGAATCTCTGTTGATCTGTTTGGATAGAGGGAGTTTCTGCCCTGGGGAACTCTCCACACTGATTAAATTACAGGCCCAGAAAAAAAATTGACATTGAGCATAAAGCTGTCCAAAGAGATAGCTGGACCAGAATACACTGAGACTTAGTTTCCTGAAATCAAAGCTTAATAGGAAGAACTTTGCCTAAAACAATGAACACCTATAAAATACCAGTCTTAATATACACTTTTGTAACTGTTAAATGGACCACAAGGGATTTCAGTAGTATTTTTTAAAGTTCAAGCCTTGTGTAATTTCAACAAAGTACAAGGCCCATCACCCTAATATATTTAATAGAAAGGTTAGCATTTCCTCACCAAAAAATAAGGAACAGCATTGATCTTTAGAATATATGATAAACAAGTTTTTAAAAAAACCCTACAGAAATAATTTTCAAATAGACAGATATCACTTCACTGAACAACAGTAAAAACTGATAACAGGTACACACCATTGACTTTATTTCTAAATGGAGCTTATTACATGGCTGAAATCCAAGAATGGAATCCAAAGTACATACATGGATGGCATCTACATGAACCTAGCCTATGATATGTCAACAAAGAAGCTACAGACAAATGCCTGAGTCATGCTTATTTGTGAAAACTGAAGGGTTTATGAAAGCTATTCAGGGCCTGGTCATTGCCAAAAGAAAGTTACAGAAGGTTTATCCTTAGGGAACCTGAATCTGGTGATCAATGTGGCTTATATAAGGAAACAGTAGAAACTATGTAAAATATCATTGCAGGCTACAAAAATTTGACCCACATTGTGGTGGATGAAAGCTAAAATAACTGAGAAAACAAAAATTTGAGCTTCCAAGCATTTAAATTTATTTAAGTAATGCATGCCAATTGCCTAACAAACTGAGACCAATCACCTTCCTCAGCTTTGGCAATGGACCCCGAATACAGGGGGAGACTGACTTTTATACATTAAAAAACAATTGATTAAATAAGACTAATTCATTAAAAGGAAATGATTAATCAGGATACAATATTAGGTAATCTTATTTCTAGCTGAAGGAAAGATTAGGGACATTACGAATTCAGAGGGGGAGAGCAAACAGGTACAATTCCCTGAAATCAGAAAAAGAGGTGTCCCACTCCCCCAAAGAATCTGTACCCAAGCAAAGGAACATGGAAACAGTAAGTGGGACCAACATATGGGTTGCTTGAGATCAGTAATTGTGAGAAAATTACTCGTATTGATCTTTGGATCTACTAGCATAATACCGAATATTACTGAATATTCTGAATTTAATGTACTAAATAATATAATATATAATATATACTGAATATTACTGAATAATACTAAAAATGAGCTGAGCCAGTGCATTCAGCACCTAGAGATAGGTAGTTGTATGAGAAATTCAAAGAGAAACCTGATGTATCAATGTGGGTAATGGCACCTGAGGGCTTAGTCTAATGGAGACAATGCTCACTCTCCCCATGACTTCCACAGGCTCTGAGAATATGTGCTTTTAACAGTATCGGCTACATTTAATAGAACCTCCAGGTGGGAAAGGTTATATGTCCTTTGTTAGGTGGCTGAGATGGGTGAATTCCCATTATAGTCAATTCCCCACAGGGATTTATAAGGGACAGAGAGAAGTTCTCAAAGCAAATGAGTTTGATAGATTGGACTTATGGACCCCATCCCATAATGGGGCCAAACCCTGTGACTAACCTACCTGTGAGCAATTAGATCCTACCCTCTCTGGTGGAACCCCACCAGAATAGCTTCAGACTTTAGCTATGAGCCTTTCCTGCCATATACCAATATTGGTGTGGGCTGATCCATTTATGAAATTTGATTATGAGGTTGAGACAGTTGTGGTTTGGGAAAATACTGCTGTCAGTATGTCTAGGCACTCTGGGAATGGAGGGGCATGAGTCACAGAACATGCCACCTTGCTAGGTGGACAAAGGACACTAACACTCTCTACTGAAAGGAGTTTTGGGTGTGTCTGCTGAAACGTGGGGTTGACATGAAAGTAATTGATGGCTAGCCCATGGGGGTAGTAGTAAAACCGTACTGGGAAGAGGCTCTTCAACATAACCCAAGCCCAAAGAATCTTCTACATTCCTTACCTCATTTGGGTAATTCAAAGGAAGTTTGCAGAGGCCATGGAAGGTTACAGAGGCCATGGAAGGAAGGCGTATCATGCACTCTTGGGAGTTAGTATCTTTTTAATTCCTTTCAAGAACCTCTATGCAGGTTGCTGTAGGCATGGTCAAATAAAAACCCTTAGAGTTACCCAAACAATCCCATATAATCAGCACTAAACAGCAGCAGGCTCCCAAGGAGGTAGAAGATGTTTCTCCTCTAGTGATGCAGATGTAAGAAGCTGAAACATTTAGTTGTTTCAGTTCCCTTTGGACAGGCCCTATGATGCCTGTAAGGAAGGCAAATGGTATTCAGCAATTTACAGTGAATGACAGGCCGGTGAATAAAGTCATCTTGTCTATCACTAGAGCTGTTCATCCCTTTCTCAATGTCATAGATCTAGTAGCCAAGGCCCACAGTGAGTAGCACGGGGTTACTGACTTCACCAACGGTTTTTAACTCCCTGCCCCCTTATTCCTGTAGCTGAGAATAGTCAAGAACAGTTTGCTTTCACTAAGGAGTCCAATCAGTATACCTTCACCATCCTTTCCCAGGGCTACTTATTCTCTCTCCTACTGCCACATTATAGTGGGCAGAGACCTGAAAGAGGCCTCCTTTGCTGAAGGCATTAATATACACCATTACATTGATGACACAACATTGACCAGACCAGATGTGGTCCTGGAAGCAGAAGTACCAGATAAGATGGTGGCTCATATGATGGAAAATTGGTGGGGAATCAACTCTAATAAGTCTAAGCTGCTAAGTCAAATTTTGGGGAATGCAATAGGTGGAGAAAACCCATAGGATTCTGGGCACAGTTCAAAATAAACTACTGACGCTTGCTTCCCCATGATCTATGAAGGAAGCCCAAAGACTTGCTGGACTCTTCAAGTTTATTAAGCCACTTAAATGTCTACTGCTTTCAAGTGGTGTCCCCAGTAGGTCACAGCCATGAAAGATCTAAAGTAGGCTATCCAGCTGTCTCTTCACTTAGGCCCTTGAGACCTTGCAAGGACAGTATCTCTGGAGATCTCTGGCCAGAAGGACCAAGCTGAGTGGAACGTTTGTTTGTTTTTTTGGTGAGGCAATCAAGGTTAAGTGACTTGCCCAGAGTCACACAGCTAGTAAGTGTCAAGTGTCTAAGGCTGGAGTTGAATTCAGGTCCTTCTGACTCCAGGGCCAGTGCTCAATCCACTGCACCAGCTCACTGCCCCATGAGTGGAGCTTTTGGCAAGCAATGATGGCCAGAGTAAGTGACTGTCAGGCTTCTAAAGCTGCAGGATTCTCAAAGTGGACACTCACTAAGCCACTTTTGAAAACCATTTGTTCACTTGTTTCTGTGCCTATGTTGCTAGTGAAGAGATGGCACAGCCACCATACTACCACTCTTTGTCCAGAGCTGCTTATTATAGGTTGGGTAATGCAAGATGGTCCCTCTAACAAGATCAGTAGGTGACAGGAAATTCCTATTGCTACATAGAAATGATAAATTCAAAATCATGCTCCTGGCTCCCTTTGGTGTTAATGTCTGTTATAAATAAGTGCCCGAAGACTGAGGCTTCCAGTCCTGATCTTGGAACCCTGTCTCCTCTGCTGGCCTAATGTGCCCCCACCTATAAGGACTTGACTCCTGAGAAATAACATTTTGCCTGGTTACTAATGATTCTGTTTGCTATGGGATTGGAATACAGGACTGGGCTTCAGCAGCCATTAAAGCTAGCTGAGCTACAGGCTTTATGGCTTGTATGTGAGAAAGACTTGAGGAATGGAGTGATTACGATCTTTAGCTGCATTGAGGGCTGGCAATGGGTCTAGCCAAGTGGTCTGGGTTAGAGAGCACAATACTAGACAATCGAAGACTCTCCCCTTTGGGGGTTAAGACCAATGATGCCTTCCATTGCATACAGTTGTTTGCAAGGCATGACAGTATCCACCAAAGACATATTTTAAACAACCAGGTTGGAATGTTACAAGAATAGAAGTGGTTGAAGAATTGGTCCAGTGTCAATGTGAACATTGGGTTGGTGATGTTAAGTTGTGTGGGTATGCGACCATGATTCTCCTAAAGAAAGAAAAAAGTGCTCCTTGTTCCAGATGAAGCACCTATCCACCCCAAGTGGCTTCTGACCTATCCCCAACTGGCAAAATGGCACTTTCCCATCTCAAGGCAAGAGGTCTGACCCTGCTAATCAACAGCTTTGTGCACCCAAGCGCCCAGGTCACATATCCAATTTCCTAGAAGTTGTCTATGACAACTTTTTCTAGTTGCCTTGGCCTCAACATCCTTGTGACTTCTGTACACCCTTGGAAAAGGAGCTTATGTCCACCTCAGGCTTCCTTTTCTCTGAGATGACTCAGGCCTAACTCCTTTCCAGAAAGGCCCTGGCAGAGATCAAGTGATGATACTGTTAGGAGGCGCTATGCTTTCTAATAGCAAGTGAGAAGTGAACCTCTTTATGTTAACTGTTCAACAATTTATGAGTGCCTCATTTCATCTCAATATAAAACAGGACCTAACATGGTCCTGGCTTTATGTCTTCCCCTAACAACTGGTGTACGGAACTCCCAGTGAAGAAACCCCCTCAACCACTGTAGATTGTAGATTGGCATCTACTCTATAAATTCTAGTCTTGATCCAGTGCACTGTGCTCCCTCTCAAGCCATTTCTTTTATGTTTAACAAAAGAAGGAGTATCCTTGAAATAAAGATTTCTGAATTGCAATCTTGCCTAATTTGAATTCTGCTAAATGGTGTTGTGAAAAATCTATAAATAGCATTAATGCACTATTGGTGGACCTGTGAATTGGTCCAGCCATTTTAAAAAGCAATTTGGAACTATGCCTCCTAAAAGTCAGTAAACTTCATGCCCAGCTACTACTAGGTCTATGCTTCAAAGAACTCAAAGTAAGGAGAAAAAACCTATACATATAAACGTTCTCACAGCAGCTATTTTTTGTGGAAAAAAAACCAAACATACCTGGAAACTCAGGGAGTACCCACATATGGTGAATTATGAAGATTATGAAATACTATTGTACTATAAGAAATGACGAAATGGATGGTTTCAGCAAAATTTGGAAGACCCGTAAGAACTAATGTAGAATGAAATGATCAAAACCAGAACGGTTTACATAATATCATTAGAAAGGAAAACAACTTTGAAAGATTTAAAAATTCTGATTGATGCAATGATAAAACACAATTCCTAAGGATTGGTGATAAAACATATTTACCCAAATCTTGACAGAGATGATGGGTTCAAGATGCATTCTAAGACCTGCATTTTCAGATATAGCCAACATGAGAATTTGTTTTGCTTGATGTGCATATGAAATAGTACCTGGGCAGGGTGCCTGTAATAGTATCCTCTTGCTGGGGAACCTGCTTCCAGAAGAGTCTGATGATGTGGAGTGGAAATGCCTTGGGGAGATGGCGGAGCATGTGTGGACAATCTGTAACTGGCTAACCGTGTGGGGCTCTTTGTCTGTCGAGGCAGTAAGCCATTGTTTGCTTTTGACTTCAACATTCCTGGGGGAGGTTGGGAACTCCTTTTGTCACGGCAAATGGCAGAGGGATTGGAGCCTACAATCTTGTGAGTTCAAAAGGTCCAGAGGGCACCTTGGCATCCTGACATTCCAGAATTCAGATCCGTAGCCAGTGTAGTACCAATGCCTTGTAGAACAAGGAATTATCTTGGGAAGTGACCTTAAGGATGTCAGCCTAGCTGTAGCTGAGACAAGGATTCACCTGGCATTGATTGGATTTTTAGATTTGAACTTGTTGAGACAGATATAAAGGCTGAGGTAAGTTGACCCTACTATCTTCAGAGACTGGGTTGGCTTGGGGGAGAGTATGACCTTTGATGTATTGGGGGAAATGTCTGTACTTTGTTCTTCTTGTATCTTTGATAGAAATATCCCTTGTAGAAGCTACTCAGTGTTAAGTGGTTAAATGGAACTGAGGAACACAGCCAGTAGGGGATTAGCTGATGGCAATAGAGAATAGATACTCCCAAAACCACTCGGATCACCCTAGAATAGGGATTTTCTAGGGTACAGGGGACCTCTAGGTGCTCAAGGGCAGCCCTTTGACTGAATCCAAACTCCACAGAACAAATCCCCTTAATAAAAGGATTTGTTCAGTTAAGTTTGTATGTAGCACCTGGTTCTGGGAAAGTGAGCTAAAACATGCTTGCCATGTTACAAAGCCTTTGTTTTTTTTTTGGGAGGGGGAAGGGGGATGGGGTAGGTTGGTGAGGTGAGCTATGTACAGGTTAGAATAACGCTTCCTTTTTAAGTTAGGATATTTTTTTTCCCTGAAAGGGAAACAGATAAGGCTGTCTCGGGCTTGATTGGCTCAGGTGGCTAACCCTCAAGCTGCTTTTTCTTTGAAGTAAATTTCTGGTAACTTTTGATCTTATCAGGTTTGGCTTCCTGGTCAACCACGGACATAAAAGTTTCTCATGCACAGGGATTCAGGGCCCTTTGGACTTGGTGAAGTCCAAGAGTGAAGGAGTCACCACACTTTGCCTTGTGGTGGAGGTGGTGGGGGAAAGAGGGATGGGGAGATCCACCCAAGCTAAGTGTTGGAGTAACCTTATTGGATATTCTTTCTATGCTATGGGTAAGTAAATCTTTTGTTAACTGTTGAATGAACTGTAATTGCCTTGGTTTTTTGCTACAGCATTAAACCTGAACTGATAAGATACCTGCCTGAATTAGGATTGACCATTATAAATAGCATTAAAAAAGGAAGAAATGTAATTAAATGAAAGGGGTTCATTGAGGCTTTTTTTTTTAAGTAGAGGAGAAGGAATCCAGAAATAAGCACAGACAAGCAGGACAGCTTTGAAAGCTATTGTTGTTCAGTCATGTCTGACTCTTTGTGACCCACTATGTAGTTTTCTTGGCAGAGATACTTGAATGTTTGCCGTTTCCTTCTCCAGTGAATCAAGGCAAACAGAGATTAAGACCCAGGGCCACACAGCTAATGAGTATCTGAAGTAGTATTTGAACTTGAGTCTTCCTGACTCCAGGTCCAGTGTTCTATCCACTTAGCTACCTAGCTGAAAGCTTGAAAGCTGTAAGTTGAACTCGCTATATACCTAAAAAGAAAACAAGCTGTACATAATAAAGACATACAGTTTCATCTGTACAATCCAATACATTTATCTGCTCATTGAATGTTCATTTTTTGGTATTTTCAAAGTTTGGAATAAAAATGTTTCAAAGTAACAATAAAAATTAGCTCCTGTTGCTCTCTTCAGTAAGAAAATGCCAGTTTATGAATTTGACAGATTGCTGAAACAAAGAAAAAGACAAACTGAACGTTGATTTTATAAACCAGGAGAGTGGAAATATTTAATATCTTTCAGGGTTAAGTTTTTGACATTTTGATTTGTCATTGAAAAATCTTGAATTCTCTTCAGTGGCATTCAATGGTACATTAATCACCTTGTCAAATTATAAGTAGGAAGAAAATACAATATGACAAAAACTGTAAAAGAACATGATATGGAATGCATAGAGAATGAAACCAAAGGCAAGATTCAACGGCTGGGTTCTCTTGCCTAAAACAGCTAAAAGGATTTGGATGCTTGTTGTCCTTCATACTTGTAGAGGACAAAAACAACACTGCTGCTATGTTGGGGCCAATGTACAGTGTCTGACTATGGCTGATCAGACAAGCTTGGAAGGCTCCACCACACATCGGGCACTAATTGTCCACATGAACATCTGAAGAGGAGATGTCTCTAAATTTGCACATCTCATGTTTCCTTTGAGCTACTGCAATTCTGCTTTAGTCATAGGGCATAGTACCTTCTTTGATGAGGGCACGCAGTGCTGGCAGTCCTGTGTGCCATTGTCTCCCAACGTCTCATAACTGATTCCAAAGTTCTCTAAGAGAGACTCTGAGCGTGTCTTTGTATTCACTCTTCTTACCTCTGTGTGAACACTTGCCTAGTGCAATTCTCCATAAAAGTCTTTCAGGCAAATGTATGTTTAACATTTGAACAATATGGTATATTAGGAAGGCAGAATTTATGATTTCAAAGAGAATCTCATATGTGCCTAAAAGGTCCGGAACCGCAAGATACAAGGAATTCTCTAGGCAGAAGGTAGAACTAAAGCATGTATTTACACTCCACAATAACAAGCCCACAAACCAGAGTCCCCATTTTGATATTTTCATCAAAAGCTTCCAGGCCCAATAAGTCCGCCTTATAAGGGTAACCAAAAGGCCACAGAGAAGCGAGATGGTATAAAGCAAAATCGTATACATGCTTCCCCTCTACGGTAAGAAGATTACCCACTAGCCTCTAGTCAGCTCTGCTACTGGCAGCTCAGCTTGGGCTGTAGGTGTCTCTGGCTCCAACCAGAAAAGGAAAGGAGGAGCTTCAAGCTGTCCTCTCCCCTCTTATAGAGTTTTTGACATCATCAAGCGCCGCCTGAACGACCAGGGCCGATTGGTTCTTGACTTGGCCCCTCCCCCAGCGTAGACCACGTTAACACACCTCCCCTCAGCCAGCGCCACGACTCATCACACAGGAAGCTCTGGTCCTGCCCCGGAAGAGCAAGCCCCAGCGTCCAGGGAAGCTCAACGAGGCGAGCTGAGTCATTCAAAGAAAACAAAGTCCATTCTGGCTACATATGGCCAGCTCATTGTGCTTGTACTGTCTGCAGTAGGTTAAGTATCTGGCAGTTCAGCTTGAGAACGGACCTCAGTGTTCAGTACTTCATCTTGCCAGGTGATCTTGAGAATTTTCCTCAGGCAATTCAATAATAAGCAGCTTAATTTCCTGACATGGAGCTGGCAGACTGTCCAGGTTTCACAGGTATACAACAATGAGGTCAGCACAACAGCTCTTATTAATTTTTGTAGGCCGCCTAATACCTCTCCTCTCTCATACTTTCCTTTAGAGCCTCCCAAACACTGAGCTAGCTCTGGTAATACATGTGTGAACCTCATCATCTATGTGTATATCCCTGGCAAGTAGACTGCCAAGGCTAAGTAAACTTATCTACAGCATTCAAAATTTTTCCATTTGGTGTAACCAATGGTTCTGTGTACGGATAGCTGGTGGAGAACCTCTGTTTTCTTGGTGTTAACTGTCAGGCCAAAATTAGCACAAGTGGCAGATAATCAATCCATACTCTGCTGCATCTCAGCCTCAGAGGCTGCATTGAGTGCACAGTCATCTTTGAACAAAAAGTCTTCATCAACTCTCACTCTACTTGAGTCTTGGTTTATAGCCTTTTCAAGTTAAATAATTTACCATTTGGTGCAGCAGCTAGCCTTGATGCTGTTTTCATCCTTGTGGAAGATGTCTGACAACACTGCTGAAGACATCAAGCTAAAAAGTATGGGAACAAACACACAGCCCTGCTTCACTCCAATGGTCAATGGGAAAGTGTTAAGAGTGTTGTCCATTGTCCAGAACCTGTGCAAGCATGCCATCGTGAAACTGGGGTACAATATCGATGAATTTCTCTAGGCAACCAAATTTTGCCATGATTTCCACAAGCCCTCATGACTGTCCCTACCAAAGGCCTCTGTTCTCCTCTTAAGGTGCCACACGACTCCACTGTGGTTTTTTTTGTGTGTATATGTGAGTTTATATAGGCTTTAACAAAGATGTTGTCAAGCACCAACATTGTACCTGCTTATTTTTTTCTTAAACCACCTTACTTTCTTCCCACACAGTGAGTATGCACATATTAAAATTAAAGCTGTGACTAGTAGTGCTTGATTTAAAAAAAAAAACCAGACATGCTAGAACTTCATTTAAATGAGTGTTGTTCCTTTCTTTTTAAAAACATTTTTATTATGAACTTGGCATTCATCGAGAGACATAAAGATTCATATATATATATATATAAAAGAACAGAAAAAAAAATCAAACTTCGAATCTACCATTTTGTTGATTCTAGTCTTTCAAAATTGTTATCCTTTACAATATTGTTGTCACTGTATAAATTGTTCTCCTAACTTCACTATATTCCTTGAATATAATTCATGGCTCCCAAGCAACTCCTTTTTCTCCCATTTGGTTTGTATGCCTCTGACTCAACAGATTTCTCTGTTTAATCAAAGGTAACAGATTCTTTCAAATAGTCAGTCAATAAGTATTTATTAACCAATTACTATGTTCCAGGTATTGTGGTAAGCAGCTGGAAACATAAGAAAGGCAAAAACATGGTCCCTCAGTCAATAAACATTTATTATGCACCTACTATGTGCCAGACACTGTGCTAAGTTCTGGGAATACAAATAAGAAAAAGAAACAGTTCCTACCCTTGAGGAGCTCACAATTTAATGGGAGTGGGTGGACAGCGGGTGAACAAATATATATATATATATAAAGCATGCTACATACAGTATGAATAGGAAATAATTAACAGAGTGAAGGCACTAGAATTAAGAAGGAATGGGGAAGGTTTCCAGTAAAAGATGAGATTTTAGTTGAGACTTAAAGGAAGTCAGGGAGGTGGGTGGTTGGAACAAAAGAAGGAAGGTATTCCAGGAATAGGAGATAGCTGGAGAAAATGGCCCAGACTGAGAGGAAGGTGTCACGCTCTATAGCAACAGGGAAGGGAAAGGGGTGGACGTGTCTTAGGGGAAAAAAATGAGTTACATTTTCAGGATATTGAGTTTAAGATGTCTATTGGACATCCAGTTCAAGATGTCTGAAAGAAAGGCAGTAGGAGATTTGAGACTGGAGGTCAGTGGAGAGTTTGGGGCAAGAGAGATAGATTTGAAAGTCATCAGCACAGAGAGAGTAATTAAACTCATGGGAAGTGATCAAAAGTAGTATAGGAGAGCCAAAGACAAAATCCCACAGAGACCTACCATTAGAGGGCATGATCTGGGCAAAGACCCAGGAGTCAGATAGGTAGGAGGGGAACCAGGAGAGAGTAGTGTCCCCAAAACCTAGAAAGAAGGGAGTATCAAAAAGGAGAGAGAAAGAAAGAGAGAGAGAGAGAGAGAGAGAGAGAGAGAGAGAGAGAGAGAGAGGGAGAGAGATCGATCAATAGTGTCAGAGGTCGCAGAGAGGTCAAGGAGAATGAGAATAGAGAAAAATCCACCGGATTTGGCAACTAAGAGCTCATTAGTCATTTCAGAGAGCATGGTTTCAGTCTAATGATCAGGTTGGAAGTTAGATTAGTCGGAAGAGAAAAAGTGAAAGCATCTATTGTAGACCACCATCTTGAGGAGTTTAGCTACAAAGGGAAGAAGAGATATAGGTCAATAGTTAGCAGGGATGGAAGGATCAAGTGAGCATTTTTCCAGAATGGGGAGACGTTTGTAGACAATAGGAATGTTTGTAGACAATAGAATGTTTGTAGATAGTAAGAGAACTGAGCCAGTAGAGAGGAAAAGAATGAAAATAACTGAGAATGAGGATGACAGAGAGGTCAATCTGTTGGAAGTGCCTGGATGCAATGGAATCACTTTAACGAGCAGAGGCATAAGCCTTGGTAAGGAGTAAGGTCACTTCGTCATGTGAGACAGGGGGGAAGGAGCAGGATAGAAGAAGATGGTACCTGAGTGATAGGAGATGAGGAAGAAGAGAGAAGGGGGAACCCAAGGGTAGTGTCCTCAATTTTTTTCTGTAAAATATAAGGTGAGGTTCTCAGCACAGAGGTTTTATCCAACCTCTCCACATTATTTATCCTATGTATAGTGTTTGTACATTTTTGTTTGCTTGTTGTCTCCCTTAGATTGTGAGTGCCCCCCAGCACTCAGCGTTGCACCTGGCATCTGTAGGTGCTCAATAAATGATTATTGATTGACTGCCTTTGTTCAATGTATGTGGTTCACTCTCAGTGTATCTTAGCTTAGGATAGTACTGTACCTTCCTGGTCACTTGAGAGTTCTGGCTGGGGGCAGAGTCAAGATGGCAGAGCAAAAGCAGGGACTTGTTTAAGCTCTCCCCCAAACCCCTCCAAATACCTGTAAAAAATAACTCTAAACAAATTCTAGAACAACAGAACTCACAAAAAAATGGGTTGAAACATTTCCAGCCAAAGACAACCTGGAAGGTCAACAGGAAAGGTCTGTTGCACCAATCTAGGGGCCCACCAACCAGCGTAGGCCACGCCAGCACAGAAAGGGCTGGAACAAGGCCTCAGGGGCTGGATCACTGGCAGTTGTGGCAGTTTCCAAACTTCTCAGCCCGCAAATGCCAAAGACAACTTAGAAGATCAATAGCAAAGGTCTGCCAGGACCTGGAAAAGAGAGAGTGTGGTCTAGCCCCAGCCCCGGGGCAGTGGAAGCAGCAGGGGTGATGGTGGGCACAGCTGCAGCTGCTTTCTGCAGCTCTTGGCCCACAAATGGTGGGGGGATCCAGAGACTGATCAGAGGGGGACTGCAGGGATCTCTTTGCTGGCACTAAGGCAGGATTCTCTTGCTTTGCCCATGCTTGGATCTGGGTCACAGTCCTGGGGAGAGGAGGAGAGCTGGCATGGCAGAGCTTGTGGTGGCTGTGGAGAGGGAATCCTCCTCACAGTTCCAAGGCCAGAAAAGAGTGCTTGTGGTCACTCGCAATCTAGAGCACAGGCCATGAGATGAGTAAGCACCTCTCCTTTGATTATACAACCTTGAAAGAAAAGAAAAATTACAGTTTCCTAGAAATATCTCTGAAAACAGCTGCACAAAACCCCTGAAGCCTGGGACAGAGCACCCTCCACACTGGAAGCAGAGTCCTACCTTAACAAAGAGATAAAAAGTCAAGTAATTGGCTGGGAAAATGAGCAAACAGCAGGGAAAAAAGTCAGACTATAGAATCTTACTTTGGTGACAAGGAAGATCAAAACATACAAACAGATGACAACAAAGACAAAGCTCCCACATCCCGAACCTCCGAGAAAAATATGAATTGGTCACAGACCATGGAAGAGCTCAAAAAGGATTTTGAAAATCAAGTAAGAGAAGTAGAGGAAAAATTGGGAAGAGAAATGAGAGTGATGCAAGAAAATCATGAAAAACAAGTCAACAGCTTGTTAAAGGAGACCCAAAGAAATACTGAAGAAAATAACACCTTAAAAAATAGACTAACCCAAATGGCAAAAAGAACCAAAAAGCCAATGAGGAGAAGAATGCCTTAAAAAGCAGAATTGGCCAAATGGAAAGGGAGGTCCAAAAGCTCACTGAAGAAAATAACTCCTTAAAAATTAGAATGGAGCAAATGGAAGCTAAGGACTTTATCAGAGTTCTGGCTGGCCCTGAGTCTTTGGACTGGCAGATCCATTACATCATACCATCTTGGTGAGATGAGTCTTAAGATAATAGCAGCCTTTCTTTGAGATAGAAACAGCACAACCCTGTGGGCTCCATTTCTTTGACCTAAAGTTGACTGTGGAAAGCTTTAAGGAAGAGAGAAGCAGATTCCCTAAACTCACAGTATTCATGTTAATTTATTTCTTCTACATCTGCTCTGAATGTCTTTCCCCTGCTATGGCTAAGTACATTCCTTTTGCTAAATGTTATGTAAACCCCGTCCAAAAGCCCATTAGTATGGGACTAGCTTTAATGGTGGTGATGAATGCCCTGTTCTTTGGGGAGTCTTCTGGATCTCACCTCTGGGGAAAACGTCTAGCAGCCTGAAGTATGGCAAGCTGAGGGGTAGAGACATGATGGAGACTGCCTGCTCCACTCCTGTCTTTCCAATCTTTTGCTTCAGCACTCTGCAGTGAGGTTAGCCTCTTCCATCTTCTCTCTTGAAACTGGAAGCTAGGAGCCAATGAGCTTTGGGACTTTAGAAGTTCTGTGCGTCTCTCACTTCATTCCAGTATTGAACCTAATCTACCAGATCAATCTGGTATAGTCTGGCCTACTACAAGTCCTGCCCCTCTCCACGCCCCCCCCCCCGCCCCAACCAAAAAAAAATTCTTTAGGGAAGACTCTACCACCTCTCATGGCCCTGGTGATCACAATCAAAAAATCAAAATTATGGAAATTAAAAAATTCTATTATACAAAACGCATCAAAAGTGTGGTACCTGTGTAGTGCTATCTCAAATGTAGAAAAACATTGTAATATTGTATTAGTTGTATTTAATTTTTGTTTTATATGGTTTATAGTTTTTGAATTTCATGTAAAAAGAATTTTAAACATTTGTTTGTAAAAACAATTTTAAACATTCTTTTTTAAAAATTTCAGTTTCCAATTCTCTTCCTCCCTCTCTCTTCTCTCCCCTCCCTGAGACAGCAAACAATATGATACAGGTTATACATGTGCAGTCATGCAAAACATATTTCCATATTAGTCATGTTGTGAAAGAAAACAGATCAAAAAACCACAGGAAAAAAAGTAAAAAAATAGTATGCTTCAATCTAAATTCAGCCTCCATCAGTCCTGTCTCTTATTTTTCATAAGTCCTTTGGAATTATCTTAGATCGCTGCATGGCTGAGAATCGTCATTGCTAAGTCATTCACTTCGTACAATATTGCTGTTACTATGCACGGTGTTCTCCTGGTTCTGCTCACTTCACTTTACATCAGTTCATGCAAGTTTTTTCATGTTTTCTGAAAGCATTTTGCTTGTCATTTCTAATAGCACAATAGTATTCCATCACCATTATATGCCACAACTTGTTCAACCATTCATGAATTGATGGGTATTTCTTCAATTTCCAATTCTTTGCCACCACAAAAAGAGAAATTATAAATATTTGTGTATATATAGGCCCTTTTCATTTTTTCCCCCTTTGGCATACAGACCTAGTGGCATTGCTGAGTTAAAGAGTATGCAGAGTTTGATAGCCCTTTGGCCATAGTTCCAAATTGCTCTTCAGAATGGTTAGATCAGTTTGCAATTCCACCAACAATGCACTAGTGTCTCGATTTTCCTACAACCTCTCCAACATTTGTTTTCCTTTTCCATCACATTAGCTAAACTTACATGTGTGAGTAGAACCTCAGAGTTGTTTTAATTTGCATCAATGCTTGCTGATAGTTTTAGATAAATATTACTTATCATTTTAAGGAAAGCTCCACTTATTCCTATGCTTTCTAGTGTTTTTAATAGGAAGGAATATTTTATCTTGTTAAAAGCTTTTTCTGCATTTATTGAGATAATCATACGATTTTTGTTGTTTTGTTATGCTGATAGTTTTCCTAATACTGAATCAGTCCTGCATTCCTGGTATGAATCCCACCTGGTCACAGTATATGATCTTTGTGGCATATTGCTGTAATCTCCTTGCTAGTATTGTATTTAAAATTTTTGCATCAATATTCATTAGGCAAACTGGTCTATGGTTTTCATTTTGTTTTTCTTTTCTTTGGTTTACGTATCAGCACCATGTTTGTGCCGTAAAAGGAATTTGTACTGAATTAGTAGTACGTAACTCCTCATGGTATTTTTGTACTCAAGTGACCAGGATGGTACATTAGTGGCCTAAGCTAAAATATGCTGAAAACAAACCACATACAATGAGCAAAGGCAGTCAGTCAATATTAGCACTATATTGAATATTGTAATAAAACACAACCCTAATAATGCGAAAAACAGAGTAACAGAAAAACAGAGCTTTCCTTTTCAGAGAAACTCTAGTCCCAAATGGGCTCCCAGATTGTATGAGGCTCTCCCCACAGGGACTGAGAACCTGGATGTCAATTAGAAATCATACCCTCCCCCTCATGTGAGATACTAGACTATCCTGGAGGAGAATTCTTCAATTATTTCCTTCAGCACAGGGCAATCTTGGATAAAGACTTGGAAGACATTCCCATAGAATTTGCAAAAAGGCAGAAGTAAAGTTATTACATTTGTGTGACAAAATTAAAGATTTCAAAAGGTTAAATTAGGTCAGTATCAACACAATTAAAGAGATAAATGTAATTTTTAGAATTAAACTTAAAAAAATCAAATTCACTAGAATTGAGTAAATGCAATATTTCTAATTTATTTTTTTAAGTGTATGTGAATCTGTTTGGGGACTCCTACCTTAATATCAGATATAAAAAAGCCCACCTAGTGAGGTTAGTTTGTTGCAAACTTAGTATGAAAAAATTCACTAAAATGTATTTTCTTGTAAAACCAGATAAGGACATAAATGGGACTTGAACTAAGAGTCTAATAACTGTGAGATATGTTCATTAGGACCCCTACTCTATTCCAATTAGTATTATATTTTACATGAATCATGCAGGGATAATTAGATAAAATAGGTTCTTGTACTGGGCCTTTATAGTAGTCCTCAAACTTTAATGTAATGTTCACCACTTCTTTACCAGTTATGAAGCTCACTTGAGCAACCACAAGAATGCTGACAAAGATATTTCTATCCTGTTTTGCTCAAATTCCATGCCCAAACCCAGCATGAGTAGCATGCCTTGATTCTTTGGTAAGTCCTCCAATTTATTCTCGTACCTCCTGACCACCTGCTCTTGCTCAACATGAGCAGATGACTACTTGGTCACTGGAAATGACTCTTGCCTTGCCCATCTTAATTTTGGGCCCTCAAGAGCAAGGTCTATCAAGCAATGAGATTTTGTATTTTACCATGCCTCTTTTGCATATTTGGGTATCAAACCCAATAAAAAATAAGGTCTTAGGGACCAGGGGCATGTCAGATCATGAGGTAATGCTGAGGTCCATTTCATTCCTTCATGGACCTTTTAATAAAGTGCTGTTGGCTCAGAGCTCTGCCTCAGTTTCTTTTATTGCAGGTTGGACAATTTTGAATTCCACTTTATAAGGAATAAACTCACTGTATTAACTGGGAAGTGACTGTAGTTGGAGCTTCTGCGTGATCAATGTGTCTAGATCTTACTCATCTTCACAGACTGCCCAGGCTGCAGATTCCAGATCTTGCTTTAAGCTCAAGAAGGCTCAAGCACTGGCCCTACAGCCAATGCCACCCACAATACTCATTATTACTCCCAGGTGTTTACTGCATGTGTTTAAGCCAGGGGCTTGGAACCTTTGGCCTCGAAGTCACATGTGGCCTTCTAGGTCCTTGAGCATGGCCTTTTAACTGAGTCCAAGTTTTATAGAACAAATCCTTTTGTTAAGGATTATTATTATTAAGACTCTATGACGTTCAGGTACTGCAAAATATGTTCAGCCATTCCCAACTGTTGGGCATCTACTGTGTTTCCAATTCTTTGTTATATAAAAAGCAATTATATCTTGGTGTATATGTCATTTACTTATATGTCTTATACATCATATACATCTATCTATTCATCCATCTACCACATCTATCTATCTATATGCCTGGGGGTCTAGATATGTAACCAAGAGTATGGTTTTTTTGTCATTTTCGTAGTAAAATTCCAAATTGCTTTACAGAATGGCGATTGATCTAACCCAGGGGTGGGGAACCTTTGGCCTCTAGGCCATATGTGGACCATCAGGTCCTCAAGTGTGGCTTTTTGACTGAATCCAAATTTATATTCATCCTTTTGTTAAGGATTTAGATTCTAATAGATTCTAACCCTAAATTCTGCCTGTTTTCATTTCCTCACCAGTTCTTGTCAAACAGTTCTTGTTTTTCCTCAACCACTCCCATTCCACCACCCATACCCCCTATAGCTATGTGACCTAGAACAAGCTATTTCTCCAGCCAGGTCCAGTTTCCTCATTTGTACCCTTGTACTAAGACTTGCAGTGTCTACCTCCAGCATGGAGTTTGGAAAAGGTGGTGTGAATGTCAAAAGTGCTTTACATGGATGTTGCATTGAGGAGGAAGTTGGATAACATCTCTAGAGTCCCTTCTGACTCTTAAAGTCCGAGTTAAAATATGTTGACCATATATAGTAAAAGAACGCTGTACAAACCATCCTGTTTCATGTCGTCAAAAACACCATTCTATTAGTCCTGTCCCCCGTGCCTGGAATGCCTGTACATGCCTTCCTCCTCCTTGGAGGATATCCAGTTCAAAGATCAATTTAGATGGTCTCTCCTACAAGTTTTCCCACAACTCTGTGATTGCTAGCGCTTTCCCACCACCAAATTACCTTGAATTTCTTTTGTTATACACTTATGTGTGTATGTGTTGTTTTCTGGGATGGGCTAAGCTGCTTGAAGAGAGGGGCTGTTCCAGCTGCCCCTCTTGATCTTGGACAAGGGGCTTAACTTCTATGGGCCTTTGTAAAATGAGGGAGTTGGATAAGAAAGCCTCCAAACTCTCTTTTAAATGTAGAACTATTTTTGTCCTTGTAGGTCTTGTGACTGCCACATAGTAGGTGCTTAATAAATGCTTGATGAAAATATTTTTTGGGCATTAATTTAACCTTTCAGCAAACATTTTTCATAGCACTGTGTATAACAGAAAAGTATCTTGAAGGATTAGAGAGAGAAGTCAAGGTAACTCCTGCCTCTGACCCTTATTGGATGTGACCATGGGCTGGCAGCTGGGAAGGCGTATGTGGATTCACTAGCCTCTCAGATCTCTTCCAGATCCAAATCTAGGATCCTATAAACAGCTCTTCAGGGAACTTTCTTAAGACTAAGACTTTAACTTAAGACTTCTCTCTGGGGAACGCTGGCACTGACATTGGTAGAGGGACTTTCGTATATCAGTGAAATCACAGATTTGATCCCCATCATCCTGCTGAGCAGACCGAGATGGGGGAGGGGGAGGAGCCACAAGTTGTCTCCCCTAAGTACATGGAAAAGGCAACTACAGACAATTAAAATAAACAGTATTGTGCAATATACACACAAGCAGCTTAGCTGTGCCCTCACTGGTGCACACACTAGCCCATTCACCAGAGACTTTCCCAAAGCTTTTCACCTCTCTTCGGATGTCCCATGACTCCTCCCCCTCTACCCTCTCAGCTGACCTACTGGCACACAGCAGGTGCTTAATAAATGCTTGATGAAAATATTTGTTGGGCATTAATTTAACTTTTCAACAAACATTTTCCATTCGTACCCTTGTCCCCTATTTGAGAGAAAAAACCGAGGCCATTTCCCCAGAGGTCTCTCTTCTCCCCTCTTTCACCTCATCTCTCATTAGTCAGTCAACAAACTTATTAAGTGCCTTCTGTGTGCTAGGCACTGTGCTAAGTGGTGAGGATACAAAAAAGGGGGGGGGACTAGTCTCTGCTCTCAAAAAGCTCACAGTCTAATAGGAGGGAACAATATGCAAACTATGTACATAAAGAAGATACATAGAGTAAAGTGGATAATCTCCAGAGGTAAGATTAAGACTTAGGACTGGGAAAGCTTCTTGTAGAAGGTAAGACTTCAGCTGAGATTTGAAGGAAGCCAAAAGGTAGGGATGAGGAGGGAAAGATTTCCAGGCAAGGGAGAATTACCCAATCAAAATGGGAGTCTGATAGTGTTGCATTAGAAGAACTAGAATGAGTATGGGGGCTGTCAGGAGCGGGTGTAATAAGAGTAGCAAGGTAGGAGGGGGCCAGGATAGGATGCCTTCCCCCACTGTCTCCTATGAAGAAGTGGCCCTTCTCCTTGCCATACGCACAGCTGATGCCATTCCATCCCATCTCCTCCAGCAGACCACCTACCTCTCTCTAGAATATCCCTACTTTCTCACTAACCTTCAGTGTCTCCCTGTGCCCTGGCTGCTTCCCTTCTGCCTACAAATGTCTCCTATCACAGGCTAATGCAAAACACCGAAGTCGCCTCCATCTTCAAAAAAAAACCCTCCCTTGATCTGAGCACCTCATTAGCTATTGTTCTTTATCTCTCTCTTTTTTTAATAGTTGAACTCTTTGAAAAGGCGGTCTGGAATTGGTGTAGCCATTTCTCCTCTCAATGGGTTAAGATCTGGCTTCTGAACTCATCATCCAACTCACTTCTCCTTCCAAAAGTTACTAATTGTTGAACTGCCAACTCTAATGGCTTTTTCTCAGGCTTCATCCTTCTTGATCTCTAACACAGGTGAAAAACCTTGGATATTTTCTTCTTTCTAGATTTTTTTTTACACTGCTCTTTCTTGGCTGATACAAATATTTGGGGGGCATTGGCTCGGCTCCCATGGATTTACGGATCATTTCTATGCAGGTAACTCAGCCGGCGCTAACCCCTCTCCCCACCCCATCTCCAGCGGCTTAGTGAACATCTCGAACTGGATAGTAGAAACCTTAAAATCAACATGCCCTAAACTGAACTCATCCCCTCCCCTTTGACTCCAATTACTGTCGGGGCTACTGCCATCCCTCATTCTTACATCTCTCATATATGCCCCCTTTTTTTTCTATGCCTGGACTACTGCAAAAGCGTTCCAGATGGTCCCGCCTGCCTCATCTCTTCTCATTACAATCCAACCGCTGCTCAATCATTAGACTGAGCTTCTAAAACCCAATTTTGACTCACCCCTTTACTTAATAAGCTTCAGTGGTTCTCTATTACCTCTAGAATCAAATTTAAAAAATCTTTTGTTTTTTGAAGTCCTTCCTACCTTACTCCCCTGACGCCCAGTTAACAACGGCCTTCTGGCTTCTTAACACAGTGTTGCATGTCTAGGATTCCAAGACTTTTCACCCACTGTCCAAGTCAGCAATCGTCCTCCTTCATCCCTACCTGTTGACTATCTCCAAATCTCTGCTCAAATACCACCCTTCGGCAAGAAGCCTTTCCAGATCCCATCTCAAAACTCGTGTCTGCCCTTTGTTTAGCTCCAATTGAATCTTGTCTTTTTTTTTTTCCGGTACAAAGTTGTTTGCATGTTGTCTCTCCTCCCCCTTTCCCCCCTATTTAATTCTCTTAATAGAAGGCAAAGACTGTTTCATGCCTTTCTTTGTCTCCCCAGAGCACACGAAGGGTCCCAGATAAATGCTTGTTGATTTGACCTGACTGGAAGGACTCTGCGAAGCGCCAAACGGTAAGTTGGAAGCAGCTCGGAGCTAATGCAGCCTACGCGACCCTGTGCAAGTCACTTAACATCTATTTGCCTTAATCCGCTAGAGAAGGAAATGGCAAACCTCTGTGGTATCTTTGCTAAGAAGAGCCCACCGACCGTGTGGTCCGCGGGGTCACGAGGAGTCGGACACGACTTAACAACAAAAACGGTTATGTCCTGCCTATCCCTCTCAGACCCACCCCCAGCTTTCCGTGGTCTCTTCCTTGGCCACTGCAAAGCCGCCTCCCATCACGACGCAGCCCGAGGAAGCTGGAGCCCTGCCCCGCCGACCTCGGGGTGAGGCCCCGCCAAGGCTCGTGCACAACTGGGCCCTCCTGCAGCTTGGGACGCCCCCTCCCCTGCTTTCCGCTGGGTCCTCCACCCTTATCAGGACTTGCAGCTTTGAGGCGGGGACCTCCCCGCCCCGTGCGGCCCCGGCGCCGCTTCCTCCTCCAGCTCCTCCTCCTCCCTTGCCCCTCCTCCCCAACTCCTGCTCCTCTCCTGACTTCAGCTCCTCTATCGAGACCGGATAACGGTGAGTAAGGAGGGATACTTCGTCCTGGGGTTCGTGGCTTGGGGCAGTTCCTCTTGACTCTCCTTTCCCCCTCTCACCCTTCCGGGAAGTGCGAGGCTAGGCTTGGGGGACATCTTTGCAAAAGAAAAAAGACAACTAGGCAGCGGCTCCTGGAAGCGGGAGTAGGGGGCGTCTGGGAGCGCGCAGCTGGGGTTGGGGAGCGGGGAAGCGCAAGCCGCTGCTCCCCAGTCTCGCAACCCAGGCAGGCGCACGTGGGTTATGCAAAGTAAATTTAATTAAAACCGCCAACTGGAAGAACCTTGTATCTGACTTTAGACACTGCAGGGACCCGGGGCAAAGAGGAGGCAGGCAGGCAGGCTCAGGCGTGCTTGTTGCTTCCTTAGCTGTTTGTTGTGAAAGCTACTATTTAAAAAGTCTTCTGGAGATTGTAACAAATTCGTGTTAATTTGCAGAGCTGTGTTCGTGGTCGTTCAATTTCCCTTCCAGTCCCAGGGTGAAATTGTTTAGCTTGGGTTAAACTTTGTACCTCGGCCACAATTTAACTCTTGCACGCAGTTGGTGAAATGATTCACCTGCTTCCCATTTGGATCCCCATTGATTTTTTTTGTCATGTGTTTTATGTATTCTAAAACGAGGTGACTGTTTTTATAAGCTTTATTTCGGTTTTGTAATTAGTTTTCACATCTCTGGGAAACGGAGAAACTTTCGTGGGATGTTCTGTTTTTGTTAACTTAAGTGGTTTTACTTGTCCTCAAACCCTAAATACAAAATGAAAATACGAAAAGTTTAGTTTCAGATAGGACGTTTCCCCAAATATGGCGGGGTTGGACGTCGATAGAAAAAAAATTTTCCAAAATACTGACCTTTTTTTCCCCTTTAAGTTAACTTTATTTACGTGAAAATCAGACTCCCTGGAATGCATGTCCTTTTTGCTTCTTAGAAGCCCAGCTCCTACTATGTAACCCACACAAGGCAATTCTACTAGTCTCTGTTCCTATCATTTACCTGTGGAACCTAAGTACCTTGAAGGCAGAGGCCACTTCATTTTTGCTTTGGATCTCCCGCACCCAGCAGGCGCTTAATGAATACTTGTTTATTGGTTAGCTACATCTCCCTTTCGAAATCATCCAGAACCAAGTTTAAGATTAATGTTTTAAAAATTATTGCGTTCCAGTTAAGTACTGATTGAGAGTGTAAATGTTGATCTATTTTTAAAAATTGAAGTGAAACCATAACAAAACTGTTACATATCACTATATGTCATACAATTATGTATGTAATATATAACTAATACATAAGTATATATGATATAATTTAATATGTAACAATATATAATTGTAAATATAGTAATTTAATGAGAATATGGGAATGGGGAGTGTGGAGTATGGGGTATGGATATGAGAGTAGGGCATGGGGAATGGCCGGAGAGAAGAAAATCAGGCAATACCTAAGATTATTTAGCAAAATACAGCTCTTGGTACCTTACATATTGACATTAATTAGAATCTTGATAATGGCTAAGGCATAGGGAATGTGTGTGTGGTTTGCAATTAAGACAGTTTATTCTATTCAACATTGTTTCACAGATAACACACAGGTGGCCCTGGAATTTTTGGACTCCAGCCTCTAACAGGTTTACTCTTGAACTGGAAGACAGCTTCAGAGGGGTTAATTCTATTCTAATTTTATTCTGGTCTAGTCTTTTCTAGAGGGAGTTGCTGATGATGGGAGCACTAACTCCTAGGAAGGGCCAGCAAGAAGGGCGGGGCAGCTACTCCTGTGTCTCTGTGGGGTCAATGAAGACAGGCACAGCTTGTGCACTCCCCTAAGTCCCCTGAAGGCTCCATGGGGGCAGGTTGAGGCACACACAACATTATACTCTCATATTTCCCCTTGGTTTCACCACTCACTGACCAGTGCCCACTTGCTTTATGGGGCAACAGACAAAGAAGGCATTTTGCCAGCAATAAGCTCACAGGTTAACTTCAGCAATATCATCATTCTATGCTGGTGTAGTAAATACCATAGTCTGTCACCTCATATCTCATGGCACAGCCTCAGTGGGACTGCCTATCACCATGAGTCCAGGAATTACTATCTGGGATCCTTGGGGCTATTCTAACACCTGGAAACTAGACATTGCCGTGGCCACGGATGCTGAGAAATTAAACTCTAAAAAGATCACAAAATCTTCCTTACATACAAGCATTTATGTGTTATAAGAACTCTGATATCTAGATCTTTGCTTCAAGAATGGGAGAAGTAAGGCATGGTTAGTTACAATACCTGAGTTCCAGGGCTCTCTTGGGACTCTTACTTGCCTCCTTGGTCATTGTACCTTTGCAGGTACAGGTCTTCCTGGCTTATTTACTCCTCATTACAACATGGCCTTAGTAACAAAGCTAGAAGAAGATTCAAAAAGAACTCATTCAAAAAAATTCAGAAATATTAAAAAAAAAAACAATCTTATTCACCAGGAGAGACATGAGTTCCTACATTTGCCTTTATGACGCCTTGGGCAATTGTGCCATCTTTGTTTTTTAGGTCCATCTGTATTCTTTTAGGTCTACCTGGACCTTCCAGCCTTTTCTGCACAAGATAATTTTTGGCATCATCCCAACTCTTTAAAAGACAGGCTACTCTTTTCCTTGCTGTCCCCTACAAGAAGGAAGGAAATAGAGCGAAGAAAGCATTTTTATCATCTCAACTCCTTCCTCCCTCTAAAACCATCTTTTTAATGAAGACAGTCATTTTGGGAGCAGAAAAGTATGATTAGGACAAAAGTGAGGGAAAAAAATCAATTTGAATATAATCTGATTATGGGTATGGAGGGGAAACAAACATTTTGTTAACTCATCCTTTTCTTTGTATTAAGCTGACCTCAAAGTGAGAAAAGATAAGATTTTTTAGGGGGAGGGGAGCAGCTAGCCAACAAGCATGAGTAACTGGCTCTAGATTAAAAGGTGGGATTCGGTTGTCAGATTCATTCTCTCCTTGTCCTGTCCTTGGCATGTGTACATTTGTCAAAGCAAGTCTATTTAAAGAATCACAGAACTTGAGAGTCAGAAGGGATCCTGTCCAGTTCACATATGAGCAAGAATACTCTCTGTGGCCAACTGCTAGTCACCCAGCTTAGTGAGAGAAAACCTATTCCTGCCCCAAATCACCTGTTCTCCCCTTCTGGATAGCTTTAATTGTGATTACAGGTAGGTCCGGACTAGTGTGAATAATGAATCCCCTGATGTATGTTTGAATTGGGACTATTTGAAGTTATAATTATTTGAAATAACACCGTTGTGTACACAATGGCAGTGTATAGTGTAAATTCAAATAATGTAACCACTTTATTCGTTATTTGCCCTGATTGGGACCTGGTTTTTATACTAATGTAGCTTTAAACTTAAGTTGACTTCTTTGTGGTTTTTAACCTATTGTTTCTAGTTCTCCCATCTGGGGCCAAGATGAACAGGTCCTTGAATGTAACTATCATGTCTTCCATGTTGTGGTGGGACCAGTACCCTAATCCCTTCCTTTATACTGGTTACACTAGTTTTTCTGTAAAAGGTATTCGAGTCCATTCTCCAGAACTAAAGGCCCTCCCGTCACTTGTTTGTTGACTGAGTATAAGCTCCAGGTACTCTTTCGAATGTTTGGTTGGTGAAAAATTATGGGCAGCTGATTCAACTTGATGGTTCCTCAATGCTCATCTGTGTTGAATACCCTTCTCCAGCTATGGCTAAATAAATTGTAATAACTGCTGAATGATCCAAAAGTTCCATTTTGTTCCAGTATTGGACCCAAAATACTGGGACATTGCCTTGAGTGAGGTCCGCACCACACCAGTTGGCAGGATCATAACATCATAAACCTCAGTGCCCCCCGAAGGTGAGCTGTGATTAGGTTTCATGTTTCTGGTGGTATTTTTGGTGATGGCTCTGGAGATGGAGCCTTCTAGGGAAAATTAATGTGAATATAGTGTGTCCTTAGAAACAGCATCTTGAAGATAATTGTAATAAATTGTTTTTTAGGTCCATATGTATTCTTTTAGGTCTACCTGGACCTTCCAGCCTTTTCTGCACAAGATAATTTTCCCCATTCCTCTCCTTAGACATCCCTTTCTCTTATCTGTTCATTTTTTTGGCATCATCCCAACTTGACTCCCACATCCTTTTTTATGTAGAATCCTTGTAACTGCCCTAATAATGATAAAGTTCCTAAAAGATATGTATATCATTTTCCTGTATAGAAAGGCACAAGCCTGAGTCCCTTATAATTTCTTTCATGTTTACCTTTTTATGCTTCTTTTGAGTCTTGTATTTGAAAGTCTGTTCAGCTCTGGTCTTTTCATCAGAAATGCTTAATTTCATTAAATGTTCATTTTGCTTGGTAGTAATCTCAGCTCTTTTGCCTTCCAGAATATTATATTCTAAGCCCCCAGCTCCTTTGGTGTGGTAGCTGTGTTATCCTGTCTGTGGCTCCACGATACTTGAACTATTTCTTTCTGGCTGCTTGTACTATTTTCTCCTTGACCTGGGAGCTATGGAATTTGGCTGTGATATTCCTGGGAGTTTTCATTTTGGGATTTCTTTCAGGTGGTGATCAGTGGACTCTTTTATTTTACCCTTGGGTTCTACAATATCAGGTCAGGTTTCCTTGATAATTTCTTGAAAGGTCATGTCTAGGCTCTTTTTTTGATCATGGCTTTCAGGTAGTCCAATAATTTTAAAAATTATCTCTCCTGGATCTATTTTCCAGGTCAGTTATTTTTCCGATGAGATATTTCAAATTTTCTTCTAATTTTTATCTCATTCTTTTGACTTTCTGTTATTGTTTCTGTCTGGATTCTAGCCTGTAAAGATATTTTTGAATCCTGACGGACTGTCATATTGTGAGAGTGATCACTCACAGTTCATGTCATTTGCATATTTGATAAGCATGCTTTCTATGCCTATATCCCAATCGTTAATAAAAACGTTAAACAGTATATTGCTAATCGCTTATCTCTGAACTTTCCATTAGTGACCTTCCCCAAGTTAATATCAGTCTGTTCATGACTACTCTTGCTTCACCAGTCCTGAATCTGCTCAGCTGTAACTAACTCATATCACCTCATCTTTTCTACAGATTGTAGTGTGGGAGTCTTTGCTAAAATCTGAGTAAACTCCATCAGAAATATTTCCTTAATTTGTGTATGACGCAAAGGCAAGTAAGATTAGTAAGGTAGTGAAGCAACGTGGTTAAATATATCTGAACTATGCCCTGAGCAGGGATATTGCATTGTATTCGAAACCGGACTTTGAACTGTGTATGTTAGGAAATGTGCAGTTTTGCTGAAACAGGTATAGTTTAACTATTACAGATTATAGGTCATTATAGGGAATTTATCATAGGTCAGTGTAGGGTATAAGAAGTGAAGGGATTCCTAAAGATAGTCTAGTCCACAGCCTTCATCTTAGAGATAAAAAGAGGGAAGCCCTGGGGAAGGTATGTTGATTCATGTATTCTTAGAGGTTGAAGGGCCCTGATAAGCCAGGAAGGCTTTCTGAGTACCAGTCTAGCTTGTTGCCCAGAAACTTGTTAACAGACAGAAGATTGGTCACCATTTTTTTTTCACAGCAGTTTATGATTGTGGTGTGTGTTAGGAAGAAGAGCACTTGCTCACATGGGTAGAATTGGAAGTCTTGGAGTACTGGAGGTGCCCTTGGAACTGATCTATTCAAGGGAAGTCTATTAAGTTGACATCTGTTTTGGAGAAAGATGATCCAAATCTGCTAGAAGAAATTTTCTGTCTTTTAAGTTAGAATGGTTTTTTTTTCATTTTTTTGTACTTTTATCATTAAAAGTTAATATTTTTGAGGCATTGAAAGTCAGTGTTGTCTAATTGATAAGAAGCCAGTCTCAGAGCCAGGACGGATTAGGTACAAATCCAACCCTGATGCACGCTGGTTGTGTGACATTGGACAAGTCAGCATTTTAGTTCTCCCAGGCAACTGTTTAGGACAGGAGTGGGCAATCTTCAGCCTTGAGGCCATGTGTAATCTTCTAGATCCTCAAGTGTGGCCCTTTGACTGAATCCAAATTCAGGACTTAGAGGGTTACATGTGAAGTTTGAGTTCAGTCAGAGGGCTGCAATTGAGGACCTAGAGAGTCACATGTGAAGTTTGGGTTCAGTCAGAGGGCTGCACTTGAGGACCTAGATGGTCACATGTGAAGTTTGGGTTCAGTCAGAGGGCTGCACTTGAGGACCTAGAGGGTCACATGTGGCCTCAGGGCCGCAGGTTCCCCACCCCAGTTTAGGAATATAAATTGCAAAATGATTGCTGATGTTCCTTTTTCTAGGAAGTTTTCTTATTAGAGGAAGTTTTCTTATCAGAGTTCCTATGAAACTGCAGGTGCAGACACATAACACAAATATAGATAAAAAAACAAAGTTTAAAGTCACCCACAAGGGAGTAGGAAGTGGGAGAGACCAGGATGAAACCGAAGAAGCAGTGCCTAGTCTAGTTTGACTGGAATGTAGGATGTGAGATGAGGTCTGGGAAGGCTGCCTAGAGCCAGATTGTAGCTAGAGCCTTGAATTCTAGGCTAAGGAGTTTTTTCCTTGCACTGTATGTGGTACAGTGGAAAGAGCTCAGATCTTGGAATTAGGAGACCAGGGTTGAATGTCTTAGTATTTGTGCAAAACACTCCAGCAAAACACTGAACTTCAATTTCTTGCTCTGTCAAATGGTGATAATAATATTTGCAATATTTATCTCATGGGTTATTGTGAGAATCAGATAAAGTAATCAACAAACATTTATTAAGCACCTGCCATGTTCTGAGCTTTGTGCTGGACACTAGAAGAATACCAGTGAATAATCTCCTGCCCATAAGGAATTTACTGTCTTAGATATACTCCAAATAAGTTTTGTAAAATGTTTACATCACTTTGATTTTCAAATTTATCCTTCCCTTTCTCTCTCTTTTTGAAAATGTAAATAGTATTTTATTTTTTCTGATTACATGTAAAGACCATTTTCAATATTCTGAGTCATGTCTTGAAACTAAGAATTTTAATTTTATTTTTAAAAATTTGCTTTTAGCTTTCAAAACTAAGAATTTTTAAAAAGAGAAGGGAAAAAGGGTTCAGCAGAATCAACTAACACATCAACTAGGTAGGCTAGCATAGGCAGCACTCCGAAGCTGTACTTATCACCTCTGCAAAGGAAGAAAGGAGACAGCTGGCCTTTATCAACTCTTCTGCAGAGCCAAGCTTCTGGGCCACATGTCTGTCTAAACCTTAGTGATGGACATGTGTCAAGCCTGATTGAAGAGTGCAGAAGACTTGATCCCAACCTTCCCTCTTATTACTTATTTAATGCTCTCTGCTCTAGATTATTTTTCAGTTCCCGGCTAGGTTTTACACATTAGAAAACAATTAAATGTTTCTGATAGGGTCATTGTAGCGGTACTTGGGAAAATGACTAGTGCAGCTAAGTGTGAAAAAAGATTGGAGGTGAGGAGACCAGGTGACAGATGGCTGATGGCTTTAGGGTAGTGGGAATGGACAGGAAGGGACTGATAGGAACATTTTGACTTAATAAAATATTAAGATACAGTAACTGATTAGATGTGAAAGGTTAAGGATGAGATGTGAAAGGTTAAGTCAGAGAAAACTGAAGTTTTATGTCCTTGTAACAGAATAGTGATACCATTAACCAAGATGGTTAAGTTGGAAAAAGAGGCAAGTTTAGAAGGTTATATAAAGCTAGAGCTCCTTTATATGGGGTTTTAAGATTTTTATACAATATTTCCCCAGTGAAGTAGGTATTGCAAATATTATCTCCATAAGAAAATTAAGACTCGGATTAAGTTAAATCAACATTTATTAAGCTTTCCTGTTTATAAGGCCTTGTACTAGCCGCGGGAAAGACAGAGAAAGTTGAAAAATAATCTGTATGGCCAAGGAGTTTACATTTTCCTTAGCAATATAACTTATAAAGAGTAAAATAAGATAAACTAAGGAAAGAACCCTAATAATTAGAGGGATCAAGAAAGGCTTCCTTTATTTTTATTCACCAGCAAGTTGCCAAATTTTGCTGATTTATAACTCCATTAACTTTTCTTTCATTATCTTTCTGAATAGTCATCATTCTACTTCAGGACCCAATCATCTCTTGCCTAGAATATTCTGCTTTGTCTCCCGTAGGTCTTTGCTCTTTCCAGTTCATCCTTCACACGGCCGTCATGGTGATATTCCTACAGTCGTGGCACCCTCTTACTCAATGACTAAAACTCTATTGACTTTAGATTGAAATAGACAGTCATCTCTTGGTAGTTAAAGCCTTCACAGTCTGGCTTCAATTTATCTTAAACAAGATAAGATTTGTAAAGATTAAATGAGATAATATTTGTAAGCATAGCATGTAGTAGGCACTCTATGAATGCTCCTTCCCTTCCCTTATATTTCTAGTGTTATTACATGTCATTGTCTTCCACATACTTTACAAACCAGCCAGAATGTCTGCTATTTTTCAGACAGCACCTGTCCCCCAGTATGTGCTTCCTGTATACAGAAATCCTAATCCTGTATACAGAAATCCTAATTTCTTTCAAAACTCAATTCCATGATAATGCCCCCAGGAAACCTCATCATGGGAAAACTCATCCTTTGAGAGTGCACCAATTTCAGTCCTCACACCCCATGGGTACCCTCCGCCCCTTTGATTGAGAGGCTAGAGGGAAAAACAAAGCTTCCATTTAAAGAGAACTCCCATCCAGTCTTCATTGGCAACAGCTGCGTTCCTCGGCCTGGACACCTGTGCTGAGTACCTTCTTCCCCAGCTTCTCTCTTTCCCCACCCTCCCAAGCTGAAAACAGGTCTACTATTGTGTCATCTCCTCCTTCTGGTTAGTTAGTAAGCTCTATGAAGACAAGAACTGTTTTTCTTTTATTTGCTTCCCCTAGTGCTTAGCATAGTCCCTGGTACATTGTCGATGCTTAAGTGTTTACTGATTGACTTTCTATAGAAGGTCTTTGCTGATTCCCTCAGCTGCTAGTGACTATATACTGTACCCTCTCCTAAAACTGCTTTATATTTGTTTTGCACATGTATGTATGTGTATACTTTCATGTGTATATATGTGCATGTATGTATGTATGTGCTTTTCTTCCTCATAGAATATAAGCTCCTTGAAGGCAAGGACTGTTTCTTTTCTGTCTTTGTATCATGTTCACATGGACTATTTGTGCCTGGCCTGGGGTGGAACATTCCAGGCTCCTGTTGGTCTGAGAGTGCCACAGTCAGACACATGGAACTCTACACTAGCATAGTGATGTCATTTTGGTTCTCTGCAAGAATGAAGGACAACCACCAACCAGCCAGTCCTGTCAAGCACAAAATGATTTGAGCTTAATATTTAAGGAACTTACTTCCCTGTTGATTTTTTGAGTTGTCGAATTGTCTGAGTCTTGAAGGAAGCTAAAGATTCCTGAGGGAACCTCAAAGAGGTAATGAACTAGGAAAGCCCCTGGGGGAAGGTTTTTTGATGCCAAAACATAATCTGTATTTTATCTTGGCGGCAGAAGGAAGCCATTGAAGCTTCAGGATCAGGAGGGTGAACTTTAGGATAGATGATCATTTTTTAAATTATTATAATGTATTATGGAAATGCTTGTTTTATTCCATAAATTGACAATTAAATAAAAATTTTTTAAAAGATCGCTGATAGCTGTCAATGGCTATATGAGATAGTGTGGAGGTAGAATTGATTGTCTACACTTCCTCACCTAGCATTCGCTTCAGCCTCCATGGCTCCCAGTCTTAACACTTATCCAGAATTGTTCTCCTAGCTGTCACCAATGATCTCTTTATTGCTAAAGCCAGTGACCCTTTTTTTTTCCATTCTTATTATTGTATGGGACAGGATTTTTAAATAATAAGAGAGACATCTTTAAGAGAAACAAAGTTATTCTACAAACCTTGCAAGATTTGGGCACACCTCCATAATGGAGGAGGTGAGATAAAAGGGAACCTGCCTTAATTTATAGTCTTAATGAAAAGATTCCCACCCACCTCTATCCCTTCTCACCATAGGCTGGGAGGTGGGCTTACAGTCTAGGCACGAAAACTACACAGAGGACCAAGGTTGATCCAGTCCATTCAGGTTTTTCCCTATCAGAACTCAACTGCCAGGGTGGCGTCTGAAAGTCTAGGAGAAGAAATGGGGTGGGGGGGGGGGAGAGAGACTTTCCTAGAGCAGAGAACAAATAGCTCACAGGAAATTCATTATCTTCTAACATCTGGGGGGCGGGGAAGGGCTCGACCACAGTTCCAGGCCCTGACCTTCCAAAATCACAAAGCCAAATCAAATCCCCAAACCTCTCCATTAGACATACCCTGTGAAGTCTTCACAATTATCCATCCCATTCATTATTATCGACCACTCTGCAGTGTCTGAAAGTGTTGGCCACCTCCTCCTGCTGAACACTTTTTCCTCCATTTTTGTGATGGCATCTTCTAATTCTCCTCCTCCTTGTCTGACTCTTCTCAGTCTCTTCTGCAGGACCATAATCCATGTTCCATTCCCTATGTGTGGGCATATACCTGGGTTCTGTCTTGAGCCTTCTCTCTCTTTCCCTCTCCACCCTCTGGATGAACTCCCCAGCTGTCGTCTCTTGATGACTTATAAACCTACATATCCAGCCCTCACATCCCCAGGCACCCAGATCATATTCCTAGGAATCATTTTTGACTCTGACTTAACTACTCCTGCCTTACCAGTCAGTTGCCTTATCCAATCAATTCTACCTCCACAGTATCTCTCATACTGATTTCTTTCTCTTTGCTCATACTGCAACTACTCTAAATTACCTTACTTGGACTGCTAGGATAGTCTTTTAATTAGGTTGGCTTCCTAAATCCAACCTCTTCCCTCTCCATTGTATTGGAGAGTTTTCAAATAGCCATTGATAGCATCCTCTATCAAATTGATGTTCTTAAAGTTCAGGTGTGATTGGTTACCTCCTGATCCTGAAGTTTCAGTGGCTTCCTCTTGCCTCCAGGATAAAATGCAGATTTTGTTTTGGTATCTAGAACCCTTCCAGTGGGGCTTCAGATTTTCTTAACAATCTAGTTATACACGACTGCCTCTTATGCTCCTGGCCATACTATTTCTTGTATATTGCATTCTATCTCCTTTCTGTGTCTTTGCATAGACTCCTTAATGCTTAGAAGGTGCTCCCTCTATAGTATATAGAGTTAGAGTCCTAGCCTTGGGGAGACAGGCCACCTGGGTTTTAAGTCTAGACTTTGACATATATTGACTTATGACCATGGTAAGACACTTACTTAACCTTCTCAGTGCCCAAAGCAACTCTCTAAGACTTGATTATAGATGAAATCACAAGTCAGTTCCAAATACGTTTTTGTGCGTATGTATGTGTATGTATGTATTGACATGGTTGAACCCACTAAGGCTTTTGTTCTATGGGTTTCAAGAACCCAAAGCTACCTCCATACTATGAAAGTACAGTTATTACCCAGATGACTGAAGCTAATTGAGGGGTTGAGCAATTAACTCAGTCACACAGATGTGTGACCCTAGATGTCTAGGAGGAAATTGGAAATTTGGTACTGAAACTCAGGGATCAGGCTTCAGACATAGACTTGGGTGTCATCTACTTAGAAATGATAATTGAATTTCGTGGAAGTAGATGAAATTGTCAAGGAAGGCAGTATAGAGAGAGAGAGAAAGATGGGAACAAAGCATTGGGAGAAACCTATATTTCAGATGGAAGAACTAGCAAAGAAAATCAATTAGACAAGTAGGGAGAGAACCAGTAGACTTAAGTGTCATTGAAAGCAAGGAAGGGGGAAAGCTTCAGAAAAGAAGGGGTGGTCTGCAGTGCCAGCTTGTATAGAGAAGTCAAAGAGGTTGAAAAAAATCTATTGAATTTGTCAGCTTTATAGTTGAGGGAAGCTCATTTTGTTTTGGTTTTTTCATTAAGTCAGCTAATCTATTCAAAATTAGTAGAATGAAAAAGTTCAGAATAGTTGCTGGTGGGGAACAATCAACTGATTTGCAAGCATATATTAAATCCGTGCATACAAAGACAAAAATGAAACAGCCTCTGATTTTAAGGATGAGAATCATAATGGTTCATAGAGGGTTACCATGGAGTTGTGAAGGTCTTTGTTGAAATTAGTATTAATTTGTAGTGGATAGAGTCAAGATGTCTTAACTTTTTTTTTTTGTGGTTGTTTATAATCCAGGTACATTGGCTTACTTACTGTCCTCACACAGGACACTTCATTTGCTGACTCCACTTCAGTACCTTTGCCCAACCTGTTGTCTGTGCCTGGAATGCCTTCAACATCTCGTTAGGTATGTGCAGTGGATAAAGCTGGGTCTCATTTGTTTCATTTTATACTCTGGGTCAGTCTTCTTTCTGTCAGGAGGTAGGTAGCATCATTAGTCCTCTGGAAATCATGGTTGGTCATTATGCTGATAAGAATTCCTGATTCTTTCACTACCATATTGTTGTCATTGTATAAATTGTTCTGGTTCTGTTCATTTCACTCTGCATCAGTTCATGCAAGTCTTCCCAGGTTTCTCAGAAACCATCACTTTCATTCTTTCTTTTCTTTTAACATGTGAAGTCATGCAAACTATATTTCCATATTAGCCATATTGCAAAAAAAGAGCAAAAAAGCAAAGTGAGAAAATTCGACTTCACTTTGCACTCAGACGCCATCAGATCTCTCTGCAGATAGAGAATGCTTTCCATCAGGAGTCCCTTGGAATTGTCACGGACCATTGTCTTGATCAGAGCAGATGAGGCTTTCACAGTTGATCAACATTACAACAACTGTGCACAAAGATCTCCTGGTTCTTCACAGTTAACTGTATCAGTTCGTAGAGGTCTTCCCAGGTTTTTTCCTGAAACCACCCTCCTCGCCATTTCCCACAGTACAATAGTATTCCATCACAATCGTACACTACAGCCAGGTCAGCCATTCCCCAACTGCTGGGCATGTCCTCAGTTTCCAATTCTTTGCCACCACAAACAGAGCTGCTATAAATATTGTTGTACATGTGGGTCCTTTTCCCTTTTCTTAGATCTCTTTGGGCTACAGACCTAGCAGTGGTATTGCTGTGTCAAAGAGTGTGCGTGGTTTTTATTTTTATTACCTTCTTATTTCTTACAGCACAATAGTATTACACCACATTTATGTACCATAATTTGTTCATCCATTCCCCAATTTATGGGCAGTACCTCAGATTCCCATTCTTTGCTACCTCAAGGAGAGTTAAATTTTTGTACATCCTTAAATTTTATTTAGAACTAATTCTTCCCTTAATCTACCATCACTTTTAATTGCCCTCCTCCCTTACCACCTTTTATGCCTGTTTTTCTTTTGAATGGAATGTATCTCTAGAGGAACCCTAGTCTTTCCTCCTTTGACCAGTTCAGATGAGAGTGAGTTTGAAGTGTCAGTTGCTCTTCCCATGCCCTCCTACTTGTTTGTATAGATGTTTACTTGGGCACCCTGATGAGGTGAGATAATTTTCCCTAACCTTCTTTTCTCTTTCCCTCCCCCGCCCCCAACTCCCCAGTGTAATCCTTTTCCCTTTTCCATTCTTAAAATTATTGGGGTATAATAGAACCACTCCCAAACATTGTCTCATTATGAACCCATTTTGACTCATGATGATGATGACAGGATTCGGAATGGACATGTATCATCTCCCCACATTTGAATGTAAGCAATTTATCCTGGTGTAGGCCCTTATCGTTCATTCATGTTTACTTTTTTACATTTCTCTGAACTTTAGTGTTTGAACTTCGGAGTTTCTACTCATCTACTATCTTCTCATGAGGAATAGTTGGAAGTCCTCTACTTGTTTCATCTCTTTCAATAATTTTCTTTGAATTTGTGCCCAAACTATGTTTTTCTCGGAGGATTTGCTTATAGATGTTTTAGAATAATTTTCTTCTGCATTTGTGTCTTGAGCTTCCCTCCCACCATAAATAACTTTTTATGGCAGGGTTCTTCTTTTGCTAGCCTGTGTGCATTATACAGTGTAGCTCTAACTAATCTATACCTTCTTATCTTGTGTAAATCCTCCATAAATCTCTTTGGACTTTTCATCTTCTCTACCCTTGTTGTGTTTGGCTTTTTTCTACTGTACTTCTTGCACAGTGCCTAGCACATAGTAAGTGCTTAATTAATGCCTTACATACTTTATTATCATCTACATGCATGTGCATATATATAGGTATATACATATACACACACACGTACACAAATTGGAGAGATGCACGCGTTGTGCAAAGCCTTTGCTTAGACATAGGAGTTCTTTACCTTTTTGTGTAATCGAACCTGTTAGCGGTCTGGATTTTTTTTAATGCATAAAATAAAATATATGGAATTACCAAGAAAGCCATTCATATTGAAATTCAGTTATCAAAATAATTAAGAAACAGTCTACAGCAAGTTCACAGACTGAAGGTTAAGAAGCCTTCGTTCTTTTCCCAGCTCTGCTTTTAACAACCTGGATTTCTTTCTCCATCATGTCATAGCTGCTTCCTCATCCTGGAACTTTTCCTTCTCACCCTTAGGCCTTTTTATTCTGAAAGATCATGGCACCTCTACAGCTGCTTTCTTTGATTTGTTTGGTTCCATTTAGAAGCATCTCTGAAGCTCCTAGAAAGTGTCAGACACTGTTCTAAGCAATAGGGATGCAAAGAAAGGCAGAATGGCAGTCTTGTTCTTGTTCATTTCTTCATTATCTTCCCCCATTAGAATATAAGCTCCATGAGGGCAGAGATTGTCTCTTTTTGCTAATATTTATAATCTTGGTGCTTAGCACAGTAGCTGGCACATAGTGTTTAGAAATCGTCAACAGAAGTATGTAGAGAATAATTTTACATAGGTATCTATTTGTGTCTAATGGTAGCCATCTCTAGGGTGAGGATGGTGGGGAAGGAATAAAAAAAAGAAATTTACACGATAATTTTGTTATATATTTGAAAAGAATAGCAGGTTGTATATAGTAGATTTTCAGTTTCATGTACAATCATCTTTTTATTGCACTGTATTATAGAAATGCTTGTTTTATTCCATAATCTAAAAGTAAAATTAAAAAAATACTTGTTGTAGAACCCCTGAACTAGATATTCTTCTGAACCTCACTTTCTTAAGGGAGGGTTCTAGAAAGGGCTTAATTTTTAAAGTACTTTACAAATATAGGCTCACAGACTTGGAGCTGATAAGAAGCTTAAAAGCCACTTACTCCAACAGCTTAGATCCAGAAGGGTTAAGTCACTTGTCCAAGGTCACACAGCTAGTAAGTAGCAAAACTTGAGTTTGAACTCAGGTCCATTGAACAAGTCCTAGCTTTTCATTCTTATCTCCTAGGGAACAGTGTGCCCCGCCCCCACCAGTAGGCATTCAGGGAATACTTGCTGCATTAGTTGATAATGAGGAACAGAGTACAACAGAGGTGTGGTATCCTGATGTGACCTTGGCAAGTGCACAGTCCAGTTTTATGATACTTGAGGAAGGTAGCTACATTCTATCTAATTGGAGTAGGACAGGCACAGGTAATCTCTCTTTCCTTTTCAAGGAAGCTTTGTGCTTAGAGGAAGATGATGTTGCTCCTTGCTTTGATTTTCGATGGTTTGACTAATCTGATTGGTGAAACAGTGGTATGAAATTTATTAGGCAAATATGAAATCCATTAAGATAAGATTTGTACTTAATTTTTTTTTATGGTAAGTTGAACTGGCTCTTCAGAATCTGCTAGCTCTTAGGTGATGGATCGGGTTATCTTTTAGTGAACACTTGTTAGTTGCTTTTGTAGGAAAGCAGTTGTTCTTCATTGGTTTCAGTTCTGTGTGATTCTTTATAATGCCATTTGAGGTTTTCTTGGCAAAGACACTGGAGTGGCTTGCCATTTCCTTCAACATGTTTTACAGATGAGGAAACTGAGGCAATCAGGGTTAAGTGACTTGCCCAGGGTAACTTAGCTAGTGAGTGTCTGAGGTCAGATTTGAACCCAGGGAGATGAGTATTCCAGACTCTATCCACTGTGCCCCGGAATAGTAGGAAAGTAGGGAAATGGGCCTACTGTAGTTTGTTTTTATTGAACACATAGTCTTAATTAATCCTAAATAAATTCAAAGTTCTTTCTTTACAATGGAGATTCTTAACCTTTTATTGAGGTTATTTATTTATTAAGGTTATTTAGGAAGGTCATGGACCCCCTTAGCAGTTTGGTAAAACTGTGTGGATCCACGGATATTTTTATTCCAAAGATTTCCCTTGACAGAGGAAAAAGAAACAAAAGAATTGACTAGCTTTACAATTAGACTCTCAGTGATCTGTTGTCAGCATCTCATCCATTCTAAGCATCAGGCCTGTCCATTTTCTTTTTTATTTATCATCACATCTACTTTTAAATTTTTTTAATATATCATTTCCCCCCAATTACGTTGTTAAAACAATTTTTAACGTTTTTAAAGTTTTGAGTTCCAGATTCTATCCTTCCTGCCTTCCTCACCCCGCCAAGACAGTGAGCATATAGGTTGTACATGTTCATATTAGTCATTTTATACAAGAGGATTTGGTGAACAACAGCAACAAAAGAATGAGAAAGAGAGGAAGAAAGAAAGAAACTATGCTTTAATCTGTATTTAGACAATATCAGTTTCTTTCTCTGGAGGAGGCTATAGTCATATGAAAAAATGCTCTAAATCATTGTAGGGAAGTCCTATCATTTTCAATCCTCTTTCCTCCAACATCCTCTGTTTATTCTGAGCTTTAGGACTATTAGCACTATTCCTCTAAAATTATCTTCTGGTGTTTTTTTAATCATTTTTCCATGATTGGCCCTGCTTCCTACATGTATTTTAAAGTTCCAGTCACCCTTCTCCATCTCCTTAGGCATCCTGCTTCTTGTTTTGTGCTGGAAATTTGTTTTACTCCGTCATTTTGTGGGTTCTGCTGCACTAGAATTTGTTTAGAGTCATTTTTCACAGGTATTTGGAGGTGTTTGGGGGAGACCTGAAGCAAGACCTTGCTTTTACTCCATCATTTTGGCTCCACACCCATACTTACTGTCCTTATTTTCTTCTTTTGGATTTCATTTTCAAGAGCTCCCCAGGATTTTTCCCAACATGACTTTTCCCGGCAGAACTTTTAGTCCATTGAGTACAGATCTGTTTGAACTTTTTGAAAGCTGCTCTCGCAGAATCTACGGTGCATATCAAACTGTTTTCTTCTCTTTCTGTATTACAAATTATATTATGGCATGGTCACTTCTCCCCAAATTACCATTATTTCTGTTTCAGCAACCACTTCCTTTTAGTCAGAATCAGATCTAGAAATAGCTAACTATTCACTTAGTTGTGGTCCCTGCCTTTTTGAAAGAAGAAATTATCAAGGCAACCCAGTAATCTTTTCACTGTTCTGCTGTTAGCAAAGAGGGAGCTCCATAGATTACTGGAAAATCGAACCTCCTTGCAAAGCTTGAGGCACATTTCATAAACTGTGTGTCTATGTCTTCCTTCTGTCCAGGTGGATTGTAGTGTGCTCCAGTGACAATCATTTCTGTTTCTATCTCCCTTCCCCCTCTAGTCTATTTATCTATTCTGTTCTTTTTGAACAGGATGCCTTATATAACCACTAGAGCTTTAAGTCATGAATTACATCCCATCATCTCAGTAAAACTTACAATGTTGAACTTAGTCTCTTTAGTTCATATCTTTTGTTATTATTACTCATAATGAATATATTAGTCATGGTTTTTATTACTGGCCTTTTTATTGGATTTTATCTTTTATGGCATCTTATTTGCTCTTCCTATATTATACTGGGGTGTGTGTGTGTGTATGTGTATATATATATACACACACACATATATATATACACCTATATATGTATACACACACGTATAATTTGTATATATATTTTACATACACATACAGTTTTCCTATATTACACTGGTACACACATTTACATATGCGTACACATATACATACATATGTGTGTGTGTATATATTGAAAGAATTTTCTTCTCTTCAGGTTAAAGTTGTCTTGATTAGATTTGTAAAATTTCAGACAAAGATAATTTTATAAGAACTAACACTTTAGGTGAACGCTGTCCCTGGTTAAGGACGATATATTTTTAGCTTTGTTCTAGAAATATTTTCAGCTGTGATATATTTGTTTGTTTCATCATAGTTTTATTGATGCCTTTTTAATACATCACCTTCATTTCTGGATATACCCCTAGCTGGACTCTTGTAACAGCAAAACCAACCAGCATAACAACTCTGTTTGGAAGGAAGGTGTTGACCTTGACAATAGCAAGGTAGTTTTAAAAAGGAGTGGTTTTGGAAGGGAATGATAATGAATTCTGTTTTGGATATGCCAAATTTGAGATGTCTACAGGATATCCAATTAAAAGTTTTCAGTAGACAAACTGAAGATGTTTCCAGGAAGAAACAAGGATTAACTATAGATCTGGGAATTAATGACTTAAACCTATGGATTTTGTTTCTCTCTTTTTTTGTTTTGTTTTATTTTCAATTGGGAGGGACAGAAAGGCAAAGGGGACTAGTGGTTGTTTGCCCCTCTCCCCCCCCCCACAAAAAAAAAGAAGAGAGGCTCATTGAAGTACTTTCTAAAATACATAGAAATGAACAGAAGGAAGATCTGAAGGAATCATAGACAAGCTGGATAGCTTTGAAAGTTAGATGAAATAGAGATTTGTAATTTCATGTATATTCCTCTTTTCTGTTATGTTCATGTATATGCAAGTGCTCATTTGTGGGGGGGCTTGAATTCAAAATAAAAATAAAATAAATGAATGGATGGCCACTTTGTTTATATTAGAGGAAGTTTATCTCATGCTTCTTGCAGCTGTAATCATATCTTCTTCTAGTTAATGGCTCCTTCTGTAGTCCGCTTGGCGTTTGAACCCAAGAACAACCAAAGTCCACTAGGGGAAGGTCAGGGAGCCAATTTGGTAAACTCAATAAATTTCGCTTTATAGACAGCATTGCCTCAGTTAACTTCAATCTTCTCCTCCTCCTTAACTATATATATCACTTAAGTTTTTTTCAATGACTTTTAGGGAATTTATGACTTGGCTGTAGTTCTGTTTCTGTTTTAAGCTGTTTACAATGCATTTGGAGCATTTTATGTTAAATATTAACAGTTTCAATTTAAAAAGTACAGGTAAGAGATGATGAAGACCTGAATTAGGGGAGTGGCTCTTTGAGAGGGGACTGATGTAAGACGTCACTTGTGGAGGCAGAGGATAAGGTTGGCCACTAATTAGGTGTAAGGGTGAAGGAAAGGGAAGAAAAGTCAAGCATGAGATTGCACATTTGGGTCCAGGAAAGTGGTGTCCTCAACAGAAGTCAAGAAGCTTGAAGGGGTAGTGAGCTTAAAATGAAAGATAAAATTAAATTCTTTTCATGTATCCAAAACAGGAAATGCAGGTAGAAACAGTGGGCATCTGAGGGGCTGAAGTTCTAGAGAAAGATTAGAGCTGTATTTGGAAATCATCTGTAGAAATGATCACCAAACCATGGGAATGGTCTAGTGGGAAAAATGAAGTATGTGAGTTCAAATCTTACACTGCTATTTACTACTCGTATGACCTCGGCTGCATCACTCCGTGTCTCTTGTTTTATTCCATAAATTAAACAACATAAAATACATTTTTAAAAAAAGAGTTTATAGTGACAGAAGAGGTGCTGTGGGGGAACACCTCCACTGAGGGACTGGACATGGGTAATGTTCCTGCAAAAGAAACTGAGAAAGAATGCTAAGATAGGAAGAAAACTTAGGAGCGAGTAGATGTACTGAAGAAGATAACCGTCTAAATGGTAAATGAATTTTTAAAAAAAGTGTGTTTAAAGGATAAAATCATCTCTGTAAATGACAGGATACAGGCTCTGGAAACCCCCTTGAACTCACCTTGAATCTTCCCACTTGATCTGGCATTTGCCTGAGGCTATAATCCCCTCAACTAGCCTTTCATTATAGCTAAGCCCAAGTCTCTGTTACCCTTAACCTAGCCCAGGCCTTCATTGTTTGTTACCTCTGGCTACTTCCCACCTTTGATCCTTTCAAAACCCCATTCTCTTGGTTCCTGCTGTGGGACCTCTAGTCACCCCAGCCTGCAGGCCACTCCCATCAAGATCCTCTTTAGACCCTTCCTCTAATCACCCCAGACTACTTGGCCAACCCTAGATCCCTCAAGAGTCTAGCCAATGCTGAGATTCCTTGAGAGTCTGGCTCATATGGTAGATTTTTAATAAACTTTGTTTTTTCTTTGGTTGAAAGAAGGCTTGGGTTGAATTCATTCAGGCAGGACCTGCGTGTCACCATATCGAGGTCCCAGCGCCCCTAAAACCTCAACATAACCACTAATGGAGCATCTGCTTTGATTAAAAAAAATTTTTTTTTAAAGTTTCCTGGGTAAGCTTACAAAGATAGCACCACCATGAAATTCATTCATTGCATCATTCAAAGGCAAGCCAATAAGACAGAAGTGTGCAACTTGAAACAGAATGTCACCGATGTTGTTAATTTTATTAAAACAAGACTTTTGAATTGTAAAATCTTTAGAGTTTCTCACGATGAAATAGTGAGTAACCATGTAAATGTTTTGTATCACATAGAAGTTTACTGGTTATCTTGTAGTGTAGTACTTAAAAGAATTGTCAAACTTAAAGATTATATATAATTATATAATAACTATTACGTTACATGTTATTACATATTATATATAATTATTCATTTTCTTTAATGAAACAAGTGTTCTAAATCTGCTGATCCTTCTTATAATGTCCAGTCACTTGTCAGTCATATGCTACCTAGGGGATATTTTTGAAATCATAAACATATTTAATTAGTCTTTTCAGGATAAAAGTGCTTCTTTAACTATGAGTGAGAAAGTTCAGTGACCCTCAGATAACAACCATAAGGCAAGGCATAGAACAGGGAGAGGCATGCTCACCAAAGGTAATTGACTGCTATGATGGAGATCCAACTAAGAATCCAGGTCTGAATAGGGTCACGAGATACCCCTATGCAGATGACATTATGTTGATTGCAGCAGCTCTTGGAAGAGGTCTGTTATCATTCAGAGGAGTTTGACCTGTCCCACTCTGGAAAGATCAAGTTGATAAAGCGTTTCTGTTGCCCAGATTTAAACATTCATTGGAATGAGAGCAATGTCAGCTATTTCCCCTAACTCCCCTCCCCATCTCCATGTTTATGTAGATGTAAATCCTAATTATGTGAGATAATTTCCCCTAATATTCTTCTGCCTCTGCTTCCCCCTCCTGCTTCCCCACCCTCACACGTGCCTCTTTCCCTCTTTTCTTCTTTTCTTCTTAAGAGGTAACAGCCACATCAGGGCTTTGTCTAAGTAGATTCCTTCTGTGACCCCAGATGATGATCTGGTACAGGTATCATCATCTCCCCACATTAGAATGTAATCCTGATTTATTTTATTATTTATCCTTGTTTATTCTTTTATCTTTGTTCATTCATGTTTGCCATTTTATTAACTCTTATATTTGAACTTCAGAGTTTCCACACGACTCCGGTCTTTTCATCAGGAACATTTAGAAGTCCTCTATTTCATGGAAGGTCCATTTTTCCCCCTGTAGCATTTTACTTAGTTTTTCTGGTTGTTGTTTTTAGTTGTAAGCCTTCTAGAATATTATATTCCAAGTTCTCTGTTTCTGTATAGGAGTAGCTGATGAATTCTGTGCCATTCTGATTGCACCTTCTTGGTACTTGAATTCTTTCTGGTTGCTTTCAGTATTTTTTCTTTGACTTGGAAGTTTTGGATTTTGATAATGATGTTCCTGGTAATTTTCACTTTGGTGTTTCAAGTTGGTGAATAGTAGAGTCTTTTTATTTCTACTTTTCCCTCTAGTTCTAAGAAATCTGGCCTTTTTTTTTTTTTAAGCTATCTTGAAGTAGGATGTCTAGCCTCTATTTTGGTCATGGCTTTCAGATACCCTAATGATTCTTTCATTTTAATTTTAAATTTAAATTACTAAAATTCTTAAATTTTTCCTCCTCAGTCTGTTTGCCAGGTTAGTTTTGTTATGAAATACCTTATGTTTTTTCTGTTTTTTTTTCAACCTTTTGACTTTGTTTTAATATTTCTTTTCTCATATAGTCATTGGCTCTAATTTGGTTCATTCTGATTTTTCAGGAAACGTGTTGCTGGGCAAGGTTTTGTACCTTTTGTATGAAGCTATTAATTTCCTTTCTAATTCCTTTCTAATTCTCCCTCGGGACTTCTCATTTAATTTATAAAAATGTTTTTAAACTCTTAAAAAATAATCTTGCTTTATTTCTTCAAGTAATTCTAGTTGAGTTTGTTCCCACGCTCTGTTTTTCTTTAAGGCTATGTTTATAGATGGTTTGGAGTAATTCTTTTCTTCATTTATGTTTTGGACATCCCTGCTAGTATTGTAGTTCATTATGGCAGGATTTTTTGTTCTTGTTTGTGTATTTTTCCACTCTACTTTCTGAGTTAGAATTTCTTGAGGGCAGGTACTGTCTTTTGCTTCTTTTTGTATCCCCAACACTTAGCATAGTGCCTGGCACATAGTAGGCACTTAATAAGTGCTTATTAACTAACCAATTTTGAACTTGATAATAAGGCTGGGCTGTACCACACTTGACAAGGAAGTCTAGGCTGATCCTCTTGCTGCTTTCTTGGGGGTGTTAAGGGTTGTGTTAACCCAGCATCTCAAGGTCAGGCTGGGGAAACCTGAAAGTTTTCACGGCTCCCATAGTGGTCTGATCTAGGACAAAATCTGATTGTGTCCCCTCTCTTTGGAGCTCTGCAAGTTCCTGACCTAGGTTTTGGTCAGAACAAGAGTAGACGTTGCCGGACTCTGTATCAGCCAGCCAAGGAGCAGTTCTGGTTCAGAGCCACAGAAGTTCTGGCTTCCCTTTGGTCTGGGCTTCCTGCCCTGGTGAACCCTCTTCTCAAGGTTCTGAAGCTGACACCCTCCTCTGTCCCTGGGCTCTGTTTGCTTAATGATGTGGTGCCATATGATCCTCTGTATTTTGCCTTTCACCTTGTTATCCACATATGGCATTGCCATAATTATGGGTATTTGTTTGGTTCTGCTTTATTCGTTCTGCACCATTTCTCACTCGCATGGCCATGTTTTCATAAACTTATCATATTCAGTATTTCTGTGGTTCTTCATTTAAATTGTAAAATTTAAATCTTGAAATTGCACATCTTCATTTACCATGTTTTTGTTGGTTTTTGTTTTTTTCCCGCAACTTCCCCAGCCATTGAGGGCTTATGTTTTGGCTGTAAGTAATTATGAAAATACCTTCTTTGCCCCTAAATTTTTCAGGATTTCATAACACATAGAACTAATTCAGTTTTTTTTTTGTATCACTCTTGCCAGTTCTTCCCCAGGACACCTCTCCCCTTTGTTCCTTTCTCTCCACTTACACAGCCACCACCCTAGTTCTGGCTCTTATCACCCTTTCCTGGATTACTGAAATAGCATTCAGATTGTTCTCTTTGACTCAGGTCTCTATAATCTGCCTTCCATTCCGTATGTCTGACAGTCTGATAATCCAAAAGCTCAGGTTTGGCCTTGCCAAGAAGTTACAGTGACTCCCTATTGCCTCTAGGATCAGATAGAAGCTCCTCTTTTTGGCATTTAAAGCCCTTTTTGACTTGGCTCCTTTGACTGGCCCCTTTCCATCCTCTTATGCACACTACTCCATTTCTAAGACATTTGCCTCCTATACTTACAATGTTCCATTTTCATTTCCACCCTTTAGAATTACTTTGAAAATTCGTTAATTCCTTATAAATATTGACATACTTCTGTGTGTACATGATGTCTCTGGATGGAATGTAAATATGGGGATTGATTCACTTTTGGTTTTGTATTCCAGTTCTTAACCACATGCGATCAACAGACAAGTCGGTCGCGTATTTCAAATTTGACATTGCATGGGGAGCCTGCCCCATTTTAGACACACGCTCCGAAAGGCAGCATGCATCTCCTTTCTTGCAGGTGGACTCTCATGATGACTCATACTTACATAGTACTCAAGAGTTTTCACACTATTTTTCCTCTAAATAATCCTTTAAGGTCAGGATTGTTTTCTCCATGCAGAAAAAGAAATGGCTACTCTAAGAGGTTAGGTAGTTTGTAGAAGCCTCTTGATCCCAGCTGAGTTCTATTTTTATTGTGTTGAGATAGGGATTGAGGTAGGAAGGTCAGATGGTGATAGAGAGCTGGAGAGGAAGTTAGAGGCTGGCCCTTTCCTTTTACATGCGAAGAAACTAATTTAGAGAATTTAATGAATTGTTCAGGGTCACCTGGTTAATAATTGGCAAAGCTGTGAATTGAACCTAGGGCCTCTGACTCCAAAGTCATTGTTCTTTTTTTTCCCATTAAGCCACTCCGTCTCTCAAAGTATTGTAGAATAGAATGTTAGTATTAACTAATCTATTCCTCCTCCCCCCCCATACAGGAAGACAGTAAAAAGGTGTTTGTCATTGAAAGCCCTGTCAGTCCCCCAAACCTTCCTATTTCTTCAGAACAGAAGATTGATTAATTGCAGCCACTTCTTCTAGTCTGATGCAAGGCCAATTACTATTATCTATTATTTCCTATTAGATAAAATCCTAGAACTTCTTATAATTATTTGCTTTTAATTGCCTAAATTGCAGTCCTTTATTATATGGTCACATGTTTTTGAAGAGGTACAGTAAGTTGGTTCATTGACAATAGGCCTCCTTCACTGAAGTGAAATTTTATTTTGTCTTATTTTTGGTATTTTTTAATTGCTGGGTTTTGATGAGATCATGATCTTATTGATGGAATAATTTTCTCTTTTCTTTTCATTAGAGAGAGAGAGACAAAGACTGCAAAATGTCAGCAGCCAAGACGCAAGTCATAGTCCCAATGTCACAAACAAACATCAGTGGCCCAGATGAGAGTACCTTAGGGAAGTTCACAGGAACAAAGAGGCAACCAGAGGCAACTGTGTTGAGTTTTCATAACATCTGCTATCAAGTGAAAGTGAAGACTGGCTTCATAGGTTGTCGGAAGATCATTACGAAAGAAATACTCAAGAATGTCGAGTAAGACCATGAATCTTGTTGGGGGAGGGGAGGTCACAAGACGCTTAGTTCCTCCTGGCTGTTCCCTGACCATTACATGCCAACTCCTGAATTTGGGCACTTTCTGTAATTGATCCCCCTATCTATAACTCTATACTTCCAGATCTCTGTCTTCTGGCCTCTCTAGTTGCATTCAAATCTCAGGTAAATTCCTACCTTAAGCAAGAACCATTTCATGGTCCTTAAATCTAGTACCTTCTTTCTTAGGTTATTTCCAATCTTTCTCATCCATATATATATGTAAATATGTGTGCATGTGTGTATGTATGTATACACATGCATACACATCCATATACATATACAGACATCTAGACATGCACACATGTATGTGTATATATACATACATGAATATATTTATACACATAATATATAATACACACCATCTCTCTCTGTCTCCCTGTATATACACACATACGCATATATGTATATATACATGTGTGTATGTGTGTGTGTGTGTGTGTGTGTGTGTGTGTGTACATAGTTGTTTGTATGTTGTCTGTCCCATAGACTGTAAGCTCCTTGGGGTAGATACTGTTTTCTACTTCTTCCTTCTATCTTGAGCATTTAGCACAGTGTCTGGCATATAGTAGGAACTTAATAATTACTAACTGGTTTTCATTTGTAACCGCCTTTGTAAATGACTAATAATATTTATTAAGCGCTTATTATGTGCCAGACACACTGGCACTGTGCTAAGCACTAGGGATAAAAAAAAATATAAAGTCTCTTTTCTCAAGGGGTTTATATTCTGTTCCTTGCTCTCCCTGTTTGCTTATAGTATCAGCCTTTATGTCTAAATCATGAACCTGTTTTAACTTTATTTTGGTATATAGTATAAGATATTGGTCTCTGCCTCATTTCTGCCATACTGTTTTCCAGTTTTCTCAGCAGTTTTTGTCACATAGTGAGTTCTTATCCCAGAAACTAGAGTCTTTGGGTTTATCTAACAGTAGATTACTATAGTCATTGACTATTGTGTCTTGTGTACCTAACCTGTTCCACTGATCCGTCACCCTTATTGCTTAGCCAATATCAAGTAGCTTTGATGATTGCTGGTTTATAATACAGTTTAAGATCTGGTATGGCATGGGGTTTTATGTTCTAAGATGTAAATAATCAGTGGTAATTTCTGAGGAGAAGGCGTTAGCAGCTGGGAAGATTAAAAAAACTCTCCTTCAGAAGGTGGGATTTGAGCTGAGTCTGGAAGGAACCAGAGCACCACAGGGGCAGAAGGGAGAGGTCGCTTTGTAGGGCCAGTCTGAGGTGAGATGAGAAATGAGAAACTAAAGAAACTGGACAGAGGAGCCAAGCGTCTGTGGTATTTTCCTCACTGAGAAAATTTTTAATATGTTTTATAGATACACAGAAATGGCCAATGGAGAGTGGGTTTGGTTTGCATAGTCCTGACATAATAGGACTGGAAAAATAAAAGAATTTGGTTCATTCCCCACCAGTGATTGAGGACAGACGCTAGGCTTGCTCATACCTGCTTTGTCATTGGCATCATGTAATTATGTTCAGGAGAAGACAATATTCTCTCTTAAACATGTGGTGAAGAGCTTTTCATAGAGCTCCAGAAAGAGCTGGAGGGTTGGTAGAAATGACTAATCTTCAATAGTCCAGGTGAGGGGGAATGAGGGCCTGAATACAGAAGCAGAGTTAAGATGACAGATGAGAGAGGTTTGGCAGTGGTAGAGTTGATCAGATTTGACAACTCATTCCATCCCGGTGGAAGTATTATGAAGCTCAGCTGAGATAATGAATATAGAACAATGCAAGTCTTAATAATGATTTCATTTCCTGAGCTGCCTTCTGCCTTCTTGCTGATCTCAACAAATATTTATAAAATGGAGGGGAAGGATGTCCTGGTAAGCACTCAATAACCAAGCTCTCTGGGAAAAAATACAATGTACACACACTTGCATTATTAAAATTTTTTAAGTCTAGATGGGGTAAATTTGAATTATTAGCACTTTCTTAAGTCTCAATCAGCAAAATATGACTAGTGAGCCCGATTTAGTCTTCTGCCTGTTTTGTATGGCCTACAAGCTGAAAGTGTTCTTTTATGTTCTTTAAAATAAAGCTTTATTATGCTTAGAGATATAAAAACCATTCTTAGCTCACAGGTTGGACAAAAACAGGAAGCAGGCTAGATTTGGCACTTGGGCCATCATTTGCTGAATCCTGGTCTAGACAGATCAACAATACAAACAAACCCTGATTTGTAATGATTGCCAATTTCCGAAGTGTAACTGCTCACACTGAAAATGTATAAGTAGAATAGAGCTCACACTGAAAATGTATAATTGTCTTGTGAGTAGAATAGAGCTGTCCAGCACATTCCTCCAGTATTCTAGGAGAGGCATACTGGTGTCTCTTCCCTGCTTCCCATTCTTCTTTCTGAAATCTCTACTTGATCATTCACAAAACTTCCCTCATCCTTGATTTCTTGTTTTTCACTCTTGCTATCTTTTGATGCTCACAGAAACCTGGATATCTTCAGAAGGCGCTGTGTCCCTAGCTACAGTCCTCATTTCTGATTTTACTTAATTTGATATGCATTGACACACTTAGCAACATGGAGTTGGCTGATTTGGTTTCTCCTTTTCCTGTCATCACTCAGAGACTTCTCTTCCTTTCATGTTCATTCCTTTTTGGGGGGGGGGAAGGCAGGGCAATTGGGGTTAAGTGACTTGCCCAAGGTCACACAACTAGTAAAGTATGTCAAGTGTCTGAGGCTGGATTTGAACTCAGGTACTCCTGACTCCAGGGCTGGTGCTCTACTCACTGCGCCACCCAGCTGCCCCCCCCCCTTTTTTTTTAAAAAAAAAAAGCTTTTTAAAAATAGTATTTTATTTTTTCCAAATTAGACGTCAAGACAATTTTTATCTTTCATTTTTACCAGATTTTAAGTTCCAAATTTCTATGCCTCCCCACCTTCCCCACTTCCTAAAGCAGTAAGCAATTTGATATAGGTTATATATGTGCAATCATGTAAAACATATTTCCACATTAGTCATATTGTGAAAGAAGCAGAACAGAAGGAAAAAAAACACAAAAAAACCTAAGAAAGTGAAAATAGTATGGTTAGAGCTGCATTCAGACTCCATAGTTCTTTCTCTGGATATGGATACCATTTTCCATCATGTCTTTTGGAATTGTCTTGGATCATTGTATTGCTGAGAAGAGCTAAGTCTGTCAAAGTTGGTCATCATACATTGTGGCTGTTACTGTGTTCAGTCTTCTCCTAGTTCTGCTCACTTCACTCAGCACACAGTTCATGTAAGTCTTTCAAGGTTTTTCTGAAACCTGCCTGCTCCTCACTTCTTATAGCACCATAGTATTCCATTACCTTCATACACCACAACTTGTTTAACCATTCCCCAATTGATGGGCATCCTCTTGATTTCCAATTCTGTGCCACCACAAAAAGAGCTGCCATAAGCATCTTCTCCATGCTGGAACTGTGACCAGGTGCTCTGCTCCCCTGTGGCTGCAGGTGCTGCTTATGTCCCTGGAAATGTGACTTGGGTACCTGCTCCTCTTTGGCCACAAATCTTAGTGCTTATTTCTGCCTTGTACCTGAGACTTGCTCCCTTGTGATCTTCTCTTCACCCTGAGACTGCGACCTAGAACTGTGTATATGCAATGCAATAGAGTCCTGCACTCAGGGCCAGCAAAGGGTCCCCTATAACCTCCTTCTGACCCCACTGTCATCTCTAGGCTGAGAGTGTCTGAAGGTGCTGCCACCACTGATGGCGCTGCCTCTAAGGCCTGCCACTGGCTTGCCTGGAGCGTGGCATGAGCTGCACTCTGAGGTGGCTACCATCCTGGTGAGATAGGCCTTTCCTGATGACTTCCTAAGTTGTCTTGGGCTGGAAAATTGGTTCACCCTGTTTCATCCTTTTGTTGGTTCTACCACTCCAAAATTTGTTTTGAGGCATTTTTTAAATGATTGGAGGGGAATTTGGGAGAGCAGGCTGAGTCCCTGCCTTTACTCCGCCATCTTGCCTTCTTCCAAGCATTCCTAATGGAAAGACCAGAGCTGTAGAAGTTCAAATGCTAGAATGAAGATAAACAAAAAATGGTAAACATGAGTAAATAAAGATTAATTAATAAACAAGAATAAACTGCTTACCTCAGGGAGATGATACGTGTGGGTCCCCTCTGTGCCCTATCATTACCAGGAGTCACAGAGGGAATCCAACTAGGCATGGTTCTGTTGTGTCTTGAGAAGAAGGGAAAGAAGGAAAGAGAAAACACTTGTGGGGGGACAGAAGAATATTAGGGAAAATCGTTTCACATAATTAGAGTGCACAAGCAGACACCTATACAAACAAGGTTAAGGAGGACTAGTTAACATTTCAATCTCACCCTCACTTTCATGTGAACTGATTAAAGAAGAATACACACACAATCAGGTATATACATTTCTTTCAACAGAAAAATAGAAAGGAAGAGGAGGAGGAGGGAGGGGAGGGGAGTTAGAAGGAGGTTAAGGGTGAGATTAGTTCTGTAGGCAAAGAAAGGGAATCTGAGAGGTTAGCCATATATTTGGGGAAAGGATGAAGATGTGATGTAATACTGCTGTGTCGTAAGAAATGATGAAAAGGATGGTTTCAGAGAAACCTCGGAAGACTTGTATAAACTGATACAGTGAACAGAACCTAGACAGTTTATACAGTGATGAAATTTCATATATGGTAAAGACAAGTGACTTTGAAACAAAAAAGGGACTCTTGCCAGTGTAATATCTAACCATGATTCTAGAGGACTAATGATGAAACATGCTACCAGCCTCCTGATAGAGAGGTAAAGTACCTAGAATGCCAAATGAGACAAATAGATTTACTTTGGTTGTGACTAATGTAGAAATTTTTGATAAGCAATACATATTTGCAGTCGTGTTTGTTTTTTCTTAAGTGCTCAAATGAGGAGGTTGGGTGAGTAAGCAGGCAAGAAGACAAATTTTTGCTGATTGGAAAGAATAATTATATCCATATATAATATAAAATATTATATATCCATATATAATATAAAAATGGAATATATAGTATGTGTGTATATATACACACATGTGTATATATTTTTTGAGTGTATATATGAGTATATATATACAATATATAAATTTTATGAAAAGAATATTGGATTTGGAGTTGTGATTGAAGCCTGGCCCGGCTCTTTACTAGCTATGACTTCTGTGAATGAAAACTCTGGTTTCTCATTGGTAATACAGATGGTTGGGACTAGAAGATGTCCAAATGCCCCCTCTAGCTTCACATCCTCCACTGTTTCCCTTGGCTTTGTCCAATGGCCACTTGCTACAAGCATCGGTAATCCAAGTCTTCTGTTTTCCACTCATGCAATAATGGACAGTGAAGGGATATGGGCTTAGCTATAAATATCTTTTCAGTCTTTTCTCTCTATCAGCATATGCTCCTTTACCCAAAAAGAAGCCTCTAGGGACACTTGTTCCTTTGGATATATGTTGTAATCTCTCTCCCTCTCTCTCTCTTGCTCTCATCTCTCATTCTCTTTCGGAAATTAGGTTTACTGAAAAAAAAGAACAAAAAAAAATTCTTGATAAAATGAATGCTATCCCTATGTAGAATTTAAATAAAGACCTTTAAAATTATACTGGGAATATAGAAGGTGCTCAAATACTCATTGAAATGTTTCAGGTTTTTTTTTTGTTATTGTTGAACCTCTTTGATGCTCCATATCTGGGAGAGGCTCCATTCCTTCTTCATGGTCAAGACAGAGCCCCAGCAGAAAGCAAAGTGGAGCCCTGTATATAATGGTGTTGACTTTTTTCCTATCTGCAAACTCTATGGAAAACCTTTTTAGTTGGGCTTATTCATTTTGTTTCTTTAGAATGTAGTAACCTCAAGGGAATCTTTGATGTGTTTTCTGTACTAAGAATAGATACCCAAAAAATTTAAGATAATTTTTCAGGATTTTTAATAATTTTTCAATAATGTTTTAAACTCTTAAACAGTTAATGGAATCATTTTTATAATGAAGTAGTGAACCAGTGTTCTGTTCTTTTTTATAGTGGGATCATGAAGCCAGGCCTCAATGCAATTTTGGGACCCACAGGTGGTGGCAAATCTTCGTGAGTATTGAACTGACAGAGAACAGAGTTTTTCTATGAGATTAATATTTTTTAATATAAAAACATACTCAAATTGATTTCCCCAATCCTTAAGTATTAATTTAATATCTACACTGTGTTTAGTACTGTGTTAATATTCTTGGAAATATTGAATAGTCCACAATCTAGGTAGAGTAGTGAAAACTGATGTGTTTCAAGCAGTAGCAACTGTTGTTGACTTCTCATTTGAGAAGCTTAGAAACGAAAGAAAGAAAAGAAGCCGAGTGATAGCTAAGCATCAGGTAAGGTCATTTAAAAACAATTCTAGGTTATAGGGCATTTGTCAGTGCAGGGGTGGTGATGAATGGTAGAGTGTAGACAGTCCCATAGCTGGAGGTCTAGTCTGGTTTATGGATTAGTCACTAATGTCAGATCCTAGAGATGCCGGGAAGTAGAAAACCTTGATTTGGAAGTATACTGATTTCTCATCTAATAAACTTCCTACCTTTTTTTTTTAAGATTGGAGTTTGGTCTTACATGAATTGATGCAAAGTGAAATGAGCAGAACCAAGAGAACATTGTACACAGTAATAGCATTGTATAATGCTCTGCTGTGAATAACTTAGCTATTCTCAGCAATACAATGATCCAAGATAGTTCTGAAGGACATAGGGTGAAGGGTGCTATACATCTCCAGAGAAAGAACTGGAGTCTTAATGCAGATCGAAGATCCTTTTTCTTTATTTCTTTAATTTTCCTTTTTTTGGGGGGGGGTTCTATGTTTTCTTTCACAGCAAGACAAACAGAAATGTGTTTTGCATGACTACACATGTATAATCTATTTCAGATTTCTTGCTTTCTCAAAGATGGGGGAGAGAATTTGGCACTCAGAATTTGAAGAAAAGAATGTTAAAATTGTTTTTTACATGTAATTGGTAAAAAATGAACTATTACATAAAAGAAAAACACTGAGGTACCACCTCACACGTATCAGATTGGCTAACATGATACAAAAGGAAAATAAATGCTGGAGGGATGTGGGGGGAGAAAAAGAATGGTGATCAGCTCTAGGGTTCAGCCTCTACAGGCTTTGCAGGGAAGAAATGGAACAGTGGTTGATTGTATTTTGTTAGGGGTAGGGGAGTAATGGAAGGGGCAGTTTCTTCACGGGAAAGACCATGAGGGCTTGTATTTACCCCAGTACTAAGCATAGTGTTCTGCAAATAGCATTTAAAATAAGTGTTTGTTAAATGTATAATAAGGGAAGATCCTGAAAGATGGATGCATTTCATGTATCGCATAACTAGGAGTACTCAGTGGCATAAAATTGCTAATGTGCAATGAGAGTTGAGCTGTACTCAAAACTTGGCCATGTTCAGGATGACAGTAGGTCTTGTTTGAGGTTGTATAATATGGTGGAGAGAGTGCTGGAGTTGGAGTCTGAGGAACTGCTTCTGATTGGTACTCATTGGCCTTGTAATCTTCATCACATATTTGAGTTTTTTTGAATCTGTTTCCCCAGCAGTAAAATTGAGATGTTAATACTGGTATTACCTTTCTCATGAGTGATTGAGGGGAAAGTCCTTTGTAAATTTTATTTTATTTTATTTTATTTTTAAATTTAAATTTATTTATTTAACATATTTGGTTTTCAGCATTGATTTTCACAATAGTTTGAATTACAAATTTTCTCCCCATTTCTACCCTCCCCCCCACTCCAAGATGGCTTATATTCTGGTTGCCCTGTTCCCCAGTCAGCCCTCCCCTCTATCACCCCCTTCCCCTCTCATCCCCTTTTCCCTTCCTTTCTTGTAGGGCAAGATAAATTTCTGCACCCCATTGCCTGTGTATCTTATTTTTTAGTTGCATGCAAAAACTTTTTTTGTTTTTGAACATCTGATTTTAAAACTTTGAGTTCCAAATTCTCTCCCCTCTTCCCTTCCCACCCACCCTCCCTAAGAAGTCGAGCAATTCAACCTAGGCCACGCATGTATCATTATGTATAACCCTTCCACAATACTCATGTTGTGAAAGGCTAACTACATTTTGCTCCTTCCCAACCCATCCCGCTTTATTGAATTTTCTCCCTTGACCCTGTCCCCTTTCCAAAGTGTTTGTTTTGATTACCTCCACCCCCATCTGCCCTCCTCTCCATCATACCCCCCCCCTTTTATTTTCTTTTATCTTCTTCCCTCTTCTTTCCTGTGGGGTAAGATACCCAACTGAGTATGTATGGTATTCCCCCTCAGGCCAGATCTGATGGGAGCAAGGTTCACTCATTCCCCCTTCACCTGCCCTCTCCTCTCCTCCCACAGAACTGCTTTCTCTTGCCACCTTTTATGCGAGATAATCCACCCCATTCTATCTCTCCCTATCTCCCTCTCTCAGTATGTTGCTCTCTCATTCCTTAATTTCATTTTATTTCTTTTAGATATCTTCCCTTCATCTTCAACTCACCGTGTCTGCTCTCTCTCTTTTACATATATATATATATATATATATATATGTACACACACACACACATATATAAAAACACATATAAATGTGAGCTATTATTCACAGGTTCTCTGATGAATAATTAGATCTGAATTCTGGTTGAGGATTTTTACTTATGATAGAGAGCAAGGTTTCTTAACCTTTTTTGTATCATAAATCCTTCTGTTGGTCTAATGAAGCCCATGGACCCCTTTTCAGAATGTTTCATAGTTAGGGGAAATGCTAAATTTTAGTTAGAGAGGTTAGTGAAAATAATTGTGTAAAATTGTTTTCCCATCCAGATTTATAGACCTCCCTAGAATCTACCCAGGAACCCTTGGAGTTCTATGGACTCCAGGTTAAGAAAATCTGGTATGGTCACCTGCAGATATTTTGTGATGTTTTTTGAACCTTTTAACTTATCCCTCTCACCAATGGGAGTTTTCTTTTGTGTACTGGAAAAGGGGCTTCCTATGAATCTTTCCTAAGGGTAGGGTCATGCCAGATCTTTCTATCTTGGAATTTAGAAGATGCTAAAAATCAGGGCTTTATTTATTGCTTTGTTGATTGTCACTGTAGACTTAAGAAAATAACAGAGACATTTTCCCCTTTTTAAAAAAACCATTATTTATTTTAAATATTCCTTTTTTTTTAAATTGACTTCCAAATTCTTTCATTCCATCCTACGCCTCTCCCACACACTGAGAAGGCAAGCAAATGATATAACTTATACATATGAGATCATACAAAAATATTTCCATATTAGCCATATCACAAAAAGAAAAATAAGGTTAAAAATTATACTTTCATTTGCTCTTACAGTTCCATCAGTTTTCTCTTTGGAGGTGGGTAGCATTTTTTTATCATGAGTCAGTCCTTTGGAATTATCTTGGATCATTGTGTTGAGCAGAGTAGCCAAGTCTTTTATTGTTGGTCATAGTTACAACCTTGCTGTTATTTTGCACAGTGATCTCCTAGTTCTTCTCACTTCATTTTTCATCAGTTTCTATAGGTCTTGGCTTATTTTTTCTGAACCCCACCCCTTATAATTTCTTATAGCACAATATTCCATTCACAATCATAAGCCACAACTTGTTCAGGCATTATTCAATTTATGAGAATCCCCTCATTTCTAATTCTTTGCTACCACAAAAAGAGCTTCTATAAATATTTTTGTACATATAGGTCCTTTCACTTTTTCTTTGGTCTTTTTGTACCTAGTATCATATTGCTGGCTCAAAGGGTATTTGGGCATAGTTCCAAATTGTTCTCTAGAATAATTGGACTAATCTACAACTCTATCAACAACTTATTAGTGTACCTATTTAACCTCATGCCCCGCAGCATTTCTCATTTTTTATAGATATGAGGTGGTACTTCAGAGTGTTTTAATTTTGAATGTCTCTAATCAATAGTGATTTAGAGCATTTTTTCAGATAACTATAGATAGTGTTGATTTCTTCTTCTGAAAACTGCCTGTTTGTATCCTTTGAGCATTTATCAGTTGGGGAAAGACTTATATTCTTATAAAATAGACTTAGTTCTCTATATGTTTGAGAAATGAAGGCTTTATCAGAAACACTGGCTATAAAATTTGTTTCCCAGCTTTCTGCTTTCCTTCTAATATTGGTTGCATTGGTTTATTTGTACAGAAGCATTTTAATTTGATACATCTTATTTTTATAAATTTGACTCTGCTCTCTATATATTTAAGAAAAGAGGCCTTTATCAGAGAAACTTACTATAAAATTTTTTATATTCCCTGTGGTGCCTTTTATCAAACTGTAGTTTTCCCTGATTACCTCTTTTAGTTGTCTGTTTTTGCTTTTACTCTGACTTCGATCATGATTGCTACCTCCAGCCCCTTATTTTAACTTTGTGTGTGTGTGTCTTTCTGTTTCAAGTGGGTTCCTTGTAAAGAACATATTGTTGAATTCTGATTTCTAATCCATTCTGCTATCTGCTTCCTTTATGGGTGAGTTCATTCCGTTCACATTCAATTATGACTACTGTGTATTTCTCTCCATCTTATTTTCTTCTGTTTATCCTTCTCTCTCTTTTTTATTCTGTCCTTCCTCAAAAGTATGTTTTGCTTCTGACCACTGCCTCCCTTTTGCCATTCTGTACATTCTTAACCCTTCCCTTCCTAACTCTCTATTGGATGAGATGCATTTCTGTACTCAGCTCTGCGTGTGTGTGTGCGCGCGCGCGCGTGTGTGTGCGCGCGCGCGTGTGTGTGTGTGTACGTACGTACATATCTATTCTCCCCTCTTTGAACCAATTCCAGTGAAAGTGAAGTTCAACCATTGCTCACTACCCCTATGCCACAATTTCCTCTCTACTATAAAAGCTTTTCCTTGTATTCCTCTTTTGTGTGAGATAACTTTCCCCATTTTACCTCTCCCTTTGCTGGTCTCCCAATACATTCCTTTTTCTCACACCTTCACTTTTTTTTTTTGAGATCATCCTGACATAATTCATTCACACCTCTGCCCCTAGTCTATGTAGACTCTTCTAACTGCCTTAATAATGGTAAAGTTCTTAGGAATTATATGTATCATTTTCCCATATGGGAATGTAAACAATTGAACATTATTGAGTCTCTTATGATTTCTCTTTCATATTTAATTTTTAATGCTTCCTTGGAGCTTTGTGTTTGAATGTCATATTTTCTATGCAGCTCTGATCCCTTTATCAGGAATACTTGGAAGTCCTCTTTTTCATTAAATATCTATTTTTTCTGCTTGGAGATTATACTCGGTTTTGCGGATGGGTTATTTTTGGTTGTATTTCTCGTTCCATTGCCTTCTGGAATGTCATACTAAAGCTCTCTGCTTCTTTAATGTAGAAGCTGCTAAATCTTATGTGCTCTTAACTGTGACTCCATGATATTCAAATGCTTTCTTTTTGACTGCTTGTACTATTTTCTCCTTGGAATTTGCCTCTAATATTCCTGGGAGCTTTCATTTTCGGATCTCTTTCAGATAGTGATTGGTAGATTCTTTTGATTTCTAATTTACCCTCTGGTTCTAGGGCAACAGGGAAATTTTCCTTTATAATTTCTTGAAATGTGTTTAGGTTCTTTTTCAGGTAATACAATAATTCTTAGATGATCTTTCCTCAATCTGTTTTCTTTTCTTTTTCTTTTTTGGAGGTAGTTGGGGTTAAGTGATTTGCCCAGCGTCACACAGCTAGTAAGTGTCAAGTGTCTTAGTTCAGCTTTGAACTCAGGTCCTCCTGACTCTAGGGCCAGTGTTTTATCCACTGTGCCGCCTGGCTGCCCCCATCCTCAATCCATTTTCCAGGTCACTTGTTTTTCTGATGAAATATTTCACATTTTATTTAGTTTTTTCACCCTTTTGACTTTGTTTAATTATTTCTGAAGTCTCATGGAAACATTAGCTTCAAGTTACCCAATTATAATTTTTAAGGAATTATTTTCTTTAGTGAGCTTTTGTACCTTTTTTTTTTCCATTTGACCAGTTCAGCTTCTTAAGTAGTTCTTTTCTTCGGTGATTTTTGTCATGTTTCTTTTATCATTTGGCTAGCTCCATTTTTAAATTACTTTTTTTTTTTTTAGCATTTTACCAAGTTGTTATTTTTCATTTCATAATATTCTTGCATCGCTCTCATTTCTTTCTCCAATATCTCTCTATCCATCTTATCTCTTTACCTCCTCCAGGAATTCTTTTCTCCAGTTAGCATTTTTTTTCCTGTGAGGCTTTGCTTGTAGCCATTTTCACATTGTTGTCTTCTTTTGAGGTTACGTCTTGTTCTTCCTTGCCACCATTGTAGCTTTGTATGGCCAAGTTATTTTTTTGTTTGTTTGCTCCTTTTTCCAGCCTGTTCTTGACTTTGAACCTTATGTTAAAGATGGGCTCTGCTCATTTTGGGGGTGAGGTCGGTGAGAGACACTGTCCCAAGCTTCAACCTTTTTCATACTACTATTTCCAGATCTAGTTCTGGGGGTCTGCATATGTTCGGTGTTTCCAAGGTGATACAATGTGGAGAGAGGTTTGGTCACTGCTCCCCTGGTGTGCACTCTATGCTGTAGCTAAAAGTGCTAGAGTTCCTCTTGGCCCAGGAATTGTAGACAGGACCCCTGCTCCCTTGTGACTGGTCACAAGCGCTCCTTTTGGCCCTGGAACTATGACCCGTATCTACTTAAGAGCAGTAGAGTTGCCAGTCATTGCCAGCTACACCCGGGGCCAGCAAAAGGTCCCGTGTTGTCTCTTTCTGACCACTTGTCTGACTCTTTTACCATTCTTGGCCTGAGAGCCCCTGAAGCTGCTTCTGCTGCTGTTGTGGCTGCCTCCAAGGCCCTTTCCAGTGTGACTGACCTCTCCCTCTGACCTCCTAAGTTGTCTTAGTTTGGAAAAATGTCTCATTCTGACCTTTTGTTGGCTCTGCCACTCCAAAGTTTGGTTTGAGGTATAATTTTAAAGTTGTTTGTAGTGGAATGTTGGGAGAATTTACTGCCTCTACTCTGCCACCTTGTTCCTGCCTCTCAATGGACAAAATGTTAATGCAAATTAAACTTTAAAGTATGGCATGATTACTCCCCCCTACACACATACACACACACACACCCCAAAAAAAGAGCCAGTTGTTAAAACACAAGCATACCCCTACAGGGTTCTACTGTCTGTTTTTCTAGCCTGTATACATGGTTCTAGATTTCTCCAGAAATGAAGCGTTGGAATCATTCCCCTCTGCCTCTGTTTTTGTGCTTCTGAAGTATATGTTGATGGTCTATAATCACTTCACAGGGGCTCCTCACTCTCTGAGTTATCATTTCCACACAAACATGATCAGGGAATCAGGAAGAAATTGCTTATCATAGTGACGGAGGCTTAGGAGGTGCTGCAGAGTTGCATTAATTTAAATAGAGAAAAGTTGAGGATTCAAACAAAATAGACATTTCCATATTCTTTGTTAGTTCCCAGTAGTGTTTAGCTTTGATCCACCGGTTTTTCTTAATTGATACAGAATGTTAGATTTATGCTTATGGCTCGCAAAGTAAAAAAGGTTTTCCTTTAGTAAGGATTTAGCACAACATTTTTTTTTCCTTGCAGATTGTTAGATGTCTTAGCAGCCAGGAAAGACCCAAAAGGATTATCTGGACACGTTTTAATAAACGGGGCTCCTCAGCCAGCCAACTTCAAATGGAACTCGGGCTACGTTGTACAGGTAAGTAACGGTAAGGGTAATGCTTTGGATTTTTGGTACTTTTTATCCTTGGTCAAGCTGGACCTATCTCTACGTGACTTCTGTTGCATTCCCTGAATCCTCCATGGCGTTGGCTGATTGTGGGAAGAAATATGGCATAGGACTGATGTTCAGAATATACTGATCAAACGATCAATACCAGGAGGTAAACTACATTTGACCACTTTTTGGACTGATTTTTCCTCATGTTCTCATTTTTTCCTACTCCTGCTTCCACTTTTTCTTTTAATTGTGTTTCCTTTATATAATTATCAATTTGTCAAACATTAACAAAATATGTCCATTTCTACAAACAAAAATGTGTAGAAAAAGAGGATTGTATGTGAAAAAGTGCACCACTTTTTCCTTGGGCGTGAACACATTCCCATCACTTTGTGATATATTGACTCAGTTAAATTCAAAATACTATTTATATATGCACCTTTTGCATTTAGAGTGCTGTGCAAAGTCATGCTAAAAGATCTGCCTTCATGGAATTTATAATCTGGTATATGGATGTTATTGTTACACAGATATTATGAAATTATGCATAGCAAGTATATTGCAGAATCAAAATTAGGAAGGGCCTTGGAGACCAACTAATCCAAGCTATACCTTACTGAAAATTAGAAGGATGCAAACCAAATGCTTTGTGAGTTGGATTTTTGGAAGGGAGTGTGTAGTGGTAGTGGTCAGGGAGATAAAGGTCTTTCATGATGAGATTGGCGAAGAAGGCTTTTTGAAGTAGGGGGGCAAGATTGGGCTTTTAAGAGTGGACAGGTATTTATTATTAGGCAAAGAATAGAGTGAGTACATGGAAAGGGGAAAATAGAGTGATGTGTTCAGGAGAGAGAAAGATGTCCAATTTGGGAGAGAATGGAGAATGTGAAAGGAAGTGGTTTGAGATTAATATGGAATTACATAGTAGTCTCAAATTGCAAAGGACTTTGAATGTAGGGCAGAGTTTGAACTTTATTTAATAGGCATGAGAGAGACAAAGGATTTTGAGCAGAAGAATGACTTCACCAGATCTTTTCATAAGGAAGGTTAGACTGAGGGAACACATAAAGGAGTTCTGGAAGGGCGAGGAATAGAGATGGGAAGAACTTAACAGGCTAATGTAGAAGTGTGGGTCTGACAAGGAGGGCTTGTAAACGTGCAGTAGCAGAGAACAGGAATTGTTTCTACCTTTGTATTGCTATCCTCCGGGCCTAGGACAGTTCTTGTATACAGCAGACACATTCTTGTTTGTTTGAGAAGAGGTGTATGTGAGAGATGTTGTCATGTCATTAGGATGGACAGGATCTAATGGTTATCATTGGTCATGAGAGGCTGGGAGAGGAAAGGCCTTGTTTAAATAAGAGACCGTGCAAATGGGGTATTTGAGGGAATGTATCAACTGTGAGCAACAAACTTTTCTTTGGGGCATTCAAAATCTTCTTTCCTTCTGTCTAGACTGATTACTCATTCCTTTCCCTCATATACTCTCCATTCCAGTCAATCTGCCCTACTCACTGTTCGCTCTCAATGACATTACATCTTCTGGCTCTATGTCTTTCTTTGTATGGGCTGTCCCCACTTCTGGAATGCTTTCCCTTCATCAAACCTCTGCTTCCTTCATAGTAGAGTTTGGACGCTATATTCTTTAGGTAGCCTTCTGTGATCATACATCTTTCATCCATGTGCCTTTGAGCTGGCTTTCTCCTATGTAGAATGGGCTCCCCGTTTATCTCTGTCTCATCTCTGCAGCTCCAGCACCATTTTCTGCATTAAGCCTCTCCTGATTTCTCTCCCTCCTTCCTACCCCGCAGTGATAGTGCCCTTCCTCTAGAACTGCCTTATATTTGACTTTTCTGTATGTTTTTATTAATGTAATATTCATGATATATATATGTATATGTGTGTATATGTGTGTATGTATGTGTGTATGTACGTAGAGGTGGAGGTGGAGGTACCTAGGTGGTGCAGTGGATAGAGTGCTGGGCCTGGAGTCTTTTTTTTTTTAATTTGTTTATTTAACATATTTAGTTTCCAGCATTGATTTTCACAAGAGTTTGAATTACAAATTTTCTCCCCATTTCTACCCTCCCCCTCCCACTCCAAGATGACGTATATTCTGGTTGCCCTGTTCTCCATTCAACCCTCCCTTCTGTCACACCACTCCCCTCCCATCCCCTTTTCCCTTCCTTTCTTGTAGGGCAAGATAAATTTCTACGCCCCATTGCCTGTGTATCTTATTTTCTAGTTGCATGCAAAAACTTTTTTTGTGTTTGTTTTTGAACATCTGTTTTTAAAACTTTGAGTTCCAAATTCTCTCCCCTCTTCCCTTCCCACCCACCCTCCCTAAGAAGTCAAGTAATTCAACATAGGCCACATGTGTATCGTTATGTATAATCCTTCCACAATACTGTTGTGCAAGACTAACTATATTTTGCTCCTTCCCAACCCATCCCCCTTTATTGAATTTTCTCCCTTGACCCTGTCCCCTTTTGAAAGTATTTGTTTTTTACTACCTCCACCCCCATCAGCCCTCCCCTCCATCATCCACCCTTTTTTTTTTATCTTCCCTCTTCTTTCCTGTGGGGTAAGATACCCAATTGAGTATGTATGGTATTCCCTCCTCAGGCCAAATTTGATGAGAGCAAGATTCACTCATTCCCCCCTCACTTGCCTTCTCCCCTCCTCCCACAGAACTGCTTCCTCTTGCCACCTTTATGCGAGATAATCCACCCCATTCTATCTCTCCCTATCTCCCTCCCTCAATATATTCCTCTCTCATCCCTTAATTTGATTTTATTTCTTTTAGATATCTTCCCTTCATCTTCAACTCACCCTGTGTCTGCTCTCTCTCTCTCTTTATATATATATACACATACATATATACATACATGCACATTCACTTATATATATATATATATATATATATATATATACACACACATAAACATATATATGCATATTCCTTTCAGCTACTATGATATTGAGGTCTCATGAATTATACACATCATCTTTCTATGTAGGAATGTAAACAAAACAGTTCAAATTTAGTAAGTCCCTTATGATTCTCTTTCTTGTTTACCTTTTCATGCTTCTCTTGATTCTTGTGTTTGAAAGTCAAATTTTCTATTCAGCTCTGGTCTTTTCACTGAGAAAGCTTGAAAGTCCTCTATTTTATTGAAAATCCATATTTTGCCTTGGAGCATGATACTCAGTTTTGCTGGGTAGGTGATTCTTGGTTTTAATCCTAGCTCCATTGACCTCCAGAATATTGTATTCCAAGCCCTTTGATCTCTTAATGTAGAAGCTGCCAGATCTTGGGTTATCTTGATTATGTTTCCCCAATATTCAAATTGTTTCTTTCTGGCTGCTTGCAGTATTTTCTCCTTGATCTGGGAGCTCTGGAATTTGGCGACAATATTCCTAGGAGATTTCTTTTTGGGATCTATTTGAGGAGACCATCGATGGATTCTTTCAATTTCTATTTTGCCCTGTGGCTCTAGAATATCAGGGCAGTTTTCCTTGATAATTTCTTGAAAGATGATATCTAGGCTCTTTTTTTGATCATGGCTTTCAGGTAGTCCAATAATTTTTCAATTCTCTCTCCTGGATCTATTTTCCAGGTCAGTGGTTTTTCCAAGGAGATATTTCACATTGTCTTCCATTTTTTCATTCCTTTGGTTCTGTTTTATAATATCTTGATTTCTCATAAAGTCACTAGCTTCCACTTGCTCCAGTCTCATTTTTAAGGTAGTATTTTCTTCAGTGGTCCGTTGGACCTCCTTTTCCATTTGGCTAATTCTGCCTTTCTAGGCATTCTTTTCCTCATTGGCTTTTTGGAGCTCTTTTGCCGTTTGAGTCAGTCTATTTTTTAAGGTGTTGTTTTCTTCAGTGTATTTTTCAGTATTTTTTTGGGTCTCCTTTAGCAAGTCATTGACTTGTTTTTCATGGTTTTCTCGCATCCTTCTCATTTCTCTTCCCAGTTTTTCCTCTACTTCTCTAACTTGCTTTTCCAAATCCTTTTTGGGCTCTTCCATAACCTGGGACCAGTTCATGTCTTTCTTGGAGGCTTTTGGTGTAGGCTCTTGCACTTTGTTGACTTCTTTAGGCTGTATGATTTGGTCTTCTTTGTCTCCAAAGAAAGAATCCAAAGTCTGAGACTGAATCTGGGTGTGTTTTTGCTGCCTGGCCATATTCCCAACCAACTAACTTGACCCTTCGAGTTTTTCAGTGGGGTATGACTGCTTGTAGACTAAAGAGTTCTATGTTCCACATTTGGGGGGGGGGGGGGGATGCGCCAGCTCTGCCACACCAGCACTGCTCCTTCCCCAAGAACCCCCAACCCGGACTGGGCTTAGATCTTCAGCAGGCTGTGCACTCCTGCTCTGATCCGCCACTTAATTCCTCCCACCAGGTGGGCCTGGGACCGGAAGCAACAGTAGCTGTAGCTGCCCCACCTCTGCTGCCCCGGGGGCTGGAAGCCGAACTCGAACTCCTTCCCCTCCAGCAGCTTTTCCCACTAACCTTCTCAGACATCTTTGGTGTTTGTGGGTTGAGAAGTCTCGTAACTGCCGCAGCTCACTGATTCAGGGCGCTAGGGCCCCCCCCTGCCGTCCGGCTCCTGGTCTGGTTGGTCCGAGCAGCTCACGCTGGGCTCTGCCCCGCTCCCAGCTCCATGTGGGATAGACCTCACCCAGAGACCATCCAGGCTGTCCTGGGCTGGAGCCCTGCTTCCCTCTGCTGTTTTGTGGGTTCTGCCATTCTAGAATTGGTTCAGAGCCATTTTTTATAGGTTTTTGGAAGGACTTGGCAGGGAGCTCACTGCTTTCCAGCTGCCATCTTGGCTCCGCCCAGGGCTTGGAGTCTTGAAGACTCATTCTCCTGAGTTCAAATGTGGCCTCAGACACTTACTAGCTGTATGACCCTGGGCAAGTCACCTAACCCTGTTTACCTCATTTTCCTCATTTGTAAAACGAGCTGGAAAAGGATATTGCAAACCACTCCAGTATCTTTTCCAAGAAAACCCCAAATGGGGTCATGAAGAGTCATACACAACTAAAACAACCAGATATTGATAGGTGTATACGTGTGTGTGTGTGTATGTATGTACATACGTACATATGCTTGTTGTCTCCTCTACGTAAGAGTATGGATTGTTTCACTCTTTGTACTTCTATTCCCAGAGGCTAGAACAGTGCCTAGCGTATAGTAAACAACTGATGATGATTTACTGATTGGTTATCGATTGGTTAATCTAGTTGTTAGTACTCTGTTCCTTGAACCCTAATTTCTCTGTATTTATTGTGTATAGATTTTGTATATACTTATCTGTTGGTTCTTTTTATCCCCACTAGACTGTAAGCTCCTTAAAGGCAGGGATGATTTAATTTTTATCTTTGTAATTTTAGTACCTGGCATGGTTGGTAACACTTGGTAGATGCTTAATAAGTACTTGTTACATTGAATTTAGAGAATTGTACTTTTTTTTTAGTGACTAAAAGGTTCTTCCTTAAGCAATGGCCCAGCTTTTTGTTGCCTGTATTCTTGTGGCACTGTCATATAGTGATAATTCATGAGATAACCACAATTTTGGAGGAATAAGTGGTAAGGATCAGTCAAAAGGCAGTTGAGAGTTTGGGAGCATGAGTGGGGTCTAATGTATTTACAAATGAGGACTCACACAAGAGAAGTGATGTGAAGGATATTGTCAGAGCAGTATTTGACTCACAAAAAGGATGAACTGGTTACGTAAGGAGAGCAAAACATGACCAATCTTGAACTTTTCTTGTGTGACCAAGCACTGTAGGCCAAAAAAAAGTCACTGAACAGTTGGGAGAGGGAGTGTCAGGTGTGAGGAGCAGCTGGATTCAGAATGGGTGGAGGCCCCTACTTTGTGCTAGGTCCTGTGATGGGGACCCAAAGACAGACAAAAAAGAGTTCCTGTCCTCAAATAGCTCATAGTTTAATGGGGGGAAAAACAGGCAAGGTAGATAAGGGTAAAATTGAAATAATCTTTGAGACAAGGTCCTAAGATGAGGATGCCTCGGAAAGACTTCTTAAATATACCAAGGAAGCTCCTGTCCCTGGACTGCAGAGTAGGTGGAGGGGAGGAAGTGGGAGGAAGACTAGGAAGGGACCCTTAAAAGCCAGATGTGATCCTAGAGGTAATATGGGACCACTGGAATTTATTGAGATAAGGGTTGATATGGTTAGACCTATGTTTTAGGAAGATCAATTCAGTAGCTGAGTAGAGGATGGACAGTTGTGGGGAGAGGATTGAGGCAAAGAGGCCAGCCAGCAGGTAGTAGACCAATGGAGAGGTGAGGAAGGCCTATACCAGGGTTTTTGCAGTGTCAGGAGATAAGGGGGTGTATATGACAGAAGTTACTAAAGTTAAAATGGCAGGACTTGATAACTGCTTGGGTATGTGGGGTGAGAAATAGTGAAAAGTTGAGGATGAGGCCCATCTTGTGAGCCTGGGTGATTGGGAAGGTGGGAGTGGTACCCTCAACAATAAATAAGAGGGGAGAGTTTGGAAGAAAGATTTCAGTTTTAGACATATGGTGTTTAAAATGTCAGCAGTACATCTAGTTTGAGGTGTCTGATAGGCAGTTGGAGATATGAGTCTGGAGGTTGGGAGGGCATATTGCTGGCCAAATAGATCAGGATAGGAAGAGGGAAGGGCTTTGGGGGAAAATTATTTCAGTTTTGGACATGGTTAGCATAAGCTGTGAACAGGACATCGATTCTAAGATGTCTAATAGGCAGTTGGGAATTTGGGAGAGGATATGTCTGGATGTGTAGATTTGAAAGTCTTCTGCTTAGGGATGACAGTTGAATCCAGAGGAGCTGATGAGAAGGATCACCAAGTGAAATGGAATAAAGGGAAAAGGAAAGAGGGTCTAAACAGGAGGACTTGGTTATATTTTTGTCTTCCTTGGACCTGCATCATAATCACCAATCTACTGAACAGTCAGATAAGGAATACCATGTTTGCTTTTTTCTCTTAGATAAATTACTTATTTTGGGAGTAAGTTAAAAGGCTTAATAAAAAGTGGTGGTACTGGAGTATATTCTATACTACATGAGCTACACTGACCACAAGTACAGGGTACAGTGTCTTGTTTAGCAGTATTGTACTGTAGGTGTTTATAGTTTCTAATATACATGTTAAACATATTTTGGGGTGTGGTAAAGTTTGAGTTGAGGGAAGTAAAACTCTGATACTGATTTTAAATACCACTTTTTCTCATAAGGATGATGTCGTGATGGGCACTCTCACAGTAAGAGAAAATTTACAGTTCTCAGCGGCGCTTCGACTGCCTATGAGCGTGAGGAATAAAGAAAAGAATGAACGAGTTAACAGGGTTCTCAAGGAACTAGGTTTGGAGAAAGTAGCTGAGTCCAAGGTAATGCTTAAAAGCTGATGGTTTGAGACCAATCAATACCGAATGTTACGTGATCTATAGAGTTACATTCTTTTGATCTAGTTTTGGCTAGATATTATACAATATTAAATTACATAATACATAATATTAAATAATGATATATAGTATAATATTATATAATATTAAATATTTGAATTTTCATTAACCTGCATTGCCATAATAATAAGTCAATATAAGTCACATTTACATAATACTTTAAGGTTCACAAAGTCTTTTCCTCATATCCGCCTTGTCATGTAGGTAGAACAAATGTATCCCGATTTTTCAAATAAGAAAACTAGAATACAGAAAGGCTAAATAATGATAATTATAGCTAACATTTATATAGCACTTACAGTGTGCTAGCCACAGTGCTAAGTGTTTCACAAATATCTCATTTGATCCTCACAACAGCCCTGAGAGGAAACTGAGGCAGAGGTCAAGGGACTTGCCAAGGGCCTCATAGCTTGATGTGTCTAAGACTAGGATTTGCCAGTCCCCCTTACTGAAAAAAAAGTGTTCTTCCCATTACACTGCATTGTTTTTGTTTTTTTTTTATCAATAAGTATTCAACATTGAAGGTATGAGAGGGGCAATAGCTAAAGTATTTATTCTTACTGTATATTTATTTCTTTTGTGGAGGGAAGGGTGGACCAAGGTCTAGAGGCCTCCCTTTTGTCATGGAACTGAAGTTCACAGATCCCACATCATTTAAAAAATACGTTGTTTTTCTCATCATCCAGTCAATTTTTCTTACTCCCTGTTATTAATGTCGTCTTCTTCCTGAAGGCCTCTTATGTGATATGATAAATGGAAAAGATTGCTAAACTGCATTGGGGGTGATCCTGAACCACTGCCCTAGGGGATAGATGAATGGACAAGAAAGCTATCATATTGTCTTTATTTGGTCTCTGGTGGAATATCTCCTGACATTCAAAAGATTAAATCCAGTCAGCCCTTTCCTATGTAATTTGTATATTATCCAGGCACTACACTTTGTAAACCGTAAAGCCATATGCAATATAAGCTGTCATCATTACAATTATTTGTTGTAGTGGTTGTTGGCTGTTGCCAATGCCTTCTCCTTTTGACTCTGATTACTTCTTAGTAGATGATTCATGTGAATATACATCACTCTTGCAAAATCTCCATGTAACAGGTCAATTACAGTTAGTAGTAAGAAAGGTTTTTTTTTTGAAGAGATTAAAATGATAGGTAAAAATGAGATTTTTGTGTATCTCAAGTATCCATGATATCACCATAGTCAAAGTTAGTGAAGAATAGATTTTTATTTATTTTTATTGAGATACTACTTCGTGGGTGGCTTCCTGACTCTGTTGTCTTTTACATCAGATGTCTTAAACTTATGTCTAAGAATGTCTTTGTGACTATTACTTTTGTTTTTTTTTTCCTGTGAACTTCCCTTTGTTTCAGGTCAGTCTCACTATCTCAATTCCTTTCTCCCTTTCTTATCTACATTGTAGTATATACATCTACATCTTATATACATTCTTGCATTCCTCTCTGTAAGTCACTCAAAAAGTATCTCATGCTTAGAGGTATGTGGTTGGTACAGAGTAAAGCATACGGAGGCATAATCCATCTCCTTAAGAAATTTACAGTGTCTTGGTCTAGGCTAGTGGTCTCTAAAAGTTTTGGTTTCCTACTCCTATCTGTAGAAAATTTTTGAGAACACATGCCAACATGGTGTATACTTACGGTGCAGTGGATAGAGTATTGGGCCTGGAGTCAGGGAGATGAGTCTTCCTGAGTTCAAATCTGGCCTCAGACACTAGCCATGTGACTCTGGGTAACTCACTTCACTCTGCCTCAGTTTCCTCATCTGTAAAATGAGCTGGAGAAGGAAATGGCAAACCATTCTAGTATTTTTGCCAAGAAAGCCCCAAATGGGGGTCACAAAAAGTTGGGCATAACTGAAAAATGAATGAACATTTATTTATAGGTTATGGATATCTACTACTAATAGTCTTGTACTTTATACAATACTATTATACTAATAGTCATGTACTTTATAAACTTAAATAAAAATAGACATTTTAAAAGGATGAGATAAAAAGTAGTGTTTGAACCTAGAGTCAGGAGAGAACCATTGAATTTTATTGAATAAGAACATGACTTGTTCAGTTCTGAACTTTAGGGAAATCACTTTGGCAGCTGTGTGGAAGAAGAGTTGATAAGGGGGGAGAATTGAATCAAGGAGACCAGAAGTGATGAGGGCCTGAAATATCAGGCTGTGTGAAGAGAGAGAGGAGACTGATGGAAGTGATTGCAGGAGTAGAAATGACAAGATTTGACAGCCAACTGGATATGGGGTAAGGAAGAGTGAGCCGTAGGGGGATGATGGTCAGGTTGTGAGCCTGGGTGGCTAGAAGATAGAGAAGATGAGTTTGTCAGGAAGAATGAGATCTTTGGTTATAGATCATAATGCATTCGTGTCTACTCATCCTGAGAAACTCTATCCCACCCAAAATGAAAAGAGGCAAGGGCAGAGTTCTTGGTCATCAGTTATAGCCTTAAGTACAGAACCCATCTACTAAAGGGGTATTTGCAGCCATGGGGTTATCTGAGGGGCAGGGGATGGGGGAGAATTTTCCTAATGGTACCTGTAGCAGCTGTGCATGCCTAGTTAAGCAATTAGCTGCCCTGAGGAGCCAACTCCCTTTTTTCTCCCTGCCCTCCCCCCCGCAGGTAAGAAGAGATTGGAAGTCTACACAGTGGACAGGCCCCATGATTGGCTCTCATGGGGAGGGTGGGATCCTAACCCATTTTCCATTTGCTTGATCACATACCTCTGGAGACCTCTAATCTAGACCAGTCACATGAACATGATTAACTGAAATATCTTAGGATGAAATGTGTTGAGGAGAAAGGTTGAAACAGAGATTGAAAATGCTAATTGAAGCCAGGAAGGCTTTCTAGAGAAGGTGGTGGCCATCTGAGATGATTTAAAAAAAGGTAAGAATAAGTGTGGTAGACCAATCTTTTCTGATCTGTTAAGGTTATGCTTTTTTTAGCTTCCTCCTCAAGGTACTTCTTATGAATATGGTAAGCAGTAGGGGTTTTCCTTTTCTCTTTCTCATATCTTTATCTTTCTTTGAGATGGGAATTTTATCAAATCTAGACCATGTCTTCAGTGTTTAAATTTGTTGCCGATAATTAATGATTTAGTACAAAACTTACCTTTTTGTGGAATTTACTGCTCTAGGTGGGAACTCCGTTTGTTCGTGGTGTTTCTGGAGGAGAAAGAAAAAGGACCAGTATTGGAATGGAACTTATTTGTGATCCATCTATCTTGTTTCTGGATGAGCCCACAACTGGCTTAGATGCCAGCACGGCAAATGCTGTTCTCTTACTGCTGAAGAGGTAAGGATCCACTAGGTCCACTAACGTACTGCTGCTCCAAGAAGCCTTTGCTAATTCCCACAGTTGTTGTCACTCTCTCCCTCAAATTGTGTATTTATATGTGTACATGATATTCCCCCCATGTTGAACATCAGGTCCTTGTAGGCAGAGTTTTGTTTTTGTTGTTAAAACCCCTTTGCACATTGCTTGGCACATTAATAAATACTTGTTATGTTAATCTAATTGAATAAAATAGTTTAGGTAGAGATACTATCAAAATTTTTCTATTACCAGCAGTTCTTGCTTTACATAAATTGCATTATGCAAATTAAACTCCCTCGGTAGGTGCTGCTCCAGAGCCATGGAGGGGGTGGGGCTGTGTGGAGCTCCCTGAGGGAAGGGAAGAAATCTGCAGAATGATCCACTTACTTTAAGTGAGAACTGGTTGTATATAGGGTTTATTCTAGGGATGTGATTGGCATTATTTTAAATAACTAGTCATAAAATAGTAAAATGCTACAAAATACTAGATGAATTTTGTGTCTGGGCTTGAAATAATTGGTTTTAGCCTTCCTTGATGGTACAGAAATTTAATATAAATTTCTTGTACACTGATTTAGCCTTTCCTTTGATCCTTTTGCCTAGGAGGAAGTTGAGCAGAATTTTTTTCTCTAGTAATGATAAGAAAGTAAAAAATAAGTACATTCCAGGATTCAGAAGCTGTCCCTATATTTATATCTATATGTGTGTGTGTGTGTGTGTGTATGTGTATATATATATACGCGCGCGCGCACACATACACACACACACATATATAGATATAAATAAAATATATCCTGTAAACTTCAAAAGTAAACTTCAGTCATTAAAGATTGTGGGCATACGGCATTCTAATGACTGATTTTGCTACTTGATCTAGGTATTAAAAAAAATTGGAAACAAGCAGGTGGACACCACTTTATTGTGTTATTTCTTAATTAGATATGCTTCAAAATGAAGAGCAGAAATGGTGTGAAAGAGATAAAACTCCAATGAACCAGAGGAGAAACTCAGAGCAGTGTCCCCTTTGCGGGAGGGAGCGCATTCTCCATGGGTTCACTGATTCCATTTTCTATCTTCAATTTAGGATGTCTAAGCAGGGAAGAACAATCATCTTCTCTATACATCAGCCTCGCTATTCCATCTTCAAGTTGTTTGATAGTCTGACCTTACTGGCTTCTGGAAGATTGATTTACCATGGTCCTGCTCAGGAAGCCTTGGAGTACTTTGCTTCTTTTGGTACAGTAGACTTTTTTCATGCACTCATGAAAAGAATTAGGCTCTAGAGGATTAAGGTGACTTCCAGCTATAAGTCTCATATGATATGGTTCAAATCCTCAGGATCCTAAAAGAAAAAACTGAGTAGTGAGTAGTAACCAAAGCAAACAAAAAAGCCCAGATTATCATCCATCTGTGATACATAATCACTATGGGTTTGTTTGAAACCCATTTATCTAGGTAGAATATTACTACTATTAAATTTCTGTCTTCTTTATCCACTATTCTTTGTTCTTTAGTTACTATAATTAACCCAGATTCATCCTGTATAGGAGTAATGAAGGAGATAAAATCATTATTGTACCTTCCCTTCCAGTCATACCAGCGCTTTCTATGAATATACGGTAGAATCGTGTTCTGTATTCCATAGTTACTGCATAAGACAATAATCACAGAGTCAGAATTAACCCTTGGGAGTCTCTTAAATCAGAGCCAAGGTGGCAGAAGCACCACAGCCAAGCTGTCTTCACATTCCCCTTTAAACAACTTTAAAATAACACCTCAAGTTGAATCCAGGAGCAGCACAGCAAACAGACCTCATGGCGAGATATTTTTCCGGCCTGAGACAACTTAGGAAGTTGGAAGAAGTCTGTGATACTGGGGTGGGGGCTGGCCCATGGTGCATGTGGCAGCAACACCAGCTGTAGGCTTTGGAGGTGGCTGCGACAGCAGCAGCCACAGTTTCTGGAGCTCTCAGTCCAGAGATATTCAGAGGATAGGTCAGAAGGAGATTCCAGTGTTAGCACTGGGTGTGGTACCTGGAGCTGTTTATCATCTCCATGGATCACACTCACTTCTGAGTTGCATTCCAAGGGGAAGAGGAATGTTTTAGGTCACAAAGGAGCAGGATCCCTGAGGAGCAGTAGTGCTTGCTGTTATAAAGGATCAGGGGCTTTTCATGGATAAGGAGCAGAATACAGACCAGGAGATCAGTGACCACACTTGTACACAGATCACACCACCTTAGAGATACCAAAAACCTCCAGCCCCCAGAACTAGCTTTGAAAACAGCAGTACAAAAAAGCCTGAAGCTTGGGACAGTGCCTCTTCCCCCTCCCATATCAGGAACAGAGACCAACTTTAACATGAAGGTCCAAAGTCAAGAATAGGCTGGAAAAGTGAGAAACAACAATAATAACAAACCTAACCATAAAAAGGCTACTATAGTGACAGGAAAGATTGATACCCAAACTCAGTAGGAAGTAACAATATCAAAACAGCTACAAGCAAAGCCTCTAGGAAAAAAAATACAAATTGGACATAAATCCAACAAGAATTCCTACAAGAGCTAAAAGAAAACTATTTAAAAATCAATTAAGAGTGGTAGAGGAAAAATTGGGAAAAGAAATGAAAGTGATTAAAGACAACTATGAAAAGACAATAGCTTATTAAAAGAGATTTAAAAAATTCTGAAGAAAACAATACTTTAAAGAACAGAATTGGCCGAATGATAAAAGTTACAAAACTTCGCTGATGAAAATAACTCCTTAAGAAGCAGAATTAGCCAAAAGGAAGAAGAAAAGCTCACTGAAGAAAATAATACCTTAAAAATTAGAATTATCCAAGTAGAAGCTAATGATCCCCTGAAACATCAAGAAACAAAACAGAATGAAAAAGATAGAAGAAAATGTGAAATATCTCATTGGAAAAAGAACTGATTTGGAGGATAGATCGAGGAGAGATTATTTAAGAATTGTGGACTACCTGAAAGTCATGATAAAAAATAAAACTCTAGACATCATATTTCAAGAAATTATAAAGTCCCCTAAATCATTGATAAAGTACAGTATGGTATCTTTAAACTTACAATTTCAGGGGTGTTCGGTTCTGTTTAAAAGAAGGAAGGCTACATAACTATTGCTACGGCAATAGCTAAACATGTTTAATTGAACATCAATTTTATTTTTCACTGTACCCAATTAAGTTATTGATGAGAGAAGCGAGCTAATACTTCTACTCAGATCAAAGAAAATAGAAACAAAGACTTGTCAGAAAAACTGATAAAGTGAAAAATATTCTTGAAAGGGTTTCACACATAAGTGTGATTATATTAGAGGGTGATCACACTATCACAGAACTATTTGTTCTTCCTTGGCCACAAAAAAAAGGGACCCAAAGAAGTCAAAGGTAACATAGTAGGGACTTTTTAACTAAACTGGAATGCTAGAAAAGGCAACAAAGAGTATCCCTCTCTTTGACTCTACTGAACTAAGCGGAATGACTACATATACTGTGGCTAGGATGAAGAGGAAACTCGAGATTCATACTGCTGAGAAGCTTACACAGTGAGAAGTTTGCAGGAACTGAGACTGGCTGAGGGAGCAGCAGATTCCCATTTTCCATCTCATGCCAGTTTTTTTAAATTACATTTTTTATTTTTAGTTTACAACATTTAGTTTTACATGTTCTTGAGTTTCAAATTTTCTTCCCTTCTCCCCCCTCCCCCCAAGACAGCATGCAGTCCGATATAGATTCTGCATAAACCTTCGCATTAAACTTATTTACACAATAGTCAAGTTGCAAAGAAGATTTATGAACAATGAAATGAGTCATAAGAGAGAAGAAACAAAACCAAAAAAGAAAAAGAGAACAAACAGTTTGCCACAATCTGCATTCAGACTCCATAGTTCTTTCTCTGGATGTAGCTTGCTTTTTCCATCATGAGTCCATTGGAGCTGTCTTTGAGGCTTGTATTGCTGAGGAGAGGCAAGTCTATCAAAGTTAGTCATCACAGAATCAATATGTCTGTGGTTGTGTACAATGTTCTCCTGGTTCTGCTTCTCTCACTTAGCATCAGATCATGTAGGTTTTTCCAGGTTATTATGACATCCGTATCTTCCCTATTTCTTATAGCACGATAGTATTCCATTATGTTGATATACCACAACTTGTTCAGCCATTCCCCAATTGATGGGCATCCCTTTGATTTCCAATTCTTCGCCACTACAAAAAGAGCACTTATAAATATTTTTGTACATACAGGTCCCTTTCCCACTTGTGTGATCTCTTTGGGATACAGCCCTAGAAGTGGTATTGCTGGCTCAAAGGGTATGCGCATTTTTATAGCCCTTTGGGCATAGTTCCAAATTGTTCTCCAAAATGGCTGGATCTGTTCACAACTCCACCAACAATGTATTAATATTACAGTTTCCCACATCCTCTCTAGCATTTATCATTTTCCTGTTTTGTCATGTTAGTCAATCTGACAGGAGAGATGTGGTACTTAAGAGTTGTTTTGGTTTGCATCTCACTAATCAATAGTGATTTCGAGCATTTTTTCATATGTTTATAGATATCTTTAATTTCTTCCTCTGAAAACTGCCTGTTCATATCCTTTGACCATTTCTCAGTTGGGGAATGACTTGTATTCCTATAAATTTGGCTCGGTTCCCTGTATATTTTAGAGATGAGGCCTTTATCAGAGACATTGGTTGTAAAGATTTTCTCCCATTTTCTGCTTCCCTCCTAATCTTTGTTGCGTTGGCTTTGTTTATACGAAAACTTTTCAGTTTGGCATAATCAGAATTATCCATTTTGCATTTTATAATACTGTTTATCTCTTGTTGGATCATGAATTCTTCCATTTCCCATAAATCTGACAGGTAGACTATTCCTTGCTCTCCCAAATTGCTTACAGTATCAGCCTTTATTCCTAAATCATGTACCCATTTTGATTTTATTTTGGTATATGATGTGAGATATGGGTCTATGCCCAGTTTCTGCCATACTATTTTCCACTTATCCCAGCAGTTTTTATGAAATAGTGAATTCTTAGCCCAGAAACTGGACTCTTTGGGTTTATCAAAGAGTAGATTGCTATAGTCATTAACTACTGCGTCTTGTGTACCTAACCTATTCCACTGAACCACTACTCTGTTTCTTAGCTGGTACCAGGTAGTTTTGAGGACTGCTGCTTTATAGTACAGTTTGATATCAGGTATGGCTAGGTCACCTTCCCTAGCATTTCTTTTCATTAATTCCCTTGATATTCTGGACTTTTTGTTTTTCCAGATGAATTTTGTTGTTATTTTAACCAGCTCTGTAAAATAAGTTTTTGGTAGTTTGGTATGGCACTGAATAAATTAATTTAGGTTAAATTGTCATTTTTATTATATTAGCTCGGCCTAACCACAAGCAACTGATGTTATTCCATTTAATCATATCTGACTTTATTTGTGTGAGAAGTGTTTCGTAATCATGTTCATATAGGCCCTGTGTTTGGCTTGGCAGGTAGACTCCAAAATATTTAATAGTGTCTACAGTAACTTTAAATGGAATTTGTCTTTCTATCTCTTGCTCTTGGGCTTTGTTAGTAATATGTAGGAATGCCGAGGATTTATGTGGGTTTATTTTATATCCTACAACTTTGCTAAAGTTGTTTATTATTTCAAGCACTTTTTTACTTGAATCTCTAGGATTCTCTAAGTAAATCATCATATCATCTATAAAAAGTGATAATTTAGTTTCTTCTTTGCCTATTCTAATTCTGTCAATTTCTTTTTCTTCTCTTATTGCTACAGCTAACATTTCTAGTACCAAATTGGATAATAGGGGTGATAATGACATCTTTGTTTCACCCTGGATCTTATTGGGAATGCATCTAGCTTATCCCCATTACATATAATGCTTGCTGATGGTTTTAGGTAGATGCTACTTATAATTTTAAGGAAGGCTGCATTTATTCCTATACTTTATAGTGTTTTTAATAGGAATGGGTGTTGCATTTTGTCAAAAGCTTTCTGCATCTATTGAGATAATCATATTGTTTCTGCTAGTTTTGTTATAGATATGATCAATTATGCTGATAATCATATGGTTTCTACTAGTTTTGTTATTGATATGGTCAATTATGCTGATAGTTTTCCTAATATTGAACCAGCTTTCCATTCCTGGAATTAATCCTACCTGATCGTAGTATATTATTCTCCTAATAAGTTGCTGCAGTCTTTTTGCTAATATTTTATTTAAAATGTTTGCATCAATATTCTTTAGGGAAATTGGTCTATGATTTTCTTTCTCTGTTTTAACTCTTCCTGGTTTAGGTATTAGTACCATATTTGTTTCATAAAAAGAATTTGGTAGGACTCCTTCGCCTGTTTTCCCAAATAATCTATCAAGTATGGTAATTAATTGTTCTTTAAATGTTGACTAGAATTCACATGTAAAACCATCTGGCCATGGAGATTTTTTCCAAGGGAGTTAATTGATGGCTTGCTCCATTTCTTTTTCTGAGATGGGGTTATTTAGGTAATTTACTTCCTCTTCTCTTAACCTGGGCAATTTGTATTTTTGTAAATATTCATCCATTTCCCTAAGGTTATCAAATTTACGGGCATACAATTGGGCAAAATAATTCCTAATTATTGTTTTAATTTCCTCTTCATTTGAGGTGAAGTCACCCTTTTCATTTTGGATACTGGTAATTTGGTTTTGTTTTTTTTAATCAAATTTACTAAGGGTTTATCAATTTTATTGGTTTTTTTCATAAAACCAGCTCTTAGTTTTATTTATTCAATAGTTTTCTTGATTTCAGTTTTATTAATCTCTCCTTTGATTTTTCAGTATTTCTAATTTGGTATCTAATTGGGAATTTTCAGTTTGTTCTTGTTCTAGTTTTTTCAGTTGCATGCCCATTTCATTGATCTCCTTTTTATCTATTTTATTCATGTAAGCATTTAGAGATATAAAACTTCCCCTAAGAACTGCTTTTGCTGCATCCCATAAGTTTTGATATGTTGTCTCATTATTGTCATTCTCTTGAATGAAGCAATTAGTTGTTTCTATGATTTGTTCTTTGTCCCACTCATTCTTTAGAATTAAATTATTTAGTTTCCAATTAATTTTTAGTTTATCTTTCCAGAGTCCTTTATTACAAAAAAATTTTATTGTGTCATGATCTGAGAAGGATGCATTGAATATTTCAGCCTTTCTACACTGGATTGTGAGGTTTTTATGCCCTAGTAATTAATTTTTCAGTTAATTTTTGAGTATGTGTCATGTACTGCTGAGAAAAAAATATATTCCTTTTTATCCCCATTCAGTTTTCTCCAGAGGTGTATCATATCTGCCTCTTCTAAAGTTCTATTCACCTTCTTCTTTCCTGTTTATTTTGAGGTTAGATTTATCACGTTCAGAGAGGGGAAGGTTGAGGGCCCCCACTAGTATAGTTTTATTGTCTATTTCTTCCTGTAATTCCCTTAACTTCTCCTCTTAAGAATCTGCATGCTATACCACTTGGTGCATATATGTTAAATAATGATATTACTTCATTGTCTGTGGTTGGTGCCTTTTAGCAGGATATAGTGTCCTTCCTTATCTCTTTTACTTAGATCTGTCTTAGTTTTTGCTTTGTCTGAGATTAGGATTGCACCTCCTGCTTTTTTCACTTTAGCTAAAGCACAATATATTCTATTCCATCATTTTACTTTTACTCTGCCTGTATCCCCCTTTTTCAGATGTGTTTCTTGTAAACAATATATTGTAGGATTATGGTTTTTAATCCTTTCTGCTCTCTACCTCCGTTTTATGGGAGAGTTTATCCCATTCACATTCACAGTTATGATTACAAGCTGTGCCTTTTTCTCTATCCTGTTTACTCTCCCATTTATGCTTTTATTTCTCCCTCCCCTCTTCCGCTCCTCAAGAGTTTTGCTTTTGACTACCACCTTCCTCAATTTACCCTCCCTCTTGATTTCCCTCCTTTATCTTACTCTTTTCCCCTTGCTACTTCTTCCCTCCCTTCTGACCACCCCCCCCCGCCCTTGCCTTTCTCCGCCTACTGCCTGTAGGACAAGTTTGATTTCTATACTTTTCAGAGTATATTTTTTTTTTCTTCTTGAACCAAATCTGATGAGAGTAAAGCTCATATACTACTCTTCTCCCTCCCGTCTTTCCCTCTACTATAATGTGTTTTTGTGCATCTTCATTTGATGTAATTTACCATTTTCTACTACCTCCTTACCACTTCTCCCAGAACTCTCCCTTTACATCTCTTAATTATGTTTTTTATCCTTATATCAGTTATTTTATACTGATACCCACAGTCTATGTGTATCCCTTTCAATTGTCATAATAACTGTAGTGTTCTCAAGATTGGCGCATATATATGTATATGTACATACACACATACATATATGTAACATATATAAAACAATATAATCCTATATAAGGATGTAAACAGTTTGCCCTTATTGGTTAACAAAGTTTGTGGGGTTTTTTTCCCCTGTTTACCTTTTTATGTCTCTCTTGAGTTTTGTATTTGAAGATCAAATTTTCCATTGAGTTCTGGCCTTTTCATCAGGAAGGTCTGGAATTCCCTTATTTCATTGAATGTCCATTTCCTTGCCTGAAAAATTATGCTCAATTTTTCTGGGTAGTTGATCTTTGGTTGTAGTCCCAGCTCCTTTGCCCTTCAGAATATCATGTTCCAGTTTCTCCTGTCATTTAATGTAGAAGCTGAAAGATCCTGCATGATCCTGACTGTAGTTCCATGATATTTGAATTGTTTCTTTTTGGCTGCTTGCAGTATTTTCTTCTTGACTTTGTAATTCTGAAATTTGGCTATAATATTTCTTGGAGTTTTCAGCTTGGGATCTCTTTCAGAGCATGATCGGTGGATTCTTTCAATCATTATTTTCCCCTCTGGTTCTGGGACCTCTGGGCAGTTATGTTTGATAATTTCTTTGAAGATACTGTCCAGGCTCTTTTTTTTTTTTTATTGTGGCTTTCCGGTAGACCAATAATTCTTAAACTGTCTCTCCTGGAGCTGTTTTCCAGGTCAGTTGTTTTTCCAATCAGATATTCCACATTTTCTTCTATTTTTTCATTCTTGACATTTTGTTTGACTACTTCTTGATGCCTCATAGAGTCATTAGCTTCTACTTCCTCAGTTCTAATTTTTAATGAGTTGCTGTCTTCATTTTGCTTTTGAGTCTACTTTTCCAGTTGGGTGATTTTACCTTTCAGGATGTCATTTTCTCTATTTAGATTCTGATACTCCTTAGCCATTTCACCAATTTTACTTCTTAAAGATTTGATCTCATCCGTGATTTTTTTTTTCCATTTTTTCTTTTATCTCCCTAATTTGGTTTTTAAAATCCTCCTTTAGCTCTTCCAGTAATGCTTTTTGGGCTTGAGACCAGTTCACATCCACTTTTGAGGTATCAGATGTGGGTATAGTGTCAATGCTGTCCTCTTCTGAATTGGTGTTTTGATCTTCCCTGTCTCCATAAAAAGAATCTGTGATCCTTGGTTTTTTCATGTTCTTCTTCACGTTGGTTAGCTTTTTCCTGGCTTTACAATGGGTTTCTGCTTTTGGGATTCAGGGATCTCTGTCCCAGGTTTCTTGTTCTGGGAATTGTGAGCCTAGTTACTGGCTTTGTGTATTATGGCCTTCCATTTCCTGAGGTGTGGGGGAGGGGTCATATGGCTACCAGAAGTCTACTCTTCCCATAGGGGTGTTTTCCAGCACCAGTGGTCTCAGCAGTTGTCCGTGCTGGTGTCTGCCACTTCTCTGGCTGTGCAAAGGCATGTCTGGGTTCCTGGTGTTGACCCTTACTGGCTCTGCCCGTCTGGTACTCAGAAGTTCCCAGTATTTAGCTATTGAAGCCCCACTTCTGTCTCCTCTATTCCAGCATTTTTTCCCCGAGGAATTCTCTGGGTCAGTGAGGGAGGGATGGATGAGAGCTGTTTTACCTGGCCATTTTGTCTCCTGGAAGCTCAAGAAGGCAGGTTTCAAACCTTTGGGCTGCAAGCGTCAGGAGATGTCTCATGGCCACAGGTGCTGTGCTGCTGCAGCCTCCCATCCTGTGTTGGGAGGCATGAGGTTCTCCACTGGTTTCATGTGCCCAGCTTTCTCCCAGCCTGGATCGCTGGTTGGTTTCCACAGCTGCTTCCACTTTGGTGCTGTCTGATGCCACTCCACACACCAGGCACTCTCCCAGCCTACAGATCCATCCCATCAACCCGTTGGACTTTACTGGCTTGGAAGTTTGCCCCACTCAGTCTACTAGTGGCTTCTGACTCTCTCAGATCTGCTCAGATTCACTTTTTTAGAGGTATTGGACAGAACTTGTGAGAGAGCTCTGGTAAGACACTGTTTGCACGCAGCCATCTTAGCTCTGGCCCCCCATCTCGTGCCAATTTTATGCTCACTCCAGTGTATGAGTAGAGATAGAGTAGAAATGGCAGGTGGAATTGTTGGTACTATTTAAATTGTGCGCTCTCTCTCTCCCCCTCTCCCTCCCTCCCTCTCCCCTTCTCCTCCTCTCTCTTTCTTCTTTCTCTCTTCCTCTCCTCCCCCAATAGCTGAATTTGTAGGAGTTAAATATATATATCCCTTAGTAGCAGTTAACAGATTGCCATTGATTCAGTTGAATACTGAATGAATTAACTTGGAGATAACCATAAAGGAGGGGACCTCTGCAAAGCCATAATTATTACCAGGCTACTGAAGGAACTTTGTACCAGACTAAGTTCCTCAGCTTTATTACCTTCTTTGTATCAACCCCTCCCAACAACACCTTCCACCTCCCATTCTGACCCCTCCTCTTCCCTCTCTTCTGGGAGAAGTTGATTGATTGATATAATAATTTCCCTGTCCAAGAATCTTTAGTGACTCTCTATTGCCTCCAAGATAAAGTTCAAGCTCTTCAACCTGGATGAAGGTTCTCCACAGTCTGGTTCTAAAATCTTTCTTTATGTTACTTTGTTTTTAGATCAGCAGTTCAGCTAAACTGTGTTCCTGGCTGTTGCACACACATCCTCCCAGGAGATTTTCATGTAAATTGTCCTCCCACCTGGAATGACCTCTAGATCTCTACCTTTCAGCTTCCTTTTCTTCCTTTAAGGCTCACCTCGTGTTATATTAACTGCGAATCAGTTAATCAACAAGCATTTATTCAGCACCTATTTTCCCCCAAAATGGCAAAACCGAAAGAGATCCTGCCTTCTCTTAATTCTCTCCCCAGTAGTATTTTCTCCTTTCCTAGATGTTCTAAGAGCATTTTTTTCTCCTTTTCCTCATTAATTCCCTACTTTGTATGATTATTATCTTAGTGTGTGTGGTATCACCTTGGCGGGGGGGAATCCCCTTGAGACCCCAGTTCTTGTCTTTGCATTCCCAACTTCTCATGATAGGCCCTTCATAGATGTTTGAATTAACGAATTGTCTTGAAGCAGACCTTGACAAAGGGCAGCAAGGTGGAGCAGTGGATAGAACACTGGGCCTGGAATCAGGAAGACCTGAGTTCAAATCTGGCCTCAGACACTTACTAGTTGTGTGACCATGGGCAAGTCATGTTATCTTGTTTGCCTCGGTTTTCTCCTCTGGAAAATGATCTCGAGAAGGGAATGGCAAACCACTCCCGTATCTTTGCCAAGAAAACCCCAAATGGGGTCACAAAGAGTTGGACACAACTGAATAAGAACAACAAAAAGACCTTGACAAATAAGGCTACCCCTAGAAAGATGTAGACCCCCATACTTTGTGCTTTTCTGTTACTTTTCTTCCCCACTGATGTTAATTTCAAGTTGGTTTTTCCCATGTAGTGGGCAGCATTGAAGGAGAAGAAAATCAGGGTTTACATTGAGATGGATTACGTAGAATGGAAAAAGGGCAATCTGTGTCTTTGTCTAAGTTGCAGGAAAGAACATCACAAGGGTTAAGTGCTGATTCTATGTAAGTGGATATTTATGTATCTGTATGCATGTGTATGTATATATGTATGTATGTATGTATGTACATTGTATACACTGATGTCTGCAACAACAATCTATGACTTGGTAGGTCTGCTCAGGGCAGAGCAGGGTGTAGGGTGGTTCTGCTTACTATTTCTATTCCATCAGTAGTTTCTTCATGATCTATTTCCTTACTTTTTTTCCTGTTTCTTCCTTTTACTCCCAGAGGTGAGTCTTGCCAGATTTGAGTGGAGGTGTCAGGAATAAATGAAGCAGGTATAGGACACCCACTTCACTGGGTGTTTCCATTCTCATTTAATGGGAATAAGAGGGAAGAAATACCTAGGCCCCAGCGTAGTCATAATTCTCCTTCAGTGTATAGGAAAGCATGGCATATAATTGCTTGGCCAATATTGATTAAAATGGGATTATCAGGGTGGAAGGAAGGAAAAATAAGTAAAAAGAGAAAGGTAAGAGTTTTGGACTCTTTATGACTCTTGACTGAGTGCTTTCTTCATCTCTGTGGATCACTACTAGTTACTGAGTGGCCATGTTTGGATTCTCTTTGTAGGCTACCATTGTGAGCCCTATAATAACCCGGCAGATTTCTTCCTGGATGTCATTAATGGAGACTCTTCTGCTGTGCTGTTAAACAGAGAGGAAGGCCGTGGTGAAGGTAAATAAATGGAAAACTATTTGTGAATTAATTGGATTCATAGTTTCATATCCATACTAATTGGCTAAAATTAAGAAACTGACAACATAGAGTTGTGGATATAAAGCTTTGATATGAGAGTATGAACTAAGCAGTGAACATTTAATTTTGTTGTCTAAATTTCAATGATCAGCATTCCAGCTGGCTGATAAATAAGATGTTTACTGCGTACATTGTGCCCATGGAACATTAGTTTTGGTGACAGCTTTATTGATGTTGTTTAACCTGAGTGTAAGGATTTTATGAGTTTCCACACAATTAATATCAAGGATCAAATATTAAAATGAGGATTTGAATCCATCACCAAAAGAGAATAAACAAATGATTTGTTAAAACATCTAAAATATAGTCACAAAACTTCAGTTTTGGAGTTATAATATAATAACTGTAGCTATCAAAGTAATGTTGCTAACTTTTTTTCAAATGTGTGATTGCCTAAACTCATAAATATATTTGGGAGAAAGTCCAGTTAAATTATTTTTTGTGAATTAATAAATTATAAATAATTTTAAATTATAAAATAAATAATAAATTAACAACGTTTTTAAAAATCAGGATAGAAATTATTTTGGTCAGTTGTCCTTTTAATAATTCAACTCTGGTTTTTCTCTTTAATCCAAAGCTCAGAATAATGCAGAACACGCACAGCATCATAGGCCTATCATAGATCAATTGGCAGAGAATTATATTAACTCCACCTGCTTCAAGGACACTAAAGCAGAACTAGATACATTCTCTGCAGGGATTCAAAAGATCAAGGTGACTCCTTTCAGGAAAACAGCTTATGTTACCTCCTTCTGTCATCAAGTCAGATGGGTGTCCAAACGGTCGTTCAAAAATTTGCTGCGCAGCCCTCAAGCTTCCATAGCTCAGGTAAAGTTGCTGCATCTTTTCAAACAAACTTCTCCAAACAGATCTAGAGAATGCACCAAACTGAATCCTCATGGAGAAATCCATAAAAAGGTCTTTAAGAGAAAACAGTGAATTATTTGTTCAGCCCGTGTTGGCTTAGGAAGACTAACACAGGGATATCTGTGACACTAGAGAAAGGTCAGGTAGGGTGCGTATGGAGCATTCCAGTGCCCAAGGAAGAGATAGTACCTAAGGGGGAAAGAAGGTCCCAGACCCAAACCAGGGCACCTCCAGGCCTATACTGGGCCATTGTAATGTAGACAGGTTCAGACTGGTAGTTTTGCCCCCCACTATCCAGATCGGGGTCACAGATCCGGGGTAGAGTGAAAAGAGGACCTGCCCACCATAGTGCCAGTCCCAAGTAAGAAGACCCTGGGTGATGTATGGAGAAAGGAGGAAGTCCAAGAGCCAGCAATAGCAGCAGCAGTATGGCTCAGACCTCAGGCACAAAATAGAGTCTCACTTTCAACATGTAACCAACCCTGTAGAGGAATGATTTAGGGTGGAAATTCCAGACCGAAATGTCACCTATGCTGCTCTGAGCCAACAGAGCTTTCTTACTGGCTGATGGGGGCAGTCTAGTAGCAGTCGACTCTTGCTCAGGCCCAAACCCAAGACTGGGGAGACTGGACTACTTTAGGAACACTAAAAGCCTATAGGTCCCCAGCCTGTCAACACAATGCTCAGTATCCCAAGATATCAACAGAGAGCTAGCTCAGCCATCCATTCAGAAGTACTGCAGAGAAGGAATATGATCAATGAGAATTCTCTATGCCATTGAAATCAGAGTTCTAGACTTGGCCTACATTTCTTCACCTCTCCCTGCCTTCTCATGAAACAAAGACAAGAGGAATAATTTTACCTCAAAATTCATTATTTTTTCCTGCTTCATAGCTCCCTCTAGAAATATATTGGTTTTCATTTCTGAAGATGTTGGAGGAAAATGTTGAGTCCAGAGAGAAACAAACCATTTGTATATGCTTGCTCTTATTACTTACGTCTTGTAACTGTTTTAGGAGAGCTTGGCTTTGTGACATGTAAGTGCCTTGAAGTGAAAAGATTTTTTTTTCTCCATAGAATCTAGCATAGGGCACATAGTAGGTGATCAAGTGCTTGTTGATTGATTAGCACATAATAGGTGATTAGATGCTTGTGGATTGATTAACACATAGGTGATTAAATGCTTGTTGATTGATTAGCACATAGTAGGTGATCAAGTGCTTGTTGATTGATCAGCACATAATAGGTGATTAGATGCTTGTGGATTGATTAACACATAGGTGATTAAATGCTTGTTGATTAATTGTGACAGCTTTCACTCTGGAAGGTTCTACAACTTGCCAGATTAATGGACGTAGCAGTTAGCTTTTTTCTTTTCTTGAAACTGGGTCTCCTTGTCTTGCCCAGGCCAAATAGAACACTTGTGGGCCTAATCCTGCTGCTGATCGGTGCAGAAGCTCTGACCTCCATTTACAGCCTAGCTTACTTTATTCCTTCATAGACAGCCTGTTGGTTTACCCCCCTGCTCCTTCCCATGCTCCCCTGGGCTCCCCACGTTGATGCCAGACTCAGTAAGGATGCTAAGTCAGCTTTAGCTGTTTTGCATCTCAGAGCTCCCAAGTCAAGCGATCCTCCAGCCTCATATTCCCTCATTAGCAAAAGTTAGGACGTAGCGTTTTTCTGAGTTTCTTATTAAAGTTCCTTCTTTCACTGCGTAGTCATTTGCTTCCCAGAGTGATTTCAGCATGACCCTTCCCCACATCCCCATCATGATATAGCCTTTACCACAGCCTTCAGTAGTATTTATGGATTTTGTACCTTAAAGAAGTCGGCATATCATGATTATACTCCAAGGAAAGGATTTTTTGGGAGCATTGAGCAGTAAGATTTGTTTTCAGATCCTTCACTTTATATTAATATACTATACTGAAATTTCTATCATTGTTCTTAGGGTTCCTGGATTGTAGAAAAGCATTACAGAAAGCTATACAAAGCTACAAAAAGCAGAATTTTCTCCCATTTATTCTGTCATTCATCAGTGTCACTTAAATTTACATAATGTTTTACATTTGACAAAGTACTTTGCTCATGAGTTGGTAGTCAACACGATTCTCATTCCCATTTTTCAATTGAGGAAACTGGATTTAGAAAAGTTAGGCGTGACTTGTCCATAGTCGTCTAGTAAGTGGTAAGGCTGGAGCTTGAACTGTGGTCTGACCCAGAGTTACTGCTGTTTCTCCACGCTGTGCTGCTTTCCTGTATCACCTATGATGAACTGAAGCTGTTTTTATGTCCCTGAGACCATTTTTCATAAAAGTACCCTTTCCAAGCACATTGTTTTATCTGACAGAATACTTTATAAGGGCTTGTATTTGTCTGCAGAGAAACAGAGAGCTTGAAAGAGATGGATGGGGGAGGTACTGGGAAAGAGCCCAAGTCTGACCATCTTCTGCCAATGCAGATTGCCAGGAAGGAATCTACAGAGAGACAGAGATGGTAGCATGGAGCCTTCCTGACCTGTAGGGGAAGGCTGGTTGAGTGATGTCATGGCAGGGACAGTGTAGGGCAAGGCACCGACCCCCCCTGGGTGGCACAGGCAGGTCTCCAGCTAATACCGGTGTCCTTGTGGTACAGAATCCCTTGTAAACATTTTTAGGGGCACTTTCTTATTTTACATGCTAAGAATAGTGAGGAAATCCTGTTTTTACACGGGTATCATAAGTAAGGTCACCTTCTAATTAGCCTCAACCACCAGTTTCAAAATACAAAGAGAAACTACTAGTCACATAACCTTTTTCTCTTTTCATTATTCAAAATCACTCAAGTGCCTCCCATTCTCTTTACCCTTCTCACCACTCCCCCTCCCCCCCACCCAAGATGTACCAAAAGTCTTAGTGCACTTTAAAGTTGGGCCACCCTGTATTATCCTCTGGTTCTAAGACAGCATGGCACAGTAGAATAGCCTGTCTTGGAGTTTAAAAAAAATCAAACCTTGAGTTCAGATTCTGCCACAAAAGCTCTGTGACCTTGGGAATGGAATTTAATCTCTCTGTGTCCCAGAAAGCTCTCTCAAGTTCTAAGTTGCAGAGCAAGTGATGATTTGTACAGATACAGGGCTTTTCGTTATTGAGAATCCCCTATACCAGTGAAACTGCAGACCCAATCCAAAAGAACCCATCAATAGGGTTTTATTTAATGTTTATATATGTATATATACATACATGTGTGCATATACATTGTGTATATGTATATATGTATATACATACATATATACATACATATGCACATACACATATATATGTCCCTTATGAGTGTTGTTTGGTCTATACTTCAAAAATGAGGAATGGTTCACACCTTTAAAAATCTTACTGGGGTGCTATGTTTGGTGTCCGTTTTTGTTTTAATGAAAACTTTGTTTTTTGGCTTTATTTCGTGAAGCTTCTAACTGAATTTGTCTTGGCTTATATTTCGCTAGGGTGTCAGGCATTTTAAATACTATTGCCTTCCTCTCCTGTATTCAACTAACACTATATTTCTTCTGTGTATACTAGCATATTTATATATCATCTCCCAATAGAATGTAGCCTCTTCAAATGTCTCAATTTCGTATTTGTTTTCCTCTGGCTCAATGCCTGGCATATAATCAGTTCTTAATAAGTGCTTGGTGGTTGATTGACAGGAACTAGTTTTTTTTAATAGAAACATCTACTTTCTCCTTTTTGTAGACATTAAACAACATTTAAAAATATTTTAGAATCGATTTTGAGGGTGTCTAGACCTCTAATATTATTGGTGCAGCAAACCCTTGGTGAGGATGCTACCTCCACCAGTGCAATTTATAGCCTGAGAAAACTGCCCGTGATGCTGGGATGTATCTGGGCAGAAAACTTAGCCAGCATGCCCACATAGCCAGTGTGTGGGTCAGAGACCACTACTCACATTAAAAATAGACAGTTCTTGAGAAAGGGCAAAGAGGAATTTATTGCTTTCTCATGAGAAGGGACACACCTCAGTGTGGCCCAAGATGATGCCAGCACTTGTGTGTGGGGGGGGGGGTGGTGGCGGCATACAGCTCAAAGCAAGTTATATAGACACTAACGAAGCATTTCCCCACCCCTACTGGCTCCTCTTCCCATTGACTGGATTTGGAGCTCACATTCTAAACTCGGAATCTTTTCCCAGCAAAAGAGAACAGAGAACAGGCGTGAGACTATGGAAAAGGGAGTAAAAGTTAGATAAACAGGACCTTGCAGGTGTCTGTCTACTGATGTAATTTCTTATCTCTACTTTCTCAGCAGAGCAGTTTCTAAAAATAGGAGGGGTGCAGGGTGGGGGGGGGTTGAATGGTAGGAGAGGTAAGGTCTTTTCCCATGCTGAGGGGGGGCTTCACTATTTCAGTATTCTATTCAATACCATACTGAGGGGGCCTTCACTATTTCAGCATTCCACTCAGTCTGTATGTGTCAGAAACAGGGCTTAGACACAAGTCTTCCTACCTCTGAGGTAGGCTTCCTGTTACTAAGCTTCTTGTTAGAATACGTCCCACCTTTTGAATTCAAAAGGTAAAACAGTTCACTCTCAGATTCTAAGTATGCCATGTGCATCCGTTTGGAGAGGACCTAACATTTTTCTCTTGTTTTATAATGATTTTATTGCAAGTTAGTAACAAAATGTTTCTGTAATTTTTTAAACTTCAACTCTTAAATATATCAGGTTTTTGTTTTTACTTTCTAATTACAACAATTCTTTCCTCTTTCTTTCCCACCCCTCTTTCCTTACAAAGGTAATTATCACGACTTTGCTTGGATTGGTTGTAGGTGCCATTTTCTTTGGGCTCAAAGATGATTCCACTGGAATTCAGAACAGGTAAGTAACCCAGCCCCAGAATCTCTGTGAAGGGACAGTAATGATTTTCAGGAGTATAAAGGGCTAAATGCCATCCCTGAGTTGAAGAGGAAGCTGAGCCAATAAACAGAATTATCATTAGAACTGGTTGTCAGTTTTCATCTTTTCTTCTTCTTTTGTTGATTACTCTTGTATGAATGGATTTTTCTTTTTCTCACCTTTTCTGGTTGTTATATTGGATGATAACTACTATTATTGGGTTCTTAGCCAGTCTATTTAGGGCTAATGTAAAAATGCAAAATTGCATTTTAAGTTTTATGTTGTAAAAAAGCGAGTAGTACAGTATTCTACACATATTACTCAAAACAATGTTGAGTGTTTCTTCTCCGAATTGGAACTGTTGAAGAATTGTAGCCACTACCCTTTTTAAGCTTTTTTTTGCCATATGACACAAATAAAACATTATTTTCTGGCACTAGCACTTCTTATTGCCACCTTTTTTTTCCAAGTGGTGCACAGACATCTGTTTTCCCTTTTGGTGTTAGCAAAGCTTTGATGGTTCTTAATTTTTCACCCTGGTCATTTTGGAAACCACATGGGAGGATAATTGTGTTGGAGCAATCAAGAAAGAAGAGCATACTCTGTTTACAAAGGTTGGGGAAATGTGTAGTACATTTTAGCAAGATTTCCATTCAGAATGTTTGAAAATAAAAAATAACTTGTCATACAAATGGGTATGTTTTATTATCTGGAAAATCTGATCTTATGAAGTATCTCCCAGATACCATATAAATGAAATGTTAACCATGATCAATGCCCGCTTCAGTCAGTTCAAGATTGGGGCTGCTGGGTGTTATAATTCCACTGAGAATAAAAACACCATAGGAGAGGGACAGTCTGGCTTCTACAGCATAAATAGCCCCAGTGACGTTAGGCTCTCACTAAAGCTTTGATTATTAACATAATATAACATACTGTGTAATAAGACTTTTTGATGCTGCACAAATAAATTGAAGAAGGAGGTGATTATTAATTGCTAGAAATAATATATTGTTTTTGTTATTTACATACAGAATCATACCATTTTAATGTAGGGCATGTGGTTGGCCACAGGTGAATTTTGAACAATTTCTTCTTTCACAGAGCCGGGGTGCTCTTTTTCCTGACCAACAATCAGTGTTTCGGCAGCGTCGCTGTAGTCGAACTTTTGGTTGTGGAAAAAAAGCTATTTATGTGAGTAAGCACTTTCTGAATAATAATCAGCGATGATTTCCCAAATGCATATTCTGTTATTTAGTGATTTGCTGTTATTATTATGGTTATTTGCTATTATTTTCCATAATGGATAAATGAAAAAGCTTATATTTTTAAAAAAAATAAGTCCTTATTATTGTGATTAGTGTTGGGGGTACAAAAAGAAAAATGGGACAGTCCCTGATGGCTCATTGGGAAGAGAAGCCATGTTCCTCTGACCATGGGCCTTGTGCTTCCCATCTCCTGCTGGATGCAGCATGGCCCTGAGGGAAGGCATCATCATCATTTCCTACAAAGCAGCAGGTTTCAGTGACCAACTCCCTTTAGCTATCAGCAGCCATCATCTGCCATTTTTCTTTAAAAGTTTTGGTTTTATTGCTGGTTTGTCTTATCCGTTTATCTTATAAAATCCTAATTCCAGACAAATTATTATTAAATTAAACTTTCTTCAATATATCTGATGGGCAGCATAAAAAATAAGGAATGTATAGCAACCATAATTATTCCTAAATCATATTTTTCTTGATGCCTTTTGTGTTTATGTTATATTAATTTCTGAATATGTGTCTTCCCTTTCAAGACACTCCTTATAACAGATTGAAAGAGGAAGAAAAAGAAGCAAGTTCAGCAAAACCAGCCACCACAAAACCCCAGACCCAGAGTTTTAGTCACCTCCTCCCCCATCTCTGCAGTGAAGGGCATGAGCCACTTTTCTGACCTCTGTTTTTGGGCTCTGTTTGGTCCTTATCATTCCCTAGAGTTCAATTTCACATCATTATTCTTTCAGTTTACACTGGGGTAGTGGGTTGTGCATGATGTCCTCCTGATTCTTCTTACTTCACTCAGCCTGAATTCATTTGAGTCTTTAAATTCTTCATCATCATCGTGTCTTATGACACATTTCTCTCCCATTACATTCATCACTTATTGAGCCATTCAGAAAACTATAGACACCTACTTTTTTCCACTTCATAAAATTCCTTCCCTCCACTATAGTTCTCTTTCTTTAAGACACGACTGGGCCACCATTTTCTTTGTGAAACCTTTCTGGTCCTCTCTTTCCAAACTACTTTTGTTTTTAATACTTTCTTTATCTTTGTATTTATTCACTTTATGTTTCTACTGTGTACACTTGTCTATGCATTTGTCTCCTTCATTAGAATATAAACTTCCTGTGAGTAGGAATTATTTTGTTCATTTATCTTTTTATCCCTAATACCTAGCCCAGTACCTGGCACATAGTAGGCATTTAATAAGTACTTGCTAATTAATATTGTGTTTTAAAATTAGTAACTATGCAATGGTTTTAGCCCTTAGTAGTTTAGAAAATTTTTTTTTCCTATTTAGAAAGTTATTTTTTACCCCTAAGGGGTAAACTCAAAATGAGTTATTTTTCATTCTGTGGATTTAGAGTTTGAAAGCAATTAGTCATCTGAACCAATCCCCATATTTGAGCAAATAGTGGGCCATAATTTAAGGTAATTGTTCACAGTCACACAGTAGATAAGTAATGGAACCAGGAGATGAATCCTCGTCTCTTGAATCCAGATCCTTTGCTCTTTTTATCACTGTCACAATGCCCCTAGGCTATCTGACTCTTTTTTCTTTAGTACATAAGGATATTTTTTTTTCCTTTTTTAATTGATACATTTTGTTTTGACACAACCTGGATATTCCAGCAACACTCACACTTGCCTCTGCAAGTGCTTACTCCAAAATAATTAAGCAAAAACACCAGATAGAGGGATCCTACTTCTTGGATTTATTTATTAGCAGAAAGGAAGGATCTGTGCTTTGACATGAATAATTTGATACCAACATTGTTACTTTTTTTTTGCCTTCTGGCGTTGTCATCGTTTGCACAATTGCCATTGTATATATTGTTCTTTTGGCTCTCCTTTCTAAAATTTCTTCTTGGATGGAAACAATAAAATAGTTTGTCATTTTGAATATTAAGTCTTCTAATTTGTTATTTAAAGTCTGACAAGTTATTTGATTGAGCTCTTAAAACTCTAAATTGTTAAGCTCTCCATTGTAGTATATATCTGTAATATTTGTTTTATTTTGTTTTTGGGTTTTTTTAGACATGAGTACGTCAGTGGATACTATAGAGTTTCTTCATATTTCTTTTCAAAGTTGTTAGCTGATTTACTCCCCATGAGAATGTTGCCGAGCGTCATATTCACTTGTATAACTTATTTTATGTTAGGTAAGTAACCTGAAAACAAGGCTTATCTAAGCAATTGAGTTTTAGAAGAAACAGCTGATCTCTCCCTGTTACTTCTCCCCTAATTAGCACGGTGCTTAGCCTATAGTAGTAGGCTATTACTTGTTGATTGATTGAAATTATATTTATATACTATCAGTATTAAACTTGGATCCTCAAGATAGAAAGTCACTTTTTAAGCAGACCTACTTTGCCATTTGGCATCTCTCAGCAAGGGCCAAGATACTCTTCTTAATGTTTGGACAATTTTTTTTCCTCTAATAACGAGAGCTTATTTATGAGACTGTCTGAGCTAATGCTTAGCATATTGAACTGATAAAATGAGAAAGATTAAATTTTTATATTTGATTTTTAAGGAAACCATTAAAGTCCTACTTGTTTAGATTAGTTGTCTATCAGATAATTAATGTGAATTAATGTGACCTTATTACTAGGTTTTCGCTCTTAGAGACTTGAGTTATCATAGTCTAGTAGATGTTAAAAACATAATTAATAGTCATTTAATGAAGAACACGTCAGTTTATGTTCTTTTTCAGTTAAACAGAACAAATAAAAGCAAGCATATATTAAGTATATACTATATGCAAGACATTTTCCTAGGTATGGGTGATAAAGCATCTTAATCATCATTATCTACTCTCCCAAAATCTATAAACCAGCCAAATTCTAGGCCTTTCATTGTACCTAGTCATCCGCTTTGTGGCGCACACTGGATGGATCTGGAGTCAGGAAGACTAATTTTCCTGAGTTCAAATCTGGCCTCTGACACTTGTGAAGTTGTTTGATCCTGGGCAAGGCCCTTAACCCTGTTTACCTCAGTTTCCTCATCTGTAAAGTGAGCTGGAGAAGGAAATGGCAAACCCCACTACAGTATCTTTGCCAAGAAAACCCCAAATGGGGTCACAAAGAATTGAACACAACTAAAAATGACTGAACAAAGGCATTTAATAAATACTTGCTGATTGATAAGGATATTGTGTTTTAAAATTGGTTACCACGTAGTGGTTTTAGCCCTTAATAGTTTGGATGGCCACATTTAGACTTTTTGGATATCCCAGGCCTGCATTCTAGGCCTTTCCCAGTTCCCGGGGTACTAGGAAATTGGGACTAAACCTTGCTGTGGGTGGAGCAAAAAAAAGTCACGAGGTATTTAGGGAAACAGTTGGGAGATGCTTCATAATCACTTTCCCAATTCCATGTTCATCCTAGGAGTTTTTATTTTGCCGGTAAGACTTTGATCTCTGGCAACTCACTTTCAGGGATGGGAATAGTTTACTAGAGGAACGTTTTGTTAGTCAGTCCTTGAATTTTTTGGTAGAGCATGTGGGAAGATATAAAGAAAGACAACTTTCTGGTGCTTATACATGTACTTGATATGAGTAAGAGAAGATAAACACGAAAAGATATATTACCAAGATAGCATGTTGTATTTGATAAAAAGTCAGCAATTGACAAATATGCCAAGGCACAAATGATATGGAATGTAAGTTCTCTGAAAGAAGAGGCAAAAGCCAGAAGAAAAATAGATTTCTGCTTTCTATCCCTGGCCTTTGCACAGAGTAGGTAGGGTTGTTATTGTTTGGCCTTCATTCTGGAAGAGGACCATGACATCAGGAAATTGATGCCGTGACCTGCAAGTGAATTGGATTTAGGTGAGGGAGGGCTGTGCAAAGTCACCAGCCTCACTTTCCTCCTCCAGAGCCATCTGGGTCCAGTGGCAAGATATAGATCAGGATGACTGGAGATGGCCCAAGTAGGCACTTAATAAATGCTTGTTGATGGATTAGAACTATGAGATGTGATTTCCATCTCTGGCTTTTTTTTTTTTTACTAAATCATATATAATCTGGACAAATTAGTGAAACCCATGGGCCCTCAGTGTCTTCAGCTGTAAAGTAAGGGGATCCTATTAAATGATCTTCCATAACAGTAAAAATGGGCATTTATGTAACTTTTTGATCCTTATAACATTCTTGTGAGATGAGATACTATAGAGATCATTGTTCCTATTTTACAGATAAGAAAAGTGAGGCTTAGATTGATTAAATGATGTACCTTTAGTCACTTAGCTGGTAAATGTGTCAATTATAAAGTTCTTATCTGAGAATGAAGACAAGGATAGGAGTCTCTTTTTAATATAATGTAATATAACATAACATAACATAACATATAATATCATGTTATTATATTTTATCGTATTTTAGCTTAATATTTTATAATATCCTGTCTCAAAAACACAATGTTGCAAATACTGGATTGTCATCTTGTTTTATTTTTTCCCATGCTAAGGACTGAAACCGGAAGTGGGGGCCTTCTTCATCATGATGTTCACTCTGTTGATGGTGGCCTATACCGCCAGTTCTATGGTTCTGGCACTTGCTGCAGGGCAGAGTGTGGTTTCTGTGGCCAATATCATCACAACCATCGCATTTGTTTTCATGATGGTGAGTGAGAACCTTTATTTCATGACTGTTTTTTTTTCTGTTGTTTCTTCAGTTACATAAAAGCTGATTCTTCTTTTTTCTTTTTTTTTTTTTTTTGGAGTGGGTAAGGCAGGGCAATTGGGGTTAAGTGACTTGCCCAAAGTCACACAGCTAGTAAGTGTGTCAAGTGTCTGAGCAAGATTTGAACTCAGGTTCTCCTAACTCCAGGGCCGGTGCTCCACTCACTGCGCCACCGAGCTGCCCCAGAACCTGATTCTTGAACAGTAGCATAGAGAGAAGGGGAAGATTGGCTCCTTCAGGGCCGATTTTAGAGTAGGCCATTCCCTTCACTCCTCCCATCTCCGACTTTTTACTGTAAAGAATAGATATAATCAATGGTGTTCTGCCTTAGAGAGTTGCCTCTGACACCAGGATGCAGGGCTTGAAAAATGTTGCCTAGATTCCAAGATATTCCAAGTGCCTTCCAGTGCCTTTACAAATGACCTTTAAAAGGACAGAAATTCAGCTTATTTCATGCAGGCAGGGTTTATCTGAGCAGTTCAATTGCGTGGAAATACTAAGATGCATAATGGATTGATTAGAATAGCTGGGAACAAGTATTATTTGTCTTCCTCTTTTTTTGAACCAATCAGGGTTAAGTGGCTTGCCCAGAGTCTCACAGCTAGTAAGTATCTGAGGTCGAATTAGGACTAGGTCCTCCTGACTCTACAGCTGGTGTTCTAGCCGCTGTGCCACCTGGCTGCCCCATCATTAGTCTTTAACTGCAAATATTAGGACATGACCTGATAAAGAGGAGATGGGACCCGTTCCCTAGAAAAAGACAGCTAAGTTTCTGAAATCTGTTGCCTGTGACATTTGCCTAAAAGCTGCGACTATTCTTTTTGTAGATATTTGCAGGGTTGTTAGTAAATCTCCCAACCGTTGTGTCCTGGCTTTCATGGCTCAAGTACTTCAGCATTCCTCGATACGGTTATACAGTAAGTATTTCCTTTGTTCTGTGTTATAACTGAGATCCTGACCCGATTATAGGAAATCTGAAACTAGGAAGTCATGTTGACAACAGATAAAAATCACCTTCTGTTCTCTATGGAATCAGACTCTTTATTTACATTTTTATGAGATTTGTGTTAAGAAAGTGAGGAGTTTAACACAAAAGAGTCCCATAGTCAATGGTGCTTTGCCTGATGGACCTTGATCCTGCAGATTGTCAGGGTGGAAAAGGTTGACTTGTTGCTTTTCAAACCTACAAAGACTGGGAAGCCCAGTGTATTTTAAAATCAGTATTCATGGATCAAAGAAAAAGGAAAAAGACCTATATTACAAAAATATTTATAGCAACTTTTTTGTGGTGGTAAAGAATTGGAAATTGAGGGGATGCCCATCAATTTGGGAATGGCTGAACAAGTTGTGATATGTGATTGTGATAGAATACTACTGTGCCATGAGAAATGATGAGGAGAATGGTTTCAGAAAAACCTTGGGAGACTTAGAGGAACTGATGCAAAGTGAAACGAGTAGAACCAGGAGAACATTTTATAAAATCTGTTTTTTAATTTCTTTCATTAAATGTTTCCCTAATACATTTAAAAATATTTTTAGCATTAGATTTTTAAAATTTGAATTCCAAATTTTCTCCTTCCCTTCCAACCTTCCCCCACTCATTGAGAAGACAGGCAATAAGATGTCAATTATAGATAAGAAGTCATGTAAAACATTTCCATATTAGCCATGCTATAAAAGAAAACACACAAAGAGAAAAATACAATGCAAAAGTATACTTTATTGAATGTAATTTTATTGCATTGTGGTCTTAAAGGGGTTCACTTAATATTTCTGCTTTTCTGTGTTTGTGAAGCATTTATATTTTAATGGTCAATTTTTGTGAAGGTGCTGTGTACAGCTGAGTAAAAAGGTATACTCCTTTTTATTCTCATTCAGTTTTCTCCAGAAGTCTATCATTTCTTACTTTTCTAAAATTCTGTTCATCTCTTTAGCATAGTTCTTGTTTATTTTATGGTTATTAGATTTATCTAGCTCTGAGAGGGGCAAGTTGAAGTCCTCCACTAGTACAGTTTTACTGTATTTTTCCTCCTGGAATTAATTTAACTTTTCCTTTAAGAATTTGAATGTTACACTGTTTGGCATATATATGTTTAATATTGTTACTGCCTCATTGTCTCTGGTGCCTTTTAGCAAGGTGTAGTTTCCTTGCTCATATCTTTTGATTAGAACTATTTTTCCTTTTGCTTTGTCTGAAATCATGATCCCTACCTCTGCCTTTCTTATTTCAGCTAAAGCATAACAGATTCTGCTCCAGCCCTTTATTTTAGGTCTATGTGTATCTTTCTATTTCAAGTGTGTTTCTTGGAAAAAACATATTATTGGATTCTGGTTTCTGATCCCTTCTGCTATCTGCTTCTGTTTTATGAGTGAATTTAATCCATTCACAGTTGTGATTGCTAACTCTGCATTTCCCTGCATCCTATTTTCTTCATTGTATCCTTCTGTCTTTCTTTTTGTCCTGTCCCTCCTCTAAAGTTTATGTTGCTTCTGACCACTGCCGTCCTTTATCTACCCTTCCTTTTATTACCCCTCCTTTCTCTTATCACCTTCCCCTCCTCTTCTCTGTTGGGAAAGATAGATTTCTATACCCAATTGAGTATGTACATATATTTTTCCATTATTGAACTAATTTAGAGGAGAGCAAGGTTCAAATGTCCACCTTCTCCCACCCCCCACATTTTCCCCTCCACCATAAAAGATCTTCTCTGTGCTCCTCTTTTGTGTAATTTTCCCCATTTTTTCCCTCCTTCCACCTTCCCCTAGTACATCCCTCTTTCTCGCTTCATTTTTTTTAAATCATCCCAACATAATTGAGTCACTTCTGTGCCCTTTTGTCTATGTAGGCTCCTTCTAACTGCCCTAAAAATGGTAAGGTTCTTAAGAATTATATGTATCACCTTTCTATATAGGAATGTAAACAGTTTAGCCTTATTAAGTCTTTTTTTAATTTCTCTTTCATGTTTAACTTTTTGTGCTTCTATCAAAACTTATATTTGAATGTCAAAATTTCTATTTTGCTCTGGTCTTTTCATCAGGAATGCTTGAAATTCATTTATTTAATTAAATATAATTTATCCCCTGAGTAATTATACTCAATTTTCCTGGATAGGTGATTCTTGATCGTAATCCTAGCTCCTTTGCCTTCCAGAATATCATATTCCAAGCCCTCTGATCTTTAATGTAGAAGCTGCAAAATCTTGTGTCTTCCTGACTGTGGCACCATGATATTTGAACTGTTTCTTTCTGGCTGCGTATACTATTTTCTCCTTGACCTGGGAGCTCTGGAATTGACTATAATATTCCTGGGAGCTTTCGTTGTGGGATCTCTTTCAGGAGGTGATTGGTGGATTCTTTGAATTTCCATTTTTACCCTGTGCTAGTATTGGATGCAGGACTGGATGATTTTTGGCAACTCCATTGCCTATAGTCACGTCCAAGGCACATTTTATGGGCAAAGTCACAAGGAAGTAGGGGCCCTGAGGAGCAATATTACTTGCAGATAAGAGTGGCAGCAGAAAAATTGGGTAAATTTAAGTCAAATGGAAGAATACTTAAAAATATAAACTGCCCAGATTAACAGTAGAGGAAATAGGATATATAGATGAACCTTTTTTTAGAAAAAGAAATTGAACAGGCCATGAATGACCTTCCTAAGAAAAAAGTATAAGGCCGAGATGGATTTACAAATGAATTCTACCAAACATTTAAAGATCAACTAATTCCAACATTAAATAAATTATTTGAAATAATAGGCAAAGAAGGGATCCTACCAACTTCTTTTATGAAACAAATATGGTACTAAACAAAGAAAATTATAGACCAATTTCATTAATGAATATGAATGCAAAGAGCCTAAATAAAATACTAGCTAGGATAAATACAATAATATATCGCAAAAATTATACATTGGGACCAAGTGGGATTTATACCAGGCATGCAAGGACGATTTAATGTGAGGAAAACTATTAAGATAATTGATTATATCAGGAACAAAAGTAACAAAAATTGTATGATTATATCAGTAGATGCAAAAAAAAAAAGCTTTTGACAAAATACAACACTCATTCCTATTAAAAACCCTTGAAAGCATAGGTATAAGTGGATTTTTTTTCCTTAAAATGATAAGAAGCATCTACCTTAAACCATCAGCAAGCATTGTTTGTAATGGAGATAAAATAAAAGCCTGCCTAATAAGATTAAGAATGAAATGAGGATGCCCATTATCACCAATAATGTTCAATATTGTATTAGAAATGCTAGCAATAGCAGTAAAATAAAAAAAATGGAAAGAATCAGAATGGTCAGTGAGGTAATAAAACTGCCTTTTTGCAGAAGAGATGGTCTATTTGGAAAATCCTAGAAATTCTAAAAAGCCTATTAGAGGCAAATAATTTTAGCAGAGTAGGGGGATATAAAACCCACAAAAATCATCATCATTTCTATATATCACCAACAAAATCTGCAAGAAGAGATAGTAAGATTTCAAAATTAAAATAATTATGGAGAACATGAACTATCTGGAATATACCTGCCAAGACAAACCCAGGAACTACATGAACATAATTATAAAATACTATTCATACAAATAAAATCAGATTTAAATAATTGGAGAAATATTAATTGTTCATAGATGGGCAGAACTAATATAATAAAAATGACAATTCCACCTAAATTAATCTACTTGTTCAATGCCATCCCATTTAAATTACCAAAAAAAAAAATTTTACTGAGCTAGGGAAAAATAATAAAATTCATTTGGAAGAACAAAAGGTCAAGAGTGTCAAAGGAATTGATGAAAAAAATGTAAAGGAAAGAAGTCTAGCTGTACTATATCTTAAACTATTATAAGGTAGTAATTATCAAAACTATCTGGCACTGGCTGAAAAATAGAAACATGGATCAGTGGTACAGAGTAATGTACAATACACAGTGCAAAACGATTAATCTTGTGTTTGACAGATACAAAGATTTAAGTTTTGGGGATACAAATTTACTATTTGGTAAAAAAAAAATATTGTTGGGAAAACTAAAAAGCATTATGACAGAAACTGGGAATAGACCAATATCTTAGACCATTTACCAAGATAATGTCAAAATGAATACATGGCTTAAGTATAAAGGGAGTTGTTACAAATAAATTAGAACATGGAACATATTACTGATCAGGCTCATGGATAGGAGAAGAATTTATGAATAAATAGGAGATAGAATTGTGAGATATAAATGGATAATTTTGATTATATTAAATCAAAAAGATTTTGTATAAATAAAACCAAAAGAGCCAAAATTAGAAGGAAAGCAGAAAATTGGGAATTTTTAGTTGGTTTCTCAGATAAAGGTCTTATGTCTCAAATATATAGAGAACTTTGTCAAATTTACAAGAATATAGGTCATTCCCCAATCAATAATTGATCAAAAGATATGAACAGGCAGTTTTTGGATGAAGTAATCAAGGTTATATGTAGTCATGAAAACGTGTTCTAGATCACTATTGATTAGAGAGATGTAAATTAAAACAACCTTGAGATATCATCTCACATCTCTCAGCTTGGCTAAAATAATGAAAGGGGAAAATGACAAATATTGGAGGGGATGTGGAAAGATTGGAACACTAATACGTGGTTGGTGGAACTGTGCACTGTCCTGATATTTTGCAGAGCAATCTGGAATTATTCCCAAAAGAGTTATAAAACTTTATAACCCTTTGACCCAACCACGCCACTGTTAGGTCTGTTTCCCAGTATGTTCAAGGGAAAAGAAAAAGAATTACGTGTCCTAAGATATTTATAGCAGCTCACTTTGTGGTGGCAAAAAACTGGAAATTGAGGGGATACAAATCAATTAGGGAATGACTAAACAAACTATGGTATATGATCGTGATGGAATACTACTGTGCTGTAGTTGATTTTAGAAAAAACATGGAATAACTTGTGTGAAATAATATGAGTGAGATGAGCAGATCCAATAGAACATTAGACACAGTAACAACAATATTGTTTGAAGAATAGCTGAACAACCAAGCTAGTCTCAGTATTATAAATATTCAAATTAGCTACAAAAGGCCTATAAAGGAAGATGCTATCCACTCCTAGAGATAGAACGGAAGTATGCATAGTATGGTTTTATATATGTGTATATGCATGTGTGTGTGTGTGGGCGCGTGCGAGATAGAGAAATAGTGGCCTTCTCTAGTGTAAGGTTGGGAGAAGGGAGGGAAACAGCTTGGAACTTAAAGTATAACAAAAATATATAACAATTTTTAAATGAGCGTTAAAAGAAAAAAATTAATACTCATGGTTAAAAATATGGAAAATATGAAGATAATAATTTGAAAATATTGAATCTTAAGACTGTTTTAACCATTTCTTTTTCTAATGTCATAGGCTCTGCAACATAATGAATTTCTCGGCCTAAACTTTTGTCCTAACCTGAACACAACCGTTTCGAACAGTACTTGTGAATATGCAGTGTAAGTTTGTGTGCAAATTGCCATTATAGCTCCCTTTTCCAAAGTCTAAATCTCATCTGAGTTTTCTTAGTAAAAAAAAATTTCCTTTTTTTAGTGAGGTTTAACTTTTTAAGGACTTTGTATTTGATTAAATAACTTGCAACACGTGATGTTTATTGATTACCTGTAGCATTTTAGTTATGTAAAGGACACATAGGCATATCCAAGATACTCCCTTTCTAGCAGTTAATTCACTGATCAGAAGAGAGGGCCATAGCCACAACGGGATGTTGAGTGAAAAATTGCTTGCTGATGCTGCTAACCTAGTGTACTGTTAGATGAACTGGTTGATCTTTCAGGATGCATTTTTTTAAGCACCTACTTTTGCTAAACAAAAGAGAAAGAGTCCCTAAGAGCATGGAGATGATATAATAATAGCTAATATTTCAATAGTACTTACTATGTGCCTTCCACTTTACTAAGTGCTTTACAATTATTACCTTATTTGATCCTCTCACCAAACCCTGCAAGGTAGGGGCTGTCGTTATTTCCATTTTTCCAGTGAGGAAACTGAGGCAGACGGAGGTTGATTGACTTGGCAAGGGTCCCACAGCTAGTAAGTGTGTAACTCAGGTCTTCCTGTGTGCTCCTGTGTGCTTCCCAGTGCTCTATACACTGTGCCATCTAGCTGCCTATGCGCATACATATAAGTATGTACACGATAAAGATAAAGTGATTGGTTGGGGTCCAAGAGCAGCTAGGGGGAATCTGAGAAGACTTACTACAGGAGATGATAATGTAGTTGATGCCGAAGATGTAGGTTTGAAATGTGCTGTGGGATTGGGATGCTGTTCACTTATGGATTTCTGAGTCTTGTTTCCTTGTCCATAAGATTCAGATAATCCTTCAAGGTTAATTGTAAGGATTAAATAAGGAAATAGGTGTAAAATTTTACCAATGACAAACCACTGTGTTAGTATGAGGTTTTATTTTAAATTATCATCACATATTGAACATGAACCCTTGTAAGTCTTTATGTGTACGTTGTGACTTGAGTTTCTTTATTACAGGGATAGCTTGCTGTGTAGAGAAGAGCAATATTATATATCTGCAAATGAACGGGATGTAAAATCCAAATATACCGATAAAATATCAAAATAAAAACATTTTAAAAGGTCAATGAAATGTGAAGGGAAAAATATTTAGAGCTAGAAGGGGCATTAGAGATTAACCCTTCTAATGTGGACATATTGATGTGGCCAGCTTTCTAGAAAGTACGATCTTTAAGACATTTGTAAAAATTTAATAATGGAAGAGAAACTAAGGGAAGTATGGGGAGAAAAGACTATATTTGTAATTATCTTTGAAAATGTTTGCATTGATCAGGCATGGTGACACATGCCTGTGATCCATGTTACTGGAGGGGCTAAAGCTATTGGATCTCTTGAACTCAGGTATTCTGAGCTATAATGGGTGGAGCCAATCAGGTCTTCTCACTACGTTTAGCTTCAATATGATGAGCCCCTGAAAATGGGGTGGATGGATGGGGAACCAGCCAACGCTGGAGTAGGTCCGGTATTCTGTGCCTATCCACTGTGATTTCAGGCCTATGAGTGGCTACTGTTCAAACAGCTTAGGTAATATAGGGAGACCTGGTCTTGAAAAAAAAATGGGCTAATTTTCATCCTCGGTTAAGTTTTTTAACTTTCTTAGTGTATAATTCCACTAGATCAAGGGGAACTTGATTTTTAAAAAATCTTAATTTATCGCAAATAAAACATTGTGTTCTTCAGTTTCCTGGTTGAAGACTAGGTTATAAACACACAATCATTGGAGTTTTATTATTTGGGTGACAACAGGCATTTCCTCAGGTTTTATTTGAATTGGATATTGACTTCACTGACCTCGTTCTGCATGTTAAGCAGTAATGAAGCCAAAGGTATTGCTGCCAGAGTGACTTAAAGCCTTTTCCTGTTGATTTTGGGTTTCAGGTGCTCTGGAGAAGACTATCTGAGAAACCAAGGCATTGACCTGTCTCCTTGGGGCTTATGGCAGAACCATGTTGCCTTAGCCTGCATGACCATCATCTTCCTTACCATAGCCTACCTGAGATTGTTGTTTGTGAAGAAGTTTTCGTAAAACACTGTGAGATTAGATGTGATTCAGCCTCACAAAACATTTCTGATTATTGTAAAATATTCATTGTTTTAGCTTTTATTGTTGAAGAATTACTCCCAGTTAAATCGGATTTATTTTACTGTGATTAACTACTACATTTCCACAGGTTATGTTTGCTATCAAGCCGTTATAAAAGTAAGGTTCACAAAATACTAATATCCAAAAGAAACAGCAGCATAAGCTAATGGTATTGTATATACTTCTCTGCTTATACTCTGTAAGTTCATAGAAAAGACACTATGTATAACTCATTGATCTGGCACTGATCAGGAAATGATAACTAATAAGTATTTACACTACTGTAATAGGAACTCTGAAATGTCTTGAGACTTTATGTTGTATATGTTTGAACTTGTTATGACAATGGACCAAAATCATTGCCTCTTAATAAACTTATTAAACTAGAACTTACTTGATTTTTTTTTTCTGGAGCCATAGTATCTGAAGAACCTGTACAAAAGAAGTCGCGTTGTGGAAGAGATTGGAACCAAAAGTAGAAGAAGGGGGATCCTAACTCAAGTACTTACTACTTGTGCAAAGCACCTGTAAATCAAGAATTTATTAAGTACCTATTATAAGTCTGACAGGTGCTGCAGATACAAAAATAGAAATGAGATAGCTGTGTTCAATGAATTTCCATCCTATTGGGGGTGGGGAACAATAGGTACACATAGAAGTGGATAGAAGATAAATAAAAGTTTGTTTGCAGGTGGGGAGACAAAGCCACCTGAGGGAGGTGGTGTTTGTACCTTGAAGGAAAGTGGAGATTCCAAAAGGTAGGAGGAAATGTCTTTCATATTTGAGAGATGGCTAGTAACTTAGTAAGGTGTTAGATCATGAAGGCCAGTTTGGCTAAATCATGGAATACATGAAGAGAAATAGCATTGTTATACGCTGTTGTGTCCAGCCATTTCAGGACCTCAGTTATGTATAAGATGAAGGGAGTAGTAGAATAGTGGTTCTCAATAAATGTCCAACAACAGTGGGGAAGTTGACCCTTGCTGGGGTGCTACTAGTTGTTAGGAAAGTACAGTTCATTTAAGGAAGTAATAAGAGAAATGCAAATCAAAACAATCTCGAGGTTTCACCTCACACTCTACAAATTGTCAGAAATGACCAAAAAAAAAATGCAACAGTGGATTGTGGAATAATCAGCCCGCTAATAAATTGGTGGTGGAGCTGTGGAATAGTATAATAATTTTTGGAATTAGGCAAATAAAGTGACTAAAATATCCATTCACTTTGAACTAGAGAGTGTTGCTGAGTTATACTCCCGAGGAAGCCATCAGTAAGGAAAAATAAACTCCAATATATTTATAGCAGCATTTTGTGGGACGGCTAAGATTTGGAAACAAAATCAATTGATGGGCCATCAGTTGTACAATGGCTAAACAGATGGTGGTTTGTTGTTTAGTCATTCAGTTGTGTCTGGCTCTTCATGACCTCATGGACCACAGCATGCCAAGCCCTTACATCCTCCACTATCTGTCCAAGTTAATGTTGATTGTTTTCATGATGCTGTTCTATCTGTCTCGTACTCTGCTGTCCTCTTCTTTTGTCTTCAGTTTTTCCCAGCATCAGAATCTTTTCCAATGAGTCTTATTTTCTCATGCGACCAAAACTTTAGCTTTAGTATTTGACCTTCCGGTGAATAGCCTGAATTAATTTCTCTTAAGTATTGATTATTGATTTGATCTTGCTGTCAAAAGTCTTCTCCAGCATCACAATTTGAAAGCATTGATTCTGTGGCACTTGGCTTTCCTTATAGTCCAACTCTCACAGCCATACTTTGCTACTGGAAAAACCTTAGCTTTGACCGTATGGATCTTTGTCATCAAGGTGATGTCTCTGCTTTTTAGTATGCTGTTTAGATTTGCCATAGCTTTCCTCCTAAGGAGCAAGCGCCTTTTAATTTCATGCCTGTAGTCGCTGTCTGCAGTGATCTTTGAGTCTAAGAGTATAAAATCTGACACTACTTCCATTTATTTTCCCTCTATTTGTTCTGTGGTACATGATTGTAACGGAATGTTATTTGCTGTAAGAAATGATGTGTGATGAACATAGAATGATCTGTGTGAACTGATACAGAATGAAGTAAGCAGAGCCATGAAAACAATATACACAGCGATTAAGTATCAAGCAAGACTTGAATGAAGAGAGATGAGAAGACATCCCCAACCTACCCATTCTGGAGGGGGAGGGCCACACGTGTTACACATTGATCATATCTTTCAGATCTTTTCAGTATCAACCAGTTGTGCTGGGACTTTTTTTCTATCTAAAAAGATACTATTTGTCATATAGGACAGCACTCAAATGGGAAGGTATAACTGGGATGCCCGTGTTGATATGTGAAACAGAATATATCAATAAAAACCTTTTTTTTAAATGATGCCTTTTTCTCCTGTCATACTGTAACAGCTGCTGAGCTCAGTGTGACTTGTGCCCCCTAAAGAAAATGCCTTCAGAATGAATCACTTATATTTAAATTTTTTTCCCCATAAACTTTGTAGCGCCTCCGGGGAAAATTGCTTTTCAATGAAAACAACAACCTGCTGGATGGGGTAGGAATTTGTCTTGGAGCTGCCAGCAGGCTAGTCCAGTAGTCTAACCAGGAGGTGATAAGGACCTGCATCACAGTGGTGACAGTAACAGAGAAAAGGAGCTGTATGTGAGGGGTGTTGAAAAGGTAAGTCAGTAGGTTTTGGCAACGTTGGATGAGGGGAGTGAGAGATGTTGACCTGTAAGCTTGGGGTAGTTTGGAAGTGGGGAGGGCATAAGGAGAAAGAATGAGTTCAGTTTTTGGACTTGTGTTTAAGATGTCTACTGGACATCCAGTTAAAGATGTCTGAAAGGGAGTTGGAGAATCTGGGGAGAGACATTTGGACTAGATAGGTAGATTGGAGAATCATCAGCTTACAGAGATGGTAATTAAATCCAAGAGAGCTGATAAGATCACCAGATAAAGTATATTGAGGGAGAATAGAAGAGGACAGATCCCTGTGGGGCACTTACAGTGAGTTTTGTTAGTGGGTATGACCTGGATGAGAAATGGGTATGAAGAGAACCAGTGGAGAGTGGTGGCTTAGAATCCTGGAGAGAAAAGCAAGAGTGTCAAAGCAAAAATGTCAAACTATCAACAGTGTCTTTGAAAAAACCGCAGAGAGTTCAAGAACAAGAATGGAAAAAAAGCCACTGAATTTGGCAATTACGAGATAAAAGGGTAACTTTGGAGAGATCAGTTTCAATGGAATGATGAGGTTGGAAGTTGGATTGTAGGGAGTTAAGAGAATGGGAGGAAGTGAAGGCACCCATTGTAGATAGCCTTCTCAGAGAATCGGGCCAAAAAGGGCAGAAGTTATCTAGGGTGATAAAATGGATGGAAAGATCCGGGGAGGGGTGTTTATTTTTTGGCGGGGGGGGGGGGGAGTCATGGGCACGTTTGTAAGCAGTAGAGGAGTCACGGACAGGGAGAGCCTGAAGATGTGAGCGAATAAGAATGACAGGGCAGTTTATTGAAAGAAACAGGATGGAATGGTATTCCTTTTGTAGGTAGGGGGATTTGCTTAGGCGAGGAGTTGGGCCACCTCTTCATGTCAGACCAAGGTAAAGGTGGAGATAGTGGCAGAAGACATCTGAGTCATATGAGAAAGGGGAGAAGAGGGAGCTCAGGGCAAATGGCCTTTTCTCTCTAAAATATGGGTCTGAGGGTGGGAAGAAAGGGAACCATGGGAGGTTTGAGAAGAGATGAAAAGGTTAGGAAGAGCTACTGTGGAGAGTGGAATAGTGAGTTGATAAGGTAGAACAGAAGTGAAAGTACAAATGTGAAAAAAAAAAATCTCAAAAGTGAATACTATACAATGAAGCTGTTTTTTTTTAAGATACCAGAAAAAGGAGGTAAGAATAATAATAAATATCCAGAATTTATGTAGCATGTACTATGTATCAGGCATCATGCAGAGAGCTTTATCTCGTTTGATACTCAACAAGGACTTTAGGAGGTGCTACTTAGAGGTGCTGTTATCCCCATTTTATAGTTAAAAAATGAGGCAGAGATTCAGTGACTTGCTCAAGGTCACTGAGCTAGCATCTGAGTCAGGATTTGACCTTAACTCTTCCTGACTCCAGGCTAAGTGCTCTATCCACTGTGCCTCAGAAGAAACAAACAAAAAAAATTTTTTTGCATCGTATATTTCTAATGAAAAGCTAACATAGAAAATTTGCTTACAAATTGTAAAAGGAAATAGTAAATGTATGAGTAAGAACTATTCTCCAATAAGTGGTAGCAGTATATGAACATGAAGCCCTCAGAATGGATGTCATAAAAGTCATGAAAACATTAAAAACTACTAATAGTGAATTAAATGAAAATTAAAACAATTCTGACATTTTACCTGATACCCATTAAATTGGCAATGATAAATAAAAATGAAAATTCCAGTATTTACATGGTTGTGCTGAAACAATTATCTGTTATATTACTAATGGAAGTGAAATGGTCCAATCTTTTGGGAAAGTAAAATGGGAAATTTGGGAAAGTAATTCTCGTTATTCAATGAGAATTACAAAACTGTTCCCAGACTTGGTAGGCACCAGTACTATGAGTAATCCAATCAAATAATCGATAAATATTTATTAAGCACCTACATTGTGCTAAGTGCTGGGGATTCAAAAAAAGGCAAAAAGTTCCTAATGTCAAGAAGCTCACAGTCTCATGGGGGAGACAACATGCAAATAAATATATGCAGAGAAAGTTATGTACAGAATAAGTAGGAGGTAATTAACAGGGGGAAGGCATCAGAATTAAGAGGGGTTGGGGAAGACTTCCAGTAAAAGAAGGGATTTTAGTTGAGACTTCAAGGAAGCTAAGGAGGTTGGTAGTTGGAGGAGGGGGGGAAGGCATTCCAGGCATGGAAGAGAGCCAGAGAAAATGCATGGATCAAAGAAATGGAGTGCCCTTTTTGTGGAATAGTCAGGAGGTCAGTGTTACTGGATCAGAGAGTACACATCAAGGGAATAGAAAGACTGGAAAGGTAGACCAGGGGCTGGTCTGTAAAGGGCTTTGAATGTCAAACAGAACATTTTGTATTTGATTCTGGAGGTGATGGGAAGCCACATGAGTTTCTTGAGTAAAGGGTGACATGACTGGACCAGCACTTGAGGACAATCACTTTAATGGTCAAATGGAGGATGGTTTGGAGTGGGGAGAGACTTGATGTTGGCAGACCCACCAGCAGTAGTCCAGGCATGAGATGATGAGGGCCTGCACCAGTGTGGGGGCAGTGACAAAGGAGAGAAGGGAGTGTATTTGGGAGATATTGCGAAAGTGAAATCCATGGGTATTGGCAACAGCTTGGATATGGGGTGGGGGTGGTGTTGAGGGATAGTGAGGAATCCAGGATGACTCCTACGTTGTGAACCTGAGGGGCTGGGAGAATAGTGTTGCCCTCTACAGTAATAGGGAAGGTAGGAGAGGAGGAGGGTTTAGGGGGAAAGACGAGTCCAATTTGGGATATGTTGAGTTAAGAGGTCTACTGGACATCCAGATTGAGATATCTGAAAGGCAGTTAAGACATGTGAGGTTGGAGATCAACAGAGAATGTGTGAGCATAGAAATGGTAATTAAATCCATTGGAGCTGAAGAGATCACCAAGTGAAGCAGTATAGAGGAGGATTCTTTTGTGAAGGAAAACTAGGCCATCTTTTGCCTCATTTTTTACCTAGCCTTTTAATCAATGAATGGGTGTTGCCTCAGACAAACTGAGACCTGGGAAAAACCTTAGCTTAAAAAGGTCAAGGTTTCCCACTGTATTCGGGGCCATCACCAATCATCCTGACCTGTCTTGGATTCTGATGACTCTGGAGGAGAGACTGAGGCTGATGACTTTGCACAGCCCTGTCTCACTTAAATCCAATTCCCTTGCAAGTCAAGATACAGCCTTCCTGATGTCCCTGGTCCTCTCTGGGAACAAAGGACAAACAACAACAGTATAGAGGATGAAGAGGGCCCAGGACAGAACCTTGTGGGATATCTACAGTTAGCAGGCATGATCTAAAGGAGGATCCAGCAAAGGAGAGAGGAGAGGTCAGGTAGGTAGGACAAAAACCAGGAGAAGAGTGGTCTCTCAAAAACCTAGAGAGAAGGGAGTAAGTAACAAGGAAGAGAGAGCTATCAGTGTCAGAAGCTACAGTGAGGGCTACAAAAGGGCTATACAGGACTGAGAAAAGGCCATTTGTCTACTAAGAGATCATTAGTAACTATGGAGAGCAGTTCAGGTGCAGTGATAAGATTGGAAGATGGATTGTAAGGGATTAAGAGACTGAGAGGAAAGTGAAGGCACCTATTGTAGATGGCCTTTTCAAGGAGTTTCGCTACAAAGGGATATTGTTAGTAGTAATGGAGGATCAAGTGAGATTTCTTCAGGATGGGGGAGACATGGGCATGTTTCCAGGGGGTGGGGAATGTGCCAGTAGGCAGAGAGAGATTGAAAATAAGTGACAGAGTGGGGATGACAGGGGAGGCAACCTGTTGGAAGAGAGTGGATGGAATGGGATCACTAGAACAAGAAGAGTGTTAGCGCTGGAAAAGAGTAAGGCTATTTCACCGTGTGAGTCAGGGATGAAAGAAGTGATGGCGGCAGATGGCATCTGAGTGACAGATGAGGAAGAGAAGGGGCAGCTTAAAGTGAAAGGCCTCCATTTTTTTGGGTAATATATCAGATAAGGTTCTCAGCTGATAGTGGGGGGATAAGGGAGTCACAGGAAGTTTGAGGAGGGATGAAAAGGTTTGGAGAAGTGGGATGTTGAATTGCTAAGGCAGGTATTGCCTAACAGCAGCAAGAACCTAGTTGGTATTGTATTACAAATCTGTGGCGAAGCCAGTCAAAATGATTGCGTGCTTTTCTCCATCTTCGTTCAGGAGCATGTGTGTAGGCACAAAAGTGACAGATGGTGGGAGCGAGCCAAGACTGAAGTTTGACTGGACATGGTTGGCAATATAAGAGTCCTAGGGATTCAAGACAGGACAATGTAGAGTTGAACTGGTTCACCAAGGGGTCAAGATGGGGAGAAAAGAGAACAGATAATTGCAGGGGAGATGGCCTGAGAGGCCAAGGTGTGGAAAGATTAGGGTATTGTAAGGCCGCCCACTTCTGTAAAACCAGAGGGTTGGAGTAGATGATTTCTAAGGTTCTTTCCAATTCTAAATCTTGTGATTGTTATCATCCTATCTCCCAGTGAAAAGTTGAGAATTTTCTTTGTTGAGCCCTCCTTACTATAATAGGTGATTTTCTTTTTTTTTCCCACTCAACTTGTGATTTCATTCCTAGTGAGGAAGATCCCTTAACCAAATGAGATAAAAATGAGATAATATAGTACAATTTTGCAAACCATAAAGCCTCGTGGAAATATTATTATTCCTAGCAATGCAGACTGGCATCTTCTCTGCAACTTAGCCTTAGAGTTGTTTGGAAGCACTGAGTAACATACCCAGGGTCACACAGTCAGCACTGCATAAGTGGGAGGACCGAGGCCAGCTTTTTGTGCCCTATGAAACACTACTTACCACAATACAAATTCCTACAATCATAAGGAGCCCAAGGTAGCCTCCTACCTCCGCCCAGGGATTAATTTGAGAGTTCCCTCTTATTTGTACTGCATTGCAAGTTTGTAGGAAACTTTGTAATGAGTCATTTGTATACGTCAGGGTCAGGGTTTTGTACAAAGCAAAGTAGCTGATTCACTACAATCTACTGAAAGTGGAATTTGCTGCCTCAGAAGGCAGTGGGTTCTCCTCACTGGAGGACACCAAGCAAAAGTTGGATGATCACTTGATAGGCATGTTACAAAGAGGATTCTTGTTTAGATATGTTGGATTAGATGGCCTCTGAGATACTGACCTAACTCACATTTTGTCACATTGCACAGAGCAGAATTTCCTGGCATTAAAAAAACATGCATTTTCTTTTTTGGTGGTTCTATTATTTCATTGCTGGGGGTACCCCTGTAATATATGTAAAGAAGGCATTATCATCTTCGTTTTATAGATAAGTAGTGAAGCTAAGAGAATGAAGCAGATGTATAAACATGCAAGACTTAGAAAGTAATTCTGACATTTCACTGTGCTGCCCCTCTAAGGAAAAGGACATTGTGAGTAACAAGTATGACAAGCCACTTATAAGTACTGCTTCTAAGGATCGCTAGATCCTGCAGTGTGACTGCCAGAATTTAAGCAGCCCGTTGGCTTCCTATGTGCAGAATCACAAGGTCAGAGGAAACCCCTCCATCTGCCAGATAGATAAGGGTGGTCAGAATGAGGATCTATGGGGGTGATTACGCTGCTGGGGAAATAGAGCAGATGAGGGTGCAGGAAACAGATGTAGAATGAGGCTTATGTTGATCAATGTACAATTGTTTTACTTGTATTTTTTTATGGGAGGTTTTTCTTGGTATGGGAAGTAAAGTGGGACTGAGAAATAACTGATTAAAAAAACCCACCACCTCAACAAATCATTAAAAAAGAAAAGAATCCCTACGAACGAGCCTTGGGACTGGTTGGAGCCCACAGCCTCAAATCTGGCTGCTCTTGGTCTCTATAAGGTCTCATGAACCTTTGCCAATATTTTGGGGTGGGGAGGGATTTTGATATGCTTTAGAAATCTTGTCACTTCAATCATTGGAATCAGTGTATCATTAAGTACATTATTTGCTCCGAAAGTATTCTCTATTACAGTATTATAGTGTGGAAAATGGAAGAGATACGGCCGAGCACCGAGACCAAAGTGCTGGGTTTGTAATTGGGAAGACCTAGGTTCCTAGCTTAGTTACTTAAGCTCTCTGCGTCTCAGGTCCTCATCTGTAAAATGATGAAGTTAGATTATAAATGGTTTCTAAGCCCCCTTACAAACTTAAATCTATGATCCTATAATTTATAATTATTAGAATTATTGTGATAATGAGTAAATAAGCCAATTTTTTTTCCTTTTGATAAAGACCACTCATATATGTGCTGTTATACGTAACATACAAATCTTTATTAAGAAGTAAAGTGCTCAGAGTTAGAAAATGATTAAAATGCTTGATTGCTGTAGAAAACACCAAATATGGAAGAGCCTTTTACTAGGGCCAGTAGAGGGTAGGGGTTGGAAAGAAAAGGAGATGGAGGCGAGATTACATTCTTCAATGACTAAGGTAGATGGCAACTGTGGTGAAGAAAAAAAATGGCAGCTACATGAAGTCTTTATATTTAAAATAAAAATAACATAATAATACAGAGTATGATAAAAGACTGGCCATGATTACTTTTTGGCACATGGTCAACACACATACATGGATATTCCATGAAATTTATTGCACTTCAAGATGAAGTTTGTTTCTAAGTAACATGTATACACACACTCACACACACACACCCCTAGTGATACAAATACATTGATTTCTTATTTAGTAAATAGTTTTTTTTGTAGTGATATAGCATATTGAGAAAAAAATGTAACATTAGAAGGAAAATATGTGCAAAAGTCAGGCTGAGGAAATATTTCGAAGGAATGTGGCATATTTTCCTTAGAAACCAATCTTAAGGGACCATATTTGCTTATGTTTGTAAATGGATGACCAACATAGTAATTCATGTAAACAACTTCCATACTCCAAAAATCCTAAATAATATTGCCCTACCTATTTCCTTCAATTCTTGATATTAGGGTCAAGCCCTGAAATAGTTTTCTCTCCTCTTGTTGCTTAGTTATTTTCAGTCACATCTGACTTTTTGTGACTGTTTGGAATTTTCTTGGCAAAGATATTGGAATGGTCTGCCATTTCCTTCTCCAATTCATTTTACAAATGAAGAAACTGAGGCAAACAGGGTAAAGTGATTTGCTCAGGGTCACACAGCTAGTTGAGTGTCTGAGATCACATTTGAATTCAGGAAGATGAGTCTTCCTGACTCCAGACCAAGCACTCTATCCATTGCACTATTAGCTTTCAGTTAACTATAGAACTTTTCACCTCTCAGAATTTTTTTCTTCAGACAATGTACCCTCTCTACTTCAAAACGTAAGGCTTCAAAATTGGGCAGTTACAAATCCAAAATAAACCAATCTTTCAGTGATGATCTAACTTTTAATACCAAAACTTCCTTTCTGTAAAGCTAGGTCATTCTGGTTATATGCTATCCTAATACTAACATTCTAATAAAGTAATTCTTATAAAATTTGAATCTTTTAGTACATAAATTTAGTAAGGGAGTCCTGATTTCCCTATTTGGTTATATCTTGGTTCGAGAAGTTGAAAGGTCTTTTACTTTTTCTTTCTCTTACCTAAGTGTACTACAAAATTTAGTCTGATTTAATTTAGGGAACCACCAGCATTCCACATCCCTTTCAGTCTTGGCTGATGACTTTGTGTTACAGAGGCCATCCTGGGATCAATCTTGATCTTTATCTGTCCCTATAGATCCATTCAAACCAGAGTTCATATGACAGCTCTGCCATGTTTTTACTTCCATATACAGGCTTAATAAACAACACAGAAAGTGGACAGTGATTATAAATGTTAAATAAATGTGCTAATTAAGCAAAGAAATTCCAAGCAGGACTATTCAACCTTTGGCTTAAGAGCTCCTGTCTCTCTCATCCTTCACGTACGTTTCATATTGGACACCCTGTTGAAACAAACACTTTTGAAAAAAATTAAAAGTAAAGCTAAGAACTAAGTTTGATATGACATGAAGTGTTCAGGCTGAGCTGAAGTTAGCACTGCCATGTTCCCTCAACCATTCTGCGAATATGACATAATATGGACTTATTTTGGTTTGAAGACAAAATTCTGTTCTTTTTTTCCCCTTACCTAAAGCATTATTGCTGCTGGTTTAAAAGGTTACTTTACCATCAACTGATGAGATATACTAAGACTCACAACAGCAACACAATACTGCTTTCAATATTCTTCAAAAAAGATCTGGCCATTTCTGCACTCAATAAACAGAAAAAGAAAAAAATCTTCCTTCATCTACGGGAAAAATCTGTATACAATAAATTAAAGTGCAGTGGAAAAAAAAACAATTGGTCAAAGGTACCATGAACATCAGACTTTGGTCAGGAGGTATAAATAGTATATTCACTGCTGCAGTTCAGGATGTTGGCTTCTCTTTAGCAAGGCACAGACTATCCATGGACACTGGCACCTCCATTTCCTCCTCCACCTTCTACACCTTCTGTAGACTGAGACGATGAGGGACGGGCACTCCTCGGACGTGGCTGGCCATTTGGCCCCACAGGAGTGCCTAAGCGCTGACTTAGTTGGGAAGCTGCATCATCTGATTCCCAGCGTTCCAATTCTTCTCGCACTAGGCGCTCCATCTGCTCCCTGTGGATTTCATTATCACGACCAAGTCTTTCATCCTGAGGGTGAAGGGAGAAACTAAGATGATAATAGGAGATGCAGAGCTTATAAGTTATAGGAAGGATGAATGCCTTTTGAAATGTGGTAAAATGTGAATGGGGCTTAGGGGATCTGACTGGGATTAGAATTAAGAATAGAGTCTCATAGTATGTCTGTAAAATGACTTTAAGGTCATTTAAGGCCTTTAAGAATTAAATCTACGATTTCATGATCTTATGTCTACAATTCACATTCAGAAATATGAATTTATTTATATGCATTAATTTATAATCATTCAATTATGTTCAAAAGATACTATGAAAGACAAAAGAGCAAATGACTGAAAAATAAGACAAAAATCAAATAAATTCTAATTTCTTATTTGCAAAATTGGGCCCATTTATCAGAAATATTAGCCAAGTCATAGAGCAATATTTTATAGCACTTTTGTGTGAAATTTGTTACTACACCTCTATACAGGTGGAAAAATACGTATTCTTTCTATGCAAAAGAGGGAGGTTTTCATGGTTAATTTTCAAACCAAACTCTTTCCTTCATATACAAATGCGATTCTACTAATCAATGAGGTGCACTGAGTCAACCAGTTTGCTTCTCTAATAACGTGATGGGTTTGTGCTAATCCATTCATTCTCTCTTTTGACCAACAGCACATATCAGCAAAATGATGACTAGAACTAGAGGTGTAAGCTATAACCCCAGAATAGAACTAAACGAAGTGATCCACTAGGACCCCTGTGCTCTGGAGGGATGTCCTACTGTGTCAACTATGATTCCCTGCTTCTCATTGTGAGCCTATGAAAAATCCACTCTTGGCTTTGGACTTACATCATCTTGATGCTGCTGGAATTAGCAATTGGCCCCCATAATGGTACTTCACTAGGTTCTATCACGATCAATATTGTAGGCATTACTATTGAAGAAATGTGATTAGTGTCACTAAATTCGTATTCTACTTTAGCTGCATCACAGAGCCTCTTACCTCTGTCACTCCATCTAGCAGTCTTCCCAATACTTCCCGTCTTTTCAGTTTGGCCCTCTCCATGATTTCCAGTTTCACGATGACAGCATCAATTTTGGAGACAATGCTGCCAATGGAGTGTTCCATTCGGTCTACTCGTCTAACCAGTCTGCAGGAAACCAACGATTATGAGAAAACACAGCAGCTACTATGTTTCCTCATTTTCTTTTTAGTCTGGCTAATTGGGTGGGGTAGAGGTGGATTAGGGATGGAAAGGGCAAGCAAAATTTAAATGAAACAATGTAACAACCTGAAAAAAGTACTTTTGCAGACCTCTCAAATGGTTATTTCAATTATGAAGTCAAGGTGGTGATGCAAGGCAGTGTTTATATCTAGAAAGAGTGCAAGAATGGATGGTTTTGGTTTGTCCCATTAATAAAAACCGAGCCAAACCGAATATGCTTACACTTGAAATTCTTCATAAGAAACCCCACTAGAGCTGCTCCCCCTCCTTCGAGAGCTATGTCCACTGTCCTCATCATCATCCTCTTCAGAATCATCCAGGTTGCGTGGGAAGCTGCGGATGCTCATAGGTCGGGGCAAAGAGCTATGATCCAGGTCCAGATCCTCCTGCAGAATGGACAAACCACCAGTAAGAATGAGCAGGCTGAAGATGGAGGCTGGACAAAGGCTAACAAATCAACAAGCATTTATTTAGTGCCTACTATAAGCCAGGCACTGGAGATACGAAGAAAGGCCACAGCCCCTGCTCCCCAAGAGCTCACAATCTAATAAGGGAGACAACATGCAAACAACCATGCATAAACAAGCTGCAGACAAGATGCACTGGAGATTAACAACAGAGGAGGGAAAGACTTCTTGCAGAAAATGGAATTTAGCTGAGACCTGAGGTCATCCAGGAGATGGAGATGGCATCAGGGAGAGCTGGTGAAAATGCCTGGAGCTGGGGGATGGAGTGTCACATATGATGAACAGTGAGAAGGACAGTCTCACAGCTATGGAGTATGCGGGAGGGAAGTCAGGTATAAGAAGAATGGAAAGGTAGGAGGGGGCCAGGTTATTGAGAGCTTTAGATTTCAAACAGGATTTTCTATGTGATCCAAAGCCACTGGAGTTTATAGAACCGGGGGTGGGATGGGGGTGTTGGTGACACGGTCAGACCTGCACTTTAGGAAGACTATTTTGACAATTGAGTGGTGGATGGACTGGGGTGCTGAGACCTGTGATAGGAAGAGCAACCAGTAAGCTGTTGTAATAGCCCAGGTATGAAGTGTCAGGGTCCAACATCAGGGATGCTGCAGGGTCAGGAGAGAAGGGGTGTATATGAGAGACATGTGGCAGGGAGAATCAACAGGACTGGGCAGGAGATTGGATATGGGGGTTAGAAAGGGTGAGGACTTGATGATGTCTAGATTGCAAGCCTGGGTGCCTGGAAGTGGTGCCATCAACAGTAAAGGTTGGAAATCAAAGTTAGGAAAGGAGGGGGATTTTGAGGGAAAGATAATGAGTTCAGTTTTTGGTCTTGTTGGGCTTAAGACGTCTAACAGGCAGCTGGAGATGCGATACTGAAGTTCAGAAGAAAGGTTGGGGCTGGATAAACAGATCTGAGAATTATCTGCAAAGAGATGGTAACTGAACCCGTGGGAGCCGATGAGATCACCTTCCCCTCAATAGCACAGAAGGAAAAGAGAAGAGGGCCCTGGGGGACCCCCACCGTTAAGTGGGCATGACCTAGAGAAGGATCCAGCCAAGGAGTTAGAGAAGGAGCCCTCAGAGGGTGAAGGAGACTGAGGAGGAGTGGCCTGAGGGGAAGGACAACAAAGAGAAAGAAGAGTCATGAAAACCTAGAGAGAAGAGAATTTCAAGGAGAAGGGCTGACTGGCAGCGTCAAAGGCTGCAGATAGGTCAAAAGGATGAGGAGCAGGGAAAGGCCACTAGATTATTTATTGTTAACTTTGGAGAGAGCTGTTTCAGTTGAATGGTTAGGCTGGATGTTATACAGCAGAGAATTAAGAAGAGGGTGAGAGGAAAATAAGCATAGCCACTAATTATAGACAGCCTTCTCAAGGAATTTAGTCACAAAATGGGAGGAGAGATACACAGTGAGGGCTAGTGGAGATGCATGATCAAGCGAGGGGTAATGGCTATTTATGACAATTTCTATCTGCTGAAGTTGCCTGTCTATGGAAGCTTTTCTTTTAAATGGAAAAGTAGGCTTCCCAAATCAACCACCTCAAGTAAGCTTCTCTCTACCCTCGGCTCACAGATACTATCCCATTCTGCAAGCAGTTATTAAACACCTGCTATATTCCAGGCACATGTGATGTAGACAGTGGAAACCTAGCCTCAGAGACAGGAGGACTTGGCTGGTCTCTATCACATACTAGCTCTGTGTGACCCTGTGCAAGTCATTTAAGACTATAATACTTGTAAAGGGAGTTTCTTGATGCAGAGTTCCCTCCACTGATGAAATCAATGGTCTGTTTCTGTGCCTGAATTCTCCCTTTCCCTCCCTTCCAATGTTTCCAATGTGTTAGTTGTTAATATATAAAGACAAAAAACAAAAACAAAAACAAAAAAACAAACCTCTCAAAGAATTTACATGTTATTAAGGGAGAAAACAAAATTCTGCAATTTCATCCGCAAAGATTTGCTCATTCACCAATACAAATAACAACCCCTGATAATGGCTAAGGAGTGAGTTGCAGTGGCTGAATGAACTTATTACTCGATGGCAAATCTTCTTGTGTGAGTATGTCCAAACTTAGCCAGCCTGTTCCTCAGACAAAAGGACACCAAAGCTATCATTGGGCCTATACTTGGAGGCTTTTGAATTTGATAGGATCTGCCAGAGCTTGAGCTATGCTGGCATAACCCAAGAGAACCTAGGGTCGCTTAAACATCACAATGAACTTTATTGGAAGCTTAAACATATACTAATGTTAATCATAATAAAAAATAGAATTAGGAAGGTTAATCTACAGTGCAGATGTAGACACAAACACATATTCTATGGGCAAATGCAAAGAATGTGTAGACTTGCTGCGAAAATGCCACCAGAATGAGTCCCTCTAAGAAGTTAAACACACTGCCCCCACCTAGACATACCCTCTCTTTTTCCAAGTCATCTCTCATTTGCTGGTGTTCATGTTCAGTCAACTCTTGGTCACCATCCTGATCATATTTTGTGAATATTGCTTCAATCTCTGCATCTGTGTGCCCCTTCCTGAAAAGAGAGAGATACAGGTAAGAGATCAGTGAGCTCAGCAGTCTGGCACACACAAAAAGGAAAGCACAAGAAGAAGTGAATTCCTTAAAGGAAGCCAGACATCTCCATAGCAATCATTGCGCAAGACACTTGTCCCTGTCTTGGAGCATGTGCATTTAGATGTCACCAGGAACACCGCAAAACAAGGATTCAATATTGGCAATTATTGGGGCTTAGGAAGCAGGATTCTTACCCTTTTAGATCTTGGCGAAGTTCATCAAAGTTTAACTTGCCACCGCCTTGCTGCAGACTCTCTGAAATGTCATCCACGGTGTTTTTTTTAAGTTTCAGTTTGACCATAGCTTTATGACAGCCCTAAAAAAAAGTAAGGCATAATTCATTTTATCCTGAATTGTCATTTTATTCACTTTCCATGATTCCACAGAGTAGGTGGGCAAAGCAGAAATGCAATGTTATTGCCTTGTAACAAGTGGTGAAAAGGTCAAATTCAGAGCACCCTGGGAGGTATTGCATGAACTGATGTGAAGTAAAGGGAGCAGAACCAAGAGAACAATGTGAACAACAGAGTTGTAAAGAAATGTAACTCTGAAAGTTTTAAGAATTCTGATCAGTGTGAGGACCAAGTATCCCAGAGGCCTGAGGATGAAGCACGCTACGTACCTCCTCACTGAGAAGTGATGGACACAAGGGGTAAATAAGACATTTTCAGACATAGCCAATGTGACAAGATGTTTTACTTGACTATGTCTTTGTTACAAGGGTTTTGGTTTTTCTTTTTCTTCAATGGGGTTGGGGGAAGGAGAACATGAATGTAAGAGGAGATAGGGAGAGGACACGGGGGATCATTGAAACATTTCTAAAAAAAAATGCGTGGAAGAGAACAAATGGAAGGTTAGAAGGAAAAACAAACTGGACATCTTTGAAACTTATATGTTGAATTTATTATATATTTAGAAGGCAAAAGTAAACTTATATAATATTTATAGTTTAATGTAAAATCTTTTCTTCTACACTGCACATAAAAATCACCATTTTATTTGTTTTTGTTATGTTCAGAATAAGAAACCAACAAAAAAGAAAAAGTAATGAACCGAAAAACAGGAAGAGTTATACCAACTGATTCAGGGCAAAATAAACAGAAAAGGGAGAACAAAATATACAACTACTATACTAATTCATGTAAAATGAGCACTCAAAAGAAGCTGAACTCTGAAGAGTAATGATTAATTTGAGAACATGAGACCAAGCATTGTAGGTGGGTAGAGTCGGTGGCTGGGGAAAGTGGTATCTCCTCTCAGATGCTGTCTCTGTGTTTGTATTTGATTTTCCTTAAATGTCTTTCTTTGTTACAAGAACACGTGTGTGGGTGTGTGTGTGTGTGTGTGTGTGTGTGTGTGTGTGTGGGTGTGTGTTTGGGGAAGTGATTGTGGTGTAAAAACAAATGGCACCTATAAAACTTTTTAAATATTTCCAATCAGTGGTTTCAGAGGCAACCTACTCAGTCCTCCCAATAAGGTTATTTTTAAACTACAGAAAAATGGTTACATACTTTTTATTTCAAAGAATCTCCAATGATCAAACAGTTTAAATGAAAAACTTTTTTCATTTTTATAAATGTCTTTTGATTTAGGAATCCAGCCAATCATGAAGCAGTTATTGGGGTAAATTCCTACCTTTCTGATGAGATCTGACAGTTCCATCTCAGTCTTCTGCTGAGCCATATCAGATTTAACTTCAGAGTATGTGTCATTGATGATGGCCAAAAACATGTTCTGTTTAAAAAAAATAAAAAACAAAGGAAGATATAACTCAGAGACCATTTTCAAGTAATAACCAGAAAACCCCCATGGGTCTTTTTGTCCCTCTTTGCTGTAATCTTGCAAGTATCTGAGAACAGTTTCTGATAGTTTTTACTATCAGATGTTGTAAAGCATTTTCAACTAATCAGCTAAACAAGCATTTAGGAGCACCTAATAGTGCTAAGGTGCTAGGGCTAGAGATTCCGAAAGCAACACAATTCCTATTTTTAAGAAGTTTACCTTTTACTGGGAGAGAGAGAATTCTATATGGACACAGGAGTATCAATTCTGATGAACTGATTCAGAGACTCCTATGTCCATAAAAAAGCACAAATAGAGTATCTGCAGAAGAAATACAAAACAAATACGAGATACAACAGATGATTCTCAGATCTATTTATCCAGCCCTAATCTCTCCTGATCTCCAGGCTTGCCTCTCCAAGTGTCTACTGGACATCTTGAACTGCACGTCCCCTAGACTTCTTAAACTCAACATGGCCAAAACAGAACATCTTTGTCTTTGCCTCCATACCCACCTCTCCTCCTAATTTTGCTATTATGGTCAAGGACACCACTCAGTCACCTGTGTGAGAGATGAATTAAATCCAGGTCTTCCTGACATCAAGACCAATTATCTACAACGATATGTCTCTCTTTTAAATAAAACTGAATAACAAGACTTTTGAACAAGCAGATATATGGAATTCTGGGTTTTTCCAGACTACTGTTATAGTGCCTTCAATTAACTTTTTAACTTTTTTTCTTAAAAAATACTTTTTACTTATTACTTACATCTGCATTTTTAATAACTAATAAGGATGTGGGAACAATTTAGTATTAAGACTATGCAGGGTATTTACTGGTTCAAAAAATTAAAGCTGAATTTGACTGAGACAGTAGGAACATAACAAAGCCTTTGCTAATGGCTGAGATTTCCAGTGTTTCTTATATGTTGGAAGTATATATGTTCTTTTTTTTTCTTAAGTGCAGTTTTTTTTTTTTTACTGATTTAATCATAAACATGTTTGGAAGGAGTATTATTTTTCAGACTAATAATAGTAATGAAAGCTCACATTATATCATGTTTAAATGTCTAACCAAGTAGTTTACTTACAACAACCTTATGAGATATTAGTATTATATTTCTATGTAAGGAAACAGAGGCTGAAAGAAATAGTGATCTGTTTGTAGTCATCCAGCTAGAAAGTGACAGAGGTTCAGAGCAAGAAGACCTGGGTTCAAATCCCACCTTTGATGTATACTGGCTGTGTGGCTGTTTAACTTCTTAGGGCCCTACACAATTAAGACTAAGTTATAGAGTCAGTTTTCTGAGTTTTTCATTAATTCTAGCAGCTTCTTGACTTGACTTCATAATCTTTCTTGATTGATGCCATATAAATGAAAAATTGGGGCAGCATTATTAAAAAAATCTGGCTTTTCCTTTGCAAGCTGCAGAATTGAGGAAGACAGTTGCCTTCTTCACTTGGACACTGGAAAGAATGAGTTGATTTCCAAGTAATTGGGCTTCTTGACAGACTGCTCTCCTTATCAAAATGTTATCAAAATGTTTTCTCTATATTGTTAGGATTTTCTAATCTTAAGCCTGTATTGCCAGAATAGCCAGAGCTTTACCAATCTGTGTTAAGGATTTACAGACTTGTGGTTATGTTTATTAAAAAAAAATCAGCCTCTGGGGAATATTCAGAGTTGTTTGGTGGTGCATGTCTCTTAATTTTTGACTGGAATGTCTAAAATGGTGGTAGGGAGTGTGAATATCACCACTGGATCAAATCATTAAGTCATCAGATTTATCTTCCTCCTAATAAAATTACAGAATATATTCTATATATATTCCATGTACAATGCCCCCAAATTGTATGGAGATCCCTTCAACTATTTTATTTTTAGATGTTTAACAAATCTAATCTCTTATTCTAGTGAATATATCAACAAGTTTAAAAGAAGGAAAAAAGGCCATGAGCAGTTGTCTTCACAGTGGTTCCATGTGATTTTATTTGCTTAGCTGAATAAGTATCATTATTTTGAGATTTTAAAAATTCTTATTTTTATTTATTTAAGAAAAAATTCTTTGTAGGGAATTCAGAATTGTTTGGTGGTGTATATCTCTTAATTCTAAAATAGTGTTTCTGTGTGGCGGTGGGGTGAGGGTGGAGGACAGGGCCGATTGTCACCCATGGATTACCAGTGGCCTTGTCCTTTTCTTTAATCCCTGCTAGGGTGTCAGCTCTTAATCAAAGGCTTCAAGCACAGCCCTTTATGCTATTTTAAAAGGAGAATCTGGAAGATGGAAAAGAGTTATAGAGCAAAGGGTATCTGAGGGAACTGTACCTAGGGAAGAGCTCACTCACCCCATTTCCCTCTTTCTCCCAACCTTCATTCCATTCCCATGACTGTTAGAAGCCTAGAGGAGAGACTCCAAGGCATCTCCACTTGGGCTTCTGTCTGTTGTCTGGGCCAGGTAAGGAAGATGGGAAAGAGTCTGGGAATGGCCACCTCTCTTCCTCCTCTCTTTTCAATGCCTCCTATGTGATTTCTGAAAGAGGGACCTGCATTATTAGGCTATCTCCTTAAGGCAACTTTTTCTTAAGGACAAGGAAATATTTTCCTTCTTTTTCTTATCATATGCAGTAAAAAACAAAAAATGAATTTAGGACCCTGAACAGAGGATTCATTTAAGTCTCTTATCACCAATCTAACAAATACATAATTGGATTAAAAAACAAGTTTAGGGGGGCAGCTAGGTGGTGCAGTGAGTAGCGCACTGGCCCTGGAGTCAGGAGGACCTGAGTTCAAATGCGGCCTCAGACACCTGACACACTTACTAACTCTGTGACCTTGGGTAAGTCACTTAACCCCGATTGCCCTGCCTTCCCCCCTTCAAAAAAAAAAGAAAAGAAAGAAAAAAAAACAAGTTTAGAATCTGTTAGGCATTATCTACTAAATAATGACAGACTTTAAATGAAGATTCTGGAGTGATATGCTAGAACATATGCATATTATCTGCTGGCCACTAAAATTCTCACTTTGTAGATGGGAAAACCTAATCTGACGCCTGATCTAAGGGTAATTGATGAATCACAGCAGCACCTGCTCTCCCGAGCCAGGGACAAGAACCAATCATCTGGGCCCCTCTTTCCTTTCTCAGAGCAACGATTCTCATCTTAGCAGTTTGTTCGAGGTATTCCTGTTATACCACTTAAGGGTTCACTATATTCCTACTGCTAATTAAAACTAAACATTTTTAGACAGTAATTAATTAGTCCTAATCTTTCCTTGCCTCCTAGCATCATCTGTAAGAGCCCCCAGAAGCCCTCTAGTCCAATCCCTTCATTCTGGTTAAGTGACTTGCTCAGGATGACACAGCCCCTTCTTACCTTTCCAGTCTTTTCACCATTTACTGCCCTTCACACATCTGACAACCTGACTTCCTTGTTCCTCTCACATCTCTGCCCTCCATGTCAGTGGTGCTCACCTCCACCTCCACACTACTCACTTCTTACAAGACTCAGCTCCAAACTCATCTCCCACAGCATACCTTCCCAGTCTCCCCAGCCCTGTGAGCCTTTATTCTGCTCCACATGTATCCCATGTGCACTGATTTAGTTACATTTTCTCTCTCCAATTAGTGTGTAAACTCCTTAAGACCAAGAACGGTTTTTGTGTTTTTGCTTTTTTTTTTTTGCATTCCACAGTGTATGGCACAGTGTAAGTGCACACTGTAAGCACTGGTAAACACTTGTTAATGAAGTAAGGGTCAGAGACAGGAACTAAACTCAGCTCTTCCAGACTCCAACTCCAATCTATTTATTCCATCATACAGCCTTTTACCATTCTACCCAGCTTTTTTATTTTTGCCTGCAATAGGAAGAAGATGCTTAAAATATGCCACATGCATAGAACAAGATCCCAAAGTGGACTATAAAAGAATGATTGGTAATTTAGGAGACATTTGATCTCCTCAAATATCACAGTTACTAAATTAGCTCATTTATTTTAATTTTTAATAAATAAATTTTTATATATTTAGTTATATTATCTTATTGTTTATATCATATATTATAGTATATAACATAATATATTATTTATATATATTTATAAATAATGTTTTACTTTTATAAATACATTTTATAAATAAATTTTTAAATTTTTTAAATTATTTAATTTAATTTTAAATTAACTCATAAATTAACACAGTCTCTAAATTAAACTCATAATCATAACTGACACCAAGAATTATGCCATCCTAAAGAAAATAAAAGCAATACAATACAGAAAAAAATGTTAGATTTGGAGTTAGAGAAGGTGGGCTTTAATCCTATCTTTATAACTTATTACCCTTTGTAATTAAATAACTTAACCTCCCTGTGGCTCAGTTTCCCCACTTATAAAATTAAGAGGATGGCCTAAATAACCTCTGAGGTCCTTTCTAGCTTTAAATCTACATGCCTGTGGCCCTATGGGCCTGTTACTAAATCCTGACGGTGACAAACCTGATTAACTTAAAAGCCATGCTGCAGAGGAGAGAATGCCAGACTGATGTGGCCACTTACTCTCTGTGTGACCTCAGCAAGTCACTTAAACTTTCTCGGGATTTTAGTTTCCTTAACTATAAATTGAGGAGAGTTGGATTAGATCACACACACACACACACACACACACACCCCACGTACACACACATGCTTATATATACATATATATGTAAAATCATTCTAGAAAATGAGTAAGAAAGTACTAAAATTTTGAGTACACTAAATCCCAGCAATCTTGTTTCCAGAAAAGAGTTGAGAAAATTAACTTCCCACTTATCTTTTGCAGAAGTAGTGGACTCTGGGAATGGAATACTGCTTATATGTCAGAAAAGACATGTAAAAAAGCAATTCAGCAAAACTAATCGATGTATCAGTCTTGTTTTCTATAGCAAACCCTGGAGAAAGCTCAAATGCTACATGTGGAATGATGGATGGTTTACTGGTTACAACTCATCCTTGTCTCTGATGAGGTGAAAGCCCACAAAGAGTAAACAGCCACAGAAGGTAGGGATAGGATGCATCTGTACACACTGAAGACCAGTCCTCAACTCTTTCATCCCTGTATCCATTTCAACAACAGTACAGTATCTCTGGAATCTTCCTCAGGACTGTTGCTATTAAAGGCTGGACTTCTACTAGCAGGATCTCAACAGTGAAGAACAAGGTAGAAGAAAAGGCAGGGATTGGAAAGCAAATAAAAGCACAACCACTTCATCATAAACAGAAATGTACATACCAAAAGAATGAAGAACGTAAAGAACACAAAGGTAGTGAAATAAATGGGTCCCAAAACTCGATTAGCTTCCTCAAGTTCTGTGAAGTTGAAATCTCCCAAAATGATACGGAATTGAGTGAAGCTACAAAAACAAAACAAATGTCTGGCAGTTGATTTAGCATTTCTTAATTATGATTTCACAGTTTTGGACGTTATCAGCAATACCAACAACTGCCAAACAATGGAAGTAACATATATTTTGTCTGCTTCGAAAATTATTAAACACGATTTCTGGAAATATAAATATCTGTAACTTAAATATGTCACTTTATAGTTGGATAATGAAGATAGAAACTGCATAGATTAACCATGAAGTAGATTAAAAAGTGACACGTCCTAAGAATTCAATGGGCACATCTGACAAAACAATTCTAATAAACACAAAAATCAGGGTAGATTCCAACAGAGAATCTGCTTGAAAACAAACCAGGAAAATTTTATTAAAGGATATCACCATAATGCTAAGTGTTCAAAGACCTAATCTCAACTGGCACCACAAGTGCTCGTCTATGGAGTTGTGGGGGGACTAAAGATTTGTTCAGTGTTGGCAGCGTAGATCTTAATGAAACCTAACAAATCCTTCCTCTTATCAGACAATAACATTCATTGGTACCCATTATAGGCAAGAATTTCCCCACTCTTTCTATTTCCTAATTACTCCACAAGGGTTATCTTCTCTCCAGCGTATGATGTATGATGTTTCCAACAGATGCTTGCTCTTTTTTGGGAGGGGAAGGACCATGGGGAGGTGGGGGGGGGGAAGAAATTTATATGTGAAATTCCAAGACTCAAAATACCATCTGAATGCTCTTTTGAAAAATAAGGGTCACAGAGTTTTACTAGCAGAATTATTTGAAAATAAAAAGAAAAGCCACAACTTTCAATGCAAAGAACTGGACCAGCCATCCCACAATGGCTAACATTTACATTTTGGTGCTAAAAGTCCCAAGGGTCAAGACTACTTTAGCAGAGATAGTTTATGGAATTAAAACCTAAATTTCATTGAGCAACTAATGGAATGGACTAAACATAAACAAAAAGGCTAGTAACCTTGTAAAAAAGATTACTAACATAAGTGCCAACATTCTGGAGACATTTACTGTCTTTCTAATGCTATTGTAATACTTTTGTGAAGGTCAATTACACTATTACTTAAAATTAAAAAAAAAATTTAGTCATCGTGGAACAGTTAAATTCTTTCACAAAGTCCCCAGGACACAAAGATCATGGCCACAAAGACCTTCTGAAAACCACAGGTGTACTTACATACACTCCTGGAAAGTACTGAAGTCATCAATCTGGGTGCCGAAGACAAGGTAGGCCAACTGAGCATACGCAAGAAAAATAATCAAAAACATAATTGCAAAGCCAACGAGGTCCTTGGCACAACGAGACATGGTGGTGGACAGCTGGCTCATGGTTCTGTTGAAGTTGATGAATTTAAAAAGCTGTGAAAGAAACACTAATTGGATCTAAGAACTCTACAAAGCATCAGCTTCCTATGACTATAACCAAGCTTCATTAAACTTCAAGTGAAAAAGTGCTCCCCTCACAAAAGTCAGGAAACATAAGGAACCTGCTCCTCTCTTCCCTCTCCACTCCCACAGAACCTGTCAAGTACTTCTTAAGCACCTATTGTGTTCTCAGAGTGGTGCTAAGAGATCTGGGGGACAGAGGGAGCAAACTCCTAACCAGGGCTGAGCCTGATGGACACAATGAGCCCCCTATACCCAAGGGTATACCCCCTATGCCCTCTTGGCTCCAAGGATGCAGACCAGATGATGGTATCCACCTTGCTGCTGCCCTGCCTCTCACCACCTGAAATAGCACCTCCAGGCTGAATCACCAGAAAGAATAACCCATGTCTTCCCCACCCAGAGGCTGAGGGAGCTAATGCCCTCATCTTTGAAATTCCCTGTGGAATGGTCTTGACTGAGTGACTGAGGGTGAACTCAACCAGCCCACTGCACCCGTGACTATATACTCTTCAATATTATGCACCTCTATTATGCAACAGTGATTTCTACCCCATCTTCCTTTTCTTCCCCAGTATATTTTCCTGCCCCTCCCATTTTTGCTTTTTCCTAAAACCATTAGAACAGAACAAAACCATCTAAAGACCTTCATTCATTTTAGTTTTTCTCTATAACCTTTAAAGATATTAGGGTTCTGAAAAGACATTTGTTTCTTATACCCCTATTAACATGAAACAAAAATTAATTCCCATATATTCCCTTTTGATTAAACAAATATAGGTACATATGTTTCTTTTGAAGCTTGCATTTCCATTTCCAAATGTCTGATCAGTTCTGGTCTTTTCATCAAGAATCCTTGAAATCCTCTATCCCATCCATTAAAGGCACATTTCCCCTTTCCTTCTTACCCTTGTTCCCAAGGACTGTACTCAATTTTGCCAGATAAACAATACTTGGTCACAAATATTTGTCAGGATCCCCATGCCAAGACCATCCCTCTCTTTTTACTATTAGGAGACACGCTTAGCCAGAGCTAAGGCCCAGCAAGCAGGCTGTGCCCCGAGCTTAGCATAACAGTAATCCTTTGTGCTTACCCTCTGCATGATCTCTGCTGCAGCAAAATCCCAGAACTGTTTCCCACCAGCCCCAGGTAGTCTCTGAACTTGTGCAGATACCACTTCCTAATCATGAAGCCCTGCTATGAATCACACTTGCCTCATTGGTACTGTTACCCCAGCATTCACTGCTACAGCTCACTGCATAGCCACTACTATATATAACTATCAAGGCTCTCCCTCACTGCAGTGGGTCTCCTTGGTATCAGAGCAGACCCTCCTCCAATGGAATAAAAAAAGCTTGTTGCTCATGACCACTGTTAGCTCTTTGGTATTTTATTTTTCAGAGTTAACAGATGGTATGTAACCTCTGAGAACTCTTCAGTATTTTCAGAGTTAATAGTCATTGCATAGCTGCTGTGGTTCTTTGGTTGTTTAGAGCTAGCAGTTGGGGCATTACTTCTGTGAACATTTTGGGATTTTATTTTTCAGAGTTAAAAGAGGCTGCGTGACTTCTGTGACTCTTTGGTCATTTATTTTCAGAGTTGACATATTTATCCCTTGTCTTTGGAAATATTTATATTCCAAGGTCTCCTCTTCTTTATTGTGGCAGCTGCTAAATCTCGTGTAATCCTTCCTGTGACTGCTTGGCATTTGAACTCTTTGTTGGCTATCTGTAGTATTTTTTTCTTTGATCCAGATGCTCTGGATTTTAGTTACGATGTTTCTATAAGTTTTCATTTTAAGGTATCTCTCTGGAGGTGACCATTTTGCCCTCTGGTTCTTAGGGTTCTAGGTAATTTTCATTCATATTTAACTGAATATGATATCCAGATGGTTTTTTCCTGATCATAGTCTTCAGATACTCTGATAATTCGTTTGCAAAGTGCTTTGAAAATCTTAAAGTACTATATAGATGCTTATCTCTCCTTGATCTGTTTTCTAGGTCAATTTTTTTTGGTACTGTATTTCTTGGATTTTCTTCCTTTTTTTTGTTCTTTCTAATCTTTTGGTTTTGCTTAAATATTTCTTGTTGTCCTGTTGTATTATATTCTTTTCTGTCTGGCCCATTTTAATATCTGGAGCCTGAGTCAGGTTTTCCACCATCTGTTTAAGGTGTCATTTTTACCTTGGTTTTCCTCCCTAGCTTTTCCATTCTGTATCTCTTGTTTCACTTCCTCTGAATACTCCTGCAGTTCCTCTTGCTAGAGGACTTGTTAGAGTGTCACTATCTCCTTCAGGGTTTATTCCCAGGGTTCATCTTTCAGATCAATGTTTTTCCTTATGGTGTTCAGAGTTTTCAATGGTTTCCTCAGGGAAGGATCTTCACTTGGGTCAAACTTTGCAATCAAATAGATTGGGCAGCACCTACATCGTTCTAAGGATAGTGGGCTAGACAAAGTTCCTCCTTCAAGGGACTCTGGGGCTATTCTGGTCCCAACTGGGGCTGTTACAGAGTTCCAGTACCTCTCTCTTTTCAGCTATACTTGGGGTCCTTCCCCTCTGCTGCTGGACTCAAAGGCTACTCCTATGTTAGGCTCCTGACACAGTGTCAAGGACCATTCAGGCTGGATTTTGCCCAGGACCTTTCTTCCACATCTGGACTTGCTGCTTGATATATACTAAGGCTGCTCTCTTTGCTAGGCTAGGTCTGAATGTTCTGCTTGGTTTAGGCTGGGAGTGGTAGGTTGTACCTGCCCTGTACGACCAGAGGCTGGTATCTGGAGCTGGGCTCAGCCAACCAGCCACAGACTTGGTCTGGAATTAGGTGCTTTTGGTTCACTCAGGGTGTGCCACGAACCCAGAACCCTCAAACGTGTCTCTCCTAAAGCCATAGCCTCAGGGAAGGCTTGGGCTAGGTCTGGATATTGCAGGGAGAGCTGGAACTACCAGAAGTCTCCAGGACCTTCCTCTTCCCACCCTTTGTACTCCTAAACCAGCCCCACTTTTCTCTTACAGTACCTCTGCAGGTTTGTAGGAGTCCCTTTATGGATCCCAGGATTAGGTAGGGGATTCTAGTGCCGATCTTTTCTATTTCTTAGTGTGCATTCTAAGCCATGATGCAGTATTTCAGGGGGCTCTGGGATCCTCTGCATCCCAGCAGGTTCCCACAATCCTCTTGGTATGCTATGTGAAGCAGTCTGTACTCTATACACCACCACCAAATTACCTTGCACTTACTGCATGTATACTTACATACATGTTGTACACCCAGATAGAGCATAAGATCCTTAACTGTAGGTGATTTTTCTCGTTTCTCTTTGTTTCTCTGGTGTATGACACATAGTAGTCAATAGATACTTATTGATTAATTGAGATGTACATGAGGTATGGAATAAAATGCTGGATCCTGCAATCTAGAACCCCAAATAGGAACCCAGGCTGCAAAAACCCACAGAATATTTTACTACATAGTGAACACAGTGGAAAGGACATTGGCTCTGAAGTCAGAGGACCCAGATTCAAATCCTGACTCTGATGCTTACTATATGACTCTAGTAAATGACTTAACCTCCCTAGGCCTAGCATTTCCCTACTATAAAATGAGGGTGGGTGGTGCAGAGTGTAGGGGCTGCTCTAGATAGACCCACAGGTCCCTTTAAGCTCTACATGCCACTGTGTTCCAAATTGAATTCAGAATAAGATTCTGTAGAATCCAGATGGAAAGGAGACACTTATCACTGAGCACTACCATGTCTAGTTTTTCACCTCCCGTCTGCCCCATCATCCTCACTTTTTGGCTCAGCAAGAATCAATCATTTTCTACTTGCATTCCCTAGTCATACCTGGGCCCCATTCCAGTGATCACGCAGAAATCCAGAGCTCTGAATGTTTACTCTGGGCTGGGGCTGTGAAGCCTTCCTCGTACACAACAAGACTCTGCAAGTTTCACTTATTAACAAACACTAAGCCCTGCCAGAGTGTGGTAAGCTATTGACAACGAGATCACTTCTCTATCTGCCTATCCAATGGTTTAGCTTTGTGCCTCAGACTATGTGAAACATGTGGATTACCTTAATCCAAACAAAGAAGACCATCACAGCCGTCACATTGTTGAACTGTATCTGCCAATACGCTAGAGGCTCCAAGTTGGGGAAAGTGTTTTGATCTTCGAGGTATTTCAGCAGCAATTCCACATTGGATTTCCTGTAGATGTCAATTCCTATAGCCACTACTGACAGCTAGGGGAAAGGGAGGTGATCGATGTTTACGAATTCCATTGTCTTAAGATCATAAACTTCAAAAAATTATTTCTATCTTTTATTTTCATATCACCTCATTTGCCAATATATGCCTCTCCATGCCCCTCCCCAAAGAGTTATGCTTTCCAACAAGGAATGAAAAAAGAAGAGAGGAGGAAGAAAGTGATTCAGCTAAACAGATCAATTGAGTTGGACAAAATATGGAATGTTCTGTATTCATAGTGCTCCACCTTTGCAAAGAAGGGCAGGAGGTATGTTTTTCCTCTCTTCAAATGAGATAATATTTGCAAAGTATTTAGCACAAAGCTTGACACATACTAAGCACTTAAAGCTTGTTTCCTTCCCTCCCTCCCCATTTTCTTTAGGGCCAAAATTAGTCATTATAATTCACACTGTTACATGGCTATCACTCAATATAAGGTTTAGTCAGAAAGCATGAGTGCTGCCCAAAGTCAGTCAGTCAGTCAGTGTGTGTGTGAGTGAGTGTGTGTGTGTGTGTGTGTGTGTGTGTGAGTGAGTGTGTGTGTGTGTGTGTGTGTTTAGGAAATAAAACCTAAAGATGATAATCTTCAAATAGATAGCCCTAAGTATAAAAAACAATTTCTCAGAATTCTTCCTAACAGCCACACTGAAAAATTCCAGGTCATTTGCATTATGCTATTTTTTAAAGTTTTATATTCTATGTTCATTATAATTTTGAAGAGGATAAATATATTTATAAAAATATACACACACACACACATATATAGACACACACATATACATATATGTATGAATATATATATGTATGCGTGTGAATCTAAAACAGCATGCTTCAAAGTGTTTAGGATCTGTGGTTTCATTAGTGTCAGTATTATGTCCACAATGTAGATCCCAACTCCTTAATTCATGAGAAGATGGTATCTCTGAGTCTCTATAACCAAATAACTTATTACCTAGGAGTCAATCTGGTGATGAGCCTCTCCTAACTTATTCAAGCTGGCCCTGGAACACCATCACCGGTTTCATAATCAAATCCTCTTCACCTTAGAAAGACCCATTAGGGCTTATACCACACTGCCACAGGCTTTAAGAGGCTGATCCTCCACATGAAGAAGAGGCTCAGGTGAAAGAAGACTTATAGTTTTGATTTTGTACTGAGACTTGATAAAATTAATTATATCAAATGAAACTGGTGTGTGGACAACTTAAAGAAATTTCAAATGGCAACACATTGCATGTGTGAACAAGATACCTGTAAGAGACTTCTAGTTTGAGAAATGTATTATGGCTGCTATTGTTTCATAATCTCTTCCCATCATGGCGCCAAATCTGGATAAGTAGATGATTCACTAGTTTTATAACTTATAGGAAAGCGAACTTAGCTCAGAAGAGATATTTGGGTTAAGTAAAGTTAAAAAAATGCAGACATGTTACAGATACTATGTTACGAGACTAGAGAATCATCGAATTCCATATAAGTTGGGAGGCAGATGGTGCAGGAATCACTTTGAATCTAGAGTCGGAAGACCTGACTCCTGCCAGTTGCCACTCTGCTACTTCTGTGTGGTATTGGGCAAATCACTTCACCCAAAGAGGTCTCAGTTTTCTTTTCTGTATAACAAGTAGATGGACTAGATGACTTCAATGGTCCACTTCAGCTCTAAGTCCATTCTCCTACACAAGGAAATCTTTTGATATTTAAAAACCAGGAGTATTATTTATACAGTAATAAGAATTCTGATCAATACAATGACCAACTACAACTCCAAAGGACTGATGATGAAGCATATTAACATATACTGACCAAAGGGTAGAAGGACCAAGGTACAGAACAAGGCATTCATTTTGGGCCATGGAAAATGTGTGGATTTATTTTGCTTTACTATGTTTATTTCTGAAAAGGACTGTTCATTTTCTGTTTTTATGAAGGGAAAAAGAGCTAGTGATAGTGTTGCCAAAGAAAACAAGAAAAGAGGGTTACTGAAGAAATTCTAAAATTAATAGAAGAGAACTGAAGGACCTCCAGAAGGAAACAGACAAGCAGGAAAGTTTTGAAAGTAACATTTTAAATTTATTATACACTTTTTAAAAAGGAAAGCAAATTGTGCATAATAGAATTTGTGATTACAAAAATAACTCTCTTTTTCTGCTCTATTTTGCATGTGAATGTGTTCCTCTCTTTTTTGGTGTTTGTTAAATTCAGAATTAAAAAATAAGTTAATAAAGCATACGGTTATTGCATCAACCTACCGCAATAATCATGATATCCAGACAGTTCCAGAAACTTCTGAAATAACGCAATTTGTGAATACGAATTTCCAAAACCTCTTCCACTATATAGTAAAGGATAAACAAACAAAAGGTGATCTCACAGGTCGCCAGGAAGAAATCAAATGTTGAGATGTAGTGGATCAGCTTCACTGGCTGAAATTGCCAAGATGTAATCACGCCACCAGTGGCTGGGAACTCAACCAATAATCTATATTGCAGTAAAAGAAAAAGCCATAAATGAACATCTCTGAATAAAGATGGCGATCTATTGGTATCCAGCGCATATATACAAAGCATCATATAAACTAATGAGCTAGATTCCCCAAACTACACCCAAAGCTCCTTTGTTCACTGCCAGGTCACCCTTGGAACATTACTAACTTGCTAATCAGAACCTGGAATGCACTCCCAGCCTCACGGGGGAACTTTTCAGAATTCCCAGTTTTCGCTAAGCTTAGCTCAAACACCACCTCCAACAGGAGGCCTTTCTTGATTTCCCCCCAGCAGCTGCCCCTCAAAATTACTTTAGATTTATTTGTGTTTATTTTGTACATACTTGTATATGTTCTTGCCTCCCAGATGAAACATAAAGTCGTTGAAGGAAAGGAATGTTTTAATTTTTGTTTCTGTCTCCCCTATACCTCCTCTCCACCTGCCTCGCGCCCCCCCTCCCACTCCTTCCCTTATCCTACCAGTGCCTGATGCCTATTGAGTACTTAATGAAAGCTCACTTGATTGACTGGTATCTTTAGGGGCTCACAAAATATCTCATTGCTTTCATGGAGAGAATTTAACTGTTTGAAATACTGATAAAAAAAATCTTTTCAGAAACTGATCGTTAATTGCATTAATAGAATCATACACTTAGACCTGGGAAGGTCTTTGGAGAAGCACCAAGAAATGGCAGCTTCATACAGGGCAGTGGACCTTTGTATCAATCTCTTTCCTAGGCATGAGCTACTAGAACATCTACTTGGTGTGGAAGGATGTTTTTCCCCCTTCACTGGAATTAAAATGAATTTGGAAGATTGGATACGGATAGGCCAAACACTGGATATAATTCCAAACCTAGCAGAACAACTGTAGGTACCACTAACAGATAATGACTGAAAGGGTCAACAACCTAGCTCTACATGATAAGAGTCACCTAGCAGTACTGAATCTTTTAATAATCCAGTCTGGAAGGCTATTCTCATTAAATGGCTATTTTAAACAAAGAGGTGAAGTACACTTGTGCACAAAATGTCTCTGATGATGGTGGTAAATATTTAAACTTGCTGAAGATCTTTCTGGTCAGCTTCACACTACACAAAGTTCATACCACTAGTGAGACCAGGAGATGCTGAGGTAAAGAAATCTACCCAGTGACTCAGTCTCCCTACAACACTCACTTATTGTCAGACTCAGAAAAATTAATTTATTCCTTTATCCTTCTCTATAATTTGGATGAAAAATACTGATCTTTATTTGTGTCAGCCTGGCAACTAAATTTTAAACAATCCCACAGAGACCAGATGTTAGTGTGGCTGGAGACCAGGATGTTAACCCTGTCTTAGAAACTAACTAGCTGTGTGACTATGAGGGAGCCACTTAACCTCTCAAGGCTTCAGCTCCATCATCTGCAAAATGCAGGAGTTACAACTAATGACCTCAGAGATTCTAAGTCTATGAACTTAGTTGTGGCTCTGGCTCTAACTGGGTATGTGACTTTGGGAAGTCATTTGGCATCTCTGGGCATCAGCTGCATCATCTAATAAAATGACAAGACAGGACTCAATGTTAAGGTCCTTCAAGTGCACCCCTTCCTTCCTCCATTTGTCTCTCTCTGAGCTTCTCATTGAACTTGTATTCATGCCGACAGCCTGAGGTGTGCGGGCTGCTATAACTCTTGGGAAGGGGGGAAATAAACTCCTAATACTCACAGCTGTAGGTCTTAAGCTTGCACTGCTTCATTCTTAATCAGAAATACAGCTATGATAATTTTTAAAATGCAGCATCCTAAACTTAAACCCCTCACCAATGCACACAGAGCCTGTGGTGGAAATACCAAGAGCACACACTCTCCCTAGCTAAGAGCGAGAACATAGGCACCCTGGGCAATTCACAACGAGGGACTTGGGGTCTTGATATTCCCCATCCCCCTTTAAAAAGAAGCCTTCACGACACGTCTCTAATGAGTAGAGCCACTTTTGCTGAGCTCTTTTTACCATAATCCTGGGATCCAGGTCAGTTTCTCTGGCCAGATTCTAGAGGCTCTGAGGGGTTTTCACCTCTCAGGCTGTAGACGGCAGTATAAGGAAAGGGAAGGGCACCTTCCCTTCTAATTAGCTCTTCCAAACAGCAAAGTTTTCCCCCAAATTAGCTCTTAGAACAAGGGGTAGAAGTGTAGACTCTGAGAGCTCTTCTGGGACCCACTCAGGCCCGGTCTTGACCAACCTTACTGCAGCCAAGCTGGGCCTCTCTTGTATGCAATGATACACCTGTATCATCATCTTAGTCATGGGTCCCTCCCTTTCTTAACTCCTTTAGTACTCATTGTCTGTACCACTAACTTAACAACTTAAATATAACGTTATATTATTACTCATCACATATGTTCCCCCCTACTAAAGGAAAGCAATGTATATGAAGTGCTATAGAAGATGCAATGGCATGTAATTCTGATGCTCAAGAAGATGAGGACACTTTTTTTTTCCTAATTAAGACTTGAGAGCAAGAATTATATCTCATTCATTCAACAAATGTTTATTGAAGGCCTAGTCTGTGTAAGGCGCAGGGTTCAATATCTCTGTATTCCCTCTCCCCTCAAACCTCCTCCCAATATCTCCTAGAGAACCTAGGCATTCAATTAAAGTTTAAGAATATAATAATACACAGTCATAACAGTAGCACTGACTCATAATATCTCTACATATCAGCTGAGCGGGGATTATGATCATTAAACCTCTGATATGGATCCTGTCTTCCTCCTATTGACGGAAAACTGATGTTAAATGATTTGCCTAAAGATGTAAAGTAGAGTCATTAAAAGCTAGGACCAAAACTGGCTTGGGAAGGCCCTCAGTTTTAATGCTATTGCTCTGTAATGGAACAAAATAATTATACTTCATGTCTGCAGCTACTGTTCATTGATCCTCTATAGCCAAAACCATAATTTAACAGAGAAATGAAGATGGGGCTTGGATTGAATGGAGACTAAAACACATGGGGAAATTCTTCCAGCCCTTTTGTTTTTATCTTTTTTTTTTTACATGACAGATTTTTTTTCAGGATGAGTGAGAATGAAGCCTCAGTGGAATAATGTGGACATGTAGGTACACGTTCTGTGTAAATGTGTCTAGGGGAGGCACACTCCTCATTTAGCTCCTTTACATGCTCACTCACCTGGCACATCCTGACCTAGCATCTCTAAAGTGCTCCGAGATTCTGAAAAGGCATCGTTGTCATTCATAATCAAAATATGGGAAGGAAAGTTCAAGGGTAGCTTTCATTTAGACACATACAGCCAATAACACAGAATGTAGATGGAGCTACTTGGCTGCTTTTGCCTTTCCTATCTTCAAAAAAGCCACATACCACTTCCTGTTTAGGCATGCTCTAAATGGAGTTCAGCAGTCATTGCAATCATTTCTTTTTTTCTTTTTGTAGATAAGTACAATAAGATTTAACACGTTATTATTTTCTGCAAACAGTCATCTACAAATGTTCAAATTTAGGGATGAAAAAAATCTAGTCGTGTGGGCACATCAAAGTTGAATCTTACAAATAAGGATGAGACAGGATTGCTATCAAATCAGTAGCACAATTAGTCCTTTGGGATTAGCAACTAGATAGTTCTATATCATTCTATTCTGGATGGCTGCCAGAGTGCCTGGAGACTATTGGTTCCCTCAGTTCTCCAATGTTGCTGGTTTCATGCGCAGTGATTCTTTCATCCCCTAAAACTTTTCTCATCGCTAAGACTCTGCTTCCCCACCCTTTGATCATTGCCTTCTCAGGCAGCCTCAGCCTCGAGGAATTCCTTACAACTCTTAAGGCAGTTGACAGAAATATCTGCTTCTAGACTTAATACATCCCCCCTTGCACCATCTATGATTAGAAATAACTGTAGGCATGTATGACCTCTCATTTTTGTCTGTAATTTAACTGTCTGTGCAAAAAGTTAGTTTTTTGATCCTTTAGGTGATGGAATATCTGGTTGTTACCCCTCTGTTATATCTCTGTATAGAATAATCATAATATCCTAAAGATAATCTAGTCAATCCTTCATTTCACAGATGAGGAAACCAAAAACTAGCAAAGTTAAGTGACAAGCATTTGCATTAAGTTGACAGTGGGCAAGTCGGAGCACCTTGTCTTGCTTTTAATGAGGATTATCTTTATCCAAAGTTGACCTGTCCTCTGAAATACAGAAGCTGAGAAATGCATTTAGCCCACCTTTAGTCTATACTTAGCATGAGTTGTGACCTTGGTTATTTACAGAATATTTAATACAATCCCCGACCCCACTAGAGTTCACATGTTAAATGGAACAGATACCAGCAGAAGATGGCAAACTTAGGAAAAGCATTGACTAAAGGTCAGGGTCATGAGACATGACTATGGCACAGAGATGACCAATTCTCTTAAATCACAGATGGTAGAAAAACATAGCTTTTTCTCCCAGGGGAATTACATTAGATAAGGACTCCTACTCTAAAGTTCTATGATTTAATACTTTTAATCCACATACCCCAAAAAACACTCAGTATACCCTGAAACAATTCTACCCTTTCTTTTCTTTATCAGTACAACCCATTCTTTGCTGTCCATTTTGAATCTTATGACCCTTATTTAATGAAATACAATGTACATTTTTAAGTTGTGAATACTCCAAGACTGCATCATCACCTACATTCACACACAAAACATAAGCAAACCAAGATTTACAATATGATCACAAAAAATACATACCTGACCACACAAAAGAGATTGATGTTGGCATTGTATACTGAGAAGTCAATAAAAGTTGCCCTGGTCCCTCTGTCTAACCAAATGTTTTTCTTTAGAATAGCAATCTGTGCTGCGGTTTCCTCTCTGGTTTTTGACAGGTCCAGATAATAGCCAGCCCCACTGTAGGTAGCAATCAATCCCCAGTGACTACTCCCATTTAAGTCTTTTTCATTTGTGTATGTCCAACTAAGTAAAAAAACAAACAAACATCACAGTCACCACTTTTAGCAACTATAAAGATGGACAGGAAACTATGTAATAAATCAGGGTCAGTGACAAGAGTACCCAAGAGAGCTTAAGCTCCAAACAGAGACAAGATCAGGAAGTAATATTTGCTATAAATGGATACTTAACAACAGTTGAACATACAAAATTAGTGTTCTCTAGAAGTTTTCCAGAAGTAACCCATCCTACAATATTATTTGAAGATAACTTACTGATGAAATTTACAGGTCAGGAAACAGTCATCCTAAAATGTAATCAATATAAGATAAGCTAAGATAGGTCAACTCATTTTCTTCTAATTTGATCTATGCAGAATACTGTTCATAATAATGTTCATTCAGAACCTGTGATTCGCAACTGTCACTCACTGTACCACATTGTAACTAGCACATGCTTCTCTCTAGCATTTCTTACAGCACAGTGATATTCCATTACATAGATGTACCACAATTTCCTTAGCCATTCCCCAATCGATGGATCACTATTTTGTTTCCAATCCTTAGCTATCATAAAAAGTTCTAGTACAAATATTTTGGTATATGTGGGGACTTCCTTCTTATTGAGTGCATTCTTGAGGTATAAGCCCAATAATGGAGTCTCTGATTCAAAGGAAATGGACATTTTAGTCACTTCTCTGGTTGACTTCTCAAATATGCTTTGCCTTTTGGTGTATATATATTTAATAATGATATTAATTGTTTATGGTAATTTTAGCAAAATCTAGTTTTTCTGTTTATCCTTTTTATTAGGGTTATATTTGCTGTTGCTTTGTCTGAGAATATGATTATTGCCTCTGCTTTTTTTGTTTTTTACTTTAAAGCATAATAGATTCTGCCCCTTATTTTAACTGTATTCATCTTTCTGCTTCAAATTTTATTTATAAACAACATATTGTTATATTCTGGTTTCTAATCCATTCTGCTCTCTTCTATTTCATGGGTGAGTTCATTCCATTCATATTCACAATTATGATAGCCAATTGTGAATTTCTTTCCATCTTACATTTTTTTCTACCTCTCCTCCCTCTATCTCTCTAAGTCCCCCTGGACTCACAGTGAATTTTTCTTGGATTTCCCAATTAGAATTCTGTCTGGTGTTTTCTACATCTTTGTGGAGGAGTTTTGTTGGGAGAGCTAGGCTCTACTTGTTCCCATTGCTCTGCCATCTTGACTCTGCCCCTACATGATAGTATTTAAAAAGCTGTCACACAAAAGAGTTCTTCTACTTGGCCCAAAAGGGCAGAGCTAAGAGTGATATGTAGATGTATCAAAGAGGCAAAGTTGGGCCTGACACAAGTGCAATGGAACACCTGACCATTTGTCTGTTATACTTTAGGGAAGATTCTTTGGCCATTCCTAACAATTTCAAAATTCTATGATCCAGAGACTGAAAGGGCAACATACAAATTAAACTCATGTGTTCTGAAAAAGGTAAGAGTCTGTTTGGCAAAGTCTAGGTTTACAAGCACTGGAAAATTCCTGACAACATTTTCTATTTGCTAAAGAATGAATGGAAGCACAGGAGAGAAAGCATGAATGCCCAGGAGGAAGAAATACACACGCTGTTCCATGCTGGAGGCCAAATGGAGCCTTTTCTTCATTGCTGACAGAATAGACATCATAACACTCTTTAATCTCCTCTCTCAAGTCCGGGGGGATAGAGCAAGACCCATTTCTGACTTTCAGTTGCCGTATTCGGGGCACACCCAAGAGCAGGTTCTCATAGTAAATGAAACTCCGGTTTTCAGCTACCATTCTGTTGTTGTACCACATCTCCCAATAGAGACCATCCAGCAAAGAGCCCTCCGTGAACTGAAAGGAGAAGAAAAGTTCTGAAAAGTCAAAATATCCGTGAACACCTTTCCTGTTGACAAAAATTTCCATGTGGCCACCAGTGTCCACCTCCCTAATATAATTAGAGCTCCCAGGGACCAGAGGGGCACTGAAATAAATCTATTGTCATAATTATCTCCCCATTATTTCTGGTTCTTGTCAGGGTAGATCTGCCTTGTGTTCCTTATTCTTATCCCAGACAGTTATGGTTCTGATAGTTTGCCCCAGGGGAATAATAAGTAAGACTTGTTTATTTGAGTCTCCTGGTTATACATGTCATTTTGTTACATACAACAGTACTTTTCAATGTGGGGCAGTTAATATGTGTAGGGGATAGAGCACTGGACATTAACAAAAGTCCATATAATCTAATCTATGACTTTTCCTGTAGCAATGTATGGCTGTGAGAGTTGGGACTCTAAGGAAAGCCACATCGGTAGAACTGACACTGTCAAACTGTGGTGCTGGAGAAGACTTTTGAGAGGAAATCAAATCAGTCAATGTTTAAAGAAATTAATTCAGACTATTCACAGGTCAAATACTGAAGCTGAAGATTAAATATTTTGCCACATAGTGAGAAGACAGGACTCAATGGAAAAGACTCTGATGTTGGGAAAGATTGAAGACAAAAAGAAAAGGGGATGGCAGAGGAGGAGATGGATAGAGAGTGTCATGGAAACAACAAACATGAACTTGGACAGATTTTGAGAGATGGTGGAGGGCAGAAGGGCCTGGCATGCTATGGCATGGGGTCACAAAGAGTCAGACACAACTGAACTGTAATACTTTTCAAAGTATGTATGCTGCAGACTACCTCTCATATAATTTGTACATAGGTGATCAATAATAATTTCCTAGTGTTAAGGGAATGTCCTGAGAGATCTCCCCTCCTTGCCCACAACCTGCCTATTTCCAATTAATTAGGATATAAAGAATAGAATTTCGCAAAGTAAGACCCCACTGGCATATACAAAGGATATGATCTTTTTTGACAGCTACACAATTTTGATTCAGCTGCAAATCCTTATGTACACTGGGACCACTCTTCCTAGTGCCAGTGCCCAGGTCCTTGTTCCTCATGCCCTTGTTAGGATTTGAATCCCAAAAGCTAGATTTCCAAACCTCATTCCTGGGTTTGGGAGAATAGGCAGGGGGATTTCCACCCGACTCTCCTAAGACTCAACCCAGACCAAATATTTCATTTCAAGCACATATCTTGCTTACTGAGCACATATCTTACATACCAAGAACATTACCTTTTCCCCTTATATTTCCCTATCACTCAGTTTTTGACTCCTTTAATGGAGGTTCTACCGAAGGTTGGATCTTAAAGCTCTCTCAGCCTCTTCTCAAGTTGGGGAAATCACTTTTTACTGGCCTTAATTCCTGCCCCACATGAGTTCTGGGGGTACAGACCTGGCTCCTGATGGAGGCCAATCTCCTTTCCTTCAGGCCTGATGCACCACCCCTCCCTCACCCCCTCACTCATTGGTCCAATGCCCCAGGTTCCCTCTGAGCCCTGCTTTCCCAGGCAAAGCAGGTGTCTGCTTTACTATGTCTCCTCCAGCCAAGTTAATAATGAGGGGCAGAATTGAGATCTATTGCTTTGTTGCCACAGAATCATGGGGTGTGAGTATGAATAGTGGACTAATGACAGACAATACAGCATCAGGAAAGGAATTTCTGAGTGGATCCCAGAGTACAAGTCTCAAGGCTAACAGAGTAACGAGACAAAAGTTTGACCTTTAGGCAACTGTCGCAGAATACATGAAGGGTGAAGTTACACGGGTATGTTAGGCAAAAGAGTTTAGACTCACAGGCATGGGAGAGTTAGTTAACTATGCCAGCTTGATTATGTCTTAGAATTAAAATCAATTTCCAAGTTTACACCTCATTAGGTTTCTTAGTGTCTTAACCTTTCCTCTGAGGTTTGACAAAGTATTAAAAAACTATTTAGTCCTCCATCTTCCTCTCTAACCTCTCTCTAACCACATTCTTTTTGCCACCTCAAATTTAATTCATATTTTTGCCTATTGTCTCCTTCTGACCTCAGTTAAGAGATATTACTGATTTCATTATGTAAAGTGATTATCTCTTTTTGATTTGAATAATTTTATTAATAGGGTAAGAATGGCTCACTTAGAGTAAAGATGGAAGAATAATCTTGTTTTCCAGCATTTGATTTGCATATGACAAATATGAGGTCTTTAAGACTGACAGCTGGAAACCCTAATGCTGTTTAGGGACTAGGGAACAAATAAATATTGCACAGTGGTGACTTGGCTAGAAGAAATGTTCGCTTTTTGTTTGTCACCATGAAAAAGAGGGGAATAATTTCATACTAGAGACTCTAGTGCAGGAGGGTTGACCAGGACCAGACCTCCTACAGTCATAAGAGACCTCAGAACTGGGTCTTCTCTGAGAAGAATCCTCAGAAGTGGGACCAGGGAAGGACTCTGGGATGGTTCTAGGAACAGACCTTGGAGTCTACATTGCTACTTCCTATTTATAAGAAAATGCCTTCTCAGCAAAACAATGATCCAAGACAATCCCCAAAGGACTAATGATGAAACATGCCATTTGTCTCCAGAGAAAGAACTGATACTGATTGAACACAGACGAAAGCATGCCATTTTCCACTTTCTTTCTTCCATTTTTTCCCTTTTATTTGAGTCTTCTCATACAAAATGACTGATATGGAAATGTTTTACATAGTTGCACGTGTATAACCTATATCTCATTGCTTACCATCTCAGGGATGGGGGAGGCAAGGGAGAAAGAGTTTGGAACTAAAAACTTTAAATAAAAATGTTTAAAAATTGGAGGAAAAAGCAGTAGAAGCTAAACTAGTGGTGAACTAGTGGTAGCTAAGTGGATAGAGTGCTGGATCTGGAGTCAAGAAGACCTGAGTTCAAATCTGGCCTCAACCACTTACTAGCTGTGTGACGCTGGGTAAGTCACTGTGCCTGCCTCAGTTTCCTCATCTTTAAAATGGAGATAATAATAGCACCCACTTCTTGGAGCTGTTGTGAGGATAAAATGAAATAATACTTGTAAAGTGCTTTGCAAATCTTAAAAAATTATATAAATGCTACCTTTTTTATTTACTTATTTACTCATTCATTCACTCATTCATTCATAAATTACTAAGTGCCAGGCATGGTGCTAAAAGCTGTGGATTAAAAAAAGACAGTTATAGACCCTGACCTCAAGATGATCATATTTGAATGGGGGAGAAAACACTAGACATATACAAGATACATCCAGTATATATCAAAGGTGAGGAAAAGGCAGCTGGGGGAATGGGGAAAGGCTTCTTGAAGAATGAGGATTCAGACTGAGTCTTGTAGATTTTCCCTTGCTTACTGTTTTATCATATGTATGTCATCCGCTTTCATATCTCCAATTTCTACATAGATGACTTGTACATTTTAATTTCTAGCTCTGAAATCACTTTCCCCACAATCAGCTCTCTCCCTTTGGATTTCCCTGTTCTTATCAACAATACTATTCAATTCAATGCATGTTAATTTCTTCAAACACTGGTTTATATAAATGAAGATTATAATCTGTCAACTTTTCTGCCTGTGTTTCCAGCAGTTTCCAAACTCTGTCATTTTCTAGTTTATCAAAACCAGGCTTTCCTTCCAATATTTGTAATAATCTGCATTTGAGAGGGAAAACTTTCAAAATTACCATTAGTACTATTTGTACAATGTGGCAAAATATGCTTCCACATCCACAAGCAAATGTTGATTGCAGTAATTTGTTGTCAAGCATAGTGAATGTTTTTGATTGTGTCTTTGATGTTATAATTTTTTTTCCAGAAGTCAGTTAAAGAAATTAAATAGATACCTCTAATTTTAGCAATTGCTTGTTTAAAAGTTTTCCTAAAGTAGTAGAACTTTGTTGCAATGGATCCTTAGTCTATGGACTGCAATAAAGATGCTGTGTTTTGTGGCAAAAAACCAAATTTCATTCTCACTAAGTGAATATACATGTAGTTGGGTGACTAAAATCAGTAATAATTTAAGTGCATGTCCTTGTAGTATTTTTTAACAGCTGGGCTAAAATAAAACTTAAAAAACTGTTTAAAAACCATTCAAAACCAGCTTTAGTCACACTTGCTTTCTTATCTGACCATCAAAGGAAAGAATGATCAACATAGTCTCTCCGAGTTCAAGGATTTTCAAGGGTGACAAAACAAGTGCTGGTTTAAATCTGAAATCCTATTCGTCATTACATCCCAATAGGAGTATTAGGCGTATTCAAAACTTTAAATCCATGTTGAGTATTTTCTTTCTGAGAAATGTAAGTTCTAGAAGACATCTTTTTCCAGAATAAGCCTGTTTCAGCCACATTAAAAATTTATTGATCAATCTATCCACCTTCCTCAGTTATTTTCTTCAAAACACCAGGATATTTAGCATCTGTGTCTTCAACTGCACTGGTCATTTGTCCAGGAATTTTAATATTATGTCACTGAATTAAATGTTTCAAGTGATGAAGCCAGCCAATGCTTGCAGGAACAGCTTCATCTTCCACTGTGTTTCCACTGCCTGAAATAAACTTGAAGCTTTTTTCTGAATGACTGCTCTGCTAAAAGAACTGCATTTCTGATTGCCATCTTTAATCCAAACAGCTAAAATACACTCCATTTCTCACACTGTGACACTATATTCCTTGTAGTTGTTTTCAAATCACAAAAAGCTGGTGAGATTTTGGCTTTTAAAAAAATTATATTCTTTTCCCCCCAATTACATGTAAAAGTTTTTAACATTTGTTTTTTTTTAATATTGAGTTCCAAATTCTCTCTCTCTTTTCCCTTTTTCTTTAAAAAAAAGTTTGTTTACATGTTTTACAATATTCCATGTCATATATTCAGGCCTTCCAACATTTCATCCTATTTTAGGGTTATTGTGTCATTCAATTACATCAAATTTTTGTTTAATATAATAACAAGCCTCTTTTTTTGCATTGGCTGTGTTTCCATCTGAAGCATTCCTCCTTCTGTCCATTTTTTAAAAAAGGAGTCTTGTTTTAAAAAATTAATATAACTGTTGGTAATATGGTTTGTAGCAGTATATCCCATCTACATGTGACAACAGACAAATGCAGACTGATGATACAGTGGCATGTTAAAACCCTCATCTAATTCACACGTTTCATTCACTGAATATTGCCTTACATTAAATGTGATCTGGTATCATTTTATTATCTACACTAAATCTAATTTTGCATTATTTGAAACTCACACTAATTACAATCCAGCCATATATTATTCCAATTTTCAAACAGAAAAGACAACAGCATCTACCAACTATATACAATAAGCCTGGCTTTTGTTCCTGGAAAAATTCTAGACAATGTTTTTTAAGGGATAGTATGTGAGCAGCTAGTAAAGAAAACAATGACCACAAACAGCCAGCATGGCTACAAGAAAAACTTCAAAAGGACACGCCAGACTAATTTCATTTTCTTTTGCACAGGGTTACCAGACTGTTAGGGGAAGGTAAGTGGTGCAAGTGAACAGAGAGCTGGCCCTGGAGTCAGGAGGACCTGAGTTCATATATGGCCTCAGACACTTACAACTTACAACTGTGTGTGACCCTGGACAAGTCATTTAACCCTCTTTGCCTCAGTTTCCTCATGGGTAAAATGAGCCGGAGAAGGAAATAGCAAACCACTCCAGCATCTCTGCCAAGAAAATCCCAAATGAGATCATGGAGAGTGGGACAGGACTGAAAAGACAACTGAATAACAGCACTAGACAGCTAGACTGGTGGTCTACTACACTTGGGTTAGAACAAATCCACGGGATCAACATGGGAGAAGTCAAGACGATCCTGGGGTTTTCATGAATATGGGCAAACAGAGCGACACAGCAGAAAGACTCTTGTTTGATGTCAGGATGCACTGGGAGGCTAAAAAACAAAACAAGGGAGTTTCATGGGATCGTAGAAGGGTCATTGAGTTTAGCTTCCTCATTTTAAAGATAAAGAAACTGAGGCCCAGAAAGGTTAAAAGACTTGCTCAGTGTCGTGTGGACCCGAGGCCAGCTCCCGGGCAGAGCTGAGACTGAACACTGGTCCTCTGACTCCACATCGAGGCTCTTTCCACCTCGCCACCTGCCTCAATGAGGACAGCTACCCTGGAGAGTCGGGTAACCGGACTGATGAAGACAAACGACGCTTTTCAGTGATCAAGAGAATTATTTTCTAATACCTTCCAGAAGTCCTCCATTGTGGAGAGTGTCTTGAAATTCGTTTTCTCCATTTTAGACACAGGTGTTTCTAAAAAAAGCTGCGACATGACCCTGGTGTAGTAGTACATGCTGGAGCTCACCATCCCATAGGTCACTGTGAGACACAAAAGGAAATGGTATCATGAATAAACAAGTAAATACAGTCAACCCCCTCAGTTCGTTATGTACCTCGTGGATATCCTGAAAGACTGTCATCCCATACTTTTAGGTTGCTTACAAAAAATAAATCAACACAATCAGACAGTGTTCTCTCACTGCCTGATTCATTACCCAACAACCATTTATTAAAGCAAATCATTATGTGCAAATAATCTGGCTGGCAGAAACAAAGATAATGAAGACACGGCCTGCTTGTGGTTGATGTGACCACCCTCAAAGTCACTTAAATCATCTCTAGCAGCTGTTTCACAAGCACATGGCTTGCTTGCCTACTGAGAGTATTAAACTCCCCAAGGACAAGATTCATGCTTTATACATCACTTCACTCAACCTCCAATACAAACTCAGTGCCTGATAGCCAGAGGAAGCCAGAGGAATATAGGAATATATATGTGTTTATATATATATATATATATATGTGTGTGTGTGTGTGTGTGTGTATATATTATATACATACACATATGTATATGTATATATTTTTGACATAAATAACATTTAAGTCCCTTGAGGACAGACATTGCTTTCCTTTTTAATCTTTGTATCACCAGCATTTAGTGCTTGCCACATAGTTAATAATAATAAGTCCTTATTTATTGCTTGATTGACTTGAAGGGAACCTTAATACATTAAGAAATGATTATCCCAAAGCCAAAGGATTTAAAATTGAAAAGGGACATAGGACCATAAGGGACCTTAAAAGGCATTTAGTCCATCCATTTTATTTTACAGATGAGGAAACTGAAAACCAAAAAGGCAAGTGATTTGTATAAGGTCACAGAGCTAGAAAGTGATAGAGTCAGGCTTCAAACCTAGATCCTTGACTCTAAATCCAGTGCTGGTATATCATGCTGGTGGTTCAGACACCAGCTAAGTCTGATGCCCTTATTTTATGATGCTGAAGTACAGCTAAATGATTTGCCCAAGGTCACAAACGTAACAAATGTCAGAGAGGATCTGGGTCAGAATTTTGGCTGACTCCAAATCCTGTGCTTCTTCCACTTCCACTATCCCCTACTAAGGGTACAGGATAATACACAGCAAAATACCCCAGCTATGCAGATATAGCGTTAATCAAAACATATCAAGTCACACCCTCCAACTTATCTTTCCATTTCCCCATTGTCTCTGCCAGATAAGATACAGTTCACATCTTCTAAATTACTTTGAATTTGAGATCTAGAATTAGAATCTCCTAAAGAAAGGTCACTACAGCACAAATAAGGCAGGCAGCGATCCAGGGGGTGACAGACCTACTCTACACCAACTGCTTAGTGACTGTACGAGACAAGTAGTATCTGGCATCAGTATAAAAACAAGAGTTTACCAAACAGAAGGAGCCATTTGACCATTTCCCCTTTCAAACCTTCAAAGGAGCCTAACATTTTCAGGTTTACACTTTGGCTTTACAGTTGGTGCTCAATCATTATTCAGATTATTCATTGTTCAGGGTTTGAGCTATCTGAAAAGTTCATCATACACAATCACTTAACTAGTTGCCATGTTCTCTAGACAGTAATAAAAACTCTTCACATCAGTTCCCAAGTCAAAATGAAGATTCTTCATAGACATCTGTGACATTCACATCACGCTGTACAGTCACACTAGCTTCTCCATGTTCCCCAAGGACCGACTCATGACAACTTGAAGAGAGGACACCAAGTCTCTCCTCCATTAAGGAATGAAATAGGAGGAATTCAGCTTGCAATCGCTTCCAATAGCATTGTTTGGGAAAGATCACATATCAAAATATCCACCGGACTGGAAATAATAAGCAGTTTTCAGTTAGAGCTATATTGGCCAATAATGAGAATGAATGACAATGAGGGGAAGGAATTTAAAGACGCTCTCATTACCACTGCATCATATTAAGGTGAGATCCTCCCTGTGTCCGGTGAACGTGCTGTGACAACAAGCAGCTCTGAGTCTGCAGTCATGCTGTTGTCTTTGCCATAGACGATCTTTGATATCAAGGAAAAGGCTACCATGTTGGAGCTCCATCATCTCTTCCTTTTGGTTGTCTTCTATGATATCAACAGGAGCAAGTTCATCAGCCAAATCCTTCATTAAGAGAGGGCCAGCACATGGTACCTGCCATGCCAAATGCACCCAACATCAAAGCAATGATCTCATGATGAGGAATCTTCTCCTTTATTCATTCAAATCCATCAGATCCTTGACAATTCCCACCTTGACCCTGAAGAGAACTCAAGTTTAAGTGGCTGGTCAGGCTGTGAGGGGCTTTGAGATGTGAAACTACTGCTCTGGGACTGATATCTAGAAGGAGAAGTTATCTCACTCTAACTCTTTCATTTGTACAGATGGGGAAACTAAGGCCCACAGAGTTTAAGGACCTTTCTCACAGCTTGCTGTTCATTCAGGTAGCCGTGTCCAACTCTGTGACCCCCATGGACCTGGTCCGAGGGGTTTTCTTGGCAAAGATACTGGAGTGGTTTGCCATTTCCTTTTCCATTGTGTCCCCATTTTACAGATGAGAAACTAAGGAAAACAGAGGTTAAGTGACTTGCCCAGGGTCACACAGTTAGCAAGTGTCTGAAGCTGGATTTGAACTCAGGTCTTCCTGACAACAGGCCCAGTACTCTATCCACTGCACCACCTAGCTGCCCAAAGAAAGTGGCCTAGCCAGCAGCTAATCAAGGATTAGAACCCGGGTTCTATTCTGACTCTCAGTCCAATGTTCTTTCCATGGTGCCTTGCTGACATATGAGGTCATAAGCTTCAGAACGCAGATTCCTTTTCTGTTTGGCTTGTATTGCAAAGCAACTAACACTACAGCAGGTATCCTTTCATTTAATGAATAATAATTGAAGGTAATCAAAAAGGTCAGAGTGTAGGAAGATAGGAAAGATCCCAAAATAAGGAAAGTAGAGAAGAAAAGATACAATCTAAAGAAAAAAAGGATTTTAACTAGAAGAAAGGAATTAACGGATTTAAAACAGAGGGTGAACAGTGGGTTTTATGAAAAGAAAAACTTCACTAAGCAGGCAATCTGGGCTACAAAAGAGGAGGAGTCTCTGAAAATGCCTTCCACCATAACTCACCATGACCATACCCTTACTGACCTCTACTGTCCACACTAATAAAGGATCCTCACAGGTAAAGCAGACGTATTAGCCCTCGGTTATAAGAGAGGCAGAAAGTACAGCAGGAGTAGAAGGCTGCCAATGTGCAGATGATCCTTCAGCTGATGTTTAGCGGCGTGAAAGGAAGGAAAGATGTGGTTATAAAGCACCTACTAAGAGCCACCAGGCGCTGTGCGAAACCTTTTACAAATTATGTCATTCGATCTTCACAATGACCCTGAGAGGCAGGTGCTATTATTTTTATCCCCATTTCACAGTTGAGTAAACTGAAGCAGGCAAAGGTAAAATGAGTTGCCCAGGGTCACACATCTACTAAGTGTCTGAACTAATGTAAAAAATAACCATTGGTGAAGAATAATATACTTCTGAGGCTAAATAATGTTTTATATTTCATATGTAAAGATTGTGCTATGATCCACTATTAGTATGGGAAATAATTTGAGGTACTTTTCCAATAGTGGAAATGGATCTTTTCCCCTCTATTTCATAGGTTGATAAAAGAAACTGGATAAAAGTGAAGACCTTGAGTTGATTATGGCCATTTCCTACTCAGGTTTACCCAATATAAAGCAGCTGCCACAATGAACAGGCTTAAAAAACCCAGAAAGCAGCTCAGCTAGCAAATATTGGCACAGCAACCAAAGGCAATGCAAATTTATATTTTAAATTTATTTACAAAATATTAAGGTGAAGAATGGAAGAATATTATAAGCAGTATTGCCTCACAAAATGATGAAAAGCAGTAGGGCGAAAATGAGTCTGCAGAAAGCTTGCCAAATCATCCAAGATGAAATGAGAAGGGGAAAAAAATGGAAAATTCAATTCAGTTAAACAAATATTTTTAAGCACTCAATATGTCTAAGGCACTGGGGATATAAAAACAAAACAAAAATGAAATCGCCCATCTTCAGTTACATTTTGCTGGGAGGAGGTGAAAGGAAGAATAACATGTGGAAAAGTTAAAACAGAATAAACACACAGGAGAGACCTAAATAACGGAAGAAATATTAATTGTTCAGGGGTAAATAGAGCCAATGTAACACAAAAGGCCATATAATTAAAATTAATTTACTTACTCAGTGTCATACCAATTGAACTACTGAAAGATCTAGTTAGAAAAAAATAATAATGAAATTCATCTGGAGAACAAAAGGTCAAGAATCTCAAAGGAAATAATGAAAAAGAGTGGGAAGGACTATGCTACAATGAAGAATTATTGAAACAATCTGGTACTGGTTAAAAAAAAATTGGTGAAAATCAGCTGAACACTATAAAAATGTGCATACCTTTTGACCCAGCAAGACCACTTCTAGGGCTGTATCCCAAAGAGATCACACAACTGGGAAAGGGACCCGTATGTACAAACATATTTATAGCAGCTCTTTTTGTGGTGACAAAGAATTGGAAATCAAGGGGATGCCCATCAATTGGGGAATGGCTGAACAAGTTGTGGTACATGAATGTAATGGAATGCTATTGTGCTATAAGAAAATGAGGAGCAGATGGACTTCATTATAATCTGGAAAGATTTATATGAACTGATGCTGAGTGAGGGAAGCAGAACCAGGAGAACATTGTACACAACTGCAGACACATTGCTTCTGTGATAACTAATTTTGATAGACTTGGCTCTTCTCAACAATGTAAGGTTCTAAGAGAGCTACAAAAGACTCATGATGGAAAAGGCTATCCACATCCAGACAAAGAATTACAGAATCTGAATGCAAATTGAAGCAAACTACTTGTTCTTTTTTTATTTTATTTAATTTTTGGTTTTGTTACATCTTTCTCATGGTTCATTTCATCGGTTTTATTTCTTCTTTACAACTTGATTATTGGGAAAACAAGTTTAATGTGAAGGTATATGTAGAACCTATATCAGATTACATGCCATTGAGGTGGGAGGGGGGAGGAGAGAGAGGGAGAGAAAATTTGGAACTCAAAAACTTGTGGAACTGAGTGTTGTAAACTAAAAAAAAATCAATCAATAAAAAAGAAAAGAAAAGAAAAGAAAATCAGCTGAACAGTTGATACACAATATGCTGAAGGAAGAGAACATAAGCCTCATTTTAGATAAATCCAGATACCAGGACACAATTATTTGACAAAAACTGCTGGGAAAAATGAAAAGCAGTCTGGCAAAAAATTTGATATAGATCAACATCTCACATCATATACCAAGATAAACTTCAAATGGACACATGGACTTAGATATTAAGTATGATATCATCAATAAATTAAACAAGCAAGGAATTCTTTTCAGAATCAGTATAGGAGAAGAGTTAATAACTAAACAAGTGATAACAGTTATCAGAAAATAAAATAGACAACTTCGATTATATAAAATTGAAAAATTTTTGCACAAATATAATGTAGAAAAATTTTTGCACAAATATAATATAGAAAAATTAGGTGACTGGAGAAAAAAATCCTTGCAATATGTTTTTCTAAAAAGTGTCCTCATATCCAAGATTTATAAGTCAAAGGATATGAAGAGGCAATTTTCAAAGGAAGAAATCCAAGCTACTGCTAATATGAAAAAAAAATGAAGTATGAAAAAAAATGTTCCAAACCATTAATAGAGAAATGCAAATTAAAACAATTCTGAGGTTCCATGACAAAAGAGGAAAATGACAAATATTAGGGGACCTCAAGAAAAGAGGTATAATAAATTCATTGTTAGTAGAGCTTGGACTTAGTTCAAGCATTCTGGAAAGCAATCTAAAATTATGCCCCCAAAGTTACTAAACCGTGCATACTCTTCAACCCAATTATACCACAACTAGGTGCATAGCCAAAGAGATCAAAGAAAGAGGAAAAAGACCCACATCTACCAACAAATTTACAATTGCTCATTTTATAGAAGTCCCCAAATGGAAATTAAGGAGATGCCCACTTAATGGAGAATGTCTAAACAAATTGGGATTTATGAATAGGATGGAATATCATCGCACCACAAGAAAAAGCAAAACAAGTAGTTTCAGAGGGAACTGGAAAGAGCAGTATGATCTGATACAGAGTAGCAGAAAAATATATAAAATGACAGCATTGTGAAAAACAAGTTTAAAAGCCTTTAGAATTCTGATTAATACTATGATAACCATCAGTCCAGAGGACTTAATATGAAACCAGCCTTTTTTCTGTTTTGCTTTTGCTAGGAAAAAAACTCTACTCTAGAGTTGCTTATAGTATCATTTAAGTTCATTTTAACACATACGTCCATCTTTTTAAAAAATCCATTTAGTCTTTTTTTTCTGGACCTAAAAAATTAGGTACAAATGATATAACATTTTCCTATCTGTAATTCAGTAATATTTTAGTTTTGCCCTCCTTTTTAATGTCAAATAAATATCATCATGAACCTGTAAAGCAGACCCACAAAGAAACACTCTTGGTTGCTGTGCTTATTTAACAAATTTTTGAATTTTTTCTTTCTTTGTTAGACTGACATCTTTTGAATAGTTTTGGATCTTATCGAGGTCCTTTTTCCTCTTTGATCTCTTTGGCTATACACCTAGTTGTGGTATAACTGGGTTGAAGAGTATGCACAATTTAGTAACTTTGGGGGCATAATTTCAGAATTCAGAAATAAATGAAATAAAGTTTTATTTGGAATACTGCACTACAGCTATAGTATAGTGTCTCAGTAAATTTTCTTTGATAACTCTCCCATTCCATCAGATTTTAATATATATATATATATATATATATATATATACACACACATATCCACATGTACACATATGCATACACACACTATGCTATATTTGTTGTTCAGTGGTGTCTGACTCCATGTGACTCAATGGACTTTTGCCTGTGGCTTTCTTGGCAAAGAAATTGAAGTTTTACAGGTAGGAAATTAAAACAAACAGGGGTTAAGTGACTTGCCCAGAGTCACACAGCTAGCAAGTGTCTGAAGCTAGATATGAACTCAGATTTTTCTGAGTCCAGGTTTGGTACTCTATCCACTGAGCCACCTAGCTGCCATCATCAATATTAAGCAAGGGATAAAACAAGCAGTTGCATCAATCAATCAATAAACACCTACTATGTGCCAGGAACTACACTAGGCACACAAATAAGACAAAAACATAACAGATATTGCTTTCAAGGAGCTTAGATTTTACTGTGCACATAAGTGCATACCTCAGTAGAAAGTGATACTTAAACTGTGCGCTGAAGAATTCTAAGCAACAAAGGGGAAAAATGAGCACATTACACATGGGGTAGAGTGGGGAATCTATATTGGCTAGAGAAAGATATTAGCTAGAAAATGGAATGCTTATATGAGGAACAGTAAAGTGTTTGCTCTTGTCATGAAGTTAACGTGTGTTGTCAGGAGAGTAGAAGTACAGAAATTCCTTAAAACTGATGAGTCTCTCTAGATGCTCCTCTTTGTGGATAGCCTTGTGCTGACTGTAATAATCAATCAATCAACAAGCATTTGTCAAGCATCTAGAGTATACCAGACACTCTGCTAGGGATGGGGTCACAAATACGAAGAATGAAACAGTTCCTACCTTCAATTTGATTATATTCTGATAAGACTCAGAATAGAGTGCCTCATCAATAAGATGCAAAATTATTTAAAAGACATCAGCCAAACAATCTATATGGGAAATATCAAATAAATGATGTCTATAGGCATGCAGTTGGATGGACTATCCAGTGAGTTAAAACATTAGCACATATATTTTGGATAGACACTGGAGCTGGACAATGAACTAGGTCTGGCATTGCATATAAGTAAGGAACTGTATTTAAGAAAATGTGAAGAATTTTCATTAATCCCCAACTATTCCTCGTACAAAACCCATCTGATAACATGAATTATCTCCCAGTGATGCTTTGGATGCTATGGATACAAAGATCAATATACCATGATTTCAGAAGAGTGGTATTAAAAATTAAAGTCATTTTGTTGACATTGAAATTCTTTCCATCAAAACAGATTAGCAATCTATCTCTAAAAGAGTCTCCTTTAGTTAACTGACCCTGGGGTTGCTGGGAGGCTAAGGGACTTGCCCCTTGACACATAGGTACTATGTGTTGGAAACACCTTGAACTCCTATCTTGCTGAGTTCAAGGTACACCCTCTCGTTGATCTGCTGTCTTAGACACACAAGATATCACCCAGGAAACATACAGTAGGACTGAAAAAGGAGATGGATGCTTTAAGAGGAAGCATAACAAACGGACAACATCTGTGCTGGCCTGGTACTCACAAAGCATGATAAGATCTAGAGGGAAGGCTTCTACTATACTGGGCAGTGTCTATAGAGGATTCACAAATATAGAAGAGCACAGTCAAGAATTGGTAAGAGAGGGGCAGCTAGGTGGCGCAGTGAGTAGAGCACCAGCCCCAGAGTCAGGAGGACCTGAGTTCAAATCTGGCCTCTGACACTTGACACACTTACTAGCTGTGAGACCTTGGGCAAGTCACTTAACCTCAATTGCCCTGCCTTCCCCCCTCAAAAAAAAAAAAGAATTTGTAAGAGAAGGTATGGTGAGAAGTACATAAAATGAGAAGATATTGAAATCTGCATTGGTGGAGAGAGTATTCATATTGATGAGCCCAAGGATCTATTGATGTATTGAAGAATGGAAATTCACTTGTATTCATCCATTCAAAAAAAATTTTTTTGGTGGGGAAGGGGAGATAGTCAGATGGAATTAAATAATTCTTAAATGTTCTCTCCTCAATCTATTTTCCAGGTCAGTCATTTTTCTGATGAGGTATTTCACATTTTCTTCAATTTTTTCATTCTTTTGGATTGATTCTTGATGTCCCATGGAGTCATTAACTTCCATTTGCCCAATTCTAATTTTTAAGGAATTATTTTCTTCTATCACCTTTTGTACCTCCTTTTCCATTTGGCCAATTCAATTTTTTAAGGAGCTGTTTTCTTTGGTGGATTTTTGTAAATCCTTTTCCATTTGGCCAATTCAACTTTTTAAGGAAGTGTTTTCTTCATTGAATTTTTGTACATCTTTTTTTCCATTTTTTGTGCTTGCTTTACCAAGCCACTGACTCTTTTTCATGATTTTCTTGCACAACTCTCATTTATTTTTCCAATGTTTCTTCTATCTCTCTTATTTGAACTTTAAAATCCTTTTTGCGCTCTTTCAGGAGTTCTTTTTGGGCCTGAAACCAATTCATATTTCAATTTGAGACTTCTCTGTAGGCATTTTGACATTGTTATCCTCTTCTGAATTTGTGTTTTGAGCTTCTCTCTTGCCATAGTAGCAACTGAGGGCAAGCAGGTAAATCTGAGGTATACTGTATGAAACAGGGTGAGTCTAACTATTGTCATAGTACTCAAACCCGGTGCCAATGACCTCATGAAAACAGTGCTCTGGCTGACTGAGTGGGCCACATTTATGGTTATTTACATAGTGCAATAAAAGCTATCTAAAATGTCAGGTGCAACTCAAGACCATCTTTATAAAAAATTACTTTTCTATGGAACTAAATGGGAATCCTAAAGAAAATAGATGATATAAATATGAATATAAACTATACTACTAAATGAAAGGATGCTGAAAGTATATCGTAAAAGAACACTAAAAAAAGTAAAATACTACTTGGTCAAAACTTTGAACTTCTGAAATTTAAAAAATGTGACATTTAAAAATTCATTTTGAAATTAATACACCCCAAAAAGACATTCATAATTAGATATGTAAACTTGGGCAAGTCATTAATCTTTTTGGACCTCAGTTTTTCATTTATAAAATAATGGGGCTATACTAGGTGACTTCTAAGAAATTTTCCAGTTTTATAATTCTTCACCAAAAACATACTGGAAGTAAGAAAACAGGACTGTGAGTGGGTAAGGCTTTTATGTGCATGACCTAAGGCAAGTGTCCTTTTACTTGAAAACCACCTAATGGGAATTTTAACTCAGTTATTCAGCTGAGTGACCTGTTAATCTTTAAGTACATTACTGTTTAATACTGAAGTGCTTTAACTTTGCATTAACAAACTTTGAATGAAATGCTAGCCAACACTCACTCTCCTCTTCTCTTTCCTTCTCTTTCCCCTTTCCTCTCCTCCCCTCCTTTTTCCCTTTCCTGCTCCCTTCCTCTTTCCCCCTCCCTCTCTCTCCCCCTTCCATATAGATTATGTGTAATATAGTATAATCATATATTACATTTAATAGCATATATTATATATGGAGAGAATATATTATATATAATATGTATTATATACAGGGAGAGGGGAGAGAGAGAAAGGGAAGCAAGGGAGGGGTAGAGGGAGAGAGAAAGATGAGACTGGAAACATGCAAACAGACTTTGTTCTCTGGTAAGAGGAGGTTCACACCTGCACATGAGTACAAGTAACTCTACCAGACCAAATGGTGAGGCTCTTAGCCCCAAAGATGACATCAGCAGAAGTATATCCAACTATGAAGAGGCAGAAGCACATTTCAGAGGCAAATGCTCTCAATCACATTGCCTCAGAAGGGAGGAACCATGTGGCCAAATTGTTCCTAAAACCCATATTTCTTGGAGGTAGTATTTTCTGGACAGTGTTGGGTTCCTAGAGTTGGAGAAAAAAAAAGTTTTCTAGAGAGATAAGGAGGAGTTTCTGGAAGTGCTAGCTTTTGTGAATTAAAGCAGACTAAGCCCTAGTTCCCCAGAGGGAGAAGTGGCATGAGACTTCGTTTTAATACAGAGGAGCCACTGCCTGGGCTTTGTGTTCCACCATACTGGGAGCATCTGTATGTACACGTCTGATGGGAAGGGTTTCCCTAGTTGCCTCAAGTTATTTCCCTTTCACAAGAGTATAGTGGGCTATATAGGTGCCTGAGAAGAAAAGAGGACTCATTAGAAAAGATGAAGAGGACCAAATTTGGAGGGCCTACTGTGTCCTACATTTTTCTGTAATATAAAATAATGACTACCCTATACCCAATATACATCATTACCTTGAGTGCCTGAAAGCAAGCTAAGATCTTTGTGTATGCCTGAGGGATTCTGGACATGAGTTATACACAAGGATTCCTGGAAGAAACTCTAGGTGGGGCAAATGAGTCCAAGGGGGATGATTTTTGAGAGGCCCCCAAAATGGAACCTAGTATAGGTAACAGATTTTTAGGATAAATCCTACTAATAGCTTATCTGGGTCTACACTTATGATCAGCTCTGGGACTTTCATTGTACATTGATCATGCTTCAAAATGTTTGCACCATGCCACAGTCCCTACCAACGCCATATCATGTTGCCACTTTCCCTGCAGTTCACCAATATTGAATTTTTTTGAAGAAAGAGCATTATTGCTATTAAAGTGGGCATAAAGTGGTATCTTAAGATTCTCTTGATCTGAATCTTGATCTTGATCTATGCTTATTAGGTAGTGTGGGCGTATTTTTAATATGGTTACTAACTGTATATTTCCTTGTTTGAAAATTATCTCTTTATATCCTTTGACCAGTTCTCCAATGGAGTCTGTATATTAGTCTCATCTTTGAGATCCTAGTTCTAGAAGCATAAGGGACTTTAAAAAACCATCTAGTCCAACCTTTGTCATTTTACAGATGAAGGAACAAAGAACTGTGTAGGCTGAATCACTTGCCCAAGGCCACACAGGCAGTAAATTCAAAAGTGAGATTTGAATCGACATCTTAAGAATCCAGCACTAGAGACCTTTCCACTGTATCAAGCTGCCCATTTATTTCTTTGTTGTTTAGTCATTTTTCAGTCATGCCTGACTCTTCATGACCCCATTTGGGGTTTTCTTGGCAGATGCTAGGGGTGGTTTGTCATTTCCTTCTCCAGCTCATTTGACAGATGAGGAAACTGAGGTAAACAGGGTTAGGTGACTTGCCCAGGGTCACACTGCTAGTAAATGTTTGAGGCTGGATTTGACCTCAGGTATTCCTGACTCTAGGCCAAGCACTCTATTTACTGCATCATATAGCTGCAGTGCCTATTTTGTTAGACTATGGAATATTTAAGGTTTAATATAAGATTTCATTTTTGTAGTTTGTGTATTTAGCTATTTGCTTTATGGCTGTTATTTAAATTTATCATTTTAAAAACAAAGGATAACATTCTGGACTTCCTAACTGCTAAACTCAACAAATTATTTGCCCCTCATGGTATGTTTATAGTAATTCTTTTGTATTTTTCTTTTTGTTCAGATCTATGATTTCATTAATATGGAGAACTCCTGGTGAGGAAATTCTCTCTATGGATGCAGATGGGCAACTTACAGTCTTAGAGGCTCACTTAGGGTACCATTAAGTCACTTGCCAATAATCACATAGCTAGTGTGTACTGGAGTCAGAACCTGAACCTAGGTCATTATGGCCCCATGGCTGGACTATGCCATTCTGCTTCTCATAGTAATTAATAAAATCTTTTATCTCAGTAAGTTTTGTAAAGAGTACAATACCAACTTCCTTAACTTAGCATTATGTCAGGCTTAAATGATTTAATTAGCAATGAACTAGTCAATCAGAAAAGGCTGAAATAATAATGAACACAAGTCCTTCGTTAAATTTTGAATTGTGAAAATAATGACTTATCAGAAAGAACATTTTTCTCTGACCCTTGGAGTGCAAGCATATTTTCTTTTAAACAGGCTTCTGAGGGAGCAAATAAATTTTATAATGGAAAGAAATAGTTTACTTACAGATACATAAAACCACAAGAAAGAGGAAGTATGTAACCAGTTCTCTCAAAACACTTTTCAGATATTTCTCTCGGCTTATATTGCTTTCTTCCATCAGTCTTGTTCCCCAGAGACCTTAAATATTAAAAAAAGTAATAAGTTAACTTATTTCATTCAGATTTCAGAAATAACATATACGGCAAGAAAAAACCCTAGAAAATCATAAAAGAGAACTACCATTTAAGGCCATTAACTATTTTGTATTAGAAAATCTGCTACAAGGTTATATAATTAACACACTAACTAAAATTTCCATCTTAAAGATTCATAAAATTGAAATTCATAGACTTAAGGGTATTGGCCAAGATAAAAAGTCATCTACATCAGGGCTTCTTAAACTGTGAGTTGTGACCCACAGTTTTAAAAGTGCTGAAAATAACTATTATAGTACTTGATATAAATATACTAAGTACTACCACCATCACCTGAGCTATAGGTACTTTTTCTCATAAGATAAAAGTGTTTTAAAGGCACCTTTTAATCAATCGACAAGCTTTTATTAGGTGCTTATTACATGCCAGACACTGTGCTGGGCCCTGGGAATACAAAGACAAAGGGAAAAACAATTCCTGGTCTCAAGGAGATCACATTCCAATGGAATATATTGGGTACATACACAGATATATTCACAAGATATAGCCACAGTAGGTGGAAGATAACTCTGGAGGTGAGTACACTAACAGCTAGGGGTCCTGGGAAAGATTTCCTGCAGAGGCAGCTCTTAAGCTGAATCTTGAATGAAGACAGAGATTCTAAGAGGCAGAAGTGAGGAACGAGAACACTCCAGGCATAAAGGGCAGCTAGTGTGATGCATGGAGCTGGGTGAGGGAGGTCTGCAAGGAGGGAGGCCAGTATGGCTGGACTGCAGAATGCATTGAGAGAAGTAACGTATAAGAAAACTGGAAAGGCAGGAAGGAGCCAGGCTGTCAAGATCATTAAATATTTGATCTGAGGGGCAGCTAGGTGGCGCAGTCAGTAGAGCACCGGCCCTGGAGTCAGGAGGACCTGGGTTCAAATCCGGCCTCAGACACTTGACACATGTACTAGCTGTGTGACCTTGGGCAAGTCACTTAACCCCAATTGCCCTGCCAAAAAGCAAAAAAAAAAAAAAATATTTGATCTGAGAAGAGGGAGCCACTGGAGATATGTAATATGAGCTTCAAGACCTGTCTCACACAAGCTAGCTGTGTGATATGGTCAAATCTGTGCTTTAGAAAAATAACTTTGGTAGCTGAGTGGAATGTGGGGTGAAGTAGAGATATACTTCAGGTAGGGAGACCAATGAGGCGGTTATGATAATAATCCAGGTAAGAGGTGATGAATATTTAAAGTAGGGGTGGTGACTGTGTGAGTGAAGAGGAAGAAGTATATATTAGAGATGTGGTAGAGGAGAAATGAATTTAGATATGAAGGGGCTGGTGAGTAGCTAGATTGTAGAGTTTAATGGAGGGGAACAGCTCAGCAGAGAAACTAGAGTTGTTTATACAGAACTAGAAATCACCAGCAGAGAGATGACGATTGAATCCAGAGAAACTAATAAGATCACCAAATGAGATAGTATGTATAGAAAAAGAGAGTCTAAGACACAGCCACGGTGGGACATCTATAGTTATTAGGTATAACAGAGATGAACTGATAAAGGAGATTGAGAAAGAGTAGTTAGATAGAGGAACTAGCAATGAGCAGTGGAGAAAGGAGAGAAAAACCTAGAGAGGAGAGAATGCCTGAAAGAAGAAATGGTATTAAATGTCACAGAGAAGAAAGAAGAAGGAGGAGGAGAAGGAAGAGGAGAAAAAGGAAAGCAAGTGGATTGTTGGTAACTTTGGAGAAAGCAGTTTTGGTTAAATGATTAGATTGGGAGCAAGATTACAGAGGATTTAAAAGAAATGAGAGAACAAGAGGAAGCACCAATTGTAGGCAGCTTTTTCAAAGAGCTTAGCTGAAGGTGAAGGCTGATGGCTGGCAAGGATCATTGGACCAACTGAGGATTTTTTTTAAATGTTGAAGCTACAGGAGTCTGTCTTCTCCATAGATGTAGGGGAAACGACTGTCACATTACATCATGTGACCCATGTGTAGTCGACCTGAGCAACCCTAAAATCCTGAAAGTATTTCACAAGTGCTACTACCCCCAATGAAGAGCACAGAGAAGAAACATTCTTCAGAACAGAAAATCTCCCTTTCTCAGCTGAACTTCTTAAAAAAAAAAAACAACTGTATAAACAACTTATAAAGATTTAAGAAATCTGATCACCACAATGACCAAACATGACTTCAGATTGCATGATTCCAGAGGACATATGCTACCCACTTCCTTACAAACAGGTGAGGGGTTCAGGGTACAGACTGGGGCATATTTTGGAAATGGCCAAAACAGGCATTGATCTGGTTTGATAACGTACATCATACAAGAGCTTTCTTTTTTCTTTTCTTTTTTTAAGAGAGAAGTGGGAGGAAAGAAAATAATTTTTTGTTAATTGAAATACATATGTGTGTATATGTATATATACGTATACACACATATATGCGAAACTTGGCCTAAGGAAAAGATAATGAAAAGGCACCTCTTTCCCCTTCTTTATAAAGGCAGTAGACAATTGGTGTGGAATACTGTATAAAATGTCAGACTTTTGTTACATTTGTTAATTTTTTACATTTTTTGGTTAACATTTTGACATTTTTGACATATAATTTTATATATCTCTTTATTTTTCTGAACTTTTTTTTTTTAGTCTTAAAACTTGTTATCAGGAGTGATGACTCTCTGGAATGAATAGAGGGAAATACTGGGGAACATAGAGGATAAGAAAACAAAAGATGTCAATAAATTTTTTTTAAAAGAAAAAGTTGTCTACCCTCACTGTCTTCAGTTCTTCCCCTCTCAGACTCTTCAGCCCTTTGCAATCTAGTTCCCGACTTCATCACTCAACCAAAAGTGCTCTCTCTAAAATTACCAATCTCTTAATGACCAAATCTGGTGGTCTTTTCTTAGTCCTCAGTCTCATCCTCTCAGCTGAGAGTGGCAGAAAAAAAGAACTGTAATTTCTGAGTCCAGATCCTCTTGATGGCCTTAAGCAACAGATTCTGTTCATCACCTGAGGCTTCCTTCCTGTCACATCTTCTCTTTCATTGCAAACCAAGAAATTAGGCCTGAGTTCTGGAGTGACTCATTGAACCCATGACAAATATACAAGTAATGTTTACTTTCCCCCAAAGCACAGCTTCTGATTTCCAAATTTAATTTGATTTCTAAGTTGGAATTAGAAAGAGTCATGGATAGTCATCAAGAAGTCCCAAGAGTTCCCCATGCGTGTGAGTGATCTAGGACCAAGCAAACATATTATTATCAAATGTAGCTGTATGAGGGAACAGCACATGTGAAATACTTTCAGGTTCTATGGAAAATTCTTATTCTGACAGAGAATGGGCATAGACGGCTTCTGAAATGCCTTCCAAGTCTGGAATTCTATGATCTCCATGCCTTCCATCATTTCATGTCTCTAATCCATCCCGCACACTACTGCTTAATTAATCTTTCTAGAATACTGTCCTCAAGGTCATTCTCCAGCTCAAAAGCTGTTGATACCTCAAGGTTTACAGAGTGAAGTTCGAATTCCTCAGAGTGGCTTTCAAAGACCATCACAAAGCTACCCCAATTTATCTCATTTTCCACAAACCTTCTTATATCTGCACAATCACAGAATCTGAGTTGGGACTCTAACCCCCTACCATCTAGTACAACCTTATTTTACAGCTGAGGAAAGTGAGGGAAAATGGCATAAATTCACGCTAATATTAACAATCAGATGGGGAATTTGAATCCAGCTCTTTCAATTGTACCATTATCACGAACTGTATAGCTAACTCTACAGTTAGCATATACATTAAAACACACTGTTTAAACACCTGAGATATTTAAATATAATTTAAATTTGAGGCTCCTGCTCTTTTGCACCATACACTTAAATTCTACACCAGGGTTTAAAAGTTCAACATGACGGTGGAGGAGAGAAAACATTCCCGAAGAAATAAACTTGCTAGATAAGGTTTAGCAAGAAATATTTCATAAAACTTCTTTCCCTAAAAGAAACTTTGAAGGAGTATATGCTTTTCCAGCGGTTAAATTCACAACGTGCACAAAAATGCAATTCACGGTTGATCCTTCAAGGGAAAGCCCAAATCCAATGTTCTGGGATCGGTTTGTTTGTTTTTCCCAGGCTGATCGTGACAAAAGTTTTCTACCCGATCCGCTAATTGTAAAACTCTCGCCCCTCTCCTTTTGAACCTCTTGAAAACTCTCCGCCCCGCCCCCATCCGCTACAAATCGATTACTCAATTCCGACTTGTCAGCTTCAGGGAATCTACCCAAAGTCAAGACCCAAGACTCCACTGTAAGAGTATCTTTTTCTCGCAGGAATTGCTCTGGAGACGGTGCCCCGTCCTCCTCCTGACAAAGCGAAGGCGTTTTGCAACATTGTTTCTACGACCCTGTGTATGTAACTGCAGCAACGGTGGATACATAGTAATTCCTGACACACTGACATTTCGTTTTAAGGGCTGCAGACATTCAAGTGCAAGCCCAGGCCCGCGGCCCGGGGCCGGCCTCACCTCGCAGCGCCCGCAGCAGCCTCTTGGCCCCAGGCGCCCGGGCCGGGGGCGCCGGCTGCTGCGGCCCGTCCAGGGGGAGGTGGCGGTGCAGAGACTCTCCGGGGCTCGCGGGGCCGGTGCACACGGGCCCCGCGACCTCCCTTCTCCGGCGGCGGCCGCTTGGGAGGCCGCCTCCGTGGAAGCCGCCTAGCCCCAGGCCGCTGCCTCCGGAGGAGGCGACCCCGGACGAGGCGGCGGACCTGCGGCTGCCCGGCCGCCACTCCACGTCCATCTCCACCACCATGCCGCCCTCCTCCCCCTCCACCTCGTCGTCTTCGTCGTCCTCGTCGTCCTCGGGCTCGAAGCCCGGGTTGTCCCGGCTCCACGCCTGCCTCGAGCACGCCGACAGGGGCGGAGACGGCGACGCCGAGGCTCCGGCCGGAGGGTCTCGGGCGGCCGCCTGGCGGAGTCGCTCCATCTCGATGTCCAGCCCCCGCGGCTCCCGGAGGCCGCCCGGGGAGGGGAGGCCCGGGGCCGCGAGGCCGCCGTCAGCGCCGGGGGAGGGCCCGCTCAGCCTGGCCCGCGCCGCTGGGGGCTCGACTCTGCGGGGAGCGCCCGCCTCCAGCTGGGGCTTCACACGGCTCGGGTTCACCATGGCGGGCCGTCGGGAGGGCGCTCACTGCAGCCCCAGCTCCGCTCCGCCAGCGGCGGGAGCCATGTTCCTTTCTTCTCCAGGCCTCCGCAGCCCGCTCCCCCGCCCCCGACTGCTCTACATTCCCGCGGCGGGCTCGGCTTACTCCCCCCGCCCCCGGCCGCCCACGCCCCCACCCTGCGGCTCGGAGCGCTGCGCGGAGTCCAGACGGCTCGGGCCGAGGGGGAGGGGACGCGCTGCTTGGGTCCAAGGGGGAGGTGACTCACTGCCCGGGTCCAGGAGGGAGGGGACGCGCTGCCCGAGCGCCCGCCTGCCCTGCCCCGGTACCCGAGGCACTGAAGATGCTCAGCCCAGAGGATGCTCCGGGAAAGGGCTGGTCCGCCCGCAGTCAGTCTGGTTCCTCCCAAGCTCAGTCAGTAAACATTTATCCAGCGCCTACTATGTGCCAGGCACGGTGCGGAGCTCTGAGGATACAAAAAGGGGCAAAAGACTTTCCCTGCCCTCAGGGAGTTTACAGTCTAATGTAGGAGCTATTGCAATCAAATACAGACCAGGCAAGCTCTATGCAGGACAAACAGGACATAAATTGAGGGAAGGAACTGGAGTTAGGAGGGGCTAGGGAAAGTTTCCTGCAGAAAGGGGGATTTTGATGTTGTTGTTTGCCCTTAGTTCTCCAAGAAGACCATGACATCAGGGAGGTGATACCATGACTTTCAAGGGAACTGGATTTAAGTGAGGGAGGGCTGTGCAAAGTCACCAGCCTCACTTTCTTTTCCGGAGCCATCTGGGTCCAGTGGCAAAGTAAAGATCAGGATGACTGGAGATGGACCCCAGAAGGGGAGATTTTAGTTGGGACTTAAAGGAATCTGGGGAGGTTAGTAGTCAGGGGGAAGAGAGCATTCCAGGCACGGGGGAAAGCCTGAGAGAACGTCCCCAGAGCCCAGAGATGGAGGGTCTTGTTCCTGGAACAGCCACGTGTCACTGAATCCAGGAGGATTCGTAGGGGAGTAAGGTGTAAGAAGGCTGGAGAGGCAGGTGGGGATAGATTATGAAGGGCTTTGAATGTCAAGTAGAACATTTTGTACTTGGTCCTGAGGTGATTGGAACCAGTGGAATTTAATGAGTAGGGGAGGTAACACGCTTCGATTTAGGAAAAACGCTTTAGTGGCAGAATGGAAGACGGATTGAACTTGAGGGAGAGTTGAGGCAGGCAGGCCCCCTAGCAGGCTAGTGCAATAGCTCAGGCGGAGGTGGGGCGGGGGGCGGGGGAGACGGACGGGGTGCACCAGGATGGGGCAGTGTTAGGATCCAAGAGAGTGCAAAAGTGAAATCGATAGGTCTTGACAACGGCTTAGATATTGGGGGGAGGGGGTTGAGATAAGTGAGGAATCCAAGACGGCGCTTGAGTAATGAACCTAAGGGCCTGGAAGGATGGTGGGAAGGTGTGGGGAGTGGATTGTTTAAGGGGTAAAACAAGGGAGTTAGGCAAGAGAGTTAATGAGTTCACTAAGTAAGTAATGTAGAGGGAGAAGAGAAGAAGACATTTACAAGATGTCACAACAAAAGAGCCTCAGATAGGTCTGATAGATAGGAAGAAAACCACGAGAATTAGTATCCCAAAAACCTAGAGAGAAGAGAGCATCAAGGAGAGTGATCAATGGTATCAAAGGCTGCAGGGAGGTGGAGAAGAATGAGGATTGAGAAAAAAAAAGCCATTGAATTTGGCAATGCATAGATTATTGATGACTTTGGAGAGAGCAGTTTCAATGGAATGAAGGTCAGAAGGCAGAGTATGGGGGGTTGAGAAGAGAGTGAGAGGAGAGAAAGTGGAAGGACCCGTTGTAGACAGCCTTTTCAAGTTTAGCCATAATGGGTAGAATAGATACAGGACAATAATTAGCAGGGATGGAAGAATCAAGTGAAAGGTTTTTTCAGAGTAGGGGAGACACGGCTATGTTTATAGGCAGTAGGGAAGGAGCCAGCAAAGAGGGAGAGATTGAAAATGAGTGAAAGAGTGGGAATGACGGAAGAAGCAATCTCCTTTGGAGGAGAAAGGATGGAATATCAGCCTCCTACAAGAGGTTTTAGCTGATTTCACACTTCCCCTCCCCCAGCTTCTAGTTCCTCTCAACCCCTAAATTATTTTATACTTATACTCTGGAACTATTTTGAGCTTGATTTTAGACCACTGCAATAAAGCAGCGAATTTTTTGGTTTCCCAGTATATACAAAAGTTAATGTTTGAACTATACTGTAGTCTATTACATGTACTGTAGTATTATGTCTAAAAAACACAATGTACATGCCTTACTTTAAAAAATATTTTGTTGCTAAAAAAAAATGCCATCTGAGCCTTCAGCAAGATTCTTTTTGCCAGAGAAGGGTTTTACCCCAGTGTATGGCTGCTGACTGATCAAGTTTGTAGTTGCTGAAGGATTGGGTGACTGTGGCAATTTCTTAAGACAACTGTGAAGTTTGCCAAATAGATCGATTTTTCCTTTCACTTGAACACTTAGAGGCCATTGGAGAGTTATTAATTGACCTAATTTCAATATTTTTGAGTCTCAGGAAATAAGGAGAGAGACAGGGAAATGTTCATTGGGTGGAGCAGTCAGAACACGTTTATGGACTAAGTTCACCATCTTATATGGTCAAGGTTCATGGCACCCCCAAAACAATTACAATAGTAACATCAAAGATCACTGATCACAGATCAACATAAAGATATAATAATAATGGAAAGATTGAAATATCATTAGAATTACCAAAATGTGACATAGAGATGCAATGTGAGCACATGTTATTGGAAAAATGGCACCCAAAGACTGCTTGAGTCAAGGTTGCCACAGACTTTGAATTTATAAAAATAAATAAACAAAATAAATGCGAGGAAGCTCAATAAAGCAAAGCACAATACAATAAGGGATGCCTGTATTTACTTTAGTGGATGGAGAACTGGCCTTGGACCCAGAAAGACCTGTCATCTTCATCCCATCCTGCTTCTGTCACCTGGCACAAATCTCAACTTTTCAACTCATCAAGAATAAAAGTTTCAGAAGGTCACAACCCACATTAATAGATAGAATTTCTTCATCTGGGAGTTTCTATGCCAATAAAACCATAAGTCCAGTCCCTCATCCTAGTAACATATTGTCTCCCCCAATAAAATATAAACTCCTTGAGGGCAGGGATAAACATCTTTGTATTCCCAGTACCTGGCACACAGTAGGCACTTTTTACTAACTGCTTATTGCCTATTATACCTTGTGGGCAGTTCATTACTTTGTGATTGCTTTTATAAAGAAGATAAATAACTCTATTACAATAGTAAGTTTATACCAATCCTAAGGGCATTAAGAACCAGTAGTTCCTTTTGCTGCCATTTTTGAGAGTTTGTTTTACATGATAAGTTGAATTCATGTTCACCTGCAATCTCTCCAAGCTCCCAAGTTCCTAACATTTGGCCAGAAGTTGTGTTCTCTGCCTAAATTTACATATATATCTTTCTCTAGATATCCCCAGGCTTCTTTGTGGTTGAGCTAAATTCAGGTTACTGGAAAAGTTTGGTTGATGAAACAGCAGATTATAAGACAGGCCCTGGGAGTGAAAAAGCACAGATTTCCTTGGGACCTCCATCAGTCCTTGAGGAAGGGTTGTGGTAGTGAGGGCCTTTATCAGCTCTGGTCTTCTGCTTCACAATACCTATAGATCCAATGATCATCCTCTATATAACTTTTCTGTCATACCTCAGTCCTTTTTTCCTCTTTTTGCTTCCAGTTCGTGGCTTAGTACTGTATGACCCTACTCCTTCCTCTGTATCTGAATCTCTAATCTGGTTCTGAGGTAGCTCCTCCTTTTTATTTTTTTTTAATTTATTTAACATGTTTAGTTTTCAGCATTGATTTTCACAAGAGTTTGGATTACAAATTTTCTCCCCATTTCTACCCTCCCCCCACTCCAAGATGGCGTATATTCTGGTTGCCCTGTTCCCCAGTCAGCGCTCCCCTCTGTCACCCCACTGCCCTCCCATCCCCTTTTCCCTTCCTTTCTTGTAGGGCAAGATAAATATTTATGCCCCATTGCCTGTGTATCTTATTTTCTTGTTGCATGCAAAAACATTTTTGTTTGTTTTTGAACATCTGTTTTTAAAACTTTGAGTTCCAAATTCTCTCCCCTCTTCCCTTCCCACCCACCCTCCCTAAGAAGTCAAGCAATTCAACATAGGCCACATGTGTATCATTATGTATAACCCTTCCACAATACTCATGTTGTGAAAGACTAACTATATTTTGCTCCTTCCCAACCCATCCCCCTTTATTGAATTTTCTCCCTTGACCCTGTCCCCTTTCGAAAGTGTTTGTTTTTGACTACCTCCACCCCCATCTGCCCTCCCCTCCATCATCCCCCCATTTTTTGTTATCTTCTTCCCTCTTCTGTCCTGTGGGTTAAGATTCCCAATTGGGTATGTATGGTATTCCCTCCTTAGGCCAAATCTGATGAGAGCAATGTTCACTCATTCCCCCCTCATCCGCCCTCTCCCCTCCTCCCACAGAACTGCTTCCTCTTGCCACCTTTATGGGAGATAATCCATCCCATTCTATCTCTCCTTATCTCCCTCTCTCAGTATGTTGCTCTCTCATCCCTTAATTTGATTTTATTTCTTTTAGATATCTTCCCTTCATCTTCAACTCACCCTGTGTCCGCTCTCTCCCTCTCTCCCTCTCTCTCTCTCTCTGTATATATATATATGTATACATACACACATAGATATATACATACATACACACATAGATATATACATACATACACACATAGATATATACATACATACACATTCACCCATATATATATACATAAACATATATGTATACATATTCCCTTCAGCTACCCTAATACTGAGGTCTCATGAATCATACACATCATCTTTCCATGTAGGGATGTCAACAAAACAGTTCACCTTTAGTAAGTCCCTTGCAATTTCTTTTTCTTGTTCTTTTTCTTGATTACCTTTTCATGCTTCTCTTGATTCTTGTGTTTGAAAGTCAAATTTTCTATTCAGTTCTGGTCTTTTCACTGAGAAAGCTTGAAAGTCCTCTATTTTATTGAAAATCCATATTTTGCCTTGGAGCATGATACTCAGTTTTGCTGGGTAGGTGATTCTAGGTTTTAATCCTAGCTCCATTGACCTCCGGAATATTGTATTCCAAGCCCTTTGATCTCTTAATGTAGAGGCTGCCGGATCTTGGGTTATTCTGATTGGGTTTCCACAATACTCAAATTGTTTCTTTCTGGCTGCTTGCAGTATTTTCTCCTTGATCTGGGAGCTCTGGAATTTGGAGACAATATTCCTGGGAGATTTCTTTTTGGGATCTATTTGAGGAGGTGATCGATGGATTTTTTTCAATTTCTATTTTGCCCTGTGGCTCTAGAATATCAGGGCAGTTCTCCTTGATAATTTCTTGAAAGATGATATCTAGGCTCTTTTTTTGATCATGGCTTTCAGGTAGTCCAATAATTTTTAAACTATCTCTCCTGGATCTATTTTCCAAGTCAGTGGTTTTTCCAATGAGATATTTCACATTATCTTTCATTTTTTCATTCCTTTGGTTCTGTTTTGTAATATCTTGATTTCTCATAAAATCACTAGCTTCCACTTGCTCCAATCTAATTTTTAAAGTAGTATTTTCTTCAGTGGTCTTTTGGACCTCCTTTTCCATTTGGCTAATTCTGCCTTTCAAGGCATTCTCCTCCTCATTAGCTTTTTGGAGCTCTTTTGCCATTTGAGTTAGTCTATTTTTTAAGGTGTTGTTTTCTTCAGTGTATTTTTTGGTATTTTTTTGGGTCTCCTTTAGCAAGTCATTGACTTGTTTTTCATGGTTTTCTCACATCCTTCTCATTTCTCTTCCCAATTTTTCCTCTACTTCTCTAACTTGCTTTTCCAAATCCTTTTTGAGCTCTTCCATGGCCTGGGACCAGTTCATGTTTTTCTTGGAGGCTGTTGGTGTAGGCTCTTGCACTTTATTGACTTCTTTAGGCTGTATGTTTTGCTTTTCTTTGTCAGCAAAGAAAGAATGCAAAGTCTGAGACTGAATCTTGGTGCGTTTTCGCTGCCTGGCCATATTCCCAGCCAACTAACTTGACCTTTGAGTTTTTCAGTGGGGTATGACTGCTTGTAGACTACAGAGTTCTATGTTCCATGTTTGGGGGGGAGGTGCCAGCTCTGCCACACCAGCACTGCTCCTTCCCCAACCCCCAACCTGGACTGGGCTTAGATCTTCAGCAGGCTGTGCACTCCTGCTCTGATCCGCCACTTAATTCCTCCCACCAGGTGGGCCTGGGGCCGGAAGTAACAACAACTGTAGCTGCCCCACCTCCGCTGCCCCCCCGGGCTGGAAGCCGAACCAGGAACTCCTTCTACTCCCGCAGCTTTTCCCACTAACCTTCTCTGTAGTCTTTGGTGTTTGTGGGTTAAGGAGTCTGGTAACTGCTACAGCTCACTGATTCAGGGCACTAGGGCCCCCTCCGCCTGGCTTCTGGTCTGGATGGTCCACGCTGTTCAGGCTGGGTTCTGCTCCACTCCGTTCCCAGCTCCCAGCTCCCAGGTCCTTGTGGGATAGACCTCACCCAGAGACCATCCAGGCTGTCCTGGGCTGCAGCCCTGCTTCCCTCTGCTGTTTTGTGGGTTCTGCAGTTCTAGAATTGGTTCAGAGCCATTTTTTATAGGTTTTTGGAGGAACTCGGTACGGAGCTCACGCTAGTTCCTGCTTACCAGCTGCCATCTTGGCTCTGCCCCTCCTTTTTATTTTTTTAAAACAAATTCCTTAGATTCTTTCACAGAAACAGCTTTAATTGACTCAAGGAGGTGTTTTAACACTGTTCACATAGTTCTAATGGATTGATTCCATCAAGAAGAGTTCTTTCCTAACAAAGTAAGTACTTTTAAGTGGGTAGGATAATTAATGGAACCCTGACCATGATGAAGAATTAAAAAGAAAATGATTTCTGTCTTGGTATATAAAATAAACTGAAATTGAGATGAAACTGTCCCCTTTACAACTTGCCCTCATGAACACAGTTAATAACTACCTATCTATTATCATCCATAAGAACAGCCACCCAAAATTATTTAAAGAAAAAGAGACACAATTGATAAAGAAAGCCTCAGGTTCAGAAAGGGGCCCCATGTGCCAAAGCTTCTTTGGCCAGTGACTTAATGCCTAAGCTACCTTGATGGAAGGTTTTATTGACCATCTTGCAAGAAGGCATTTTCCCATAGAAATAATGTTATAAGTTGGTTAAACTTATACTTTTCCTGAAATAAATGTGACCATGAGAAACCATTGATGGACCCACAGGATTGTGCTATTTCCTGTTCTGTATCCATCTAGATGGTTTGGAACAGGTTAAGTCCTGAGGAACCTCTCTGCTGAGAGACAGGTTAGGTTCCAAGTTCTTTTATTTATTAACTCTCTTTTACTCATTAATCCCTAGCCCAATGCCTCAGGGGCAAATTAACTTAGAGCAAATTAATTCATTTCATGTCTAAGTTTTCCCTAAAAAGGAAGGGTCAAAAGGTACTCAGTGTACTATATAAATCAGATATGGTACAGGCAATTTATTCCTATATACAAAAGAAATGCAAAACATGAGAATCATAACATGCATCAACAGAAAGACTGAAACCAGGATTCCTTAACAATTTCTAACTACTGCTACAGTTGACAGGGAGACAGATAGTTAAACCTTATCAGAACATAAAGTAGTTTTCAGGACTTCACTGCACCTTGACTCTGCATTGTCCAAACGATTCCCAGTACACATTTGCTGGTAAAGCTTGGATGAATGGTCCTGTTGGTAGCCATACTCTTCAAAAGCACTAGAGTAGTAGCTAAGGACTTTTCCCTTCTATTCTGGTGGGATCTAGAACCCCAGAGACCTCTTGAACTTACAAGGTTACCTCTAAGCCTAGACATATCCATTTCAGGATAACAATAATAGTAATAGCAATAATAGTTAACATTTATAAAGAGCCTACTATGTGCCAGGCATTGTGCTAAGTGTTTTACAATCATCTCATTTGATCCTCACAACGAACCTGTGAGGCAGGAACTATTATTATCCCCACTTTACAAATGAGGAAACTGAAGCAAACAGGTTAAATGACTTTCCCAGGATGACACAGCTAGTAAGCAACTGAAGGTAGATTTGAATTCAGGTCTTCCTGACTCCAGGCCTGGCACTCTCTCCACTGAGCCAACAGTATGAATGATTAATCATATAAAATCAGGAAAGAACAAATACAAAAGAAGAAAAAAGTAACCAGGGATCTAGGTGTAAACTCCTTTATTTCAGTCCCCTACACTTGTTGCCTTATGAGTATGGTCAATATTATACTCAGAGAAAGGCCTCCGACCATGCTTAGAGAAGGCTACCATCAGACACAAATGTGTGTACATATATACATGTATGTATACATATGTGTACATATGTAAATATCTGTATACACATAAACATTTGTGTATGCACACATATATGTAGAACCAGAAGATGCATATTTCTATTTATCAGTTCTTTCTCTGGATTTGGATAGCATCTTCCTTCACAGGTCCTTTGTAGTTGATTTAAGTATTTATAATACTCAAAATGACTTAGTTATTCAAAGTTGTTCTTAGAAAAATATTGCTGTTACTGTGTACAATGTTTTCTTGGTTGATGTAGAATGCTCATTTCACTCTTCATTATTTCATGGACAATATTCTTTTTTTTTTTAGCAGTGCTTATAAGGATCAAAGACTGGGACCTATTCCAATAGCAGCCTTCCTGTTGCATGAGTCCCTAAGAGGACCATTGTTACTTCTTAGGAAACACTAGGGAATTCCTTGAAGATATAGAGAAAATTAAGGATAAAAAGTGGAGGGAGCAGTGGGAAACCATGATCGGTTTTGTAGCAAGAGATAGGATAGGTCAAAGTGTGTCAATTACTCATTGTTCAGTCTCCCCATGACTCCAAATCATGTTGCCGGGTGAAATGTGGGGAGGGAGAAGAGGAGCAAATATATCTGTATTAGGTCAATAACTTACTACTTTACCTCTACAAACTGTCCTGTTTATAAAGCTACAAGAAGTTATTCATTACATAACTGTTGAAATGAAAATATGGAAGTTAAATTGGAGAAATTTTGAACATTGGAGAGAATTTTGAGCATCTTGACAAGTATTCTTATTTTCAGCCACTTGATTTTTATTCTTTTTTTTTTTTTTTTTTTGCAGGGGAGAAGGCAGGGCAATTGAGGTTAAGTGACTTGCCCAAGGTCACAGAGCTAGTAAGTGTGTCAAAGTGTCTGAGGTTGGATTTGAACTCAGGTCCTCCTGACTCCAGGGCCAGTGCTCTATTCACTGCACCACCTAGCTACCCCTTGATTTTTATTCTTATCTTAAACAACTTGAGTCCTTGGGCAAGTAAGGAATAAGTAGTTGTGTAGTACCAAGCAGTTGTACCAGGCGCTATGCTAAGCACTTTACAAATATTATCTCATTTGATCCTCACAATAACCCGGGGAAGTAAGTGCTGTTATTCTCCCCATTTCATAGTTGAGGAAACTTCAGCAAACAGAAATCAAGTGACTTCCCCAAGGTCAGACAGCTATTAGTGTCTGAGGTTGGATTTGAATTCAGGTCTTCTTGATTCCAGGTCCAGTTTTCTATTCCCTAAGCCTTAGCTACTCCAAGTCTTTCAATCATTCTCTGCCTCCACTATTTAGATTTACAAGGGATATTAGAGATCACTTAGTCAAACCCCAGTCATCTTCCAGATGAGGAAACTGAGACTTGGAGAGATTAAGTAACTTGACCAAAGGGACTATTAATAAGCAGCAGAGCCAAGATTCAAATACTGGATCCAAAATCCAGTGGTTTTCCCACTATACCAGACTACTCTAAAATTTCCTCATCTATGCACTGACATCTGCTCTTCCTACTTTGCAAAGTAGTTTTGAGACTCAAATGACATAATATTTGTGAAAGTAGTTTTAAAGATAAAAATTAATAAATAAAAATGAGAAATTGCACAAATGAAAATTACTATGTATTACACATGGGAATTCTAATTATAATATTTATGTTACTATTGAAGAACAGTAGGATTTAATACAACCAGGACTTCATTGACCAATGGGCAGAACCAGGGACTTGTCTTCTGCTCTACCCTATGGATAAGCATTCCCTACCCTATCCCCTACCCCTGACCATTTTTCCCATCTTGTTCAGGGACTGAACATCAAATCAATATTACCATTGCTACTCTAAAGGATACAGTAATCTTGACAATCTACTGTATTGTGGCTCTACTAAAAATCTACAAGATTCTGAGTTGTAGGCTGCCCTGATTGAAGCTACATTCCACTTTCTCTCCTACCCATCTAATCATGTGCCTACTACCCTTTTGGTTTCTTTATCCAATTCTTTTCTTCTATTCCCCATTCTTGTATTATTAACAAACTACCCTTGACAATAACCTGTTTCCTGCCCCTGGAACTTATTTTGTATATATTTTTTATCTAATTTTCTATGCACATGTTGGTTTTCCCCAATAGAATGTTCATTCCTTGAGGACAGAGGATATTTCATTTTTGTCTGTGCTGGGCACATAGCAGGGCTCAGTAAGTGCTTGTGGAATCATTATTCCTTAATCACATTCAATATACAAAAAAGTATTTACTCTCATTTTATCTAAGGATTTTTTCTAACATTTTATTTAAAATTAAATCACAACAAAATATACATTGATTAAAAAACCCAAAATGTACAGTTTCATAAAGGTAATAGTTCACTGATATATGCATAAAACAATTTCTTCTGCCTTTATATATTCTCTTCAAAACAGAAAAAATAAACACTAATGTCCTTTTCAGCTAAGAAATGGAAATGAAAACTACAAACTTTCATTAACCTGGTGGTTACCACTTAACTACAACTAGAAATCAAACCCATTATGTTTCCAAATGCACATACAGACATATTTACCTGGAAATCTTAGAAATAGTTATCAACTATTCTCCTCTCCCCTCCCCCCAGCCATACTGCAATACTTTTATTTTTCTGTCCTTTCTAAAAGCCCAGTTGAGATTTCCTACCCCTATTAGTGGATTTCAGAAAATGCATTATCAACTTCGTGGAAAGAATGAAGCTTCAGATGTTTGGTATTTTCAACACTCTTGGGGTCATTGACTAGGTGGACTTCTTGGCTGTGAGATTCTTGGCTGATTTTGTTAACTTGTCGTTTAAGAAATTCTTGGCTGTCTTTGTCAGCTTCTCGACTGTGAAATTCTTCGCTGACCTTGTCATTTTCTTGACTGCCATGTGAGTCACTTTGCTGCTGGCTGTCATAGTTATTCCGTTCAAGTTGATAGCTTTTCAATTGCTCATAACTCTGGGCTTCTACACTGTATTCATCTGGGTGGCTGGCTTCATTACTCTCCTTGCCATTGCTGTTCCGAGAGGAAGCTTTAGGAAGGTTTTGTGAGAGAGGGAACACCTTGTGTGTCTTTTCAGACTCATAGCTTTCCATTTGGGATGTAAGATCCTCTTCTGTAATATCATGCACCTGTGTCAAAACAATAAAGAAAGAAGATTTCAAGGAATTATTTTCTTCAGTGAGCTTTTGTACCACCTTGTCCATTTGGCCAATTCTGCTTTTTAAGAGCTATTTTCTGCAGTCAATTTTTGTGCCTTAGAAAGATTTCAAAGTACACCTGCATATGAGTCTATCAATCAGTAGTCTGATATGAGCTAAAAACTGCCCAGGATAGAAAGACAAAAATAAAATAGTTTCTCCTCTTCTGATTCTCTGGACTTTCTCTACTGCACCACAGTAGCCTCCTAATGCTGGAACTTCACTCTATCTTGGTACTTCTCATATTGATAGTACTCAGGGCCCCTGCAGCCCCTTCCTCTGGTTGGCCATTTCCTTCTAGAACCTCCATTTTAAGGAAAGCACCCACGCCAGCCATACCTCTCCAGGCTCCACTCCTGTCTCTAAGGAACTTTGCCTAGAATGCCCCTAAGTGGGTAGCTTCCTCTCTCCCAACCTTCTTCAGCAAAACCTTTACATGATACTTTCCCCTGTTATAACATAAGCTCCTTGAGCGAAAGGACTGACCTTCTTTCTATTTGTATTTGTATTCCCAGCTCTTAGCACAGTACCTTGGCACATAGCAAGTGCATAATAAACGCTTGTTGTCTTGACTTGCCCTCAAGGACTTCACATTTCATCAGAGGAGACAACAGACCCATATATAAGTATATACCAAAGAAATACAAAATTATGTTCAGGGGGAGGGATATACTGGCAGTCCTTGGGGAATCAGAAAAGCTTCATGTAGAAAGTGGCACTGAGCTTCAAGAGAAACTAGGGATTCCAAGAGAGAATTTAAGAAGGAATGAATTTCTGCCACAGGAGACTGTATGAAGGAAACCATACAATGACACGGGCCAGGGAATGTTGTATGTGAAGGACAGCAATGAGGCCAGTTTGACTTGATCATTTAGTGTGTGAAGAGAAGTGGTGTAAACCATTTTAAAACCATGCATAGCTCAACTTGGAAGAATTGATTAATTTTAGATGAAATATATGTTTACATAGCTATTCTATTTTTAGACTTTTTTGAACTTAAGCTTTTTTTTTACATGATTGCCATACTCTAGAGACTTTTCTCCCAAGAAAGTGTAGATGGAATAAGAGATTTGATTGGGACCATTTGGAACCATGATTTTTAAGTAAAAAGTACAGTGTTAGAAAAGGAAAAGTATAGTAAGTTATATGGATTTTTCAAAAGCATTAAATAAAACATTTTAAATAATAATTTTCATATTGGATATTGCTTTCATTCATTTCTTATTTCTTAAAAGGGAGGCTTTTTCATAACCATCTAAAAATTTTTGTCAAGAGAAGTTACCTGTTCTGATGATCTGTAGGGTGCCCCCAATTTTGACTTCAATCCATAGGCCACACTATCTCCTCTGCCTCCATTGTCACCTCTTGTTGGTCCATCAGGTAGAAAAGCTACTGTTGTTGGGGTATCAGTAGGAAAATCAGTGACCACTTCATCAGATTCATCTGAATCATCAGAATCACTGCTTTTATGTTCATCATCTCCATCTTCGATGTCATCATCATCAATATCATCTGGGCTTTCATCAGAGCTTCTTGGGAGAGTCTAAAAGTCAATAGAGGTTTTCTTTTTTTAAAAAAATTTAAAGATCTACACAAATGCTAGCTATTAAACTCAATCTGAAAATTCACATCATAAAATATTCTTTTTCCAAAATGCCCCACAGTTTGTCAATTTTGTAAATAAATTATTTTGGTACACTCACTACTTTATTAGTTTGGATAATTGAAATTTGACTGAATGCATGTGTAGATATATTCCCGTTTCTAACTATCATCTGAATCAGCCAGTTTATATCCATAAATGAGAAAATGTGCAACTATGCATTTGTACTGACATTTCTGTTTTCATTCCAATGGCTTATTTAGCTTCCTTCTCAGGAGCTCTCAGTACATCAGAATGATGGCATTAAAAAAAAGTTAATATGTCATTGTGATCAATGACATAATTGCATCATTTGACCCAAACGTTGCTTTGATGTGCCAATAGCCCTATGAAGGCTGCGGCTATTTTAGGAACAATAAAATTGGAAATGAAAATATCAATATAGACAAAAATATTAACTTGGTCATTGTTCAAAGGCATTAATTTGTCACTTGATGAACATGAGATCATGTGTGTTCCTAGTACTTCAAACAAAGTTTTTAAGCCTGGTGTTAATGAATCTTTAAGTACTAAATAGCTAGGAAATATAGTAATTCCTTATTGATGGTCCTTTTTGGAATTATGGGATCTGATTTTACTGGTCAAGTTTGAAATGCAGTTTTCAGTCAAGACTGTCTAAACACTGAGCTTTTATGCTAGACTTTTATTGCCAACTCCAGCATAAATCCCTCATTATCATCCCTTGTAATAGCACAAAGTGCTCCTATTTATATAGCACTTTAAGGTTTTACCAAGTACTTAACAAATAAATCTAGGGGGAATTACTAGCTCAGTCTTATCGGGAGAAAGAAGTTTCATAATTTTTTTTACACCTGTTGATTTCCCTGTGTTGGAAAAAGTCTTGGAGGTGAGAACTAACCTCTTGTAAGTCTTCTGTGCTTTCTTCAGAGGACACTGAATTCTGAAAAGGAAAAAGGTCAAAATGAGTTGATTATCTCTTTCTGACTTTGGCATTCAAATGAAAATCTTTGTTCATCAACATGAAAATGACACATTTTGTATAATATAACACATCAGGACATCCATATAATTTACCCATATACAATATAGTGGTTTTTTTTTAAATTAGACCTGTGACTTCATTCATATAGAGGATTCCAAGTAAGGAAACTTCATCTACCAATGAAAATTGCTAAATATTCTGTATCTTACTGCCTTGGGGAGGTGGCTGAAGGAATACTGGTTTAATATACTCAAATACTTTGCACAGTGGTGCCTTCCCCTCTGAGCATATTTTGTATCTACTCTATCTATATATCTATATACACACATACATAATGCTTATATGTTTTTATATGTGTATACATATATTTAGTTATTTATATGCATGTTTTGTCCCCTGTTAAAATGTAACTTCGAGGGCAGGGATTGTTTTTTATTTTTCTTTGTATCCCATGTACTTAGTACAGTGTCTGACACATAGAAAGGACTTAATAGATGCCTATAGATTGATTAGTTAGGACGATGAGTAGATATGTGGGTTTATTTACACATGTATACACAGAAATGAACACTTGAATTATGTGTTTAATCATAAAAAAAATTTAAAAATACCTGTGTGGCCAATAATGTTTCCTTCTGGGAAGGGTCAACATTCAGCCATGTTGCCACAAAGTCCGGATGTTTGCTATAAAGCTGTAAGAAAAACATGTATGTCTGTCATTATTAAAAGGGAAACAGATGCACCTGCAAGTGATGTTATATGAATTAGAGAGCTTTAACAAGATGAAATGCATATGAATAAAGACATAATTATCTAAGAATCCTGTTACCCTTGCATCTTCCCTTCAAGAATTTTTTTGTAATAGCTCCTTCTTTGCTAAATATTCCAATTCACTGACTCTTCTGTCAAAGTTCAACTAAAGGCAGAGATAACCTTAAATAACTGTCTACTTTCCACATTACCAAATATGTCAGTGAAATTACATTTGCTCTGTGCCTAACATTTATATGGAAAATTATGAGGATTGTGATAGGGATGGTGGTGGTGATGATGACAGGAGGAAGAACTTTAAGTTTGTTCATTCATATCCTGAATATCATTCCTAACACCCAAGTACTTGTTACTACTTTGAATTTGTGTTGACCTCTGACTTCTTATTCAAATCAAGAGACCTCGTTAGGATGCCTCCTTGCTTTATTTTATGGTTTCTGGAAATGATAACCTTCTCTGGATAGAATAGAGGGGTTATCTTCTCTAAAAATACCAACTTTCCTATTTCATTATGATGACAAGGCATTTTGCACTCATAAATGAATTAGGAAAAAGCAACTTGTCAAAAATCCTGCTGGTTCCTTCATTAAGCAACAGTTGCAGTGATACCTGATAACTCAACTTTGGCCCCTACTCTATCTGAAATTTTACTTTGTGTCCTATAGGATTAGTTCCCAGGCACAAGGCTTGTTTGCTGTTGGACACGGTTTTATCTAGGAGACCAGGTACAATTAAGGTGCTATCAAACCAATAGTAGAATATGTATGATTTGGTCTGATGCCTATTTTCTTTTTCAGAAAATGTGATTTGAAATCAGCTGACAAGCACAATAGACATGATATAAATATGCCTTGCTTGGACAATGGACTCAGTAGCAAATATCTAAGGAGATAAGATCTGTGCTTTTGTCCATACATCTGATCTTATAGACTAATGTCAAAAATGTATTTTAAATTCTACTTTCTACTAGGGAGATCGAACAATGGATTGAACTACTAATAAAACAGTATCTTGGCTCACAAAAGGCATTTCTAACAGAAAGGATTCATGAGTTATTGTGGCTTTTAAAAAGGCCTAGTTTTAACTTCACAAAGGAAAAATGATATATTCTTAAACAGATGGTAAACTCCTCATCCAGGTTTTGAGTGTAATATGGTAAGGGACCTGACTATATTTCATCTTTATTCTGTATCCAAACAGTGCTGTTGCGGTGCTAGGCCCAAAGCAGGCTTTGTAAAAGGTAAAAGCTAATGAATGAATAAGCCCAAATTAATGGGAAAAAATTTGTTACCATTTGGTGAGCAGGTATAATTGTAACAGATCTTTTCCACAGTGAATTTTGTAAAAGTTGACATAAGTAAACAAAAAAGATTTTAAAAGAAAACTCACCGGCTTTTCTTCTGAGCTACCAGAATGGATCTGCTGCTTTACCTTTGAAGCAAGAAAGATGAAAAGAAATTACAGTATGACTGTATTCTAGCACAGGCAGAATCTACACAGTTTATTCAGGTTTAGTAATGTAATTGAAGTGTAATATTTACTTACAGGCAATGCAGAGACAATGCCAAGTAAGCAGAAGCAAATCACTGCAGTCTTCATGGTGGATTCTTCCTCAGTCTTTCCAATGATACCTTGTAATACCAATTTAATCACAGTGATTCTATATTCTGGAGGTTTTTTCCTTTCCATTAATATTTTTTTTAATTTTCCCTATTGAGTTGAAATCTGAAAAGGAGTTCTAAAGCCCTATGCCACTACTTTTTTCCATTCCTGACAGCCAAAAGGGAATTTAAAAAACTGAGTCATCCAACACTGAAAAAGCATGGGTACATTTTACAATTCTATAATAGTTCTAATTTCTACTCTAGACTCATTCTTAGCTGGTATCATTAGATAATAATTTAAACTTAACATGAATAGGATTCAGTGCCAACCATATATGTAGTACATATCTTTTTCTAGGAATAAGACCAGCCAAAAAATTGAATTAGCTTTTATAATCTTTTCAGCTTGCATTTTAAAATAACATAACTAAATTTTTATTTAAAAAAAAACATTTGGAGTGTTTTAGCCTAGTTCTAAAATGTGATGAGCTTTTGTGGGAGAAAAATAACCCATAAATTTAGAATAGCTTCATCTAATCACCCAAGTGGAAATTTTAAGAAGCAAAGTGGAGAAACAAGCAAACAAAAATCTAATTACCTGAGCGGGAGTCTGGGCTGGAAGGTTGCAGTTAGCAAGAAGATTGTTCAGGTCTTCTTCAGGTTCAGAGGCTCCTTCCTCTCCTCTTCACACTGTTCACTTGTTGTGACCTCCTCGAATTTAAATGCTGTCCCAGATCTTCTCAGCCAATCACCAAGCGCTGGAGAAAAATGTCATGAGGTTTGTGCCACTGTGCCTCCCACCTTCTCCCACACTTTCCTCCTGGTTTTGTGGTTTTATAAAGCAAACACAAACTACCCTATAGTTAAAACATTACTTACATACTCTGTTATTTCCTAGCAGTTTCCTCTTAAGGTTTAACACATCATTATATAAGAGACTCAATGGTAGGTGTATGTAAAATAAACAATATAAAAGCAAAGAAGACTAGTTTCTGGAAATGTTTAGTTTATAACTTAGCTATTGGGACAACATAGCATTTCATCATAATAAGCCAGCAACAAATGATAGATAAGATGAATGAATTTTTGTTTCTTGCAGAGTAAGTTAAAGCTTGAGATCAGAAAGTAGAAAGTGGGTTATATTGGAGTCAAGGGATCTGGTTTCCAATACTGGCTTTTCTACTTACTACCTGAATCACCTCAAACAAGCCTCTTAATCTCATCTGGCCCAAGTGGTAGGAGGAAAGACAATGGGCTTGGAGTTAGAAGATTTGGGGTTGAATCTTGGTTCTGCCACTTAGTAGCAGCAGCAAATCACTAAACTTATCTCAGCCTTAGCTACCTAACAAAATAGATAGTAATACTATCCATTAGCACATTCTATCGTACACAGAGGAGGCTTTGAACACAATATGAACACATGAATGCAAGCTCATTATGGACAATATCTCAGAATACTGAAATTGGACAGACACGCCAAGAACCTACAACTGTCTCTTCTGTAATTAAGAGCCATTCTATACTCTAAGATAAGCACTAACTTAACAGTAAAACAGGCACATGTTTTGTACACACATGTATATGTACATACACAACACATACATGTATACATGTGTGGATATACACATGTGCATTATGTATGCTGTATTATGTATATTGTGTAGTTGTGTATCTATGTATATAAGCACATATATATGTATACGCACACACATATTTATACGTGTGTGTATATTGTATGTGTACACACATATCTATATATAGATATCTATATATAGATATTTAAATGTATACTATATTCCTGAACCTAACAATTTGAAAAGAGATAGCACTTTTGTTGCATTGTTGAAACAATATGAATTGTCAGTTCTTACTTGGTAGTATCAGTGGGGAATCCTCTTTCTTGTCATAAAAAATAGAAGCCTACTCCAGATATGGCTAGAAGAAAGACCTACATTTCTATAAGACTTTGCTTTGGGGAAAATTGTGACATTTTCTTTTGGTGCTGTTCATCTGTAGAATGAGTCCTATATATAAAGTTTGTACATCTCAAGCAACAGGAATGTCACATATACAAAAATGGAAACATTCTGAATCATGTTTAGGAATTAAATCAAAGTGTCACAGCTTGAGGGAACTTCTGAGGCACTTAATCCAACCCACCGATATAACAGATGAAACTGTTAAGGCCCAGGGGAGTTAAGTGACTTTCTCAGATCATATATATTGTAAGCTTAAGAGGTGGGATTTGATTCCATTTTGATTCCTCTGACTCCAGAGGAGAGGGGAGGGAAGGAATTAAGCATTTATAGAATACCAACTATGTGCTAAGCTCTTTTACAATATTATTTCATTTGATCCAGTCCTTTGGGTGCTGTAACTCGTGGGTTCCCACCCAGCTTTTCATGCTCCTCAGCTTTGTGCCGCACAATTTATATTGATGATAATTTATCAATTTTTGAGCCTTTAAAAAAATCATGTATCTAAAGATTTGAAGGCTTTACAAAAATGCATGTGTGAAAGAAGAGGATAGAGATACTGTTTAAATGTAGGAACAGAAATTTTGGAGTTTCATTTCTGGCTACAATATTTCATCATTTGAGGTCACTTAGCTTCAGTCTCATTTTCCCAGTTGTGAAATGAGGATTACAGTGCTCATTTACCTCACAGAATTGTTTAAAGGATTGTGCGCGAAGTGAGATGTAAGATAAATGGGCCTCTTTATTAGCATTTTCACAGGTCCGTTCCTTTTTGACTTGAAATCATGCCAAGCACTGTTTTAAAATAGCCACAAAAATCCCCAACCCTCTAGATGTTCAGACTTTATTCCCAATGTTAATGGAAAAACCCACAAGCTGTGTTTTTTGTTTTTTGTTTTTTTAGAAGTATGAAGAAAGAAAAAAAATTGGGTGCAATTATAAATGAGTTAATCTTGTTAGATTTGTTGTCCATGGTGGGATGTATATATATATATATATATATATATATATATATATATATATATATATATATATATATTCTAATAATACGTACTTTATAATGCTTATAAGTTTTCAAGTGTTAAGATAAACTTGTAAAATATTCTTTTACTGCTACATTTTTAATTAGCTTATTTCTTAAAAATATTGCTTACATGGGCCTGACATGAATTCTATGGAGTAAATTCATATATTCTAAAAAGCATTACCTAGTTATAGTACTCATTGTGGTTTACCCTGTATCCTCTGCTATAATTTAATATAAAATTGTAATAGGAATAAATTTCTGCAACACAGATTTCCTAGATTGAACCATGTGACCCCGCTTATGAGCTTCTTGGACATATCTATAAAGTTCCACAAGATGGCAGTGTTTCAAAAAATGATCTTTCAGGCAAGTAACTGATAGGTTTCTACTGAATTTCTTGTTGGAAAAGATACACATTTATGTGTTTAAAGACAAAACCAAAATTAGTTAATGTATGCCACCTTCCCCAGTGCTTACTGAAAGAAACTTTCCTCGCCAAGAAAAGCAGTAGGAAGGAATGCAAAGGTCTAATCAAAAGTATTTTCTCTTCTCCATGCAATATCTTAAGTCTCCATAAGTTGAGTCTGGTGGGTCCCACCATCTTTCTTGGTATTGGTTCTGAGGTTCTACAGAGACTAAAACCTTATGAATTGATGGTTAAGGAATTTGTTTGGGCTGCTTTACAGTTGGGAAGGTAGAGAGCATGTTTTTGACACATATCCATGAACTGGATATTCCTCTCTACAGCATCAGCATGTTAAGCATAAGAATAGGAATTGGCTCTGTGATTTTAATTGTTTTTCTAGTGAGGAAACGTCCTCTACAAGTCATCGCTTTCTCTGCAACTTTTGATAAGAGATACAATCATAGCAGGCAGTGAATGGGATATCTGAACAGCCATGGGCTGTCCTATACCCTATATGCATTTCTAATTACTGGAAACATGGTGGTCCCCTGGGTAATAAAGAATTGAAACTATATATGGCATTTGGAATCATGATCCCAAATGCTAAATTACTTACTTCCTTTTAATGTACACCTTTACAGTCTCACTCAAGGAAGAGATAGCCACAAGGACAGCACCAGTTAAACTAAACATCAATATGTGGGTATCCACTTAACACTTTGGACAATGGGAAGGGTGGACTTTTCCCTCAAATATTGTCTAGACAGAAGATGGTAGAATGTATTTTTAATAGGCCCCAGAACACACCCTTCTTTATACTATATATGTGATTACACACATATCTGCATGCATCTTGTACACATATGTGAATGATGCAATCGACCGTAGAAGCTAACAACGTGCAAGATATACTTATGTGTATTAATTGATATACAAATAATGGAAAAGAATATACACATATATAGAAACAAACTTTTATAGTTAATCAATCAATAAGCATGTATTAAGTACCTACTATGTGCCAGGCCTCGTGCTAAGCACTGGGAATATAGTTACAAATGTGATAGAGTCTCTGCCCTCAAGAAGTTTATATTCTTCTGGAGGCATATGACACATTTACAAATGAGTAAACAAAGAAATATAGACTTTCTATCATCTATATTTATGACATATCTGTCTCTATCTCTTTTTCTCCCCACATTGATTGACAAAAGAACATCACATAAAGAATGGGAGGAGCTCTATGATACAGCAGTTTCTTGGTTTGGGTCTCTAGGAAGCCTTACCAGATAAGAATGGTCTGCTTTTTAAGAAAGACATTTTTATTTGTAACTTTTACATTTATATTGACTAAATTTAGCCCCTATATCCCTTCTCCTCTGCCTTCCCAGAGAAACAACCCATATAACAAAGAATATTTTTTAAAGAAAAAAAAAGGAAGAGGAAAAAATTTCAGCAAAACTGATCAACACGTGGAAAAAATCTTAAAATATATGCAATTTTTCACACTTAGGAGTCTCTCACTTCTGTAAAGGAGTGGGGTAGGGTTGTCTTTTCTTATTTCTTCTTTGGAGTCATGCTTGGTTTTTGTTTTTTATAAATTTTAAACATTCACATTCTTTTTTAAGCATAATTTTTATTGGTATCTTTTTGTTTTTTACATCACAAAAAATTTTCCCAGTATTTTTTGGTCTCTTCCCAGAAAGCCATCTCATGTAACAAATATTTTTAAAGAAAAACCCCCAGAAAAGCATAAGAGAAAAAAAAATTTATGAAACAGATCAATAAGTTTAAAATGTCTAAAAATATATGCAATGTTATTTATGTATACATGTGTTGATACATGTTTATACATACACGCATGTACATATACACACATATATGTAAATGTATGTATATGTGTGTATACACACACATACACACTCACTCAATAGATACATGCCTCTAGACCTCCCACATCTGCAAGTGGGGTTAAAGTGTCTTCCAGTACCTTTTCTTTAGAGTCATGTCTGTTCCTTGTGTTTTTGAAACATTACTCTTTGATGTTTTTGTGTTTGTTCTTTCCATTTACGATGTTGTAATGACTGTTCAGGTTGTTTTTCTTGGTTTTATTTACTTCACTTTGCATCACATTGTGTCTTTCCATGTGTCCTAAGTGCATATTTGGGTATTTTCTTCTTATCAATGACCTCCTTGGTAGAAACACACAATAACCAAATCTTTGGGTCAAGGGGTGTGGATATTTTATTTACATTTTATTTACGTAATTTGAAATTCTTTTCCAAAATGGCTGTACTAAGTCAGAACACCACCAATAATGTATAAGCCTATCTTTCCCAAACCCCTCAAACGTTGACTTATTCCTATCTTTTTTCCCATTTTCTGGGTATGAGATAAAACTTTAGAGTAGTTTTAATTTTTATTACTATTATTATTATTCATGTATAGAGTATGGAATAAATCGTTGGAACAAGCCTATTTTCTGTCAGACTGCTTTCTGGTTTTCCTTTCTGTTTTTTTTAATAAGATAGGGAATTTTTTTGCAAGTAATTTTTTTGATTTATTGAAAACTAAGTTATTGTGTTTATTTGTTTGTGATTTTCCCTTATCTACTCTGTTCCATGGATCTGCTCTGCTATTCTTTAAGCACTGTCAAATAGTTTTGATGACTATTACTTTATAATATAGTTTGAAGCCTCGTTGTACTATTCACCTGTCATCACTACCTTTTTTTCATTATTTCTCTTTTTTTTTTCACCAAGAAATTTAAATTGCTTTATTGCAGATCTGTACATTCTTTTTTTTTTTTTTTTTTTTGTCTTTGGAATCCACTTTCTTCTTTATCTCTTCCTGGGTATTTTTTTTATTTTTTTATTTTTACTTTTAGTTTACAACACACAGTTCTACATAATTTTGAGTTCCAGATTTTCTCCCCCCCCTTCCTCCTCCCTCCCCAGGACGGCATGGAATCTCATATAACTACCACGTATAACTTCGCATTGAATTAATTTATACACTAGTCAAGTTGTGGAGAAGAATTATGACCAATGGAATGAATCATGAGAAAGAAGAAACAGAACCAAAAAAAACCCCAAAAACAAAAATAAAAGAGAAGAAAAAAAGGGGGGAAAAAGGCGAGCATGAAGTGTGCCTCAATCTGCATTCAAACTTCATAGTTCTTTCTCTGGATGTAGATAGCATTCTCCATCGTGAGTCCTTTGGAGTTGTCTTTGTACCTTGTGTTGCTGAGAAGAGCGAAGTCTGTCAGGGTTGGTCCTCACGGAATCCATGTATCTGTGGTTGTGTATAATGTTCTCCTGGCTCTGCTCTGCTCACTCAGCATTATGTCGTGTAGGTTTTTCCAGGTTGTTATGAAGTCCCCCGTATCATCCCCATTTCTTATGGTACAATAGTATTCCATTACCTTCATATACCACAGCTTGTTCAGCCATTCTCCAATTGATGGGCATCCCTTTGATTTCGAATTCTTGGCTACCACAAAAAGAGCCACATTATTTCTCTTACCATGCTAAATCTTTTGTGTCTTCAAATGAATTTTGTCGTTATTTTATGACTTTGTAAAGTATTCCTTTGATAGTTTGATTGGTATGGTATTACTACTGTAAGTTAACTTTGGCAGCACCATTATTTTTATTATATTGGCTTGGCCCAGTCATGAGCACTGAATATTCTTCTAGCTATTTTATTTTTTGATCCTTTAAGAAAAACTTTAAAATTAGATAATAGACTAATATTTTATGTGCTTATTTTATACATTTTGTAGTTATTTTGAATGGTATTTCCCTTTCTCTTATGGCCTTTTGTGTTTTGTTATCATCATACACGGTGTTCCTAAAGTCTGGACACATAGGCAAAAATGCACATTTTCAAGAAATGAAATGATTGAAATTTTCAACAACATTTTACTTAATTGGAATATTAACAAATAACATCTTCAATATGATTTCCATCATTTGTGATGCAAAGGTTGATGCACTTTGCAAGATTCACATGAACTCAATGCAATAACTCAATAGCTCCACATTGCCATCAATTTTAGCACATTAACTCTTGGCATATGAATACGAAATCATATGATGTTATTTGAAGTGGAAGATGTTATTTGTTAAGTGACTTGCCCAAGGTCACACAGCTAGTACATGTGTCAAGTTTCTGAGGTCAGATTTGAACTCAGGTCCTCCTGACTCCAGAGCCAGTGCTCTACTCACTGAGCCACCTAGCTGCCCCTGTGGGATTATTTTGGAACAAGGAAAGTTGCTTAGCAATTAATTATCTCAATTAGTATCTTTGCTGATTTCCTAGGATTTAAAAAATGAAAAATCATGACATTGGCAAATAAGATTAGTGTTAAGTCTTCTTTACATTTTTTTTACATTTAATTTCTTTCTCTTGTCTTACTGCTATTGCTAGCATTTCTAGAACTATATCAAATAATAATGGGGAGAGTAGGCATCCTTGCTTTATTCCTGGTTTTATTAGGAAGACTTCTGGACTAACACATATACTTTAAAACCTCCCCCCCCCTCCCCACCAGTACTGTCCCTATAACACCACCACAAGAGGACAAAGACCCAGACCTCAGAATTGCTCATTTAATAGCTGCATTTCTCCCAGCATCTATGAGGCTCTTTTTAGCGCTCATAATATCAATCTCATCATATGTTCTATCTATCGTAACATTTAGGCTAACTTGATCCAAGACACATTAGCCTCCTTCCCATTATTTAGGTCCCCAAATGATACAAAAGAAGTGCTATATTAGTCTCCATCTTATTCTACTATTCTTTGTAGCTGCTACTCTGTGGTAGTTCCCAAGGGAATTTCCTGCATATGGCATCTATGCCCTCTACTGCCTCTTAGCTTTGAACCATCCTTCCTTTTGTTATATATCATCATATATTATATTAATAATAGCATTTTCCCATTTCTTCCATTAATAATAGTATTTTCCCACTAGGACTAATATCCTACTCTAATGTCTCATCATGGTTTCTGGGTGACCCTGAGTACTAGAAATCTCTACAAAGCATTGTAACCTTCAGCAGGTCTTACAAACTGGAAGGTTTTGAATATAAACTTTCAGTTAAAGCAGTTAGTGAAAATCACTTGGATGGACTGTGATTTGCATATGCAAGGGATATCCATATTGATGAAGGATGGATCCTGTAAGCTCATCATTATCATATACAGTATTAAAGTGTGAGTTCTTTAGCTCCGAGTATGTACTACTGATGTGAGCCCATCTCCCATTTCACTTGGGTGACAAAGTTATACGCTACAAGTCTGAAATTGGAGTATTTTATTTTAAAAAATAGTCTGATGGAAAGAAACAAGAAATCAAAGCCCTCATTTGCACATGATTAAAAAATTATTTTCAGAATAAAATTTTAAATCATCAGCAATCATGTTTTCTATATCTTCAGATTATTTCTGATACTTTTCCATAATTTTAAAGAATTCTGGACGTGTGTGTATGTGTGTTTACAGAGCTCAAAACACTAGATGTGTGTGGCCTGTGTCCTTAGTATTTTTTCTTTTTTTTTCTTTTTTTTTGGAGGGGGCAAGGCAGGGCAATTGGGGTTAAGTGACTTTTCCAAGGTCACACAGTTAGTAAGTGTGTCAAGTGTCTGAGGCTGGATTTTAACTCAGGTCCTCCTGACTGCAGGGCCAGTGCTCTACTTAGTATTTTTTCAACAAAGATATCACCAAGATGAGATGCTATGTAGTTTGTGGCACACTTGTAACTGCATATTTTATCTAGTTAAGGAGGAAAATTAATTAATAAGTGCTCATGGAATTTCCTAAAAGTTAACCAGAGAGAACAAAAGGGTCAATTACAGACTATCTGTGCCAAAGTCCTCATTTTATAAGTGAGTCCATGAATTAGAGGTTCATGTTACTTTGACTCTGGGAAGAGTTGCCATAATGTGCTAGCCTTGGATGTTAGCGAGCTCTGTCCAGCTCTGGACATCAGATTTCCTAAAGAGGGAATCAGGAACTCAGTCCAGAGTGTGGGAAGAAGAGCAGTTCTGCTCTTGGGAAAGAAAAAACTAACCAAGTTCTATACTACTAATATAATCTTCCCTTCACTACTAATACTAAGACAAAGGGAAAAGTTGGGTCTCTCCTTCCCTCTTTCATGCTCTTCAGTCTGCATGTTGCTCTTTCTTGCCCTTCAAAGATAGGCTTAAGGTTCTTCAAACTGATTTCACCTGTATAACAATCTTAGGAGTAAAGATAGGGAAGGAGTTAGCAGAGAGGAAACTCTTTGTAAGTAAGGATCACATCTTAAACATTTTAATATCTTCTTTAATGTTTAGCACAGTGCCTTGACTGTAGCAGGCACCAAAAACAAAATAAAACAAAGGAAAAACCTTTTTGCTGAATAAATGGTACAGGATATAACAACCTTAAAAGGACAGCTCTAATTTATTTTGCTGCCCAGATACTAAATCTATCCAATTTAATAGGATATCGAAGCAGCATGATTTCTTTTTAAAACTTTTTATTAATGTATTTTGTTTTAATATCATCTTTACTTCCAAAAATATCTTTATCATCTCCCTCCATGCCTTGTAACAAAGGTTGAAAAAGTGAGGGGAAGGGGGAAACCAATTTAGTACAGCTCCTAAGGATCACTATCTCAATTCCCACTCTCCCAGATGAGTCTCAGGAGCTAGAACAAGGCTGTACTTCTTCCTCATGTTGTGAAAGACAATTTTCTCCCGTGACCTTGTCCCTTTTCAAAAGTGTTTACTTTTGATTACCTCCTCCCCCATCTGCCCTCCCTTCTATCATCCCCTCTTTTTTATCACCTTTCCCCTACTTTACTGTAGGATAACATACCCAATTGAGTGTGTATGTTATTCCTTCCTCAAGTCAAATCCGATGAGAGCAAGATTCACTCATTCCTGCTCCCCTGCCCCTTCTTCCTTTCCAACAGAACTGCTTTTTCTTGCCACTTTTATGTGAGATAACTCATCCTGTGCCCTCTGTCTATCTATCTATCTATCTATCTATCTATATATATATATATATATATATATATGTATGTATATTCCCTTCAACTACCCTAATACTGAGAAAGGTCTCATGAATCACACACATCATCTTTCCATGTAGGAATGTAAACAAAACAGTTCAACTTTAGTAAGTCCCGTATGATTTCTCTGTCTTGTTTACCTTTTCATTCCTCTCTTGATTCTTGGATTTGAAAGTCAAATTTTCTATTCAGCTCTAGTTTTTTCATTGAGAAAGCTTGAAAGTCCTCTATTTTATTGAAAGTCCATAGCATTATACTCAGTTATGCTGGGTAGGTGATTCTTGGTTTTAATCCTAGCTCCTTTGACCTCTGGAGTATCATATTCCAAGCCATTTAATCCCTTAATGTAGAAGCTGCTAGATCTTGTGTTATCCTGATTGTGTTTCCACAGTACTCAAATTGTTTCTTTCTGGCTACTTGCAGTATTTTCTCCTTGACCTGGGAACTCTGGAATTTGGCTCCAATATTCCTATGAGTTTTCTTTTTGGGATATTTTTCAAGAGGTGATCGGTAGATTCTTTCAATTTCTATTTCACCCTCTGGCTCTAGAATATCAAGGCAGTTTTCCTTGATAATTTCTTGAAAGATGATGTCTAGGCTCTTTTTTTGATCATGGCTTTCAGGTAGTCCAATAATTTTTAAGTTATCTCTCCTGGATCTATTCTCCAGGTCAGTGGTTTTTCCAATGAGATATTTCACATTGTTTTCCATTTTTTCATTCCTTTGGTTCTGTTTTATAATTTCTTGATTTCTCATAAAGTCACTAGCTTCCACTTGCTCCAATTTAATTTTTAAGGTAGTATTTTCTTCAGTGGTCTTTTGGACCTCCTTTTCTATTTTGCTAATTCTGCCTTTCAAGGCATTCTTCTCTTCATTGGCTTTTTGGAGCTCTTTTGCCATTTGGGTTAGTCTATTTTTTAAGGTGTTATTTTGGGTCTCCTTTAGCAAGTCATTGACTTGTTTTTCATGGTTTTCTTGCATCACTCTCATTTCTCTTCCCAATTTTAACTCTACTTCTCTTCCTTGCTTTTCCAAATCCTTTTCTAGCTCTTCTATGGCCTGAGACCAATTCATATTCTTGGAGGCTTTTGATATAGGCTCTTTGACTTTGTTGATTTCTGGCTGTATATTTCGTTCTTCTTTGTCACCAAAAAAAGATTCTATAGTCTGAGTCTGTTTTTGATGCCTGTTCATGTTTCCAGTCAACTACTTGACCCTTGAGCTTTTTGTCAGGGTATGACTGCTTGTAGAGTAGAGAGTACTTTGTCCCAACCTTTAGGGGCTATGCTGCCATTTTCAGAGCTACTTCTACTCCACTGTCATCAAAAGTTTGGCCACAGCAGTGCTCCTCCTCCCTCAAGAACCGCCAACCAGGACCATGACCCAGATCCAAGCAGGGCACATCAAGAGAACCTGCCTCTGTACCAGCAAAGTGTTCCCTGTACTCCCACTCTGATCCGCCACTTGATTCCTCCCACTGTGTGAGCCAGGGACTCTGGAAGCAGCTGACCTTGGAGCTCTGGAAGGAGTTGCAGCAACATCCTGCTGCTGCTGCCACTGCCACCAGCACCATACTGCCTCTGCCACCCCCAGGGCTGGGGCTAGACTGCTCTCTAACATGATCCAGCACTTTTCCCACTAACTTGCTCCAAGGTCTTTGGCATTTGTGGGTTGAGAAGTCTGGTAACCGCCACAACTCAATGATTCATGGCCCTCAGGCCTGACTCCAGGTCTGGTTGGTCCTGGTGCAGTCCACACTGGGCTGTGCTCTGCTCCCAGCACCATGTGATAGACCCTTCCCAGCAACCATCCAGGCTGTCCTGGGCTAGAAACCTGCTTCCCTCTGCTATATCATGGGTTCTGCAGCTCTAGAATTTGTTCAGAGCCATTTTTTACAGGTGTTTGGAGGGATTTGGGGGAGAGTTTAAGCAAGTCCCTGCTTTCCAGCTGCCATCTTGGCTCCACCTCCCATTTGGGGTGATTTTCTAATGCCATTGGATAAGCCCCCACCAGTGTGCTTCCCCCTAAACATTATTGGTTGAGATCATTTTATTTTAGTCAGTCAGCCTTAAGTAGATTTTTAAAAGGTGTGATTACTAAGATGGTATAATTGGTACAAAACATCCTTCTAAAAGACTGTGATATGATCTTCCACAATTACATAGCATTCAGGGAAAAATGGGCTCAAACTTAGCATATAAAATAAAAAGGTAAGCCGTAGCTCTTGGTTGCTAGAAGTCGTTTTCTTTCATTTGTGGAGTATTCAAGACGTCTCCCTTAAGTATGTTGTAGTTTCTTTCCTGAGTCCCTTATTAAGCTATGTCTTTTATTTCCTTGACTCCCAATGGAGACATTGCCATTCATTGATAGAGAGATGCTGCTAGGACCCTGATAAGATGGTGGAAAAACCAATATCTTCCATATCTTGCCATATCTTCTGGTCCCTTCAAAGACTGCAGCATCCTACTTCAGCCAAAGGGGAAGGAAACCTAGAGGTGTTTCCTCCTCAGGTTTCTATTGGAAAACTTCTTATTTCCTGGCTTGCTGCTATGGAACTCAGTGCTTTTATATGGAATCTAGAAGAAAGGATGAAATTCCTTAGTCAATCAGACTTCTTATCTGGTGTAATTTCAGTTCAATGACTTTCAAAGGGCTGTTTAGACTGAACATCTTGTTACTTAAAGTGAGGTAGAGTGACTTATCAACCCTTATATCAGCAAAACTGAGTCCAGAGTACAACAATGTTCCACGCCCATTGTCCCTTCACCTCTGCAATGAAGAGAGGAAGGTACATTTGCTATTTTCTTCAGGGCCAAGCTTGATCAACAGTGTTCAGTTTTCTTTTTATATTCTTTCCATTTACACAGTTTTAGTCATTATGTATATTGTTTTTTCTCTATTGGATGCCCCATATTTTATTATGGGAAATAAAGTCGACTGATAGACTAGCATCTATACTGAGAGGGAACCACATGTACTGAGGAGCAACCCTGACCTATCCCTTAACTGGTACTGTGAGTCACATGGACAAAGTGGAATCCACTAGAATGGAGTAGCTGGATTGCCTTTTGGGAACTCATACTTTCATTTTAATGACTCAAGCTTCTTTCTAAAACAGAGGCCTATCTTCTTAACAATATTCTTTGAGTGATGCTATGCGGATTTCTACTAAAAAAAAAGAGCTCTAAAGAACTGAAAATAAACCTTACTCAAAGGGCAATGGGGGAGGGGGTGCATCCTGAGCATGAACAAGATGCAACACATTAAAAAAAGATTAATCACCCAAAGAAGCATTTATCATCAAAGATACTTAGATGTATGATACGAACAAAAAGATGAGCTGATCACATGGTGAGAATGTTTACTAGGGGATAGCCTGAATGTTTTCTTGATATCCACATAATATCAAAAGAAGTAGAAGAAGCCTTCCCAAAATGTTGGTAAATTGTGGTAGATTGAATTACACAGAAATGGCAGACTTAGTTGGGTTGATATCTGAATTGCTAGGGGGAGTTAATAGCATCACAGATATTTTTGATTGCTCCAAAGCCTGGGGGAATTTGGTGCTTTCCACATTTACATAATAGAGACAGGAATTTGTAGTAAAGTATTAGAAGGCAATCCCTCCATGAAGCTCCACCTAAGTCATTTTGTTTCAGCTTCCCTCCTTCCCTTTCATTTGCATAGGATTATATAGAATCTTGGGAATTTGTAGTTCCAAGTCACATAGTCCTTTAAGTTAAAGGACTGAGTTTCAGCTTTGGAAATAGGATCCAAAAACAGACTTTGGCTTAGACTGGTTTAGACTTTTGCTCCTGAGGTTGTTATGTCTTCTAGCTTCACTTCTTTTCTTCTCGCTACTGAGCTGATAATGTACTCATGGGTGTATAGGGGCTCAGATTTAACATTCTGGTCTTTATTTAGCTCTCTGTTTTATTTCCTTGGCTGGCTTAAGACTCTGTGTGCATGTGTGTGTGTGTGTGTGTGTGTGTATGCACGAGTGCTCACACAGGTGTGTGTACACATGCTTGCAGTTGCTATTGAGGGAAAGCTAATCATCAGTCCTGGCCACTTTTGCCCCAGGAACAGTCCCCTGTCTGGGCACCCAATGAATCTGTCATACCCCTTGCAGACTATTTCTTATCTGTCCTCAAAATTCTTGCTACACAGAAGACCATCATAGATAGTGAGCAAAAACTTTTATTCAAATAGTCAGTCAACAAGCATTTTAATTATATTTACTATGTGATGGACACTGTGCTATAAAATAGGAATTGGAAAAGTTTCAGGGTAGAGTGAAATAAAATTTCTATTTAACTAAACTATCTCATTGGAGAAGTCCATTCGTAGCAGAATGGTGTTACCCGTGCTTGAATCAAGGGGCCTGTTAGGGGATGAGGAGGGTTGACTTTGCCTACATGTCTGTCATTCAAGGGGGACTCCCATTAACCATTTCAAAAAGTTTCTACCTCTCCTCTCTTGCCTGCTCAATCTCAAACTCTTCTCTACTATTTCTCCTAAGTCTTTCCTTTTTATGTAAACTGTATGTAGCATTACAGGGCTATCCACCTAAGACAGGGGCATTACATCTGAAAAAACCTTTACTAGATCTTGCTATAGTTGGAAGTTTACCAGCCTGGGTTTTGTGAGAGAGAGAATCTCACCCACCATGAGGTCTGCAAGACTTGGGTTCAAGAGGTGAGTAGTCAGACTGAAAGGAAAATAAATTTATTAGAACAGCTTCAACTGTATAAGGTACAGATTGGGCTTTTATGGTTTTTAGGCTAATTTAGAGCATATCACCAATCAGCAGCTTTCTGTGGCAGAGTAGAAATAGGGGAAGTGCGAGAGTCTTGAGGTCACAGGGATTGCTAAAGGCTGGGTTTGTTCCTTTGGGAAATGTATTTTTCTATGATTAGTCTTATCATAATTCCCTGTTTCGGCAGGAAATATTTTTCTATCAGTTGCTCTGTTGGCTTTGATGTCCAGAAATCAACAGCATAAGCTGATCATCTGAAATCTAATGACCATGCAGCTTGACTTAATTTTTGATTTGTTGCTCAGTCAGTTCACTCGTGTCTGACTCTTCATGACCTCATTTGGCAAAGATACCAGAGTAGTTTGCCATTTCCTCCTCCAGCTCATTATACAGATGAGGAAACTGAGGCAAACAGGGTTAAATGACTTGTCCAGCTTCATACAACTAGTAAGTGTCTGAAGCTGGATTTGAACTCAGGGAGATGAGTCTTCCTGACTCCAGGCCCAATACTCTCCCCACTGTGCCACCTAGCTGCCCCATCAGTGTTTGATACTTGACACCTTTCAACTTCCTTGGCTGCCTCTTCCTTCTAACTGGAGGGCTGGAGGGTGGAGTAATAAACTCCTCTTAAAGCCTTCCTTTTGGGCAGTTAGATGGCTCAGGGTATAAAGCACTGGGCAGGTAGTCACAAAGACCTGAGTTTAAATATGGCCTTAGATATACTTGCCATCTCTGTGACCTTGGGCAAGTCACTTCACCTGTTTGCCTTAATGGAGAAAGAAATGGCAAACCACTCCATCATCTTTGAAAGAAAAACCCCATGGACAGCAGGGTCCACTGAGTCACAAAGAGTCAGACATAACTGAACAACAACAAAGCCTTGCTTTCTAGAGGGCTCAGAACTTTCCAGATGACTCCAGTTTTCATCATCAGCAATGCTTGTTTTCCACTCTACAGAACATCAAACCTTTGTGCTGGGTAACCCCCCCCCCCACCCCCAACCCTTTCAGCTTCCATTTGTGTATTGACTTCTCCCATTAGATTGTAAGGTCCTTGAGGCCAGGCTTGTCTACTTTCATGATGAATGGTGCCATGTTGATGGATGACCTTCCAGGAATGGTGGCAGAGTTTATTTGACTGTGATTCCAGAACTAAAGAGTGGGGAAATTGGAGGCAGAGAAGGTCAGGGGGAGGAGGGATACCCAGCACCAAAGCTCCTGGTGAAACTGCCAAGATAGCCAGAAAGTGAAATGAAGCATGAGTAGGCCTACCTGAAATAGTAGTCACCACACAGGACAGTGGTACTCCAGGGCGGAATTATAGAGAGGAAAGGGTTAAAACTTCCATGGCTTAGTTTCTGGTGCTGTATGAGGGCTGCTGGCAATGCTATCAAGATTTCTGGGGAGTAGAGATTGATCATTAAGATTACAATTAGCAAAGTGCACAGAGTATGGGCTAAGCATGCTAAATATCTGTGCCATGTTCTATTTGTGCCTATACTTTTGAATCCTGGATCTGTCATTTAGTATGCTAACTGCCCTTTTAGCTTTGAGCTGTTTCAAATTTGAAAATGATGCCATCTGTTCTTTTATTCAAGTCAATGAAAATGAAATTAAACAAGCGTGGATTCCTGGAGAATTCCACCAGAAACCTCTTTTCAAACTGGCATTAAACCATTAATGACTGCTCTTTGGGTCAGTCAAGTATTCAGATGTTCCTCTGGAAAGATCAGCATTTGGCTCACATCTCCTCCAAAAAGAGCACTCAATTTTCATGTACCCACAAAGGCTTGATTATTGTTGATTGTTATAATAATATTATGAATAATATATTATTAATATTGGTTATTGAATAAAGGACAGGATTTTTAAAACCTGACATAAAGTACAGAATGAACTCATATCTGAACCCCTAAACAGTCAGGAAAATTATCTTCTCCTTTCTTGATATCAAACAAGCTAACCTCAGTTGGATTCCACCTCCTCATAGTTCACTTGAATCAGAATACTAGTGAAGGAATAAATCTGGGTTGCATCTGAATACACACTACTTATTCTTAGAATGTAAACTCCTGGAGAGTAATGATTGTTTCATTTATTATATTTGTGCTTGGCACATAATGGGTGCTTAATTACCTTGTTGATTGATTATGCTTCTCTGTTGGTGATATGCTTATAGTCTGGCCTGAGGCCTTCTTTCTAGCCCCATTTGAATCTAATATTTGTCTCTTCTCCCATCTGCTCTCCAGGCTCTAAATACTTTCCTCCATCTCTATCCTCACTCTCATTGGAAATCAGTCTTTATGGCTATCCATCTGGGACTAACCCCAATTATGACTTCTCTCTTTGTGCTTCTGAATCTTTGTCCTTTTAAAAGTCAAGCCCAGGGGTCATAGGTACATGAACTCTTTAGTTTTATCATATGAACTCAATAGTTTTCATTGCTACCATAAAAAAGAAGCCATGAACTTATACCTCCTTGAGAGGCAAAGGCCCTAAAGCATTCAGTCAAAGGGTCACATGTGAGGACCTAGAAGGCCCATGTGGCCTAGAGGCCACAGGTTCCTCACCACTGACCTGGATAAGAAGAATTCACATGTTACCTAGAAAATTCACATCTTGTCCAGAAAATTCTCACCTTATCCAACTTCTCACATATCAGCCTAAAAGTATGTTTTGCTCTTTTTCGTTCACCATTTATCCTGGCATGAATGACCAAAGATTTCATTTGTATTCCTTTCGTTTATGTCCCTGGTCATATACTGAAGCTCTACAGTTATGTTTTGCTTCTTGATTGCATCTTCATAAAGATATGCAACTTATAAAAGTGTTTTTCTCTCTCTACTGAAACTTCAGGATGAATGGGCCCAGTTAGATAATGTCTTTGTCTGATTTTGCTTTTTAATGTCTACCCAAGTAGCTTTCCTATTGACTCTGACTAATTTGTAAGGGCATTTTTCTCAAGGGCATGTTCATAAAGGTAAACATAGCCAGAGGGTGGGTGGCTAATGAGAGTCATCAAAATGACTCATAGGTCTGGTGTGGCAACAGTTGCAATTATAATAGAAATTCCCAGACTCAGTGATTTTTTATCAGAACTTAAGAGAAAATCAAATGTTAACTCTCCTAACCCTGACCCAAATCTATTTTCAATCTGCTTTGTTTGGGAATCTGACAATACCCCTGAGTTCATGCAACCAGCAGGAAATGCAACTGGCAAAGAGATCAGCCATAAGTAGTGGGAGTCTGTTTTTGTTTGAGCAGAGTGTATCCGGAAAGAATAATGTTTTTCTAAGGTTTTATATAGCTCTGTGTTGATCTATATAATGCCCAGCAATAAAATGAAACATTTATTTGTAGGCATGCACAAGAGGAAAAAAGTTTGCCACAGGTAACACAATGCATCATATCAGTGTTTTGTTTTTTTGAGCAGGGGAACAAAAAAAAAAGGCCTTCTGTTTGTTTAGATATAACACTACAAAGGTTGTATTTCTTCACTTTTTTAAATGAATGTAAAGTTTAAAGGGTGGGTTTGGGCATAGTCTGTGGTTCCAATGAGGAGGTGTTTACCAGCATCCAGTCCTGTCCTTTTCCCACATGCCCTCTCCCAGAGCCAATTACCTGGCTTTGTTCCCATAGTCTCGGCCCACGTTACCCACTTCCCATACATTACATGTTTGGTTCAAGCGAAAAACATTTCCATAAAGTGATAGCTAACATTTCGTGTAGCTTAGTGGTCATCACATTTCCCAATATTTTGTGCTTTTTATATATCATTTTTGTGTTGTTATATTTGCATGGTAAGACTTCCTTAAATACATGCCTTTGTGCTATCTAAATAAGGATCAGGACATGTTCCATCGCTGAATGTTCTTAAAATAATTTTCTAGTCAATTATTAGGTTGTTTTCCATGGATAGGGATATTCCCTAGCATTCCTTGACTGATCTTACAAACCTTTTGCATAATACTTGATGTTAAGAACATCTTATAGGACATCTGTGATATGCAGGAAAGATGTCACATGACTATTGACCTCCCTGACTTCTTTTAAACCCAACTAAAATGCTACCTTCTACAGGAAGTTTTCCCCAACTCCTTTTAATTCCAAGTATTCCTTCCATTAATTTTTTTTTATTTATTCTCTATGTAGGTTGAATATATTTGTATATATTTATGTTTATGTATATATTTGCATATGTTTGAATGTTGTCTCCCCCATTAGATTGTCAGCTTCTCGAGGGCAGGGACTATCTTTTACCTCCTTTTGTATTCCCAACACATCGCACAGTGCCTGGCACATAGTAGGTGCTTAATAAATGTTTGATTGATTGACCACTCCCAAGTTCCCACTGATGTGTTTCCATTTGTTGATCATCCAGTGGACAAAATAATTCAAAATAAAAGATAATTAATCTGATAGCATCACAAAGTGACAAGAAAATGTACATAGGTACATGTACACATAGGTTACCACATATAGGGAAAAGCATGATATGACATTCATGTCTAGAGAACATACATGTAGGAAACACACAAGGCCAAGGGACATATACTAGACGCTCATCATCAGGGTACATTCACAGAGGGCACATCTCAGGAATCCATGTAGCCCAAGTTCATAAATATCAAGCATTCCTATGGTGCCATATGTGGTCAGAGTACACATGTGGCCCAGGTGACTATCTCTGACACTACAGAGCTGTCTATGTTTTCTGGTATAACTTGTTGCAGGGCATCATATCTCTGATCTCTGCTATCTCTGCATGGTGGCATGTCTCCCTGTCTCTGCTGAACATCACATCTCTCTTCTCTGTTGCATTGCCCCTGTTGGTCTCATGATTGTTGAGCTGCTCTCTGCTAAGTCTTCAACTATTTGCTCCTATCTATTAAGGTGTCAAGCAAGCCTCTCTCTGACAAGGTCTTTAGTATACATGTAAGGAGTGTGGTAGAATTATATGTATCTGCCCCCTTTAACATTATCAGTCTAGGGGGAATAATTTTTATGCTCAGACTGAAAGCCTGACAACTATCTCTTAATCATGGCATATCTCAAGGTATGTATCAATGGCTTACCCTTCCCATCACATACCATCTCCACAATAGAGAAAATAAAATCCATTTAACCAAACTGATAGCAAATAGGAATCAGGGAAAGTATATACCAGAATATATACCAGACAATACACAGAATAAATGAGCTCTCCCATTGAGAGTGAGGTATCTCAGTTCAACCTAGAGAGGGGATCTCAGATCTCACCGAAGGGGAAAAGTTCTGGGGTTGGTAAACATATTATATAAAGGGCTAGGTAGTAAATATTTTAGGTTTTGTGGGCCAAGGAAAAATAGAAGGTATCATACAGGTATTTATTTAGCAAAAGATAAAACAAATTTTTTGACAAAATTCAAAATATAATAATAGTAAAATCCAATTTATTGTAATACAGATCTACTAATAAGAATGGTATTTGGGGAATAACATTTCACTTAATTGCAGTTCAAAGTTAATATTCCCTATCATCAAAATCTATTATAAAAGTTATTAGTTAATGCTGATACAGTGTACGATATGTTCAGGGAAGACTAGTACCTCTGGTGTGAGGGCTGCTGAACCTTTTTTAGGGCTGCTTTCCACCTTTGTTGTGTACCTGTGTTTAACTCTCATCTGTGGCTTGAAGAAACTAGCATGCACAGTGGCCACACCCTGGTAAACTATTACAGCAGAATTTGGCTTAATCAGGTTAAGGGTAACTGAGGGGTCTCAAAACCCTTGGGTGAGTTAGGGAGTGTTTACCCCAAGCATGTGAAGATTTACTCTGGTGAAATGGGAACATGAGAACAATTTGTTCCAATGGCCATGAAGGCTCCTGAAGCAGGTGCTGTGGAGCACTTAGGACTTGGATAGACATTGAAGACATCAAAGTCATCCACTGCATCCCAAGCCATTGCTAGTCATCCTGACTCTATCCTGTCACTGGGCTGTGATGACCCTAGAAGAGAGAGTGAAGCCGATGACTCCATGCAACTTTGCCTTACTCAAGTCCAATTTACGCACAGATCAAAAGAGATCACCTATACCATTTTACCATTTTTACCTATCTCAAAGTCCTGTGGCAACAAGCAAGTGACGAGGCAGCAGGTGCAGATACACTGGAAGCTGTAGCCACTACCCTGCACACAAGCAGCCCAAGGCATAGGGTTATCTTCTTACTGGAAGCAGCAGTTGTATTCAGCAGCCCCCTGTGTGTCTGAGTGGCCTTTTAAGGACCACACTGCTCATCTCCTGATGTGAGGAAGGGACTAGAAAAGGTACCCTAAAAACTGTCTGCTTTACCCAACCCTGGCCTGTTTACTGTGGCAGGCAAGGATCACACTTTGTGGTCAAAACACAAAAATATGTACAAAAACTTTTGAAAAGATGATTGCACTCACCATTGGTACATGGACTCTGTGCATGCTTATGGACAACATAAAATCCAATAGATCTGAAAGATGAACAGCTCTTGTTACAAGAGAACTCAGTAGGTATCCAAAAAACAGGCCTGAGTGAAACAAGGCTGGCAAATGAAAGCCAGCTTACCAAAACTGTAGCTGAATAGACCTTTTTTTTTTTTCTAGAGTGGCCTCTGTGTTGGGGAGTACCACGAAGGTGGCAAAGGTCTCACAATCAACACTGATCTAGTCAACAAGCTTGCATGCCTCCCCAAAGGAGTGAATAGTAAGCTCATGACAATGTGATTGCCACTTGCAGAAAGCTCCATGCCACCATCATCAGTGCTTATGCTCCCATCATGATGAACCCTGATGAGGTCAAAGAAAAATTTGATGAAGACCTGGAGACCTTCATCTTCAATGTGCTGAAAAAGGACAAGCTAATAATTCTGGGAGACTTGAATGTAAGAGTAGACACAGACTATCAGCCGTAACAGGGAATCCTTGGGAAGAATGGAGTCGGGAACAACAACACCAACAGTCACTGACTACTGAAGACTTATACATCTCATGACTTCCTCATCATCCAGCACTGTCTTCCATTTACCTAAACACAATAAATCTTCGTGGATACACTGTTGTAGTAAACGTTGGCATTTAATAGGCTATGTCATTGTAAGGAGAAGAGACAGATGTCAGAGTGATGAAGGCAATGTGTGGTACAGAGTGCTGAACTGATCATAGACTTATCCTCTCCAGAGTAAATATTCAAATTCAACAAAAGCAGTGGCCCCAAGGCAAGATGACTAAGAGAAGACAATGTCAACAGATTAAAGCCCTTCTCTGAAGGAAACAGTTCTTTGATAACTAGGAGGGAAAGTGGAGCCAATACACAGTTGGCAACAATGGAGCAGGAAGGGAGTGGGCAGCTTTCAGAGATTTGGTGTTGGAGCACTGCATTTGCTTGTCTGGGCCGAAACACTTGCAAACATCAAGATTGGTTTGATGAAAGTGACAGGGAAATTCAGAAGCTGCTAAATAAAAAAAAAAAAACCAAAACCGCTGTAGGGTTTACCTACAGGATAGTTCATCGGTCTCTAAGAAGACAGCATTTAACTCCATCAAAAGTAAAGTGAAAGTGAAGCTTAGACAGATGCAGGATTCTTGGCTCAGTAAAAAGGCAGATGAAATTCAGCTTTATGCTGCTAGTAACAATCCATAGTGCTTTTATAATGCCCTGAAGGCTATTTATGGGTCAAAGATGTATGGTTCATCTAAACTACTCAGTGCTAAGGTAGTCACATTGATTAGTAATTAGCAATAAAGACATGAACCTGGAGAGATGGGCTGAACACTTCCCTGGTGTTCTCAACAGACCATTGTCAGTCAATGCTGAAGCCAATGACCTTATACCTCAAATTGAAGTCAGTTCCTCTGTAGCCAAACTTCCAACTGAAGAAGAGGTTTTGAATGTTGTTAGGCGCCTCTCGTGTGGCAAAGTGCTTGGTGCTGATTCTATTCCAGCTGAGATTTACAAGGTAAGGGGTCCATTGCTCATATAAAAGCTGACTGAAATCTTCTGGGTTATATGGCAAGAGGAGGCTATCCCCCAGGATTTCGAGGATGCCTCTATTGTCCATCACTATAAATGAAATGAGTTGTCCTATGACAATGACAAATGGGTCTCTCTCCTATTCATGGCCAGCAAGATTTTTGCCAAAGTCCTCCTTAATAGGCCGATCCTTCTCTTGGAAGATGGTCACTACTTGAGAGCCAGTGTGGCTTCAGAAAGGGCCAAGGAATAGCCAATATGGTGTTTGCTACCAGACAACTCCAGGAGAAATGCCAGGAGCAGAACAGAGATCTGAACACAACCTCATCAATCTGAACAAGGCCTTTGATACTGTCAGTCATGAGGGCTTATGAAAGATGAAGGCAAAATTTGGTTGCCTGGAGAAGTTCATCAGTATTATATGCCAGTTCCACAATGGCATGCTTGCACAGGTTCTGAATGATGAATGACGCTCTCACACTTTCCTAGTAACCAATGGAGTGAAGCAGGACTGTGTGCTTGTTCCCATGCTTTTTAGCCCATGAGGGCAAACACAGCATCAAGGTCAGCTACCACACTTGGCTATAAGCCAAGACTAAAGTGAAGGGTGAGTTGGTGTGTGACTTTTTGTTCATAGATGATGGTTGCACTCAATGCAGCCTCTGAGGATGAGATGCAGCAGAGTATTGATTGATTCTCTGCCACTTGTGCTAATTTTGATCTGACGGTTAACACCAAGGAAACAGAGGTTCTACACCAGCCAACACCACACCATCCATACATTGAACCATCAGTTACAGTAAATAGGGAGATTTTGATTCTGTGGATAGGTTCACTTAACCTTGGCAGTATACTTTCCAGGGATGTACACATAGATGATGAGATTGACACATGCATTGCCAGAGCTAGCTCAGTTTAGGAGGCTCTGAAGGAGAGTGTGGGAGAGAAGAGGTATTAGGCTGCCTACCAAAATAAAGGTCTACAGAGCCATTGTGCTGACCTCATTGTTGTATACTTCTGAAAGCTGGACAGTATACCAGTGCCATGCCAGGAAACTGAATCGCTTCCTTTTGAATTGTCTTAGGAAGGTTCTGAAAATCAACTGGAAAGATAAGGTACTGGACACTGAGGTTCTTTCTTGAGCTGAACTGCCAAACATTCAAACTATTGCACAGAGCATAACTCTAATGGGCCAGCCACATTGTTTAAATGCTTAAACATACATTTACCTAAAAGATCATTTTAGGGAGAACTCACACAAGACAAGCACTCACACAGTGGCCAGAAGAAGTGATACAAGGACACTCTCAAGGTTCCTCTGAAGAACTCTGGAGTTAATTATGAGACATGGAAGACACTGGCACAGGACTGCCCAGCATGGCATGCCCCTATCAAAGAAATTGCCATGCTCTATGAGTGATAAGACTTGTAGTAGCTCAAAAGTAACATGAGACACAAATTTAGAGACATCTCCATTCCAAATGTTCATATGGACTATTTGTGCCCAACTTGTGGTAGAGCCTTCTAACCTCATATTGGTCTGATCAGCCACAGTCAGACTTACTGTACCATGACCCCAACATAGTGGTGTCATTTTGGCTGTCTTTGAGCATGAAGGACAACAACCAACTAACCAATTTCTCACGGAGTCAAAATTTCTGAGCTTTTCTCTGGGCTTTTTTTTTTTTTAATATTGACACTGCCAAAGATTCCCCTTTTCTAATTTGCCTCACTCCCAGAAAAAATGTCAGTTCCTGCAGGTGCTGCATAGCAGGATTCCCTACTACCAGTTATGCAACTCACTACTGAACTATACCCTCCCACTGGTCATCTTATTTCCCTCATTTGCCTCATAATGTCCTTCCTGGGTTCATATCCTCTCACTCCCTCACATGTCAATAGGTCCCAGAAACTCCCACATTTAGTCCCACAAACTTCTCTTGTAGGTGGGGTGCTCCAAGGTTCTGTCCATGCCATGACATTCCAAGTCTGCCTCTCCACCATCGTCTTTACCTAATTTCTATCTTCACCCTTGCCTTTTTGCACACATTTAGTAAGTAATTGTAATGTTAATGGGATGTAAGATCTTCCCCACCTATTTAGGCCTCATGTGGAACCCATTAAGGGAAGCTTACTTAGGGGAGGCATGCTTGTAGGAAGGCTTTCATACCTTTTGCTAATTTCTAATTAGGCACTGAGTCACAAGAGTTGTGATGCCTTCTGGCTGTGAGCCTATTGGCTGAAAGAGTATATATTCTGAGAGGTGAGCTTTTGCTTGGGGAGCTCGCTTATGAGAAGGACCTTGTCATTCCCTGGTTGAGACTCTGAGTGGCCATATGTTCAGAGTTCCCTGACTGCTCAGAGGTAAAGGGTCTCTCAATCCAGTGGTGTATGTAAAGTATATAGACATATTGCTTCAATTCAGGCAGTTAAGAACCCTGTCTGTTGGTCTTTATGCTAATTTCTCTTCTCTGTATTTTTCTGAAGTTCAGGATGCTTATCCTTCCCCTGAACTAGTGAATATAATTAAATGAAGATTATTGACACCTTTTTGAGCTATCTTTCAGAGTAAAGCAGATCCAAAAACCTGTGTCTGCAGGCCATCCTGGGTATGTTAGGGTGCTTGCTCTTGCTCTAAATTGTTTTTGCAGGTCTGACTTTCTTTCAAAAAATGTTTCAAATGCTTCTTCACTACATTTTTTCATTTATGGTTAAGCTCAGATTTGTAAGGTAAGTCACCTTCAGTTGCAACCTGAACTCCATTGCTCTTTAGTATATACCTTTTCATTCCCTCCTGCATTTTCTGGTGATTTCAGAATAGTCTTTTGTTATCTGAATTTCCTTTCCTTTGTATTTGAACATCTGTCTCCCGATCACTGCAAAAAATTGTTATTTCTGAGTTGAATTGTTAAATTTAACAACTATATGTCTTGGAGTTTGCAGTCTTGGGATTTTTTTTTCAGTTGGAATGCATTCTTTCAATCGGAATTTCATTTTCTGTGTTAAAAATTTCCGGGCAATTTTTGTATCCTCAGAGCTTAGTAGAATGTTAAGCACATTTGGTGCTTAATAAATACTTATCGACTGACTTAATTTTCTTGTATTATTTCTTTGCATTAGGGTATTCAAGTTGGGTTTTTTTTTGACTTGTCATGTTTTTTTTTTTTCTGGGAGATCTATAATTCTTATGTTGTCTCTGCACATCCTGTCTTCAAGTTCAAAATATTTTGCTTGAATAGAGAATATGTTTTTATAAACGTTATTTCTTTTTACTTCTCTTCTTCTAGATTGTCTTTCACTTAAATCCAATTCACTTGCATGTCATGGCATCACCTTCCTGACGTCATGGTCCTCTTCCAGAACAAACGACAAACCCCAATTTGCATTACCAATCAGTCATCCTCTCTTTTGTTTCTTTGTTGAAACGTCACCACAGATTCAAGTTTTTCTATTCTTCTAATTATTTCTGCTGTGTAGGCAGAATATTCTGCTCTCAAAATTCTCATTTCTCTTTGAAACTACTCAGGAATAGTGTGGTGTGGTTCTACATACTTTTCAAATTCCACAGAGTCCTCTATATTTATTCATAGATGCCTGAACTTACTTACTTTGTGGGCATCACATTTCCTCCTGCTATTAATGTTTTCCCTGTGCTTAAGATCTTTGAGTTTTCTTCTTCCTGAGATCTTTGATAATTCCAGTCTTTTTCCTCCTTATTTCCCCCTGTTTCCCCATTTCTGATGGCAGTTTCCCTGGGGGATGGATCTCAAAGTGTCTCAACCTCTTTCCATGCTGGACAAATTCACAGTTCACCAGCCTACATCTCTCTAAGTGACTTTTGGAAAGACAGAATTGGCCCTATTTGGATACCGGGCTCTTTCCATCAGAATTAGTGAATTGTCACATGGCACCCTCCCATCTCCCACTTGGTGTCCTGTCCTGTTCCCTCTATTCCTCAGGTCTCTGACCTAGCAGTACAGAGCATTGCCACAATGGGACTTTTGTGGCCTGAGTTGATTTCTGTCATTTGGACTTTTAATCTCTGCAGTTCTAGGGGATGGATCCTGAGTAAGCTTGACTTAGGTATTAATTTATGGAGTTTTTTAACCTTCTTTTGGGTTACTGGTGTCCATTGAGATAGCTGAAATTGCTTTATCTTTGCACATAATTTTTGTTTTAGAGAGGTTGGAGAGATTATAAGGATCAAAAGAAGTGTCTATTCTTTCATCTTGTTAATCACATAGCCTGGAAATCACACCTGGTCCATTTTCTATGTGTACTTATGGGTCACAATATGGATTCTGAGAAATTATAAGACCCAATATGATTTGGACCCTATAATAGTCATCTTGTGAAATAAAATTTTTGTTCAATCAGTCAGTCGTTTATTAAGTACTTGGTCTTGTCCTAGGCACTGGAGATAACAAAGATAAAATTAAAACTCTCCCTGCTTTCAAGGTGTTTACAACCTGGCCAGAGGAGACACCATCTACAGATATAGCCATATCTAAAAATAGACACAAAATAGATAATTTTGAGTGAAGGCACCAGTAGTAGGGGGAACAAGAAAAGTTATACAAAGAGTTGAAGTTGAGATCCTTAAAGGAAGGTAGGAATTTTGAGTGATAGAGGTGGGCCCAGACAAGCAGTGCAAATGGAAACAGGGGATAGAGGAATCAGTAATGACAATTTGCCTGGACTGATTCATGTAGGAAAGTAATATATAATAGGGTTGGAAAGGTAGGCTGGAACCATGTTTGAAGGGCTTTCAGTTGGAGGTGATAGGGAGCCACTAGAGTTTATTGAGTAGAGGAGTGCCATGGTCAAACCCATGCTTTGTGAAGATTACTTTGGCAGCTGCATGGAGCATGAATTGGAGTGGGGAAAAAGCTGAGGCAAGGAGATCAATTAGGAGGCTCTTATAATAGTCTAGGGGAGAGCTGATGAAAGCTTGAACACATTTGGTGACTGTGTGAGTAGAGAGCAGGGAACAAACGTGAGAGATGTTGTAGAAGTAGAAACAATAAGACTGGTCATGTGGGGTGAGAGAGAGGGATTAATAATGGAACTTAACGTTTCAATTCTCCCAGATCAAAGATGTAGTGTCACTTTGGCACTCACTTGTACAATCGGCATTAGGGCTGGACTGGTTGAGTCATCCCCAGTGGGGTGACAGTATCTTCAGGGTTCAAGGATTAATCCTGTGGGTGGATATCCTCCCAATATTATCCTAAGAGCCCCTACTGGTGAGCTTCTGCTTACTAGTAAAACGGTAGATTTACTTCTTTAGCAAAAGCTACTTTACTCAAATAGCAACATAAGTACAATAGTTACAAAGCACATTCTTCCACGAAACGTACCTATAGTCTACTGTAAGGGGAAGAGTAGACATGAACTTAAAGTACTCTGGCAGTGAGGCACACTGTTGGAAATACACATGGCCAAGGAAATTCACAACTCTTGAATTACAGAGCCTTAATGTCCCTTCTCTTTATGGAGAGTCCTCATGATATTTTCAGAGGGACATCATGTCGGTGAAGAACAAATCGCTCTACTGCCCAGCTGAGCTGCCTCTTTGCAGGGCATGAAATCTCTATGGGTATTATAGCTTACTTAGGCTTTCTCCTCTTAAGGTTGGATGTCTCAACTGAAATGGCCAATATGCTGTTGAGTTGAACAGATCATTTTGTTCTCTCCTCACCTGGTTCAGTTGCTGCTAGACAGTGGCCGCCAGACAGGGCTGAGCCGGCCATTTTGCTACTGCACAGCTGGTGCCAGGCTATGCTGGAAAGTTCGCTTGGATTCTAACCTCTTTGCAGGACATGGTATCCCTGCTGGATACATCTCTCCCTTCACTTCCCTAAGCTCATTCTCTAATAGACAGCTGTAGTCTTTTCTACCTTCAGCCATCTTAATTTTCTGTGTTACCAGTTCTCTTTTCAGCTGGAATATTGCATAACTCTTTCAGTGAGAGCAACAACCATTAGCTGGGGATTGGTAGAATCTTCTTCCACTGTGACTCCATGAGATCCTTATTTTTGAGGTTATCTGGCACCCTTATACTGGAGATGGGAGAAGTCTTGCCTCTTTTTTCAACAATCTTTCTTGGTTCAAAAACTTCTTCCTTAAGTAAATGATTCCACTGTGTCTTAAGGTGAGTAGTTTTAATTTGGCCAGTGGTGTGCTAGTTAATGTTTAACAACTGGATCTGAAAAAAAAGTATGCATAGATCTATATAAGTTTATTATAAATTGTACTGATATAAGTAAGGGGTGTGTAGCACACAATTTACAAATAAAAATAAAATATGCAATTTTAATTGATTCTCACAGAATGTTTTTGTTGACTTTTGCTGAACTCTTCTATCAGTAGCCAACTTTTAACCATGATTTGACAAATGGGGTTGCGTTCCAATTCCCTAACTCTTTTCCCAATAAGTTTGTTATTAAATCTGCCATGTGACTTACTGTTACACTGTTTCTCACCCTCAGGCAAATTGGATTTCTTAAACTGAGACCTCTTTCGGCTTCATCACCTCTGCCTGTGATTACATGAGCTCTCTTGAACTTTGCGCATGGCCATGGGGACTGGAACATTGATTGATTCTATGGTTTTATCTACAAAATCCCCCAAATAATCCAAATCAATTTCATGTGTTAAAATTTCAGTGGTTTAAATGATATAACTAATATTACTAATAAATAACTAATATCACTAATAAATCAGATACAAATGATATAACAATTTAAATGATATAATTTTTTTTTACCAGCTATCTATGGTGAAGTTAGTTCTTCAAAAGACTAAGTGAATTTTTCACATCAAAGTAATTAAAAATGCTTTCATCATTGTTTTTGCCTGATAAAAGACATGAGTTCATTGTTGAATTATATTTTTATACTATAACATAAGAACATATTCTTAAGAAGAACATTAAGGAAGGAAAGAAACAAGAATTTATTAAGTGCATATACTATATGCCAGACACTACATTAGATGCTTTACAATTATTACCTCATTTGATTTCCACAACAACCCTGGGAGGTAGGAATTATTTTGATTTCTAATTTACAGCTGAGGAAAATGTGTGTGTGTGTGTGTGTGTGTGTGTGTGTGAGAGAGAGAGAGAGAGAGAGAGAGAGAGAGAGAGAGAGGAAGAGAGAGACAGAGACAGAGAAAGAGAGAGACACAAAGAGACAGAGAGACACACAGAGAGAGGGCAAGTGGCTTGTTCAGAGTCACATAACTAATAAGTGTCTGAGGCTAAATTCAAATTTCATTCTTTCTAACTGTGAGCCCAGAGCTCCATCCACTTCCCCACCTAGCAGTGGGCCACTATTAAATGGAATATCTTTAAACTTATCTGACTTAATCATATCTTCAACTTGAGAGCCATACTTTCAAGTGCCAATCTTTAAATTTCCAAAGCTTCTATGATGTTTCATTAATTTTTCTTGATCTCAACTGTAATTCAGTTGGAAGTAGTGAAACTTCTTTAGAAATGGCAGTCATTGAAGCAAGGTCTTGTGAGAAATTAATTTTATCTAACATCTTTGCCAATTCAGAGTAAAAAGAATGAAAAGTAAATTTATAATGCCAGCTATGTACACCATACAGATCATAAATCACATGCAGCCCATCTTGGTTCCAGTATTCAATTTGAATAAATTCAATTTCAAGTTTTAAACTATAGTTTTTAGCTCATTTTGATTTTTAATAGATTGATGATAAATATAATAAAATTTCCTCAGAAATATTTTGAAGTAACTTATTTTATTTCACATATTGAGCCATCAAGTGATAATTTCAATAAATGATATAAACAATGCCAAATGATGATTTAAAGAAAATTTTCCAACACCTTTGTGGTGACTCCAGACTTTCTTTTCAAAATTGTATTAGCACCATTGGAACAAAATGCAATTAAGTTTGCTTTTAAATATTCAGTAGTAAAGTCACAGTCATTTAAAGCAAATAGTAATGAAATGAAAGTACACTCTGCTGTGATTGACAATGATGCTTTAAAGCAACAAATAACGTTATTGCTTTAGGAGCTAACTGAACTTCACACCAGAGATAAATCACTTAAAATTGTAGATGTCTCATCAATTATGATGCCAATTTCAGCATTCTCTTCTATAACATGCTTAAAATATCTGTTTAAATTTCTCTTAATATCTCCTAGTATTTTAATTGTACTCTGTCATATATTTAAACAATGGCCTGTATCAAATCCATTTTTCTCTTATAATTTTATTGCTCCCTCAATATTACGTAATGGCCTATTATGTTTTACTAAACTTGAAACAGTATTGAAAACATTTACAGTAGCATCAATAATTTTCTTATTTAACTTATGCACTAAATTGAAAATTGAGTCATTAGCCAATTCTTTTAACAAATCTTGAATTTTAGTATGGGCCTTAGAAATATTGTGTTCCTTAGTTTGTTTGTTTTTTTAAAACTTGACTCAGTTTTATTACTGCCATTTGGGATAACTAAGTGTTCATTCCTTGGACAGATGGACATGCTTTTCTGCTGTTATTCTTAAATGCTGAATGATTGAACAATCCTTATTTACCTTCTTTTATTGCCAGCTATTTGTAGTGTTCTATAAACATAAATGCTTGTTTTTCATTCCAATAATCTGGAATGCAAGATTATTTATTTCTTCCTTTTATGACCATGATGGTTGTTTGACAGATTCAGCAGATGAAGAAATTCGTTCCTATTGGCTTTGACGCTCCACAATGATGGCAGCTATGTGTTATGGTAAAATACAGCACTAGACCCAGCATTAAGAAGAATTGAGTTCAAATCAAGTCTCATACACTTACTAGCTATGACGCACATGACGAGTCACTTAACCACTGCCAACCTCAGTTTCTTCATCTGTAAAATAAGCATAATAGCATCATCTGCCTTCTTGGGTTGTTGTGAAGATTAAATGAGACAATGTTTGTAAAGTGCTTTGCAAATGTTAAAGTGCCATATAAATCCTACTTTTTGTTATTATTACTATTTTGTTCCTCTCATGATTTTCTGTATTTTCACTGTCACATTTAAAAATTTAATAGGTCATTCTACCATTTATTTTAGGGCTAAGAAGTAATAGAATAGTTTTACATTATGTTAGTAAAATTCATGATACTGCATAAGGAGTTACTGTAAAAATTTCTCTGGACTTGTGTTTGTATTTCAAAATGTGTACTTAGCTCTGGTCTTTTCATTGGAAATGCTTGAAAGTCTTCTGCACCTTTGAAGGTCCATCTCCCCCCTGTAAGATTATAATCAGTTTTATAGAGTAGGTTATTCTGAACTATAAGACCATATATACTTTCCTCCCTCTTGGCATATTGTATTCCATGATGTTTTCTTATTTAAAATAGAAGCCTCCAGGTCTTGTGTAATTGCGATTGTCCTTCCTGGCAAAAATTTCTTTCTAAATACTTATATTTTTTTCTTTGATGTGGGTGCTCTGGTTTTTCCTGGGACTTTTCCTTTATGAGTTCCTTTCAAGATGTGATTTGTGGAATCTTTTTATCTTTTCTTTGTCCTCTGGTTCTGATAAATTTGAGCAGATTCATTTATAATTTCTTGAGATGTAGCATCCAGACCTCTTTTTTTAAATCATGATTTTCAGAGAGTCCAGTGATTCTTGAACTGTCTCACCTTGAGTTGTTTCCCAGGTCAATATCAGACATTTTATATCTTTTATTTTTCAATCTTATTGGTTTTGTTCTAATAATTCTTTCTGTTTTTTGGAATCATTGATTTCTTTTTTATCCATTCTAGTTTTTAGTGATTCTGTTACTTGGGTAAAGTTTACTACTTTTCTTTAAGCTATTTATTCTCTTTATGATTCTTTTTTTCTATAGCTTTTATTTCATTTTTTATATTTAATTTCACTTCTTGGTGGTCTCTGTGGAAAATCCATTTTTTTTCCCTTTTAGTCTTTGTCTGCGTTTGTTATGGAGTGACTCCCTCCTTCTTGTGAGAGATCTCTTGATTTACAGAAATCTTTGAAACTCATCAGTGTTTTCTTTGATTTATTCATTTCCACAGCTATGGTTCCTGATTTGAGGCTTTGTGCCAGCTTTCTACCCACTGCTAGAATTTAGATGGTGGTTGGTCCTGATTGATCTTTCTCCAGGTTATCTGCATTGTTTTGGTTAATTGAAGATCCTACAGTGAGACCTGGCTGAATCTTTGAGGTTCAAAGAGGACTTTAGGGTCCTTTCTGGCATCTCAGGACAGAGTGTTAGGGAGCTCCCAGGCCTGGACAGTCTATGTCTGAGTGTCTCTCACTGCTCATTACCATTAATTGGTGCTTCCATGGCTCCTCCCTCCCCTGTTTTTCTGATCATCCTGGGGCTTTCTGACCTCCCCAGAGCTTTTTCAGCGGATGCTTAGACTCTTGTTGCCAGAGACTTGTAGACTCCATGTGTCCCTGGCCTGTGTCTGTTCATGCTGGAGGAGGTACTCAATGCTGGCTTTCTGTGGTCCTCTTCCTTATTGCCCTCAAGCCCCTAGCTGACCTCTTGTCCCATTTGGTCATTTAAAGGAAGTTGATAGTGTAGTATATAGAGTGATGGGCCTGGAGTCAAGAAGATTCAAGTTCAAATCTGGCCTTAAACACTTACGAGCTGTGTGGAAGCAACTCAACTTCTGTTTGCCTCAGTTTTCTCATCTAAAATGAGAATAATAATAGCACATACATCCCATGGATGTTTTGAGAATCAAATGAGATGACAAAATGAGTGAGATGTAAAATCAAGTGAGATGTAAAAATGCTTAGCACTTTTCTGGCACAATGTAAATGCGTATTCCTTTCCCTTCCCTTCCATGGTAGAAGAAGTTAATTGCTATAATTTTTTTTATTGGATTTCTTTATCACTACTCTATAAGTTGTGAATAGCAAGGTTTTGCTGGAAGATGAATGTGGGAGATGGGTGTTCTACATCCATTTCAGGCAGCAATCTTGACCAGAAGTCTGACAGAGTGTGTCAAATTTAATACTACATTTAGGTAGTTCTTAAATTTGTCTTTTATGGATACTTTTTAAATGCAAAAATAAAATTTAAAATTCTGAGCATTTCTAATTCATTGTATTTGTTTTCAGCTCTTACCATCATATAGAGTACTTAATGGTATCATGCTACCCACAGTTATTTTACATCAATGCTGCAAAGCAAACACTAGCGTACACTTAAAAAGACTATAAAGACAACTAAACAGATATTGTATTAATACAAATAAGACATAATGGATTGATTTACATACAAGCAGTTAATTGATTCCATTTTGTGAATTGGGGAGTAAAAAGAACTCAAGAAGTTGCTAGTTTAGAAAATGTAGTGTGTCTTTTACAAGTGGGAGTAGAGGGCGGCACTGTAATGACCAATTTTTGCAATTGGAACAAATAGTACAGAATGTTCCTGAGACAAGTAGCATGAAATAAAACCCCAAATACTTCTTCCGAGTCCATGGAATGTTGGGCAATAGGCCTACAGACCAGACAGGACCTCACCTGTTGTGTGGCTGATGGGTGGGAAGGGCTAGGATGAAGTAGCGTGGACTTTTCTATTTTTATTTCTTAAATAGGAATTAAAAGGCATTAAAAAAAGAACTGTTTCTGCACTGGTGAAGTACTTCAAATGCTGTCGGAAGCTCTAAATTTTGACTCCTTGAGGCAATGCCTCCACTCTATCCTAGTTACAATGGATGATATTAATCACAGTTACCTCCTTTGGTTGAAAAAAATTGCTTAGGGGTGACAGTGGGTGACTGAACTTAAGAATCTCATGGAATTATCGAAAGGAAAGATTTTGATGAGCCCTAGCAGAGACTGATTAAGAAATAAGGCACAGCTAAGAAGCAGGATAAGAGAAAGCAGAATCAGCTTGGAATGGCCAGCCTGGAGTACTGTGTGACCAGTCTTGTTTCAGAGAACCAGAGGATGTGGACAAGTTGTTGAGTGGACAATTTCTCTGATATGGCCCTAATTCTCTTATTACTTCTTTCTCATATTCTAGCACATGCTTTTTAATAGGCATCTTTTTCTCCTCCTAAATGTTCTCTACTTCCTTCTTATTGACTTATTCAGAAAAAATTAAATTATAGAGTTGAGAGGAACCTTGGAGCTTGTACAGTCTTGCTTAGTCTAATACCTTCATTTTACAGTTAAGAAAAGTGAGGCACAAAGAGGTTAAAGGATTTGCCCAAGGTCATACAGTAAGTTTGTGGACTAAAATCCAGATCTCCTGAATCCCAGTTCAGTGATCTCTACTAAATCTACTAAATCAAAATCCCTCTTTTGATTTATTTCTCACAGCCTAGAAGGCTTCCCCAAGAAAAATTGTCTCTGCCTCTAGATGCACACAGATCAAGTTCATCCTGAAGGAACTCCAAAGAGAATGGATCAGGATGATTTCCTCATACTCTCACTCATTATTCCCACTCTGGAGTTGGGGGAAAAATGTCTAGAAGAAGCTACAGGTATGACTCATGTCTAGTGTCTGCCCTAAAAGATATTATCAAAATCTCTTCTTTTATAGAGAAAGTACTCAATATGCAACATTGATGTCAAGTATAGTTCAGCAATTTATTTTCTCTATCACAAGAAACATGTTTAAGATGCTCTAGAATCATAGATTCATAATAACAAATACTTAAAACACAATACAGTTACCTATCTATTAGATTCCTGGAAGTAAAGAAAATTTTGCAGGACTATTAAACAAATATTTTGCCTTTACCTCACATTTGTGCTGTATGAGCAAATCACAAAGCATGTATCTTCTGTCTAGGAAGGTATGCCTCTTCATTCCCTTTGGGTTCAGGATGATTCTGTTAGTGGGTCATCTTCTCTGAGGAACACTGTGGTTGCCGGAATCACCTCAGGAGCCCAGGAACTTTTAAAATTAAAAGGTAGCTACCAAGGCTGGAAATGTCCACTTCTTAGAATCTCTGTTCAGTGACCCATGCTCAGAGAAAGAAACCCAAAGAAGAAAAGATAGAAAGTGACTTAAGGTCTAATTTTAAGCTCATGTAGGAAAGAATACATACTCAATTCCACATGCTTGTAGCTGCTATTGCTACAAACAAAATAAATCTCTTCACTGCATTGGATGTCCAAGGGAGAACTGGCAGGGTCCCAAGCAACGTGCTCAAAAGAGATAGCCTTCCTACATCTCTTATAGCCTACTGAGGCAGGAGATTATTCCTGGCTTATTGAGCACTATTACTCATCACTCTGGTAGCAGAAAGAGAAGAAGATTTAGGAGACTTCTTGATGAGAGTGAAAAAGGAAAATGTAAAAACTGGCTTGAAGCTTAACATTAAAAAAAAAAAAACTAAGATCTTGGCAACTGGTCCCATCACTTCCTAGCAAATAGAGGGAGAAGAAATGGAAGCAGGGTCAGATTTCATATTCTTGGGCTCAAAGATCACTGCAGATAGTGACTGTAGCCATGAAATTAAAAGATGCTTGCTTCTTGGAAGGAAAGCTAAAACCCAGAGATATCCATACTAAAAATTGGAGATAGCACCTTGCCAACAAAAGCTATGGTTTTTCCAGTAGCATTGTGTGGCTGTGAGAGTTGGACTAGAAGGAAAGCTGAGCACCGCAGAACTGATGCTCTCCAATTATGGTACTGGAGAAAAGTTTTGAAAGTCTCTTGGACAGCAAGATCAAATCAGTCAATACTTAAAGAGCTTATTCAGACTGTTCACTGGAAGGTCAAATACTGAAGCTGAAGCTTGAATACTTTGGCCACATAATGAGAAGATGAGATTCATTGGGAAAGACCTTGATGTTGGGAAAGATTGAAGGGAAAAGGAAAAGGGGATGGCAGAGGATGACATGGATAAATAAGGTCATGGAAACAATAGACAGGAACTTGGACAGACTTCAAGAGATGATGTAGGATAGAAGGGTCTAGCTCATGGAGTCACGATGAGTTGGACATGACTGAACAACTAAATAACAATAGTACTTATTACAACTCCTCATTCATTAGGACCAAAGAACACTATTCCTTTAGCAAGGAGCCACGTCACAAATCCCACTGGAATGGGCCATAGAGAATACTCAGCTCCATGAGAAGCAAACTAATTGAACATCCACCACAGAATCCACATATAGTCATGTAACAGACCACCCTGGCCTCCACTGCCTGAACGGAGGGCAGGTACGCTACATTCCACCCCTCCCCTAGGTTTCTCTGGCACATTTAGAGGGATCTAGACTTTCTGCCAATAACTCTGGCTTCCCTCAGTGTTTCCTCAATTGTAGGGAGTGGTCCCTTTGTACCTGAATTCCATTTGGCCACTAACAATTGAATTCACTTTTACCAAGGAATATTTACTTCAAAAGGCATAGTCACAAACATACAAACTTGCTCCGCTAATTCATGAGAGGCATAATTCTTTTCCTTTGGACCACCTTAGCCTCCGGGAAGGGGAAGGGAATTAGATTCATAGTTTAGGTTGATTCCTATAAAATGCAGTCCCAATTCCAAACCAAAAACCCTTCTCAGGTTCAAGTTTCAGCCTGCTGGGCTGGCTGACTGCACCACCCCTCTTACAATTCTGCTTCCTAGTTTGTCATGGCCTGAACTCTTGCATCTGGTGGGGACTACCTCCAGCAGCTGAAAGTGAGGAAGACAAACAACATAGAAGAGAAAATCAATGCTGCTAGACATGTTTCTCAGAACTAGGGGTGAAAAAGGAAGGGCAGGGGAAGGAAGTCCACAAGTTCAGTTCATGGTGCCCATGCTGTGAGTGAACTATGATCTTCACCCTCTGGGCATGGCAGACAAGAGTAGCTGAAAAGAAAGCAGCAGAAAGAGTGTGTGCATGTGTGTGTATGTGTGGGGGGATGTGACTGGCTCAATCTTGACAGTTTTAAGGACACAGGCAGGCAAGCAAAGGAGGCTACATCCACCCATGTGGTAGGGGATGCAGAGATCTCCAGGTTAGGCCATCTGGACATGTTCCAAAGGGCCCTCAGGGTACTTCTATGTTAAAATAACTGGACAAGCCTGTGTTACCCTTATTTATTGCTTTATTTCAACTCTTATGTTTTTGTTTTGTGTTGTTATATCACTAATAATAAAATGCTTGTTGACTGATTGACTTGTGTCATCAACTCCTCCAAATTCCTTGAGACCAAAGATTTCATATTCCATTCCTTTTCATGCCCTACAGAGCCTAGATGGTATTATATGAGGTCAAGTTAACCAGCATTTATTAAGCATCTACCATGCTAAGAGCTGGGGATAGATACAAAGAAAAGAGAAAATAGTCCCAGTTCTCAAGAAGATCATAGTATAAATTGAGGAGACAATATATAAACAACTATTTATGAACAACACACCTATACACATATACTTACATATGTATATACATGTCTATGGATATATCACATGTGTATGAGTGTGTATGACTGACAATAATCTCAGAGAGAAAGCACTAACGTTAAGTGGGACTAGGAAAGGCTTCTTTCAGAAGGTGTCTTGTTAGCTAAAACCTGAAGGAAGACAGGGAAGCCAGAAGATGAGATGAAGAGAGAGGGAATTCCAAATGTGGTATAGTTAGTGAAAGTACCCAGAGTTAGGTAGGACATCTTGTACAAGGAACATCAAGAATACCAGTGTCACTGGACCACAAAGTATGTGGAGGAAGACCAAGGTATAAAGAGACTGGAAACTGAGGAAGGGGTAAGATTTTAAAGGACTTTAAAAGCCAAAGGATTTTTATATGTCAGAGGCAAAAGGGAGCTCCTGGAATCTATTAAATGGGGGTATGAGTAGAGAGAAATGAGGCAGGAAGACCAACCAAAAGGCTATACAACAGTCTAAGCATGAGATGATTATGGCCAGCACCAAGGTTGTGGCAGTGTAGAAGAAGAGGGGCATATACCAGAGATATTTGGAAGGTAAAGTAAACAGCAATTAGCAATTGGTTGGATATGGGGAGTGGGAGAGTGAGGAGTACAGGATGGCACCTGAGAGCCTGGTTACTGGGGAAGACGGTAGTACCCTTGATAGTAATAAGGAAATTAGGAGAAGGATTTTCAGGGAAAGGTAGTAAGTTCAGTTTTGGACATACTGAGTCAAAATGTAGTTAATACTCTAACCCAGGCCAGGGCTCTTTCTATTGCACAAAGCTATTTTAATGCATTTATGATGTTAACATTTTTATTGGACGATCTCACCTTTTTGACTGTCGTAGATCATAACTCATTCCCATCTTTTATCTTGTGTTATTCTTGCTCATCTTTTTTAAAAAAAACAAGTTCTCCATAGAATATCCATACAACATGCCAAAGACCTGCTCTTAGGTTTTTTTAACATTCATGGTTACCAGTTCAGCACTCAGGCTATTTATGGCTTCCACTTGTCACCACACAGCCAGCTCATATAGCTGTAACTAGAAATTCTTTCACCTTGGATTGGTGTGGAGCAGTGGTGTAGAGGACAGTTATGAGGGGAAGATGGGGCCCTCCTGAGGTACCATTGTGATAAGACCTTTAAGGTGGTTGTAGGTGAAGGATGAAACTCCCACAGGTACCATGGAGTTGCTAGAACCCAAGGAGGTAGAGACTGGCAAGGGAGAAGAATTGTATTGTGTAGGCCAGAGACAGAAAACACTAGGAAGGAGTTACTATGGGGCTTGGTAATGGAAACTGGAGAGAAGTGTATTCTGGGGCAAAGAAATATGCCCTCATAACTATCAGCATTCCAGAGAAAGGTCTTGATGGTTGCACCCTGACTAGAAAACTCATCTCCTTTTCTAGTTATGTATGTTTTTGATGGGCAGCAGGGTAGTACAGTGGATAGAGTGCCTGGCCTGGAGTCAGGAAGACTCATCTTCCTATGTTCAAATCTGGTCTTGGACACTTACTAGCTGTGTGACCCTGGGCAAGTCATTTAATCCTGGTTGCCTCAGCTTCCTCATCTGTAAAATGAGCTGGAGAAGGAAATGGCAAACTACTCCAGTATGTATGTCAAGAAAACCCCAAATGGGGTCATAGTCATACATGACACAACATGTTTTTGATAATATCTTTTATAACATTTCTTGTGTACAAGTCATTATTGGTAATGAGCTACCCCTTACTTATACACATTATTAGTTTTCCCTTTTCCCTTCAAGTCACCTACAATTTTAATTCTTTTGACACTGGTTTTCCATGGTTCATAGTCATATGGCATTACTGGGAGAACACTGATGTGAAAAAAATAAGTTTCTGTGGAAAGGAGCATATTAAGGTCATTAGAACATATCACAAAGAAGTATGTGGGTGAGTGTTGCTGGCAAAACAAGTAAGTGAGCTTAAAAACTTCCAATGGCCTTTAGGTAAACACATCAAATTGCATGTGCAAACCAATCCATCAGCAAGCATTTATTAAGCATTACTATGTGTCAAGCACTGTGATAGACACTCGAGATACAAATACACAAGTGAGACAGTCCCTGAGCACCAGTGGCTTATATTCAAATAGAGGAGACAGTATACAAATGGGAGGGTTTGATGTGGACGGTCCTAGAGATTAGGAGTGGATCCATGGGGTATTAGGTCATCACATTCTTTCATGCCATTAGCAATAGTAGTACTGATTTTATTATTGTTCCCAAATCAAAAGCAAGAGGTGGAAAGTGGGGAGGGCGTGGTGGTAAACACAAGGCAGATGGCAGTGTTTTGGTAGGCTCTGGTGTCCTAGTGAATGGCTGGATAGGATGTTAAGCATGTTTTGGGGATGGCTAAATATAATGTGCCAGGAGAGTGTACTTACTCACCAATTAGGATTGCTTAACGTTGAGACAGTATCCCAAAAATGAATGAATGGAATAACTCTGCCAGGACTGGGGGTGCGGAGGGAAGTGTGAGCTTAGTTTCTGAAGGTTACTATCTGGGGGGAGGGGTTGCTATTACTGGTGGGAAGAAGGGGACAATTAATTTATATATGTGAGTTAGTTTATTAGATGTAGTCCTTCGAGTTTGTGTTAAAATAGAAAATAACTTCATTTTACAAAAGGTTTTTATCCTCTAGTTTGGAAGGACCAAAAGATACTGTCTCTTTTGAAACAGAAAAATCTAAAAAAGCTAGAGTGACCTATTGCTGCATGAATACTATAAACTCAAAATGTTTTGCTGTCTAAAGAATGCCTAGAAGTGTAGATTCTGGGTTATAAATATCTCCAGTGAAACATACAACATCCGCTTTTAATTTGGGTTTATGGATCAGACAAGAAAATATCTATGGTTTTAAGAGGTCTAAAGTGATGCCATATGGTAAGTCCCCAGGTCAGTGTATTCGTTGTCATTTTGGTTAGCAAGCTCTGCCTAGCAAAACAAAAAAAATGTCTGGTGGTACTTCAGAACCACTCATTTTCAATCAAAGGAGGAAAAGAATCCAAAAACTTCCTATTTATCATCATAATGTAATATAGATGAGCTGCTGCTGGTATCCACAGTGGTTGGGGTACCTGCCCCTCCCTGTCCTGTCCCCAACCACATGGTCCTGTACTGGCTTCAGTGCTAGTGGAGTGTTCTGTAAGGAGCTCTCCAATCTCACACTCATTGGCTCACTAAACCCTGCAGGCAGACACATTTGCCTTTATCTATTACTATGTGGCAAGTACTGTGATAAGCACTCAAAATATAAATACAAAAGAAATGACAGTGACTCCCCTCAAGGAGCTCAGTTTCCAATAAAAAGAGACAACATATAAAGCAGAGTGGTGGCTAGGAAGGGAGAATTTTGGCTTGAAAAGTTACAGACATGGCTAGGGAAGCCATGAGATCAGTTAGGAGAGTAGGAATGGCTTCCTCTCTATACAGCTCAATAGCTGGGATTTTTTTTTTTCAATTTTGTTTCTCTCTCCTTTGATTTTCAGTACTTACCTTTTCGTATTTATTTGGATCTAATTAATTTGTGGTTTTCTAGTGGTTCTTTTTAGTTGCACATTCAATTCATTAACGTCTTCTTTCTCTCCTTTGTTGATGTTGCTGTTGGGGCCACCTCCAGTCATCCTGATCTATATCTTGCTGCTGGACCCAGATGGCTCTGGAGGAGAAAGGGAGGCTAATGACTTTGCATAGCCCTCCCTCACTTAAATCCAATTGATTTTCAAGTCCTGATGCCTTGGTCCTCTTTGCGAATGAGGGACAAACAACAATGATGCGGTTCTCCAGGTTTGGAGCCATTCATTCAGTTGATAAGCATTAAACATCATGTTCCAAGCACATTGCTAAGTGCTGGGGATATAAAGAGGCAAATGACCATCCTTGTCCTCAAGGAACTTACAATCTAATGGGGAAGACAACAAACAAATATGTACAAATAAACTATATACAGGATAAACAGGATATAATTAAAGGAGGGAAGGCACTGGATTTAAGAGGGGTTGGGAAAGGCTTTCTATAGAAGATGGAATTTTAGTTATGACTTAACGAATTCAAGTTGAGATGAGGATGGAAAGCTGTTCAGAAATTGAGGACAGTCAGAGATGAGAGATAGAAAATCTTTTTTCTGCAGAATAGCCGGGAGGCCAGTAGTACTGGATTGAAGAGGACATGGTGGGGTGTAAGATTAAGAAGACTGGAAAGATAGGAGTGGGGTAGGGTATGAAAGAGAGAATTTTGTATTTGATCCAGGAGGTGAGGGGAAACCATTCGTGTTTACGAAGTGTCTGTGCTGACAGGGCGGGAGTGATCTGAGCTTTAGTAAAATCGTTTTGATGGCTGAATGGATGACAGGTTGGAGTGGGGAGAGATGTGACAAGCAGATGTACCAGCAGGCTATTGCAATAGTCCAAGCACGAGGTCATGAGGGCAGGTACCAGAGTGGTGGAAGTATCTAAGAAGGGAGTGTATTTGAGAGATATTGCAAAGGTGAAATGTACCCTGTTAGGGTGGTAGCATGATTTTCTGCTACCTTTGTTTCTCAACATGCATGTAAGAGTGAAGGGGGAGAATAGTGACAGTGATCCAATTCTGAGACTTAGCAAGATACAATGAGTGCAAGTTGAGAGGGCTAAGTATTTAAGAGAGGAGGACAATATGGAGTTGAATTGATTCACCAAGGGATCAAGATGAGGAAACAAGGAAAGAATGGCTAGTGCAAGAGAGCTGGCCTGGGAGAGAATTGAGGGGTCAAGGGATTGGAGGTCACAGTGCAGACAAAGAGGTGTGTTTGCTAAGGAAAGGCAGAAGGAGAAGTGAAAGACCAATCATGGTGGGATAAGGGGATTTAGGAATTCTTAAGACAGGGAGGTAGTACATTTTTGAGTGATATCAAGATCAAAGGTATGACCATTTTTATGTGTGACTGAATTGGGGTGGAAGAGTAGTTCTTGGAAAGTGAGTAAGTAGAGGAAAACTGAGTGGTTAGGGTATTTGAGAGAAAGTCAATTTGTATGCTGAAGTCTCCTAGCATGAGGACAGGAGTTTGGGAGGAGAGAAAAATTTAAAGCCGTATATAGAACTCAATGAAGAAAAAGGGGGAGTAAACTGGGGGGTATTTAAACAACAGCTATCAGAATTTTGACTGGGTGGTAGAAATCAATAGCATGAACTTCAAAGGAGAAGAGGTTACTGTTTAATGAAGGCAGAGAGAGAATTTGGAAGTGGAAATAGGAAGCAAAGAGTACTCCAACTCTCTTTTCTGGGCCAGTGAGCTGAGGGGAATGAGTAAAAGTACAACCAGTAATAGAAATGGTAACCAGAGAGGTGTTGTTATCACAGAGGAGCCAGGTTTAATAGACGGAAAGTGTGGGAGAGGACAAGATTTAGGATGAAGTAAAGTTTGTTGCACATGGTTTAGGCATTTCAGAGGGCACAGTGGAAGGGCTGGGTGGTGTTTGGATGGATTTGGGGTTGGGCAAGTTGAGAAGGATGGGAATAAGGAATCAGTTTGCGGGGTTGGGTACGGAGTTTGGATAATGACTTATAGGAGTTCAGAATCACTGGGATGTGTAGGTTGTGACCAAGTGTGAGAATATTCATCATTGAGTGGAAGGCATCAAAGGAAGCTGGAAATAGGACTGGAGACAAATATAGTATGAAATGGGAGGCACATAGTCAGATAGGTGGTCCTGCTTCAATATTCCTCTTCTCTCTGAAGGATAGAGATTAGGCAGAAAAGGGCACAAAAGGAGATGGATGTTTAACCTGAAGAGCAATTGAAAGAAGTCCTATTCTCCCCCAATTTTCCTTTTCCTCTTCCCTCAGGGGACAGGAACAGCAACAGATGGAAGACCCAAGGTCAAAGGGAAAGTTGTTTCTCCTAGATGGAGCTTTCTCACATCTTGGTTAGGAGATCAGGCTGATAGTAGGAAGTGTAAATTGCCTTGTGTTGGCATAGATGTTGGCATTTCCTTGGGGCAGATGGAAGACACCAGGTTCAATTTGGCTTCTCTTCTCCCTTGAGGCTGGAGATCAGGCTATAACAGGGAATGGTGGAGGCCTTCTGCAGGGAAAGTCACTTCAGGGTAGATGGATGATGCTAGGGTGGCTCTTTCCTGCCTTCCCTTGGAGATATACTTTCCAGCAGGCTCCATGGTCAAAGGAATGTTTGGCTCCTTGAGCTGGTATACTCCCGGAGAACATGTCTTTCCACATGGAGTATTCTAGGGAGCTGCTTCTTGAAGAATAGCAATGACATGTAAAGGAAGTGTCCTGGAGGAAAAAAATTGCAGCAGGCATAGATATACTATAACTGTTTCTGGTTGGCTAAATCATGTAATGAAGAAAAAACTCTTTGATTGACTACAGACATTCAACAAGTTCTGTTAACACTACTCTTGACCTCATCATTCTTTGGAAAGCACGGAATGGAGCTTATGAACTTGTGAGTTTGAAAGATCCAAAGGGCTCCTCAGCATCCAGTCATTCTAGAATTTGGGTAGGCAGTTAGCATAGATGTCTAAGGTATGAAGAGAGTGGAACTTTCTGTTGCTCCAGAGCCCAGGTTTTCCAGTCAGCACAGTATAGATGCTCTGAAAAGCAAGAAGTGATTTGGGGGATTGTCTTTCAGGAACCCAGACCACTGTAGGCTTACTTGGCATTAATATCACATGTGGACATGAACTTTGCAGGATGATTGCTATATAGGAACTGAGCTAAGTTGTGTGTTCAATCCAACCACAGGGATCAAAATGGAATGTGGGAGTTATTTCCTGTCCCTCCAGGTACTGGGGAAAATAATTGTATGTTTGTTCCTAATAATTCTGAGGGGTCAATGGCCCTTTGTAAAAGCTGCTTGATGGAAGGCAGAGGAGAAGGGATGGTACAACTCAACTGTTACCCACCATTAACAATCACACTACTTGTCTCTCTAGAAAAGTGGTAGATGCCATCTAAATCTACTAAAGGAGGAAAATGAAGGTGAAAGTAAAAGTCTTTGGGGGACTAAGAAAAAAGTCAGCTAAAGCAAAAAAAAAAACCAGTCAAAATGACAGTTGCTCAAAGTCTTCTTATAACGTTCTTATAACGATATTGTTGTTACTGTATACGATGTTCTTTTGGTTCTGCTCATTTCACTCTTCAACATTTCATGAAAGTCTTTCCATGACTTTCTAAGATCACCGAGCTTATCATTTCTAATAGCATAGTAGTATTCCATCACAATCAAATACCACAACTTGTTCAGCCGTTCACCAATTGGTGTTGATTCCTGCAATTTCCAGTTCTTTGCCACCACGAAATGAGCTGCTATTACCATCCCACTCACATTCAAAGTTAAAATTACTATTTGTGAATTTCCCCCCATTTCATTTTTACTCACCATTTTTTTCTCAGCCTCTTTTTACCTATCTCTGTTACCTTTTCTTATCCCAGCAAACATTTATCAAATAGCATACTACTAGGTTCATTTGAGTCTGTATGTTGTAATCCACTGGTTCTTTAACTGGCTCATTTGGCTAACCATGTGATAAAAAAGAGAACTCTTTGAATGGCTGAAAAGGCATTCAACAAATTCTATCAGTTTCAGTTACACTTCTCTTTGCCTCAGCACTCTGAGGGGAAAAGAGACCCTTAGCTGTAGACCAGTGAAGGGAATGAAATATGATCCTGAGAATTTGAAAAGTCTAGAGTTTAGATACAGTGTAATTTGGATACAGTTCAAGAGAATATACTGCATTATGCTGATGGCAAACCCAAATGCCAGAATGATGGGCTGCTGAGGAGCCCCCTAGACCTTCTATTGATAAATCAATAAGTAATTTTTTTTCTTTGTTTCTTTAACTTACTTATGATGTAGCCTGGAAATGAAAGAAAATTACCTATCAGATTCATCAATAAAATAAAAGCTCATGACCAAAAAAAAGGAATAGAGAGGATCACAGAACATGGATATAATTTTGTTTACATAAAATTAAAATGTTTTCATGCAAACAAATCTAATAAAAGTAAGGTTAAAAAAATAAACAATTACCTTGGGGGGGAAAAAACTTGGCAGCAAATTCCTCTGATGTGTCTAATTTTCAAGATATTTAAAGAGATAGTTCAAATTTATAAGCATAAGAGTCACTCCCCAATTCATAAATGGTCTAAAGATATAAACAGGCAATTCTCAAGGGAGTAATCCCGGCTCCAAATCACTATTAGAGAGAAATGCATATTAAGGCAATTCTGAGGTTTTACCTCATAGCCACAAGACTGTCAAAGAAGACCAAAAAAATAAAAAGAAAGAAAGAAAATGATAAATGTTGGAGGAGCTGTGGGAAAATAAGCACATTAATGTACTGTTGGTCAGTCTGACCAGTCTAGAAAGATTTTTACAGTTAGATAAAAAAAAAGTTACTAAATAGTACATACTTTTTACACTGCTGGGCTTATATTCCAATGAGATCAAAGAAAGAGAAAAGGAAATCTGTGTGCAAAAATATTGATAGCATCTCTTTTTGTGATGCCAAAAAACTAAAAACCAAAAGGATGCTTATCAATTTGGAAATGGCTAACAAATTATGGTTATACAAATGTAATGAAATACTATTGTACTGCAAGAAAAGAGGGAATAGATGGTTTCAAAGAAGCATGGAAAGTTTTGTATGAACTAATGCAGTAAGGATATGATTTTCCCTCTGAGAATTGCTTTAGCTGAATCCTAGAAATTTGGGTATATTGTTTCATTGTTATAATTTTGTTTTACATAATTGTTAGTTGTTTCTATGAATTTTTTAAAAACCCACTCATTATTTAAGATCTTGTTGTCAATTCTCTATTTGGATCTGTCTTTCGTTCTTGGTCCCTGAACCAATGATAATTTTTATTCATTATGGTCTGTAAAAGATGTATTCACTACTTCTGCCTCTTTATATTTGTTTGCAATGTGTGAAATAAAATGAAGTCAATTTTTGTAAAATGTTCTTTGTTGTGTTGAGAAATATTTATATTCTTTTCCTGTCCCATTTAGAAGACATGAAAAGTCTTTTAACTCTAGTTTCTTGAGTGATTTGCTTAGTTCCATATTTTTTCCCCTCGTGTTTATCTTTCTGTTAGATTTGTCCAAAACCTAAGAGGGATATTGAAGTCTCCTGTCATTATTATGTTACTGTCTATGTCTTCCTGAAGCTCAGACAGTATTTCCTTAATGAATTTGGGTGCTAAGTCACTTGGAGCAAACACATTTATTACAAATGTTGATTTGTTGTCTATGGTTCCTTTCAGCAAATATGGTTTCTTTGTTTTCCTCTTTTTGTTCTTTAAATGTTTGTTTTTGCTTTGTCAGATAGCATGATTGGTTTTTTAAAAAATTCATTTCATGCATGGTAATTTTTTCCCATTCTTTCAGTTTTATTTTGTTTATGTTTTTGTTTTTTATGTATGTTTTTTGTAAGTAACAAGTTGAAAAGTTTTGCTTTCTTATTTAATCTGTCACTCTTCATTTTATTGGATTGTTTAATCCATTCACATTTAAAGTTATGAGAGGTTTATATTTTTGTCCATATGCCTCTAATATTTTGTTGTTGTTGTTCAATCATTTCAGTTATGTTCAACTCTCTGTGATTCCATTCAGCATTTTCTTGCCAAAGATGCAGGAATCATTTACCATCCCCTTCTCCAGCTCATTTTACAGATGAAGAAACTGAGATAAACAAGGTTAAGTGACTTGTCCAAAGTCACACAGCTAGTAAATGTCTGAGGTCACATTTGAACTCAGGTCTTTCTGATGCCAGGCCTGGCACTCTAGTAACTGCAACACTTGCTCCGTAGGCAGATAGCATAGTGAGTGGGATTCTGAAACACTGCAGAAACTCCTACAACAACCTTTTTCCCCTCTTCTGCTGTAGACATGGTATGATGTTCCTTCAGTTACTTTACTTTAATCTTTCCTTCCCTCCCCACTAATCCCTGCATACTAGTTTGTTACCCCTTTCCCTTTGGGATTTTGTTTGTAAATTCCTTTTTCTCTCCTGCTCTTATCTGATTATATACTTCTTCCCTTCTTTTTATCCTCTCAGGCAAATAGATTCCCTCTTTCTCTCCTCCCCTTCAACTAATCCTGTTCATATTTTTGCTACCCTTTTCAAAAAGGATTTCTCTCACTGTCTTCATTATCCATCCTCTCTTTCTGTCTACTCTAGATCCTCAATCTCTCCTTCATGACCTCCATAATTATCTGATCTCTCCCTCTTTTTCTTTGCATTTTTCATATAATCAAAGATTCCATGCATCCTTCTAGGCTCTTCTCTCTAGATGTTTTTTTTTTTTTGGTCTCTGCCTTGTGCAGTTGGTGTCACAGATTCCCCTCTTCCAACTGTGCCTCATTCCCAGAATAATGCCAGTTATTACAGGTGAACAGAAGGTATACTGCCCTATGGCAGAGACACTGATTGCAACCTACTACTAATCTATTCCCTCCTCTGGTTATCTTTTTGTCCCACATTTGCCTCAATGTTTCTTTGCTGGGTCCATGCTTTCCCACTCCCACAGGTGCCAATTGCCCCAAAGGGTTCCAGCTCCACCTCTCCTATGCAGGATTAAGTAGACTTTTTCAAGCACCAAATTCCAAGGTTTTCATCTTCCTTCATGGACCACATCTATTCACCCATAGGAGCATTCATCAATGGAACCAGCTTCTATCATCAAAGTTGGCTTCTTTCCCCCCATTTTCAATCCTTCTCTCTTCCTCCTTACTCATTCTCCTCTAGGCTCTTCTCTTTCTAAGATCACAGAAGGCACAGTCCCTTAATTCCTAGAACTCAATTTGACCTACAGATTCCTCTCTATCCCCTTACTTCCCTTCCCTCTTTAATGTGCCCCCATATTGTAATGTACACATGTATACACACACACACACACACACACACACACACAAAACACATTGATCCAACTGTAGGCAAGATATCAACAGGTTCTGTCCACAATGTCACCTGTTGCCTCCAACATATTTCAACCATCATCCCTATCTCCTTGTGTATATTTAGAGGTGTCTCTGTTGTCACTCTGTTACTACTGCTATCCTTACTTGTTGTATTTGTTCACTCCTCCTCTACTTCTGTTGTTTGGGGTGCTTGAGAAGCAAACAATCTCTTCAGCTCTAGTTTTCCTTCAAAGAATGTTTCAAATACCTTTTTACTATTAAATATCCATTTTTTTCATATATGGTTAACCTCAGGTGTGTAAGATAGGTCACCCTGGGCTGCATCCTGAGCTCCATTGCTCTTCAGAACACATTTTTCCACTCTGACTTTGTCTTTTTGGCAGATGATTTTGATTGAGTTAATTAGGTCATCTCAGCTCATTTATTAATGGGAAACATGGTGGTGGGGGGTTCATGACCTACAATGTTAGTAGGAGTATCTACCCACAATGGTTATTCCTAGAGTCGTGAAGATAATAGCTGTAGCAGTTAACCCTTCTTGGAAATCCCAATGTTGTGGCCAGGATGTTAGTAGACCTGGGGAATCTTGAGTTAATTGACTTATTTCCACCCCTCTAACCAGGACTGTTGTGGTCTAAGGTAAGCCTAATACTACTAATATATTTCATCTTTTATTGAGATTGAATATATTTATTGGTAAATGTGGACCTAAAGAATGAAGTTGGAGCTGGAGACACAGATTGGTGTAGAGGTAATCACTGAAACCATATGAGTGAATGAGGCAGAGGAGAAGAAGACTAAGGACAGAACTTTGGGGAATGCCATCACCCCCCCCCCATAAAGGTCTAGCAAAAGGAAAGAGGAGTCAGTAAGTGAGGCATAGAAGGAAGAGTCAAGGAAGTAGGATTAAGAAGAAGAGAATGTCTTGTCATAGAAATCAAGGGAGAGAAAAGTGTTAAGTGTAAAGGGTGGTTAACAATGTCAAATGATGCTTCAAGGTAAAGGAGAATAGTGACTGAGAAGTTATTGGATTTTTCAGTGAGAATTGGTGACATTTGAGAAACTTGTTTCAATAGAATAGTGGGGATGGTTGTGACAGATTGAGAAGTAGTGAACAGAGGAAAATGGAATTTTAGACTGCTTTTGTAAGAAATTTGTCAAAGTTAGCACTAACTTCTTTGGAGTCAAATATTCATCATCATTTTATACACTGCCATGGAAAAATCTGAATTACTTATTGTCTGAGTGTTCTGAAGTGGTCAGAATGAAGAAGTAGCTAGAAAGCTGACCTCAGAGTCAGGAAGCCCTGTTTCTGGCTCTGAGACCTTGGCCATAGAACTTAATCTATCAGTGCCCCAGTCAGCTCCCATGACTAGAATTACAAATAGGTTGCTTTTCTGCATTAGTGGAAGGAGTTTCCAAACAGGCAGTCTGAACCACAATGATGAAATCACAAATTTGTACTTAAAAAAAGAAGAAAAAAATCCTGATGCTATTTACCACAATAGAAATATTCCTGTGGCTTTATTATATTCTCTTACTTATCCTGAAAATTGGTGAGCTTTTTTGTTATGTTTCCCTCCTGATCTGGTTTACTAACCTGTAAATCAATGGAGTATGGAGGGGAGGAAGAGAAAAAAGTGAAGTGGGGGTAGTAGTGAGGGAAAAAGAGAGAGATGGAAAAGAAAGAAGGAAGTGAATCAACATCAGCTGCAAGTGAACTAGCCATGTTGGCACAGCTCACATGGAGAAAAAGTTTCTTTTCTGCTTAGAATATTAGAAATATTGCAAAATATTTCCCTTGGTTTTAGTTTTTCCACCACTGCTGTTAAAAAAAAAATTTGATTCATTGTTGCTCAGGAAGCAGGCAGGTTACTATGACTAACTTTCAAATAAACTATATGGTCCTCTCCCTCCACCCCGCCAAAGGGATATAATTTGGCAGTTTATATGCAGAGCCCTTAAATGTTTAAGGTCAGTATGTATCATGGCTAATAAACACTTTGGGAGAAAAGCTGGATTTTTTTTGGTGAGTTAAGGTGTTAAGAAACATAGTGGTTTAAAGTAAGCACATTACTACAAACATTGGCAGAACTAAAGGGTAAATCTTTGCTTCTTATTATTGGAGAAAGTAGAGGAAATTCATTCATTGAATAGTCAGCAAATATTTGTTGAGTATTTCTAGAGTACGAGGAACTGTGTAGGATTCTTGAATTCAAGTTTGGTAGAAGAGGGTAGACATCTCTTTGTTGTATGTTTGGAGGTAATAGCAAGCTGTGTATGGTAGACTTTCAGTTTCATGTACAATCATCTTTTTTATGGAAATGCTTGTTTTCTTCCATAAATTAAAAACAAAATAAGTTTTAAAAAGAAATAGATGTAAATGAGTATAAAACAGGGTGGCATATTAGAAATCACGTAAGAGAGAGACAAATCAAAGGCTATGGAAGCTCAAAGACAGAGAGAGAAGTTCTTGTTGGGGCAGTTAGAGAAAGCTTCCTGGAGGAGGTGGTATTGATCTTTTCAGAATGGGTATGATTTTGAAAGGTAGGATTTAGAAATGTATTTTGCAGAAGAGATAATGAGTTTCATTTTGAACATACTGAGTTTGACATGGAGGGCAATCAGTATCCAGGTTGAGGTGTACTGAAAACTAGAGGTCAAAAGAAATTAGTGTTGGGTATGTGGATTGGGGAGTCATTTGCTTAGAGATGATGATTGAATCTATGGGACCAGACAGAGCTCTAACTAGAGTGGGAAAACTAGTGCTTCCCAAAGGTACTGACCTTGGGTGAGAGGTGAGGGAAGCTTTCTCTCCGAAGGGATGTAAACTTTAGGTCACTTGAACGTTGGTCCTGGGTTAAGGAGAAGGTAGGAACAAGGTTCACTAGAGAGGATGCTACTCTAAGTCAGGTGGATCCCCATGATGTCTGGACCTCAGGACAACTTTTGATTTATGCAGAGGGAACCCTTTGGGGATCCGATTCATCCTCATTTTTTCCTGAGTAATAACATACTTGCAGGGTCTTTTCATTATGTTCTGTCCCAGCAGAAATCCAGGTCAGACCCTAGGAGGCCTAGGCTTGGTGGTAAATTAATCTGATAATGATCTTTGGCTCACTCTAAGGGACCTCTCAGGATTGGGCTCAGGGGCAATCACTAGAGAGGTGAATGTTTTTGCACATTACATTTTGCCTGGAAAAAGGGACTGTGCAGCTCCCAGGCAGCCCTGAAATGATCAGAGGCCTGAGAAGAACACAATGCATTCCCTTTGAGGGCATGATGACACAGTTTATGCCTGCTAATATGGTATGTCATCAGGGCTTTGTCCTGGACCCTCTTCTCTTCTACCTTTACACTATTTTGTTTAGTGATCTTATCACCTCTCATGGATTCAATTATCATCTCTAGGCTGATGTTTCTTAGATCTTCTTATGTAACCCTAACCTTTTCCCAATCTCTAGACTCCCATCTCCAATTGTCTATTGGACATCACAATCTGAATATCCTGTAGACAACTCAACATATCCAAACTGAATTCATTCTTTTTAGCCCGAAACCCTTTCTTCTTCCAAACTTCTTTTTTACTGACAAGGGGACCACCATCCTTATAGTCACTCAGACTCTCGATTCACTCCTTATATCCAATTAATTGCCAAGACCTGTTTCTTCTATCTTCCTAATATCTCCTCTTCTCTGACACTGCCACCATCCTGGGCATTCATTAATTCACACGTGGGCTATTGCAATAACCCTTTAGTTGGTCTCTTTGCCTCAAGTCTCTTCCCATTCCAGTCCTTACTCTACTCATTTATCAAACTGACCTCCCAGAGTGTAGATCTGACTATGTGACACATTCACTGCCCATTCAATAAACTTAGGTGGCTCCCTATTACCACTAAGATCATATAAAATCATCTATTTGGCTTTCAAAACCCTTCATAACCTATTCCTTTTCTACCTTTCTAGACTTCTTATATCTTATTCCTCTCCATGTGCTCTAATATCCAGTGATATTGGCTTTCTTGATGTTCCTCAAACAAGACACTCCATCCCAGACTCCTGGAATTGTAACTGGTTGTTCCCCATGCCTGGAATACTCTCCCTCCTCATCCACCTTCACATCATAGCTAAAATCCCACATTCTACATGGAGCCTTTCTTCATCCTCTTTAGTATTAGTGCCTTCCCCATGAGATTATCTAGAATTTATTGTGTGTGTGTGTGTGCGCGCGCACATACACGTGCGTGTGTGTTTGTATGTGTATATATATATAGTTATTTGCCTGCTATCTCCTCTCCACTGTTACACTGTGAGAGCAAGGGCTATTCCCCATCATCTTCCTTTCTTTGTATTTGCAGCACTTAGCATAGTGCGTGGTCCTTAATAAATGCTTATTGACTTGGCTTGAAAAATGTGGTCTGGTCATCAAATGACTCACATTCTAGTGGGAGAGACAAGATGAAAATGCTACATATGTAAGTACATATATATATATATATACACACATATACAATGTAAATGGATATATATATATATATATATACTTCAAATGTATACACATAGACACAGTAAATGTACATATGTACATACATAGATACATGCAGCAAATATATGGACATTGACATATACAGTAAATGTACATATATAGACATATACAGTGTAAACACATAGAAGGTAATCTCAGAGGGAGGGAAGACCCTACATGGAGTAGGGGAAGAGGTAGCTTTTCCCCTGGAAAGGCTTTCCTGGGGAAGGCAGGACATGAGTTCAATCTTAAAGGAATCCAGGGAAGCCAGGAGATAGAGTAAATGTACTGGTTTTTGAGAGGCAAAGGTAAGAAAGGAGAACATTGGCAATGGGCTATGTTTTTCATTGAGTAAAGAAGAGAAAATGGTAAGAGAAAAATAGGAAAACAAAAGAAATTCCATGGCATCCTCAAGATTTCCCTAGAACTCCTGTTCTGGGTTTGGGGAAAGGAACAGCTACTAGTCAACTCTGTTTATTGTAAGCCATTAAGCTTAGACTGGCATTTCCTTTTAAAAAAAATCAACTTCTCAAAGTGTTAATTTAAAGAAGAAAGTACATATGTCTTCAAATGGTAAGGTTAAAAAGTTTTAAGGATACAATTACAACAGAATTTATTCAGATATCTCCAATTCCATTCATTTGGGGTACATCAAAGATATACACAAAACAAGCATATCTTTAGTCCTTATTCCAAAATAACAACAATAGTTAGTATTTCGGGTTTGAAAAGCACATTACATATGTTATCTCATTGATCCTCACACCCTGAGGTAAGTGTTACCATCTCCATTTTACAGATTCGGAAATTGAGGCTGAGAAAGGTTGTGTCTGAGGATAAATTCCTCACTCCAAGTCCAGCACTCTCTACACTACACCACTTAGCTGCCCAAATTCAAGAAGCTAATTTTATGACTAGCCAGTGTTTTAAGTTGGTCATGTCTCCTGAATCTTTGTTTATCTGGCTCTGTGTGGAAAAATCACTGCAGAAAGTCATGCTCTCCAAGTATAACATGCTATTAATGTGTGCTTTTGGATTGCTTTCAAGAGGATGAAAAAGAAATGTTGGTAGAGTTCTGACAGTAATCTTGCCTTTCTTTCAAATAAGCTTTATTTATCTGTTCAGTTTCTCCTTCTAAAATGTGCCCAGTTAGATGGGTGATAGGAGCTTTTCTCCACTGGTTCATCAGGACTTCGTTGACTTTCACCAGGTCATTTGAGGGACTGGCTGCTTTGACTACTGAGAATGAATCATGTCTTTCCTTTTACCCTCCCCCTACCAGTGTGGTTTGCAAACACAGAGATGAATACTCGCTCTATTTGGGTTTGAGTTGGGGAGAAGATAATTATAGAAAATTGGTAGCTTTTTCTGTGTGGGCAATTTCCCTTCTCCTTTGGAGACACAGTTGAAATCAAATAAGACGTGTCAGTTCGGTGTTTTGTTTTCTGCTAGCAAGAGGAAAGGGGGAAATTGCTTCTCCTTTTCAGAAAACCCATAATAGGTATAAGGACTTTTTACATTTACATTAAGTTAAGGATTACAAAACCAAAATTGGAAACAGAGATCAGTAACACTGTGTTCCTCCCTTTGGGAATGATGTGGGAATTAAATCATTGAGGAAAGAAAAGGTCAGAATTCCATTGTTATTTTAAGGCAGAGTTTTCCAACTTGTGATATGTACATGAGAAACTTAACAAGGAGGGTACAGAAAACATATGGTTAATAGTCAGTCAGTCAATAAGCATATATTAAGCACCTACTATGTGCCTGGCACTCTGGTAAGTTCCAGGACTACAAAGAAAGGTAAAAGACATTCTTTGACCCCAAAAAGCTCACAATCTAATAGGGAAGACAACATGCAAGCAAGTAGGAACAAACATGCTATATATAAGATACACAAGAAATAATCAAGAGAAGGCACTAGAATTTAAGAGATTGGAATGGGGAAATCCCAATAAGATAGGGATTATTAAAGACTTCCTGTGGAAGGTAAGATTTTGGTTGAGAATTGAAGGAAGCCAGAGAAGCCAATAGATGGAGATGAAGAGAGAGTACATTTCAGGGATGAGGGATAGCCAGAGAAAATGCCAGGAGCTGACAGGTGGAATGTCTTGTTCATGGAAAAGCCAGGAGGCCAGTGTCACTAGATTGAAGAATATGTGTGTGTGTGTGTGTGTGTGTGTGTGTGTGTGCATGTGGGAGGGGCAGTGTAAGAAAACTCAGAAGCGGCGGGGTTGGTTATGAAGGATTTTGAATGCCAAAAAGATGACTCTGTATTTGATCCTGGAGGTGATAAGAAGTGACTAGAGTTTGTTGAGTAGGAAGGGTAATATGTTTGGATGTGTGCTTTAGGAAAATCACTTTGGCAACAAAATGGAAGACAAATTGGGGTATGGGGAAATTTGTGGCATTCAGAACAACAGCAGATTATTACAATAGTCCAGGTATAAGGAGATGAGGGCCTGAAGCACTGTTGTGACCGAATCTGAGGAGAGAAGGGGGCATATTCCAGAGATGTGGCAAAGGTGAAACAACAGGCCTTGGCCACTGATTGGATTTGGAGGGTGGCAGATAGTGAGGAGCATTGGATGACACCTAGGTTATGAGCTTAGGGGTTTGGGAGTCTGATGGTGCCCCCAACAGTAATAGAAAGAGGAGAGGGTTTAGAGAGAAAAATAATGAATTTAGCTTTGTATATGTTAGATTAAGATGTCTATTGGCCATCTAATTTGAGATATCTGAAAGGCAGTTGGAGATGCAAGATTGGAGGTCTGCAGAGAGATTAGAGCAGGACAGGTAGAGTTGCGTATCATCAGTACAGAGATCCCTGGCAGCTGATGAGATCACCAAATGAAGTAAGGAGAAGAAAAGAGGACCAAGGACAAAGCCCTGCTGGATACCCATGTGACCTGCAGGAAGATCCAGAAAAGGAGACTGAAGGCATTGTTAGATATGTAGGAGGAGAAACTGGAGAGAGTGGATTTCCAGAGAGAAGAGAGTATCAAGAAAAAGAGGTCAAGAAGGATAAAGACTGAGAAAAGGCCATACTCTAGATAATAAAAACTACATATATAATAATAACTATAATATATAATAATTACATCATGGCAAAAAATTCTAAAACTAGTAGTGTTAATAAAAACACACAATACACTATGAGTTGGAGAGAAAAGAATGGCAGGCAGGGAGAAGAATGGAAAGGAGAGTTACAGTACATCTTTAAAATTTGTAAGAAGCAGCTGAAGGAATGATGCCTACTGACCAAAATGAAATGAATGATGTTCAGATACTAAAACCTCTTCATACCAAGCTAGAAAAAATCAGCCACAAAAACCTAGTGAAAAAAGAACTAATTGATCCCCTCTATAACAAGAAAACCCAAATTGTTTTCTAACCAATAAAGCTACAAATTTTTGCATGTATCCTTAGAGAAGCATATTCCTTTCTTACTAATTGGGGTCACAAGATTTTAATTCCATTTATAACACTATCTCTATGAATCAGGGATCTTAGTCTTGTTTTTAGTCAAATCCAAAGTAAAAAACTGGATCCTAAATGCCATGTGCATCTCTTTTAAAAACTCTACTGAGAAAAGGACCCACTTGTACAAAAATATTTATAGCAGCTCTTTCTGAAATTGAGGTGATGTCCATCAATTGGGGAATGGTTGAACTAATTGTGGTTTATGAAAGTAATGGAATACTATTGTTACATAAGAAGTGATGAGCAGGCAGATTTCAGAAAAACCTGGAAAGATTTACATGAACTGATGCTGAGTGAAGTGAGCAGAACCCGGAGAACATTGTACACAGTAACAGCAGCATTGTACGATGATCAGCTTGGATAGACTTAGCTCTTCTCAGCCATACAATGATCTAAGACAATTACAAAAGACTCATGTGGGAAAATGCAATCCACATCCAGAGAAAGAACTACGGAGTCTGAATGCAGATCGAAGCATATTATTTTCTCTTTTTTGTTTATTTTTTCTTTCTCATGGCTTTTCCCTTTTGTTCTGATTCTTCTTTCACAACATGACTAATGTGGAAATATGTTTAATATGATTGTACACATATAGCCTATATCAGATTGCATGCCATCTTGGGGAGGGGAAAGAGGAGTGAGGGAAGAGAGAATGGAGGGGGTGAAATTTAGAATTCAAAATCTTATAAAAGTGAATGTTGAAAACTAAAAAAATAACTAAATAATTTTTTTAAAAAACCTCCACTGAGAATAAATACTTAGAAAAACATGGATAGACTTGCATGAAATAATGAAGAGCAAAATACGTAGAACCAAGAGAAGATTGTATACAGTAATAGCAATATTGTTTTAAGAACAACTTTGAGTGAATGAGTAATTTTGACTATTATAAATACCCAAATTAACTACAAGGGACATATGAAGGAAGATGTTATCTGCATTGAGAGAAAGAACTGATAATAAATAGAAGTATGTATAAAATTATTTTACACACACATGTGCGTATGTCTAGACACTATTTGTGTCTAATGGTAGCCATCTCTAGGGCATGGTGGAGGGTTGGAAGGGAAGAAAAAAAGAAATTTACATGATTACTTTATTATATATTTAAAACAAATAGCAAGCTGTACATAATAGATTTGTAGTTTCATGTGCAGTTATCTTTTTAAAATTATACTGTGTTATGGAAATGCTTTTATTCCACAAATTAAAAATAAAATAAATTTTAAAAAAGGAAAAAAAATAAATATAGAAAAGACAAAAGGTCTGATTTATCTGATTATATTCTAATAAACATTTAATAATTCTATGATACTAAAGATGCTATGTCCCCACTTATTGATACATCTAATTGTTTGAATGTTTTTCCTTATCTCAAATCTAAATTTTTCTCTGCAGCTTCCACTATTTGCTTCTGGTTCTCTGGGGCCAGATAGAGCAAATCTAATATCTCCTTCACATCACAATCCTTCAAATATTTCATGATAGCTGTTATGTTCTTCCCCTCAGCCTTCTCTCCTCTGGACTAAAACTCATAATACCAAAGATTTAGCCTTGGAAGAGTCTTAAAAGGGATGGAGGCCAAGCCTCTGAATTACAGATGATGAGATGGAGGTCCGGAGAAGTTACATAATTTGCCTAGGGCCACAGAGATAGTAATTAGCAACTCAAGGATTTAAACTTGTCCTGCTGCCTTACAGAGTGGTTTGAGCTAAATAGTGTAGCGTGATTACCTCTGAGTTTCTATTCTTTCCTCTATGAGACACTTCAAGTAACTCTCTAGCTTTTTTGATGAAAGAAAAAAGGAAATAGGGTATGATTTGCTACTAACTGAGATATGAAGGGAAAAGTTGAGCTAATACCTCTGGATGTGCTACATCATGTGTCAATGGGCAGCCCCACTGAAATAGCATTTTATATGCTTACCTGCTCACATACCTTTGGCTGGTTAGAGACAACTGGGTGATAATGAAACCAAGGTATATGAACTAATTTGCTTTGCTATGTTCCCTAATCTTAAGTCATACCTCTATCATACATTAGCTAATTCATTTATTTTTTTATTTTTTATTTTTTTTTATTTTTAGTTTACAACAATCGGTTCCACATAATTTTGAGTTCTAGATTTTCTTCCCTCCCTCTTCCCCCCCCTCCCCAAGATGGCATGGAATCTGATATATCTTCTACGTATAATTTCGCATTGAACTTATTTACACACTGCTCAAGTTGTGGAGAAGAATTATGACCAATGGAATGAATCATGAGAAAGAAGAAACAGAACCAAAAAAACCCCAAAAACAAAAGAGAGGAAAAAAAAAAGGCGAGCATAGAGTGTGCCTCAATCTGCATTCATACTTCATAGTTCTTTCTTTGAATGTAGATAGCTCTCTCCATCGTGAGTCCTTTGGAGTTGTCTTTGCACCTTGTGCTGCTGAGAAGAGCAAACTCTATCAGGGTTAGTCCTCACAGAATCCATATATCTGTGGTTGTGTATAATGTTCTCCTGGCTCTGCTCCACTCACTGAGCATTATATCGTGTAGGTTTTTCCAGGTTGTTATGAAGTCCGTATCATCCCCATCTCTTATAGCACAATAGTATTCCACTACCTTCATATACCACAGCTTGTTCAGCCATTCCCCAACTGATGGGCATCCCCTTGATTTCCAATTCTTAGCTACTACAAAAAGAGCCACTAGAAATATTTTTGTACATATGGGTCCTTTTCCCACTTGTGTGATCTCTTCGGGATACAACCCTAGAAGTGGTATTGCTGGGTCAAAGGGTATAAACATTTTTATAGCCCTTTGGGCATAGTTCCAAATTGCTCTCCAGAATGGCTGGATCAATTCACAACTCCACCAGCAATGTAACAATGTGTCAATTTTCCCACATCCTCTCCAGCATTTATCATTTTCCTGTTTTGTCATTTTAGCCAATCTGACAGGAGAGATGTGGTACCTAAGAGTTGTTTTGATTTGCATTTCTCTAATCAGTAGTGATTTAGAGCATTTTTTTCATGTGCTTATAGATAGCTTTAATTTCTTCCTCTGAAAACTGCCCGTTCATATCCTTTGACCATTTCTCAATTGGAGAATGACTTGTATTCCTATATATTTGGCTCAGTTCCCTGTATATTTTAGAAATGAGGCCTTTATCAGAGACACTGGCTGTAAAGATTTTCTCCCAATTTTCTGCTTCCCTCCTAATCTTTGTTGCATTGGCTTTGTTTATACAAAAACATTTCAAATACATTAGCTAATTCAGTCCTTCTTGTGTGTAAATTTTGTTTTCTTGTGTGTGTATTTTGTCTCCTCAATAAGGCTTTATTTGTTAAGTTCTATGTGAGTATCTGTTTTCATGTTTTCTTTTGGTACAAGCCGGAGGATCATGGAGAGTATATAAAGTGAAAAAGGACAAGAATACCATCAGGAAGGATGTGGCAAGATTGTCGAGTCTGACCAAAGTAAAATGTGATGCATGTAACTAGTGCCACATGTTGTCATCTACAAGAGGATTCATTTGTCTCAGCCAAAGATTACATGTTTATATTGAAACTCTATATGTGGCCTTTCCAAGGTTAAAAATCTTCTAAATCTAAAGAGGACACTTCAATTTTTTCCTCACCAAATTACAGCTTTTATTTGTTTGTGACTCCTCTTGTAAGTATGTTTTTTGTACAATCCAGATCTCGTACTATATTGTACCAAAGAATCACAAAGCCTCACTCGACAGGAAATCTCATTTATTCAAATTGGTTGTCAAATGGTGCCCTACATGTGTCACGAGGCTCCACTTGTGGTGGAGAGGATGTTGTCCGTGTGCATGGCTCGAAGAGAAGCAGAGTAAGACATCTCTAGCCTCTTCTTCCTCCCCCGCCCCCCACTTCTCCAAGGGAGACTTTCATTCTCGCCAGGAGGGGAAGCAGGAGGTTGAAGCCAGAGGCTACCACTCTGAAAAAGAGGGGGTTCTGGGCTAGAACTATTTCTATCTGTTCCCTTATCTGTTGTTTATCTAAGGAGATATGATTGGGTTCCATCTTTGTCATTTTGGGGAAGGAGAGGGACCCCAAATTTTATAGCCAACGCTTGACCCCTCTTCCTGCCTAATACCAGTTCCACACTCAAGACACATAGTGAACAGCAAAGCAGCCCATTTATCCAAATCAGAGCTAAACAGAAATCAGAGAAGGTTTACATAGGAGAAGATATACCAGACAGTACAGAATAAAGGAACTCTACCATTGGGAGTGAGATAACTCAGCTCAACCAAAAGAGAGTGTCCTGTATCCCACCCAAGAGGAAACTCCTCCAGATCTCTAGATTAACAAGCTGGGAATAGGAGACTGCTTGTTCCTCTCATGTCTTCCCAGAGTCTTTTCCTTTAGCAATATAAAGAAGGGCTAGTGCTGACAGCTTACCACAATGATCTTGAAGGTATAGTGCTTAAGGACTCAGAGCATATTCACACTAGTCTCTTCTTGAATGGCAACAGACAATTTATTCTAATTTCCTAGGAGTGAGAAGTGTCCAATAAGCAAGATGGTGGTAAGCAACCATTAAAAACACCATCAGAAGCACGAAGGGCAATCTGAGCTCACCTTTGTCAGCACTGAACACCACCTCATTTCAATAACATCACTCTGTTCCAATCTCGCTTCCCAACATAAATTGTTTTGGGCTAGGCATGACTCAAACAAGATCCCCTAGTAGCTTAGGTTCAATAGTGGAGTAAAATGAGATACCCATAAGGTCATTCAACAAATAATTAAAGGGGACTTTGTGAACCATTGCAGGGAAAGTTTATTTAAGAAGGATAAAAATTGAGGACACTTTTGGCTGATTCAGTAGAGTAAAACTCATTTGCTTGAGTTGCCCAATATTTTCTACTAGCTAAGAATTACAAAATACCTGGGCTTCCTTGTTGCTATTTTGTACTCAAGTGTCCAGGAAGTGATCTCAACAGATTGAACTTTTAGTCTCCTGAGCTGAAGAATTCTCAATGATGATTTCCAATACCTTTTAAGGAAAAAACTAGCCTAATTTGCATGGGGCTCCCACCATATCGCAGTAAGCACTTCAAAGGATTAGTGATAGGATTTCTATTTCTTACTCTTAGTTTCACAGACAAATTAAGGAGTAAATCAGAGAGTGCTTCCAAGCACAAAGCATTGAAGGACCTAAACCACAACTTTTCTTTAGAAAAAAATATTGATATATTTTGTTTTCATATTTACCTTAATTTCTAAATAGGTCTCCCCCTACTACCTGTTGTGCAATCCCATTTAACAAAGAATTTTTTAAAAGAAAGAAAAAAATCAATTCAGCAAGACCAATCAATATAAAAAATGTATAATATTCCACAACCATACTCCCCTACCTCTGTCAAGAAAAGAGGTAGCTGAATTTTTTCAGCTCTTCTCCAGGGCCACAGTATTCAGTGGAGCATTTTTGTATTCTTTCTATTTGTACTGTTGTATCTCTTGTGCTCATTGTTTTCCTGGTTCTGCCTACTAAACTGCACTGCAATTCATTTAAATCTTCCAATGATTCTTTGAATTGTTCATAGTCACCATTTCTTATGATGTAATAATATTCTATTACATTTAGGTAGCACTTATTTTTAGCTATTCCCCAAATCCTGGGCATCTACTTTGTTTTTTCTGCTACCAAAAAAGGGTTGCTCTGAATATTTTGGTGTATATAAGACCTTCCTTCAACCTCCTTCAGGTAGATGTCTTGCAATGGGATCTCTGGGTCAAAGGATATGGACCTTTAAGTCACTTTCTCCTTAGTATAACTGTAAATTATGCTAAAATGTTGGACCAATTCACACCTTCACCAAAAGTGTATATATGTGCTTCTCTTTTCCTAGTCCATCCAGCATTGAATATTTCCCTCTGTTATCATCTTTGTCACAGTGCTGTGTAGAAGGTTGAACATGGTTTTTTTTTTTTCAGTTTAGCACCCTACCTCCTTTAAAATACCCACTGCGGTTACTCTAGGGCGTCTAGCACTTGAACAGATCCTTCCAGAGTATCTCAAGAACACAGATGCCAGATCAAACCCAATGCCATTTTCAAAAGGGAAGGCAACCAGAAGATCATACACATCTGAGGAATAAGACTAGCAAGCTTAGGTAATCAATCACCAAGCAGAATTTAGATATAACTTATAAACATGCTTAACCAGAGGCTCAAGTCATCAACCTGTTCCTGGGTTATGATTAGTGTGAACTTACATTCCCTGAACTCAGATATTTGAGCATTCACTTGGAAATTTGAGAGCCATGCTGATTGATGAAGACTTGTTAGAGTGACATCTTGGAGAGAGACACATGACTTCTGGCAGGGCAGAGAGGAAACCTTGTCATAAGCCCCAGTACAATATACACTTTAGGAATCATGCTGATGATTTGTTTCTTAGAGGTGTTGACATTTGGATCATGGAATAGAGCCTCAATACATGTGGCCTTCTAGGTTGTCAAGTGCAGCCCTTTGATTGAAGAAGTTTGGATTCAATCAAAAGGCCACACTTGAGGACCTAGAGGGCCACATGTGGACTCAAGGCTGCAGGTTCTCCACCTCTAGAATAGACAATTACATGTAGTTGATTAATAAAGAGTGATTACCTAAGTCTGATTTAGTGTTCCTGTTACACGAGTCAACATATGTAATGGTAAATCAGTTTATCACATTCGCTGTGTGTTATAGGGAGTATTTAAGATACAATGTTAGAATGAAAAAATGGGAACCAATTTTTGGAAGACCTTGAATGCCAGGCTAAAGCATTTATACTTTATCCTGAAGGTAAACCAAGAAAGCCCACTGATATGAATCAATCAACAAGCATTTATTTATTGTTTACCTGTGCTAGCCCATAGGAGACAAAAACAGAACCCCCGAAGTTTAGATTCTGTTGGGGGAGCAAACAAGAACACGTATACAAAATATTTTCAAAATGAACATGAGGTATTTTTGGTTAAATAGCACTAGCTTAGGAAAAGCTTCATGAAAGATAGGAGCAGAGAAAAGGGGTCTCAATTTGGACTAGAGAGAGCAATTCAATAATCCTCTCCCCTCCTTTTTAAAAAGTTGTAGTCCTATAGCTATAGGGCAGCTAGATGGTGCAATGCATACAGCACTGGGTCTAGAGTTAGGAAGACTCATTCCTGAGTTCAAATTCAACCTCCGACACTTATTAGCCATGTGACTCTGGGCAAGTCACTTCACCCTGTTTGCCTCAGTTTCCTCATCTGTAAAATAAGCTGGAGAAGGAAATGGCAAACCACTCCAGTATCCTTACCAAGAAAACCCCAAATGGGGTCACAAAGGGTTGGATGCAAGTGGAAACAACTAAATGACAACAAAGTCATGCAGTAATATACTACCAGCTAGAAAGGGGAGAAGGTCTGCTTTCTCTCTTTTATCTGACTCCTTTACTCTTGCCTCTTAGGCTAAATGCTTTGCCTGGTAAAGTGGTGAACAAGAGAGACTTTTCCCCTTCTGCCTGCCCACCCTGTAAGTTGGTTAGCTACTTTAGCTGAACTTTCCTCTATAGCAGACAATCTTTCATAACCTCTAGAGATCAGTTTTTCCACCATAGTAAGATGTCGGGTGATCCTTTGACTTTTCAGAATTAGATTCTTATTTTCTACTTTCCTAATGAAGTTCCACCGTCTGTTGGGAAACACACAGGAAATGACCTATATTTAGCAAAAGACAGAGAAGTAATTTTAAAGAGTGTACAGAGTAGGGGGAAAATAGAAAAGCTTGGTCTCAAGATTATCCAAACCTGACAACACTGCTCATACTTTCCAATTTCTACACAACTGGAAAGAGATACTGCATCTCTATAGCTTGAATAAAATCCTGCTTTCTCAAGGAAAAGTATATTTTTGTGTGGCAAAATAGCCTGAAAAATACCTTTTGATATTAGACTAGCAGCTAAATATAATCATTTCTGTCAACTGACCTTTTATATATATGTATACATATACATATACATATGCATATATACATATATACTGTATATATGCATATATGTATATAGATATAGTGCCAAGTTGGTGGAGGATAATAAAAAATCTCATCTTTTACCTCGCTGAAAGATCTCTACTTTTCTGTACAAACACAGATCACTTTAAATATTTTATTTTTCCCCATAAATATAAATAAGTAATTTTTTAACATTCTTTTAAAAATTTTTGAGTTCCAAATTCTCTCCCTAGTTCCCCCCATTGAGAAGGAAAGCTGTTAGCTACAGGTTATACATATGCACTCGTATAAAACATTCCACATGAGTCATGTAATAAGAAGAAAACAAACAAAAAACCAAAACAAAATAAGAAGAATAAAGTTTTTAAAAAAGTATATTTTGATCTCCATTCAGACTCCATTGGTTCTTCCTTTGGAGATGAATAGCATTTTTCATCATAAGTACTTTGGAATTGTCTTGGATCTTTGTATTGCTGATAATAGCTGTCCTTCACAGTTGATTATCACACAATATTGCTGTTACTATGTACAGTATTCTAGTTCTGCTTACATCACTTTACATCAGTTCATGTAGGTCTTTCCAGGCTTTTCTGAGAGCATCCTGCTCATCATTTCTTATAGTATAATAGTATTCCATCACAGTCATACACTACAACTTGCTCAGCCTTTTCCCAGTTGATGGGCATCCCCTCAATTTCCAATTCTTTGCCGTCACAAAAATACACACACATACATATGCTAAAAATATTTTTGTTCATATTGGTCCTTTTCCTTTTCCTTTGATACGCTAAGATACAGGCCTAGTAGTGGTATTGCTGGGTCAAATAGGGATTTAGAGCATTTCTTCATATAACTATAGAGAGCTTTGGTTACTTTGTATCAAAACTGCCCACAGGCCTCTTTAGACTATATGGTAGCACCAGGGATTACTTATTGCTTGGAAGTTCATGTTATTTTAGAATCTTAGAAGGGATCTGGTATAGTAAAATGAGTATGAGAGAGTTCGAATCCTACCTCCTGAGTCTCAGTTTCCTTTTCTGTAAAATAATAATAATAATAATAATAATACATGCATACATACATACATACATAGTCCACGGGTGGGGAACCTGCAGCCTCGAGGCCACATATGGTCCTCTAGGTCCTCAAATGTGGCCCTTTGACATAGGGCTCAACTCCCAGGGCTGTTGTGACATTCAAGTGAGAATTCATTTAAAGGTTTTGTAAAGCATTAAAGTATTAGTGTTGGCTTTTATTATATCTTAGTGTAACTCCATGGATAAGAACATTAAGCTCTGGGTTTACAAGGGCTAAGTTCAATATTGGGGAGCATTCCAAAAATCGCTCATGTTTTGCTATATAGTTATGCAACAACTGAGCTAGTGAATAGGTAGGCAGACCTGTCACTTTACTGTCTCCTCCCTAAGTCCCCCCTCAGCCCCCAAACAATTTGTTAATAACTACACCACCCCAACACTAGCTCGTGTCTCCTTTGGTTTAGTGAGTACATTAAAAGGCCTTAGCCTAAAAGGGTCAGGGTCTCCCATTGCATCCTGAGTCATCTCCAGTCCTCCTGATGGTCACTGGATCCAGATGGCTCTGGAGGAGAAAGTGAGGCTGCTGACCTTGCACAGCCCTCCCTAACTCAAATCAAAATCAACTGCAAGTCATGTCATCATTCCCTGATGCCATGGTGCTCTTCGAAAACGGACAAACACACAGCAACTTATCTCTACAGCTGTAGTTCTTAAAATGGGATTTTGTGCCAAGGCCAGGATCTGACCCCTTCTGCCTTTAAGAGTGGGGTGGTAGGCACTACTTAGTCTCACCCTGGATCACCTGGGTTCCTGTGCTTCCAGAGTTAAGCCCCCCTGAATCTTTGAGTTTCATAATTCAGAATCTTCAAGGTCCTGCCCTCAAGGAGTCACAATCTAATAAGGAAGACAACATTCAAACTATTATTTATAAACAAGATACGTACTGGATAAATTGGAGATAATCTTAGAGGGAACGCATTAGCATTAAGGAAAAGCAAGTCACTTAATGAGTTAATGGTTTTCTTCTTGATATCAGAAAGATAGAACTCTATGTTTGGGAAACTTTAATAAGAATTCAAATGAACACCTGTCCAAACATTATGGCCTAAAGAACTAAACAAGCTCTGCTTTTCCCCTATTCATAATTGTTTAGCTTATGTTTTCATTGGTGAAACCTGTGGAAGAAAATTTTGTACTCCACATTTTAGGCAAAAGCCTGCCAGAAACAATTTTTATTAATTTAGATTATTCTAATCTATGTATTTTTGCTGAGGGCAGTGAAAGAGAGAGAGAGGACCAAAAATGGAAAGTTACCCATATTATGACTTTAAAATCTCTTTCTAACAAGCTGTCTTCGTGTTATTCTCAAACAATAGACAAAATTCCACAATGAGTTAAAACACTGTTAGAGAATTCAGGGTTAAATTTAATTAATATTTTGTTTCATCAAACAGAACAATAGTCATTTAACATTCAACATGCCACTGGAAAATCATTTCCCCAAATACATTTAATCTCTTCTTGATAACTCTGTTTAACAATTCTTTCCAGGTGGTGAAAGATGAACTCAAGAGATAACAATGACCAGCATTTACATGGTGTTTTAGGTGTGCAAAGGACTTTACAATTATTTCATTTTATCTTCACTAAAGCCTTGGGAGGTAGGTACTATTAGTTTTACTATTTTACAGATGGAGAAACTGAGGAAGACAGAGGTTAAGTAATTTCCTTAGGATCATACAGCGTAGTAAATGTCTGAGGCTAGATTTGAATTGAGGTCTTCCTTACTCCAGGTCTATTCACTAACTCTATCCACTAAGGCAGCCCAGCCGTTTTATTTCATTAACTAAAATAATCAAAGATTTTTTTCTTCTAATTTGGTCATTACTCTAAGACATGAGGAAGTACTATGTGCTTAGGTGGATCAGTCAAGGGCCCCCTTAAGTTTTTCTTGTCACTATCCTAATTACTTTAGGGAGGAGTTCTAACTGGGCTGACCAGAAGAGAAGGGGCAGGACATTGTTGTTTGCTCTTGAATCTTAATTGTGCCTGTGATACATAACTTTGAAGTCAAGTAGGATATATTAAGTGCCTACAGTGTGCCAGGCACTGTGCTAACTACTAGTAATAAATGCAAAGAAAGGCTAACAACAATAATAATATATATTTTTAAAATTTAAAAATCCTGCCCTTCAAGAAACTTATAGTTTCACTGGGGGTTTCTTTGCAAACCAGATGTATGCAGGATAAATTGGGAGTGGTCTCAAGAGGGAAGACATTAAGATAAAGGAGGACTAGGAAAGGCTTCTTGCAATAAGTGGCAATTTATTTACCTGTCAGATCTATGGATAAGGGAAGAATTTGTGACTGGACAAGAGATAGAGAGGATCACTGAAAGTAAAATGGATGGTTTGATTACATTAAATTAAAAAGGCTTTGCACAAACAAAATCAATGCAGTCAAGATTAGAAGGAAAGCAGGAAATTAGGGAATTTTTTTACCGCAAGTTTCTTTGACAAAGGTCTCGTTTCTCAACTATATAGAGAACTGAGTCAATTTGTATGACTACAAGTCATTCCCCAAATGATAAGTGGCCAAATGATAGGAACAGGCAGTTTTCAGAAGAAGAAATCAAAGCTATCTACATAAAAATGCTCTAAGTCACTATTGATTAGAAAACTGCAAATTGAAACAATTATGAGGTACCACTTCACACCCATCAAATTGGCTAACATAACAGAAAAGGAAAATAACAGAAGTTGGAAGGTATGTGAAAAAATTGGAACACTGATGCACTGTTGGTAAAATTGTGAATTGATCCAACCATTCTGGGGAGCAATTTGGAACTATGCCCAAAGGGCTATAAAACTGTGTATACACGTTGACTCAGCAATACCACTACCAGTTTGGTATCCCAAAGAGATCAAAGAAAAAGGAAAAGGGCCTATATGCACAAAAATATTTATAGCAGCTCTTTTAACGGTAGCAAAGAATTTGAAATTGAGGGGATGCCCATCAATCTGAGGAATGGCTGGACAAGTTGCAGAATATGATTATGATGGCATATTATTGTGATATAAGAAATGATAATGAGGATGGTTTCAGAAAAACCTGGGACAACTTATATGAACTAATGCAAAGTGATATGACCAGAAATTTGTGTACAAGGTACACAGTCACAGCAATATTGTATGATGAAGAACTGTGAATGACTTAGCTTTTCTCAGCAATACAATGATCTAAGGCAATTTCAAAGGACATATCAAAAATTCTATCCACCTCCTGAGAAGGAAATAAATGAGTCTGAATGCAGATTGAAGCATATTTTTTCCTACTCTTTATTTTTCTTGCCTTTTTTTTTACCACATGGCTAATATGGAAATATGTTTTGCACGATTTTACATGTATTGATATCACGTTTCTTGCTTTCTCAATGGTTGAGGGACGTTTGGAAGGGAGGGAGAGAATTCAGAACCCAATTTTTTAAAAAAAATGAGTATTATAAATCAAAAATAATTTTTAAAAAAGAAAAAGAGGTGGCAATTTAACTGAAACTTATAAGAGTCTAGGAGGTAGAGATGAGAAAGAAGAGAGTTCTAGGCATAGAGGACAGCTAATAAAAATGTTTGGAGTTAGAAAAGTATTGAGTTCCGATAAAAGAAGGAAGGCCAGTGGCACTGGATCACAGAGTGGATGGAGGCAATTAGGGTGTAATAAGACTAGAAAGGCAGTAAGGGTCCAAGTCATGATGGCTTTTAAAAGCCAGGCAATTTTCTATTTGTTCATGGATGGAATAGAGAGCCACTGAAGTTTATTGAATGGGGAGGGGAGAGGCATTACATGGTCAGATCTGAGCTTCAAGAATAACAATTTTATAGATTGGAGGAAGGATTAGAGTAGGGAAGAGACTTGAGGCAGGAAAATAAACCAAAAGGCTATTGCCACATCAGGTATGAAGTGATGAGGACCTATATCAAAGGAGAGAAGAGAGCATATCTGACCTGTATTAGGAAGGTAGAAACAACATTTCTTAGCAACTGATTGGATAGTTAGTGTGATGAGAGTGAGGAGTTGAGGATGGGACCTTGGTTTCAACTGTGAGTGACTGCAAGGATGGTGATACCCTTGATATCAAACAATGAAGAGGTTTTCCAGATGAGGATTTAGCCTTCTTGCAGAGAGTGTTCACTCTATCCATATCTTTCATAATGTTATAAATTTAAATAATATCTTCCATCTTTCAAGATAAAAAACTTCTTATCCTTTGTCTGTATAATTTTATTTGCTCTTCTCTGTACATTCCTTAGTTCTGCTTAATACTTTTTGATATCTTATGAAAAGGATAAAGGTATCAATTTTCTTAATTAAGAATGGCTTGCCAAGGCTGAACCTTTTAGTCAGTCATTCAACTTTTAAGACATGAATCATGGCTTTGAATGACTTGTCTCCCTTAATTGGTTTAATATCAAGTACTGATTTTTGTTGAAGGTTTTTAGTGATATAAAATTTCCCCTAAAGATTATTTTGGGTGAATCCTCAAAGTTTTGGTAAATTGTCTCATTGTTGTCATTTTCCTTGATGAAATGAAATAGTTATTTTCATTTGTTATTTGATCCACTACTTCTTTAGGCTTAGACTATTTAATCTTTCATCCATTTGAAACTTTTAATAAAGACCTTTTTATTGAATATTATTATTGAATCTAATTGATGTTGTGATCAATAAATGATGTGTTTAATAATTATGCTTTTCTACATGTGTCTATGAGATTGTTTTATGAGGGCTCCTCCCAGAGCCTCCATGTAAGGGAAGGCACGCAGGCTAGATATCTCTTCATTTTCCATCAGGCTACATTCCTCTGGACTTCTCTATCTTTCCCCAGAAAACTTTTCACTGAGGAAGATCGCTTTAGCTCTGGAAATCATACCTTAAGGTATCCTCTGCCCCTGGGGCCGCTGCCCCTGATTGGATTGATCCTTCCAGAATCTCCATTTAAGGAGGGCACCAAGGACAGCTGTCTCTTCATTTCTTAACAGACTACACTATTCTGGACTTCTGCATCATGCCTCCAAACCTGGATACCTTCTGCCCTTCCCCTCTTTCAGCTTGCAAATTTTATGCTATATTCCTCATTATGATGTAAACTCTTTTAGGTGAGACTTTTTGCTTGTATTTGCATTCCTAGAGTTTAACCCAGTGCCTAGCACATTGTAAGTATTTAAAAAGCACTTACAGACTGACTGAATGCTATAATATGTACTCATTTTTTTGTAAAAGTGCCATGAGCAGCTGAGAAACATGTAATATTTCTATTCCCGTTCAATAATCTTCAGAGATCTATCATAGATCTATCTATAACAAATGAGATTTGCTTCCATCATACTTCTCCTCTTAACTTCCTCTTGCCCAGTTCCCAAAGGCTCTGAACCCCTTGAACTCACAAGGTCACAAAAGCTCTGTTCTCTTAACCTATAATGGGAAAAAACAAACAAACAGAAGAGGCTATGTACTGAGTTTCCATTTCTTGGGAGCCATATGGCCTCAGAGGAGTTGAGGGCCCTAAGGACATAGTCTTTATGGCATGGTCTCTCACTTGACATCATGAACAAAAAAATCACTAAACTCCCTGTTTGTAAATCAAGAAAAGAAGTGGCCAGAGCTGCCTCAAACTTTTTGAAGATGCCAAGAGTTCTGCCAATCAAAAAAAGGCTCCTTTCAATCACATGGTTAGCCAGTTGGCACCAGGGACACCATATTCATATGTGTTCCACAGCTCTTCAAGGCACCTCTCCTACAAGTCGTCATAATTCTCCTGGATAGAAGCTTCCCAGTGGCCTCTATATAGAAAAGTTGCATCAGCTGAGCCAGCTGATGGATTTTGCACATGTACTACTTTTTCCCTTTTGCTCTTACAATAATACTAAACATTAAGTGTTTTGCATAATTTAAAATTACATGAAAGTTCAGCTATTATTAAGGAAAATACAAATGTTCTAGATATCAGATAACCTGAAGAGAATCCTGTATCCTGAGATTGAGGATTTTTGTGAATATGTTGACTTAGACCCAGTAGCCACAGGAAGCCAAAGAAATAAAATAGGAAAAAACAGAGGGTAGAGATGATGCTAAACTAGTGTCCTAATGTTAGGGTGTTCTTTAAAACCTATTTGTAATGGAAGTGGGCTTTTTGTTGGTTTATTTGTTTATATTTGAGGTAATGAGCTATGAAGTACAGTAGTCTGGACTTACTGACCTCCCATAGTGTTCTAGTAAATAAAGTCTGATTGGAGAGTTATTCTTTTTTTGCTCCGGGTGATTCCTCTCCTTGGCATCCCTAAACCTCTTAGTTTCCTCCATTTCATCCCAAAGGAAACACATTAATGAAAATTATAATAAGTCTCTATTTGCTTTGGAGATGCAGATTACGATCATGGAAGCTCTCCAACACAGAGGTTTATATTAGGACACAGCACAGAGAAGAGGTAGAGACAGGAAGTTTGGTAATTGCCAAACGAATTAAATTTAATTCTATTCACTAAACATTTAGTAAGTATCTACTATGAGTAAGGCACTGGAAACAGGTAGAAAAAATATGTATGCATTGACACAAACTACTAGAATCTCAATAGTATTATGATATTGTCTCAATATTAATACATTCTTCATTCTACTTATCACAGTAGGTGGTCCAAATATTTTTATTTCTCCTTAATTCATACTCCTTTCCCCCAGGAGGACCTTTCCTCACATGCCACCCAAAAATGAGATCATTTGCCATCTCTTTTTCCCCTCATTTCACATTGCTTTGACAGGCAGCTAGGTGGCATGATGGGCCATTGGTCCTGGAGACAGGAGGACATGATTTAGAATTTTGCCTCATATGCTTACTAGCTCTGTGATCCTAGGCAAGTCACTTAACCTCTGTCTGCCTCAGTTTCTTCAACTGTAAAATGGATATCAAAATAATACCTCCCTTATTGGTTCTTTTGTAAAGATAAAATTAAATATTTATAAAGTACTTAGCAAAGTGCCAGGCACTTAAATAGTTTCTCTGGCTCCCCTTTGACATCTGTCTCTACTATTTCCTTCACTCCCATCCTATGATCCTCCTGGACAAGGCCAACCTTTCTAAAAACACCCTTGATCCAATTACTTTACATCTTCTCCAGTAAATTTCTTTCTCTCTAATCTTCAACCTCTCTTTATCTACTATTTCCTTCCCTGATGTCTACAAACACATTTGTCTTCCCCATCATTAAAAAACATTTTGATTCTTCTATTTCTGCTAGTTGTCATTCAATGTCTCTCTTCACCTTCTCAGAAAAATTTGAAAAAGGAGTACTTCCACTTCCCCTCCTCTTATTGGCTTCTCAACCCTTTGCCATCTTGTTTCCAGCCTCATCCCTCAACTGAAACTGTTATCTTTAAGGTGTCCAGTGCTCTCTAACTTTCCAATTACTGTTGAGGGTATCATCATCCCCCCAGTCAACTATGTTTGCAAATCTCATTGTTATCCTTGACTCTTTATTCATTCTGCATATCCAGTCATTGACAAATCTTGTTATCTCTACCTTCATAACATCTCTTGTACATGTCTCCTTCTTTCCAGCAATCACCTAGTTTGGACTCTCCATTATTTCTTACCTGTACTATACTGCAATAGCCTTGTAATCTCTTTCTCGTCTCTTCTCACCCTAATCCAGTCTCTCCATACAACTGCCAAAATGATGAGTTCACACCTACCTTCTCCCTTCCCTTCCTTCCCCCATTCCAAGCTTCTACTTTAAGGCTATATTCTATCTACTTGAAATGTAGGTGCCTGATTTTTTGCATGTTGTCTTTCCCACTAGAATGTACACTTTCTGAGGTGTGACTGTTGTCGTTGTTCAATTGTGTCCAACTCTTTGTGACCCCGTTTTGATGTTTTCTTGGCAAAGATACTGGAGTGGTTTGCCATTTCCTTCTCCAGCACATTTTACAGATGAGGAAACTGTGGTAAACAGAGTTAAGTGACTTGCCTAGGATTACACAGATAGTAAGTGTCTGAGGCTGGATTTCAACTCAGGAAGATGAGTCTTCCTGACTCCAGTACCAGCACTCTAGCTCCACCTAGCACTTTTCTCTTAATCCTTATTGCTTAGCACAGTGCCTACAAGAAGAGTAAACCTTTAGCCAATTTTTACTGATTCATTCATATGTAAAACAAACTTGAGAACAAATCCTTACTTGATGCCTCTAAAATAATGAAATTGGTTTTTTAAACAAATATACCAGAATTTATGCGTCAATAAGAATATGTGTGACTACTTTGTCAGTTCTTGGTGAATAAAGAACAATAATTGCAGAAGGTATGCCAAACCTATCGACGTGAAGTAGGAAGGATTCCAGGATTGAGATATCCTCTATAAGTATGGTCAATGCCCAGGAAATAATTTGTACCATATGGGAAAATATATTTATTCTAACAATATTCTTCAGTATTTTTGTGTCTCTTTTACCAAGCTCTTTTCATAATTTTCTTGCATCACTTTCATTTCTTTACCGGATTTTTCTTCTATTACTCTTATTTCTTTAACTCTTCCAGGAACTTTTGCTGGCCTTGAGTCCAATTAACATTTTCCTTTGAAACTTTGCTTGTAGCTGTTCCCTGCCCATAAGGGTAACTACTCCCAGCTCAGGTTCAAGGTACTCTGTGGGTCCACATTCCTACTCAAAAACTTTAGCCCATGGGCCTCTACTGCCTTGCTTTCTTTTAATGGTCCTTCTGTAGCAAGGGAGTATCTTAACTTTGTGCTTTAGTAATATTCATTTGCATTACAAAAGATAGATTGGAGAGAAGAGATACTGGATGCAGAAAGACCCTGAAAGCCCAAAAGTCCCAGGGGTAGGGAAAGAGAACCTTATCACTGAACAAGCTATCTGGGTTTTTTTAATCATTTGTATTACCTCGATTGATAATACTAAAGCCTTTGACTCAGTTCCTCAATCCTCCCTTGTTCCCATACTGTAAATATATAAAACAGAAGAATGATAGCACTTTGATCATAGGGTCATAGATTTAAAGATGGCAGGAAACTTATAGACCATTGATTCCAATCCCTTCATTTTATAGATGAGGAAACTGAGGGTCAGTGAAAACAAGTAAGTTGCCCAGGTTCACACATATGTGGCAGAGACTTGGTATGCCCTAAGGTAGAGTAGCTTTAAAGCCCTAGCAAGGCAAGGGCGAGAATTCTGGAGAACTGGATTCTGATGATAGCACCAATAGGATAAATATCACAGTTAATGGGATGCATCAATACGGTAAGTATCACAGTCAATGGGATGCATCCACCAATAGTAAATATCACAGTCAATGGAATGCATCTATTCCTTAAAAATGAAAAAAATAAGCCACAGGTGAGATCATGTGGGCTTATGGTAATAGAATTGAAGCCATTGTGATGAGCAGTTTAACATGGAGAATAACTGAGCATATTCTTTCATGTTCTGGAACCACAGAAAGGCAATACAGCTAGTAAATATTTGAGGTAGGATTTGAATCCATAGCTTCTTGACTCCAAATTCAGTGTCCCATACCATCTATAACATTCCACAAACTCAATAATGTGAAGAATTTTAAAGGTGGCATTTTTTTTTCAGAGAGAGTCTAAAATCATTATGGTTCTGCTTAGCCTGAAATTAATTCTTAACTCTCCTAATTAGAACAAAGCATGGCTAACAAGTTAAAGAGACAGTCAAACCAAAATATCTTACTAATCACTTGATGTACATAGATGACATTAAGCTATATATGCATAGTATAATAATGTAATTACTAATACAACAATATTATATAATATTATTATATTATATATAATATAATATATATGCATATAATATAATAATATATAATATAATAACAATATAATATAATATTATTATTATAACACACATGAAATATTACAATAACTTCATCTCATGAATTTTTCTCCAAGGATATCAAAATATTATTTGAACTTGTTTAGTATAAATTGTTAGTGTACACTAAAGAAAGGAAGAAAATTAAGGCTTTGAATTTGACTTCAGAGGTCAAATAGAAATAATAGATGAAGGTGATTAACTTAGAAATTCCTTGATTTTCTAGAGGAAGATATATGGAGCAGAAAGCTGCCATTATGTATGTCAAAAACATTACCTCCATCCTTAAACCAGAACTCAGTGCTAAGAACACACATATAATAGCTAACACGTATGCAATGTCAGTCTTAATGAACACTTTTAGAAATGTAAAATGGACAATATGAGATTTTCAAAGTATCCTAACAAAAATCCCTCCAATGTTAACAAAACACTAGGGACATTACTTCCTAGCCAAAAAGGAGAAATAGGATTGATACATATTCTCAAGAGCCATAATAAAGCGAAAAAATACTACAGAAACCCTTTTGGAACAAACAACAATTTTCCAAGCAAAGATAAACACCCACTACAGGTACATGCTACTGGTTTTTTCCAATATAAATCAAAGTCTGGATGGACCCTATTAAAGTGCTAAGATCCAAGAGCATAATCAAAAAGCTGTCCTGAAGAGGGAAATGTTATTATTCCCTTTATATAGATAAGGAACCTGAATCTCAGAGAGATAAGATGAATTATCTAAACTCACATAGGTAGTAAGTGGCAAAATCCAAATTAGGAAGCAGGTCTTCTGACTCCCAAGTAGGCCTATGGAGATGATTTTAAGGAGATACCATATCCAAAAAATGCTACTACTGCCCTCATCAGGCTGAAATTCTTTAAATGGAAGCAAAGCCTTTTATTAGAGATTAAAACACATGCAATTAGGAATGATAAAAATAATAATGGCAGAAATAAGACTTTGGTTTAAGTTCACTCTATAGTGTTACTATAGTGTAATAATAGGCTACTATTATGCAATTTCCTGGGCACAGGCATGATCTATCATATCTATATACATTTTACTTTTATTTTTAGGTATATGCTATTCACACAAGTTGCCAAAAGATGGAGACTTTGCTCCATATTGGTAACATAGATGTCAACAATGCATTTCATCAAGGGTATTCTGGCTTCGATGTTTTTAAGGTCCCATAAGTGTTTAGTTTATCTGAGATCAAAAGGACTTTAGACATCATAAAGTTCAATAACCTTATTTTCTGGATGAGGAAACCTGATATAAAACTTATCTTTATTTTTTTTCTAGGATCAAACACTTTATTATCAAAATGTGATTATAAATAAACAAATTTATATAATACTTAGAGATGTCCAAAAACACTTTTCTCATGACAACTCTACAATAGAGAGATCGTCCCTGTTTTACAAATTAGGAAGGTGACCTCCTAAGAAATTAAATGATTTGCCCATGATTACATAGCTCACAAGATTCTGAGACGAGAAGTAAGACCAGGTATATCCAAGGCCAATGTGCCCATGCCATTCTGCCACTCATGGTTTTTTCTTTTAAGCTATGTCTATATTGGCATCTTTTTGCAGTTTATAGTCTTACAGAGTTTCCTGGATCACAGACAGGTGTATATTACTTGCCCAGGGTCACACAGCCAATTTATGTGAGAGGCAAGACTTGAATCTAGAAGATGCATTACGATCAGCTTTGCCATTGCCTCTAAAGACCATAGGAACTTTTCATTTGATTTACAGTTGAACCCTCCTATATGCATTGTCTCTCCCTATTAGAATATGAGCTCCCTTGTGGTGGCCAAGAACTAGAAATTGAGGGGATGCCCATCAATTGAGGAATGGCTGAACAAGTTGTGATATATGAATGTAATGGAATACTACTGTACTATAAGAAATGATGAACAGGTGGACTTCAGAAAAACCTGGAAATATATGAACTGATGCTGAGGAAGCGAGCAGAACAGGAAAACATTGTACACAATAACAGCCACAGTCTGCGATGACTGATTTTGACAGACTTAGCCCTTCTCAGCAATGCAAGGACCTAAAACAATTCCAAAGGACTCATGATGGAAAATGCCACCCACATCCAGAGAAAGAACTATGGAGTCTGAATGCAGAGCAAAGCAGACTATTTTCTTTTTGTTTTTTTTTTTGTTTTTTCTTTCTCATGGTTTCTCTCATTTGTTGTAATTCTTCTAACCAACATGACTAATGTGAAAATGTTTAATAGGAATATATCTGTAGAGCCTATGTCAGATTGCAGGCCATCTGGGGGAGGAAGGAAGGGGGGAAATTTAAAACTTATGGAAGTGAATGTTGAAAAATAAATATAAAAAAATTAACTAATAAAAAAAAGAATATGAGCTCCTTGACAATAGAGATTGTCTAGACTTTCTATTCTTATCTCCAGAGCTTAACAGAGTACTTAGCACATATTAATATATAAAAGTGGTTAATAAGTGCTATTTCACTTAGTCACTGCCCAGGATCAGGATTCACCACAACCATTTAGTACCTCTACCATCTCATCCCACATTTGAATTTCTCATTTGCCTCCTTCTTCCCACTTGGCTCCCAGCTTCTTCTATCCACAAGTCCCTTTACCCAAAGGGAAGGGAAAGAGGTGCCAAATTCAGTCATCTTTAGATCAGCCCATTTTGGTCACCCACTATGGGTACTTATCTACCCCCAAGTCTTTTGAATTACTGGCCCTTTTTTAAAGGCCAGTTACATGTTTGTATCTTCGAGCTTAATAAGTGTTTGTTAAATTTTTAGAATTAATTATCTTTCTTGTGAAAGTGTATCAGATTAAAGAGAAGAATATTTTCTATTCTTTGATTAACTACAGTGTACTCTTTTGGGGGTAAGGCATATGGTATAATGTATGTGCACAAATACGTACATATGTATATATGTGTGTGTGTTTATATAACTTGGGGCTCAAGATGGCTGTATTTGTATAAGATTATCCTCATTAGCGAAGAGAATGATCACTTGATATTTTGTGCCTCCATGAGATGGGGGAGTTGGTGAGAGCTCAGGAGAGAAGAACTTTTTATTCTGGCTTCGAGATTTGAGACACGTGTTCTCTTCAGAAAGGCTTTGGATAGAAGCAGATACATCAAAACACTAGAGCCCGATTTCCAGCTTGCCCCATGAGAAACATCTAGAAAATTCCCTTTGGGTGGCGGGGGCTATCTCGTGGTTGAGTTTAGTTTGCTCCCAGTTGGAGAGTTCATTCCTTGCTATATTGTCTGGTATATTGTAATCTACATAATTTCTCTGATTTCTGTTTATTATCAGCTTGGAAAAATGGATTTATTCATTATTCATTAGTTGTGATAATGCTTGCCAAAGCAGAATTTGGTCAAGCCTTTAGATACAGCTTGGAGTATTCCTTTCCCATTAAGGCTTAGCAGCCAGGAAAGAAGCTTGAATCTATAAATCATTTCCCCTAGACTAGCTATACTTAAGGGGGCAGAGAGAGATAATTCTAGTCTGGTGTCCCTTTTCTGAAGCAAGCAAAGCAGGCAAGCCTTGTGACCTCAATCTCCTGCCCCCCTCCCCTCCCCCTGCCCCCAGCAAGGAACCAAAGCTTTCTTTGGGAAGACATGGTAAGATTTCAGAGATGTCTATTTTATCTCCTTATGAACTTCATTTTGGCAAACTCATGCGAACATACATACAGACATATAACATACATGGGCAACACACATACACTGCAGATGTATATGGATACATGTATGTATAATATATCTCTAACTATGGCACTGGGGGAATCCTTGCCAGCAGTGTCTAATACTGTCCCTCTTTTGCCTATGAAACCTGGACAGTATACCAGCGCCATGCCAGGAAACTGAATCTCTTCCATTTGAATTGTCTTAGGAAGATTCTGAAGATCACTTGGCAGATTAAGATACCAGACGCTGAGGTCCTTGCTCCAACTAAATTGCCAAGCATTCAAACTCTGATGTGCTGGCCAGGTTGTTCCAATGTAAAATGTACACTTGCCAAAAAGACTATTTTATGGAGAACTCACACAGGGTAAGTGCTCACATGGTGGTCAGAAGAAACGATACAAGGATACCCTCAAGGTCTCTCTTAAGGACTTTGGAATTGATTGTGTGACATGAGAGACACTGGCACAAGATAACTCAGCATGGCATGCCCTCATCAGAGAAGGCACTGTGCTTTATAAGCAAAGCAGAATTAAAGTAGCACAAAAGAAATGTGAGATGTGCAAATTTAGAGAGTCCACTCCAAATGTTCACATGGACTATTTGTGCCCAACCTGTCGTAGAACATGCCAAGCTTGTATTTGGTCTGATCAGGACTGTAAGAACTAGAACCTTTATGGCCCAAGGAAGACAATTGTTCTCTGTCGTACCTGCTGGCGTTAAAGGGCAGAGATAAAATTATAAATGTGAATCACTTAATTAGGTACTGGAAGTTACTTAGCCACCCCAACAGATTGGATACTCATTCATTAGAAGATTTTTCCATGAATAGAGAATGAAAAATTCACCCTAGGGTGAATGCTTTGTCAGGTCTCCATGTGAGTGGATTTTAAGGCAAAGGGAGTTTGTTGCCTGGCTTAATGAGGATAAAATGGCCTTGGGGATGTCTAGCTCTAAGTATAATAATTTTATTTGCTTTATTCATTTCTATTAGTCTGATTAAAGTTTCAGTATAATTTATTTTATAAGTGGATTTAATGAAGTACATAACCAGTGACATTTGTGAAGTTGATCTTTTAAAACAAGTTGAAGATTGTTTTACAATTATCCCTATTAAATTTCATATTATTTGATATTTCCGCGTGTGCAAGTCTATCAAGATTTTTTTTTTTTGCATCCTTGCACATTTATCACATCCAAAGTGATAAATATTCCTCCTAGTTTTGCAGATTTTTAAAAAGATTAGGGGGGGCAAGTCCCAAACCTTAACTATACAGGTTAATTTTTAATTAATTAGTTAATTTTTAGTTTTCAATGTTCCCTTTTATAAGATGTTTAGTTCTAAATTTTCCTCCATCCCTCTCCTTTCCCACCTCAAGACAGAATGCAATCTGATAGCTATACAGTTTAAATACCAACACAAGCACTTTAAAATATCAAAGGTGATTTTCTTAGCACCCCAGGTAACCAACTTTTGGCACAGTTGAAACTGAAATAAAACAAATGCATGTTAATAGTACCTGCAGTAGATATGGCACTATACAGATTGAACTGCTAATTAATTTATGGAATAAGGGGACAGGACCACAAGAAGATCCCTGTGGATCAAGTTGGAGGCAGGCCCAACTGGTACTTCGGATACTCTCCGAGAAAGATCATGATGGCAAGGAGGAATAATGCTTGAAAAAAACATGCATATTGACTACACAGAACCACAGCCTGAGGCTGTGGGTGTCCTTGAGGTTGGTAAGGAGCAGTTGTAGACTTTTGATACCTGCCAAGGCCAATATTTCTCTGAGCAGCTGGCTATCCAAGTCTCTACCTTGGTCAGAGTGGAATCTGGCATAAAATCCATACACTGAAAAAACTTTTTTTCTCCATAATACTTTAGCAAGAGTTAGATACTTTTTGGTTTCTTTAGAAGCTGCCCCCTCCCTCCCTTTCCAGTCTTCCTTCATTTTATGCACCTCTGCATAATGTCATCCAGTGGCACTGACCTCCTTGCTGTTCCTGTCACATGACACTCCATCACTCACTGGACTTGTGTTTTCACTGACTGTCCTCTATGCCTGGAATGCTCTCCCTTCTCATCCATGCCTCCTGGCTTCTTTCAAGTCTCAGCTACAGGTGAACTTTCTGTCAGAAATCTTTCCCAGTCCTCCTTATACTAAGCACCTTCCCTCTGGGATTATCTCCAATTTATTCAATATATATATATATATATCTTGTCTGTACATAGTTGTTTTCACATTATTTTCCCCACTAGGTTGAGAGCTCCTTGACAACAAGGCTGTTTTTTGTCTTTTTTTGTATCTCTAGTGCTTAAGCACAGTGCCTGACACATAGTGGGCGTTTAATAAATACTAGAGAATTGACTGGCGGACTGCAATGGAAGACTTCTGGTTCTTTTAAACGATCCACGTACTTTCTCTCCTCGTTAGAAGACAAGAACGTCTCTTTTTCCCTTCATGCATAGACTTACTTAATGTCTTTCATGCCAGTTCTCATTTATAGAAAACATGAGACTAAAATACAGACTTTGTTTCCTGCCAATTCCCTTCTTTTTTCCTTCTTTCTCCTTTAATGACATTTGAAGATAGGGTGTACATGTTTTAGTTTTTAATTTAGGGTGTTTCTCCTTATGTCTTAAAGTTTGATCAGAGGGAAGAAGAAAACGTAGAAACCATGCCAGGAAATGGTAACAGAAGAGGTCACAGAAGTGGGATGAACGTTAAAAAAAAGAAGGAATGTTTGCTTTTATTGGAGGCAGAAAGAAAAGAAAACTAGGCTACATTGTAATTCGTTCTTAACTCTTGATTCGCAATCTAAATAATGTCATGAATTCTGCCTACATAATAAGTAGGAGGAATAACACTTTCGAAAGGGGACAGGGTCAAGGGAAAAAATTCAATAAAGGGGGATGGATTGGGAAGGAGCAAAATATAGTTAGTCTTTCACAACATGAGTATTGTGGCCTACACATGTGGCCTATGTTGAATTGTTTGACTTCTTAGGGAGGGTGGGAGGGAAGGGAAGAGGGGAGAGAATTTGGAACTCAAAGTTTTAAAAACAGATGTTCAAAAACAAAAAGAAAAAAGTTTTTGCACGCAACTAGAAAATAAGATATGCAGGCAATGGGGCGTAGAAATTTATCTTGCCCTACAAGAAAGGAAGGGAAAAGGGGATGGGAGGGGAGTGGGGTGACAGAAGGGAGGGCTGACTGGGGAACAGGGCAACCAGAATATACGCCATCTTGGAATGGGGGGGAGGGTAGAAATGGGGAGAAAATTTGTAATTCAAACTCTTGTGAAAATCAATGCTGAAAACTAAATATGTTAAATAAATAAATTTAAAAAAATAAATAGGAGGAATGTTGTTAATATATTTGTGTAAAGAACCATCACAGACAGCCAATATTCTTACAAAGTATTTAATTTTAGTAAATTTTAACATAAAGATTTTTTTAAATTCTGGCTTTATGAGACCTAGGCAAACAATAAAATAAAGTGAAATGTTACCTACTCAGACCACTCGATCTTATGTTAGGCTTTCTCCTTCCAAAAAATCAAAATCAAACCAGTCAGCTTTGAAAAGAGTATTGGAAATTACCCTGAGAAGACCTAGTGTCCTAATTAAATAATTGATTACTGTCTTCACTGTCAAATGGCGCTAATCTCCTCAAACTAATTGAGAACTAATTACCACTTCCACCTTGAAAATATTCAGTGGATTCATCACTATCACTGTCACTTGAGTCACTGGAAGATGAATCACTGCTATCATTCCTTTTAGGGGATTTAAACTTCTTACGGGAATGGGCATTTATCGGACCCCAGAATCTTTTCTGTTCAGGGGTAGAACTGAACTTTCTATGTGCTGCATAATGGTTTTTCCTGCTATTACTAGAGAATTGTGTGATACTTCTCTCTTTACTGTAGCCATAGTGAATTTTTTTTTCCTTATCATTTTTGGTCTTTTGGTCTCTCTTAGAACTTTCTACACCTGTCTTAGAATTATCTTTGCCATGTTTAGAAATTTCTTTGCCTTCAATTATATCATTACTCCCTTTCTTAACATGTTGGTCAGTAGTGCTTTGCTTTTTCAAGGATCCTTGAGAGTGACGAATTCCTACACTCTCTTGATAAGCATCTCCTGTGTTGGCATCAAAACCATCGCCTCCATTTCCTGGAAGTTCCTTGTAATTTGTACTGCCTCTTATAATTTGTTTATCAATGATGTTTTTCTCTTTTCTTGGTGTTTTACTAACATCAGTTCCACCAATGTCTCCAGTTCCACCATTGGAATTCAAGTCATATTCCTCTTTTTCTGAAACTTCATTATTGCCTTCCTTTCCTATGAGAAGTTTAGAGTTACTGCTAATGACATTAGCTTTGTCTGGGTCTGGAACACTTGTGTAACCATCTGTGATTTCTGTGTCAGGAACAACCATTTCTCTACTGGAAGAAGAAAAGTCATTGTCCTCTTTCCCTTGACCACTGCCTTCAAAATCATGTGGAAACTTGATGTGTTTTAGAGACAGTTTTGAGTAATCAGTGGAATATTGGACATGACTAATAGCTCTGTGGTCTCCTGGAATATTTTGATTTTGAACATCTCTTTGGTTATTAGCAATGTCTTCATTTCCTTTGCCTTGTGCTTTAGGATGCTTAACTCTCTCAAGCTTATTGTATATGGAATTCACAATTTTATTCTCTTCTCCATCTTCCTCCACTACCCAGAATTTTGGAGCACTTGCATGTTTTCTACCATGTTGGCCATTTTTGTTAATGAGAATGACATCGTGTGCTTCTTGGTCAGGTAGATCCTTGCTAACACTCTTACCATGGGCAACTTTTGCATTTCCAGTGAACCCAGTGTAAATGGTATCCTTAAAGTCATGGTGAGAAGTCTTGCTACTACCAGTGCCTTGGTCTTTAATCAGCATTTGTTTGCCACCAGAAATATCTTGGGATTTGTCACTTTCCTGAATAACATTTCCTTTAGAAGATATCTCTTGCTTATTTCCCTTGTCAAAGTGGTGAACTGGAACACGGTCTTTGTTATCTTCTTTTTGCTAAATTGTGTTTGCAAAAACAAGAAATTATTCTCCATTAATTTTGGAAATATGAGCAATATTAGGCAATATAAAATTGGTTAGCAAATTAATAATAAAATCAATTAGTTAATTAAACAAATGTTTATTAAAGGTCTACTATGTGTGTAATACTGAGGTATATGCCAGAGTGGTGGGGAGGATAAGAAGCAAATATAAAATACAAAGCCTCTGCTTTGGAACTGAAGGCTTATAATCTAGTTGAGTAGATAAGACTTGTATTACCTATGAAAAGTGATGTTAATATGAGTTAAGCAGCATTAAAACAGGTATCACAATTATATGATTAAGTGCTAAATGCGTAAAAAGTTTATTGCTATAGGACCTCAGAGAAGGGAAAGATTGCTGAGAACTAAAGATGGTCAAGGAAAACTTCCTGAAGAGGGTATGGACTAGAAGCTAGATTTTGAAGTATGAGCAAGATTTAAATAAACAAATAAAATTTCATAGACTTAGAGCTGGAACCATATTCAGAGGTTGTCTAGTTTAATCCCCTGATTTTACGGATAAAGAAATCAAAATCCAAGGTTAGATTATTGTAATAGCCTTCTAATTGATCTCCCTGCCTCTGATACATTCTCCACTAAGTGGTCAAAGTGATTTTTTTATAAAGTGTAAGTCTGTCTACGTGTCATTCCCTTACTCGATAAACTCTTTTATTGTTCAGTCATTTCAGTTGTGTCTGATTCTTGGTCACCTTATTTGGGGTTCTCTTGGCAAAGATACTAGAGTGGTTTGTCATTTCCTTTTCCTGTTCATTTTACAAATGAGAAAACTGAGGTAAACAGGGTTAAGTGACTTTCCCAGGGTCAAAGCTAGTAAATGTTTGAGGCCAGATTTGAACTCAGGTCTTCCTGACTCCAGGCCCAGCACTTTATCCACTATGCCACCTAACTGTCCAAATAAACTCTACTGGTTCCCTACTACTTCTACTATTATGTATAAAGTTGTCTGGCATTTAAAGTTCTTCACAGCCTGGTCCTTTCTTAACCTTCCAGTCTTTATTACCTTCCATGCATTCTGCAATCCAGTCTCACTGACCAACTTGCTGTTCCTAACATGGCATTTCATCTCCTGATCCAGATGCATGGAATGTTCTCTGTCCTCATGTCCAATTCAAGGAGGCTAGACATCACATTTCAAATAAGTATAAAGGAAAACTGCCCTGATATCTTATATCCAGAGGGCAAAACAGAAATTGAAAGAATCTACCAATCACCTCCTGAAAAAGATCCCAAAATATGCCCATCAGAAATGAGAAATGCTGGAGAGGATAAGGGACAAATAGTTACACTGTTGGTGAAAGTGTGAACTGTTTCAACCATTCTAGAAAGCAATGTGGAGCGAGCGACAAAGGGCTATAAAACTGTGCACACCTCAGCAATACCTCTATTAGGTCTGTATCCCAAAGAGATCAAAGAAAAACGAAAAGGAGGTATACGCACAAAAATATTTATAACAGCTCTTTTTTGTGATGGAAATCAAGGGGATGCACATCAATTGGGAAATGGCTGAACAAGTTGTGGCATATGATCGTGATGAAGTATGATAGTGCTATAAGAAAGAGGGGGTGGTTTCAGAAAAACATGGCAAGACCTATATGAATTGATGCAAAGTGAGGTGAGAACTGGGAAATCCTTGTGCACAGTAATAGCAATGTTGTAATGATGATCATCTGTGAAAGACTTGACTTCTCTGATCAATACAATGATCCAAGACTCAAGGTGTTAATGAAAGGCTCAAGATGAAAAAAATGCTATCCAGCTCCAGACAGAGAATAGATGAACTCTGAGTGAAAATTGAAGTATAATTTTCTCACTTTATTTTTGTTTTTCTTGCTTTTTTTTGAACTATGGCCAATATGGAAATATGTTTTACATAATATCACGTATGTACTTGATACTATATTGCTTGCCCTCTCAGTGTGTGGGGAAATGGGTAGGAGGGAGGCAGAGAATTTGGAACTCAAAATTTAAAAAGAAAAGAATGTTAAAAAATAATATTTTTTAAAAGTTTAAATAGTGCAGTCCAAAATGGAATGGGCTGTTTCAAAGGGTAGTAGGTCTCTTGTAATTGAAGTGTGGGTACATCACAGAGATGATTCTGGAGGGGTGAGGATCAGGGCACAGTAAGGGTTAGACAAGGTAGCCAACATGCAATGACTGACTGAAAGGGAAGTGAGGGAAAAGAGAAAGTCAGTCAAAGGCTCAATTTTTACTGAGTAACTTGAGAAAATTATGGCTCAATTAACAAAAATAGGGAAGTCAGGAAGAGAAGCTGGTTTGGGAAGAGAAGATAAAAATTTCAACTTGAGACAGGTTGAATTTGATGGGAGATGGAACAATCAAATAGGAATACAGAGTAGTCATCTGGAAATCCTGTGATTTAGGTTTAAAAGAAATTTTAGAGATCATCTAATCCAGCTTTCCCATTTTATAGATGAAGAAAGAGAAGGCTAGTGAGGCTGTCACACTCACTGTGATAGAACTGTGGACTGAGAAACTTTGATTTGAACCCACATTCTCTGACTCCAACTCCAGCGCTCGTTACACCACACCGTGCTAATATCAAATAGGATTAGAGCTTGGGAGAGAGGTCAGAAACTTCATATGATTAATTGTTGAATCATGAATATTAAGAGTCAAAAGAAGAATTAGGAAAGGACACAAAGAAGGAAGAATCGATGGGGCGGATGACCTGGGATGGCACAGCATTATGTATCTTTTTATGAAACAGAAATTGTACCTGGAATCATGATCTACATATGAGAAATGCTATTTCCATCTATTTTCATAGTGTTCATTCAAATCAGCAAAAATTTATTGTGATTTATATTTTCAAAGCACTGTGCTAGGTCCTAGAAGTAAAAAGAAGAAAAACAATTTAATCCCTGCCTGCAAGAAGCTTGTAATTATTAAATTATAAGGGATAAACATGCATGCATGTAAAATGTCATAAGGGAAAATGTGGTAAGAAACCGAGATATAGCCAGACAAATCAGGGAAGGCTTCACGTACGAAGTGTCAACTGAGAAGAATTTATGACCAAACAAGAGAGATAGAGAGCATTAAGGGATTTAAAATAGATAATTTTGATTACATAAAATTAAAAAGTTTTTGCACAAACAAAACAAATGCAGGCAAGATTGGAAAGAAAGCAGAAAATTGGGGGGTATAGCAAATTTCTCTGATAAGGGCTTCGTTTCTCAAATATATAGATAATTGAGTCAAATTTTTAAGACTACAAGTCATCTCCTAATTGATAAATGGTCGAAGGATATGAACAGGAAGTTTTCAGAAGAAGAAATCAATGCTATATATGGTAATGTGAAAAAAATGCTCTAAATCATCATTGATTAGAGAAATGCAAATTAAAACAATTCTGAAACACCTCATACCTATCAGATTGGCTTGTATGACAGAAAAGAAAAACACAAATGTTGTAGAGGATGTGGGAGAACTGGGACACTAATTCACTGTTGATGAAATTGTTTGGAACTATGCCCAAAAGGCTATAAAATTGTTCATACCCTTCGTCCCAGAAATAGTACTTCTAAGTCTGTACCCCTAAGACATTAAAAACCAAAAGGAAAACTATCTATATGTACAAAAATATTCATAGCAGCTTTTTTGTGGTGGCAAAGGATTGGAAATTGAGGGGATGCCGACTGATTGAGAAATGGCCGAATAAGTCGTGATAAATGATTGTGATGGAATACTATTGTGCTGTAAGAAATGATGAGAAGGATGCCTTCAGAAAAACCTGAAAAAATTTACATGAACTGATGCAAAGTGAAGTGGACAGAATCAAGAGAACATTGTACACAGTCACAGCAATATTGTATGATGATTGTAAGAAATGGGAGGAGGCGTTTTGTTTCCACAGAACTAAAGGTGTGCTTCCCTGCCCTCCCCCATCCCAGCTTTAGCAGAGACCAGGCCTCAAGGTCGGTCAGGTGAGAGGTCAGAGGCTTGTACACATGTGCATGCTTTTTGAGAAGGCAGTCTGGGGAATTAGAGAGGCCAAACCCACTTGAACCTGTTCAAGCTTGTCTAGGGTCTGGTCTTGGTCAAGAATCCAGGCCTACTGATTTGCATCATTTGCATATGTTAAAGAGGGAAAGTAGGGGAAGTAAAAGAATATAGTTTAATCCTAAACTAAGACAAGGAAAATCTAATTAACTTCACTTTTGCTTCTGTATCCTTATTATCCTATTTATATAAACTATATAACCTAGGAAAACTATGTAAAAAAACAAAGATTGTAAACTAACCATGACTCTAGCAGGAGTGGAGGGAATGGTTACCCCTGCTCCTGCAGCTGTATCAGTGTGAGTGTTCCCGCAAGCACTACACCCGCTCTCCCGGGGAGCGTAATAAAATGCCTTCCTCTGCCCACTCTGGTCCTAAGTTCTTTGGGTGTGAATGGGCAAATCACATGGATTTTCCTAAGGTCAAGTGAAGGGAAGCAACAGGCAGCGGAAGCTCGCCAGGCTTACTCCTGGATCTTGTCTTGGGGTGTCCTGTGATCCCCACTGCGGTGTTAAGAGGGCTACCACTCTGGATTCCCTTGGGGAATCCTGTGGTCTGCACAGCCTTCTTAAGGGGACATCACATGGGACTTCCGGCCCTGTCTCGGGAGCCTTGTGATCTTACTGCCATCCTAAGGGGCCATCACTTGGGTCTTCCTTAGGGTCTGACCCCTAGGAGGCCCTGTGATCCCCACAGATTTAAAGGATGGCTACCACTTGGTCTTCCTCTGGGAGTCCTGTGGTCTGTACAGCCTTCCCTAGGGATTATCACAGGGTTCTTCTTCAGGACTTTGGCCCTGCCTAGGAAGTCCAGTGATCGCCAAAACCACGTTTCTCACATGATCTACTATGAATAACTTAGCTATTCTCAGTAATATAAAGATCTAAGAAGACTCCAAAGGATTTGTGATGAAAAATGCTATTCACCTCCAGAGAAAGAACTGAAGCAGATCAAAGCATACTATTTTTATTTAATTTTTTCACTTTTTTGTCTGTGTTTTTTTTTACAAACATGACTAATATGGAAATGTGTTTTGCATGACTTCACATTATGACCTATATGAAATTGCTTGCCAATTTAAGGAGGGGAAGGATTAGGAGCAAGGGAGAAAATTTGGAACTCAAAATTTTAAAAAATGAATGTTAACAATTGTTTTTACATATAATTGGAAAAAAATAAGTGTCACCTGAGTGTTATCTTTCTTACAAAAAAGAGAAGCATTTCAACAGGCAAAGATATGCAAGGAATGTAGTTGCAGAGTTTCCATCAGAAAGAACCGAAGACAATATAAATCATCTAAGGTTTCCTTGTTGGAGCTGACCATATATGTTTTCCTGAGATTGATTTATCCTTTAATCCTCCCATGGCAGCATGGCTTTTTGGAGACAGAGCTGGCCTGAAATGGATTCAAATCCAATGATATTGTCATGTGTTACTGTGGGCAAGTCACTTAACCTCTCAGTGTCCCAGGCAATTTTCTAACACTCCAACTTTCAGGGCAGGCTTAGTTAAGCACTGGCAAGGGGAATTTCCTCCCCTGGCATTCCCTATACTAATGAATCATAGGCCAGAGCTAAAAAATAATAATGCTCTGACACCAAATGTGTGACCTGGGAAATCAGTGAGGTTGAGGGCAGGAAAGAGGAGGAAGAAGAGACAAAGAGACATAAGATAGGTACAGAGATACAGAGAAACAGAGATAGAGACAGGTAGACAGACAGAGACAGACTTCTTTTGTAATGTCCTTGTTTTCCCCGTTCTTTCATATTACTTTGGAGGGAATAGAGTTTTATGACCTAAACTGCATCTTATCACAAGATGCGTGTGTAGGGATCTAGGTTGGGACAACCAAATAAACAAAGGTGAACAGGAAGGAGAAGAATGCAGTGTTGTCAGGACAACATCCAGGGGCAGCCATTTGCCGAGGGCATCACAGTATTGCATATCACCAACTATATTGCCAAGAAACAATAAAAACAGGCTCTGACATTCTTCAATACTTCAGCAATCAGCATATTGCTACTGTTGGCAGGAGAAATGCTTTTAAGAAGTCCGAAGCCTGCTGCCACTGCTTCTCTAAAGTTTATTATGAGTTTTAGAGAGATGCCGGGGACAAGGAGAGATTAGGCCAGCTTTGTATCAATTATTTCCCACGGTCTGTCTCTTTTAAGGGAGAGATTAATTGTAAGATGATCCTGACCACGGGAAGTGAGGAATAAAAAGAAATCCAAAAGAAACAACATTGAGAATTATTCAGCCATTGCTAATTTTCATTCATTTATTCCTGTTATTTAAATTTATTAATTCAAGTACCTGCTCTTTGCATTTCTAACTCTTAGTAGATCTTTAACCAATAGAACTGCAGAGAAGGGCGAAATAAATATAATAATTGTAATTTTGATGATGACACCTTTTTCTTCAGGCAACATGCCAAACTTTACACATAGGCAAGAGGCAGCTACCTGCATTGCTTCATTTGAGGGCTGCCAAAATGCTTCTCTGACTCTCTCCCATCTCCCCAAAAGGGGAAAGGAAAAAGGGAACAAGTATTTGTTTAACACCTACTATGTATCAGAAACTATGTTGTGTTTCATAAACATTATCTCATCTGAGGTAATTTTTTAAAAAATCTTCAATTTACCACTACTAAAAATCTATACAATTATATTTGGGTTAAAGTATTCTATCTAAAAAAAGTCACTCTTCTAACTCCCATGTTATCAGGGAAAGACAATACAAAAGGACCCATTCTCATCAAAATCCCAAAGAAAAGCTTTGAGGTAATTGGACACAGGACAATAAATAAATGTTGATGGGTGCAGAAAGACTGGAGCATACTCTCACAGGAGACTGGAGAGTATGGTGCAGAGTAAAGATTCTGAAACCCTAGATAAAATCCCCAAGGGAGCAACAAAGTCCTCAATTAGGGAAGGTACGTACTATAAACTGCTGACTTCTGCAGTTTTGTCTTGGGCTGACCCTGAGGTTTGAACTTATAAAATAGAAAATGAATTTGGCGATTTCTTTTGCTTTTACATATGTTTGGCTTTCCCTCCCAATAGATGGAAAGATGCACTCAGAGAAAGCACACCTAATTGTAAGGTTGACTAAGCTCCTGCAAAGTAACAATATTACAATTCTGACTTTGTTAAGTGATGGTAGCAGATATGACCACCAGAGGGAGGATGCTAACAAGGTCCATGGATTTTCCTGTTTTCTGCCAGCACAGACTACCAAAACTTGTTTTTCACATGGAGTTTATATATAGGTTTAGAAGATGTCTATGTGGCCCCTTTGCCCCACCTACGTGTCTAAGTGTGCCAATGTCATAAATCTCTATGAAAACAGTTCCAAAACTATTGGAAAGAGAGGAAGGGTGCTATGAGAATAAGTTCTATTTCCTTAATAAGATTGTAGGAATGAGGTTTTCAGTTTAGCTTAACTAATGTCATTTTCTTTTAAGCCACTTTTTTGTGGTTGAGTTATCTTGAGTAAGTTATTTTTCTATAAATTGTTTTTCAATAGTAAGATAAGTGAGTGTGTAGTTTAATGTAGTAAATGTTTGCATTATTAAACAACTGATAAACATACGTGGATTCTCTGCTAAGAAAGATCACCAATGAAAAAGTTTGATAGGCAATTTTGTCACTAATTTATGTAATAAACTACCATTTAGACCATTTCTCTCACACAGTTCTGCTTAGTTCTGCTATCCAAGGACTGAAACAATTGAAAGAGGGAAAAAATTAAATAGTAGCAGAGATTAATCTTTTCAAACAGCTGACACAATGATTTGAAAAGAAAAAGCATCAAAATATTTTATAAGATACTGTATCATCATACTTCACCCAGAGAGCATCTCCTTTCTTAATGTCAGTTAAGTAAATAGATTTTTTTTTCAAAAGTGATAAGCCCATTTTAAAAGGCACCAAACATAAAACAACTCAGGTATCACTGCAAGATAACTGTAATGTACAAATAATATAATATGTGTGTATATATAAACACACATATGTACATATACATATATACATATACATACATATGTCTGTGTGTGTGTATATATATATATATATGTATAGCTGTCTAAGTATCTATGTATGGATGTATCTATCCATCTATCTATCCATCTATCTACCTATCTGCCTGGTCATGCTGCTCCTTAGAACTGTTAAATGTAAAAAAAAAGTTACAACATTCAATTCAGTATCAAAAGAAAATTTTTTGGTATATGATTAATTATGTACTCAAGGTCTCAGAAAATGTATTTTCCACTAAAAAATTTGCAATCATTTGATGTTAATTAACTTGATTTTGAATGTTCCAATTCCACCAAAGCTCTGTCTATTGTACATGAAATTGCCTTAAGGACTAGCTTCTTTGATTGGGTTCCAAGATGGACATTTATATTGAATTTCATCATCTTGAAAATACTGTCTTTGCTAGGTTTCCAGTATAAGAAAGTAATTTGGTAATAGGGAAAATTATAGATAGTATGGATGCTACTTATAGGTCTTTTTAAAGTTGAGGAAACTGAAACTTAGAAGGTGTGTCATTTAGCCAATCTCACACAGTTAATTAGTATTAAAGACAAGACCAGAGTTTAGGTCTCCTTATTTCCGAGAGGGACAATTTCCCCTACACCACACTCCCTTCTGTATTGTTTCTGGAATTGATACTTTCTAATTGAAGAATTTTATAGTATAATCTTTTGAACTTAGTTATTGAATTCCTATAGTGTTTTGAATCTGAAAGTGGAAAAAATAGAGTATATATTACTTAAATTAATTATATTGAAATACTTGGAACTTCACCTTATCATTTTTTGACTTGTATTAGTGTCTGTGCTGACCATTTTCATGATCCTGTACTACAATGGGAAAAAAGCACCATCAATTCTCTTCATCCCAGTGAATGCAGAGGGATTTCTGGGGGTAGGTATAACTTGAAGGTTCCAGGTAAAAAGAACTAAGACTCAGAGATAGCAGATTACTGCTCTCCTTTAGCTCTGCCACTTTTTGGGGTGACATCATTCATCTTTTAATCTAAAGGTGTGGCTTAAGCAGACTGATTCAATTAGTCTCATGGTTTTGATGCCCCCATGGACTGGAAAATCTCTTCCCTCTCCTCTTTACTAATGTGTTTCAATAGACAATTCCATAAGCATGGTATATACGGTTTTATTCATAACCATGGAAGAAAAGGAATAAAATCAAAGGAATGACACCATGTAGACTGGTCTACTTCCAGAACCAGCTACTCAAATGCTTTCAAAGATCTGTTAAAAAAAAAAAAAAACCTTAGAAAAACTTTTTTGTTTTTGCTTTATTTCTGGCCTTATGCTTCCTACTGACCCCCTTGGACTCAATGAAATTGATGACTAACGACCCTGAGGGTCAACTTCAAATTTTATTCCACCACAATATTATTGTCTTTTCACTGGAAAACAGCTGCAGGGCCTGAAGCAGGCTCTATCCATGCCAATGGCCAATTTTTCTCATACTCTATATGTCCTTAGGGCAGCTTGACTTGTGCCTATATAAGAATCCCCTCCGCTAGCTCAGACTTTGCGCTAAGGCTCTTATTGTCACAGGCAGAAAACTCCGACTCCAGTATTCTAGAAAAGGTGGGCAGAAGGAAATGGGGGGAAGGATGTTGGGAGGAGGTGACTCTTCCTGCCCTCCCACCCATTATCTATTTAGCTATGAACACAGACTTCCTGAATCCTTGCTAAAAGTGTAGTAACTCCCAGTGGTCTGGGGCAAGGATTTCGAGAAGGTGGAGAATGACTCAGATGTGATTGAGGAAAGGCTCCAAGGAGGAGGAAAAGAGATGAACAGGCTAATTCTCAGTGATCCCATTCCTTTTTCTTCTTGAGCCCTGGGGCTTGACAAGTCTGGTGCCTTCTACTGCCACACCCTGCTAATTCCATGCTCCTTTCTCTCCTTCCCCCAGATCATGCAGGAAGAAAGGCAACTGAACAGATTCCCTTGTTCTCTCCTGTCACTGGAACAGGAACATAACCCCTTGAAGTTTTCTGACAAATTTTACCTTTAGCAACAGGTTAACAAAAAATAATTGTTAAAAAGTGCTTTCTAAGCCTTAATTATCCTTTTCTTCTTTAAAAAATCCAAAACCAAAACTTCACATGGTTGCTAATGGTGTATTTTGGGATAAACAAAGGCATATTTGCATTTTAGAACATAGTCTGGGTAGTCTTCTAAGGAGATCCAGAACTAGTCATTTTGGTACCCTGACCAGAGGTGGGGGTGGGGGGTTGGGGCAGGCAGCATGAAACAAGATCTCAAATCATTTTTGTAATTCATAGTGTAGAAAGATTATAAGAAATAATTAGGGAAATTCAGGAGGGATAAGTAGTTGCTGAAGTGGCTAATAGATATTATTAACAATATATTAATTATTAATTAATCTAGTTAATAGTAATTCATTATCTATATTAATTATATTAATAGTAGACATTATTAATAATAACATCATCAGGTACCTTTCAATTCTAACTTATTTTGCTAAATAGATCCTAACCTCAGTGTTTGCTAAGCTACTGAAAGAGTGTATGTGTTGGAAAAATTTAACGAATTAGTTGTATAATATTCTAAAAAGTTTTTTTTCATATCTGTACTCTCTAAAATGTGGCCTCCTAAGGTAATGCCTTAGTTCCATCTCTGAAACTAGGTTTTTCACTGCAAGAGGGGAAGAGGTCTGACGAGCCATTTGGAGAATGGAGGCAAGAGTAGCTGTGCAGATTTATTCTTTCTTTTCTTATCATCAGGCTCTGTCACTATGGACCAGGGGTAGGGAAACCATGGCCTCGAGGCCACAAATAAAGGGTTTGTTCTGTGAAGTTAGAATTCAGTCAAAGGGCCATACTTGAGGACTTAGAGGGCCACATGTGACCTTAAGGCTGCGGGTTCCCCATCCCTGGTATAGAGCAAGGATTGGCCCTGGGTCAAGGTGGGAAGTATGCCCAGGATGGAGACATGCGTTAAGGCCTATAGTAGCAATTAGAGGGAAGAAAAAGGGAGGAGGAGAAGGAAATCCTCATGATAACAGCTAGGAAGGAAGAGGGATTTCTATGGCCACTTAAAGCTAACAGCTGTTCTGCCAAAGGTCATTTGAATGTTAGCAACATGGGTAATTTGGACATATGCTGGGGACTGCTTGCAATAAGTATGTGGAATTCACCCACACCTGTTTCATGTAGTCAAACAGTAACTGCTTCAAGAGCTCATGATTTCATCTAGGCAGATCCTCCCTCTACACAGATACCTTAGTGATGATTACATTAGTCAGTGTATTGAAGAAAATCCATTGCTAGGTGTCGACCCCCCCCAGTGATGACCTCTGATCTTAACCCAAATGTTCTCCACCATTCTCACCAACCCACTCTGGTTCCTGGATTTTCTCACACATGAATAAACCAACTCTCTTTCACCTCTTTTGACCATATGCCTAGTAGCTGAATCTTTTCTTCAAAACATATGGGCATTTTAATGGGTAGAGTACTGTAGTGGGAGAGCCTTGGACCATCAGGTTCTAAGTTCCAGTTCTTTCTCTGACACACACAGGCTGTATGACCCTGCAATTGATCTCTCAGAGCTTTAGACAACTATGTAGGGCCAAAAGCTGCAGAGGTGCCATGTCTTGTGGTGATAGGAGTTATAGCTACTCTTTATGGTATCTAGCTTGGTGGATAAATCTAGGCAGTTCTCCTCTTTCCAGCCCTTTTTTAATTTTAAAATCACTTTGATTAGATTTACAAGATACCAGACAACTACATTCTTATTAGAACTAGTTAAGCACACTCCATCCCTATCCATTAATCTATCACCTTCAGATTTTAAGCCATCCACTCTAGAAACCCCAATCCCATTCTTGACAGCACTTTCTTAGACAGCCTACTGTTTGCTTCCAAAATCAGTTTTTCTCTTCTGCACCCCATGTCTTCAATGGTCAGAAGTGAGGAATCTGTGTCCCTATATCCTTTGGTTTCTTACCTAAGCATTGGTAACCTTTGGCAACGCTCTCTAAGGTCCACTTGGTAGCATGGTCTGTGCCTATTGGCATCACCAGTAATGAGTACAGTAATAGGCATCCGTTTTGGTAAATTCTGTTACATCTTGGATACATGATTCAGAAAGACAATAGATTTCTCTTTTGCCATCTGTTCAAAACATAGCAGACTCAGTACGCCTGAGCAGAGAGTTTTCCTCTTGACCCTTAATAGTGATTTCTCATCCAATAGTTTCTGTGGCTTGACTCCTTGGAGAACAAGCATCTGCTTCCTCCTCAGAACATCCAGCTCCCTCATTTTCAGAAAGAGCCTAAAATTTATTTGCTTTTAGAAATCGCTTCCCCTTCCTCCTCCCTAATCCCCTTGGTGCTAGGCTGGGTCAGCAGATTGTGGTCTGACCATGACTGCAGTTTGATGAGGCACTGATGGAATTGGTTCTTTCTGATTGATCTTGACCCTCCCCACCCCATAACTGCTTGGGGATACAGTTTGAGCCCTAAGGAATATAATTTCCAAACTTATACTATATTGACTGGATGTCATGACAATTCTCTGTGGTACCAAAAAGTGTTACTCACCTAAATGCTATATTTAGGTGCCTGTGGTAAGGGAATGGTGACTCTCTCTTAGCTGCCTAATTGAGTTGTCAACGCCCGTTCAGACATTACCTAATTAGTTCTATGTCTACAATGCAGAAAATAATGTATGTGACAGCAGGCTTCAGAGTAATTTGGTCACATCCTGACTGTGCACTGGGATGATTCAGAGAGAAGTGTGAAAGGTGAAAACGGAAGTTATATAAAGGAAACCTAAATTCCTTCTCATCTAGTAAAAGTGATCTCAATCAAAAATCAAGGTATGTAGTTTGACAAAGGTAATTCCTTTTTTTGAACAGAATTTTTTTACATCTTTTTTAAATACTTTGAAAAGTATGATTTCCCCTCCCCTGCCTCCTATGAAGTTAGTACTATGTCAGAAAATCTGGAATATAGACACCTATGTTAATCCATGCTGCTTCTAGGCACAGGCAAAATTACTTATAAAGATAAGAAAGGTTCCAATCTGATGCCAGTATTGACAGCACACTATAGACAGCAAACAAATGGCATCGATGCAATTTCTTCTCTTCATCCTGTATTCTAATATACCTTTGTAAATTATGTACTTTTCAAAGACTTGGAAGATTAAAATTAAAATCTAGACTTTCAGTAAATACTAAAAAGCTACTGTTGTGCCTGCCTTTTATTCATGAGGGGAAAAAAAAGGAGTCTTTGGGGACAAACACTGGTTTCAGAGTTGTTTTGTTTATGTCTTTAGCACTTAGCATGGCCACTTAATAAAAGTTTGAAAAATGGAATTTCCCTTGAGATAGTCTTATGACTTCTGGGAATTGTTGTTAGCCATTGGAATTTTGAAGATGATTTAAAGTATATTGCTCTGGAATTGGCTCCTTCAGAGCTTCTGTACACTTAAAAAGTCAACTTGGTGACATGTTTCAGTTATGTGAGCTAGTACCCTGGTTAGTGCTACTAACCTAGTTATTAAACAAAGATAACAACATAGTCATTGTTATATATTTATAATCAATCAACCAATAAGCATTTATTAAATACCTACTATGTGCCAGGGAGGACAGCTAGGTGGCCCAGTGGATAGAGCACCAGGCTTGGAGTCAGGAAGACTGAATTCAAATCTGGTCTCAGACACTTAGTAGCTGTATGACCCTGGCGTGTCACTCATCCTATTTGCCTCAATTTTTTCATTTGTAAAATGAACTGGAGAAGGAAATGACAAACCACTCCATTATCTTTGCCAAGAAAACTCCCAAATGGGGTCATAAAGAGTTGGACATGACTGAAATGACAACAACAACAAATGCACCAGGAAACATGCTAAGCCCTAGGGATACAAATATATATATATATATATATATATATATATATATATATATATATACACACACACACATATATATATATAGATATATAGATATATACACACACACACATACACAAACCCTGCTTTCAAAAGACTCCCTCTTTAGTTGAGGAGTAACATATACATATGTAAGCATATGTCTACAAAGTTGTTGTGTGGGGTAGCGGCAGTTAGGGGAAATTAGGTGAGAGAAATGATTATTAATAAGTAGTGATTTGGGGAGATTCAGAGCTCCCCCCTTTTCTACTTTCAAGACCTCAGTCTTTGAAGGTCCAGTTAAACTTCTTCTCTATGGACCCAACCCAACCCTACAAGGAATCTCTAATTGCAAGTGAATTCCATTCAGTCAAGCTTGGGTGGAGACAGATTCTTTTGTTTAGATGTCCAAGGCTGGGGGTGATCTGAGTATAGAGATAGTTTTTCTGTCCAAGGATGACAAGGTGTTACTCTCAGCCCTTCATTTTAATATAGCTCACCTTCCAGTGAATTATCCAATCAGAATTGATTGCCACCCCTGAGGAAGGGTAGAAGAACTGTGAACCTGCCACCATGATCATCTTTGGTCTAAGAGAGAGGGCCAAATGACCATCTTTTTATCAATAATGTGCAGGCTTTATTAATAAAATGATTAGATTAACCAGAAACTATGTCTCTGGAACCTTTTTAATTGTCACACAGGAAAGGCTTCATGTAGAGGTGAAACTTGAGCTGAATACCAAAGAAAACTAGATATTATAAGAGATGGAAGTGAGGAAAGAAAGCTTTCCAGGCATGGGGCACCCTGTGGGAAATGAAATATTATTTATGAGAATGAGAATAAAAGGGTGAGCAAGACTTAGTTGAAGAGAGTGTAAGGGGGAGTTAATTTGTTAAAACTTGAAAAGTAAATTGGAGTCAGGTTGTGATGGGCTAAAAATGACAACTGGAGGGGTTTGTTTTGGATTCTAGAGGGAATCAGGAGTTGCTGAAGTTTCTTAGAGGGTACTTACTAGTGCTGCCCCGATGACACTTAGAAAACACAGGCCCAAAAGGATCACTTGCATCTTTGAGGATTTCTAATAAAAGACAGCAATTGTTCGCTTTGTTAATAATTAGTCACAATAACCATATTTTTTTCAAGTTAAAAGTACAAATTATAATGTCCTCTTTCAGATATCATGGCTTTCTTTTTCCATTATTGACCACTAAATCTCATCAGTTTGTTAATATTCCCTATGATCATAATGAGTTTTGGCCATTTGGGATCATTACCAAAAAGGAAAGAAAGAAGTGAAGGAAGGAAGGAAGGAAGGAAGGAAAGAAAGAAAGAAAGAAAGAAAGAAAGAAAGGAAGGAAGGAAGGAAGGAAGGAAGGAAGGAAGGAAGGAAGGAAGGAAGGAACACCGAAAAAAGGAAGGAAGGAAGCAAGGAAGGAACACCGAAAAAAGGAAGGAAGGAAAAAAGAAGGAAGGAAGGAAGGAAAGAAAGAAAAGAAGGAAGGAAAAAGAAGGAAAGAAAAGAAGGAAGGATGGAAGGAAACACAAAAAAGTAATTGTGTTTCTATCACTCAGACGATAACAGTGATTCACGGTGTCATGTATCAAATACCAATGGTTTCTTTCCTGTTTTTCACACAAATTGCCTATCTTTATGCTTTTGCACAGACTGTTGCCCCAATATCTGGAATGTGTTTCCTCCTCACTTTAGCCTCATGGAATCCCTGGCTTCATTCAAAAGTCTAGTGCAATCATCATACTCCAACTCCTTCCTCTCTTCCCACCTATATTTTGAATAGATTTTCTACCTACTTTTATATGTCTACATGGTTTCTCCTGATAAAATGCAAACTCCTTGAGAATAGGAGAATCTCCCTGTTTCATTTTTGTCTTTGTACAGTGCTAGCACATAGTAGATGCTTAATAAATGCTTTCTGATTGATTATTAAACACATTTTTTTTGATACCAGACCTTGGGACATCCAGAGAAAGTGAAGTATAGAAGGAATCAAAAATTCATTTGACAGGTCTATAATTTGTTTTGTTGAGATGTCAATTCATAATTACTTTTCCCGATACTATTACAAAACTTGAAATGTCTAGAAATGGAAATGCCATGCAGAAATTCTCATATTTATAGTCTTGGGAAGGTAAGAATCATTTCATTTGTCTAGTTTCTAGAATAAGAAACAGGATATCTTGACATGTTTGAGCCTCTAATTCCAGTTTGACCAACACCCTATTCTTCCTCTGCATCCTCAGTACTATTCCAGGTACTTTGTTTCCTGTTGCCAATCCAGTATCTGCAGACATTCAGCTTGGTAGGCTGGACCCACAATAGGGATCCTATAAGCTGTGGCCTTCCCAGCTGTCCCTGCTGTATATTAGTAAGCATCCCTCCCTTGAAAATCCCTCATTCCAACACAAGACCTAGGAATGCTAACCAGACCTTGTTCTATGGAGTTTGCATCCCACCCCTGATAAAGGCAAAACAGATTGAAAATAACTACTAAATTGATTTACCTCAAGAAGAGATGGGTGCAAAGTCACCGAAGCAGATATGACCTTGGCCAATTCACTTAACTTGTCTTGGCTTTAGTTTCTTGATTTTGAAGAGATAAAGGGATTCCAAAATTAAGAAATCCCTTAAGAAACAAAGGGATTGAACTAGATATCCTTTACCTAAATCTCTTTCTATAATCCTAAAACAAAATTTTCTGTGCCACTTCCTCATTGTAGAGACTTTATATTTAGCTATATTTAGTGTTCAATGAATTTGTTTTGTTTACATATACAATATATTAGAAGCTGTTTAGTATGCAGGGTCCTAAGGTCTGGACACATAGGCAATGTGGAGTTATTGCATTGAGTTCACGTGAATCTTGCAAAGTGCATCAACCTTTACATCACAAATGAATTAAAGATGTTATTTATTAATATTCCAATTAAATAAAATGTTGTTGAAAATTTATCCATTTCATTTCTTGAAAATATGCATTTTTGATATGCATTTTTGCCTATGTGTCCAGACTTTAGGAATACACTGTAGTGAGTCAGTCCCAGAGGAAGGAAGAACTGAGTTTGTGTCCGTCCTCTGACATATGCAGCCCCAGACAAGTCATTTGACTCAGTGATTCAGTATCATGGTGATTCTCCAAGGTTCTAAGTTGCAGCTTAGTTGTCCTTTACACAAGTGAAGAGCTTTCTTCTTGAGAATTTTCTACACTAATGAACTCACAGGTCTGGATGAAGGTTGTCTCTAACAAAGCAAACTCATAAAATGACTAAATGAGACTCTGGGAAAAGCACAATTTATCATTGGCAGCACAGTGTAACAGAATAGGTAGAAAGCTGTCTTTGGATTCATGTGCTTGTGACACATCATAGCTGTGTGACCTTGGGTTAAGTGCTTAAATTCTCTGTGTTCCAGGCAATTCTCTAAGATTCCAAGTTACAAATGAGTCATAGTTGAACATTGGCTAAGGAAGTTTCCACACTGTTACAATCATAAGTCTTTAAAAAAAAACATTCAAACATTTTTATGTTAATAGCCCCTAATGAGGTAAGCTTTGTTAGTGTTTCTGAAACTTTTAACATAAGTATAATGTGTTATTTGTTAATTATTAATAGGCTATATGAGATCACTAGCTATGGCATCAATACCAGTACACTGAGATAATAATAAAATTGTAAATCCATTTAAAATATTTAGTCATTATTAAATTATCATTATTTCATTATTAAATATAAAAATAATCTCTATTATTGAAAATTCTAGTCAAAATATCCTTGTGTCATATTTAAATATTATAAAGGATTCATTCAATTGAATAAATGTTCCATTCATTGGAGATAAATTAATTAAGGTAATTTTTAAAGTCTAAGCTTCAAAATAGTCCATTCTTCTGAATTCATAGATTTCTTTGGGCTCCTCTTCAGTAATTAAATCAGTTAATTAATCTGTTAAATTAGTTAAACTTAACAAATCGATTAAATTGTGCTCTCACAATTTAACCTTCCCAGAACTTGATAGATGAAAATAAAAAAAAACTACGATAACAAATGCCCAATATCAAATTACTAAACGCTATTTGGGAAAACTTGAAGAGAGGAACTCTGATTATCAAAATAACCAAATTATTTGTCATATACCTGATTAGAGGGATACAACATAGATAATTGATATTTATTTTAATTATGTCATACTATTGTTGATTCTGAGAGAGAATAATTTACCTGAATAGTTAGTCAAAGGAACATAAATTTAGCATTAGAAGGAACCTTAGAAATCATCTATCCCTCATTTTACAGATAAATAAAATGAGGCCCAATATGGTTAAGAGACCTGCCCAAGATCACATAGACAGTGGTAGCAGATTACCGACTCAAAAGTAATATATCTTAATGTGATCCATTTCCCTTCTTTATGACAAAGCATTATGTAAAATATATAATAGCAAACTCGGACTGCCCCACACCTAAGGATTCAATAAGAATGTTGCCATATCCTCCTTCTACACAGAGAAAAACTTTATTTATAGTCCTTTTCAGATCTCCTAAAGGTCCTTTAGTAAGAGAGGGTCTGATGTATGCAACCATATCTTTTGACAACTCAATCATCCAGGTTTTATCAACCCAAAGTGAATCATGACTTGTATAAAAGAAGAGCCCACAGCCAGCAGAGATACTCTGCGTCCACTCTGAATAAGTATCTTCCCCAAAGATCCTATAAATGTCAATCGCCCAGTACCAGGAGGACCAGCTAATACCACCCTAATGCAAGCTACTTTCTTTTATGTCATTCCTCTTGTTTTTTTCAGTTTAGATTAATTTCAATATGCATTTGCTTTCAAAATTAGCACATATCTTTCAGATGCAAATGACATTAGTATAGAAATAAGATAGCTACTATAAACAGAATTATTTGTTATTGAGGACATAATTTTATAAAATTACCTGGTATCTTCAGTCTGGATTCTTCAGCAGGTTTTGCAAGCCTTGGGCATTTTGCTGAAATTTAAAGTTTGCTCTGGTTCTGAATGACCAATCAGCTTTGGTTGGCTTGGCACCAGCATGGGGAGAGCTTATGGGGTAGAGAAGAGTGGGTAAAGTAATTTTCATCTAAAAATGTGTTTTTGTGGTAGGAAGCAGTTATCAAGTGTTCCAGCAAGTTGGATAAATAGAAAGTATATAAATACTCCAGCTGAGAAGTCATATTGCCAGATAATTGGAATGGAGTTTAGGGCTTGGGGTGTTGTTTATTGTATTAGTTAGATATTTGCATTAGGGAATTTTTGCAAAGGGAAAATATTCAATGCAACACATAGTTATTAAGCACCTACTACGTATAGAGTGGCTTAGGGAACGGAGAGCCAGCTTCATAGCTGGGTTCAAATTCTATCTTGGACTCATCTTGGCTGCATGACCTTTGCTTCTCACTGTCCAAGCAACTGTCTAAGGTTATAAGCTGCTAAGCAGGGGCTGATGCATTGATACAGGGATTTCTTCTAAAAATTGTAAAAGGCACTGTGCTAGGCTCTGGAAAGAGAAATATAAAAAAACCACATAGCCCGTGCCTTTAAGGAATTATATAGGGAAGGAAAGTCACTTGTGATACAAAGGAATAAGTAAAGAGGATAAGCCAAAAGAAGAGAGAGTTATAAGAGTGAGGGGTATTCATCAGTGCCAAGTGCTACAGAGAGGTTAAGCAGACTGAAACGGAAAATGGTGTCAAATTTTAGTATAAGGGTTGCCGCTAGTGACCTTTGAGTTATAGAAGAGTTTCGATTCAGGGGCACATGAAAAAATCAGGTTGCAATGGATTGTGGAAAGAGTAGGTTATAAATATAGGCATGGGGTATAGACTATTCCAGTGGTCTCAAGGCTGCATGTGGCCTCCTAGGTCCTCAGGTAGAGCTTTTTGACTGAATCCAAGTTTTACAGAACAAATTCTTTTATTAAGGGGATTTGTTCTGTGAAGTTTGGATTCAGTCAAAAGATGGCACTTGAGGACCTAGAAGACCACATGTGGCCTTGAGGCTACAGGTTCCCCACCCCGGGATTCTGTCTTGAAATGTGCAAATAGAAAGGAGTTATGCAGGATGATAGCCTGAGGGGATAGGCAGGTCAAAGATACTTTTAGGATAGTTGAAATATAAGTGCATTTGTAGATTGAGGGGAAGAAGCAGTGGTGGGATTCAGTGGTTCACACCAGTTCTGTAGAGCCTGTACCTAATTTTAGGTTTGGTTCCGAGAAATGAACGTTAGCAGGGGTGGGGCCTGGCCTGCACTGGGGAGCAGCAGTGGGGGTGGTGGGGTTGGGGGGGGTAGAGGGTGGGAGTGGGAGGGGGTGCGGGACAGCATCTCAGCTTAACCCACCACTGGTAGGAAGCCACTATAAAAGAAAGGAATGAAGGGAGAGAGGGGTAGTGGTTGATAGAGCAAGAGCATATGGGAGACAGTGTGGGATGACAGAATGAGCTCTACATTGGGAGTTAAAAGAGCCAGGTTGACATGCTAACTCTGCTACTTATTACCTTTATATAACCTTTGGCAATCCTCAGTTTGCTTATTTGTGAAATTATATAGTTCCATACGTTCCCAAAGTAAGCAATACCACCTTTTGGGGGATGCTGGAACAATCCAGAGGGGCAGTAGTAGCCTTGGTGCAATTAGGGGGTGTTGAATAAAAATAAGGGGATGGTGGAAGCATAAGGAAAGAAGAGAAGAGAAGAATATTTTGAAAAACCATTCGTGCATGTTTCATCTGTTGTGTAACAGAGTTAAAGTCATAGAAATTACATTATTTTCCAAATAAACACACAAAATGCAAGTTATAACCCATTGGTGGTCGCCAGCCAACAGGTCTTAACAAGCAAGTGTTGTGCATTGTTGTGAAGTCCAGCATGCATTGGCAGAAATATGTGCATGTAATGACTTGTTTACAACATGATACTATACAGTTACGTGATATAATATTTCATCATCAGAATTTCAATGCTGGAAGAAAACCCACAAATTTACAATAAATTATTAAATTTAAGAAATGTCATTTTTAAAGAATTATTTTTTAAATGATGCAAATTTTTTTAAAATTGAAGAGCTAAAGAAGGTAGATTTCTAGGGGGACTCTGAGTAATTCTTTTAAAAAGAGGGCCAAATAAGTTTGGGAACCTCTGAGTTAGACTAAATTACCCTTAAGGTTCCTTCCAATTCTATGTTTGTGATGCTATAAGAAGGAATCAAATAGGGGCAGCTAAGTGGCTCAGTGGGGAGAGCACGGCTCTGGAGTCAGGAGGACCTGAGTTCAAATCTGGCCTCAGACACTTACTATCTGTGTGACCCTGGGCAAGTCACTTAACCCGTTGCCTCCACACACAAAAATCAGATGTCCATATGGAAAGGTAAACTTTGGCAGGGAGGAGAGAGAACTCTCTAAGACTAAAGGATAGCATACTTTATAGAATTAGAAAAAATAATAACAAAATTCATTCTAAGGTTAATAATATTAAATATTATAATGGAAAAAGGGTGACTTAATGAAACAAAATTTCAAACTATATTACAAAGTGGTAATTACCAGAAATATCTGATTCTCATGGAAAGATGGATGTGGGAGTAGTTAGATAAGAAAGGCTTAGAAATAAATAGCAGAAGATTGCAGAGACAGGAACTCACCTGAACTCTGCCGATATTCCCCTCTAAACAACTTTGAAATAATGCCTCAAATCAAATTTTGGAGTAATAGAGCCAATGAAGGTTGAAGTTAAACAGTTTTCCAGCCCAAAACAACTTAAGAGGTTGGCAGGAAAGGTCTGTCACACAGAAGTGGTGGTTGGCCCAGAGCACAACACAGGCTACACAGTAGCAGGGCCCATAGTGGACCTTGGAGGTAGCCACGACAGTGGCAGCAGCAGCTTCAGAAGCTCTCAGCCCACAGATGGTAAGGGACTAAAGCAACTGGTCAGAAAAAGATTAAAGGGGACTTATGGCTGGTGCTGGGGTCTCAACCCTGTTGCATTACTCATATGCAGTTCCAGGTCACAGTTCCAGGAGTGCTAATGCTTTCAGCAATAGCGATGCTGAGGCCCCATCACAGTTGTAGGGCAGAGAAGAGTGCTTGTGTTCACTCACAAAGGAGTAGGGGCCTTGTACTCAGTTTCAAGGCAAAAAGGAGCACTAATGCTTGTGGCTACAGGAGAGCAGGGAACCTGGTCACATTTCCAGGGCCAAGAAGAGCACTTGTGGCTATAGGGGAATGAGGTCCCTTTATGGGTAAAGACCAGAACACAGGTCAGAAGATGAGGACTAGACCTTTCCTTAGATTATACCACCTTGGACCCTAATGCCTATTCACTGAATGGGCATTACTTCACTCTAAGTGAGTACATGAAAAGGCCTGAGCCTAAAAGGGCCAGGGTCTCCCGTTGCATCCTGGGTCATCTCCAGTCATCCTGATGAATATCAGGCCACTGGACCCAGATGGCTCTGGAGGAGAAAGTGAGGCTGGTGACCTTGCACAGCCCTCCCTCACTCAAATCAAAGTCAACTTCAAGTCATGTCATCATTTTCCTCATGTCATGGTCCTCTTCGAAAATGAAGGACAAACACAACAACCAGCTTGGACGCACCAAAAACTTCACATCCTGTAGAACTAGTTCTGAAAACAACACAAAAAATCCTGAAGTTTGGGACAGTGCTTCCCTCTACATCTAGAGCAGAGCCCAACTTTAACTCAAAGTTAAGAATCAAGAAATAGGCTGGAAAAATAAGCAAACAACAACAACAAAAAGAACCTGGCTGTAAAAAGTTACCTTGGTGATAGGGAAGATCAAGACACAAACCCAAATAAAGACAACGACGTCAAAACATCTACAAGCAAAGTTTCAAAGGGGAAAAATGTGAATTGGACACAAGCCCAACTAGAATTCCTGGAAGATCTTTAAAAGGATTTTAAAAATCAAATAAGGTAGAGGAAAAATGGGGGAAAATGAGAGTGATGCAAGAAAATTTTGAAAAGAAAGTCAACAACTTGGTAAAAGAGGCACAAAAAATTTAGAAAATAACATCTTAAAAAATAGAATTCTCCTAATAAACAAAGAAGTACAAAAACTTACTGAAGGAAAGAACTCCTTATGAAGTAGAATTGGCCAAATGGAAAAAGAGTTACAAAATCTCACTGAAGAAAATAATTCCTTAAAAATTAGAATCAGGCAAGTAGAAGTTAATGATTCCACAAGACATTAAGAAACAATGAAACGGTTTTTTAAAAATGAAACAAAATAGAAGAAAATGTGAAATATATTAGTGGAAAGCAACTGATCTGGAAAATAGATCAAAGAGAGATCATGTAAAAATTACTAGACTACCAGAAAGACATGATCACCAAAAGAGCTTATGAATCATATTTTGAGATTTAGAAAGGAAAACTTCCCTGACATCCTAGAACACAGAGGGTAAAATAGGAATTGAAAGAATCTCCAGAAAGAGATCCCAAAATGAAAATTCCCAGGAATATTATAGCCAAATTCCAGAGCTCCTTGGTCAAGGAGAAAATATTGCAAGCAGCTGGAGCCACAGTCAGGATCACACAAGATCTAGCAGTTTTCACATTAAAGGATCAGAGGACTTAGAATGTGATATTCCAGAGGGAAAGGAGTTAGGATTACAACTAAGAATAACCTACCCAGGAAAACCAAGCATAATCCTTCAGGAGGATGAATGGATATTTAATGAAATAGAGTTCTTTCAAGTATGTTTGATGAAAAAACCAGAGCTGAAAAAAAATTACTTTCAAATATAAGACACAAGAGAAGCCCAAAAAGGTAACCATGAAAAAGAAATCATAAGAGATTCAATAAAGTTAAATTGTTTATATTCCTATATGGTAAAACAACTGTAACTCTCAAGAACTTTATCATTATTAGAACAGTTAGAAAGTGTATACTTAGACAGAGGGCACAGGTATGAGTTGATTATAATGGAATGATTTAAAAAAAGATGAAATGAATGGGTGAGAAAGACGAATGCACCTAGAGAAGAGGGAAAGGAAAGGAAGAATGGAGGAAATTATGTTACAAAAAAGAGGAGCACGAGAAAGAGGGGGAAATGGTCAGGGTGGGTAATGCTTGAACCTTACTTTCATCAGAATTGGCTTCAAAAGGGAATAACATCCACACTCAGTTGGGCTTAGAAATCTGTTTTCAAAGGAGTATCCCACAGGGAAGCTACAGGGAAGCAAGAGGGGAAGGGAATAAGAGAAAGGGAGGGTGATGATAGAAGGAAGATTAAGGGAAGCAGTGGTCAGAAGCAAAACATATTTTTGAAGAGGGTCAGAGGAGAGAGAGAGAGAGAGAGAGAGAGAGAGAGAGAGAGAGAGAGAGAGAGAGAGAGAGAGAGAGAAATATGGAAAAATAGGATGTAGGGAAATACATAATTAGGAATCATAGCTGTGAATGTGAATGGGATGAACTCACTTATAAAATGAAAGTGAATAGCAGAATGGATTAAAACTCAGAATCCAACAGTATATTATTTGTTGGCACTTAAAGAAAATGACAATGAGACAACATGCCAACGTTCATTGGATACTCTTTTGAAAATTGCCTGTTCATATCTTTTAACCATTTGTCTATTGAGGAAGGACTCTTAATCTTATAAATCTGAATAAATGTTAATATAGGTTGAAAATGATACCTTATTAGAGACACTCATTACAAAATTATTTCCCAGGTATATGCTTCCCTCTTAATGTTTGTTACATTTTTGTTTGTACAAAACCTTTTTAAATTTTATATAATTCAAATTGTTCATTTATCTTATGTAATTTTTTCTGTCACTTCTTTAGTCATGATATCCATTTCCAGAGATTCAAATGGGAGAAGCTTCTTGCAGAAGGTGGAATTTTAGGACTGGAAAGAAGCCAGGGGAGCCAGAAGGCAGAGAAGAGGAAAGAGAACATTTGGTCCATAGGGTACAGGTCAGTAGAAAGTTATGGAGTCAGATCACAGAGCATCTTATGAAATGAAGAGAAAAATCTCTAACCTCTTTGTCAGGAGTAAATAGAATGTTTCATTAAAATTCCTCTGGAATCATGAATAGTTTTTGTATTGGCTATAGCTTGCAGCTTTCAAATGTTTTTGCTTTTACAATGTTGTCATGTAAATTGTTCTCCTGGCTCTGCTTATTTCATTCTTGGTTTATAAAGATCCTTGAAAGTTTATTTTTATGGTAATATTATAGTATTCATTGTTCTTCTGTTTCAGTTCACTTCATTCTGTGTCAGTTCCTATAAGTCTTTCTGTGTCTCTTTGAAAGCATCTATTTCCTCGTTTCTTATGGCACAATAATATTCCATTGCATTCATATGCCACAACTTTTTCAACCATTCATTTCTTTATGCACATCCTTTTAGCTTTCAGTTTTCTGGTCACTCCCCACCCCCATCCCAAGCTGCTATTACTATTTTTATACAGTTAAGACCCTTTTCTCTTTCAAGTGTAGATCTAGTAGTGGTATAGCTGGTTCAAAGGGTAGGCATCATTTTTAGTAGTTTTTTTGTATAATTCTAATCTTTACAAAATAGTTTTGCTCCTTCACAAATCCACCAAAGGTGTACCAATTTGCCTGTTTCCCCACAACTCCAACATTTATCATTTTATTTTTTTCTCTTATTTACTAATTTGATGAGTATGAGGTGGAGTCTCAGAATGACTTTAGTTTTCATTTCTCTAATTGGTAGTGACTTGGAGAATTTTTTTTTTCATATTGATATAGCCTGGGTTTCTTCCCTTGAGAATTCCCTTTCCATATCTTTAGACTATTTATGAAATGGCTCTTAATCTTATAAATTTAAAAGTTACTTATTTATCTTGGAATTGAGAACTTTATTAGAGAAACATTGCAAAAAATTTTCATCAGTTGTTTCCTTTTTAATCTTATTTTTATTGAATTTATCTGTGCAAATATTTTAAATTTGATGTAAACAAAATTATCCATTTTATCATCTGTGATCTCTTCTATCTCTTGTTTGGTCATGATTTCGCGTCTCAGCTAAAATCCTGTCTTCTACAGTGTTTGCTGATCACCCTTAATGCTAATGCCTTTCCTTAATTGATTATCTCCAATTTATCATGTCTATATCTTGTTTGTACATAGTTATTTTCATATTGTCTCCTCCATTAGACTGTGAGCTCCTGGGGGAGTTGGAGGGGACTGCCTTTTGCCTTCCTTTTTATCCCATATTTAGTACAGTGTCTGGCACATAGGTAGTACTTAATAAATCCTTTTTGACTGAATTAATATTTCAATGTGATGCTATATTGATTTATCTATGTTCCCTTTAAGTATACTGTTGTCTCATGTTTATTTTTATTGTAGCCTTGTCTGAAGATGATAGATAACCATCAAAACAAAACGAACCCCTATGCCCTCTGCATAGCTTAGTTAACTTTCTCTCTGACACTTTAAGACATAAGAGTTGTGATAGCATGCTTGTTTCTTCTCCCTTTTTTAGCAGTAAACTATTCATTCTCACATAGTCCATTCCAGATGTCATATTTTTATGTCTATTTTTCTCTTGCCTCCTGAATTTCCATTTCAAAGTGTCTACCCAGTTCTGGCCTTTTCTTTTAAATCAGGAATACTTGAAAGTCCTCTATTTCATTAAAAGTTCATTTTCTTCTGAAGGATTATACTTAATTTTGCCACATAGATTATTCTTGGTTCTAAATTTATGTATTTACCCTTTTAAAATATTATATCTTATTTCTTTTGAATGGCAACTACCAAGTCTTTTGTGGTCTGACTGTGTTTCCTTGGTATCTAAAAGTTTTCTTTTTGGCTGCTTGTAGCTTTTGTTTTTCCTCTGACCTAGAAGCTTGGCATATTTGCTCTGCTGTTTGAAAGATATTTCATTTTTTAGTTCTTCTGGAAGGTGATCAATGGATTCTTCGTGTCTTCATTTTGGCCTTTTGTTCTAAGAGATTTGGTATTTATGGTTTCTCAAAATATGGTTTCCATAATTTTCAAGTCATCTAATAATTCTTAGATGATCTCTTCTTGACCATTTGTCCAGAGCAGCCATTTTTATTCTGATTTTAATCTTTTGATTTTGTTCTACTATTTCTCATTGTCTTGTGGAGTAATTTTCTGTTTGTCCCATTCTAATTTTCAAGGAGTTCAGGTCTTATTTTTGTTTTGTTTTGTTTTTGCAGGGGGGGAAGGCAGGGCAATTGGAGTTAAGTGACTTGCCCAAGGTCACACAGCTAGTAAGTGTGTCAAGTTTCTGAGGCCGGATTTGAACTCAGGTCCTCCTGACTCCAGGGCCAGTGCTCTATTCACTGCTGCCCCAAGGGGAGTTCAGTTCTTGAAGAAGATTTAAGACTGTTTGTTCTAAGGGATTAATTATCCTTTCTGTTTATTTCCCCCAATTATCCCATTTTGTATCTTGTTTAATTTCTTCTAGGATGTCTTATAGTCCTTGTGGCCAGGACATTGTTTGTTCTGAGGCTGTACTAGGACTTCTGGGGTTAAATCTTTTCTTCTGTGTTTAATACTTGGGCTTTTCTCAGTGCAAGCTATTTCTTCATTGTGTTTTGGTGCTTTCTTCTGTTAACTCATGTCTTTAATCTCAGTTACTAAATTGGAATACTTGAGTATTCTTTCTATCTTTTATTTTAATCAAACCTTCCTGTTCCCTTCTTGACATTGAAATTTGTTTTGCTTATGACTACCCCATCATGCATCCTGTTGTTCCTCTTATATATCCTTCTCTCAGATCCTACCTATTTCTTTGTTGAATTTCATGTATTTCTCTATCAGCTCTTTGTGCTTGTGTGTTTGAGTGTGTGCATGTTCTACTCCTATACTGCACAATGGTATAAGTTGGTTATGCTTGACCCTGAATTTGGTGGCCAAGGCTAGGCCCCATCTTTTGAAATAATTGTTTGCTCTTGTCTCCTGCTATGGTTTGGACCCAGCCTGCCAGAATGCTGAGTCAAGTCAAGCACATGCTGCCTCTATGCTAGCTTGACCCTATCTCCTGCCCCTGGGTCACCTTTGTCTAAGCGCTGGTCTGACCCTACCTTCTGCTGTCACCAGGCCATTTCATGCTTCTACTTTCATCCACCCTAGCTTGTCTCTATTCCATGCTTCTGCAGGATTCTTTTTGTGTAGCCCTTGACTGGATAGAAGAATTTCAAAATTGTCTTATTTAGTTTTCTTTGTCATTGTCCATTCTGGTTCATTTGTAGAGCTCCTGTCATACTGCACTACTTACTAGTCATTCCCCAAACTCAAAATCTCCCACCTCTGTGCCTTTGTATAAGCCACCACCTATGGCTGTAACACCCTCCCTTCTCTTCTCTCACCACCTATAGCTGGAATGCCCTCCCTTCTCTTCTCTGTCAGTATCTTTTTCCTCCTTCAAGCCTCAATCAACTTGCCACCACTTCAGTCAAGGCTTGTCTCATTTTTCTAGAAGTTAACCCCCTCTCTTTCCTCCTATATGTTCAAAGAAGTTTGAGGGATTTTTCTTCACTTCCTTCTTCCCTTTCTCTGTCCTACTCAGTCTTCTCATGGCAAAGAAAGGACATACAAGTAAGGACGAATGCTTTTGTTTTTGCCTTTGTATTTCTAGTGCCAAGTACCCTGTAAATATTTTTAAAAATTCAATCCAATTCAGCAACATGTATTAAGTACTTAATACATGACATGCACTTTATTAGACCTAGGGAATACAAATGAAACAATGAAAATTACAATCAAATAGATTACATGCTACAAAGGAAGGTAATACATACATATATAAGTGTATACATATATATGTGTATACATACATATATATGTGTATACACAACATGCATAAGAAATATATATTACAAAGGAATACTTTGAGAGGCAAGGCACTATCATCTAGTAAGATCAGGAAAGGCTTCATTTAGAAGTTGGTTTTGCAATTAAGCTTTGAAGGAAGTAGGATTTTAATAGAAGTGGACAGGGAATGGATGTTAGGCATGGGGGCAGCCTGGTAATAACATGAAGACAGAAAATGGTGCACTGTGTAAGAAGCATAGAATGCATAAAAGGAATGATGCATAATAACCCTGGAAAGTTAGATTGAAAAAAGGTCGTGAAAGGCTTTAAATGCTAAATAGAAAAGTTTGTATTTGGAGTTAGAGATAATTGGAAACCACCGGAATTTATTGAATAGGTGAAATCTGCTTTAGAAATACAGCTTTGGCCACAGTTTGAAAGATGAGGGGAGAGACTAAAGGCTGGAGGATTAATTAAGAGTCTGTTGTAGGAGAGGATTCTGGGAAGATGGCAGAATAAGGCAGGAAATTACCTGGCTCTCCCAAATTCCTCTACAAACAATTTTAAATAATGCTTCAAAGTGGCCTTTGAGTAGCAGAAACAATTAAAAATAGGGGTGAAACAGCTGTTTGCCTAAGACCACTTGAGAAGATATTTGGAATGACCTGACCTCTGAGGGAAGTGGTCTGGCCTGACTGAGGTGTGGATATCTCCAGGCAGATATCACTGAGTCAACAAACAACAAGCCCTGGGGGCAGCAGTGTCAGAAGCAGCCTCAGCTTCAGGAACTTTCACCCCACAGACAGTGTAGGGATCAGATGACTGATCAGGGGAAGATTGCTGGGCCTTCTGCTGGTGCTGGATGTGGAACTCAGATGTACTGACCAGATGCAGTCCCAGGCTGCAGCTGTGGGTGAGGAGGAGCCAGCATATGCTGGTGAGTACAATTGCAGGAGTTTGGGCCCTACTGGCTGTGGGCACTCATAGGAGAGCACAGTTCCTGCTTTTGGTTCCAAGGCAGAGAAGTGAGCTGAAGCTTGCAGCCACAGGAGGTATTGCAGGGAGTGAGAGCATTTGTGCTAACAGTGTTCCTGGGAGTTCTGCTTGTGGCTTAGAGGTAGAAAGGAGTAACTGAGATCTGTCCCCCAGATAGAGATCAGTAAACAATAACACAGAAAACCTGAAGCCAGAAACATTAACCCCTACACCTCAGGACTAGAGCCCAGCTCTAACAAAGTTAACAACCAAGAAATAAGCCACTGGGAAAAAAAAATGAGTAAGCAAAAGAGGAAGAAGTTGACTATGGTGATAGCAGAAAATCTGGGTTCTGAATAAGATAGTGAAGTTAAAGCAGCTACTTCTACTTCAGAGAAAAAGATAAAATGGTCAAATTCAAAAATTCTGGCAGACCTCAAAAAAGACTTTAAAATAAAATAAAAGAGGTTGAGGAAAAATAGGAAGAAAATAGAAGTAATACAAGAAAAATCAAGAAAATTATGGGAAAAAGTCAACCAATTGGAAAAAGAGTTCCACAAACTTATGGAAGAAAATAACTCCTTAAAAATTAGAATTGAGTAGGGGGAAGCTAATGACTTTATAAGACACAAAAAAACCCACAATAAAATGAAATCAAAATAATGAAAAAATAGGAGAGAATGAGAAATATAAGAAAAACAACTGTTCTGGAAAACAGACTGAAGAGAGACTGAAAGTTATGATCAAAAAAGAGTGTGGACACTCTACTTCAAGCAATTATTAAGGAAAATTGCCCTGGAGTTCTAGAACTATAGGGTAAAATACAAATTGAAAAAAAAATCCACTTATCACCACCTGAAAGAGATCCCAAGATGAAAACTCCTAGTAACATTATAGCTAAGAGCTCCTAGGTCAAGGAGAAGATATTAAAAGCACATAGAAAAAAATTTTTAAAACCATGGACCTACAGTCAGGATAACACTAGATTTAGCAGTTTCTACATTAAAAGACTGAAGGGCATGAAACAGAATGTTCCAAAGAGTAAAGGCACCAGGTTTGCAACCAAGAATAACTTATCCGGCAAAGCTGAGTATAATCCTGCATGGAAAAAAATGAATATTTAATGAATCAAAGGACTTTCAGTTATTTGTGAGGAAAAGACCAGAACTGAATGGAAAATTTGACCTATAAGAATCAGGAGAAACATAATAAGGGAAAGATTAAGAACCAATTTTAACAAATTTAATAAGGTCAAACTGTTTACTTCTTATATGGGAAAACATTATCTGTAACTCTTAAGAATGTTATTATTACTTGGGTACTTTGAAAGAGCATACGTAGATAGAAAGCTTGGGGTTGAGTTGATTATGATAGGATGATGTTAAAAAATAAAATTGGTAGGGAGAGGTAAAATGGAGCAATTATCTCATACAAACAAGGTGTGAATAGAAGAACTGTTACAGTGGAGGCAGGAAGGAGTGGAGAGTTGGTAATGCTAGAACCTTTTTCTCATCAGAACTGGGTTAAAGAAGGAATAATATATACACCTAAAAGGGTATAAAAGTCTTCTTAACTTATAAAGAAATAAGAGGATGAGGGATAGCATAAGAGATGGACTATTAGAAGGGGTGTGGATTCGGGAGGCAGTGGTTAAAAGTAAATTAGAGTTTGAGGAGGGATAGGGTAAAAAGAGAGAGAGAAGAATAAACAGTGAGGAAAAATAGGATGGAGGGAAATGTTCAACTAGTAATTATAACTGAGTATGAATGGGATGAACTCACCCACAAAGGGGAGGGAGGGAAGGAGATAGTTTGGAACTTGAAATGTAACAAAAAAAATAAATTTTTAAAAGAGTTTATAGCACAAAGACCAAAGAAAGATTAATTCAGTTTCCCATAACAAATAGGGTCATGTGAATCACAGAATTTTAGAGTTGGAGGGAACCCTAATGACCATCTAATCTAATGGATGTCCAGAAAAGAATGTACATTAGAATATGGAGAAAATGTGGTCCTGTTGTCTCTACTTGAAGACCTTCAATGAAAGCAGTAACTGAACTTTGGGGGTGCCTGTGTAAGTGGACAGAAGAGACAGATGTGAGAGATGTTTTGAAAGTTGAATCACTTAGGGTGGGAATGTGAACAGTTGTGGGTAGTGCAAATTACTGTAAGTAATTAAGTAGATAATTTAAGAACTAACCCTTACTTTTTCTTCAACAAGATTACTAGGATTCGAAGGCAAGTTTTGATGAGAATTATCCAGGTGACTGCCTTAATCCACCAGTTCACTTAGCTTTTTAAAATAAACAGCCTTGGCTTTTCTTTGAGTCTTTTTTCTATTCACTGATATTTACTGTATGAATCTATGACTGAGAAGTGAGGAAGTTTTTATAGAACTGACAACAGTTCTTTCTGAGAACCTTGACATGTTCCTGTACATAAGGGAGTTATTTTAGTCATCGACAGCATTCCAGTTAGCCCTCAAATAATTACTTAAAATAAAAAGCTAGGAGAGTTAACCTTTTTTGAGTCAGTCCAATCTCCTACTGGTGATTCTGGTGATGATTTATACAATTGTGAGGCTGGTGGGACCTCCAAAATTCAACTCTTATTCATTCCTTTGCTTGCAAATGAAATGTTGCATTTAAAAGGGTTGCCAATTTTTGTTTCCACTTAATTAGTGACTAGCAGTACACTAGCATGATAAAAGCCCAGGGTTTAAAATAACCGTTTCAGTTCCTTCACTGTCTGCTGAGCTTCAGCTTAGAGCTGTGAGGCAATGGTTTCTTTGAAAACTATTTTAATAGAAATGGATAGAGTTGGAAGACCAAAAGTAAGTAAAACTATAGTGACAATTCATAACCAAGAGATGAGGCTTACAGGGCACTAACTAGTCCAAATTAATCCACATGATGAATTTCTAATAGGCAATATCAATCCCATTGGTTCTCACGTCCTAAAATATTTCATTAGAACCACTTCATCACATCTTGTATCTTGCAAAGATGAGTACATTTAATAAGAGAAGTACCTAATCCTATATGGTAGCAAAGGACTGTTTTTATTACTTCTCCATAAATTTTTAAATTGCTTTGGCTTAATGGAGGAGTGACAGAAGAAAGGTCACATAGTAGCAAGAAAGAAGTACTGAATTCAAAATGGGGGCAACACCAAGGAAGCATTGTGGCCACAGTTATCTTTCTGGGACCAGACATTGAGTCCACTCACCTGGCACCAGGAGGTAGATAATACCGGTAAGAAATACCCAGAGGTCATTGCAAGTAATAAGACAGCCAATACTAACGAAATCACCAATTATGGGAGCTTCCATGTTCATTGTTATTCTCTGTTGTCTCTTGGGTAAAATACAAACTCTTCTTGTTGGCACTTAAAGTCCTTTACCACATGCCTTCAATCTATATTTCAAGGCTATTCATCCTTTTTATGAATTCTCCGCTCCAGGCAATCAGCATTCTATCTCCTACCTTAATGCCATTTTATACATTTCTCCCTGGTTTTAGAATATTCTCCCTCCTCATTTCCTGTTCTTAGAACCCCTGCCTCTCTTCAAGACTGACCTTAAGTGCCACCTTCCTCAACAGACTATTTCTCAGTCTCCCAATTGTTAGTTACTCTTGGCCAAATCACTGAATGTTCCTTACCTACGTATCCTGTATTTGGTCATCTTTGAACATATTATGCCATAGAAATAGAAAAGAAGCTCCCTGAACTCAGAAAACTTCCCCATTCTTCTATCTATATATCCCCAACACACAGTACCTAGTAGATATTAGGTACCCAGTGAAATACTTTTTAATTGATTGATTCCTCTTAGAAGCTGGATTAATCTCATCAAACAGGCTCATAAGCACAATAAAAGTTTAATTATTAAAAGTTAACCACATTTCTTTTAAATTCCAACATGCTTTATGAGTTACATTTGACTTTAATAGGAACAATAGAATATAAACAAAGGTATACAGTAAGACTCATGGCAATAATCCACTTGAACAGTGTTTGATAGGCAACGTTATAAAAGTCTATGTATCTGTTGTATAGTGTCCACAGTATCATGAGATGGCATATTCTGAAACAACACCACATTTTAGAAGTTCATAATAATGCCAGCCATTAAAACCTTTTTTTTGTTTGTTTTTAAACAGGTATGGTGCAGCAGCCCCAAAACATTCTTCAGGCTTGTTATAATTCCCAAAGATCACTCCTGCTAGTTAAGAAGTGGTACTGATTTGCTAAGGCTTTCATTAGCATCCCCCAGATAAATATTAGGAATTCAGCTAATTTGAAAAGTTGACCTATTGGCCAAAGAAAGTTTTAAAGCAGCAGCACCACTCCATGATATACTGTGGATTTCTTATATTGCATCTTCCTGAGTTCAACTTGTAAAAAAAAAAAAAAACAATGGCCATGTCAACCATTAGTAGGAATGACTTGATTCCATCTTCTGTCTTTACTGGTGATAGTAGTAATCTTGACCTCCATAGCCATTGTACGCATGCCCTTTGTAGTAGCTGTATTCATCCTCGTATGTTCTGTAATTGTCACCACGTGGTTCTGCATTCTCATTTTCATAGACTTCATAGCCATTATCATATTCATTAGTGATCGGTTCTTCATATCCTCCATCATAAAGATTGCTGGTGCTTTCCTCATATGGAAGGGGAGTAACTCCATTATCCCCTTTTGAAAGGGTAGTAGACTCATACCTGCCATTCAGAAAGGTCGTCGCTTCGGTGCTGTTGCTGGCCTCTTCTTCATTTTCCGTGGCTTCAGTGCCATTTTCTACTTCCTCTTCCTCTTCTCCATCCTCTGTCCCACTGTTCCCATTTCCATTTTCTCCTTCAGCATTTTCATGGTTGGTACCATTGCCTCCTTCGTTATTTTCATCTACTTCAGCTTCACTTTCTTCGTTCTCTTCCTCTTCCTCTTCCTCCTCTTCTTCTTCATCACTTTCTTCCTTTTTTGTAACGTTCTTATTTTTACTTTCTTCTTCCTATAATGAAAATTTTGAAAGTATTCAATTAAATATCTATTTAAAAACAACTAAGAACATTTCTGTTTTTTCAGTGCTCTTATTTGTGGGCTACACCATTTCAAACTTCATTTTGAACTAGTCAACTTTAGCTTTCACATGACTTGCTGTGGATCTTTTCATAAAGATTCAGAACAAGTAGGGAAAAGAAATGTTCGTCTAACAGGGCTTCTCTTTGGTAAGATCATTTTTAGACTGAGGAAACATTTTTTTGGTATTTAGGATCCTGAATTTTATAGGAATCATAGTATACTGTCCATGTATCTGTCAGGGAGCTCTATTTTACTTTTTTAATAATCTTCTAATTGAGTGTTAAATTGAAATCTTAGGAATGGAGACATAGCTTGGAAGGATGGAGTTCAATTTTTCTGTGATAGAGGTTGAGGAAAAGTTTCCTTTTTCACAGTTAGATAGGTGAATTGATTTACTGTGGTTAAGGAAGTTGATATTTTAATCAAGATCTATCATTTCTTTAGTATAAGGAGGTCCTGATAAAGAAATTCCCTCCACCAAAGCTGTCTGTAACTTACTTTCTTAGAGCTGCTTCAGGGCATTGAGAGGTTACACGACTTACCGAAGATCACAGGATCAGACCTTGAATATAAATCTGCCTAACTCCAGAACCACCTTGCTACACCACTACAACACTCTGTTCTCTAGAATGATATTTATAGATTTTTGAATTGAGCAGCAATACCAGAGATTCTCAGTCGTAGCGTTTTATCCACTAAGCTCCCATAATGATTTCTTTTTGGGAGGCAATTGGGGTTAAATGACTTGGCCAGGGTCACACAGCTAGTAAGTGTCTGAGGCCAGATTTGAACTCATATCTTCCTGACTCCAGGTCCACTGAAGCACCTAGCTGCCCCTCATAACCACACCCTGTTCAATGAGCTCCAATCGTTCCCTATTGCTTCTAAGATCAAATATAAATTCTGCTGTTTGGTACTTGGAACTCTTCATAACTTTGCTCTTTCCTCATTTTCCAGTCTCCTTCATCACCTCCATAATTCTCCCGCTATGATCTAGCTACACCAATTTCTTTGCAATTCTTCCAATGGTCCCATGCCTGTCTGGAATTCTCTTCTTTTTCGTCTCCACCACCATACTTCTCTGGTTTTCTTCAAAACTCAACTCAAGCTCTACCTACTGCATTCTGTAGCTTCAGTATACTTAGTCATTTGCAAGTTATCCCCCTCACCCATTATAATGTAAGCTGCTTGAAGGAAAGGACTGTTTTTGCTTTTCTTTATATTCCCAGACCCTAGCCCAGTGTCTGGCACACAGGAGGCACTTAATAAATGCTTATTTGCCAGCCTGCCTGGCTACTGAAATATCTAGCCTATTTGAGAGTCAGTAGGAGATCTGGCCTCAGAGTTAGGAAGACTGTTTCACACACACACACACACACACACACACACACACACACACACACTAACTGTGTGACTGTGGCCAAGTCACAACTTTTCAGTGCTCCCAGCAATTCTTTAGCCCTATGAGTTGCTTGGCAGTTACCCTACACTCACTGGGAATTCCCTACATCAGTGGTTCTTAAAGTGTGGTCTGCAGACTTCTGGGTCTCCCTGCAACGTTTTAAGGGTTTTCAAGGTCAAAACTAATTTTGCAATAATATTGAGACATTATTTGCCCTATTAAAAAATTCCTTCCTTTTCTGATTACATATCCTTGGGTACTTGGTTTTCTTCACATGCTTCAATCCAAAACAATACATTGCAACAGATTGAATGCAGAAACAGATGTGAGAATCCAGCTGTCTTCTATTAATAGACATTAAAGAAATGTGGAAAAAAAAAGTAAAACAATGCCACTATTCTCATTAAAATGTTTTGGAAAATATGATTATTTTAAAATAAAAATGTTATTTATATTAACGTGTAATATGTTCATTATTATTTTTAAATGAATGAATAACTTTTTAACATTACGCCTTTTAATTTCTAATGTGGTAAATATCAATTAGATATATGCCACATAAACAAAAGCACTTTGTAGTCTTCAGTAATTTTTAAGAGTGCAAAGGAATCTTGAGACCAAAAAGTTTGAGAAATGCTTCCCTAACTCAATGAAATCAAAAGTTAGGATTATCTATATCTATATCTACATCTATATATGTGTATATGTTCAGAAACATGTATATGCACACACTCTCTCTCCATATATATATATCTGTATATATATATATATCCACATATATATATACATATATATATGTATATATCAAATCCTTAACTTTTCTTCCTGTATTCTACTTGAAGGAGAAAGAAACCTGAAAGAAACAAACTGTTATTATGGATTTTGAAAAATAAAAAACAACTTCCAGAAAAATTATCTGCTATGATCTGCTTATAATTTCCTGTCATGTCTTCTCCTCAGTCTCTACCATTCAATAGTATCCTTCAAAATCCAGTTTAAATGTTACCTTATTCATGAAGGCTCCCATGGTCCCCAAAGCCAGAAATAATCACAGAAATCATATAATGTCCCTAATTTAAAAGATAAGGAAACTGAGGCCAAGAGCTGTTAAGAAGCAGAACTAGTATGCAAACCCAGGGCCTCTGCCTTATAATACATTTATGTGCCCTTTTAATCTTACCTATTAGATTATGATGTCCTCAAGAGCAGGGATTGTGTTTTATGTATCTTTTTTATTTCTTAATGTGTGTGTGTATCTCCTAAAGGAATAGAGTAATAAAAGGCTAAACTAAATAATAATTAAATTTAAAAAAATAAATTTTTGAAAATAAATAAATTTAAAGTCAGGACACCTGGGTTCAAATGTGACATTGGGCAAATCACTTAGCCTTCATCTGACTTAATGTCCTCATCTGGTCTAAATGATCACTAGTACACCTTCTTGCTCTACGTCTATAATCTCATGTTTATAACTTTAGTATTGAATAATCAGTGGTAATCAGAATATTGTCCAACTGAGAAAGGTGCAATTTTGGTCAAAAAGCACTACTCGATAAGGCAGGAAAATGAACTATCTATCTATCTATCTATCTATCTATATATATATATGTACATATATATATACATATATATAGGAAAGAGTTTGAATAAAGGAGGTTTTATGGTTAAAACTTATTAGTTAACTATGATTTATAGGACATGGAAAAGTATCACATGGGATGGGGAAAGTGTGGAGAGTACTGTTGCAGTTAGTGCCCCTAATGATGATACCGCAAATCTAATCTACTATTTAGTTAACTAGAACCATCAGTCACCTAGTTATTCAAGCATTCTAGCTAATGAGGTTTTAGGATACACACTTAATTCAAAGCATACATTAGAAGTGCTCATGTATCTTTTAACTAAAGACAATAGAAGAAATGCAATATTTCATGGAAGAGGGACAGCAAGGTCATTGTTAACTTAGAGTGAAATGCAATTATCACCTTCTTTGGAATTTGAAGTGCTGCTAAACCCACATCCACACTTGCAGTGGTATTGTCCTCTCCATATCCAGGTGTAATAGCAGATACAGTGGTAGATTCTTCACTTCCATTAGACTCTGTTTCTTCTTCTTCTTCTTCTTCATTTGAAGTCTCCTAGTAGGAAAGTACATGACAAACATTTTACTTTAGCCCATAAATAGTAAACTATGCTTCAAATTTTGTCACAAACTAGTAGAGAGCTGAGCTTTATATCTATCTTCTTTTACTCATATTGTCTCCCAACTTGGAGTACCCTTCTCTCTCCCTTGGCTATACTGAGCCCTTCTCCTTTTATAAACTTAACTCAAAACCTGTTTCTTTCCAGAAAATACCTGTATTTTATACATCCAGTAACTGAGGATCCAATTCACTCTTGCTGCAATGTTTAAATGATTTCTATTGTATCTCTTCAATCAATGTATTTATTTTCTTATTTCTTGTTGAAAATTGCATAAAATATCATGGAACCCATGGACTCTAGGTTACTATTTGCTATTGATAAGGAAGTTCTTTCATGTAGATGGCTCTGTGATTTAGGTCTAGATGAACTGACTATATCACATTTAGGGGGCTTTAGGTGATTTTTAACTTAAATAAGTCCCCAGGAAACATAGCTTACATTTTTCTAAGACATTAAGTTTTTGAAAACACTTATCTCACAGGTACAGTCACATGGCCAGGTCTTTGTCATAGAAAGAATTATGGAATCTATGGAATGATGTAATTATACAACTAGGAAGAATTTAAATGTAGAATAAAATTCACAACAAAAACTACAGATTTGAGTGGATGGCATTTTTCCTGCTATTCGATATTTTTTTTTATCTAGGTAATTTGGAGGTGATTATAGTACTGGAGATACCAACCTTGAGGTAGAACCAAAGATCACAACAATTGTGGCTTTTACAATTATTGCAGCACTTTTTATATGAAAGCAAATGCTTAGCCATATTTTTAGTGATCAATATCCAAGTAGTCTATAAAGAATGCTTAAATACAAAAACATTTCAATTTAACATAATCAAAATTATCCATTTTGCATTTTGTAATGCTCTCTATCTCCTGTTGGGTCATGAATTCTTTTCTTTTCCATAAATCTGATAAGTAAACTATTCCTTGCTCTCCCAAATTACTTATAGTATCAGCCTTTACTCCTAAATCATGAACCCATTTTGACTTTATTTTGGTGTATGGTGTAAGATATTGGTCTATGCCCAGTTTCTGCCCTACCATTTTCCAATTTTCCCAACAGTTTTTGTGAAATAGTGAATTATTAGCTCAGAAACTGGCCTCTTTGGGTTTATCAAAGAGTAGATTGCTATAGTTGTTGACTTCTCCATGTTGTGTTCCTATCCTATTCCACTGATCCACAACTCTCTTTCTTAGGCAGAAAATTGGGAGAAAATCTTTACAACTAGTGTATCTGATAAAGGCCTCATTTCTAAAATATACAGGGAACTGAGCCAAATATATAGGAATACAAGCCACTCCTCAATAGAGAAATGGTCAAAGGATATGAACAGGCAGTTTTCAGAGGAAGAAATTAAAGATATCTATAGGCATATGAAAAAATGCTCTAAATCACTACTGATTAGAGAAATGCAAATCAAAACAACTCTTAGATACCACATCTCTCCTGTCAGATTGGCTAAAATAACAAAACAGGAAAACGATAAATTCTGGAGAGGATGTGGGAAAATTGGAACATTGTTACATTGCTGGTGGAGTTGTGAGATGATCCAGTCATTTTGGAGAGTAATTTGGAACTATGCCCAAAGGGCTATAAAAATGTTCATACCCTTTGACCCAGCAATACCACTTCTAGGGTTGTATCCCAAAGAAATCACACAAGCGGGAAAAGGGCCCATATGTACAAAAATATTTATAGCGGCTCTTTTTGTGGTACCTAAGAATTGGAAATCAAAGGGATGCCCATCAATTGGGGAATGGCTGAACAAGCTGTGGTATATGAAGGTAATGGAATACTATTGTGAAATGGGGATGATACTGACTTCATAACAGCCTGGGAAAACCCACACGACATAATGCTGAGTGAGCTGAGCAGAGCCAGGAGAACATTATACACAACCACAGATATATGGATTCTGTGAGGACCAACCCTGACAGACTTCACTCTTCTCAGCAACACAAGGTACAAAGACAACTCCAAAGGACTCACGATGGAGAATACTATCTACATCCAGAGAAAGAACTATGAAGTATGAATGCAGATTGAGGCACACTTCATGATAGCATTCCCCCCCCCCATTTTTTTTCCTTTTCTCTCTTCTGTTTTTGTTTTTGGTTAGGTTATTTTTTTGGTCTTGTTTCTTCTCTCACATGATTCATTTCATTGATCACAGTTCTCCTCCATAACTTGACTAGTGTATAAATTAATTCAATGTGAAGTTATACGTGGAAACTATATGGGATTCCATGCCATCTAGGGGAGGGAAGGGGGGAGGGAGGGAAGAAAATCTGGAACTCAAAATTGTAAACTAAAAATAAAAAAAGGAAAAAAAAAGTGCTTAAATACACGACTCTGTTCCTGAAGAAAATATTCATGATGTATATCACAAGACATTTGTGTATTCTATAAATTTTTAACATCCATCAATTCTTATTTCTGATTCATATTTTCTAATTAAAAATAATCCTTATTCATTCCCAATTTTGTTTTTGTAGGGTACACTGTCTTTTTAAGGCTGTTTGAAAAAAGAAGCAGCTAATAATGAAAAGGACAAAAAAGTATTTTGTGTAAACATTTATACTTTTTGCCAGAGGGTCAATGAATATTTTGATACTTAATATGAATAGTTTGTTTTATATAAACTTTTAAATTATGTGCATGTGGAAATACAGCTTCCAAATGGGATTTAGGACATTTTTGGAGAGAAACTGATCTGCAGTATAGTTTTGAGAATTCAGATTTCTTTAACAACAAGGTTCAGTAATGTCTTACAACTGTGGGGACAATTTAGCATTGTAAAAAAGTAGGAGAAATCTTTTTTTTTTTAACACAAGACAAACGTGAATGTGAAGAAACACAGTTTCAAGGGCACCAAAGACTCCTGTGTGAAGACTTCAGAGCTTCAAAATATGGTGGCGTGATGGCTAATTTGCATATGTATATTTATGACTATGGAGGATAAAATTAAGAAAATGTTAAATCATATAAATATTTGAAAACTGGCAAATGGTTAAAAGGGATTATTGATTTCATAGGAGAAATTTAAGTTCTTTTACAGTAAAAGGTAAGTCACTGAGAGTCAGGAGACTTTCATTTAACTATTGAACATGATAGAAGTCCCAGGGGCTTCATAACGGGAGAGGAGGAGGAACCTAAGAGGAGCTGATGGGAATGGAGGGCGGTGAAATTTGCTCTATTGGAGTTAGAGCAATTAGAAACAGTCAGCGGAGAGGAGGTAATTATTGATTGGTCAGAGAGAACTAATTTCATTGGCCAAGAGTTCAGGTCCAGTTGTTACCCTTCAGTGTCACCAACAGTTTAAGAAAGGTAATGCCTTTCATAAGGGTTTGTTGCTCTTTGCTGCCCTCTCTGGCGTGAGAAAGAAATGCAGAAGGGGTTTTTACAAATGCTGGCTTAAAGAGTAAATAAACCCTAATTCTGTCCCTGGGAGCTCCATTCTGATTGGACAGTGTAGCATCTGAGTAAGTGCACAACTATCTGGTCTACTCTGTAGAGACCAAACATAACCAGTTTGATGATACTTACTGTTCTTTGGTGTAAAGAGAGCTGTGGTTCACATTTTGATCTAACATTTTTCTAAATGCCCCTTCAAGAGTGTTGATTAATTGAAAAAAACCTATAAAAGTATTTTCCAGGTGAAAAGTGGTTAGGATCAACACTCAGGCTTGGGACTTAATCGAACCAAGTGAGTTTTCTTCCTTTATTTGTTTCCCTGCCAAGTTCCCATACATATATGTACATTCTTCACTATAGCTTTTATATGTATCTTTTTATATGTATCTTTATATGTATTTGGTTTAATGTATTAGTATCTATAACATTATTAAATAAATTAAATAATTTATTAATTATTTAAAAATTATTAAATGATAAATAATTAAATAATTGCCTTATTAAATAAATGATTCTTTTGAAATCTAAAAGTGCCATTATTTTGAATGATTGGTTGTATAAACATTACACAAAATGTGGATACATTGCCTTGTGAGTGGTTGAATGTGTATGAGAAAACATAAAGGTTGAAGCCTCAAGAGCTGAAGTGTTAAGTAGGGGAAATATATCTTTTCTCAACACAATTACCCTAGGACCTAGAGAGTATGAATGTAACCACTTGGGGGTGATCTATCTCTTGGATTAAATCTGCTAATGTGAAAACAATTTGGTAGAGTAAACTCAACCCAGGGTGTCTTACAAACCAAGCTGAGAGGTGTGAGGCCCCAAGTGTGACACCATAGTAGCACTTGTAACCAATTTTGTGACTAGACCCCTCCCACCTGTAGTATCACATTTAAGGTATCATATTATGATGATATTGGAAGAAGAATTAGTGGTGTTATACTTTGAAGTCACTGAGAATTAAACATTTATTGATTGACTTGGAGGATCTTACTAAGTAAGACCTTCCAATATTGTAGATATTAATAGATGGGCTGCATTTATTTTCATAATGATCTTTTTGAAGATACTGTAAGCAGTACAATACAAGATGACCGTCCCCCCCAACACATAACTTTTTCCTTTGGCTACATAATAAAATAAACTCCATCAACTCTCTTTTTTGCCTTCTGTAAATCTGTGAATCAACCTTCAATTTAGCTGCCCCATCCTTCTGTCTTTGAGTTTTATTTATAGCACGTGTGTAAAGATTGGTATGATTTCTTTCCTCTGGATCTATGCCCCTCTCTTATCATTTGGCAAATATCTTACATTTTGAGTACCAACAACTAAGTTAATGTTAGAGAAGACATTGTGATTCTTAGCATCCTTTGGTTCATTTATAGTCAATCTGCCACAGAGGACTGAGGGCCATTTGTATTTTTTCTTTAAGGAGTGTCCATTGCTAAAGAATTTATCATCAAATTCCTAGCCTATTGGTTATGGGTGATGAACTTGTCCATATTTAGCTAAGATGGCCCTTAGAAAAATGTCTCAGTCTTCCTTTCGGAAGGGCACTCAATTTTCCCGCACCATTATAATAACCTCCCAGAGCTTGAAGTCTGTGGGTGTAGCCTTCCAACATAGGACGGTGGCCAGCACACTGGTGTGGAGTCAGAGAGTCTGGGTTAAATTTCTTCCCTAAAATGAGGGAGTTGGACAAGATAGCATTTGAGGCTCCTTCTAGCTCTAGATACCTGATATTCTGAGATCCCATATCCCAATCATGGGTGGAGAATTTTTTGGAATCTTAAAGTTTAATCATCTTATATTTACCACTCCAACAATACTGGGATTATCATTTACTCAACCTCTATCATCATGTCCTAGTTATCTAAATATAGGCTTTCAGTTGCTTTTTCATCATTCTTTTAACCCTAACTCAAAAGTAGAAATACTTCCAAGCTTGTATAAAAATCCCAGGTAACTTTAACTGGAAAGTTATGGCAATGTCTGGGAAATTGTTTCAATTTTTAGCTAAACTGGGATTGAGTTACCTAACATCACTGCTCCCCAAAATAGAAAGCAGTAGGCAGTAAGGCACGGCCATTTGCTGTGTATGGCATCTCTAGTTTCTTGTTCATTTTCATGCTGTTCTGTTTGTTTTGACATTGACCGCAGAAATTACCCACCTCTTCCTCTTCCTCTTCCTCCTCTTCTGAGCTTTCACCATCACCTTCCTCAGATGAATCACCATTGTGCTAAAATATATGAAAAGATAATCAGAGTTCTCTGCAGCTGGTCATAAATAGCACCTAACACATAGAAATATCATGCTATATAGTTAAGTATAAACTAGATTGTATCTAAAGTCAATATAATGGTAAACCAAAATTAGAATATACTGTTACAGAGTTTTAACATCAAATCCAACTCCCTCATTTTACAGATAAGAGAACTGAGTCTCAGAAATACAGTAACTTTCCTGTGGCCGACTTGGAATTAGAACTTAGAGTTAGTCCTATTTTAATGTGCCTTTTAAAAAAAATCAACATGAAGTGAGTTGCTTGGAATATAAAATCTTTTTTCACAATTCAAAAAGAATCATTATTTTAGCAAACATTTATAAAGTGCCTATTGTGTGCAAAGCACTCTAATAAATGATTGCAAAGATACAAATTTTAGGTAAGATATCATTTTTCCATTCATGGAGTCAAGTAGGGAAATAAGATAGCAACATAATTAACTATAATTACAGGGTTGTTTTAAGTAATGATCATATTTAAAGCATTTAAAATAGAACTTGATTCAATTTGCATGTCACCTAATCTTTCTATGTCTATTTCAACATCTGTAAGTTTCTTCCTTCAACTCTGGCATTTTATAATTCTATAATCCTCTGACTTCTTGTTAAAAGGGAAATACACAAGCATGTGGTAGAGAAACAAATTTATTAGCTTTGTATGTGGTTTTTCTTCTTTAAAGAATCCCTCCATATACACACAGAATGACAATCAAAATAAAATTTTAAATTGAGTGCTATAACCATAGAACATTGTAGGATTTAAGAGAATCCCAAATATTACCATATTCACTTGGAAAACTAAAATCATTCAAGAAAATTTTAGTTTTTATGTAATCCAAGAAAAAGTTTAACTTGGGGGGAGGAGAGCTTGTTGACATTGGTTTAACAAGCATAAATTATCATAATTTTCACTAATTGATAATTTTGTAGTGATTATTATGTTAAGTACTACAAATTCTTACTTTTCTTTATTAATGGATGTTATAGATAGTTAAAATGTTATTCACAAACTTCGTCTTAGCCATTAATTTCAACTTCCTCCCCATCAAATTTTTTACTAGAAGTACTATCAAAATATACAATATGCCACAATATTTTCTATGTTCTCTCTAATCTTTCCTGTTAATGGTAAGCATGTGAAAAGGCATTTAAAGACAGACAACAGGAGAAAATAGAAGAAAAACCTTAAATATAATATATAAATTGGGATAACTGTTTCCTGAGTAATGAAGAATTTCCTGGTTAATGATGACCTTGTGAGTTTGTAGTCAGTTATCATATATTATCTTTAGTATATTTTAAAATTTTCATTTGATTGAAAAATATTGCCATTACCCTTTAAAAATAGTAACAATAATTTTAATTATCAGAGACTTAATATTTTCTGCTTTCCCAAAAATAGATCAAAATGGATTTTCCTTCTCTTCCTGTCAAAAGAGGTATTGAATGAAATAAAAGTTGCAAGAATTGAGATCCTATAAACATCCAGCAAATATAAGCTTTGGTTATAATGATTTAGTTTTGAGCTAGCTCTTTTAAAATGTAACCATAGAAGTATGATTCTCTTGCTGCTGGATCATGGAATGACAGAATTTTAGAGTTAGGAAGGAATTTAGTAGCCATCTACAAAAGGCCATATTTTAAAAAAATGCTATTTTAACGAAGTTCAGTAATAATTGGGTTTCTAGTTTCCCGATGATTGCCAGTGAGGGAGAAATCCCTTACCTCCTGAGGTAACATGTTCCATTTTTGTACAGTTCTAATTGTTAGTAATGGTTTTATTGATATCAAGCAATTGCCTCTTTGCAATTTCCACATACTATCGCCATTTCTGTATTCTGGGGTCAAAATGAACAAATCGAACCCATCTTCCACATAGCAGCCCTTCAAATACTTGAAAACAGCTGCCATGTCCCTCAGGAATCCCTCAGGAATCTTCTCTTCTTCAGGCTAGATGTGCCTCCTTCCTTCGACTAATGCTCATATGACATGAATGCAAGGTCCTCTATGATCCCGAATGACTTCCTCTCAACACTCTATTTTTGCCGCATTCTTTTCTTTTTCTTTCTTTCTTTTTTTTTGAGGCAATTGAGGTTAAGTAACTTGCCCAAAGTCACACAGCTAGTCAGTATCTGATGACTTAGGGTCCTCCTGACTCCAAGGCTGCTGCCCTAATCCACTGTACCACCTAGTTGGCCCACTATGGGGCTCAGAATTGAACATGATGACTTCTGACCCAGTTACAGCATAATAGAATAATCAGGTTTTATTCTTGGAAGCCCGACTTCTGTAAATGGAGCCCAAGGCCACATTGGCTTTTTTTGGAAGGGGGCAGACATCTCACAATGCTAGCTCTCATTGAATTTACAATGCATAAAATCACCTAGAGCTTTTTCTTACCCTAGAGAAACTGCCCTCTGACCACCTCTCCCATCCCATACTTAAGAGGTTTGTTTTTTGAACCCAGGTGTAGGGCATCGATCCCTGTTGAATCTTGTCTTATTAGATTCAATAGTCTTGCCTATCAAGGTTTTGAAAGTTAGGTTGACTTGGTGACACATGGTTCCCAGATCTGCCTGTCAAACTGTGTTGAGGGAAGGAGCTACCCAGTCTGCAGCTTTGTATTGCCTGATATTTGTCACTACTAAGTCACCCCCTACCTGTTTGTACCTAGAAATTGTCATGTACTTGCTAGTGATTCTTGCTCTATTTTCAGTGCAAAGATCATGCTTCTTAGAAAAGAAAACAGAAGCAAAATAAGAATTGGGCAGCTGCATATTCTCTGTCATAAAAAATCACCTTATCCATGCCCAAGAGGTAGCCCCATGACTTCTTATTTACTCCCCCTTTTACTTTTTCTTTGAGATAATCAAGGTTAAATGACTTGCCCACAGTCACACAGCTAGTAAGTGTCTGAAGCCAGATTTGAATTCAGGTCCTCCTGACTTGAGGGCCAGTGCTCTATCCACTGGGCCTCCTAGCTTCCCCACACTTTAAACAATAACAACAATCTTTTGTTGTCCTTAACTTTCCTTACCCACCTCTACTGGTCTCCAAGCCTAGAATACACTTTTCTCTCTACTTTGCTATTCTTCGAGGCTCATCTTCAGTTCTATCTCCTCCACCAAGTCTTCCTTAATTAGATCTTTCCCTCTTTAGTGGGACCACTGTTTTTGGAGTCAGAGAGACTTGAATTTGAGTCATAGCTATAACACGTAGTAGCCATTTAACCTTGTGTAAGTCATTTAACAGTTTCTTCGTCTGTGAAATGGGAATAGTAATACTTATAGTATCTAACTCCTAGCGTGATTGTGATACAAGTGCTTTGTAAACTATTAAATGCTTTTTATATCTGGGTTAGTATTAAAATACATACCACTTATTCTAGTGCATTTTGGGTTGATCTTTTTCATGAATGTATGCCTAGTTGTTTTTTTTTTCAATGAAAGTATGAAGAATTTGAGGTCAGGGATTGTATTCCTTGCTCTATGAACTTTCCCAAAGTCCCTGCTTGCGTATTAGGTGCACAAAAGGTAATTGACAAATACAATTGAATAGTACTTTTTCTGTTTAGCCATCTATTTCAAAGAACTGTGAATTGTACAAATATTTTCTGAACTTGGCTTTCTTTTATAAAATGTATGATCTCTGATATATAAATATATTTTCCTTTACCAATAACTATAATTAACACTTTTTGAAACAAGAGCCTCATGAATCAAACTGTAAATAGGAACACAACTTACCTACTTATTATGCTTCTCTGGATGGAGACAGCCCAGGATCCTAAGCTCAAGGGCCCTAGGAAAAGCAGCATCCCCCAGACCACCAACCCCCAAGCCATCATTCAGGAAATAAATTGTCATTTGCTTCATGTCAATTGCTTCAACATGAGCTGCAAACCCTGCCTTCCCAGCTGCCTTCATAGCTCCTGACAACTGGAAAAAGAAAGTTCTTACCATTCAAGTCTCTGGCACTGTTAAACATCTCACAATCAGAAATGGGTGTGTTTTTATCAGTGCAAATGGCATTAAAAAAGATTCATTTCCATCTGCTTTGCCACTGTACCCCAGGGATATGGTGTTCTTCTATCTGACCTGCAGCTACGATTTCCTATATGTTTTGCCTTCCTCTGTTAGAATGTGAGTTTCTTGATAGCAGGCACTTTGTTGCTTTTCCATTGGTATCTTCAGTGCCTAGCACTATTCTTGATACTTAGTAAAGATTTAATAAGTCTTTTCTCCCCGTAAATTCACTTTCTGTTCTAGTGGGAATTTAGTCTTTTTATATTTTCCATGTTGCTTTCCATTGCCAAAAACAACAAAAACCTCCACAAAGTGCAAAAACTTGAATGATTTTGTAGAAATAATATCAGATATCTTTATCACTTGTGATATTTTACAAACTCACAGAACTGGAATTAACCTCAGATTCCACCTAGTCTATCCTGTAGGTGCAAGAATCCCTCGAAAACACACTCAACACATGGTCTTTACTTGAAGAACAGCTCCTGAAAGAGAGTCAACCCAAGAGAAAACCTATCCTATTTCCAGATATCTCATTGTCAGGAAGTTTCCCTTTTGGCCACTTCCATTTATGCTGCTACTTGTTCTGTACTCTGGGGAAAGTAGAATAAAGTTAACCCCCCTTTCTACCTGACTTCAGTTCAGGTACTTAAAGATAACTCTCACACTCACTCCCCAACTTCACCTCCAAATCTTATCTTTTTTCAAGCTAAATGACTTCAGTTCCTTCAACTAATCTTCATTTGGATTTGAGTCATGAATACTGATTCTCCATCTCCAGATCCTCTTCAGCTTATTAATGTCCTTCCAAATGTTGGACATCTTCAGTTCTGTAGGAGTTCTTCCTTTATTCCATCCATCCTTCCATTCATTCTTCCTTCCCTCCTTCCTTCCTTTCTTCCTTCCCTCCTTCCTTCCTTCTATTCTTTCTTTCTTTTCTTTCTTTCTTTCTTCCTGCCTTCCTTCTTTCCTTCCCTCTCCCTCTCTCTCCCTTCCTTCCTTTTCCCCCTTCTTTCTTTATTTCTCCAATGTACATTTTTATGGTAGAATATAACCCTAAGAACCCTTAGTTATCCATATTGTTTCTACTTATATCTCCATACTGTGAATTCTTAGAATTATTTACCCATTTATTTACACCATAAGGAGATTGCATTTATTAGAACAGAAAAAAGAAAACAGCCCTAAATAAAAAGAATGCTAAATAACACTACCAATATATTAAGATGCTTCTTTTCTAACACCAAAAGTTACAAATTATTCAATACAAATGTACCAAAGAAATATGTCAAGCCATCATGCCAAGACTGTCATTCTCAGAACATTAACCGTGGCATATAATTGATGCCCTGAATGTAAATTAACTTATAATCTTAAAAAGAGTTAAATCTCAGATTACTGCTTTTTTGTGGAGAGGGCAAGCATCTTTACAAAAGTGTCTTTTTTATTTCAAATTTTAAAGGACATATCCCTCCCCATAGAACAGAGGCAGTGTAGCATACGGGATAGGGCCTTCAAATCAGGAAGATGTGGGCTTGAATCCTGCCTCTGACATATCTGGTAGGGGGAAAAACCATATAACTCCCCAGATAACTCTCTAAGGCTATAGGTATAGGTAAGTTACTGGTTTGCATCAGTAAAGGAAGTTCCCACATAAGAAGTTCCACATATCGATGACTTCATAGGTTTGGACCAAAAAAAAATCCTTTCCATAGAAGAGATTTCTATGGAAAGATGGAAACTTACCTCCAATGCTGATTTCCTATCCCTTCATAAGAGGTTCCTCTCTTCCCATTTCTTTTTGTCAATATAGTACACTAAACAGTTACCCTATTGCCAATCTTCAATGTACTTTAATGAACAAATTAGAAAATGTAATTTGAAGTTCTCCAGGGCTGCCATGTTATGTCTCCTTCTGAGGCTTCCTGGAGCAGTCCTTGAGCATCAGGCTCCCTGGATCTTTCCATGGACTTGACAAGGTTTTGTCCACTGACCTTTCCCCACTTTTCTCAACTCAATTCAATAAACTTTTACTAAGTGCTTCACACTTAGTGCTATGTGTACTAGCCTACTATGTGCTAGGGGTGGGGAACCTGTGGCCTCAAGTACACCCCTTTGACTGAATCCAAACTTCATGGAACTAATCCCCTTAATAAAGGGATTTGTTCTATAAAACTTGGGCTCAGTCAAAAGGCTGAACCAAGGACCTAGAAGCCACATGTGGCCTCAAGTCTACTGGTTCTGCACCCCTGTTGACTAGGTTCTGGGGATTTAAAGTTAACATCCAAATTGTCTTCACTCTTAAGTGAATTTGCCTGAATTTTTGATACTAATTATGACATTGCTGAATCAGCTGGGATAGGACCTGCTAATTCATCATACTGATCATTTCACACATGCATAGTAAAAAGATCACTAGACTTTGAGGTAGAAGTCTCCTCACCTGTAAAGTGGAAATAATGGTATGTGCTCTACCTACCTCACAAGGCTGTTGTGAAGTTCAAATGAAATAAGGGACATAGAATCCATAGTAATAGTAAAATATTATGCTAATGTAAATTATTCTTACTATTTACTGTATAGATTGGCTAATTTCTGGCAATTCATTAATTAGGCAGTCAGTCAAAGCAGTTGAATTTAACTTGTTGAAGACTACTTTTCAATTCTAGATGTGGCATTGATGGTCTTGCTTTAAAACACAACCCCACTTTGTGCTTTAGTGAAACATTTAAAACACCAAAGGTGGTTGGCACTTGCTTTGGTTTGTTTATAAAGAATAATAGATTCTCTGTCATCATTCGCCCTGGGTTGAGACAGTGAAAGTTTTGTATATCAAAACAAGCTGAGGCCATATTGGATGCTGCAAGTTTTCAGAATTTCTTTGAGTAATAAGCCTTAAAAATAATTTTTGATCTATTCTTACAAACAGTCATTTAAGCATTTTGATCTTAAAATATCTGTAATGGGGGGAAAAAGTTAAATGAAGTAATTACCTGAACTGGAATTCGTTTTAGAGGTGGGTAAAGGTAAGAATATTTGTAAATATAATATCGATGTCTATGATTGAAGACCTAAGGGAAAAAATAAATGAAATTAAATGTTTATATTTCCTATACAAATCAATGAAATGGTCCCCAAATTAAATGGAAGAATGAAGGTAGATTGGATTCCATTCTGGAAATAACAAAGCTTCTTTAAAGACTCCAAATTTTTCCCAGAAAAAATTCCCATTTTTTGATACTAATATTCCACCAATGTATGGTTATGAGTCATTTGGCACAGCAGCCTCTGAATAACCAAAAATATACATCCCTAGAGGGCAGTTGGAAGTGTGAGCAGGCTGCGGCACATAAGGAGGAAATCATGAAGAAGAATGCAGGTAAAAGACATTGTCAAAGAAATGTACCCTCAAAATAGGAGATGGGCTAGTCAAGTGGTGGATGATAGTGTTCTACTGGTAGCCTCAATGTCAGAAGAAATTAAGAAAGGCTCCAGTATGTTGGATGGACCTCCCTGTGCCAGATTTATAGGAGGACATAGACAAGAGTCCCTCATGATGGGTAGGCATGGCCAGATTGCTATAGATACCATTGGAGGGAATAACTGCACCAGTAAGATCACATTATAATGAGACTTGCCATTTGTGTAGCATATAAGAAAAGAGAATGTAAAAAATAATCAATTACCGCATTTTCTTCAGAATCCTCTAATTTGACCCTTCGGTATAAGTTTTTTACCTGGAATGGAAAAATCAATATTAAATGTGTAGATCAATTTATCTACCTATCTATCTGTCTGTCTGTCTTTCTTTCTATCAGCAATGGATAAATTAAGACAGTAAGAAAGGGACTTACTGAGAAAGCACAGGCTATTCCCAAAAGGCTGAGCAAAATTAGGGCAGTCTTCATTTTGCTGCTTTCTGAAATTAAACAGGTTGCAAATGTATTATCATTGCAAAAAACAGTTTTTGTATTTTCTCCCATATCCAAGGAGGAATCTGTTCATTGTGTTTCACTAGTTTTCACTCTGTGTGAAGTTTATGGGGTTTTTAAAATTAAATTAAATTTAATATATTTATATTGGACTCAATCAATTGGGGAATGGCTAAATAAGTTGTGCTATATGATTGTGATGGAATACCACTGTGCTGTAAGAAAAAATGAGCTCAATGATTTTAGAAAAACATTGAAAGATTGGCATAAAATAACAAAAAGCAAAATGAGCAGAACCAAGATAATATTATATACAGTAACAGAGATATTGTTTTAAGATGATGTTGAGTGACTATTTTAACTATTATAAATACACAAATTAACTATAAAGGACACATGATGAAAGATGCTATCTGCATCCAGAGAAAGAACTGATAAATAGAAGTATGTATAGAATAATTTTATACGCACACACATATACGTATGTGTGTATATGTGTGTGTATGTGTCTAATGGTAACCATCTCTAGAGTGGGGAGAGGGGAGGGAAGAAAAAAAAGAAATTTATGTGATAATTTTGTTGTATATTTGAAAGAAATAGCAAGTTGTACATAGTAGATTTGTAGTTTCATGTGCAATCATCCTTTTTATTGTATTATATTATGGGGATGCTTGCTTTATTCCATAAATTAAGAATAAAATAAAATAAAAACAAAGAATATTGGCCTACATGTTGGCCCATAAGAGGGCTAACACTGCATGTTTCTATGTTTAATCTTGCATTTTGTGTATGTCTTCTGTGGTGGTTACTGTGAATCTGCCATAGGATTGCACTAACAAGTGCAAAGTGTTTCATTTAAAAGACTTTTGTGTGCACCCAGGGAAAAAGAAGTGAAGAAAAGAAGGATGGGGGATTCAAGGTTTAAGACCTTGCTAGGAGAGGCTTTCATTTTCATTGAAGTGAAACGTCCATTTAATCTCTGTGTGAGTGAGCAGTTCTTGGGGTCATGCTGAGAGGAGAAATTAAGAAAATGAGATCCAATGAGATGGGGACAAAAAACTGCAATAAGAATACCCATAATATCCATAGGAAGATCTAAAACCTCTAGATCAGATATGAATCCAGCCAGGAGGGCAGAGGGGAGGATATTCATTCCCTAAATAATTTTTGTGCCTGGGTGAACTAAGAATGGCAAGCTTCAAGTGCCCTCTGGTGGCAGGTAATGATATAGCACCCAAGTCCTTCTAGTCCAGACTTCGAACCACAGAAAATCCTCCTTGGGGGAGGACAAAATGTGTTTTATATGTAGAAACTATAACATATTGCTACTAAACCAGCTCACAACCTGTTTTACCTGTATTTATTTACCCATTTGCCCTTATTTATTCATATATTTATGTGTCTTTCTGATAGAATTTAAGGCCCTTGAAAGTAAGGATTGGGTTTTTTGTTTTATTTTGTTTTGTTTTTGTATTTCTATCACCAGGGCCAATACAGAGCACATAGTCATGCTTGGAAAAATTGAGACCATTTGCCAAAGGCTCCCTCTTCTTCCCCGGGTCTCATATTATGTTACCCACCTGCCTTCTGCCACCATCTCCCTCTTCACCCCATCTCCCATAATTCCCTCTGTTGATTATCTAACATTTATCCTGTATATAACTTGTTTGTATATAGGTATGTGTATGTTTTCTCCCCCATTAGACTGTAAGCTCTTTGAGGCCAGGGACTGTCTTTTATCTTTCTATGTATCCTCAGCTCTTAACACCACATGGTAGACATGCTTAATGAATGTTTATTGACTGATTACTGATTGATTGATGTATCTGAGCATATTAACAATACCAAAAGTTCTATGAGAAAATGTGTTCTGATTTTCTATCTAGAGAACAGAAGCATATCTCTTATGGCTATATTATGATCAATGACAGCCTCTTTTCTCACCTATATGAAAGTGTAAGTGGGGAAAAGTTGGTGGTAACTCTAAGTTATTCATGGTTACTGGTAGGCATCAGTAAAGCTCCACATTGGGAGCTCCCCACCTTGATGAACTCACAGACGAAAAAATCCTACACAAATACAAAAAACCCTAATATAATTATCTTCCAAGCCAAAGGGGAATAAAAAAATAAAAAGGATTCTCCTCTCCCTCCACCCTCAACTTTCTTTTTCATTTAGACCTTATAGCAATAAAAAGGCAAAGGCCACAAGATAATAGTAGGAAGATGTGGAATAGGAACCAGGGACACTATATTAAACTTAGTTCTACTGGGACTTGGCTTATAGCCATGGCTGTCATTTCTGCTTGGCCATTCCTAGAAGAGTGATATTTGTGTTTGTGTGAATTTATGATCAAACAGCAGAAAAACCTAGTTTTCAGAAATAATATCATACTTGTGCTACGTTTGAAATTGCAAGCAACAGAGGCCCAGTCCTATCTTAAACTAACGGTAGACTTTGTTGAATAATATACAGCCCTCATGGATGAGCTCATTCATGTAGGAAGGACAGAAGGAGCACATGGGCACATCTGTTTCCTTGACAGCTGCTGAGTCCCTTCCTTTCTCTCGGTTCTAGGAAATGAAGCTGCCCATGAGACTTCTTCCAGAAAATCAGTTTTATCAAGACAATGGCTGAGCAGCAGCTGGCCTACAGGGCTTAGGGAGATGTGGGGACTTATGCTGAGGTAGATAAAGCTGAATGCTACAATCTAGGACTAGCAAACTCCAGCTATCTTTGAATTCTCTAATCCTATGTATGTTGGATGAGGCTAGACATTTGGTTAAATAGATAAAATTTGTTTGGAGTCAGGGCCTGCAATCATGGATGACCAATTATTACGCTAGCTATCTTTACCTATATGTCCACCTCCTCTACTGGAAGAGGGGCCTGATTTAAATAGCCCATTTCAAATAAACAACTTGGTTTTAATTGTGAATCTAAGAAAATAAAACAAAGTAATTTTAAAAAAATTTTATCAGTTGACTGTCCAACCTATTGTATGATACATTCATAAGTATTTTTTTTTCTCCTTCAGGAACTTCTTGGTGCCAGTTCAGGATTTAAAGGTATTAGTTTTAAATTATTTTATTTAAAAGTAAAGCATTACTCATGTTAGTCAACAAGTCAGTCTTATTTATTAAGCACTTACTATGTGCCAGGCACTATGCGTAGCTCTGAGGATATAAAGAAAGGTGAAAGACAGTCCCTGCTCTCAAGGAGCTCACAGCCTAATAGCGGATACAACATGCAAAGAACTATGTACAAACAAGCTATATGTAGGATACATTTGAAATTACCACAAAAAGAAGGTACTAGAATGAAAGGTGATCAAGAAAGTTTTCCTGTAGAAAATAGGATTTTAACTCAACTTGAAGAAAGTCAGGACAGCCAGAAGATAGAGATGATGAGAGAGCAGCCAGCAAAAATGCCCGGAGTCAAAAGATGGTGTGTTCCAGCCTCAGACGCTTACTAGCTGTGTGACCCTGGGCAAGTCACTTAATCCTGATTGCCTCCAAAAAAAATTTGGAGTATCTTGTGTGAGGAACAATAAAAAGGCCATTGTCACTGGATTATAGTGTATATGATGTGTGTGGGAGTAGGAGGGGGTGACATAAGAGGTAAGAAGACTAGAAGGATAGAGGAGAATGAAGCTATGAAAAGCTTTTAATTTTTTATATCTCATATTTGATTTTGTATTTTATATTTGATCTTGGAGGTGGTAGGGAGCATTACTGAGTATAGAAGTAATATAATCAAACTTGGGGTTTAGGAAGGTCACTTTGACAGCAGAGTAGATGATGGACTGGAGTGAGGAGACCAAGCAGAAGGCCACTGGAATAGTGCAGGCATATGATGATAAGGGCCATACCAGGCCTCAGCAATAGATTGGATATAAGGGTGGGAGGGTCAGAAAGTGAGGAGTCAAAGGTGACATCTATGTTGAAAGCCTGGGTGGCTAGGAGGATGGTAGTATCCTCAGCAGTAAAAAGGGAAATTATGAAGGGGTCAGGGAGGTAATGAGTTCAGTTTCTGATGTGTTGAGTTTAAGATATCTACAGGACATCTAGTTCAAAATGTCCAATAGGAAGTTGGAGGTATGAGACAGGAGGTCAGCAAAGAGTTTAGGTTAAGTAGATATCAAAATCATTAGTATACAGATGGTAATTGAATTCATGGGAACTGGAAATAGTATAGAGGGAGAAGAAAAGAGGGCCTTGGTCAGAGTCCTGACCTGGATGAAGTGGCAAAGGAGACTGAGAAGGAGCAGTCAGATAGTTAGGAGGAGACCTAGGAAAGGGTAATGTCATGAAAAACTAGAGAGAAAAAAGTATCAAAGAGAAGAGATTGAATGACAGCATGAAAGGCTGCAGAGACTTCAAGAAGGATGAGAATTGATAAAAGGCCAGTATATTTGGCAATGAAAAAGTTGTTGGTAACTTTGGAAAGAGCAGTTTTGGTTGAACAATGAAGTCAGAAGCCAGATTGTGGAGAATTAAGAAGAGAATGAGAGGAAAGGAAGTACAATCACCTAATTGGAGATGGCCTCGAGGAGTTTAGACACAAAAAGAGGAGAGAAATGGGACACTAGCAAGTGAGGATGGCTGGGTCAGGTGAGGGGTTTGGGAGCGTTGGGGCATTTTGTAGGCAGTAAGCAAATAGTAGAAAGGAAGAGACTGAAGATAAGTGATAGTCAGAATGATAGAGGGGGAAATCTACCAAAGAAGAGAGGATGAAATGGGGTCATCTGTGCAAGTAGAAGGGTTTGTCTTGGCAAAGAGACTGACCACCTCACTACATGGGGAATGAAGAAGGAACTAGTGACAGAAGGTATCTGGGTGATGTGAGATAAGAAAAAGGGAAGAGAAGGGTCATGCTTGACCCTTATGATTGAAAAGAGTAAGTTATTTTACCAACCCAAATTATACATTTGGTAGTATACGTTATATCATATGGACTTTTACAGCTACTTCCCTATACAATCTAGTCTCTTGTCTCCTACACAGGGGAGGTGGGGGCGGGGGGGGGGGGAAGGAAAGATGTAGAACTTTTACTTCCTTTTTGTCCTTTAAGAAGTTTCATAGAGTTCTAAGAAGTTTAAATAGCACTCGCTTGGAAAAGCCAATTGAGTATATTCTCTCTTGTATAAAAAGAAACATAACAAAGTTGTAGTTTCCAATGTTTGAGAAATGGCAATGATCATTTCCTAGGAACTATTTAAATGCTTTGAAGACCTGCCATTTCATTGGGGCTTGCACTTGCCCCGGGCATCAAATTGTTTACCCCTCTGAAACTTTGTAGCAGTTCTTTGAACATTGATGTGTTCCCAGAATTCATCACCTCGAAGCCAACTTGGTGATTAGCCTTGAGAGAAATGATTATTTCTCTCTTATTTTAATAATCAATTATTAATTGAAATTAAGATTTTTTTCCTATTTCCTCATTTAGAAATAAACTTTTGTAGCCAGTCTTTGAAAGACATTGCTGACTTTGCCCCAAAATTTACCCTACCTACATCATCTTATCTAGGTGGAGTTGTTACCCCACTCAGCTAGAAAACCTTACCAAAAAAAAATCTAATCTAGGGAAATTCTGCCTCATTGTCTTCTATTCAAGCAAGCCTGAAGGGGAGGGGGTGCGGTGTAGATCCTTTTGTCTAGATTGTGTGTGTGTGTGTGTGTGTGTGTGTGTGTGTGTGTGTGTGTTCCCAGCATCTCATTAGAATAGCTTCCCCTCTTATTATAACATTATTCTCTCATTAATTGTTAACCAATCAGAGTTGATTGCCCCCTGTTGGGAACACCCACTCTTCCAAGGGCATATAAGTGTTGAGAGGCCTTCAGGATTCATCTTTGGTTTGTGAGAGAAGGACAAATGAGCACCCTTTCATTAATTATTTGCTAGCCATAATTAATAAAATTGTCAATTACCCAGAAATTATGTCTCTTGAACTTTTCATTGGTCACAGTCTTTTCAAACTTAAATAGACTGGTACAGTCCATCACCAGGCCCATACTCAAAGCCAGACATTTTTGTACAGTGCAAAGAAGCCTCTGAGTAAAGCTGGAGATTTCCAGCAAACTATAACCAAACTATATAACATATAACTACATTTTACAAAACATATTGAAACCTGTAAAATTAATGTTCTTTTCAAAATGTCTCTTGATGTGTCATCACAAACCAACATTCATTGCAAAGCTGGGTTTTGTTTTTTTTTGAAGGATAGGGCATATCCGTAACTTTCTCAGTGAACTGAATGCTCAGTGGGTTTCTGCCAATGCACCCTGGTGTCTATTTTATAGCATTGCATCTTGGAGAGTTACCTGGGGCACTGAGAGGTCAAGTGACTTGCCCAGATTCACACAGCCAATATGTGTTAGAGTTAGAACTTAGAACCAGGACTTCCTGACTCAAAGGTTAGCTGTTTATCTTCAAAAGTATTTTTTTTTTTGCTTCTCTATCTGAAACTGCATGCTACCCTTCTTAAATGAAACCATTGCTACTGCAGAAAACCCAAAGGAAGACTTCTGACCTGGATCATTATGTTTTGTCCATAGGCATCATGTTTTTTTTTCCATGTAGGCACCATACAACGCACTCATATTCAGACCCTGATGCCCATGTACTATGCTTCAGAATACTCTGATACCAAAAGTTTCAAATGGCACTGGTAGTGGAAGGAGAAGAGGGAAGAAGGGAGGAGAAGGCAAGTAAGAAGAGAGGAGGGAAAGGAAAAGGAGGAAAAGGAATGGGAGACAAGGAAGACTTGATTCTTGGGAGTTACATACTTGCTATCTAATTATTTACTGCTAAAGTGGTACTTGGGGTAATGGTTGCCATATTAGCAAACATAAGCAATTTTTCCATTATGTTTTTACCAATTAAGAAGCACCTATTAAGAGTCCACTATGTGCCAGGCATTCTTGTAGGGCCTGGAAATACAAAGATTAAAAGGAAATAGTTGTTATTTTCATGGAATTTATCTGATATGAAAGGACATAAGATGTACACATATACATGTAAGGGAATTGATCACTGACCAAACCCCTCCCACCCAGAAATGCCAAAATGTAATCACCAGGTTTTAACAGAACCCCAGGTATCAATGGTGCTGATGCACCCAATGGTGTACCCAAGAGGAGCTGAGTAATGACTTTACACAAAGAGAAAAAGAACCGATCCTGCAGTGTCAGGATTTATGAGTTGTTTTTGCCTACATTTAACATTTGATGGATTATCCAATGTGCACTTGCCCTGGTGCCTGGCACATAGTAGGCACTTCATAAATGTTTATTGATTAACTGAGATACACTTTACTACAACGGTTCTCTAATTTGACCTTGTTCTTCCCATGGATGCTGTATGTATTTATGGGACGATGCCCCTCGGGCTATAGGGGAATTCACTTTTGACGATGCCTTTGTTAAAAGCTATTTGTGCCTATTGTTTGAGTCTTAATTAGAAACATACTGAAGTTGTCTCATGAGCTACAGTTTTAGAAATACAGACTCAGAATCTCAGCTAGCAGCTGCCCTTTGGGGACCCAACCCCTGAATGCAAATGCAGATTTGAGAAGTAGCTCACAGGTCGTTTGTCATAAAATATATGCGAAATAAATACACATATTGAAGGTAATTTATTTTATTTTTATTTACTTTTGTGAAGATTCTAGTAGCTCTGGGGATTAGGACAAACCTCATATAGAAAAGCAGGAAAACATATATGGTACTTTCTAGGGTACACACCAATAAGCTAGTATGTGTCTTCAAAAGAATTTACCCTGTCCCTTTCTTGTATTATGTAGTGGAGATACCCCATTCCTTTATCTTCATTTGGAAGTTCCCCCAGCACCCCAAACTTAACAATTCCAACCTGCACCTCCAACAGCACCACCCAAACCTAGGCCTCCTCCAAATTAGGCTCCAAACCTCAGAATCATCCTTGGTCTTTCCATCTCTCCCTTACTTCTAATCTAAATAAACTTCAGGTTCTGTCCATTTTCTCTCTAGAGCCTCTCTTTCATCTCTCACTTTCTTTCTACTTGCATAATCATGACCTTAGTTCAGGCGCTTCATATCTAACTTGGACTGATGTAAGAGCTTCCTCCCTGGTCCCCCCAACTCCAAGGAAGATGCCCAAATTGTCTTCTTAATGTGCATCAGGCACTCCCTTTTTCAAAAACTCTGCAGTGGCAGAGTGTCTACAAGATAAAGTACAAACTTGTTCACATGATATTTAAGTCCCTTCATAATTTGGCACTAACCTAACTTTTGAGCCTTCAGGGAGTTCTACTCCCCTTACAACCAAACTGGAATACTAGCTATTTCCCAAATTGGGTGCATTCATTCAGTCCATTAATGTGTGCCCTCCTCATCTCAGCCTGTCAGAATCCAATTTTTCATTCAAGGGTTAACTCAGGTCACCTCCCCTGTACTTTTTTCTCTGGTCTCTCCAGCTATTAGTTTGCTATCTTTCTAAATCACATCATCTGATTTCTTTTAGAAGCTACCTTGTATTATATTTATCTGTGAAAAATGTATTTCCCAGTAAACTCTAAGTGCATCTAGATCTAGGCACGGTCTGCTCTATTTCCAATCTCTCCATCATTGTCACTTAGTACAATCCCTTATACTAAGTATTTTATGCTAAGTAGGTGTTTGTTGACTAGAAAGGAATTGATTTAAATTAAAAAAGTCTTTAGGTCACAGAAACAAGAGAAAAAAACAAGGCTTATATCAATAAAAAACAAAGTCTGAGGGGCAACAGTCAACCTACTACTAAGGTAATAGGAATGTGGTTTGGAATTTCATTTTATTTTTCTTCTCCATCCAAAATCAAGATCCAGAATGATCTATTCTGATTATAATATGATATAAAACTAACCCTAACCAAAATGATAATTTTGGGTATGTAAGTTTCCAATGAGAAGATGAGTATATGACATAAGACCAAATTCCTCATTTCATCTTGTACTATATATTTTCGCGATTGCAAAGAAAGTCTTAGAATTTTATTTCTATATATGTATGTATGTGTATGTATATATATAGACAATATTTGTATAGCCATATATAACTATTGAAAAATGGTATATAGTGTTTAATCATATAAGCTCCTTAAGAAAAGAAATTTTAATTCTTTGTATTTGTATCCCCGCTGCCTAACACAGTGCTTACAATATAATTTTAAAAAATTTTAATGCATATCAGGTTGAAATCTAGGGTATTATGAGATACAGTATTATATAGGTTATAATGAAACACAAAGACAGCTTTCTTTCCCTGAAAACCTTTTGGGTGCATCAGATTAGCAAACTATCTTTTGTCCATCAGGAATGGTTGGTAGGTGAAGAGAAAGGAAAGAGCACAAATGAGTGTAAGAATAAGGGCAATGATTCCAAGTTAATTCCCAAAGTATTAAGGAGTTTGAGCTTTAGATTGAAGAGTACATCCTTTCAGACAGAATCTAAAGATTGAAAAAATACAATAAAGAAACCTCAAATTATATCACTATTCTAGACAGGAGAAATATTTTAGAATTTGAAATTAAGAAACCAAAGGCAAAGCCTCCCTCCCATCCCATCTCAAGTCAGTGGATTAAAACTTACCCTTTTGTGGAGCTGAGATGAGTAGGCAAGCTAGCAGGAGTGAATGAGTGGACAGAGATTTAATTTTTCCTCTGCTCACTCATTCGTTCCTGCTGGATATAAACTATTTTTTGTTCTCTAGCAGCCAATCACAAGCACGGCCAATATGATGTCAGAAAGTGGGTTCTCATAAAAAAAAAACCAAACTTCATCACTTTTTCTAGTTTCAGGTTTAGTTTATAAATATGAAACACTTTTCTAGTGCCAGGAGGTTTGCATTGTGGAATTTAATTGAAGGTTTAAGTGCAGATGAATGGTTTGAGTTTTGAATGTTCATAATAATGTTCAGGATGGAATTAAGATAAATATCCAGGGCATCAGACTATTTTAGAAAATGATTTTTTAAAAATGATTCCTTTCCACTAAAGTCTGTGTTAGAAGGAAAAGAAAGCTGTGGCTACTTTTGCAGATTCAAGACAGTGTGAACAAAGTAAAATTGCATGGAAATCCTAGTAGAGAACACACTGGCCTAGAAGGTTACATTCCAAGATAATTTCTGTGCTTCCATATTTCTTTAGGATGATGCTCAAATGAAAAAGCAAACTGATGCGATTATACTATTTTTTAATTGATAAAATATACCTCTCAAAATATTAGGCTACAGTGCTTACTTCAGCAGCCTTGGAATTAGAATCAGAATTGGTGGGAACCAGAGGAGATCATCCAGGCCCTTCCTAATCGAGGATGGGCATTGACATGCAAAGGTTTGAAGTGGTCCATATTTTTAGAATGCTCCAAAACACTAATATTAATGAAAGTACAAATCAAAATGATCTTGAAGCTTCTCACTTCCCATGCAAAAGTTGTCAAAGATGACAAAAAGAAGCAGTCACTGTTGGAAGTGTTTTGGAAAGATGGGCATTGTTGATAGCTGTGAATTACGATAGCTATTCTGGAAAGCAATTTGTAATTTTTAAATGAAGTGACTGAAATATCCTCATACTTTGACCTAAAGAGTCCATTAATAAAATAAAAGGCTCCATATTTACACTAAAATATTGATAGCAGCACTCTTGTGAGGGGGTAACAGCTAGAAACAAAGTAGATGCCCGTCAGCTGGGGAATGGCTGTACAAAATGGTACAAAAATGTAACAGGACACCAATGTTCCATAATGAATGATGTTTATGGTGAGTACAGAAAAGTGTGGGAAGACTTTCACAAATTCAAGCAGATGAAGTAGGATGAGCCAAGAAAACAATATAAACCCACAATAATCTAAGTGTAAAGAATAACTACTGCAAAAAATTGAAAATGAAAGTTGAAAGGTTTTTTTTTTGGCTTTTTGGCAGGGCAGTTGGGGTTAAGTGACTTGCCCAAGGTCACACAGCTGGTACATGTGTCAAGTGTCTGAGGCCGGATTTGAACTCAGGTCCTCCTGACTCCAGGGCTGGTGCTTCTACTCACTGCACCACCTAGCTGCCCATTTATTTATTTATTTATTTATTTGGTATGAAAGTTGAAAGTTAACAAAGAATAAGCTAGTCTCCAAAGAAAAGATATGAAAAGATGCTTCTCCCAACTCCTTTGTCAAGCTACACATGTGGAACACAACATATATTGTCATATTGTTTCAGTGTACTGATTGGTTTTGCTGATTTTTTTTCTTTTCTTTGTTTTTTAATTTATAAAAAGGTTCTTTGTTGTTTTTTTAAAAAGATATTTTATCATAAGGAGTTGCGAAGATATATGTGGAGAATGGAGGCAATGTAAAAACAAAATATGTCAACAAAAATTTATTTTAAAAATATATTGTGGGTTTACATACAACCGGAAAATAAAATATACAGGCAATGGGGTATAGAAATCTTTCCCTACAAGAAAGTAAGGGGGAAGGGGATAAGGAGGGGGGAGGTGATAGAAGGGAGGGCAGACTGGGGTAAGGAATGATCAGAATGTACACCATATTGGGGTGGGGCAGGAGAGAGATGGAGAGAAAAATTGTAATTTAAATCTTGTGGAAATGAATGTTGAAAACTAAAAATAAATAAATAGATAGATAGATAGATAATGTGGCATAGCTAGGTGGAGCAGTAGATTGAGTACCAGCTCTGGAATCAAGAGGATCTGAGTTTAAATCCAACCTTAGACACTTTACTAGCTGTATGACCCTGGGCAAGTCACTTAAGCCTGATTGCCTCCAAAAAGAAAATATATGTGTATATATATATGTATATATATATATATACACACACACGTACATATATGTGTGTGTGTGTTACATATTGCTCGATCTAAATATGCAATAACAATTTAGGCTGGAATTTGAGAACAAAAGGGCTCAGGAGTACATTTCATCATGTAACATGTACAAGGCTGGATATTGCATGTAGCAATGAACTAAACTGCCAATGAGGTTACCTGATATTCACTTTCCATGTGTCTATGTTCCTCTACTCTTTTTCACCAGCTAGCCTCATAGTAAGTTTCCTTCTCTTGTGCTTATGGTAAAGAACTCAGCAAATACAACTGGGCAGATCAATCAATCAATCAAAAAAGCATTTATTAAACACTTTTAATGTACCAGGCACTATGCTAAGCACTGAGCGTACAAAGAAAGACAAAAACAGCCCCTGACCTCAAGGACCTCACATTCTAGCAGGGAGAGACAATGTGTAAATAACTAGGTACACCCAGGATAGGTAGAGTTGATGGCAGTCAATCCCAGTTGGGAAAGTACTAGCAGCCAGTGAGTCAGGGAAAGGCCTCCCTCAGAAGGTGGCAGTTGAACTGAATGTAGTAAAAAAGGGTAAAAAGGAGGGAAAGGGTCAGATATAAAGAGCTTTAATTGCCAACATAAGATTTCATATTTGAGCCTAAAGATGATGTGGGGGGTGGAAGAGAGCAAGAAGAGAGTGGGGAGAGGACAGGGGAGAAGAGAATGACATGGTCAGAGCTACTCTTTAGGAAAATTATATTAGCAGTTGAGTAGGGGATAGATTAGATTAGGAAGAGATTTGAGAGAGAGAGAACAAAGACAAGGCCATTGCAATGCAAAGAGAAGACAAGACTTTTTATCTATATTGAGAAAAAATGGAGCATAAAAGAAGGGATAAGAGCAGGGATATGCTGGTGAGTGCTTAACCATCTCAGGAGGGAAAATGTCTACATAACATATTTTAAATTAAATCTGCATTATTATCATTTTTCCATCACTTTTTTAAGTATAGACAATCAAGAGATGATGGGGGCCCGCACAAAGATCTTGGCTATATGACAAGAGAGAAGATGACTTATGGGAAAGACGTTGTGAAAGTAGAAATAAGACTTGGCAAGAGCAATATATGGACTGATTGGGAGGGAAGAGTTGGAGGACACCAAGGTCATGACCTTGGATGACTGGGAGGTTTGTGGTAGTCTTGGCAGTAATAAGGAAGTTCAGAACAGGGGACAGTTTGGGCTAAAAGATAATGAGTTCCTTTTGTACATGTTGAGTTTGAAATGTCTACAAAATGCTGCATTTGAGATGGCCAAAAGGCTCAGTAGAGAGATGGAAGCTGGAGATACTGATTCATCAACATATAGTTGATAATTAAACCTATAGAAGTTGATGAGATCACCAAGTAAGACAGTATAGAAAGAGAAAAAAAAAAGAAGGCACAAGAAATAGATTTTGGAAGACACCCACAGTCAATGGGCATGATGTGGAAGAAGACATAGCAGAAGAAACTAAGGAGGAATGGTCAAAAGGATAGGAAGATAAAAAAGGGTTAGGAACACCTAGAGAGGACAGAGTATCCAAGAAGAGAAAGTAATCAACAGTGAAATGCTACAGGGAGGTCATGAAGGATTGGGATTGAGAAAAGGTCATTAGATCTGGCCATTGGTGCATTTGAAGGCATCTACTATAAAGAAAGATGGCTTCCTCAAAGAGTTTAGCTGAGAAGGGGTGGCAGGGAAGACACATGAGGTGATAATCTAGCCAGGATGGTAAAAATAAGCGGGAGGGCCTTGTTTATTTGTTCATAGGTGGTGGAGATGATATTTTTCTAGTTAGTAGGGAGGGAGCCAGTAGATGGGGAGAGAGAGAAGATTAGAGGATGACAGTGGAGAAAATCTATTAGAAAAGACAGGAGGGCATGGGATCAAGGGTGTATGTATAGTGACTGACCTTCGCAAGAAGTGTTGATTGCAACAGAAAGTGGATTGTAGGAGATATTGGGGAATTTTGTGAGACTGAAGCAAAATGTGAGGAGATGTGGAGAAGTTAAAGGAAGCTGAGAATGAATATAAAAGATGATACAGTTCTACAAAAATAATGTCAGAAGAGCTCAAGTTTAGGATTATCTACGGACAACGATGATTGGTAAAAGAAGACCAGACTCTTTTGGGGGGAGGGCAATTGGGGTTAAGTGACTTGCCCAAGGTCACACAGCTAGTAAGTGTCTGAGGCCAGATTTGAACTCAAGTCCTCCTGATTTTAGGGCTAGTTGCTCTATCCCCTGGATCACCTAGCTACTCCAAGACTCTTTTTATCTATAGTATTTCTGTATAACAGCAACAAAACTTAGCAGGATGAGTTAAAAAGAGAAATCCATTTAAAATAAATAGAGGTTGCATTAAATTCCTGGGAGTATAACAAACAAGAATTATATAATTAAAACGACGAAACATAAATATTAATCGCTCATTGAGAGATCAAGCAAATGTAATGAAATTGATAAAACTACCTAAATTAATTTGCCTATTCCATGCCATCCCACCCAAACTACCAAATGGCTATATAGTTGGAAAAATTAATATTGAAATTCATCTGGAGGAACAAATGGGCACAAATATCATGGGAAATGATGAAAAAATGGTAAAAAAATAATAGCAATAAAAGGGTAATCAACAGGACCAGATCTCAAAGTATACTGCAAAAGCAACAATTAAAAAAAGTACAAAATGATTTAGTATGGGTTTAAATTGAATTTTAATTTAGGTAGTATTATTCACAAATGTGGTAGTATTATGTATAAATATGATGTGGATTTATTATATATTCTGCAACTTCTTAGAAAATCCTCTGAAAAAGAGATGACTTGCCAAATGATAAAATGAAAGGTTTAAAGGAATTAAATAAAATAAAGGATCCCATCTTCCCATTTTTTTGGTAAACAGTTTATGTTACATTGGATTCCATCTGAGTGTTTGATTGAATTAGCTTTTAAACCTCATGTGTGTTCTACCTTGCTTTGACCAGTTCAGGTGATGCCACTGTTTACATGCCTTCCACTTTGTATAATATTCTACTTGAAAAATCAGTTATAGGAGATGGTAACTTCTCTTATCTTTCCTGTTTCTTCCTTAGAATATCACTTAAATGAATTCCTGTCATTCAGATCATCAACATATGACAAAATCATTCTTTGACCCTCTGTCTTATGTCTATGTATCATATCATATGTCTATGACTTATGATGATATTAGGGGTTTTGAAGAATATTCTTCTTTATTCTTCTCCTTTACTAGAATATAAATGTTACATTCTGTTAAAGTGCCTTCTGAATAGTCAGAAGCTATTATAATGATGTTGGTCAAGTGCTACATTGAATAAATGGAAAAATGTGTGTGTGTATATATATATATATATATATATATATATATATATATATATAAAACATACATATAATTATACAAACACATATATAGGTATATATAGCCTCTTTTTTTCGCATCTGCTAAAACGACATAAAGGAATGAAGACATCTTTTGGTCTTGTGGTTTTAGAACTAGGGTTGGGGGAGGGGAGATCTAGGATTTTGCCTACAATTTCCAGCTAGTCCAAAACGAGAGCCAGGTCTTCCTTGTAATTATGTTTTACCGTAATAGCTCCAAAGGCACCAATTCTACTTTGAAGTTCATAGTTCATTAAGGTGAATACCTTTCCTCAAGAATTTGGATATTTCATGAAGTATAATACATTCTATTAAATACCCCAGATAACTCACAATCTATCTCTGAGATGGGAGGTGCGGCAAAGGAAGATAGATCTTACTAGGTAAGGTCAGAAAGGACTTTTCCAATATTTTCACCACTGGGTAATTGCCTAGAGAAATCAAAAGGGCCATAAGCTTAAACTTTTCACATATCTCTTCTGCAGCACTAGAGGAAGAAATTTTGCTTCACCCTGACTACCAAAATAAAGCTTTTATAATGAAATGGTGCCTACTTCACATAATCTAGACATGTGTGCAAATATTTGAAGAGAAATTGTATTTTCCCAACTCCAGTGATGCTAAATCATTAACTCCAAACATTCCTTTCATTCACTTGGTCAACAAGCATTTATTAAACATTTACTATTTGTTGAGTACTGAGTCAAATTCTGGGAATACAAAGAAAAACAAATACACCCTGTCTCTTTCTTCAGAGAGCTTGTATCCTATTGGAAGAGGCAGCGTATTACCAACTGTGTATATACAAGGTATATAAAAAGTAGATGGAAATTAATCTCAGAGGGAAGGTACTAATGGTGAAGAGTGGAGGCAGGAAAGGACCCTTGCATAGGTGCAGGTACCAAATGTACACGTACCTTTGCCTGCCCATCACATATGACCTTTACAAGTCTTTTGATGGTTTTACTTCTGCTCTACATTCTTTCTTAAATTGTTTTAATATTATTTGCTCTTTCTTCTCACCTTACTTACTTATTCATTATCTGTGATACCCACAATAAAATAATTATTCTTGAAGGAACAATTTTTCCTTCAAGTTGCTTTTTTGTCATTGTTTTATTTGTTTGTCTGTTTATTAGTCATACCAAATTTTTTAGTTTTTCCAGATCTACACAAATTTCTCAAAAACTCAGAAATTTTAGAAGTCTGAAAAACTCTTTCATTGGTCAAATATACCCAAACCAGATAAGAAAAAGGCAAAGAAAGAGAATTATATAGAAATATCATTAATATTAATTCAAATTTTAAAAATAAAATCCTGTCCAAAAAAAGACTAGAGCAGCATTTAAAAAAATTATTCACTGTAATCAAGTTGGATTTATACTAGTGATTCAAAGATAGCTCAACTGAGAAAACTAGGGAGCAAGGAGGCTTCCAAATCCCATATTCTAGAGGGAAAGAGAATTCTCTTCATTCTTCTAATACCAGAGATAAAGAGTGTGTGTTGGTGCAGGAGCCTTAGATTTGAGGACCTAGATGTTTGATGGTAATTGGAGGGCAGCAGTGACAGAGGAGTTGCAGCCTTCAAACAGGACAATGGGTTTGGTCCAGTAGGTTCTGAGAAAAGGAAGCCTACAGAAACAGTCTCTGAGTGGGACTGGAACAGAAGCTTCATATTCTTGGATCTAGTAATCCAGAGTACAAAGAGAAGTCCTGAGGCAGGAGTCTTATAGGTCCATGCCTTCCTGGGAACTCAGTGACAATAGGGCTATAGGGCAGTTACTCTTTTCACAGTAACAGTAGACTTCAGGTAATGTGGTTGAGAAAGGGGAAAGATAAGTTGAAATTGAGGTACCTATGGGATACATACATGGATATATCCAATAGGTCATTGAAGAATGGATGAGGTCATTGAGGGATGGTATAGACAGAGGAGGGAAGAGGTTTTGGACAGAGTTTTGGGGAGAATCCACATTTTAGAGTATAGCACATAGATAATGATCCAGCAAGTGAAAATAAGAAGTGGTCAAGCAGGTAAGAAAAAAACCGGATGAAGAGTATCATGACACCCAAGGGAGGAAAAATTCTATATGAGAAAGTGGTAGTTAACAGTTTCAAAAGCTTCAAAGAGATCAAGAAGCAACAGGATTTTAAAAAGCCATCAGATTGATCAATTATAATATTGTTGGTCATTTTGGGGAGAGGAGTTTTAAGAGAGTGGGAGATCAGAAGCCAGATTACAAGGGACTGAGAAGTAAATGGTAGGTAAGGAAGTAGAAACAAGTGTGTTGTTGTTCTTCAGTTGTGTTTGATTTGTTGTGACCTCACAGACTTGTCCATTGGATTTTCTTGGCAACGATACTGCAGTGGCTTGTCATTTCTTTTTCCAGCGTGTGTTCATTTTACAGATGAGGAACTGAAGCAAATAGGAATTAAGTGTCTTGCTCAGGATCATACAGCTAGTAAGTGTTGGAGGCTATATTTGAACTCAGACCTTCAGACCCAATGCACTGTCCACTATCCCTCCTTGATGCCCTAGAAATGTGTAGAAGGCTGGATTTGGAGTCAGAGGTGCTGGGTTCTCCGAGCTCCAGTTTCCTCAGTTTCCCATCTCTTAGGGAAAAAAAGCTGTCTAAACATGTTGCTTCTACCTTTTCACCTTTAATTACTTCTAAACCCCTTGAGATCAGGTTTTTGAACCTGTTTTCAATGGAAACTTTTCTCTTCTGATTCTTTACCTATCTGACTGCCTCTTCTCAGTCTCTTTCATGGGATCATCAACCACGTTCCATCTTATATTTGTGAATATGCTGTCTTGGACCCCCTTTTGTTTTCTCTCTATAGTCTCTCAGTGATATAATCAGCTCCCATGGTTGTTTCCAACTGGATATCCCATGGGCATATCAAATTCAACATGTTCAAAACAGAACTCATCATTCCCCCTAAGTTTATCCTCTTAATTGCTCCATTTCTCTTAAATGAATGAATGAGTGAAAAAGCATTTATTAAAATATTTGCTATGTGCCAAGCATTTTGCTAAGTGCCAAGGATATAAATAAAGGCAAAAGACAGTCTGCCTCTAGGAGCTCAGGTCTAATGGGGGAGACAATGTGCAAACAGCTATGTACAAACAAGCTAATACAGAATAAATAAGAAATCATCAACAAAGGGAAGGCACTAGAATTAAGAAGGGCTGCGAAGGCTTCCTGTAGAAGGTGGGATTTTTAGCTAGGACTTGAAGAATGCCACAGAAGCTAGGAAGTAGAGTTGAACAGGGAGAGAATTCTAGGCATGGAGGACAGATATAGAAGATGTCTGGAGCTGAGAGATGGAGTATCTTGTTGAGGGAGCAAGGTTGTCAGTGTCACTGGATTGAAGAGTGTGTGGGGAGAAGGGGAAGTGTAGGGTATAAGAAGACTGGAAAGGTAGAAGCAGGGCTATGCTATGAAGAGTTTTGAATGCCAAACAGAGGATTTTGTAGCTTGAAAAGGCCAAGGTTCCCCAGTCCATTCTGGGCCATCTCCAGTCATCCTGATCTATATCTGGCCACTGGACCCAGATGGCTCCGGAGGAGTAAGTGAGGCCGGTGACTTTGCACAGCCCTCCACACTTAAATCCAATTCGCTTGTATGTCATGGCATCACCTCCTGATGTCATCAGAAAAGAAGGACACACAACAGCAACAACCATTTCCTACCTGCATGTTTTTGCAGAGGCTGTTGGAATGTTCCACCTCTTAGAAGCCCTAGATGCCTTCAAAGCTCGGTGAGAGTGCCACCTCCTAGTCCTGATTTCCCGATTGTGAATGCCCCCCTCATCTCGCAAATTACTATGCCTTGATTTATGCATATGGTATTTCTCTCCAGGACTGTTTTGATTTTGTCTTTGCTTTCCCAACACTTAGCGCCTTGGCACACAGTGGCTGCTTAATAAATGTGGTTTTTTTTTATTAATCCAGTTCTTGTGGAATTTAATGGGGGAAGTCAGGAGAAGTGAATTTTTCAGGGGGAAGCAAAGATCAAATATTTTTAAAACCATTTCCTGCATCCGTCCTTTGCCCTCATCACTCCCTCTCTTGTATATACAACCTTTTGTGTGCTTGTCTCTTCTCTATTCCTGATTCCCCTGTAGAATGTAATCTCCTTGAGGCTCAAAACTTTATCATGTTTAAATTGTTTCCCCAGTTCATGCTTAAAGAATTGCATTGCCTGAAATTTAATTCAGAAGCATTGTGGCATGAAGCTCTAGACCCGGAGTTAGGAAAGTCTGGGATTTGAGTCTCGTCCAAGATACTTCCTTCCATCTCTGAGCCTTAAGTATGCTGAGAGGACCCTACCCTACAGGGTTTTTGTGAAATCAAATGAGATTATGAGTAAGTGAATGTATGAATGAAAAAAAACATTAGTTCCATGCTTATGTAAAGAGGCTTATCTGGGCACACTCAGATCACCTAACACGGAGACCTCTGTGTTCTCTCTCACAGGGTCAGGGGTAGCCCTTGGCTGCATAGACAGAGAATCTTCATCTTTAAAAGCAGCCAGACCGAAGCAGTCCCTCACTTTCTGCGTCTGAATGATTCCTGTTCTCTTTCTGGCTGTCTCCAATTCACTCACAGCACAGGCTGCATTCACCAAACCAGTAAGAAAGGAAAACTTCCTTCTCCTTCCCTCCCTCCCTCTCTTTTACCTTGGCTCTGAGAAATGTGCCTGGGAATGTTTGTGTTTGTTCTGTGTTGTTTGGTCTCTCGGTTTCAAGTGCAGAGGGTGGTTTGAGTCAGGTGGACCTTGGACCTAGGGATTCCAGGCCAGATATTGCATCTAGTCAGCCCACCCAGCAGAGCAGCCCTAAAAATCCAGGGTGCCTGGGAATCAAACCCAAAGAGGTTTTTGTACTTGGAGCTGGGACTTTGTTATGTACGAACTGAGCTAAACCGTGAAACTAGCTCTCTTCCCCTCCCCAGAGGGTGCAAAAGGAAAGAAAGATTAAACCCAATGTGTTGGGGCAGTAAGTTTTTTATATTTATGATTATGCTTTTTTAAGCGAATATTCCTTTGTAAGACCTAATCTGACTGTTAAATGGCTAAATGGCACTGGGGTGCAGAGCCCCCCCACACTCAGGGAGAACATCATCAGTGGGCCTAGAACCAATGACAGAGAGCAGAAACATCCCAAATCCCCTTAAGGGTCCTGGAGAACCATGGGAGAGGAATGAAATATAATGCACCTTAGCCTTCCAGGCAGTGAGAGCCAGGGTAGGAGTGCCAATGTGCCAGTCACCCTGCTAAGTGCTAAGGATATAAATGGAACAGAGAACAAGTTTTCTTCTCAAGGAGTTCATATGCTAATTCTGAAAGACAATTAACACAGAAAGATGGAAAGGCGTAAGGGGCCTTAGGACTCAGTAACAGAGTGGATGACCTTGCTTGGAGGATTGAAGGGTCCAAGCAGCAGGTTTGGAAGGGCTATAGTTGGTTATTCACTGCTCAACAAGGAGGTATAAACAACCATTTCTATCCTATAACCAAGGAGGAAGATGGATCTGGGATCTGGGAAGGAGTCAGGAAGACTCCTCGTGGCCTGGTCTGTTCTACATACAACACTCTGCAAATCTTAAAGCATTGTATAAATGCCAGGCATCATTATGGACTTTGCATTATTTTTTATAAACTGTTTATGACCTCAGAACAAGTAAGACATGTGAATTATATATTCTGGCTATAAAATTCAGCTCTTCCTTTGAAATATCTTTCTAAGTCAAATTGTTATTTTAAAATTTAAAATTTTGAGAAATGATCCCTAAAACCACCAACATTGCTAACATTTATGTTTGTTTAGTCTTTTATGTTTTGAGCAATCACTAAAATTAGGAGCTAAAAGGGCCCACATGTGACTTCACTACTGTAAAAAAGAGCAAACCCCAAACCATCTCTGGCCTCCAGGCACATCCCAAATGACCCTTCGGAGACATTATTCCTATTCTTATTCAACAATGAAGTGATTTCCCTGCTTCCAGTCAATCAGTCAGTAAGCATTAATTACCTATTATAAATTGCTTTCCAGAATGGTTGAATCTATTCACAACTCCACAAACAATGCATCAGTTTAATGGGTCTTTCTGAAACATCTTCCCCATCAACATTTATCATTTTCTTTCTTTTTTTTTGGTCATCTTTGCCAATGTGATGGGTATGAGGTGGAATCTCAAATTTTCCTTAATTTTCATTTCTCTAATTATTAGCTGGAGTATTTTTAATAAGGCAATAGATAGTCTGGGTTGCTTTCCTTGAGAATTGCCCATTCATATAAAAAAAACAACTCAATAATCAAAGCCTCTAAGAAATAAAGAGCAACTGGACCCAAAGGTGAGTTGGAGTTCACCATCTTCATACAGGTAAGATATTATTATCCCCATTTTTTGGAGGAGGCAACTGAGATCTGGAGAGATTTCTAAAAGATCACACAACTAGAGAGAGAAGATGGCTTTCACATACAGTGTCATAACACCTTCTTAGCCCTGTGTAGTTGTTGCGGTTGATCTTGTTTGTCTTTCAATCTTGAAGAGGACCATGACATCAGGAAGCTGATGCCATGACTTGCAAGTGAACTGGATTTAAGTGAGGCAGGGCTGTGCGAAGTGACCAGCCTCACTATCTCCTCCAGAGCCATCTGCGCCCAGTGGCCGGATATAGATCAGAATGACTGGCGATGCCCCACCCCAGCCCTGCATAATATGGCATGGAAGCCACAGTTTTAACATATGTACAGCATGAAAAATACATATCAGGTCATGAATGTATAGTAATGCTTATGAACATGTTAACACTCTCAAAAGCAGCATCGTATATGCAGGAAAACACCATTTCTTTAATCCATGAGGTCTTTATTTTTAATTTGATTTTGTGAACATATTGTACACCAGAAGACCAGTTTAGGCTTTTTTAGTTTGTTTTGGTTTCTTTGGTAAGCACTGATCTTCCCACCCCAAATTATAACTTTCTTAGACCAGTTGTTCTGTGCTTTTATTCATATATCGCTAGTATTACACAATATGGCCACTTGCTGAAATGTGTTTCTAATAGTCACAGACATGCTGGGATCTACAGCTTTCCCAATGGAATAGAATATTATGTCCTTGCACTTCCTATTTAGATTGCAAACAGAGCTCAACCTAAAGAATTTTGCTTTCTGAGTATTTAGCTATAGTTTAAAATTAAGCAACAATGCAGCTAGTATGCTGGAATCTAAACCTTAACTGGAAAACTACTTTGCTAGGTGGATGGAGTGCTGGACCTGAAGTCAAGAAGACTCATCTTCCTGAGTTCAAATCTGGTCTCAGACATTTGCTAGCTGTGTGACCCTGGGCAAGTCACTTAACCCCATTTGCCTTGGTTTCCTCAACTGTAAAATGAGCTAGAGAAGGAAATAGCAAACCACTCTAGTATCTTTGCCAGAAAACCCAAAATAGGGGTCACTAAGAGTCAGATTCAACTAAACAATGGGATAAAAAAAATAAGACCTGAGGTAGTGACTGGGAGGCAAACAACGATGCTTCAACACAACATGATGGAGTTCCACCACCAGGACAAAACATGAAAGTGGATGGATTACTTCTCAGAGTGCTGTCACACTTCCTTGCCTACAGCCCTCAAGCTCTTTACTCCCTTTGGGTAGCAATAGTGAGAGGGAAATTGACAAAGGAGCATCTCCACTGGCTACCTGTTCTTTGACCTCCACTAGGAGATAATTAGAAAAAGGAATTTTAGAAGATTCTGTCTTTAGTGTCTCACCAAGTGGCAGATTCCTGGCCCAGACTCTACATTCCAGTTGAATGAAAATTCCTGTCAATACAAAAGGGAACCCGCAGGAGCAATACTCCTCATGCAGGGTGGAAATGCCCACACATAAGCTGACCTCAGAGGTCACAGGCTTTGCTTTGTAGATACTTCATCCTCCTCTGATCACATTAACATCTGTGTCCCCTATGGTTTTATCCTCTTCACTCTTCTCTTCCCTCTCCGGAGGTTTCATCTGTTCTTGAGGCTTTCATGATCAGCCCTACGATCCCCAATTATAATCAGTTCAATTTAACAAATCTTCCCCAAATCTATATTTCAACTTGTCATCTCTCTCCAGAACTCTTGTCCTTTATTAAAGGGACTCTTCTCCTTAATTGGAAAATTATCTGCTCGAGAGAGTCACCTGGAAATCTGGTCAGGACCTCAAATTCGATAGGTCCAAAACTGGTGTCATCATTTTCCCTTAAAAATCCAATTGAATTAAACAAGTTTCTGTCCCTCTCTTTTTTTTCTGTTAGTTGATAGTACCACCATCCTCCCACTCATCTGTGGTCTTCATCAGCACCGCTGCCCACTACCACCACCACCATCGATGATATAAAAGACTCATATTTAGATAACATTTTAATTTTTACTAATGCTTGCCTCAGGCGTATTTGAGTCTTCTGACCTCTCCTTTACCATATGGTGCCACATCTATTGATGTCTCTTACACACAAACTTGGTTAGTTTTCCCCTAAAAGGCAATGAGCCATTGACATAACATCCCAATTGCCTAAATACAAATTCTTTCCATTCTAAAGCTCCTTTTGTTAAATTGTATATTGCCCACAAGTCTTATTTTGTTTTAAACCCAAGCTTGAACCACAAAATTGGCATGAGTCAGGTCTAGCCCAGGACATCCTGACATGTCCCTGATGCAATCTGGTGGGAGGTAAGCTTAAGAGCGACATCAACAATTTTTGCAAACTGAAAGCAGTAAGTTTACATTTCACTTTGAGCACAATTTGATAAAACCCCAAGAAGGATCTTCTTTCCAGTGACCTCTTTCTCTGATGGGAATTCCATCCTTGCTGCCAGTCTTTCCTCATTGCTGCTGCAACCACAGTTCCTTTGGCCATTGCCGTCATCATTCCCACTTTCCTGTCCTTGGTCCAGCCACTGCTGACACTGCATTGCTGCTAAAAAGAGAGGGAACACAGAAAGGAAGACAAAGGAAGCTAGGAGCTGTGGCCCAGGCTCACTTGATGAAGTCCCCTAGCCATCAGTGATAAGTAGGTGACATCTCCATGGCCCTAGGACTGGAAGGAGACCCTGTATTTTCTCATCCCTCAGTGGCAGTCACACCTTGTTGTCTGGGAAAGAACCTCACCATCTTTTATCTGACATAGCACTCTGGTATCTCACTGCTGTCTCAGGGTTCATTATGTCATGCTAAAGCAAGAAGTCCTTTCAGCACTGGACTCCACCATGACCGTTTTCACCTCCTGTGCTGTCGGGAAGTCCATCATACCTGAAGATTCGAACAATGAGTCACCTTGTCCTCAGAGTTTCCAGAAGTTTCCAGGGGGAACTCTTAGTGACACTCCCTGGCATAACCTGCTATGTTACACAACATCTCCAGCTTGTCAATCACTAGGTGACCAATAGATTGGCCATGATGACCCAGGAGACAGATAATATAAAATATATATATATATATATATATTCTGTTTCCATAGTGAATGGGAAAGGGCAGAGAAGGGAGAAGGTGGTAAGAATCACAGAGTGACCATTGTCCAGTGACAAGTGAGTGGGTTCACTACTGGAAGAACTGAACATTCTTGCTATAAGTAAAATCAGAAGACAAACAGAAGGTGCAGCAAAATTGAAGGAGGGTCTACAGGTTCTTCTTAAAGAAGGAAGTGAGTTAGTTGACTGGTTTCATGACCAGAGACAAAAAGAAATGTTAGAGGAAGAGAGGTATAGTAGATGGGGTGCTGGATTTAGAATCAGTAACATCATCTCGGGCAGGGGAGAGGGAGAGCCTAAAAGGGACAGCATAGTCTTTGCAGAGTTGTCCTGAATTCAAATCCTCCATTAGCAGTTATGGCTGATTAACCTTAAGGCCAGTCACTTAATGTCTCTGAGCCTCAATTCCTTCATCAGTAAAATGGTGATGACAATAATACAAATAGTACCTTTCACATGGTTTCTTTGAGTATAATGCACATAAAACACTACAAACTTTAAAGCCTTAATGGTCAGCTATTATTTTTTTTTGGCAAGGCAGTCAGGGTTAAGTGACTTGCCCAGGGTCACACTGCTACTGAGCATCATGAATCTGAGGTCAAATTTGAACTCAGGTCTTCCTGACTCCAGGACCAATCCACTTCACCACCTACCTGTCCCTGGCTATTATTATTTTGCAAGAGTTTAAGTGATCTCCTCTTAATGATGAACTTAAGCAGAGAGACCACCATGAATATTGTCGTAGCTTATGTTTCATGTCTGCTTTTGAGGATAAGGAGAAAAATTATACTAAAAAAAAAACTTAAGCTCTTCCTCTTGTTCATTTGTTGACTTCAGTACAAACATGGGCACATGGGAGAATGGCAAAACAATGTTGGAAAATATAGTTCAGGAATAAGAAAGGAAAGATTATTTTAATTAAAAGCTTCATGCTTGAATGTCATGAATATTTTCTTCATAAGAAGACCTGGAATGTTTTTGCTTTGGGAAGCATTGAGTAATGTCCAGGGCAGGGACTATTCTCCCAACCTTCATATCTTAGTATCTAGCATTGTGCCTTGTACATAGTGCGCACTTAATAATTATCGGATGAATTGAATTGAATTATAAAAAAAATTGACTGTAACCCAACAGATGGCATATGACTTTTTACCAAGGTAGCATAGACTTTATATATAATATGGTACAGTTGATAGAAAACTGGACTTGAATCATGCTTCAGAAATTTATGTGCCTGTGGACAAGTGACCTCAACTCTTCAAACCTCATGAAATTTTAGAGCCAAAATGACTTCGGTACCACCCCAAACATACATTAAAAGGAATCCTCAGTATAACATATCCGACAAATACTCTTCATGATGTAGTTCACTAGAGCAGGTAACTTGAATTCATCAAAGGCAGCTAACTGCTCTTTGATTTTCTCCTGATTTATCTTGGGGAATCAAACCTTGGTGGCCACTTTTTGTTCTGCATTTCCAGTGCAAAGGTCATTCTTCTTGGCAGAAAAAAAAGCAAAATAAGAATCGAGCAGCTCTGTTTTCTCTCTGTTGCTAGTTACCATCCCCCTTTCCACTCCCAACAGGGTTCATCCCCCTTCTTGGATCCTCATTAACTAAAAGGTAAATTGCCCTTTTCTTGTACATTGCTTTACTTGCTAACCTCAGCTCCTAGTGAATTTTAACACTTATATTCATCCTCTATTAGGTTAAATCTTCAACACATGATTTTAGAAAGATTTAAGTTGGTTTTAAGTTCCCAGTAGCTTTAGACAACACCCTTGTTGGGCCTATTTCCTTTTGTTGTGTTGTTGTTTCTTTCAGAGTTTCATTCTTAGGAGATTCCCTTTCTTCTTTAGCTGGCTCCCTCAGAGGATATTTAGCCCATGAGATCCTACCTATGCTTCCTGTGAAATCTTTGAAAACTCCTCTAAAATCTACAATTCATGTCAGACTATGCCTAGTTTTCTGCACCTCAGTCAATCACTCAGTTGATCAATAAACATTTAATAGTGCCTGCTATGTACCAGATACTTTGCTAAGTCCTGGAGATAGGAAGTAAACTAAAAGACAATCCCTACTCTCAAGGAGCTCATGGTCTACTAGAGGAGGCAACATATAAACAACTATATACAAGTAAACCTTCCACAGAATAAATTGGAAATAATCAATAAAGGGAAAGTACTAATATTAAGGGGGATCCCCCTAGAAGGGGGATCAGACTTTAGATGAGACTTGAAAGATAAAAATCCAAAAATATAATACATTACCTTTATATACCACAATTCCTTTATCTGTTTCCCATCAGATAAGCATCAACTTTGTTTTCATTTCTCTGTTACTACCTGCAGGCTTGAGGCCTCATGTGGCCCTCTAGAACCTCAAGTGCAGCCCTTTGACTGAATCCAAACTTCACAGAAGAAATTTCCTTTTTTTTTTTTTTGCAGAGGGGAAGGCAGGGCAATTGGGGTTAAGTGACTTGCCCAAGGTCACACAGCTAGCAAATGTGTCAAGTGTCTGAGGCCACATTTGAACTCAGGTCCGCCTGACTCCAGGGCCGGTGCTCTACTCACTGTGCTACCTAGCTGCCCCAAGAAATTTCCTTAATAAAAGGATTTATTGCATAAAAGTGCTGCTATTAATATTTTGCTCTGTATGTTGCCTTGGTATACCTTCTCATGTCTAAATGTTTTAGTGGCAATAGCCTACATGATTATCAAAAGAATCCTTGGTAAATATATGACAAATGAGATAATATTTGTAGAGCACTTAGTGCTTGGCACATAGTAGGTGCTATAAAATGCTAGATATGATGATTATCATCATTGTTGTCATCACCACCACCACCATCATCATCATCGTATGAGAAAGAAACAACCAGATGATTCTCTACAGTTAGTCTCACAACTGAGAGGTTTTGAGTTGAAGGGATTGAGATCTTAAGAGACTGCAAGAACATATCCTTGATGCATGAAACCATAGAGATCACTCACTAATCCTCTGGTTATCAATATCAAGCAAGAAATAAAACAGGAGTGTTCCTCAAAGGTGAAAATCTAAAACCATATAGGATGTCTCTAAATGGAGAAAGGAATAAGGATATTTATGAGCATGGTATCATGACTGGAGATCAGGTCTTGGAGCCAAGAAGAGTTGAGTACAAGTCCAGCCTCTGAAACTGTGTCAGTGCAAGTCACTTAGTCTCTCACTGCATACAAAACACTATAAGTAGCAGAGCAGGTGCTATCTTGCATTGGTGGAAGGAATTTCCTCATCTGGGAATTCTCTACATCAGTGAAATCACAGATGTAGTCCCTATCCCTATCCCTTTCTCTGAACCTTAGAGCTCTCTAGGTCCTTGTCTGTGAAATCCATGGCTACTCAAAGAAATTGGCCTAATAACACACATTACCAAAAAATGGAAATATTAAAACTAATTGTATTCATCTTTCTTATTTCTCCTGTAAGACTTGAACCTAAGCCTTCCTGACTGCAGTCTTTTACATAACTTTGAAGTTCCTATACATGCCTCCCCTTTAACCTGGAAATGCCCACACCTTGGAAAAGTGTTCATAGACATATATGCACCAAAACTTATTGGTATGGGGCTCTCTCCTCATTGGTGGAGATCAATGACCCAAGCCTGCATGAGGGGCAGGGCAGAGTTGGCAAGAACCAGAGAGGAAGGAGATTTGGGGTTCTTCCAGCTTCAAAAGAAATGTGCAATGTGCAATGCCAACTCCTCTTTAGGTACTTGGGAGGAGGACAACATAAAAGAAGCTGGCAGTGCCTATCTGGTCCCTATCTTTAACTTGCTAAACTAGAGGCTTCTTCGAATTTTCCCCTTTGGTGAGATCTGGCAATCTCTCTTGGTTGAGCTGAAATAGCTCACTCACATTGGAAGGGATCCTTCCATCTGTATTGTCTGGTATATATTCTCATATGTATACTCTTTCTGATTTTTGATTTGCTATTCACTTGGACAAATGAGTTTCTTTGTTATTTGCTATATATGTTTGATGTGGAACTGTTATTTGATAGGAAGAGAGTCAATCCCTGGATATAAAATTTGGGGTCCCTCTTTTTTCATTAATCAATAGTGATTAGGAGTTTAGCTTGAATCTAAAAATTACAGCCCCTAGACTAATAATACTTAAGGGAGCAGACAGATATAATTCTAGCCTGGTACCCCCTTCTGTCTGAGGAAAGAAGAATGGCCAGCCTCTGGCACCAACCTCTTGCTTTCTGTCTTGGTGGGAATTAAAGTGTCCCTTGGAGAAGAGTGTAGGGAGGAGATGCTAGAGATGTCTATTCTGGCTTCCTGGCATGCCACATCAAGACAGCCACATTACATGTGGGGTCTTGCTTGAGATAAAATTGGGCCCTTTGCTTTAGAAGGGACCTTTGGAGAGATTCTCTGCCTGAGAATTTTTTAATTTTTGAGATACCTTAGACTATAAGATCCTAGAGACATTTGGCAAGAAAAAAATTTGAGTGGCAAATGCACCATTGATTTTTTTTCTGTTGTGTGTTAACTCACAATTTAGTTCTACTGATTTAATTTTGCAAACTTTACATTTGTTGATTGCCTGTTTGAATTTTGATACTTTTGTATTATTGAATTCTCTATAAGTATTGTTATACTGATATGCTGATTTTTTTAACCATTGGCCTGTTTATTGTAGAAACCTCCAGTGTTCCAGTGTTGAGGCCAGCCAAAGGCTGAGGGAATCCACCCCAGAGTGTCATTCATCCCTCCCTACCTCCCCACCCCTCACCTCCACAAAAAAAGAAAACTCATCTTTCCCTCCCCTGGGGAGACAGGGCAGGCACAACATATGGGAGAAAGGGTCAAAAACATAACTTTGTGCAGATGGAGAAGATGAACCAAAGTGGGTGGAAGGCCTCTCTAGATTGTTCACCTTCATTCTTCTTGGAGGAAAACAGGAATGAGGAATAAGTGGGTTTTATACATTCATTATTGCCACTACCGGAAGAATGCGAAGTCTTTATCCTGGTGGGGGGAAAAGAAGGGGAACTACTTTTGCTCTGCCCCTTACAATGAAGGTCAGGGTGGTGGGACATGGTGGCTGAAACAGCAGCTGGGGGTGGGGTGGGGCTGCTCCTCCCCCTTTATAATAGATTGAAAAGAGGAGATAAGAGGTTTCACCATCATTCCCCCGCCCCAATATCTTCACAGTCAATATGCAAGGGACTTATGACGGCTGCTGGGCCTTCTGCCCCTAACACCTAAGATAACACCAGCAGAAAAAAGATGCAGGAAAACCAAGTGGATCCAGGTGGAAAAGAGAAGAGAAATATGATCCAAAGATAGAACAACAGTTCCTCTTGCTCAGGCTTACCTTGTAGAGAAGCTCTCCATTTCTGAAGAAGCCAGCTACCCCCTGCTCCCAAACCACTGGATCTGAGCCTGGTACTTGCTTCCATCTAGATGCCTGCAGACGGAGAGGGGGGTGGGGCTGTGAAGCTGAGGGAGCGAGGATGCCACCCACATGGATGCCATTCTGCATTGCCGGGTTCTGTTTTAAGTATTGATATTAAGTTTAATACGAGAAATCTGGGATCAGTAGATTCCCACTCTAGTAGAAATATTCGTATTGTTCTTTTTCATTGAAATAGATCCAGACTGCCTTTCTGAAAACAAAACTCCCTACAGCCTCGTACGGTGATATGCCCATGCCTAAAATCTGCAAGTAGCTCATATTCGTGTCTCTTTCTCTGACTGAGGCTGCTGATCTTGTCCTGATGGGTGATTCCATTTTCAATTCTTTTTGGTAGATCCTGGCTGTAGTGAAGAGCCATGGGAGACTTTGGGGTGCTCACATAAAGCATAAAGGACCTGAGGAAATTGCCTTTTAAGGGATTGCCTAGACCAGGGATGAGGAACCTGTGGTCTTGAGGCCACATGTGGTCTTCTAGGTCCTTGGATGCAGCCCTTTGACTGAGTCCAAGTTGTACCCAACAAATCC